>NC_067246.2:106147600-107397600 GCF_019359855.2 Lolium perenne | reverse complement strand
CAACAAGATACAAAAGAGATCATGTCGAAATTTCCCTAACTCACATTGCCTAACCCTAAGTGCAAAATGAGAGAGAACCTCGATCCCTCTTAGGTTTAGTTGCAATAAGGCGCGAAAATTTCCCCCGTTTTGCGATGAAATGCACATCCCATTTCTAAATCTACCCTTCGTTGTTCCTATGTTCTGGGTTATTACACATATTCAGAGGTGACATAATCATTCTTAACACTTCTGGACATTGCACAAAGCTACTGAAAGTTAATGGAACAAAGAAATCCATCAAACATAGCAAAACAGGCAATGCGAAATAAAAGGCAGAATCTGTCAAAACAGAACAGTCTGTAAAGACGATTTTTTCTGTGGCACTTAACTTGCTCAGATGAAAATGATCAAATTGAATGAAAGTTGCGCAAATATCTGAGGATCACGCACATAAATTGGAAGGATTTTCTGAGTTACCTACAAAGAATACTACTCAAATTCGTGACAGCAAGAAATCTGTTTCTGCGCAGAAATCCAAATCTAGTATCATCTTTACTATCAAAGACTTTACTTGGCACAACAATGCAATAAAATAAAGATAAGGAGAGGTTGCTACAGTAGTAACAACTTCCAAGACTCAAATATAAAACAAAAGTATTGTAGTAAAATAATGGGTTGTCTCCCATAAGCGCTTTTCTTTAACGCCTTTCAGCTAGGCGCAGAAAGTGTGAATCAAGTATTATCAAGAGATGAAGCATCAACATCATAATTTGTTCTAATGATAGAATCAAAAGGTAACTTCATTCTCTTTCTAGGGAAGTGTTCCATACCTTTCTTGAGAGGAAATTGATATTTAATATTACCTTCCTTCATATCAATAACATCACCAACAGTTCGAAGAAAAGGTCTTCCCAAAATAATGGGACAAGATGCATTGCATTCAATATCCAAGACAACAAAATCAACGGGGACAAGGTTATTGTTAACAGTAATGCGAACATTATAAATCCTCCCCAAAGGTTTCTTTGTAGAATTATCAGCAAGATTAACATCCAAATAACAATTTTTCAATGGTGGCAAGTCAAGCATATTATAGATTTTCTTAGGCATAACAGAAATACTTGCACCAAGATCACATAAAGCATTACAATCAAAATCATTGACCTTCATCTTAATGATGGGCTCCCAACCATCTTCCAACTTTCTAGGAATAGAAGTTTCAAGTTTTAATTTATCTTCTCTAGCTTTTATGAGAGCATTTGTAATATGTTTTGTAAAGGCCAAATTTATAGCACTAGCAAGTTTTTGTAAGAACTTTATAACTTTAGAGATGTGATAATCATCAAAATCTAAACCATTATGATCTAAAGCAATGGGATCATTGTCCTCAATATTCTGAAAAATTTCAGCAGTTTTATCACAAGCGATTTAATGATTTTAGCAGTTTCAGGCAGTTTTGCACGCTTTGCATTAGGAGTAGAAACATTGCCAACACCAATTATTTTACCATTGATAGTAGGAGGTGTAGCAACATGTGAAGCATCAACATTACTAGTGGTGGTAATAGTCAAACTTTAGCTTACATTATTCTCTTTAGCATTTTCTTCTTTTTCCCACCTAGCACGCAATTCAGCCATCAATCTAATATTTTCATTAATTCTAACTTGGATGGCGTTTGCTGTAGTAACATTTTTGAAGGATAACGTTGCATAGAAAACAAAAAATTTCCTACCGCGAACACGCAATCCAAGCCAAGATGCAATCTAGAAGATGGTAGCAACGAGGGGATTATCGAGTCTCACCCTTGAAGAGATTCCAAAGCCTACAAGATGAGGCTCTTGTTGCTGCGGTAGACGTTCACTTGCCGCTTGCAAAAGCGCGTAGAAGATCTTGATCACCGGCACCACGAACGGGCAGCACCTCCGTACTCGGTCACACGTTCGGTTGTTGATGAAGACGACGTCCACCTCCCGTTCCAGCGGGCAGCGGAAGTAGTAGCTCCTCTTGAATCCGACAGCACGACGGCGTGGTGTCAGTAGTGGTGGAGAAATCCGGCGGAGCTTCGCTAAGCGTGCGGGATGTGGTGGAGGAGAGAGAGCCGCTAGGGTTTGGGAGAGGGGGGCGCCGGCCTCAAGGGGTGCGGCCACCTTGGTGGTTGTTGGGGTGGCCGGCCCCCTCCCCTTGGCCCTCATTATATAGGTGGAACACCCAAGAGTTGGTCTACAAGTCTTCGAATAAGACCCCAAACCAAAACCTTCCATAACACATGAAACCTACCCAAGCTAGGACTCCCACTAGAGGTGGGAATCCCACCTTCCTTGGGAGGGGGTGGCCGGCCCCCCTTGGGGAGTCCACTTGGGACTCCTCCCCCTTAGGGTTGGCCGGCCATGGGAGGTGGAGTCCCACCGGGACTCCGCCTTCCTTGGTGCTTTCTTCCGGACTTTTCTAGAACCTTCTAGAACCTTCCATAGAACCTTCCGGATCATTTTAATTCACATAAAATGACTTCCTATATATGAATCTTATTCTCCGGACCATTCCGGGACTCCTCGTAATGTTCGGGATCTCATCCGCGACTCCGAACAAATATTCGAACTCCATTCCATATACAAGTTCTACCATTTCAACATCCAACTTTAAGTGTGTCACCCTACGGTTTGCGAACTATGCGGACATGGTTGAGTACTCACTCCGACCAATAACCAATAGCGGGATCTGGAGATCCATAATGGCTCCCACATATTCAACGATGACTTTAGTGATCGAATGAACCATTCACATACGATACCAATTCCCTTTGTCACGCGATATTTTACTTGTCCGAGGTTTGATCTTCGGTATCACTCTATACCTTGTTCAACCTCGTCTCCTGACAAGTACTCTTTACTCGTACCGTGGTATGTGGTCTCTTATGAACTTATTCATATGCTTGCAAGACATTAGACGACATTCCACCGAGAGGGCCCAGAGTATATCTATCCGTCATCGGGATGGACAAATCCCACTGTTGATCCATATGCCTCAACTCATACTTTCCGGATACTTAATCCCACCTTTATAACCACCCATTTACGCAGTGGCGTTTGGTGTAATCAAAGTACCTTTCCGGTATAAGTGATTTACATGATCTCATGGTCATAAGGACTAGGTAACTATGTATTGAAAGCTTATAGCAAATAACTTAATGATGTGATCTTATGCTACGCTTAATTGGGTGTGTCCATTACATCATTCATATAATGATATAACCTTGTTATTAATAACATCCAATGTTCATGATTATGAAACTAATCATCCATTAATCAACAAGCTAGTTAAGAGGCATACTAGGGACTCTTTGTTTGTCTACATATCACACATGTACTAATGTTTCGGTTAATACAATTATAGCATGATATATAAACATTTATCATAAACATAAAGATATAAATAATAACCACTTTATTATTGCCTCTAGGGCATATCTCCTTCAATTTTTATTATCATTATCCTCAGGTTTAGCAGCCATTTTATTAATTAAAGAAGATTGTGACGCAGACATGTATGAGATTCGGTTTTCAGCATTTGAAAGCTTAGTTTGCAAACCAGAAATCTCCATATTCAAATTTTCAAGTTGATTTCCTATATTTTTCAACAAGGCAGATTGTTCATTCATAGTTTTAGTAAACAATTGATTTTGCTCATATTGTGATTGCATAAAGCTCTTAGTAGCTCTTTCAATTTCTAACATCTTTTCCTCATTAGGCGAAACAGATCTACCATAAGAATTACCATAATCATTACTATTATGAGAAGGATATGGCCTATAGTTGTTACCAGAATTATTCCTATAAGCATTGTTGTTGAAATTATTATTTTTAATGAAGTTCACATCAACATGCTCTTCTTGAGCAACCAATGAAGCTAACGGAACATTATTAGGATCAACATTAGATCTACCATTCACAAGCATAGACATAATAGCATCAATCTTATCACTCAAGGAGGAGGTTTCTTCGACAGAATTTACCTTCTTACTTTGTGGAGTCCTTTCCGTGTGCCATTCAGAGTAATTAATCATCATATCATCAAGAAGCTTTGTTGCGGCGCCTAGAGTGATGGACATAAAGGTACCTCCAGCAGCTGAATCCAATAGGTTCCGCGAAGAAAAATTCAATCTTGCATAAAAGGTTTGGATGATCATCCAAGTAGTCAGTCCATGAGTAGGGCAATTCTTGACCAAAGATTTCATTCTTTCCCATGCTTGAGCAACATGCTCATTATCCAATTGCTTAAAATTCATTATGCTACTTCTCAAAGATATAATTTTAGCAGGAGGATAATATCTACCAATGAAAGCATCCTTACATTTAGTCCATGAATCAATACTATTCTTAGGCAAAGATAGCAACCAATCTTTAGCTCTTCCTCTTAAGGAGAAAGGAAACAATTTCAATTTTATAATGTCACCATATACATCCTTATACTTTTGCATATCACAAAGTTCAACAAAATTATTAAGATGGGCAGCAGCATCATAAGAACTAACACCAGAAAATTGCTCTCTCATAACAAGATTCGGTAAAGCAGGTTTAATTTCAAAAAATTCTGCTGTAGTAGCAGGTGGAGCAATAGGTGTGCATAATAAATCATTATTATTTGTGCTAGTGAAGTCACACAACTTAGTATTCTCAGGTGTACCCATTTTACCAATAGTAAATAAAGCAAACTAGATAAAGTAAATGCAAGTAACTAATTTTTTTGTGTTTTTAATATGGAGAACGCAAACAAGATAGTAAATAAAGTAAAGCAAGTACCTAATTTTTTTGTATTTTGATATAAGAAAGCAAACAAAGTAGTAAATAAAATAAAGTAAAGCAAGACAAAAACAAAGTAAAGAGATTGGATGTGGGAGACTCCCCTTGCAGCGTGTCTTGATCTCCCCGGCAACGGCGCCAGAAAACAGTCTTGTTGACGCGTCAAGCACACGCCCGTTGGGAACCCCAAGAGGAAGGTGTGATGCATACAACAACAAGTTTTCCCTCAGTAAGAAACCAATGTTATCGAACCAGTAGGAGTCAAGGAGCACGTGAAGGTTGTTGGTGACGGAGTGTAGTGCGGCGCAACACCAGGGATTCTGGCGCCAACGTGGAACCTGCACAACACAATCCAAATACTTTGCCCCAACTTAACAGTGAGGTTGTCAATCTCACCGGCTTGCTGTAACAAAGGATTAAATGTATGGTGTGGAAAATGATGTTTGTATGCGAAGAACAGTGAAGAACAATGTTTGCAGTAGATTGTATTCAGATGTAAAGAATGGACCGGGGTCCACAGTTCAGTAGTGGTGTCTCTCCAATAAGAAATAGCATGTTGGGTGAACAAATTACAGTTGGGAAATTGACAAATAAAGAGGGCATAACAATGCACATACATATCATGATGAGTAGTGTGAAATTCAATTGGGCATTACGACAAAGTACATAGACCGCTATCCAGCATGCATCTATGCCTAAAAAGTCCACATTCAGGTTAGCATCCGCGCCCCTTCCAGTATTAAGTTGCAAACAACAGACAATTGCATTAAGTATGGTGTGTAATGTAATCAACACAAATATCCTTAGACAAAGCATTGATGTTTTATCCCTAGTGGCAACAACACATCCACAACCTTAGAACTTTCTGTCACTGTCCCAGATTTAATGGAGGCATGAACCCACTATCGAGCATAAATACTCCCTCTTGGAGTTACAAGTATCAACTTGGCCAGAGCCTCTACTAGCAACGAAGAGCATTCAAGATCATAAACAACATATATATGATAGATTGATAATCAACATAACATAGTATTCCATATTCATCGGATCCCAACAAACACAACATGTAGCATTACAAATAGATGATCTTGATCATGATAGGCAGCTCACAAGATCGAACAATGATAGCACATGAGGAGAAGACAACCATCTAGCTACTGCTATGGACCCATAGTCCAGGGGTGAACTACTCACACATCAATCCGGAGGCGATCATGGCGATGAAGAGTCCTCCGGGAGATGATTCCCCTCTCCGGCAGGGTGCTGGAGGCGATCTCCTGAATCCCCAGAGATGGGATTGGCAGCGGCGGCGTCTCTGGAAGGTTTTCCATATCGTGGCTTTCGGTACTGGGGTTTTCGCGACGAAGGCTTTAAGTAGGCGGAAGGGTAGGGTTGGAGGCGTCACGAGGGGCCCACACACTAGGGCGGAGCGGGCCCCTCCTTGGCCGCGCCGCCTTGGTGTGTCACCACCTCGTGGCCCCACTTCGTATCCTCTTCGGTCTTCTGGAAGCTTCGTGGAAAAATAAGACCCTGGGCGTTGATTTCGTCCAATTCCGAGAATATTTCCTTTGTAGGATTTCTGAAACTAAAAACAGCAGAAAACAGCAACTGGCTCTTCGGCATCTTGTCAATAGGTTAGTGCCGAAAAATGCATAATAATGACATAAAGTGTGTATAAAACATGTGAGTATCATCATAAAAGTAGCATGGAACATAAGAAATTATAGATACGTTTGAGACGTATCAAGCAGCTACAGCAATTCCCATGCATCTACAGAAGAAGAACCGTGATAACGGTAACAACAGCGGCAACAAGCGGAAAAATCCCCCTGATGACCAGAAGAGTGGCGGATCCGAGATGGTCGCCATAGCGTTCCAACGCGGAGATCAAGGAGGCGGAAGAGGACGCGGCCGCGGAGGCGGAGCCGGCAGGGGCCAGCAGCGTGGTGATGAAGTCACCGCTGCCGGATCTCGCGCCCCGCAAACCTACGAAGAGTACAGAGACATGCCCTGCCTGGCCCATCTGGATCCAGCTACGGGGAAGTCCACTCACACTAACCGCAACTGCAAGTGGGTCAATGATCTGAAAAACGACCCGGAAGCAGGATACAAGCGAGCCCGGAAGCACCGCCCACGCGGCAAAGGAGGCAAGGGCAAGAACAAGGACAAAGAGGAGGACAGTTCCGAGGCGACGGACGAGGATGATAACTCGCCGGATCCCAAAGCAGGATCCGTAGCTAAATCCAACCCCTTCGAGAAAAAGAGTGTGGGCGCGTACCACACCTTCCTCGGAACTCCAGCAGTCCGCGCCACCAAGTCAGCTTTTCGGATCCTGAACGCCACAGTTTCGGCTGTGCCGCAGTATGTCAGGTGGTCGGAAGTCCCGTGCACATTTGATAGGGAGGATCACCCTACCATTGTGCCAAAAGAGTGCTACGCCTTGGTTGTAAGTCCCCGCATAGACGGATATGACTTCTCCAAGTGCCTCATGGATGGCGGAGCCAGCTTGAACATCATGTACCTGGAGACTCTGGAGCGGATGAACCTTACCAAGGAACAGCTCAAACACAGCAACACTGAGTTTCATGGTGTTGTTTCGGGTAAAAAGGCGAATTCCCTTGGCAGCATCACACTTCCCGTGGCCTTCGGCGATGTTCATAATTTCCGCGAAGAGAGGATCACGTTTGAGGTTGTGCCCTTCAAGAGCTCCTACCACGTCATCTTCGGAAGGCCCACCTACCACAAGTTCCATGCAAGAGCGTGCTACATCTACAACAAGCTCAAGATTCCGGGTCCCAATGGTATGATTACCGTATCTAGAGACTACAAAAAGGCTCATGAGTGCGAGTTGGGCGAAGCCGCCTTCGCAGAGTCTATGATATCTGGAGAGGAGCTGAAAGGCTACAGAGCCGCGGTGGATCCGACTGAAATGCAGACCACCAAGAAACAGATCTCCGAACAGAAAAATTCCTTCAAGGCCGCGATAGAGACCAAGAAAGTCAACTTCAAGGAAGGAGACACTACCAAGCAGGTCTCGATCGGAGCCAACATGGACCCCAAATAAGAAGACGCGCTCGTCAAGTTCCTCCGCGCTAATATGGATATCTTCGCGTGGCAGCCTTCTGACATGTCCGGAGTACCAAGGGAACTCACCGAGCACTACCTCAACATAAACCCGGGGGCTAAACCGGTGAAGCAAGCTATGCGACGCTTTGGAGATAAGAAGCGCCGCGCCATAGGAATGGAATTAGAAAAGTTACTAGAGGCAGGTTTTGTAATAGAAGTTATCCACACTGATTGGGTCGCAAATCCCGTCCTTGTACCCAAAAAGAATTCTGAAATACTAAGAATGTGCATCGATTACTCCGGCTTGAATAAGCATTGTCCGAAGGATCCGTTTCCCCTGCCGCGCATTGACCAAGTCATTGATTCGATGTCAAGGGCGGAACTTCTATGTTTTCTTGACGCATATTCTGGGTATCACCAGATCCGGATGAAGGAGTCCGACCAAAAGGCAACTTCGTTCGTTACCCCTTTTGGCACTTACTGCTATGTTACTTTGCCCTTTGGCTTAAAAAACGCAGGTGCCACCTACCAACGTACGATGCAGCAGTGCCTGAAGGACCAAATTGGCCGGAACGTGCACGCCTACGTCGACGACATCGCGGTCATGACCCGGAAAGGATCCGACTTGATCAGCGACCTCACAGAAACCTTTGAGAATCTACGACGGTACAAGATGATGTTGAATCCGCTGAAGTGCGTCTTTGGCGTACCAGCCGGAAAACTCCTTGGCTTTATTGTCTCTAACAGGGGCATTGAAGTTAACCCGGAAAAAATCAAGGCAATCCTGTGCATCAAAAGGCCAACTTGTCTCAAAGATGTGCAACGACTAACTGGTTGTGTTGCAGCAATCAGCAGGTTTGTTAGCCGTCTTGGCGAGAAGGCGCTACCCCTGTACAAGCTATTGAAGAAGACAGACAAATTTGTCTGGGATGAGGCAGCAGACGTAGCACTTCAAGGGTTGCAGGAGATACTCACCTCCCCACCTATCCTAGCAGCACCAGGAGAGTCCGAGCCTATGCTCCTTTACCTGGCAGCTACCAACAGAGTCATCAGCCTCGTCATCGTGGTGGAGCGACAGGAAGAAGGACACGAGTATGGAGTCCAGAGGCCAGTCTACTACATTAGCGAAGTGCTTACGGAGTCCAAACAACAGTATCCTCACTTTCAAAAGCTAGCCTATGGAGTTTTCCTAGGCAGCAGGAAGCTGAGACATTACTTCCAGGAGCATCCAGTAACAGTCGTGAGCAAAGCTCCGCTTTCAACGATTCTCAACAACGCTGACGCAACAGGACGCACAGCAAAATGGGGCATTAAATTATCCGCCTTCTGACATCAACTACAAAGCCAGGACTGCGGTCAAGTCCCAGGTCTTGGCAGATTTTGTCGCAGATTGGACAGAAGCTCCGGATATGAATTTGGAGCCGGAACCAGAGACATGGGTTATGCACTTCGATGGATCCAATCAGCATCAAGGCTCAGGAGCCGGAGTCACCCTGAAGTCCCCTACCGGAGAAGAACTGCAGTACATTCTGCAGATCCACTTTGAAGCTACAAACAATATGGCGGAATACGAGGCTCTACTACACGGACTGCGCATCGCTAAGGAGATAGGGATCAAGCACATCATTTGCTGCGAAGATTCGGACCTGGTGGCACAACAAGTAGCCGAAACCTGGAACGCCAGAAACTCCGTCATGGCGGCTTACAGAGACGAAGTTGACGAGATCGCCAAATGCTTCCTCGGATACGAAGTCAAGTACATCAGGAGAGACGATAACACAGCGGCAGACATGCTATCCAAGCTCGGATCCGGCAGGAAGCCAATTCCGCCTGGAATTTTCCTGGAGCATCTCCGGATACCCTCGGTGAAGGGCGCTAACCCGGAAAACCCAGAGGTGGTAGTATCTCCGGCTAGAGAAGTGATGACTATCATTCCGGCTTGGACACAGCCTTTTCTGGACTACCTCATTGATCAGAAGTTGCCCGAGGACGAGGTCCTCGCACGACAGATCATCAGACGAGCAAGATCCTACACAATCGTTGACGGACAGCTCTACAAACGAAATGCAACAGGGGTATTTCTCAAATGCGTCTCTAATTAAGATGGCATTGAGATACTCAGAGAGATCCACGCAGGGGACTGCGGGCATCATGCCGCTCCTAGGTCACTCCTTGCAAAAGCTTTTCGACTTGGGTTTTATTGGCTCACAGCTAAAGAAGATGCTGACAAGTTGGTTAAGACCTGTCGAGGTTGCCAGTACTACGCTACTCAACCAAACGCTCCAACCCAAGAGCTGAAGACCATCCCTATCACCTGGCCGTTTGCAGTCTGGGGGCTTGATATGGTTGGTAAGTTAAAAAGATCATCTCCTGGCGGTTTTGAATACCTCCTGGTCGCTGTTGACAAGTTCAGTAAGTGGATCAAGGCAAAGCCAGTGAGAAAAGCCGACGGTGCTACGGCACTAAAATTTGTTTGCAGCCTCGTGATGAGATTCGGCATCCCACACAACATAATCACAGATAATGGCACAAACTTCGCACAAGGAGAATTGAAGGATTACTGTGAGGAAGTAGGGATACGGCTGGACCTTGCCTCTGTGGCCCATCCACAGTCCAATGGTCAGGTCGAAAGGGCTAATGGTCTCATATTATTAGGAATTAAGCCACGCCTTGAAGAACTGCTGCGACGCGCAGCTGGAGCCTGGGCGCTGATGAGTTGGATTCTGTCTTGTGGAGTTTATGAACTACCCCTAACAGGTCAACCGGATTTACTCCTTTCTTCCAGGTATACGGATCCGAAGCCGTGCTCCCCTCCGACATCATCCATGATTCACCGCGAGTCTCCGCCTACAATGAAGAAACTGCCGAGGCCAGACAGCTATTTGTGGACTTGATCGAAGAAGCTCGGAACCTAGCTGACCAACGCTCCACCATATACCATCAGAAACTCCGACGCTATCACAGCCATCGAGTTCGGAATCGCTCTTTCATGGCCGGAGACTTGGTCCTCCGCCTTCGTCAGGTGAAAGACCATAAGTTGCAATCTCCATGGGAAGGACCCTTTGTCGTTAGCAAAATGCTTCACAACGGATCGTACTACCTTGTCGATTTCCGGGAGCTAAAGGACAAACCTGCTAACTGGTACCGGAAACGCAAGCGAGAGGATCCGGATGACATCTACGACGAAACAGATCGCCCTTGGAACATTGCACAGCTACGTCGTTTCCACACTTAGCATAATTTTCCGAGTTACATACTCTGTAATAGTTATACATGATCAATGAAATAAAGCTTTTGGTTCACTCTTTGAGTCTTTTACCTCCTTTACTTGTTCATTTTAGATCGTGTATGTTTTCCGACTAAAACCGCAGAGCTGGATATTTCCGCTTAGGCGTGTATGAAAGTTGTGATTTTCAAAAATCGTCCTTTAGGATGTAAGCTTAAGTTTTCTGGTGGAAATGTTTTCTGTTGCGAACTCATGGATTCCTAGTAGCGATTTCCGGCACCTAAGCTGGGGGCTTGTTTCCGCGGTTATTGACGGATTGCCATTGGGCTTCGTTGCCGCTGGCGAGCGTTTCCGGCTAAAGGTCTTCCGGCTCGCGGAAGGTCAAATGAGCTAGCCGGAAAACATCGAAATCAGCACTTGCTTTCCTACAAAACGAAACATGCAAATAATATTAAAGGATAGCAGGATAAGTCGTTTCCGCCCACGCATAATTGTTTCATCCCTAGCTACTTAAGAATTTAAGTTATCTTACAAACCCACTCCGGGGCCAAAATGATACATCATTGTTTCATTGTTTCACAGGATTTCTATTCGGAGGAATGATCCTCCTCAGACGCCACATAGGCGGAGCCATCGCCAGAGCCGTCGCCGGAACCAATGCCGGAGTCGCCATCAGAGCCTTCCTCGGACTGCTCAGCGCTCGACCCGGAGCCCTCCGCGTAGTACTCCTCAGCGCCTTCCTCTTCGTCTTCCGCGTCCGAGAAACCCCTGGGAAGATCATACTTGTGGTACCAGAACGAGTGGTTAACTCGCCTAACAAATAGTTGATCAAACCCTTGGGTTTCCGCGAGAATGGAGCGCATGTTGGCACCCTTAGGAGTGTCGCGCGCAACATCCGCGAAGTTCATAGTGGGGAAGTGCGCCTTGCAAGTGGCTAAGACGAGGGAGGTGACTCCGCGAGCAGAAGATTCTTGCCAGTCTTTGATGAACTCCGGCACCTGCCTCATAAGCTTCGACATAGTGTCAATCATTGTGGTCTTGGCTCTCTTCAAAGACAGGGTCTTGGCGATTCCGCGACACGCTTCGAACAGCTCGTCAATGGAACCCCGCGCTTCATCATATGCCTTCGTTCTCTTAAGGGCTGATTCCTTGGTCCATTCAAAGCCAAGACTCGCTGCGAAATTGATGATCAGTTCTTCCGCGGACATAGCAACATATGAGGAAGTCGGAATAACAACATGAAGGATACTTACGGAAGATCATCTTGTCGATAGCCTCCACCTCCGCTTCTTGACTCTTATTTTGGCCACTAAGGATGTTACCCTTTGTTGGCTCTTCTTAAGCTTGTCAGCGAGTTCCGCCATGTCGTGGGCGTGCTTTTCCGAGAGCTCCTTCCTCACCAAATTCTCCTTCTCGGAGGATTCTTTAATGAAGGTCTTGAGGGATTCGTTCTCCGCCTCGAGCACTTGGACTTTGGCTGACAGGTCGTCGATGGCGGGGCGCTTGGCAGTTTCTTCTGTAGGCGGAAAATCACACATCTTATGCATCATGAAAGTTTTTAGACAGATTCAAATCCAACCCGGAGTTCTTACCGTTTAGGCGGGTCTCCAAGTGCTTTATAGCCTTTTGGCTATTTTCAGCATTCTGGCGCAGCCCCTCTATCTCCGTCATTTGCTCCAGCACATGGACATGCAGGTCTTCGTGCAGCTTCCACGTGTTCTGAGATGCAGACAGGAGTTAGCCGGAAATTCAAAATTCTGGGGACTGGTGATGTCTACGCACACTCCTTTCCTGTAGACAGTGTTGGGCCTCCAAGAGCAGAGGTTTGTAGAACAGCAGCAAGTTTTCCCTTAAGTGGATCACCCAAGGTTTATTGAACTCAGGGAGGAAGAGGTCAAAGATATCCCTGTGGTGACCCTGCATACCACTGCATGTTGTAGTATGCCAGTCGTTGATATAACATTCACGAAGTACCATTCCGCAAATATTACATCCCTCAGAGTAGTACAACAGAACATAGCAGGTCCATAACTCATTCATTTATTATTACAAATATCATACACATGTCGTCTCAGAGCTCCTCTTGGGTCCTAAGAGGAATACTCCTGGGTTCGAGGCGAACCCAACTTAGCTTACAATATAAGAGTCTCATTAAGTTATACATTTATTTCCTCGAGCAGCTAAATACTAAGAGTTCGGGCTGCTCGGTTACTACTACTACTGGCTGTCTCTAGGCTTGATCTCCTCCGGAAGCCTCCCCGGATCCGTAGACGATGAGGTAGTCTACGCCTTCTATACCTCCAGAGAGGTCTGGTTCTTCATAGACGATGATCTCGGCCCCTTCATTGTTGTCGTAGTCCTCCTCCAGACGATTCAGACAATCTAAGCATGGGATTTAAGAGTGGTATGAGTATGGGCGTACTCAACAAGTTCATTATAGATAAGAGGTGTTTAATGCACTAGCAACGATATTAGACCAGAAAGTCTAATACCAATGCAAGTTTTGATAAACATTTCTTCAAGAGATTGCTTTTATTCCAAAGAGCTATGTCCGTCAGCCTTCACCGGTTTACTAGAACTTCATGGAGCTCCTTTCCGGCCGCATTCGCAGTTCCTCATCCCGGAACAGGGAGTGATAGGTCACAGTTCTTTACACTCTGCAGAGGTGTGTTGCTTTACCCATAAGAGATCTTAACCTTGGTGCCAACCGGGCAGCTTTCCCGTCCACACTTCCTTCGGTGTGAGGCCTGGTATAAGGTCATAGCCAATCATATTCCTCCGCTACCTCGCACACCCACCCGTTGTTGCAAACCCTGACCCTGGATCCTCGTCGGTCCACTTACACCATTTAAGGACGGACCCCGACCACGACAACAGTCTGGGATCGAACCAAACTCCTTCGCCGGTAGCTGCAACCCATCATAGACCACATTACCGTGGGGAATTAGAGTGGGATCCCCACCCTCAAGTTGTTCCGCAAGCCGCAACCGCTACGGTATGCACAGCATAACCGTGGGGACTTAGAATGGGTTCCCCACCCACAAGTTGCTCCGCAAGATACAACTGCTACGGTAAGCGCATCCGTTGATGTACAAGAGGTGGAAATACGATTGACTAGTCCGTCCCATTTCAGATCTTATGGTTAACACGGTTATTACGGCACAAGAATCACTGGCGACATTTGTTGTTAAATCCTAGATGGATATAAACCCTTGCAATGGAACCTCCACCATATCAACACAATCCATGGTTCCATTGCCCACCACATAGTCATATTCATAGTTATGAAAATAGTGGTTTTGATTTTTTATGCAATAGTGATAACCATAATACTTTGCAAGTAATTTGATAGAAATACTCGAATGACATGAGCAAGTGATGAACTTGCCTGAACACTGCAAAGTTTTGCAGTTGGAAGGTGTGGACTGACCCTTGTCCTCTGTTTCTGAAAAAATAGCATCATTGTCCGATAAGGGCAATGGTTAAAGAAGCAATTATGCATGATTCCATTTTTAGGGTTTGTTTTCCCCCCTTCCGATGTCGTTGTTATTTTATGAGAGGTTAAATACTAAGAACATCTTAGAGATACTTAATTTAGGGTAAATACAACCTTGAGATATTGTCAAGGTGTTTTTGATAGTCCATTTGTATTAATGGACTTATTTTCATTATTGAAAATAGTATGTGTGATTTAAATTATTATTTAAATCATCAAAATAAGATTTATTCTTAATTGTCTTCAAAAATTATGTTTGGTATTTTATTTAAATAGAGAATTTTATGCTGATCCATTTTCATATTTTTAATTTATTTTTCTGAACTTCTAAGCATTTCTTAATTAATTTCAAAGTTTCTGTATTTATATGAATTGTGAAATGACCTAAATGCCCTTGGGCCCCACCTGTCAGGTGGCCCAAAGGGTCAGGTTTGACCGACCCACCTGGTCCGGCCCAACCCGTTCAGTCTCGCCTTCTCTCTCGCGCGTGTCCTAACCCTAATCCTTGAGCCCTGGCGACGCGCGCGTCGCCGCCCCTTCGCCGAATTGTTCTGGCCGACTCCGGCCATCGCCGCCGGCGAGATGTGGCGCATCTGATCCGCCGTTCGACGGCGCTTCAGATCCACCGCGCCGATCTGTGTTTCGCCGCTTCCTTGACTCGTCCCCATCGCCTCTGCTCGCCTGCCGTGGTGTGCCGCGGCGATTTCGTCGCCGCCGACGCTCCTGGTGTCGTGGCCGTGTGCCTCGCCGTGGTGGTGCTGGCGTTGCGGCGAGGTGTGCCTGGCTAGGCTTGGCCTGGCGCCGCCGTTCGCCCGGCGTGTGCCGCCGTGCCGCCATGGTCGAGCTCCTCTCCGCTTCACCAGTAAGTTCTCATCTCCTCCGTCCTTCTCTGCTACTTGTTCTACTGCTTCTCCTTCCCTTCGTCTAGCTTGGCCACTGGCCTGCTTCTCCATGTGGAGATGCTTGCTGTGCCGATGTGCTGCTGCTACTCTTCTATGGCCTTGCGCTTTGCCAGCCCATGTGTTGTGCTAGCTGCTGCGCCTTGCTAGCTTGCGCGTATGCTGCTGTGCTGTGTTACTGTGCTGCTGCTGTGCATCTGCCATGGTTCTAGTTTGTTGTGTTGTGCTGTTCTTTCTCAATTACTTGCTGTTGCAACTCATGAACTATTGCTCATGAGCATGCTGTGGTGCTTTGTGTAATTTAGTGGCTCCTGCTGATTCTCTGTATACCATTCCTCTCCTGTATATGCCATTGATTGCCCTTGGCTTGATCATTCTGTGATGATCCTTGCCTTTGGCAAGTGCCAGTGCTCCTGATGTGCTATAAATCTGTGCTCTAATTCATGGACATGCTCAATTGAGCCTAACTGTTGCATTAACAACTCCATCCCTTGATGGAGTGCTTCTGGATACAATTATAATGCTTTATTCACTTATCTGTGATGCAATTGTTCAATTATATGGTTAATTTAATTGTCTGGGCCTTGTGATGATGCTAGAATTGATTCTAGCAGGCTTTAGCTTGCTTTAGCAAGCTCTGGTGATCAAATGAGCATCATATTATTGTTGATTGCTTGCTTACTCCCTGCCTTTGCCTATCTGGTGCTTATCCTGGTGACAAGGTATCACCATGCCTTGTGCTGGTGCAGGTTTTGCTTGATCAAACATATGCTGATGCTGGCAGTGATCCTTGGGTTCATTTGCAAGTGTTCTAGTTATTGGTGACTTATGTAATTCATTTATCTGTGTAACTTGTGCTTGTTTACTGGATGGATGATGTGAACTGTGGAACAGTGATGATCATTTTAATTGAATTAGCTAGGGCTAGTTGGATGACAACCACTGGTTGGTACCCTAGCCCTCTACTGAATCCAAATGGATGATGATGTGGTGGTTTTATGTGTTGGCTTGGGTTGAGGTGACCCTGGCAGCACTATGATGCTGTCAAGGGTAGCTCCCCACTCTGTGCCTGTTGTTATGACTCTCTCATGCTATCTGGTTGATCCATGTCTGGATTACCAATAGCTTTTGATGTTGAAAACAAAATAGACAATTAGATATCTATAATCTGATGGTGTAACTAGCTGTGTGGTGCTAGGTGAGTTTGGATGGCTAGCTAGGGATTAAATCCATGTTGGATTTCTCTGGTAGTGTCACCATTCTGACACACCAATGTTCCCTTGGTGAATTCCTTCTGGCTAATCTTCAGTTTGCTTACACCAAATGGCTTAGTAGCCAGATGATGATGAAAACAGGGTTTCATACCCACTTTGCTTCTGTGATGCAAGTGTATGCTTATTTATGAGCAAAACAGGGTTTTGCTCAGGTTGATCTTGTTTATACCTCACTCCAGCTCCTAGATGGTTTGTTGGTGTAGAGGATTGCTTCTGTGTTGTTCTTGTGGTTGATTTACTTGCCCTGCTCCTCCTGGTGAGCTTGATGCCGCGTGGTTATGTGGCTATTTGAGCGGGTTGAACAGCGGTGGCTGTTCTTCCTGTTCTTGTGTTCTTGGTGAACTTACCCTGGTGAATTCTTTCGATGAACTCTTGGAGTTACGGCGGTGGAAAAGGTTATATATGAACCCCTCATGGCTCTCTTGGTCGACAGCGATTGCTGTCACTACTTGGTGACTCTCCTGTGTGTGTGTTCTTGTTGTGCATGCACACTAGGCTGTGTGAGCAGCTAGTGTGTGTGTGTGTGTGACCTGGTGCTTGGGAACTTGGGCTGTGAGAGGATCAGCTCGGCAGCTTGATCATATCCCCTACATTTCATTTATTTGTTAACCTGCCAAGTGGCTTTGCCACTTGGCTTAATGATCTGTTTATTGTGTATGTGTGCAGGTATCAAGTACTGATCAGGATGAACTCAAGATCATCAAGATCAAAGAATTCAGGAATATCACAATGTAGTTTAGGTCATTTAGATATCTTGTAATTTTCCTTTTTCTTTTTCTATTTATACAATTCTTGTAATGTGTTGTAATTCCATAATTCAAATTTGAATATTGTAAAGACAATGTATTATGTGTGTGTTGATCAATAAAGCTCAAGTTTCTCTCAATGAGCTTAATTTAATTGTTGTATAACTCATGTTCTTGCTTAATGATAATTGTTTGTGAAATTATCTTGAATTTGAATTATGTGATGATTATTTAATGTTTGAATTTGAAATTCAAATTCAAATATGGTTTGAATTCATTCAAACTTCTTAACTTATAATTCAATCATGCAACTTAAGATTTCAATGTAATATCACTTCTCTCTTCTCAAAACCCTAATCTAAATAAGTAGGAACCAGTTCATCGCACTCTCAAAACCCTAACGCTGTAAGGTGTCGAGAGAGAAACCTGTCCCCCTTTGATGCAATTTTGTTTTAAAAGCACGAAATTTCCCCAGAATTTGCAATGCAATGCACATCCCTTTCTAGAATCTACCCCTCGATCGTCTCTAAACCTGGGACATTACAGCCTTTCCCCCTTAAAGAAAACTTCGTCCCGAAGTTGTGGTTGTAATACCTGAAGAGTTCGGGGTATGTTTTCCTCAGGTCTTCCTCCTTTTCCCAGGTAGCTTCCCTCTCGGGATGGTGCTTCCATTGTATCTTGCAGTATTTTATGGCTCGATTCCTGAGTTGTTTCCAGTTCTCCTCGAGAATCTTTGCTGGCTTCTCGATGTAGGTCAAGTCTGGTTGCAACTCGAGCTCTTCATGTGATACTGGTTCATCGGGGGTCTTCAGACACTTTCGGAGTTATGACACATGGAATACATTGTGAACCTGAGATAACCTTCCCGGTAATTCCAATTCAAAGGCTAACCCTCGATTTTGACTCAAAATCTTGAAAGGTCCGATGTACCTGGGGCTGAGCTTTCCTTTTACTCCAAACCTCTGAAGTCCTTTCATCGGGCTTACCTTAAGATATACCATGTCTCCAACTCGTGGCTCCCATGTTCTCCTGTTCTGATCAGCATAACTCTTTTGCCGACTTTGGGCTATCTTGAGCCTATCTCTGATAATGTTAATGATTTGTTGTTTTTCCTTGACATAATCAGGGTTGAACTCTTTGCTTGCTCCAGCTTCATACCAACATATCAGTGATCTACACTTTCTTCCATACAGAGCTTCAAATGGTGCCATCTTGATGCTGCTTTGATAGCTGTTATTGTATGAAAACTCTGCTAGTGGCAAGTGCTCCTCCCATGATCCTCCGAAGTCTAGGGCACAAGCCCTAAGCATATCCTCTAAGATCTGGTTGGTTCTCTCGGTTTGTCCACATGCGAGGATGATAAGCGGTACTATAGTCCAACTTGGATCCTAAAGCTTCGTGTAGTTGCTTCCAGAATGCTGATGTGAACACGGATCCTCGATCCGACACTATCTTATTGGGCACTCCATGCTTACTCACGATCTCTTTGATGTAAAGATCGATGAGTTTCTCTCCTTTGTCCTGCTGATTTACCGCTAAGAAGTGTGCGCTCTTCGTCAACCGGTCCACGATTACCCATATCATGTCCTTCTTTTTATTGGTCATGGGTAGTCCGGTGATGAAATCCATCCCTATTTCCTCCCATTTCCACTCTGGAATAGGTAAAGGTTGTAACTTTCCCCTGGGACTGCAGTGTTCAGCCTTCACTCTCACAGCGGAGTATGGCATTCCGCCACATATTGTGCTATCTCTCTCTTCATATTATTCCACCAGAATAACTCCTTTAGGTCCATGTACATCTTTGTACTACCCGGATGAATGGAGTATGGTGTTTGATGGGCTTCCCGGAGTATTACTTCCTTAATTTTAGCAATATCCGGAACACAAATTCTTTTCTGGAACCATAATGATCCAGATTCTCCTCGGTGAAATTCTGATGGTCTTCCCTCATCTATTCTTCTCATCTCCTCCACGATGAATGGATCGTCCAGCTGACCCATCATTATCTCATTCTTCAGGTTGACATTTAGCTCATCGGCTACTTGTAAAGCCGATAGTCCTTCATGAGCTTCCTTCTCCCAAAATTGTATTTGGGCTTGACTTATTTCCTTCCTCAACTCCGGTGATATTTCTTGTTCCACTCCTCCGGTGCTCTTCCTACTCAGGGCATCTGCTACAACATTGCCTTCCCTGGAGTGTAATTGATAGTCAAATCATAATCCTTGATCAATTCTAGCCATCTTTTCTGCCTCATGTTGAGTTCCTTCTGAGTGAAGAAATATTTGAGGCTTTTATGGTCTGTATAGAGCTCACACTTAGCTCCATAGAGAAAATGTCTCCATGTTTTGAGTGCAAATACAACTGCTGCTAATTCTAGATCATGTGTTGGATAGTTCACTTCATGAGGTCTGAGTTGCCTCGATCCATAAGATATCACTTTCCGATCTTGCATGAGTACGCAACCCAATCCATGCTTGGATGCGTCACAGTACACGGTGTAATCCTTGCCAACTTCAGGAACTGCTAACACCGGTGCCGTGGTGAGTTTCTCCTTCAGTGTTTGAAAACTCTTCTCACACTCCTCTGACCACACGAATGGTGTGTTCTTTCTTAACAGCTTTGTCATGGGTCCTGCTATCTTGGAGAATCCTTCTATGAATCTCCGATAATATCCTGCCATTCCTAGGAATCCTCGGATTTCCTTGACAGTCTTGGGTGCTTCCCATTCTAAAACTGCTGCTACCTTGCTCGGGTTAACAGCAATTCCATCTTTACTAATGACATGACCAAGAAACTCCACTTGATCTAGCCAAAATTCACACTTGCTGAATTTCGCATAAAGTTGATGTTCCCTTAGTGTTTGCAACACTAGTCTCAGATGTTCAGCATGTTCGGCCTTATTCTTGGAATATATCAAGATATCATCGATGAATACGATGACAAACTTGTCTAGATATGGCATGAAAATCTTATTCATGAGATTCATGAATATTGCTGGGGTATTGGTTAATCCAAAAGGCACTACAAGGTATTCATGATGTCCATACCTTGAGACAAAGGCAGTTTTCGGAACGTCTTCCTTCTTGATCTTTATCTGGTGATAACCGGATCTTAGATCAATCTTGGAAAAGACTCCCGCGCCTCTAACTTGATCAAATAGATCTTGTATTCTTGGAAGTGGATACTTGTTCTTGATTGTGACGTTGTTCAGATTCCTGTAATCTCCGCACATCCTTCTACCTCCATCTCTTTTATCCACGAAGATTACAGGTGATCCCCATGGTGAAACACTCTCTTGTATGAATCCTTTTTGTTCTAAGCCATCCAGTTGCTCCTTAAGTTCTTTCAACTCCTTGGGCCCCATCTTGTATGGTGCCTTAGCAATCGGAGCTGTTCCTGGAATTAGGTCTATAGTGAATTCTATCTCCCTATCTGGTGGCATACCAGGTAATTCCGCAGGAAACACATCCTGGAATTCATTCACTACAGGTATATCTTCCAATTTCACTTCCTTCATGCTGTTCAGCTGTAGCTCCACTTCAATCTGTGTATGTTTGTCGCCTTGGTAAATCATTCTACTTCCATCGGGGCTTTTCAAAGATACCGTCTTGTTCACACAGTCGATCAATGCTCCATTAGCTTCCAACCAGTTCATACCAAGAATGACATCAATGTCCTTCATCGGTAAAATGAACAGGTCCGCGTCAAACGCGCACTTATTGATCATGATGACTTGTTTTTGTTTGGTATGGGTTACTACTATCGTTCACCCCGCAGAACGTATGGTTATGGGTGTATCTAACTTAGTGCAACTAATCCCATGTTTGGTGATGAATTGTTGAGAAATGAATGATGTAGTTGCACCAGTATCAAAAAGTACTTTGCCAGGATGAGTGAGTATCTGGAGCGTACCTATCACCGCCTGATCGGAGTTGACCACCTCCTCCAGACTAGTGCAGTTCAGCTTGCCGAAGGGCTTCTTATTCTTCCAGTTCCCTCCATTATTTCCTCCTTGGTTTCCTCCTCCTCCAGATTGACCTCCTCCATTCTTCTTATTGGGGCAATCCTTCATCATGTGCCCCTCCTGACGACACCCGAAGCAAATGATTCTGGTTTTACGACAATCCTTTGAAGCATGTCCTTTAAACCCGCAGATGCGACAAACTATTTGGTTAGCAGTTTGAAACGCTTGGTTCTTCCTGCTACCATAGTAGTTGCTGTTGTTGTTGTTGTTGTATCTTGGCTTGAAATTCAAGCTGGTGTTGGGCTTGTTATTGGAAAATCTTTTAGGCTCAAACTTGGCCTTCTTCCTCTTTTCCTCCTGCAGTTGCTTAAAATCATCTTCCAGAGTGATGGCTACATCCACCAACTCTTGGAACTCTGTTGCCCTCATCATACGGAGCTGTACTTTGAACTGGGGACTTAACCCCCTCAGAAACCTCTTCTTCTTCTTATCCTCGGTGTTGACTTCTTCAACCGCATACCGGGATAGCTTTGAAAATTCCCTGACATAAGTCAGGATGGCCTTGTCCTTCTGCTCGAGACTTTCAAATTATCGACGCTTCAATTCCACGATACTTTCAGGGACATTGGATTCCCTGAACTTCCTTGCGAATTCCTACCATGTGAATACTTTTCCGGCCGGGTAAACGGCTACTATGTTATCCCACCATGATGCGGCAGGTCCACACAGCAGGTGGGTAGCATAACGGACCTTCTCTTGGTCGTTACATCCAACGGTATTGAGCTTTCGCTCAGTATCCATAAGCCAATCTTCCGCGTCCATTGGCTCGGGCGCGTATGCGAAAGATATAGGCTTGGTGTTCTGGAAGTCTGCTAAGGTGACTCCCGGATTCTCAGGTCTCTCCACCCTGTTACATTTGCGAAATTCTTGGAAGAATTTGTTCTGCTGCTCCAACGTTACACGTTGTCTTTCCTCCACCATTTGCATGTCTTTGTACAAAATTCTGCTGCGTCATGAGTGGTGGTGGTGGTGGAAACTGATCTCTGGCTGCTCCCTCAGCCTCTTCCTTTTGTTTTGCTTCGCGCTCCATGCGCTGCGCTTCGGTCTCCTCTCCTAACGCTCCCGACATATCCCCCTAGTTCTGCAACACAAGATGATACTCATAATTACTCCATGCGCAAGTTTTACGAGCTCAACATTGTGCACGAGAACTAGTCACGCAATGGAAATCAAGAAGCAAATCCAAATCATACAAAACATATACCATGTATATACATACTTAAGTGGTCTTATTACAATACTCAAGTCGATGTGAGTATGCAAACTCACTTATTAAAGTATATGTACAAATTTATACAAATATTACATACTATAATACATGTGGTACTTGTGTATTATAACCTCGCCTCCCTTGGTGGACTCTAGTCGATCTTCACTCCCGGTACATCCCAGGCTTCCATCCGGTCGAACGTGTCGTCCTCCTGATAGACCCTGGAACATAAGGTCTCCCCGTCGGCTGATAATCCGAATCAGATGATGATCCTAGGGAGAAATCAGTGTTCACAAACTGATCGTTAAGTGCATCATAGTCCACCCATCGGGTGTACTCCCCTGTAGCTCCACCATAGGTGTTTCCAACACTCGTACCCGACTCAACCTGTGTCGGATACCCTCCATCAACTCCTTCATTACTAGGATAACTGCGGATTGCAGGTTGTGGCGTCATCATTCATCTCTCCATCATAATACACTGAAGTACTATGAGTTCCCGTATCAGATCCCCAACGCCAACCCGTGGAATTTTCTATAGGAGTCTCGGAACGCTGATTGTTTCCGGATTCCTCTCCGCCCTCATATCCCCCATAGGAACTTCCCAGATAGTTCCCAGGTGTAACAGGTGTAGTTTCACGCTCAAGAGGATCAATACTAATGTAGTCACCAGCTGAGTAAACTGGTGTGTGCACCACATTCTCCATAGGTTCTTTCCCCCTAATCTCCTCCTTGGGTTCAGTAAACTCCTCTAGCATCGTATCAATTGCTCCTGTCAGGTGATGGTTCAACTGAAAGAGTAATGATATGAAGTTGCGACTATTGTCCATGTATTTTGCAGCTGCTATAGGTTTGCATTTTGCAGATTTGTAGTGGTTAAGCATGGGATCTTCTTCCTCCTGCATATGAGGAATGTGGGTGAATTCGGAACCCATAAGCTCTTTTGTCTTATGCTCCCGAATGTCGGTTATGGCTCTCATAATTGCTATATGATAGGCTGTGTTGATAGTCCTGGCTTCCCCTGCTGGCATGACTACGCTCATTCCCAAAGATTCGGGAAGTCGCAGTCCTACCCTACACTTGGCCAATACAGTACCATCATAGTACATGTATTTCTTTACTTGGATCTGGGGATCACACCCAAATTCAAGTAACATGGCTCGTAGAATATCTGCAAGTCCTCCTTCGTATTCACTTAGTGTGGAATCCGTCACTTTCACGTTTCGTCCGGGACGTGAACTTGCCATGTTGGCTGTAGAAATAGAAAGATTATAAGATTAGTATTAAAGCATCATAATAGAGATAATAAAGAATTATCGCACTAAAATATATGATTGTTGTATTCTCAATTGAATATACACCATATTTTTAGAGAATTCTTTACTAGTCCTATTTGACTCCTAACGTTTGGTCCCATTTACTAGGTTCCAACCTAAGGTCAAAGCTTTTGCTCTGATACCAACTGTGGTGACCCTGCATACCACTGCATGTTGTAGTATGCCAGTCGTTGATATAACATTCACGAAGTACCATTCCGCAAATATTACATCCCTCAGAGTAGTTGATGCGTGTGGTTGACACGTCCGTTGGGAACCCCAAGAGGAAGGTGTGATGCGCACAGCGGCAAGTTTCCCTCAGTAAGAAACCAAGGTTTAATCGAACCAGTAGGAGTCAAGAAGCACGTTGAAGGTTGATGGCGGCGGGATGTAGTGCGGCGCAACACCAGAGATTCCGGCGCCAACGTGGAACCTGCACAACACAAACCAAGTACTTTGCCCCAACGAAGCTTGCTGAGGTTGTCAATCTCACCGGCTTGTCAGTAACAAAGGATTAGATGTATAGTGTGGATGATGATTGTTTGCGAAAACAAGAGAACAAGTATTGCGAGATTGTATTTCAGTATAGAGAATTGGACCGGGGTCCACAGTTCACTAGAGGTGTCTCTCCCATATGATAAACAGCATGTTGGGTGAACAAATTACAGTTGGGCAATTGAAAAATAAAGAGGGCATGACCATGCACATACATATTATGATGAGTATAGTGAGATTTAATTGGGCATTACGACAAAGTACATAGACCGCTATCCAGCATGCATCTATGCCTAAAAAGTCCACCTTCAGGTTATCATCCGAACCCCCTCCAGTATTAAGTTGCTAACAACAGACAATTGCATTAAGTATTGCGCGTAATGTAATCAGTAACTACATCCTTGAACATAGCACCAATGTTTTATCCCTAGTGGCAACAGCACATCCATAATCTTAGAGATTTCTGTCACTTCCCCAGATTCACGGAGACATGAACCCACTATCGAGCATAAATACTCCCTCTTGGAGTTACAAGCATCTACTTGGCCAGAGCATCTACTAGTAACGGAGAGCATGCAAGATCATAAACAACACATAGATATAAATTGATAATCAACATAACAAGTATTCTCTATTCATCGGATCCCAACAAACACAACATATAGAATTACAGATAGATGATCTTGATCATGTTAGGCAGCTCACAAGACCCGACAATTAAGCACAATGGGGAGAAGACAACCATCTAGCTACTGCTATGGACCCATAGTCCAGGGGTAGACTACTCACACATCACTCCGGAGGCGACCATGGCGGTGTAGAGTCCTCCGGGAGATGAATCCCCTCTCCCGGCAGGTGCCGAGGCGATCTCCCGAATCCCCGAGATGGGATTGGCGGCGGCGGCGTCTCTGGAAGGTTTTCCGTATCGTGGCTCTCGGTACTAGGGGTTTCGCGACGGAGGCTTTAAGTAGGCGGAAGGGCAGGTCAGGGGGCCACACGAGGGGCCCACACCATAGGGCCGCGCGGCCAGGGCAGGGGCCGCGCCGCCCTAGGGTTTGGCCGCCTCGTGGCCCCACTTCGTCTCCTCTTCGGTCTTCTGGAAGCTTCGTGGCAAAATAGGACCCTGGGCGTTGATTTCGTCCAATTCCGAGAATATTTCGTTACTAGGATTTCTGAAACCAAAAACAGCAGAAAACAAAGAATCGGCACTTCGGCATCTTGTTAATAGGTTAGTTCCAGAAAATGCACGAATATGACATAAAGTGTGCATAAAACATGTAGATATCATCAATAATGTGGCATGGAACACAAGAAATTATCGATACGTCGGAGACGTATCAGCATCCCCAAGCTTAGTTCTGCTCGTCCCGAGCAGGTAAAACGATAACAAAGATAATTTCTGGAGTGACATGCCATCATAACCTTGATCATACTATTTGTAAAGCATATGTAGTGAATGCAGTGATCAAAACAATGTATATGACATGAGTAAACAAGTGAATCATATAGCAAAGACTTTTCATGAATAGTACTTCAAGACAAGCATCAATAAGTCTTGCATAAGAGTTAACTCATAAAGCAATAATTCATAGTAAAAGCATTGAAGCAACACAAAGGAAGATTAAGTTTCAGCGGTTGCTTTCAACTTGTAACATGTATATCTCATGGATATTGTCAACATAGAGTAATATAATAAGTGCAATATGCAAGTATGTAGGAATCAATGCACAGTTCACACAAGTGTTTGCTTCTTGAGGTGGAGAGAAATAGGTGAACTGACTCAACAATGAAAGTAAAAGAATGGTCCTCCATAGAGGAAAAGCATCGATTGCTATATTTGTGCTAGAGCTTTTATTTTGAAAACATGAAACAATTTTGTCAACGGTAGTAATAAAGCATATGTATCATGTAAATTATATCTTACAAGTTGCAAGCCTCATGCATAGTATACTAATAGTGCCCACACCTTGTCCTAATTAGCTTGGACTACCGGATCATCGCAATACACATGTTTTAACCAAGTGTCACAATGGGGTACCTCCATGCCGCCTGTACAAAGGTCTAAGGAGAAAGCTCGCATCGGATTTCTCGCTATTGATTATTCTCAACTTAGACATCCATACCGGGACAACATAGACAACAGATAATGGACTCCTATTTTATGCATAAGCATGTGACAACAATTAATTTTCTCATTTGAGATTGAGGATATTGTCCAAAACTGAAACTTCCACCATGGATCATGGCTTTAGTTAGCGGCCCAAT
This sequence comes from Lolium perenne, assembly GCF_019359855.2. Classification (NCBI taxonomy): domain Eukaryota; kingdom Viridiplantae; phylum Streptophyta; class Magnoliopsida; order Poales; family Poaceae; genus Lolium; species Lolium perenne. The sequence goes on along the minus strand of NC_067246.2, from coordinate 107,370,806 downwards.
ATTCTTCTCTAACAATATGCATGCTTAACCATAAGGTGGTAGATCTCTCTTACTTCAGACAAGACGGACATGCATAGCAACTCACATGATATTCAACAAAGAATAGTTGATGGCGTCCCCAGAAACATGGTTATCGCACAACAAGCAACTTAATAAGAGATAAAGTGCATAAGTACATATTCAATACCACAATAGTTTTTAAGCTATTTGTCCCATGAGCTATATATTGTAAAGGTGAAGAATGGAAATTTAAAGGTAGCACTCAAGCAATTTAATTTGGAATGGCGGAGAAATACCATGTAGTAGGTAGGTATGGTAGACACAAATGGCATAGTGGTTGGCTCAAGGATTTTGGATGCATGAGAAGTATTCCCTCTCGATACAAGGTTTAGGCTAGCAAGGTTATTTGAAACAAACACAAGGATGAACCAGTGCAGCAAAACTCACATAAAAGACATATTGAAAACATTATAAGACTCTACACCGTCTTCCTTGTTGTTCAAACTCAATACTAGAAATTATCTAGACCTTAGAGAGACCAAATATGCAAACCAAATTTTAGCATGCTCTATGTATTTCTTCATTAATGGGTGCAAAGTATATGATGCAAGAGCTTAAACATGAGCACAACAATTGCCAAGTATCACATTATCCAAGACATTATAGCAATTTACTACATGTATCATTTTCCAATTCCAACCATATAACAATTTAACGAAGAAGAAACTTCGCCATGAATACTATGAGTAAAGCCTAAGGACATACTTGTCCATATGCTACAGCGGAGCGTGTTTCTCTCCCATAAAGTGAATGCTAGGATCCATTTTATTCAAACAAAACAAAAACAAAAACAAACCGACGCTCCAAGAAAAGCACATAAGATGTGATGGAATAAAAATATAGTTTCAGGGGAGGAACCTGATAATGTTGTCGATGAAGAAGGGGATGCCTTGGGCATCCCCAAGCTTAGACGCTTGAGTCTTCTTAGAATATGCAGGGGTGAACCACCGGGGCATCCCCAAGCTTAGAGCTTTCACTCTCCTTGATCATATTGCATCATACTCCTCTCTTGATCCTTGAAAACTTCCTCCACACCAAACTTAGAACAACTCATTAGAGGGTTAGTGGATAATAAAAATTAACATGTTCAGAGGTGACATAATCATTCTTAACACTTCTGGACATTGCACAAAGCTACTGGAAGTCAATGGAATCGAAATATCCATCGAACATAACAAAACTGGCAATGCGAAATAAAAGGCAGAATCTGTCAAAAACAGAACAGTTCGTATTGACGAATTTTATCGAGGCACCAGACTTGCTCAAATGAAAATTCTCAAATTGAATGAAAGTTGCGTACATATCTGAGGATCACTCACGTAAATTGGCATAATTTTCTGAGTTACCTACAGAGAAAACAGCCCAGATTCGTGACAGCAAAGAAATATGTTTCTGCGCAGTAATCCAAATCTAGTATGAACTTTACTATCAAAGACTTTACTTGGCACAATAAAACACTAAACTAAGATAAGGAGAGGTTGCTACAGTAGTAAACAACTTCCAAGACACAAAAATAAAAACAAAGTACTGTAGTAAAAACATGGGTTGTCTCCCATAAGCGCTTTTCTTTAACGCCTTTCAGCTAGGCGCAGAAAGTGTGTATCAAGTGTTATCAAGAGATGGAGCATCGTTATCATGAGCTCCCCCATCCGTAGTGGTACTAAGGGCTTTGTCAATTTTAGGCCTATAATAATACTTCTTTGGTTTAGGCACCTTAGAGACATACATAAACTTTTGCTCCTTACCCACATAAGCTTTCTCCTTATATTTAAGAGAAGAAAATGTTGAACCCAAGGTTCCCATAGCTTTTTCAAGTTCGTCAATCCTATTGGTTTGATCATCATGGACAACACAAGTTCCTAGGACACTAATTCTTTCATCAATTCCTTCTAAGGATTTATCAAGTTCATCAGTTTTATCAAGTAACATTTCCAATTTAGTTTCAATACTTGGAAAAAATTTCTCTATGGTTTCCAATTTTTTCATAACATCTTCAAGAGAGATTTCAGTTTTAACTTCATCAACAGGGGGTATTCCAAATAGACTCTCAATAATGCAACTAGCTTCTAGTGCAGGAGTACTTAGGAAGTTACCTTTCGCGAGACTATCAAGAACATACCTATTCCAGCTAGAGATACCAACATAAAAATTCCTAAGTAGGATAGTGGTGGAGTGTTTCTTAGTGCACCTATTATGGGCATCAATAATTCTATACCAAGCATCTCTTAAACATTCTCCCCCTCGTTGCTTAAATGTACGAACTTCAACTTCAGGATTACTCATTTTAGCAGTAGTAAATAAAGCAAACTAGATAAAGTAAATGCGAGTAACTAATTTTTTTGTGTTTTTGATATAGCAAACAAGATAGCAAATAAAGTAAAACTAGCAACTAATTTTTTTGTATTTTGATTTAGTGCAGAAAACAAAGTAGTAAATAAAATAAAGCAAGACAAAAACAAAGTAAAGAGATTGGGAAGTGGAGACTCCCCTTGCAGCGTGTCTTGATCTCCCCGGCAACGGCGCCAGAAATTTGCTTGATGCGTGTGGTTGACACGTCCGTTGGGAACCCCAAGAGGAAGGTGTGATGCGCACAGCGGCAAGTTTCCCTCAGTAAGAAACCAAGGTTTAATCGAACCAGTAGGAGTCAAGAAGCACGTTGAAGGTTGATGGCGGCGGGATGTAGTGCGGCGCAACACCAGAGATTCCGGCGCCAACGTGGAACCTGCACAACACAAACCAAGTACTTTGCCCCAACGAAACAGTGAGGTTGTCAATCTCACCGGCTTGCTATAACAAAGGATTAGATGTATAGTGTGGATGATGATTGTTTGCAGAAAACAGTAGAACAGTATTGCAGTAGATTGTATTTCAGTATAGAGAATTGGACCGGGGTCCACAGTTCACTAGAGGTGTCTCTCCCATATGATAAACAGCATGTTGGGTGAACAAATTACAGTTGGGCAATTGAAAAATAAAGAGGGCATGACCATGCACATACATATTATGATGAGTATAGTGAGATTTAATTGGGCATTACGACAAAGTACATAGACCGCTATCCAGCATGCATCTATGCCTAAAAAGTCCACCTTCAGGTTATCATCCGAACCCCCTCCAGTATTAAGTTGCTAACAACAGACAATTGCATTAAGTATTGCGCGTAATGTAATCAGTAACTACATCCTTGAACATAGCACCAATGTTTTATCCCTAGTGGCAACAGCACATCCATAATCTTAGAGATTTCTGTCACTTCCCAGCATTCACGGAGACATGAACCCACTATCGAGCATAAATACTCCCTCTTGGAGTTACAAGCATCTACTTGGCCAGAGCATCTACTAGTAACGGAGAGCATGCAAGATCATAAACAACACATAGATATAAATTGATAATCAACATAACAAGTATTCTCTATTCATCGGATCCCAACAAACACAACATATAGAATTACAGATAGATGATCTTGATCATGTTAGGCAGCTCACAAGACCCGACAATTAAGCACAATGGGGAGAAGACAACCATCTAGCTACTGCTATGGACCCATAGTCCAGGGGTAGACTACTCACACATCACTCCGGAGGCGACCATGGCGGTGTAGAGTCCTCCGGGAGATGAATCCCCTCTCCGGCAGGGTGCCGGAGGCGATCTCCTGAATCCCCCGAGATGGGATTGGTGGCGGCGGCGTCTCTGGAAGGTTTTCCGTATCGTGGCTCTCGGTACTGGGGGTTTCACGACGGAGGCTTTAAGTAGGCGGAAGGGCAGGTCAGGGGGCCACACGAGGGGCCCACACCATAGGGCCGCGCGGCCAGGGCAGGGGCCGCGCCGCCCTAGGGTTTGGCCGCCTCGTGGCCCCACTTCGTCTCCTCTTCGGTCTTCTGGAAGCTTCGTGGCAAAATAGGACCCTGGGCGTTGATTTCGTCCAATTCCGAGAATATTTCGTTACTAGGATTTCTGAAACCAAAAACAGCAGAAAACAGCAACTGGCACTTCGGCATCTTGTTAATAGGTTAGTTCCAGAAAATGCACGAATATGACATAAAGTGTGCATAAAACATGTAGATATCATCAATAATGTGGCATGGAACACAAGAAATTATCTATACGTCGGAGACGTATCAGTAGTACAACAGAACATAGCAGGTCCATAACTCATTCATTTATTATTACAAATATCATACACATGTCGTCTCGGAGCTCCTCTTGGGTCCTAAGAGGAATACTCCTGGGTTCGAGGCGAACCCAACTTAGCTTACAATATAAGAGTCTCATTAAGTTATACATTTATTTCCTCGAGCAGCTAAATACTAAGAGTTCGGGCTGCCTCTAAGCATTACTACTACTGGCTGTCTCTAGGCTTGATCTCCTCCGGAAGCCTCCCCGGATCCGTAGACGATGAGGTAGTCTACGCCTTCTATACCTCCAGAGAGGTCTGGTTCTTCATAGCCGATGATCTTGGCCCCTTCATTGTTGTCGTAGTCCTCCTCCAGACGATTCAGACAATCTAAGCATGGGATTTAAGAGTGGTATGAGTACGGGCATACTCAACAAGTTCATTATAGATAAGAGGTGTTTAATGCACTAGCTACGATATTAGACCAGAAAGTCTAATACCAATGCAAGTTTTGATAAACATTTCTTCAAGAGATTGCTTTTATTCCAAAGAGCTATGTCCGTCAGCCTTCACCGGTTTACTAGAACTTCATGGAGCTCCTTTCCGGCCGCGTTCGCAGTTCCTCATCCCGGAACAGGGAGTGACAGGTCACAGTTCTTTACACTCTGCAGAGGTGTGTTGCTTTACCCATAAGAGATCTTAACCTTGGTGCCAACCGGGCAGCTTTCCCGTCCACACTTCCTTCGGTGTGAGGCCTGGTATAAGGTCATAGCCAATCATATTCCTCCGCTACCTCGCACACCCACCCGTTGTTGCAAACCCTGAACCTGGGTCCTCGTCGGTCCACTTACACCATTTAAGGACGGACCTCGACCACGACAACAGTCTGGGATCGAACCAAACTCCTTCACCGGTAGCTGCAACCCATCATAGACCACATTACCGTGGGGAATTAGAGTGGGATCCCCACCCTCAAGTTGTTCCGCAAGCCGCAACCGCTACGGTATGCACATCATAACCGTGGGGACTTAGAATGGGTTCCCCACCCACAAGTTGCTCCGCAAGATACAACTGCTACGGTAAGCGCATCCGTTGATGTACAAGAGGTGGAAATACGATTGACTAGTCCGTCCCATTTCAGATCTTATGGTTAACACGGTTATTACGGCACAAGAATCACTGGCGACATTTGTTGTTAAATCCTAGACGGATATAAACCCTTGCAATGGAACCTCCACCATATCAACACAATCCATGGTTCCATTGCCCACCACATAGTCATATTCATAGTTATGAAAATAGTGGTTTTGATTTTTTATGCAATAGTGATAACCATAATATCTTGCAAGTAATTTGATAGAAATACTCGAATGACATGAGCAAGTGATGAACTTGCCTGAACACTGCAAAGTTTTGCTGTTGGAAGGTGTGGACTGACCCTTGTCCTCTGTTTCTGAAAAAATAGCATCATTGTCCGATAAGGGCAATGGTTAAAGAAGCAATTATGCATGATTCCATTTTTAGGGTTTGTTTTCCCCCCTTCCGATGTCGTTGTTATTTTATGAGAGGTTAAATACTAAGAACATCTTAGAGATACTTAATTTAGGGTAAATACAACCTTGAGATATTGTCAAGGTGTTTTTGATAGTCCATTTGTATTAATGGACTTATTTTCATTATTGAAAATAGTATGTGTGATTTAAATTATTATTTAAATCATCAAAATAAGATTTATTCTTAATTGTCTTCAAAAATTATGTTTGGTATTTTATTTAAATAGAGAATTTTATGCTGATCCATTTTCATATTTTTAATTTATTTTTCTGAGCTTCTAAGCATTTCTTAATTAATTTCAAAGTTTCTGTATTTATATGAATTGTGAAATGACCTAAATGCCCTTGGGCCCCACCTGTCAGGTGGCCCAAAGGGTCAGGTTTGACCGACCCACCTGGTCCGGCCCAACCCGTTCAGTCTCTCCTTCTCTCTTGCGCGTGTCCTAACCCTAATCCTTGAGCTCTGGCGACGCGCGCGTCGCCGCCCCTTCGCCGAATTGTTCTGGCCGACTCCGGCCATCGCCGCCGGCGAGATGTGGCGCATCTGATCCGCCGTTCGACGGTGCTTCAGATCCACCGCGCCGATCTGTGTTTCGTCGCTTCCTCGACTCGTCCCCATCGCCTCTGCTCGCCTGCCGTGGTGTGCCGCGGCGATTTCGTCGTCGCCGACGCTCCTGGTGCCATGGCCGTGTGCCTCGCCGTGGTGGTGCTGGCGTTGCGGCGAGGTGTGCCTGGCTAGGCTTGGCCTGGCGCCGCCGTTCGCCCGGCGTGTGCCGCCGTGCCGCCATGGTCGAGCTCCTCTCCGCTTCACCAGTAAGTTCTCATCTCCTCCGTCCTTCTCTGCTACTTGTTCTATTGCTTCTCCTTCCCTTCGTCTAGCTTGGCCACTGGCCTGCTTCTCCATGTGGAGATGCTTGCTGTGCCGATGTGCTGCTGCTGCTACTCTTCTATGGCCTTGCGCTTTGCCAGCCCATGTGATGTGCTAGCTGCTGCGCCTTGCTAGCTTGCGCGTATCTTTCTTGTCTTTGTGTTCTTTGTCTTTATCTGTGCATCTGCCATGGTTCTAGTTTGTTTGTCTTTGTCTTTGTTCTTTCTCAATTACTTGCTGTTGCAACTCATGAACTATTGCTCATGAGCATGCTGTGGTGCTTTGTGTAATTTAGTGGCTCCTGCTGATTCTCTGTATACCATTCCTCTCCTGTATATGCCATTGATTGCCCTTGGCTTGATCATTCTGTGATGATCCTTGCCTTTGGCAAGTGCCAGTGCTCCTGATGTGCTATTATCTGTGCTCTAATTCATGGACATGCTCAATTGAGCCTAACTGTTGCATTAACAACTCCATCCCTTGATGGAGTGCTTCTGGATACAATTATAATGCTTTATTCACTTATCTGTGATGCAATTGTTCAATTATATGGTTAATTTAATTGTCTGGGCCTTGTGATGATGCTAGAATTGATTCTAGCAGGCTTTAGCTTGCTTTAGCAAGCTATGGTTATCAAATGAGCATCCTAGTATTGTTGATTGCTTGCTTACTCCCCTGCCTTTGCCTATCTGGTGCTTATCCCTGGTGACAAGGTATCACCATGCCTTGTCTTGGTGCAGTTTTGCTTGATCAAACATATGCTGATGCTGGCAGTGATCCTTGGGTTCATTTGCAAGTGTTCTAGTTACTGGTGACTTATGTAATTCATTTATCTGTGTAACTTGTGCTTGTTTACTGGATGGATGATGTGAACTGTGGAACAGTGATGATCATTTTAATTGAATTAGCTAGGGCTAGTTGGATGACAACCACTGGTTGGTACCCTAGCCCTCTACTGAATCCAAATGGATGATGATGTGGTGGTTTTATGTGTTGGCTTGGGTTGAGGTGACCCTGGCAGCACTATGATCTTTAATCAAGGGTAGCTCCCCACTCTGTGGCTGTTGTTATGACTCTCTCATGCTATCTGGTTGATCCATGTCTGGATTACCAATAGCTTTTGATGTTGAAAACAAAATAGACAATTAGATGTCTATAATCTGATGGTGTAACTAGCTGTGTGGTGCTAGGTGAGTTTGGATGGCTAGCTAGGGATTAAATCCATGTTGGATTTCTCTGGTAGTGTCACCATTCTGACACACCAATGTTCCCTTGGTGAATTCCATCTGGCTAATCTTCAGTTTGCTTACACCAAATGGCTTAGTAGCCAGATGATGATGAAAACAGGGTTTCATACCCACTTTGCTTCTGTGATGCAAGTGTATGCTTATTTATGAGCAAAACAGGGTTTTGCTCAGGTTGATCTTGTTTATACCTCACTCCAGCTCCTAGATGGTTTGTTGGTGTAGAGGATTGCTTCTGTGTTGTTCTTGTGGTTGATTTACTTGCCCTGCTCCTCCTGGTGAGCTTGATGCCTCTTGGTTATGTGGCTATTTGAGCAGGTTGAACAACAATGGCTGTTCTTCCTGTTCTTGTGTTCTTGGTGAACTTACCCTGGTGAATTGCTGCTGATGAACTGCTGGAGTTCTGGCGGTGGAAAAGGTTATATATGAACCCCTCATGGCTCTCTTGGTCGACAGCAGTGCCTGTCACTACTTGGTGACTCTCCCTGTGTGTGTGTTGCTGTTGTGCATGCACACTAGCTGTGTGAGCAGCTAGTGTGTGTGTGTGTGTGACCTGGTGCTTGGGAACTTGGGCTGTGAGAGGATCAGCTCGGCAGCTTGATCATATCCCCTACATTTCATTTATTTGTTAACCTGCCAAGTGGCTTTGCCACTTGGCTTAATGATCTGTTTATTGTGTATGTGTGCAGGTATCAAGTACTGATCAGGATGAACTCAAGATCATCAAGATCAAAGAATTCAGGAAGATCACAATGTAGTTTAGGTCATTTAGATATCTTGTAATTTTCCTTTTTCTTTTTCTATTTATACAATTCTTGTAATGAGTTGTAATTCCATAATTCAAATTTGAATATTGTAAAGACAATGTATTATGTGTGTGTTGATCAATAAAGCTCAAGTTTCTCTCAATGAGCTTAATTTAATTGTTGTATAACTCATGTTCTTGCTTAATGATAATTGTTTGTGAAATTATCTTGAATTTGAATTATGTGATGATTATTTAATGTTTGAATTTGAAATTCAAATTCAAATATGGTTTGAATTCATTCAAACTTCTTAACTTATAATTCAATCATGCAACTTAAGATTTCAATGTAATATCACTTCTCTCTTCTCAAAACCCTAATCTAAATAAGTAGGAACCAGTTCATCGCACTCTCGAAACCCTAACCCTGTAAGGTGTCGAGAGAGAAACCTGTCCCCCTTTGATGCAATTTTGTTTTAAAAGCGCGAAATTTCCCCAGAATTTGCAATGCAATGCACATCCCTTTCTAGAATCTACCCCTCGATCGTCTCTAAACCTGGGACATTACAATCCCTCTCATGCAACCCTGCAACCACAAAGCAAGAAGTCTCTTGTGTCCCCAACACACCTAATATAGGTGCACTAATTCGGCGAAGAGATAGTGAAATACAGGTGGTATGAATATATGAGCAGCAGTAACGACACCAGAAAATAGCTTGATGCTACAACTGGCGTGTGGTTGATGGTGGTAATATTGCAAAGATGACAGATACGATAAAACAAGAAACAAGCAAATGATAAGCGATATTTGGAAACAAGGCCTAGGGATTATACTTTCACTAGTGGACACTCTCAACATTGATCACATAACAGAATAAATAGATAAATGCTATACTCTACACTCTCTTGTTGGATGATGAACACCACTAATTGTGTAGGATTACACGAACCCTCAATGTCGGAGTTAACAAGCTCCACAATATTCGATATTCATATTTAAATAACCTTAGAGTGCATGATAGATCAACACAACTACACCAAGTACTAACATAGCATGCACACTGTCACCATCACACTATGAAGGAGGCATAGATCACATCAATACTATCATAGCAATAATTAACTTCATAATCTACAAGAGATTACAATCATAACCTACGCCAAGTACTACACGATGCACACACTGTCACCATTACACCGTGCAGGAGGAATAGAGTACTTTAATAACATCACTAGAGTAGCACATAGATTAATTGTGATACAAAACACATTGCAATCATAAAGGGATATAAATAAGCACTTCACTATGCTATTCATAACAGTGAATAAGTATTATGTGAAATATAGCCTAAGAGACCCACACGGTGCACACACTGTCACCTTTACACACGTGGGACAAGGAGTCTCCGGAGATCACATAAGTAAAATCCACTTGACTAGCATAACGACATCTAGAATACAATCATCATCATATGGATCTCAATCATGTAAGGCAGCTCATGAGATCATTGTATTGAAGTACATTGGGAGAGAGATTAACCACATAGCTACCGGTACAGCCCTTAGCCCCGAGGGAGAACTACTCCCTCCTCATGGGAGACAGCAGCGGTGATGAAGATGGCGGTGGTGTCGATGGAGAAGCCTTCCGGGGGCACTTCCCCGTCCCGGCGGCGTGCCGGAACAGAGACTCATGTCCCCCAGATGTTGGCTTCGCGATGGCGGCGGCTCTAGATGGTTTCTCGTACCGTGGCTTTTTCGTATCGAAGATTTAGGTCAGGGACCTTTAAATAGGCGAAGAGGCGGAGTCAGAAGGTCGACGAGGCGGCGACACAATAGGGGGGCGCGGCCCACCCCCTGGCCGCGCCAGCCTATCATCTGGGGCCCACAGGGCCCTCCTCTGGTCGCTCTCGGGTGTTCTGGAAGCTTAGTGGGATTCTAAGATCTTGGGCGTTGATTTCGTCCAATTCCGAGAATATTTCCTTACTAGGATTTCTGAAACCAAAAACAGCAGAAAACAGGAACTGGCACTTCGGCATCTCGTCAATAGGTTAGTTCCAGAAAATGCATCAAATCATCATAAAGTGTGAACAAAACATGTAGGTATTGTCATAAAACAAGCATGTAACATAAGAAATTATCGATACGTCGGAGACGTATCAGCATCCCCAAGCTTAGTTCCTACTCGTCCCGAGTAGGTAAACGATAACAAAGATAATTTCTGAAGTGACATGCTACCAACATGATCTTAATCATACTATTGTAAAGCATATGAGATGAATGAAGTGATTCAAAGCAATGATAAAGACAATGATTAAACAACTGAATCATATAGCAAAGACTTTTCATGAATAGTACTTTCAAGAAAAGCATCAATAAGTCTTGCATAAGAGTTAACTCATAAAGCAATATTTTCAAAGTAAAGGCATTGAAGCAACACAAAGGAAGATTAAGTTTCAGCGGTTGCTTTCAACTTGTAACATGTATATCTCATGGATATTGTCAACATAAAGTAATATAACAAGTGCAATAAGCAAGCATGTAAGAATCAATGCACAGTTAACACAAGTGTTTGCTTCTAAGATAGAGAAATGGGTAAACTGACTCAACATAAAAGTAGAAGAAAGACCCTTCGCAGAGAGAAGCATGGATTGCTATATTTGTGCTAGAGCTTTTATTTTGAAAACATAAAGAGAGCATAAAAGTAAAGTTTTGAGAGGTGTTTGTTGTTGTAAACGAATGGTAGTGGGCACTCTAACCCCCTTGCCAGACAAACCTTCAAAGAGCGGCTCCCATGAAACATTTTTATTTTTGGGTGGCACTCCTTCCAACCTTTACTTTCACAAACCATGGCTAACCGAATCCTCGGGTGCCTGCCAACAATCTCATACCATGAAGGAGTGCATTTTTATTTTAGTTTTATTTAGATGACACACCTCCCCACCTTTGCTTTCTCAAGCCATGGCTAACCGAATCCTCGGGTGCCGTCCAACAATCACATACCATGGAGGAGTGTCTATTTTTTTTTGTAAAATCATGAAAGTTAATTAGTTTGGGGCTGGGAACCCCATTGCCAGCTCTTTTTGCAAACTTATTGGATAAGCGGATGAAGCCACTAGTCCATTGGTGAAAGTTGCCCAACAAGATTGAAAGATAAACACCACATACTTCCTCATGAGCTATAAAACATTGACACAAATCAGAGGTAATAAATTTTGAATTGTTTAAAGGTAGCACTCAAGCAATTTACTTTGGAATGGCGGAAAAATACCATGTAGTAGGTAGGTATGGTGGACACAAATGGCATAGTGGTTGGCTCGAGTATTTTGGATGCATGAGAAGTATTCCCTCTCGATACAAGGTTTAGGCTAGCAAGGTTTATTTGAAACAAACACAAGGATGAAGCGGTGCAGCAAAACTCACATAAAAGACATATTGTAAACATTATAAGACTATACACTGTCTTCCTTGTTGTTCAAACACTTTTACCAGAAAATATCTAGACCTTAGAGAGACCAATCATGCAAACCAAATTTTAGCAAGCTCTATGTATTTCTTGACTAATAGGTGCAAAGTATATGATGCAAGAGCTTAATCATGAGCACAACAATTGCCAAGTATCAAGTTATTCAAGACATCATACCAATTACTACATGTAGCATTTCCCGTTTCCAACCATACAACAATTAACGAAGCAGTTTCAACCTTCGCCATGAAAATTAAAAGCTAAGAACACATGTGTTCATATGAACCAGCGGAGCGTGTCTCTCTCCCACACAAGCATTTATTAAAACAAAAACAAAAACAAAAACATACAGACGCTCCAAGTAAAGTACATAAGATGTGACCGAATAAAAATATAGTTTCAAGGGAGGAACCTGATAATTTGTCGATGAAGAAGGGGATGCCTTGGGCATCCCCAAGCTTAGATGCTTGAGTCTTCTTGAAATATGCAGGGATGAACCACCGGGGCATCCCCAAGCTTAGAGCTTTCACTCTTCTTGATCACATTGTATCATCCTCCTCTCTTGACCCTTGAAAACTTCCTCCACACCAAACTCGAAACAAACTCATTAGAGGGTTAGTGCATAATCAAAATTCACATGTTCAGAGGTGACGCAATCATTCTTAACACTTCTGGACATTGCCCAAAGCTACTGGAAGTTAATGGAATAAAGAAATCCATCCAACATAGCAAAATAGGCAATGCGAAAGAAAAGGCAGAATCTGTCAAAACAGAACAGTCCGTAAAGACGAATTTCTAAGAGGCACCAGACTTGATCAAATGAAAATTCTCAAATTGAATGAAAGTTGCGTACATATCTGAGGATCACTCACGTAAATTAGCATAATTTTCTGAGTTACCTACAGAGAATTAGGCCCAGATTCGTTACAGCAAAGAAATCTGTTTCTGCGCAGTAATCCAAATCTAGTATGAACCTTACTATCAAAGACTTTACTTGGCACAACAATGCAACAAAATAAGATAAGGAGAGGTTGCTACAGTAGTAACAACTTCCAAGACACAAATATAAAACAAAATTACTGTAGCAAAATAACACATGAGTTATCTCCCAAGAAGTGTTTTCTTTATAGCCATTAAGATGGGCTCAGCAGTTTTAATGATGCACTCGCAAGAAATAAGAGTTGAAGCAAAAGAGAGCATCAAAAAGCAAATTCAAAACACATTTAAGCCTAACATGCTTCCTATGCATAGGAATCTTGTAAATAAACAAGTTCATAAAGCATAATGCAACAAGCATAGAAAGATAAAATAAGTGCAGCTTCAAGATTTTAAGCATATAGAGAGGTGTTTTAGTAACGTGAAAATTTCTACAACCATATTTTCCTCTCTCATAAAGATTTTCAGTAGCATCATGAGCAAACTCAACAATATAACTATCACATAAAGCATTCTTATCATGATTCTCATGCATAAAATTATTACTCTCCACATAGGCATAATCAATTTTATTAGTAATAGTGGGAGCGAATTCAACAAAGTAGCTATCATTATTATTCTCATCATCAAATATAGGAGGCATATTGTATTCATAATCAAATTTATCCTCCATAACAGGCAGCACCAAAAGACTACTATCATTATAATCATCATAAATAGGAGGCAAAGTATCATCAAAGAAAATTTTCTCCTCAATGCATGCTTGGGGGACTAAAAAGATCATGCTCATCAAAACCAGCTTCCCCAAGCTTAGAATTTTCCATATCATTAGCAACAATGGTGTTCAAAGTGTTCATACTAATATCATTACTAGCATGCAAATAAGGTTCCATAGGTTTTTCAATTTTTGCAACACACCATTTATGTCTTAACTCAGGAAATAGATTAAAAAGTTCATAGTTGCTTTCCATTATGCCAAACTAGTGATAAACAAGAAACAAAAAGATGCAATTGCAGGATCTAAAGGAAATAGCTTCGAGTACTTACAACGGCGCCGGAAAATAGCTTAGTAGCCGAGATCCGGAGTGTGAGTACCTTTTACCTTTCCTCCCCGGCAACGGCGCCAGAAAATAGCTTGATGTCTACGCACACTCCTTTTCCTGTAGACAGTGTTGGGCCTCCAAGAGCAGAGGTTTGTAGAACAACAGCAAGTTTTCCCTTAAGTGGATCACCCAAGGTTTATCGAACTCAGGGAGGAAGAGGTCAAAGATATCCCTCTCATGCAACCGTGCAACCACAAAGCAAGAAGTCTCTTGTGTCCCCAACACACCTAATATAGGTGCACTAGTTCGGCGAAGAGATAGTGAAATACAGGTGGTATGAATATATGAGCAGCAGTAATGACACCAGAAAATAGCTTGATGCTACAACTGGCGTGTGGTTGATGGTGGTAATATTGCAGGCAGTACAGATACAGTAAAACAGTAAACAAGCAGCGATAGCAGTATTTGGAAACAAGGCCTAGGGATTATACTTTCACTAGTGGACACTCTCAACATTGATCACATAACAGAATAAATAGATAAATGCTATACTCTACACTCTCTTGTTGGATGATGAACACCACTAATTGTGTAGGATTACACGAACCCTCAATGCCGGAGTTAACAAGCTCCACAATATTCGATATTCATATTTAAATAACCTTAGAGTGCATGATAGATCAACACAACTACACCAAGTACTAACATAGCATGCACACTGTCACCATCACACTATGAAGGAGGCATAGATCACATCAATACTATCATAGCAATAATTAACTTCATAATCTACAAGAGATTACAATCATAACCTACGCCAAGTACTACACGATGCACACACTGTCACCATTACACCGTGCAGGAGGAATAGAGTACTTTAATAACATCACTAGAGTAGCACATAGATTAATTGTGATACAAAACACATTGCAATCATAAAGGGATATAAATAAGCACTTCACTATGCTATTCATAACAGTGAATAAGTATTATGTGAAATATAGCCTAAGAGACCCACACGGTGCACACACTGTCACCTTTACACACGTGGGACAAGGAGTCTCCGGAGATCACATAAGTAAAATCCACTTGACTAGCATAACGACATCTAGAATACAATCATCATCATATGGATCTCAATCATGTAAGGCAGCTCATGAGATCATTGTATTGAAGTACATTGGGAGAGAGATTAACCACATAGCTACCGGTACAGCCCTTAGCCTCGAGGGAGAACTACTCCCTCCTCATGGGAGACAACAGCGGTGATGAAGATGGCGGTGGTGTCGATGGAGAAGCCTTCCGGGGGCACTTCCCTGTCCCGGCGGCGTGCCGGAACAGAGACTCCTGTCCCCCAGATCTTGGCTTCGCGATGGCGGTGGCTCTGGATGGTTTCTCGTACCGTGGCTTTTTCATATCGAAGATTTAGGTCAGGGACCTTTAAATAGGCGAAGAGGCGGAGTCAGAAGGTCGACGAGGCGGCGACACAATAGGGGGGCGCGGCCCACCCCCTGGCCGCGCCAGCCTATCATCTGGGGCCCACAGGGCCCTCCTCTGGTCGCTCTCGGGTGTTCTGGAAGCTTCGTGGGATTCTAAGATCTTGGGCGTTGATTTCGTCCAATTCCGAGAATATTTCCTTACTAGGATTTCTGAAACCAAAAACAGCAGAAAACAGGAACTGGCACTTCGGCATCTCGTCAATAGGTTAGTTCCGGAAAATGCATAAAATCATCATAAAGTGTGAACAAAACATGTAGGTATTGTCATAAAACAAGCATGGAACATAAGAAATTATCGATATGTCAGAGACGTATCAACTGGCAAGGAGTTCAAAGTCAAGGAGCTAAGCATGTTACACGGAAAACATGTCTAACCCAATGCTTGGGGGCTAGTGTTACCTGGCGCACGTCCTTGTGCTTAGCAAAGAAGATCTTGAGATCACTCTCGAGGTCGGAGAGCTCCTGCATTTCCGTGTTCGCAGGCCCCCACACCTTGTCCATCATGGCGGAGACTTCCGCGTGGCGTTGTGAGAGGGGGAGATTTTGCAGAGACGGAGTAGGGTGAGGGTGAGTTTGGGGCGTGCCAGTGGCACGAATAAGCTGTACTTTCTGCTCGTATTGCTCAGGCGTAGGCTCAGCTGAGGTGGCGGTTGGCTGCTTAGGCGGAGGCGCAGACGAGGATGCTCCCTTCCCGGAATCGCCGTGGCCAGTTGGGTCTTCGGGAAGGTCATCAAGGCTGATGACGTTCTTGGGATCCGGCTTGGCGGTAGAGGAGGCCTTGGGCGGAACCTCCACTTCCGGTGTGACTGGTATAGAAGCAAGAGATGGCTTGGTTCTCTTCTTGGGGACCTTAGGGGCTGGCTTCCGGAACTTCTGTTGCGCAAAGGAAAAAAGTATAATGATTAAGTATGTACTGATTCATGATAACAGAGGGATTTTAATTCGGAAATCGAGCACTTACCCGGAAGGCTTGAAAAAATGGTGAATGTCTGGTTGAGCACTGTTGCTGGCGTCGATGAGTTTGAGGCGCTTCTTCTCCGCCTCCGCCTTGCGGGTAGCCGCGGTGCTAAGCACTTCACGGGCACGTTTGGCTGCAGGGCTGGAGGGAGCAGCCCTTTTTCTCTTAGAGGGGCGTGGAACCTCGGGAGCCTCCGCCTCCGATGCGGCTTCCGGATCAGTGTTGCCCGCGTGAGGGACCCGGAGGAGAGTTCCGAGATCGCCTTCCTAGAGGGCTTCGAGCTAAGTTACCGAGCCAACACTTAGACAAAATTCTGATTGCAAAGGAATCAACGGTTGAGTTAAGATAACATACCGCGGTCCTGGAGCCGCTGGTGTGGATGTCCTTGTTACACACGTGAATATGAAGATCACACGGAATCTTGATGAGGAGCCGGATCCGCTTGTCGATGGCATCGGCGGAGAGGTTGTCCTTAGAGGCGTGCATAGGATCGTCGCGCCCCGTGTATTGGAACATCAGGCGGTCCCGATGTTGAAGTGGTTGGATCCGCTTGGTGAACTAGGACATGGTGAGGTCCTTCCCCGTCAGACCTTCCTCCGTCAGCTTGCAGATCCGCCTAACTGCGCGAGTCAGCTGCGGCGACTCGGAAAGATGAGGACATTGTGTCCATGCCGGAGTCTCGCTGGCGGGGCTGTTCTTGAAGGGCGGCAGCATCCTTTCGCTCGCTGGGTCGGAGATGTCCTTCAGGTAGAAGAAGCCTCCGGACCAGTACCGCGCGGATTCATGGCGGTCGGTAGGAGGATAGATGCGGCCGGGGCGGAGCATGAAAGTGATGGACCCGCAAGTGGCCAACTCGGAGGTCTGTCGGATCTTCTCCTTCTTGACGGAGAAATAGTACTGAAATAGAGGAAGTTCGGGAGGTACCCGGAGATGGCCCTCGCAAAGGGTGACGTGTTTGCTGATCACCAAGACACTGTTTGGGGATATGTTGTGAGGCTGGAGCCCATATGCCTTCAAGATTTCCAAGAAGAAATCGGATGGCGGAAATGAGAAGCCACGCTCCACCAGCGCCTTGGTCACCACCATCTCTCCATCCTCGGGGGCTGGAGCCAGAGAACCCGGAACTGTTCGCCAGGATCCGGGCCTCAGGAAGCCTTCCGCCTCGAGGTTCTTGAGTTCAGTCTCGGTGGTGGTGCAGGGCCACCATTTCCCCTTGGCTTCGCTATCCCACTGGCGAGCCTTGGATTTTTGGCGGCCACTTCTTCCGCTTTCTGCTCTGCCTGATCTTGTTCGGAGGTTTTCTCCGGGTTAGCGGAGGTCCCCTCGACATTCTGGCCGGAATCCTTGGAAGGATCCAGCTGAACGGGGATGAAAGGTGGAGGGGCGGAAGCTAGGGGTGTTGCCATGACCGGCTCGGATGTAGGAGGTGGAGTCGTAGAAGACATCTGAAGAAAACATGGTGGAAAAGCTGGCTTAGTCGGATCCAACGTCAAAGTCCTAAACTCATCCCTGCCAACTACGGTGCGAAGACGAAGCGCGAGAGCTTACCGGAATGGTTTCCGCAGTGGTCGGAGTCACCGGCGACGAGGTTCTGGCGCGGTGGCTCGCTGAAGTTAAGAACATGAAGAACACTGCACGGCGGCGAAGCGGCTCCGGCAAAACTCCGGCGAGATTCCAGCAGACTCCGGTACGGTGGAGAGAGAGCTCGGAGGCGGCGCTGCGCTGAGAGGAGAATGGGGGGTGAATGAGGAGATTAGGGTTAGACGGTGGATATTTATAGGCTGTGGGAGGAGATTCGTGCTCCGCATCCTGTGGTCGGAACGCAAGCGTCGCACCGTTGGATGTGTGACACGTGTCGAAACCCTAAGCAGTAAAAACGGCTAAGGATAATTTACCGCTCAAATCGCGCGATAATGGCGCCAGAATTGGCGGAACCGTTTGAATATTTTAAGGTTCCGGGTAGCGGCGTGAAGATAAGCAAACTCTTGTCCGCGAGCAGGGGAGTAACCCGGAGACATGTCGTGTACTGTCGATGGATGAAGTCCCGCAGGATGGGGGGATTTTCCGACCAAAGGTTGGGAAAGAAGAAAATATGAAGTTGGAGTTCTTCAAGTTTCTCCGCGTTACCGATATTGCCGGAGATCATAAGGTGTTAGCAAGGCGGAAACAGGAGGTGAAACTCAGAGAACTCTGGGGGCTACTGTTGTGGGTATACTTCATGGGTGTACCATCGACAGTGCTTAGATCCGGCAAGCCCGGGTGACCCATAGATGGTGATGTGGCATGTGGCCCATCGGGCGGCCCTGTTGCTGATTGATCCTGAAGGATGAAGTCCAGCCCAGGAGAGGGAAGCCGGATCCCAACCGACCTTCGGAGGAACCCGGATCCATGGAGGCCCATTAGGAACCCGGATCCAGTACGACATATAAGGGAAGGCGGATCCTTGACGTACACGGCAAGACATTGTACCGTAGTTAGGCAACCTGTAATCCGGCTAGGACTCTCCGTGTAAACCCTAGTTCCGTGTGCCTTTATAAGCCCGATCCTGGGAGCCCTAGAGGCACAACCACAACTCATTGTAACAACGCGAAAGCGCCCAGATAATTCCAGACAAGCAGCAGTAGGCCCTGTCATCGTGCAGGTGTTCCGAAGCTGGATAAATCGCGTACCACCGTCCCGTGTGCACTCCGCCCTATGGCCCTACTTCTTCTCCCCCTCGTGAGGATCCGTCCTCCGATGCACCGTCGATTAGGCAATGACAATAAGTACAGTAGCGAGTTTTCCCTTAGTAAGAAACCAAGGTTTAATCGACGAGTAGAAGAAAGAAATCACTTTTGAAGGTGTTGCTGGCTGACTTTGGCAGGGCGCACTACCGGTGTCAGCAACAACGTGAAATCTACACACAACACAACTAAAATACTTTGCCCCAACTTATAGTGAGGTTGTCAATCTCACCGATTTTGCTGAAAACAAAAGATTAAACGTATAGTGTGGAAATAGATGTTTGTTTGTAGTGAAATAAAGAAAGTTGTTGCCATGGGAATTAGCAATAAAAAGAACATGTATTTGCAATATAAAAGAAAGAACTGGGGTCCATAGTTCACTAGAGGTTTCTCTTCATAAAGATAAATAACATGTTGGGTGAACAAATTACAGCTGGGCAATTGACAGAATAAAGATCATACATGACAAGACGATTACTATGAGATTCATTTGGGCATTACAACAAGATACATAGGCCGTAATTCAACTGCGTCTATGACTAATAATCCACCTTCCGGTTAGCATCCGTACCCCTTTCAGTATTAAGTTGCAAGCAACAGATTATTGCATTAAGCAAATTGTGTAAAGTAAACAATAGAATTATCCTTGGATAAAACATTGTTGTTTTTTTCCTAGTAGCAACAGCACATCTACAACCTTAGAAGTTATTAACACTCTCTCAGATTACTAGAGGCATGAACCACTATCGATCATAAATACTCCCTCTTGGAGTCACAAGCACATACTTGGCCAGAGCATCTACTAGCAACGGAGAGCATGCAAGATTCAAATAACATATGACAAGTATATAATCAATCTCAACCATAGTATTCAATATTCATCGGATCCCAGCAAACACAACATGTAGCATTACACGAAGATGATCTTGATCATGATAGACAGCTCACAAGATCTAAACATGAAGCATAATTGGACAAGACAACCATCTAGCTACTGCTATGGACCCGTAGTCCATATATGAACTACTGACGCATCACTTCGGAGGCGGGCATAGCGATGTAGAGGCCTCCGGTGATGATCTCCCTGTCCGGTAGGGTGTTGGGAAGAGCTTCAGAACCCTCCCGAGCTAGGGTCGACGATGGCGGCGGCGACGAAACTTTTCGTGGATGGACTCTCGGTATTTAGGTTTTTCCCGATCAGATGAATTTATAGGCGGAAGGGCAAGGTCGGTGGGCACCCGAGGGGCCCACACCACCCCTAGGCGCGACCAGGGGTGTCCCGTGCCTAATGTCTACTCACGCTTCTTTTCCTGTAGACAGTGTTGGGCCTCCAAGAGCAGAGGTTTGTAGAACAGCAGCAAGTTTTCCCTTAAGTGGATCACCCAAGGTTTATCGAACTCAGGGAGGAAGAGGTCAAAGATATCCCTCTCATGCAACCCTGCAACCACAAAGCAAGAAGTCTCTTGTGTCCCCAACACACCCAATACACTTGTCAGATGTATAGGTGCACTAGTTCGGCGAAGAGATAGTGAAATACAGGTGGTATGAATATATGAGCAACAGTAACAGCACCAGAAAATAGCTTGATGCTACAACTGGCGTGTGGTTGATGGTGGTAATATTGCAGGCAGTACGGATGCAGTAAAACAGTAAACAAGCGATGATTGTAGTATTTGGAAACAAGGCCTAGGGATTATACTTTCACTAGTGGACACTCTCAACATTGATCAGATAACAAAATAGATGAATGCTATACTCTACACTCTCTTGTTGGATGATGAACACCACTAATTGCATAGGATTACACGAACCCTCAATGCCGGAGTTAACAAGCTCCACAATATTTGATATTCATGTTTAAATAACCTTAGAGTGCATGATAGATCATTGCAATTACACCAAGTACTAACATAGCATGCACACTGTCACCATCACACTATGAAGGAGGCATAGATCACATCAATACTATCATAGCAATAATTAACTTCACAATCTACAAGAGATTACAATCATAACCTACGCCAAGTACTACACGATGCACACACTGTCACCATTACACCGTGCAGGAGGAATAGACTACTTTAATAACATCACTAGAGTAGCACATAGAATAGTAGTGATACAAAACTCATATGAATCTCAATCATGTAAGGCAGCTCATGAGATCATTGTATTGAAGTACATAGGGAGAGAGATTAACCACATAGCTACCGGTACAGCCCCTTAGCCTCGATGGAGAACTACTCCCTCCTCATGGGAGACAACAGCGTTGATGAAGATGGCGGTGGAGATGGCAGCGGTGTCGATGGAGGAGCCTTCCGGGGGCACTTCCCCGTCCCGGCGGCGTGCCGGAACAGAGACTTCTGTCCCCCGAATCTTGGCTTCGCGATGGCGGCGGCTCTGGAAGGTTTCTCGTACCGTGGCTTTTCCGTATCGAAGATTTAGGTCAGGGACCTTTAAATAGGCGAAGAGGCGGAGTCGGAAGGTCGACGAGGCGGTGACACAATAGGGGGCGCGACCCACCCCCTGGCCGCGCCAGCCTATCATCTGGGGCCCACAGGGACCTCCTCTGGTGGCTCTCGGGTGTTCTGGAAGCTTCGTGGGATTCTAAGATGCTGGGCGTTGATTTCGTCCAATTCCAAGAATATTTCCTTACTAGGATTTCTGAAACCAAAAACAGCAGAAAACAGGAACTGGCACTTCGGCATCTCGTCAATAGGTTAGTTCCGGAAAACTCATAAAATCATCATAAAGTGTGAACAAAACATGTAGGTATTGTCATAAAACAAGCATGGAACATAAGAAATTATCGATACGTTGGAGACGTACCAGCATCCCCAAGCTTAGTTCCTACTCGTCCCTGAGTAGGTAAACGATAACAAAGATAATTTCTGAAGTGACATGCTACCAACATGATCTTAATCATACTATTGTAAAGCATATGAGATGAATGCAGTGATTCAAAGCAATGGTAAAGACAATGATTAAACAACTGAATCATATAGCAAAGACTTTTCATGAATAGTACTTTCAAGACAAGCATCAATAAGTCTTGCATAAGAGTTAACTCATAAAGCAATATTTTCAAAGTAAAGGTATTGAAGCAACACAAAGGAAGATTAAGTTTTAGCGGTTGCTTTCAACTTGTAACATGTATATCTCATGGATATTGTCAACATAAAGTAATATAATAAGTGCAATAAGCAAGCATGTAAGAATCAATGCACAGTTAACACAAGTGTTTGCTTCTAAGATGGAAGGAAGTAGGTAAACTGACTTAACATGAAAGTAGAAGAAAGGCCCTTCGCAGAGGGAAGCATTGATTGCTATATTTGTGCTAGAGCTTTGGTTTTGAAAACATAAAGAGAGCATAAAAGTGAAATTTTGAGAGGTGTCTGTTGTTGTCAACGAATGGTAGTGGGCACTCTAACCCCCTTGCCAGACAAACCTTCAAAGAGCGGCTCCCATGAACCATTTTTATTTTTGGGTGGCACTCCTTCCAACCTTTACTTTCACAAACCATGGCTAACCGAATCCTCGGGTGCCTGCCAACAATCTCATACCATGAAGGAGTGCCTTTTTATTTTAGTTTTATTTAGATGACACTCCTCCCCACCTTTGCTTTCTCAAGCCATGGCTAACCGAATCCTCGGGTGCCGTCCAACAATCACATACCATGGAGGAGTGTCTATTTGTAAAATTATGAAGGTTAATTAATTTGGGACTGGGAATCCCATTGCCAGCTCTTTTTGCAAAATTATTGGATAAGCGGATGAAGCCACTAGTCCATTGGTGAAAGTTGCCCAACAAGATTGAAAGATAAACACCACATACTTCCTCATGAGCTATAAAACATTGACACAAATCAGAGGTGATAAATTTTGAATTGTTTAAAGGTAGCACTCAAGCAATTTACTTTGGAATGGCGGAGAAATACCATGTAGTAGGTAGGTATGGTGGACACAAATGGCATGGTGTTTGGCTCGAGGATTTTGGATGCATGAGAAGTATTCCCTCTCAATACAAGGCTTAGGCTAGCAAGGTTGTTTGAAGCAAACACAAGTATGAACTAGTACAACAAAACTTACATAAGAACATATTGCAAGTATTATAAGACTCTACACTGTCTTCCTTGTTGTTCAAACACCTTTACCAGAAAATATCTAGACCTTAGAGAGACCAATCACGCAAACCAAATTTTAACCAGCTCTATGTATTTCTTCATTAATAGGTGCAAAGTATATGATGCAAGAGCTTAAACATGAGCACAACAATTGCCAAGTATCACATTGTTCAAGACATCATACCAATTACTACATGCAACATTTCCCGTTTCCAACCATATAACAATTAACGAAGCAGTTTCAACCTTCGCCATGAAAATTAAAAGCTAAGAACACATGTGTTCATATGAACCAGAGGAGCATGTCTCTCTCCCACATAAGAATTTATTCAAACAAAAACAAAAACAAACAGACGCTCCAAGTAAAGTACATAAGATGTGACCGAATAAAAATATAGTTTCAAGAGAAGAAACCTGGTAATGTTGTCGATGAAGAAGGGGATGCCTTGGGCATCCCCAAGCTTAGATGCTTGAGTCTTCTTGAAATATGCAGGGATGAACCACCGGGGCATCCCCAAGCTTAGAGCTTTCACTCTTCTTGATCATATTGTATCCTCCTCCTCTCTTGACCCTTGAAAACTTCCTCCACACCAAACTCGAAACAGACTCATTAGAGGGTTAGTGCATAATCAAAATTCACATGTTCAGAGGTGACACAATCATTCTTAACACTACTGGACATTGCCCAAAGCTACTGGAAGTTAATGGAACAAAGAAATCCATCCCACATAGCAAAAGAGGCAATGTGAAATAAAAGGCAGAATCTGTCAAAACAGAATAGTCCGTAAAGATGAATTTCTAAGAGGCACCAGACTTGCTCAAATGAAAATGCTCAAATTGAATGAAAGTTGCGTACATATCTGAGGATCACTCAGAAAAATTGGCAGATTTTTCTGAGTTACCTACAGAGAACCCTGCCCAAATTCGTGACAGCAAGAAATCTGTTTCTGTGCAGTAATCCAAATCTAGTATCAACCTTTCTATCAAAGACTTTACTTGGCACAACAATGCAATAAAATAAGATAAGTAGAGGTTGCTACAGTAGTAACAACTTCCAAGACTCAAATATAAAACAAAAGTAATGTAGTAAAATAAACACATGGGTTATCTCCCAAGAAGTTCTTTCTTTATAGCCATTAAGATGGGCTCAGCAGTTTTAATGATGCACTCGCAAGAAATAGTATTTGAAGCAAAAGAAAGCATCAAGAAGCAAATTCAAAACAAATTTAAGTCTAACATGCTTCCTATGAAAAGGAATCTTGTAAATAAACAAGTTCATGAAGAGCAAAGTAGCAAGCATAGGAAGGTAGAACAAGTGTAGCTTCAAATATTTCAGCACATAGAGAGGCATTTTAGTAACATGAAAATTTCTACAACCATATTTTCCTCTCTCATGAGAAAACTCAACAATATAACTATCAAATGAAACATTCTTATCATGAGTCTCATGCATAAAATTATTACTACTCCCAACATAAGCATAGTCAATTTTATTAGTAATAGTAGGAGCGAATTCAACAAAGTAGCTATCATTATTATTCTCATCATCAAATATAGGAGGCATATTGTAATCATAATCAAATTTATCCTCCATAACAGGAGGTACCAAAAGACTACTATCATTATAATCATCATAAATAGGAGGCAAAGTATCATCAAAGTAAATTTTCTCCTCATTGCTTGGGGGACTAAAAAGATCATGCTCATCAAAACCAGCTTCCCCAAGCTTAGAATTTTCCATATCATTAGCAACAATGGTGTTCAAAGTGTTCATACTAATATGTTCCATGGGTTTTTTAATTTTTGCATCAAACCATCCATGTCTTAACTCAGGAAAAAGAATAAAAAGCTCCATGTTGCTTTCCATTATGCCAAACTAGTGTAAAACAAGAAACAAAAAGATGAAATTGCAGGATCTAAAGGAAATAGCTTCGAGCACTTACAACGGCGCCGGAAAATAGCTTAGTAGCCGAGATCCGGAGTGTGAGTACCTTTTACCTTTCCTCCCCGGCAACGGCGCCAGAAAATACTTGATGCTGTCCAGGACTGGCGCGTAGTTGACGAGGGAGGAAATGGTGTAGCTTTCCTTCGTTCCCCGGCAACGGCGCCAGAAAATAGCTTGATGTCTACTCACGCTTCTTTTCCTCAGAGATGTTGTTGGGCCTCCAAGAGCAGAGGTTTGTAGAACAGCAGCAAGTTTTCCCTTAAGTGGATCACCCAAGGTTTATCGAACTTAGGGAGGAAGAGGTCAAAGATATCCCTCTCATGCAACCCTGCAACCACAAAGCAAGAAGTCTCTTGTGTCCCCAACACACCCAATACACTTGTCAGATGTATAGGTGCACTAGTTCGGCGAAGAGATAGTGAAATACAGGTGGTATGAATATATGAGCAGCAGTAACAGCACCAGAAAATAGCTTGATGCTACAACTGGCGTGTGGTTGATGGTGGTAATATTGCAGGCAGTACGAATGCAGTAAAACAGTAAACAAGCGATGATTGCAGTATTTGGAAACAAGGCCTAGGGATTATACTTTCACTAGTGGACACTCTCAACATTGATCACATAACAAAATAGATGAATGCTATACTCTACACTCTCTTGTTGGATGATGAACACCACTAATTGCGTAGGATTACACGAACCCTCAATGCCAGAGTTAACAAGCTCCACAATATTCGATATTCATGTTTAAATAACCTTAGAGTGCATGATAGATCATTGCAATTACACCAAGTACTAACATAGCATGCACACTGTCACCATCACACTATGAAGGAGGCATAGATCACATCAATACTATCATAGCAATAATTAACTTCATAATCTACAAGAGATTACAATCATAACCTATGCCAAGTACTACACGATGCACACACTGTCACCATTGCACCGTGCAGGAGGAATAGACTACTTTAATAACATCACTAGAGTAGCACATAGAATAGTAGTGATACAAAACTCATATGAATCTCAATCATGTAAGGCAGCTCATGAGATCATTGTATTGAAGTACATAGGGAGAGAGATTAACCACATAGCTACCGGTACAGCCCCTTAGCCTCGATGGAGAACTACTCCCTCCTCATGGGAGACAGCAGCGTTGATGAAGATGGCGGTGGAGATGGCAACGGTGTCGATGGAGGAGACTTCCGGGGGCACTTCCCCGTCCCGGCGGCGTGCCGGAACAGAGACTTCTGTCCCCCGAATCTTGGCTTTGCGATGGCGGTGGCTCTGGAAGGTTTCTCGTACCGTGGCTTTTCCGTATCGAAGATGTAGGTCAGGGACCTTTAAATAGGCGAAGAGGCGGAGTCGGAAGGTCGACGAGGCGGCGACACAATAGGGGGGCGCGGTCCACCCCCTGGCCGCGCCAGCCTATCATCTGGGGCCCACAGGGCCCTCCTCTGGTGGCTCTCGGGTGTTCTGGAAGCTTCGTGGGATTCTAAGATGTGTAGGGATTCGTTGCATAGAAAACAAAAATTTTCCTACCACGAGAACGCAATCCAAGCCAAGATGCAATCTAGAAGACGGTAGCAAAGAGGGGATGATCGAGACTCACCCTTGAAGATTTCCAAAGCCTATAAGAGTAGGCTCTTATTGCTGCGGTAGACGATCACTTGCCGCTTGCAATAGCGCGTAGAAGATCTTGATCACGGTACCACGATCGGGCAGCACCTCTGTACTCGGTCACACGTTCGGTGTTGATGAAGATGACGTCCTTCTCCCCGTTCCAGCGGGCAGCGGAAGTAGTAGATCCTCCTCGGAATCCCGGCAGCACGACGGCGTGGTGGCGGTGGTGGTGGAGATCTCCGACAGAGCTTCGCCTAAGCTATGTGGGAGAGAGAGGTAGGAGGGAACCGCTAGGGTTTGGGAGAGGGGGCGCCGGCTAGGGCAGCCATGAGGGGGGTGCGGCCATGGTGGCAAGGGTGTGGCCGGCCAGCCCCTCTCCTCCCCTCATTATATAGGTGGAAGCCCCAAGGTTTAGGTCAAAGTGTCCGAATAAGACCCCAACATAAACCTTCCATGTGACCAAACCTAGGGGGAGTGGGACTCCCCCCCTTTCCTTGGTGGGGTGGCCGGCCACCATGGTGGGGAGTCCACTTGGGACTCCTCCTCCTTTAGGCTGGCCGGCCAAGGTGGGTGGAGTTCCTCTGGGACTCCACCTTCCATGCCGATTTCTTCCGGACTCTTCTAGAACCTTCTAGAACCTTCCTGGAAAAATACCGGATCATTTTCAAACCTAGAAAATGACTTCCTATATATGAATCTTATTCCCCGGACCATTCCGGAACTCCTCGTGATGTCCTGGATCCCATTCGAGACTCCGAACAAAACTTCGAACTCCATTCCATATTCCATATCTACTTAAACGACATCAAACCTTAAGTGTGTCACCCTACGGTTCGCGAACTATGTAGACATGGTTGAGACTTCTCTCCGACCAATAACCAATAGCGGGATCTGGAGATCCATAATGGCTCCCACATATTCAACGATGACTTAGTGATCGAATGAACCATTCACATACGATACCAATTCCCTTTGTTACGCGATATTTTACTTGTCCGAGGTTTGATCATCGGTATCACTCTATACCTTGTTCAACCTCGTCTCATGACAAGTACTCTTTACTCGTACCGTGGTATGTGGTCTCTTATGAACTTATTCATATGCTTGCAAGACATTAGACGACATTCCACCGAGAGGGCCCAGAGTATATCTATCCGTCATCGGGATGGACAAATCCCACTGTTGATCCATATGCCTCAACTCATACTTTCCGGATACTTAATCCCACCTTTATAACCACCCATTTACGCAGTGGCGTTTGATGTAATCAAAGTATCTTTCCGGTATAAGTGATTTACATGATCTCATGGTCATAACGATTAGGTAACTATGTATCGAAAGCTTATAGCAAATAACTTAATGACGTGATCTTATGCTACGCTTAATTGGGTGTGTCCATTACATCATTCATATAATAACATAACCTTGTTATTAATAACATCCAATGTTCATGATCACGAAACCATGATCATCTATTAATCAACAAGCTAGTTATACAAGAGGCTTACTAGGGACTCCTTGTTGTTCACATAACACACATGTATCAATGTTTCGGTTAATACAATTATAGCATGGTATGTAAACATTATCATAAACACAAAGATATATAATAACCATTTTATTATTGCCTCTTGGGCATATCTCCAACAGTCTCCCACTTGCACTAGAGTCAATAATCTAGTTTACATTTGTAAAGATATAACACTTTGGCCTTCCGGTGTTTTATCATGTTTTGCTCACGGGAGAGGTTTTAGCCAACGGGTCTGACATGCTCAGAACTGTATGTATTTTGTAATTCATTTGCGTCTCAATGCATCACTCATTTCGAAATGAGTCGGCATTAAATATGTTTGGTCTTCTGGTGGAACCTTAATTCCGCGGTTTGAAATATGTCACTAATATTGTCACACACAATATAGCTTCAAAGTTCTGACTCTGTCGGAACTACACCAAGTTCTCAAAGAACCTCTTGACTTTAACATCCTTTGTCATTGTCAAAACAATGACATACTCTGCCTTATTTTGTAGAATCCGTCACAATATTTAGAACTTTTCTAAATCTAGCATAAACAACTTCTATCTCATTGTGCTACCTTTTAAACAACACTTAGCCTAATTTAGATTGAAATTTTTATTTTTATATGCGACCAAACTAATATCGGTGCAACACATTACATCAATTTGTTTGTCATTACACCATATAAATATATATATATATATAAATCCTTGGATCTTCTAAAGTACTCAAGGATATTCCTACTGTTTGTCCAATAATCATCACATGAATTATTCTGGTATATGCTCCTAACTCTTTAGAGCACAGGACATCTGATTTTGTACATATTCTTCGTGATCTAAAATCACTCATGTGTTTTTACTCATCGAGTGTCAAATACACTCAAGTCTTGTTAAACCTTCACATGAAAAGAACACCTTCTTAATGTTTCTATATTGAACTACTTCAATATCCATTCTATGTACTTTGACTTAAACTTATTTATGTATTCCAATCTATCTTCATAGATCTTAACACTAAATATGTTTTAGTCCATATTCTTTCATTGAAGTTAATTTCTCAATGAAACCTTTTAATCAAGTATATAATTACATCATTTATAACCAACTATATGTCATCTACATAAAGTATTATAAATATGTCTCAGCGCTCCCACTTAATTTCTTGCAAATGCAAGCCTCTTCATCATTTCTGATGAAATCAAAAACTCTTTGATTATTTCATCTGGTGAAGATTCCAACTCCGCGATACTTACTTCATCTAATTGAAGTTCGTATACCTATCTAGTATTCCATGAACTAGCAAAACTCTTGGTTGTATCTTGTATACACCTTTAATACATACTTCTGTTAAGTAGTGTATTTTGCCATCCTACTAGCATATCTCATAAAAGAAATATGTAGTGATTACTAGAATAATCCACATAGACTATAAGCATTGCTACGGAAGATCTAATCTTATCGTAGTCAACTCTTTGAACTTTGCCGTAAACAACTTTTCGACAAGTCGAGCTTCTTCAAGGATATTTCATCCAAGTCCATCAATTTTATAGATCCATTTACTTTCAAAAAGTATTCATCTATCTTGGATTTTATGGCGTATAGCCATTTTAACGGAGTCAGGGCCCATCATAACTTCTTTGTTTGTAGTTTGGTTTATCATTGTTCAAAATCAATCCTTTGTCCACAAATCATTTATTTGATCACAAAGTAAACCATACCTACAAGGTTCAATATGTACTTCGATCTCCATGGCTAAAACACTTTGTAGTCATGTGAGCCATGATCGTCGTGGCCGCTTCCGGAACCATTTCCGATGCTGCGCTACTCTGATCATTATGCTCAGGTTCATAAACCTTATCAAGTTCTATTGTCCTCCCACTCAAATACTTCGCTAGAAAATAATTTCTTGGAAATAAGCAAGTAACATTAACAAACTCTTTTGTCTTTTACTTCATAGTGGAAAGAATACGCAATCAATTCTTTGGGATAACCAACAAAGACATTCATCCGTTTTTGGTTGTAAACTTTTTAAACCAAAATTTAAAGAAAGGACTATTAGGGTTTATACCCATGCCATAACTTGTATGGTGTCATTTCAATGGATCATGATGATGCTCTATTTAGTGTAAAAGCGGTAGTCTCTAAAGAATAATCCACAAAAATTATAATGGCATTAATATTTTATCTCATCATTGACCCAACAAGGTTTGGATACATATCTCGGATACTTCATCATCACTATGATACTCCAAGAAATGTGAGTTGTAGAACAATTTCATAACTCTCTTAGATGTTCGCTAAAACTAGTAATTCAAATATTTCCACTATGATCCAATCATAGATATTTGATTTTTCTATTACGATGATTTCCAGTTCATGCTGAAATTTATTTGAATCCATTCAAATGTTTCAAACTTCTTCCTTATCGAATATATCCACATATATATACTCAATCCATTGTTGGAAGTTTTCATGAAGTAGAAGAATCTCCCGCACACAACTATGTCCAGTGAACCACATACATCATCATGTATTTTTCCACTAATTTAGTTGCTCGTTCAACTCTTGGCCTATGAACGGTATTTTAGTCATTCTCTTTAGAAAAGATTTGCAAGCGCCAAATGATTCAAAAATCAAATGACTCCAAAAATCCATTTGCATGGAGTTCCTTCATGCGTTCTTTTCTAACATGACCTAAATGGCGGTTCCACAAATAAGTGGAATTCAAATCATTTGCCTTATGGCATTTTAGCGTCAGTGTTATGTACGTGTGTTTCACCATTAAGATTTATAATAACTTATCCTTCGTACATGGAGTAATGTCATAATTTGAACAACTTATTGTTTTCATTTGACCAGAGCAAAATAACAATTATTAAGTTCTTTATTATAAATTCTAAGGGCTAGATAGAATGCCAACGACGAACATAATAACACTTTATTTTGTTCCAGACGTGCATTCCTATCATATTTCTTGTCAGTCACTTAGGCCATTGTATTCTTGTATTGCGTTGTTTTGTATGACACTTCATACCAACCAATATAGTACTAATACCCAAGAATTTCTTAGTGTGACTTAACTAGGAATACAACCATAACATGTATATCATTTATATACACCTGAGCTAGACTTTCTAGTCTTTTCTTTTATTTCTACCAAAATATCTTTTGCAGTTTCTCTTTTAGCTTTCCTCATTATTCAGAAAAACACTTTAACATCATTAACTTCTAGGTTTGTTGGTAAAATACCAATAACCTTGAGGTTCTTACTATGAAGTTGATCATCATATGACAAGTGTTTTAGATTTCACTATTAGTAACTTTGTAATACGATGAACAATTTCACTCATAATTTTATCCATCAATTCATGACAACTTTCTGAGACCATGTCTGTACATGCTAGGCTCATAAAGTTTAACCTTAGTATTCGCATGTGCAAATCTGGCTTGCACCCGTTGTATGCACACGTAGAATCTATAACACCCGATCATCACGTGATGCTTTGAAACGACGAGTCTTAGCAACGGTGCATACTAGGGACGATCACTTCATGGATATGCGAATATCGTTAGTGCCCCAATAGTTGGAGGATTGGGACGCCTTGCATCTTCAACCTTCGTACATTCCCATAAAACTTATGAGTTTATGTAGTCTCACCAAATTATATTCTATCATGTTGCAATAAGGTCTTAGATATCACATATATCTCATACCTTGATTATTTCTGAAAACTAAATTTTCAGCTCCTTACTTTTCAAACAGATTTGAACTTCAAGTTTCACGGAGACAAGATAACTTTAGGTACTAATTAAAACCATAGCTCATTGAATCAACAATATGAGGTTTACTAAAAGTTTGCAATAGGACTTAATAAATTCTTGATTCTTTAACAATACGGTACCAATCCGTAAAGTTTCTTATCAGATTTTAACAGTATTTCTATCTCAATTACAAGACTAGCGCATAGTAGTAAACGGATGCCAATACTATAAAATTAATTCAAAATACTACTCAGACTATGTTCATGATAATTAGTTCATGTTTTAATCTAATTACTAATGAACTCCCACTTAATACAACATCCCTCATAGTTGTTAAGTAGTACACGATCCAAATCCACTACACCAAAACCGATCATCACGTGAGATGATGCAGCTTCAATGGTGAACATCAACATGTTGATCATATCATCCATATGACTCGTGTTCAACCTTTCGGTTTCCGTTGTCCCGAGGCCATGTCTGTAGATGCTAGGCTCGTCAAGCAAACCCAAGTATTCCGCGTGTGCAACATGGCTTACACCCGTTGTATGTGAACGTTGAGTCTATCACATCCGATCATCACGAGATGCTTCAAAACGACGAACTGTACAACGGTGCATACGAGGGGAGAACACTTTATTATCTTGATATTAATGTGAGGGATCATCTTATAATGCTACCGTCGCGTTCTAAGCAAAATAAGATGCATAAAGGATTAACATCACATGCAATTCATATGTGATATGATATGGCCCTTTTGTCTTTGCGCCTTTGATCTTCATCTCCAAAGCACGGACATGATCTCATCCATCTTCGGGCATGATCTCCATCATCGTCGGCGTAGCGTCAAGGTCCATGGCGCCGTCTTCATGGTTGTTCACCTCATGTAGCAACTATTACAACTACTTTGAAATACTACTCAACATGAAATTTAAAGACAACCATAAGGCTCCTGCCGGTTGCCACAATACAATAATGATCAGCTCATACATATTCATCATCACATTATGGCCATATCACATCACCAAACCCTGCAAAAACAAGTTAGACGTCTCTAATTTGGTTTGCATATTTTACGTGGTTTAGGGTTTTCGAGAGAGATCTAATCTACCTACGAACATGAACCACAACGGTGATACTAGTGTTGTCAATAGAAGAGTAAATTGAATCTTCACTATAGTAGGAGAGACAGACACCCGCAAAGCCTCTTATGCAATACAAGTTGCATGTCGAACGAGGAGCAAGTCTCATGAACGCGGTCATGTAAAGTTAGCCCGAGCCGCTTCATCCCACTATGCCACAAAGATGCAAAGTACTCAAACTAAAGACAACAAGAGCATCAACGCCCACAAAACCATTGTGTTCTACTCGTGCAACCATCTATCATAGACACGGCTCTGATACCACTGTAGGGATTCGTTGCACAGAAAACAAAAATTTTCCTACCACGAGAACGCAATCCAAGCCAAGATGCAATCTAGAAGACGGTAGCAACGAGGGGATGATCGAGACTCACCCTTGAAGATTTCCAAAGCCTATAAGAGTAGGCTCTTATTGCTGCGGTAGACGATCACTTGCCGCTTGCAAAAGCGCGTAGAAGATCTTGATCACGGTACCACGATCGGGCAGCACCTCCGTACTCGGTCACACGTTCGGTGTTGATGAAGATGACGTCCTTCTCCCCGTTCCAGCGGGCAGCGGAAGTAGTAGATCCTCCTCGGAATCCCGGAAGCACGACGGCGTGGTGGCGGTGGTGGTGGAGATCTCCGACAGAGCTTCGCCTAAGCTATGTGGGAGAGAGAGGTAGGAGGGAACCGCTAGGGTTTGGGAGAGGGGGCGCCGGCTAGGGCAGCCATGAGGGGGGTGCGGCCATGGTGGCAAGGGTGTGGCCGGCCAGCCCCTCTCCTCCCCTCTTTATATAGGTGGAAGCCCCAAGGTTTAGGTCAAAGTGTCCGAATAAGACCCCAACATAAACCTTCCATGTGACCAAACCTAGGGGGAGTGGGACTCCCCCCTTTCCTTGGTGGGGTGGCCGGCCACCATGGTGGGGAGTCCACTTGGGACTCCTCCTCCTTTAGGCTGGCCGGCCAAGGTGGGTGGAGTTCCTCTGGGACTCCACCTTCCATGCCGATTTCTTCCGGACTCTTCTAGAACCTTATAGAACCTTCCTGGAAAAATACCGGATCATTTTCAAACCTAGAAAATGACTTCCTATATTTGAATCTTATTCTCCGGACCATTCCGGAACTCCTCGTGATGTCCTGGATCCCATCCGAGACTCCGAACAAAACTTCGAACTCCATTCCATATTCCATATATACTTAAACGACATCAAACCTTAAGTGTGTCACCCTACGGTTCGCGAACTATGTAGACATGGTTGAGACTTCTCTCCGACCAATAACCAATAGCGGGATCTGGAGATCCATAATGGCTCCCACATATTCAACGATGACTTAGTGATCGAATGAACCATTCACATACGATACCAATTCCCTTTGTTACGCGATATTTTACTTGTCCGAGGTTTGATCATCAGTATCACTCTATACCTTGTTCAACCTCGTCTCCTGACAAGTACTCTTTACTCGTACCGTGGTATGTGGTCACTTATGAACTTATTCATATGCTTGCAAAACATTAGACGACATTCCACCGAGAGGGCCCAGAGTATATCTATCCGTCATCGGGATGGACAAATCCCATTGTTGATCCATATGCCTCAACTCATACTTTCCGGATACTTAATCCCACCTTTATATCCACCCATTTACGCAGTGGCGTTTGATGTAATCAAAGTACCTTTCCGGTATAAGTGATTTACATGATCTCATGGTCTAAGGACTAGGTAACTATGTATCGAAAGCTTATAGCAAATAACTTAATGACGTGATCTTATGCTACGCTTAATTGGGTGTGTCCATTACATCATTCATATAATGACATAACCTTGTTATTAATAACATCCAATGTTCATGATCACGAAACCATGATCATCTATTAATCAACAAGCTAGTTATACAAGAGGCTTACTAGGGACTCCTTGTTGTTCACATAACACACATGTATCAATGTTTCGGTTAATACAATTATAGCATGGTATGTAAACATTATCATAAACACAAAGATATATAATAACCATTTTATTATTGCCTCTTGGGCATATCTCCAACAAGATGCTGGGCGTTGATTTCATCCAATTCTGAGAATATTTCCTTACTAGGATTTCTGAAACCAAAAACAGCAGAAAACAGGAACTGGCACTTCGGCATCTCGTCAATAGGTTAGTTCCGGAAAACGCATAAAATCATCGTAAAGTGTGAATAAAACATGTAGGTATTGTCATAAAACAAGCATGGAACATAAGAAATCATCGATACGTTGGAGACGTATCAGCAGGGCGTGGCCACCTCCTGACACATCTCCGACTCTCCTCTGTACTCCGTCTTCGTTACAGTAAAATGGGAACTTCAGCTTTTGTTTCGTCTAATTTCGAGAATTTTCATGTACAACTTTTCTGAAATACAAAAATAGCAGAAAAATAGTAACTGGCACTGTGGCATCTTTTCAATAGGTTAGTTCCAGAAAATGCATAAAAGTGACATAAAGTGTAAACAAAACATATAGAAATTGGTGTAAAACAAGCATGTAGCATAAAAAATTATAGATACGTTTGCAACGTATCAGCATCCCCAAGCTTAACTCCTGCTCGTCCTTGAGTAGGTAAGTGATAAGAAAAATTATTTTTGAGGTGACATGAAGCTAACACAATCTTGATCAAGGTATTGTAAAAGCATTGTGAGCTGGGATCAAAGTACTCTAAACATAGGCATGATAGATATAATTCTAACAATAGAACTTAGCAACTATGTTACAACATGAGAAGTAACTCAAACAAAAGATCATGAATAATAATGCACTGAAAGCAACTGTTTGTTATTAAGCATAGAGAAAACATAGCAACGCGGTATTCAACTTTTCCTTTATGAAATAGCAAAACATAAATGCCAGGACACCTTTAGAGTTTAAAGGGTGACTAGATACAAATAATTTAAGAACAAACAATAAAATAATCATGAAACAATCAATAATAAATTTTGGGACTATGCACATTATACTCAGAATGATAACTATTCTCTCTTAATTGGTGCATAAAATTAGAAGATGAAGACTCATAAAAGTAAAAAAAAGGCCCTGCGCAAAGGGAAGCAAGATTACTCATGTGCTAGAGCTTTTTTATTTTGAATACAATAGAGGTGTTGAAAATATATTTTGAGAGGTATGTATGTCTATGTCAACGAATGGTATCAAATGATCTATCATCCTTTCATATTTAATGGCTTCAAGAGCGGATCCCACAGAGAGAACAATAAAGTTCCTCGTCTCTTTTGTTTGAACAAGCTAAGTTCATGATTTCTCAAGTACATAGTGTTTGGAGATTTTGATTATTAGTTCATTTTATATTTTAGTGGGTTGGGCACCCGCTTGCCTGCTCTTTTTTCAATATTAGAGACTAGCACATTATGCATGCTAGTCAAGGTGTGAAGCCAAAATAAACATGAAAGAGATAATAAAGCATTCAACACTTTCTCATGAGCTAAAACGGGAACACAAAACAGGTAATAATCTTTGAACTTTTAAAGGTAGCACACAAGCAATTTACTTTGGAGTGACGGTGAAATACCAAAGATAGGTAGGTATGGTGGACACAATTGGCAACTTTAGTTTTTGCGAGTTGGATGCACGAGTAGAGCTCATACTCAATACAGGCGAAGGCTCGCAAAAGACTGGGAGCGACCAACTAAGAGAGCAATAATGTCCATAATCATGCATAGCGACAAAACATTATTAATCAAAGCATAAAGTGATATTAAAAGACAAAAACTAAATGATCATAGAGGCTTTAGGTGACTGGTTTGTAGTCAAAACATGGTGTAAGCAGAATTTTCTCCTGAGGTATTTTGAGGAGCTGCATCCTGTAGAACAGTACAAACAAGTCTAGACAATGGATTAGTAGCATGATTATTTTCCACATGTGAATCATCAATAGTATCATCTCCTTGATCAAAATTGTGAAGAGATGGATCAAGTCGAAGGATTTGTTAGCGAAGAAGGGCACCGGCGTTAGGGTGTAGATTTTTAAAGGAAAACACAGTCTCATAAAAAACAACATCGTGAGAGATATAAACTCGACCAGTGGACACTTCTAGACATTTTACCCCCTTATCACGTGGACTATAGCCTAGGAACACAAATTGTGTGGGACGGAAGGCAAGTTTGCGCTTGTTATAGGGGCAAAGATTAGGCCAACATGCACAACCAAACACACGAAGAGATGAGTAATTTGGGTGTGTGCCTAAGAGACGATGCACGGGTGTGTCATTGTTGATGCCTTTGCTGGGTAGCATATTGATGAGATATGTGGCTGTAAGAAACGCTTCATCCCAAAACTTAAGAGGCATACCGGCGTGAGCAAGAATTGAAAGACCAACCTCAATAATGTGGCGGTGTTTTCTCTCGGCTTCCCCATTTTGCTGAAGAGCATGGGGACATGACACAAGATGAGAAATTCCATGTGTCTGCAAGTGAGAGTTAAGTGCAATGTACTCACCCCCCCAATCAGATTGAACAGTAAGAATTTTCCTATCAAGTTTGCGTTCAACAAGTTTTTGAAAGTTCACAAAAGCAGCAAGAGCATCAGACTTTTTCTTAAGTAAATAGATCCAAGTAAACTTGCTATAATCATCAATAAAGTTTACATAGTAATCATGACAACCAACAGAGGTAGGTGCAGGGCCCCATACATCAGAAAAGACAAATTGTAAAGGAGCTGTAGATACACTGGTGGAGATGGGATAAGGTAACTGATCACTTTTAGCTTGCTGACATGGATCACACACTAATTCATGACTAGAATCTCTAACACACGGAAGTTTATTTTTGCTAACAATGACAAACGAAGGACGACCAAGATGACTGTGCCACCGAGACTAAGATGGCTAAGGGGCGATAAAAGCATGCTTCTGGGAATTTGGCGACTCCAAGGAAGAAATAAGAGGGTAAAGCCCTCCAACACACCGTCCTCTATGAATTATTTTCCGGATGACCTGATCCTTGATCAAAAAGAAGAAAGGATGAAATTATATGTACAATTATCATATGTGAAACGATGAACAGAGAGAAGATTTTTGGATATATTAGGGACATATAGGACATTGTGAAGATGAAAATTCCGAGCATGGTTATGAACTACGGATTGACCAATATGGGAAATAGTCATACCTTGTCCATTGGAAGTGTTGACCTTGTCGTAGCCCTTGTACGCGTCCCTCATTGTGAGGTTGTTGAGCTCTCCGGTGATATGATGTGTGTGTGGCACCCGAGTCCTGGTACCAATTAGTGTCAACCCCATAAGCAGCGTTGATTTCTTTTTCACCATAGCCACCATCATCATCCTCCAAGCGGGACCAACAATCTTTGGCATAATGACCTTCTTTATTACAGATCTGACAAGTGACATTGGCCCATGGAGTGGTGCGGCGGCGTCCACGTCCGCGTCCTCGGCCCCCTTCTGGAGGTCCACGGCCACCACCACGGCCTTGATTGTATTAGACATGCATACATGGTTAAATACATTCGGTCCTGCACATAAGGAGTAGCTCCATTGATGCATGCATTTTGTATTAGCCGTAGACATGCACCAACAAGTCTGGTTCCAACTACACGTTTTTTTTTATATAAGCAAAGATTAGCATCCAAATTAACTACTAAATTTTAGCAGATAAAATCATGAGCAGAAAATTACCAGCTAACTTGAATTAAATAAAAATCAGAAAATCTGGGTTATCACATCCTCCCCACCTTATTAGAATTTCGTCCCCGAAATTCCACACAGAAACAAACTTATATTTTCTAAAACCAAGATGCATGATTTTATCTAAACAAAGATATTGTAACAATAGATTTAGCAAGGCAAAACAAAGTTAGATCAACATATAAGAAATGTAAAGCAACCGCTTCTAACTTACGTTGTTAAACTATCCCGTTATCCCACATTGTTTGCAAAATTTTAGTTCTTACTTAGCCTAAGCTCTGATACCACTAAATTGTCACGTCCCGAAACCAGACCTAGTCATGACAACGCCACATATTTATAACCTTGCGATTATAAACATGTAAGGCTTAGAATAAACATATTTATAAAGCTAAAACAACACTCTGTTCATTATCTTTTCTACTACATGAATCAAGATACAATATTTATTTCCCCCTTCCCGTAGTACTACTCCTACGCTCTGCCATCATCTCCAAATCGTGCTCACTTCTGCAAAAGAAATGGAAGTGGCAAGGGTGAGTATGAGGGCATACTCAGCAAGTAGTACAACAAAGAAACAATAAATGATCAAGAGATTAAC
Organism: Lolium perenne; assembly: GCF_019359855.2. Classification (NCBI taxonomy): domain Eukaryota; kingdom Viridiplantae; phylum Streptophyta; class Magnoliopsida; order Poales; family Poaceae; genus Lolium; species Lolium perenne. The sequence continues at coordinate 107,331,208 of NC_067246.2, read as the reverse complement.
GGAAATCAAAGAAGAATAACAAAGTGTCAATCGGAACCGGATACCATGGATACAACAAAGGAATGGAAATTAGCGGAAATGGACAAGAAAAATATTGGCATCACACATGACAGCAAGCTTCCCAACCCGGGAGTCTCAGGGGTGAATATCCACACTTTTACGCTCTGCAGAGGGGTACTCTGACATCGACAGTCTTGACTAGCTCCACCGATACTAGCCAAGCAGTGCCCTTTTATCCGCTAAGATCCGGACACTCTGACCTACTGATGTCAGTCGCTCCTACGGATCCATCACTAACACGTTCCCGAACAGAGGCCGTCCCCAGCGGAGAACACAGACAATCCCATACCTGAACTGTGACCGGTACAATATGTTTGCCGTCGTGACACCAATACGACAAGACATGATATTCGCAGGTAAGTGATACAAATCACTATCTTGAGATCAATAATCTCAAGGCTCCACATGAGCTCCTGCAAATAATGCAACTCGGAAAGCTGGAGATGACTACCCGTCTCTCTCCAACAACATTATGATCAAACATGACCAACGATCGATGTTCAACAATATTAGAGTCAAGCAAGATTAACAGAACATGGTGCAAGCAGCAGTACTGGCACCTCAACGGAATATCAACAAGATAGTCTAGAAGTAGCAAAGTAACTACTCTCAAGATCAAAGAATTAGGAAAGCATCTACTTGCCTCGGCGAAAGATCTTAATCAGCTGAATTTATCTCAAGTACAAGAACTCCAACTAAACAACCGCAGCGTCAACTAATACGGCCTAGTTCTCAGGTGTGGATGGACTCCAGCAGCTCCTCATCCGTGGTTTAGATACACCCCAGCTATGCTACTCTAGATCATGCATCTAAGAATACTCCAGCTCTTCACTCTGGTTCTTCTCTCAAGCGTGCACTCTATTTCTCGATTGAAACAGCTGATCGACGTGGTGTTAGTGTGTGCGTAGACAGAGAAAGCAGCGATCTTCAGCAGCTATTTATAGGAAGCAAGAGCGTGTGGACCTGGACTAAATATCTAAGGTGAACTGGCCCTGGCCGTTCGCCGCCTTGCCGCTTAGACGCTTCGTGTGAACCCTGGGCTGATAAAATATCAGGCCGACGTCCCTTCAGCTGACCGGGTGCTACTAGCTCTTCAAGCTGGCCGTCATGCAGAAATCCATGCACATACTAGCTACTTCCAGCCACTAGAATGCTGCCAACACATCATCTAGACTTCTCAAACCGAGCCACGTTACTTCTTGCAAGTCAAAGATCACACTCTACTATAGCTAGTACTAGACATGCATACATGGTTAAATACATTCGGTCCTGCACATAAGGAGTAGCTCCATTGATGCATGCATTTTGTATTAGCCGTAGACATGCACCAACAAGTCTGGTTCCAACTACACGTTTTTTTATATATGCAAAGATTAGCATCCAAATTAACTACTAAATTTTAGCAGATAAAATCATGAGCAGAAAATTACCAGCTAACTTGAATTAAATAAAAATCAGAAAATCTGGGTTATCACATCCTCCCCACCTTATTAGAATTTCGTCCCTGAAATTCCACACAGAAACAAACTTATATTTTCTAAAACCAAGATGCATGATTTTATCTAAACAAAGATATTGTAACAATAGATTTAGCAAGGCAAAACAAAGTTAGATCAACATATAAGAAATGTAAAGCAACCGCTTCTAACTTACGTTGTTAAACTATCCCGTTATCCCACATTGTTTGCAAAATTTTAGTTCTTACTTAGCCTAAGCTCTGATACCACTAAATTGTCACGTCCCGAAACCGGGCCAAGTCATGACAACGCCACATATTTATAACCTTGCGATTATAAACATGTAAGGCTTAGAATAAACATATTTATAAAGCTAAAACAACACTCTATTCATTATCTTTTCTACTACATGAATCAAGATACAATATTTATTTCCCCCTTCCCGTAGTACTACTCCTACGCTCTGCCATCATCTCCAAATCGTGCTCACTTATGCAAAAGAAATGGAAGTGGCAAGGGTGAGTATGAGGGCATACTCAGCAAGTAGTACAACAAAGAAACAATAAATGATCAAGAGATTAACGGAAATCAAAGAAGAATAACAAAGTGTCAATCGGAACCGGATACCATGGATACAACAAAGGAATGGAAATTCGCGGAAATGGACAAGGAAAATATTGGTATCACACATGACAGCAAGCTTCCCAACCCGGGAGTCTCAGGGGTGAATATCCACACTTTTACGCTCTGCAGATGGGTACTCTGATATCGACAGTCTTGACTAGCTCCACCGATACTAGCCAAGAAGTGCCCTTTTATCCGCTAAGATCCGGACACTCTGACCTACTGATGTCAGTCGCTCCTACGGATCCATCACTGACACGTTCCCGAACAGAGGCCGTCCCCAGCGGAGAACACAGACAGTCCCATACCTGAACTGGGACCGGTATAATATGTTTACCGTCGTGACACCAATACAACAAGACATGATATTCGCAGGTAAGTGATACAAATCACTATCTTGAGATCAATAATCTCAAGGCTCCACATGAGCTCCTGCAAATAATGCAACTCGGAAAGCTGGAGATGACTACCCGTCTCTCTCCAACAACATTATGATCAAACATGACCAACGATCGATGTTCAACAATATTAGAGTCAAGCAAGATTAACAGAACATGGTGCAAGCAGCAGTACTGGCACCTCAACGGAATATCAACAAGATAGTCTAGAAGTAGCAAAGTAACTACTCTCAAGATCAAAGAATTAGGAAAGCATCTACTTGCCTCGGCGAAAGATCTTAATCAGCTGAATTTATCTCAAGTACAAGAACTCCAACTAAACAACCGCAGCGTCAACTAATACGGCCTAGTTCTCAGGTGTGGATGGACTCCAGCAGCTCCTCATCCGTGGTTTAGATACACCCCAGCTATGCTACTCTAGATCATGCATCTAAGAATACTCCAGCTCTTCACTCTGGTTCTTCTCTCAAGCGTGCACTCTATTTCTCGATTGAAACAGCTGATCGACGTGGTGTTAGTGTGTGCGTAGACAGAGAAAGCAGCGATCTTCAGCAGCTATTTATAGGAAGCAAGAGCGTGTGGACCTGGACTAAATATCTAAGGTGAACTGGCCCTGGCCGTTCGCCGCCTTGCCGCTTAGACGCTTCGTGTGAACCCTGGGCTGATAAAATATTAGGCCGACGTCCCTTCAGCTGACCAGGTGCTACTAGCTCTTCAAGCTGGCCGTCATGCAGAAATCCATGCACATACTAGCTACTTCCAGCCACTAGAATTCTGCCAACACATCATCTAGACTTCTCAAACCGAGCCACGTTACTTGTTGCAAGTCAAAGATCACACTCTACTATAGCTTTTTTTTTTTTTTTGAGCAAACCACGAATTATCATTAGCTTAACCTTGGAGATTACAGCAAACGTGGCAATATCTGGAAAGATCCAGATGATAGCAGACACAGGAATTTGCACAAAGACCCCTAGAAAAAGAAAAAATTACAATGATAGCCCTGCAGGTCCTTGAGCACATCCAGATCGTGTCCAGTCGCAATCCCCGCCGCCGCCGCCGTTGGCACCGCCGCCGGAGAAGAAAAAGACGGACTAACCACGCTCCCAGCTCAGAGGAGATACCATCGGAGACTTGCTCCTTTGTGGACCTTAATAGTCGTCCATTGTAAACAGCAGCACCATTGTCTCTGGGGCTCATCGGCCGGGGAGGAACCCCGTCACTCCTCAAAGCGAAGCTCCGCCGCTTCCCGTCAAACACGTCGAGGAAGAACGCCGGGGCCCCAACCTTCACACCTCGCCACCCACTCCAGTGCAGCAACCCTCTGGACGAAGCCGGCACACGACGCTGGCCATCTCCAAGACGCATCTCACCCGATTCCCGGCCGGATCCGGAGATAATCCACACTGGGAGCAGCAAATCGGAGAGAACAAAAGCCCACCTCAACGACGCCGAAGCTGCCTCGCCGTCGCCGTCCGGGAAGCAGATCCGCCCGCCAGGACGCCGGATCCCAGCCGCGGATACCTTATTCGTCGCCGCCGACACGCCGGTGGCACGCACACCTATCTCACGCCTATCTACATGCCGGAATCGAAGATCCTGGGTTCCCCTACCCTCCCGCCGCCGGGGCGGCCGACGGAGGGGAGAGGAACCCGAGATCTCGCCGGCGGTGAAGGTGGAGAAGAGAGGTCGCTCCGGTTTTGCCTCTCTGTACTGTAGAGAAGGGAAAGGGAGAGAAGACCCGGCTGCCGCTTGTGTTAATACTCTACTATAGCTAGTACTAGACATGCATTCAAGGTTAAATACATTCGGTCCTGCACATAAGGAGTAGCTCCATCGATGCATGCATTTTGTATTAGCCGTAGACATGCACCAACAAGTCTGGTTCCAACTACACGTTTTTTTTATATATGCAAAGATTAGCATCCAAATTAACTACTAAATTTTAGCAGATAAAATCATGAGCAGAAAATTACTACCTCCGTTTCAAGGAATAAGGCGCACGCGTATTCCAAGACGAACTTTGACCATAAAAATTGAGCAACAAAATCTTAATTATATTATATGTATATAGTATCGTTGGATTCGTATTGAAAAACACTTTTCAATGATACTAATTTCATACAAATAATCTTTATCTATTTAAAGTAATTCTTCGTCAAACAAAAAGCTCGTAAAACGAGGACGCCTTATTCCTTGAAACGGAGGAATTAAATAAAAATCAGAAAATCTGGGTTATCACAGTCCCGAGCTTGATTTGGGGAACATAGCTAGACGACGACGCCATAGCGGACGTCCGAAGCAACGAGAGCAAGGCGGAAGACGATGAGGTGGGTGGAGGGTGATGCGATATGGCTTCGCCTGAATTTCGGCGACAGAAGCGACGGGGATAGGTTCTCATCGATTGCTATCAGGTAGATGCGGCGGAAGAGCCTGCTCTTGATACCATGTTAAATTTAGGAAACATGGTATGTTGATTATACTCGGATACAATCCCAAACCTCTCAATGTTGTATTTATAGTATGGTGCTATGGGTCACCAGCCGTACAGGTATATGACTCTGATACAAACAACAGCTAACAGATTAATTAGTTCACAACAGAAAGATACAGTGCGCTCAAAATAAACTGCTGTATCATAGCCTCGGGCGAGCTTGTTCTGCATCGCTGATAGTTGACGAGTTTACCATCGTTTGCGACGGTGGCCCGGCCTGAACCTGTACCTCGCCAGGTATTGCTGTCTGTTTCACATGGACGCGGCACCAACAGTGGAGCAGCGCACGTGCCGATGGAGGCGGGTCCAGCGAGCGGCGGGAGCTTCGCCTGCGATCACCTCCCAGCGTTCTTCCACCTCAACCTCCTAGCGCCTCCACCCTGCTTGTTCAACGACGACGATCCTTCCCGGCGTGGCCGCAACCTCCAGACGTGGTGTTACCCCCGCGGCGCCGACGACGACGTGACCTCAACCTCGACGGGTGGTGATTCTTCTGCGGCGCCACGCATCGAAGACAGCGCAGAGCTCTAACGGCACCCCTGCCGGCCACGGCGGCGACCCTACCGGCGGCATTGACGCGCTCTCATGGCGCCGGCGACGGCGGCAACGCCTGTGGCGCCACCACCAGCGACGACGGTGCTTCCCGCGGCGGCCCCACCAATGACGGCGGCGCTGTTCCGGCTTCAGCTCTACATGTGCTTCCTCGTCTCTCGATCTCGCCACTAGAATCTGGAAAAAAAAAAAACGGGATGGGAAAGAGGAACCGATTGTGTGGCTGAAGGGATAAGAGCAAGTACAGAGTGGGCTCTTATGCAAGAGCCAGCTCTAGCACGTGCTCCTAGGTACTTTGTGAGAGTGAAAGGTGGAACATACATTGATAAAGTACTATATTTTTATAGCTTACTACTGTATATGTTGGCTCTAAGTTAGGTATCGATGACATGACACTTAGCTTATAGCCAGCAGCTGGCTACACTATTGGAATTGCTCTAAGGTGAAAAAAGGTGAAGCGATCCCGGTCCGTTTAGATCCGACGCACACACACGCGCCGCACGAGAGAGCCGCATGTGCGGCTATCACATCATATTTGATTGTGGTAGTGGTGTTTTTCAACTCTTAAGCTATGAAGTATGAACCAATGCGGTCTTGAAATTCGTGGTACCCGTGCTACATTCATGTTCTGCCAATACTGTCAGCTTCTGATCCCTCTCTTTCCACGCACACCCATTGTCGGAGCGCGTGGTACGGTCTTCATCCGCGTTAGGCCATCTTCAACGAGGCGACGCATCCCATGTCCACACGGTGTAGATATGTTAAATCTGATAAAAAAATGCGGCTTAGCGTGTGGACCCATTCCTAAAACGGATGGTCGCACGTCTGGAATGACCTAAATCGGCCCAAATTTGGGCCTCGTTTGCGGGGCCGCTAACACCGGGGGCTGGCCTCTCGCGTCCTCTCTTGTCCTCCCCTGGCCCGCCTGTCTATCTACCAAAATACAATCCCCTCACACACATATGCCCCGCTCCGCCGCCACCCCAGGACCGACGATTTCGACCGCTGTCGACGCTGAACACCGATGTCGAGACGCCGACAAGCGGTGCGGCAGCATAGGATGTGGCCCGACGCTTTCGCATGTGCTTTCGCGACCTCGTTGCAGCGTCGGAGGACGATGCCGCCGCCGACGTTGTTTTCCTCTCGCTGTCGCGAGACCTCCCGCCATCATCAGCTTCGTCGTTGCCGCCAGAGGTGAGCTCTCGTGCACCGTGCTTTCAGGCCGCAAGTCGGCCGGGACGGCCATTGCCTCCAGGTCCCTACGGAGGCATTGAATTGCCCCCGCCCGCTGATGACCCACAAGTATAGGGGGTGTATCGTAGTATTTTCGATAAGTAAGAATGTCGATCCCAACGAGGAGCAGAAGGTGTTGACAAGCAGTTTCGATGAAGGATTCACTGTAAATGCTCACAGACAAGTATTCAGGGGGTTTTGATGTAACAGTTGAATAAAGTACGAGTAAGTAAAGTGCGAGAGTAACAATTGCAGCGAGTGGCCCAATCCTTTTTAGCACAAAGGACAAGCTGGTTTGTTTACTTATAATGACCAAACGTTCTCGAGGACACACGGGATTTTAGTCTAGTGCTTTCGCTACATACGGCTAAATAATCTTCATTGTTATGATAAGTGTTGTGTGGGTGAACCTATGCTAATGTACCGCCCTTCCTAGGACTAATACATACTTGTGATTATACCCCTTGCAAGCATCCGCAACTACAAGAAAGTAATTAAGATAAATCTAACCACAGCCTTAAACTCTGAGATCCTGCGATCCCTCCTGCATCGATATACCAACGGGGGTTTAGGTTTCTGTCACTCCGGCAACCCCACAATTAGCAAACGAGTACAAGATGCATTCCCCTAGGCCCATAAATGGTGAAGTGTCATGTAGTCGACGTTCACATGACACCACTAGAAGAATAACACCACAACTTAAATATCATACCATTGAATATTACTCAACCATAGTTCACTACTAACATTTAGACTTCACCCATGTCCTCAAGAACTAAACGAACTACTCACGAGACATCATATGGAACATGATCAGAGGTGATATGATGATGAATAACAATCTGAACATAAACTTGGTTCAATGGTTTCACTCAATAGCATCAACAACAAGTAGAGATCGATACCGGGAGAGTTTCCCCTATCAAACAATCAAGATCAAACCCAAATTGCTACGGCGGTGACGGTGTCCAGCGGTGGAGACGGCGGTGATGATGGTGGAGATGATGATGATGGTGATGGAGATGATGTCCAGCTCGATGACGGTGACGATGGCGTCGATTTCCCCTCCCGGAGGGAATTTCCCCGGCGGATTCCTGCCCGCCGAAGAGCTCTTTTCTCTGGTGTTCTCCGCCCCGCAGAGGCGGTCAGTAACTCTTCGCGAGGTACCCTCGTGGCTTAGGTTTTCGGGACGAAGGGTTTCGCGAAGAAAAGGAGGCGAAAGGGCTGTGGGGCCCCACACCACATGGTGGCGCGGCCAAAGGCCATGGGCCGCGCCGCTCTATGGTGTGGGCCCACCCTGGGTCCACCTCGGCTCCTCCTTCCGGCTTCCTTCGTCATCTTGAAAAATAGGATTTTTGGTATAATTTCCTTCCACGGTTGATCTTCCGAAATATTGCGTTCGACGGTGCTTTTTCCAGCAGAATCCTGGCTCCTGCTTGATCCTCCAATAATGATGAAACATGCAAAATAGATGAAATAACATAAGTATTGTGTCCCAATATGAAATATATCAATGAATAACAAAGAAATTATGATATAAAATAGTGATGCAAATTGGACGTATCAACTCCCCCAAGCTTAGACTTCGCTTGTCCCCAAGCGAAACGGAGCTCGATAAACAGGACCACATGTTTATGGAGTGAAGAGTCGATAAATAAAATACGGACAAGAAGCATCATATTCATTCGCACAAGACATTATAGTAGTCAACTTCCTCATATAACTCAACTTGAAACAAGTATAAGGTAATCACAAATAAAGGTGCATAAAAAATCATAATTGGTGATGGCAAACTTCGTTCTTGGTCAGAGAACAATTAACAGATTATACTTATCTCATTGAGCAGCGCTCTCATGTTAAAGTTTATAAGGCACAACTTGCATACTCAATCATAATGGTCTCTTCATGATCATTGATAACTTGCAAAGCTATATTCATTCAGATAAAACTTGTACTAAACAAGGAAGAATAAAAGACATGACGAAGCAAATCACAATATAATGGTTTGATCACAACTACTCAAATGCTTGCTTGAGATGGAGGGAAATAGGTTTACTGACTCAACATAAAGTAAAAGACAGGCCCTTCGCAGAGGGAAGCAGTGATTAAATCATGTGCTAGAGCTTTTTCAGTTTTGCAATCATATAAAGAGAATAAAAGTAACATTTTGAGGGGTGTTTGTTGTTGTCAACGACTGGTAGCGGGTACTCTAACCCCCTTGCCAGACAAACCTTCAAAGAGCGGCTCCCATTTTATTTTTATTTTGTGTGGCACTCCTTCCAACCTTTCTTTCACAAACCATGGCTAACTGAATCCTCGGGTGCCTGCCAACAATCTCATACCATGAAGGAGTGCCTTTTTATTTTAGTTTTATTATGATGATGACACTCCCCCCAACCTTTGCTTACACAAGCCATGGCTAACCGAATCCTTCGGGTGCCGTCCATCAATCACATACCATGGAGGAGTGTCTATTTAGTTTAATTAATTTGGGACTGGGAATCCCATTGCCAGCTCTTTTTTCAAAATTATTGGATAAGCGGATGAAGCCACTAGTCCATTGGTGAAAGTTGCCCAACAAGATTGAAAGATAAACACCACATACTTCCTCATGAGCTATGAAACATTGACACAAATAAGAGATACTAAGTTTTGAATCGTTTAAAGGTAGCACATGAAGTATTTACTTGGAATGGCGGAAAATACCATGTAGTAGGTAGGTATGGTGGACACAAATGACATAGGTTTGGGCTAAGGTTTGGATGCACGAGAAGTATTCCCTCTCAAGAGTCTTTGGCTAGCAAGGTTAATTAGCAAGCATAAGAGTCGAGGGAAACAAACAAATATACATGTGATAGAAACAATCATGCATCTTCCTTGTAAGCACAAACAGTTTTAACTTCAGAATAAAAAGCTATAAGCTAACAAGAAAGAAAGACAATGAAACATCTAAATGTATTTCTCTTTTCTACCTAAACCCTCAAAGTGTTGTTGCTATTGACCAATGCTAAGTTTGCCAAAACCAAATAGATTTATTCAATGCTCCCAAAGTGATACCAATACTAACAACAAGGTAAATCATATGATAGAGATTGCAAACTAGAATAAGATGTGCAATATGTAAATGATAAGACTTCTCATTAATATTCCATAACGATAACTCACACCAAGGGATACATAGATAACCAACTAAAGGAGAGATACTTCCAAACTGCAACCCATCTTATATGATAACTTCCCTACTCATGATATGACACTACTTGACAATAAAAGTAAAAGGTAGTGATGATGTGATACCGCGGCACTCCCCCAAGCTTGGAACAAACCAAGGGGATGCCAATACCGATGATGAATTACTCCTTTGGCGATGATGGTGATGAACTCCTCCCGTGCTTCTTACAGAACTCCTTCAACTTCAGTTTCTCAGCTTGACAATTCTGCACTAAGACTCGAAGATATTCATTGTTATCTGAAGTTGGCGATGATGACCTTGTGATGCGAATCGAGTGGTATTCCAGCATTCTTCGGAGACGGCAATTCTCCTCTTGGAGTATCTCCACTTCTCTTCTTAGAGCCCGATATTGATCACAAAACTCATCGGTAGTCCGTAGAACTTCTTCCAACATAGGGAAGGAGTCGAGGCTAAGAGCGGGTGGTAAAGGTCCCTGCAGGTTATGAGAAAAAGAACGTCGAGTGTCAACAGATCCCACCAAGATTTGCTTACTCCCACCAGCTTGCTGTTCTCGTCTTGATGGCACCTTCTTCACTTCTTCCTCCGAAAGCCCCTTGCCCTTGTTATTGGAGGCCATGGTGCTTCTAGACCGAAAACAGATCCTGGCAGAAACAGCTCGAAACAAAACACGTCGAGAAAACGATATACGGACCTCCAGGGGTCCGGATTATATAGCAAAAATTTTCACGACAAACGGAAAGTACCAGTATCGAACCCAGTCGGAAAGGGCGACGGGCGGCCAGACCATAGGTCGGCGCGGGCCTGTGTCAGGCCGCGCCGCCCTATGGTGGCACCCCTCGTGCGTCCTTTCCACTCCGTTTCGAACTCGTAATCTTTCATATTTTCCAAAAACAGCAAAAATATTGTTCGGAAAGTAAATTGCGTACTTTTCATTACCAAGATCGTTACCTATTCAAAGTCGAGTTCTCGCGGATCGTCAATTTGCCCTTTGATAAAAGCCTCCGGTGTTTCCACTTGAATAATATCAACATCAACATTATAGGAATCACCTGAGATATAATGCTTGAGTCTTTGTCCATTCACCACTTGCGTAGCATTGCCTTGGAGAGAGCTAATTTTGATTGCTCCTGAACGATACACCTCCTCGACAACATATGGTCCTTCCCATTTCGAGAGTAATTTCCCTGCAAAGAATCTGAGACGAGACCGATACAATAGGACTTTATCCCCAATATTAAATTCTCTTTTGATAATCCTTCTATCATGCCATTTTTTAACTTTCTCTTTAAAGAGTTTAGCATTTTCATAAGCTTCACTTCTCCATTCATCTAAAGAACTTAATTGCAACAACCTCTTATCACCGGCAAGTTTAGGATCTTTATTTAATTCTCTAACAGCCCAATAAGCTTTGTGCTCTAGTTCTAAAGGTAAATGACAAGCTTTCCCATAAACCATTTTATAAGGTGACATTCCCATGGGATTTTTATAAGCAGTTCTATAAGCCCATAGTGCATCCTTCAATTTACTAGCCCAATTTTTTCTAGTTTTATTAACGGTCTTTCCCAAAATAGATTTAATCTCTCTATTTGATAATTCTACTTGACCACTAGTTTGAGGATGATAAGCGGAAGCAATTCTATGATTAATACCATACTTAGCAAGAGTTTTTCTAAAACCTCCATGAATAAAATGAGAACCTCCATCAGTCATAATATATCTAGGCACTCCAAATCTAGGAAAAATAATGTCTAAAAGCATTCTTAAAGAGGTCTCACCATCGGATTTTTGTAGGTATGGCTTCCACCCATTTAGTAACATAATCTACAGCAACAAGTATGTGAGTGTTACCTTCTGAAGACGGAAAAGGTCCCATGAAGTCAAATCCCCAACAATCAAACGGTTCAATAACAAGAGTATAATTCATAGGCATTTCATTACGTCTGGAGATATTACCAACCCTTTGGCATTCATCACAAGATAAAATAAACTTTCTCGCATCCTTGAAGAGAGTTGGCCAATAAAAACCTGATTGTAGAACCTTTTGCGCGGTTCTTTCTCCGTGATGTCCTCCATAAGCACTACCATGACATTTACTCAATATCTCTTGTTGTTCATATTCGGGAACACATCTTCGCATAATACCATCCACTCCTTCTTTGTATAAGTGTGGGTCATCCCAGAAATAATGCCTCAAGTCATAAAAGAATTTCCTCCTTTGCTGAGCTGAAAAGGTTGGAGGCAAGTACTTGGAAACAATAAAGTTAGCATAATCAGCATACCAAGGACTGTCTCGCGAGCTCACCTTTATTACAAATGTACAATTGTTCATTTGGAAAACTATCATTAACGGGAACATGATCATAAGCAATATTTTCCAATCTAGACAAATTATCAGCAACAGGATTATCAGCACCTTTCCTATCTACAATATGTAAATCAAATTCTTGCAAAAGAAGTACCCATCTAATAAGCCTCGGCTTAGCATCTTTCTTTGTCATAAGGTATCTAATTGCAGCATGATCAGTATGAATGGTAACTTTTGAATCAACAATATAAGATCTAAATTTATCACAAGCAAAGACTACAGCTAATAATTCTTTTTCAGTTGTAGCATAATTTCTTTGAGCAGCATCAAGAGTTTTACTAGCATAATGAATAACATTCAGTTTTTTATCTACTCGCTGTCCAAGAACAGCGCCTACAGCAAAATCACTAGCATCACACATAATTTCAAATGGTAAGTTCCAATCAGGAGGTTCAACTATAGGAGCAGTTGTTAAGGCTTTCTTTAGAGTTTCAAAAGCTTCCTTATAATCATCATCAAAAACAAATGGTACATCTTTTTGAAGAAGATTGGTAAGTGTAAGGGTATTTCACCCTTATCCATTATTTTGGTAACGATGACACCGTGCTAAAGTATTTGGCCTAATATGTTTATAAGTACAATCTCAGGTATTAGGCAATGAGGCGTAAATGGTGTATCAAAGGAACAAGAAGGCTAAAGGTGACCCCCCATTTCAACAACAATCAAAAAGGGGTTACAGGAGAAATCCGGTCACCTGCCCGGTCCAACCGGGCCAGCAACCGGCCAGTCCGGCGTGGTGGCCGGTCAACTGGCGGCAACTGGCTCCAAAGGAGGAGCCAGCAGATCCGGTTTGCGCCCGGTCAACCGGGCTCTCGACCGCGTGTCCGTGCTCCGTCCGGTCCACTGGCGGCAACCGGCGCCAACCGGCCGCCAAACGGAAGTGCTCCAGGACCAGCAAAAGGCGTCCGGTCACTGGCCCGGTCAGACCGGCCTCTCAGCCGGGCTGTCCGGTCTGTGGCCCGGTCGACCGGGTTTGTCGAGGAAAAGCTGAGGTGGCAAGTGGCAAACGGCCATATTTCGAAGAACACTATAAATAGCCCTTCTCCTACCTCTAGACAGTTGGGCACTACACTACAAGCTGTTCTTGAGCTCTCTCTCTCATACTCCATTACTAGAAACACCAAAAGCCTCAGATCTCCCTCCTCCTCCACTCAAACTCAAATCCCTCCGGGGAATCATTAGAGGAGGACCCGATCTACCGTTCTACCAAGCCAAATCTCATTCCCCCTTGTATTCATTGAGAAGCTTGCTTCCTAGGGTTCCTTGGAAACCCTAGGTAGGCAAGAGGAGTCCGGAAGCATCCGGGCTGTGGATTTGCTCCGGGCAAGATTATGAAGGTTTGGAGGCTACCTCAAAGTCTACCACAAGTGAGTGAGCTATTCCTTCGTGGGATAGGCTCCGGAGAATAGGGTGAGCCTTCGTGGCGCGGGAATCCTTCGTGGGACCTCCACTCCTCCAAACGTGACGTACCTTGTTGCAAAGCAAGGGAACACGGGAATTCATACTCGTCTCAGCGTGCTATCGTTTATATCTAACCGAACTCCTTACTTGTGATTTAACTGCCTGTGAGAGCCTTCGTGCTCGAGTTAGTTGTATCCTCATATAGGTTGCTTCACCTAGTTTGCATTAGGCTCATCTTTATATTCCGCAAAGCCTAATATTGCAAAGAAAGAATTAAAATTTGTAGAAACCTATTCACCCCCCCCTCTAGGTTTACCATCTCTATACTTTCAATTGGTATCAGAGCCTGGACTCTTATTAAGGGCTTCACCGCCTTAAGAGTGAGATGGATAAACTCTTCGAGGGTCTAGATGAAGACTCTAACCTTTCGGTTAAAGAGATGAAATCTAGATTCTTGGCATATGAGGCCGAGAAGAAGAAAAAGGAGGATGAGCTACAAAACCAAATGGCAGAAATGACTGCCATGCTTAAGAACCTAACTGCGGGTGGAACTTCTAGTGGGGCTTCGGTCTCTAAGGAGTCCTACCATGATGTTAACTATAACTATCCTAGAAACACTTCACCCATGCCTCATATAAACCATAGTGGGACCGTTCCCCATTACGATGGAACTCACTTTCCACATTGGAAATCTGCTATGGAATCTCATATTCGCAGCCTGCAGTGTGGAGCTATGGGAGCTCATTGTTCATGGACATCGGGAGCCACAAGATCCCACTCGGTTGACCTCCACCGAGTTCTACAACCGTCAACTCAATGCATCCGCACGTGACAAGATTAGAAGTGGCATCAACCGCAAGCTTCTTGATCAAGTCGATGACATTGTCTCCGCTAAAGAGTTGTGGGATCGGATCGTAGTACTACAAGAGGGAACCGATTTGATCCAATCAGCTCTCTATGAGACCGCAAAGCAAGAGGCCTACCAATTCATGATTCGAGATGGAGAATCCATATTTGATGCCTATGCTAGGCTTGGTGCTCTGAAAGTAAGGGTCAAGGGACTTGGTGTTGAGAAGTACAATGACGGATTTGAGATGAACGAAGCCTTCATAAAATCCAAGGTCATTGCTATGATTGCCGTCAAACAAGAAGACACCAACCTTGGACTCAACTTGCAAATCATGACCAAGAGTGCCGATCTCAACTCCGATGATCTAGTCTCCTATGTGGCCGCCAATGAAAGCATGGCCAAAGCTGGAAAGAGGCTCAAGGCAATGAACCGTGTTGATGAAGCCTCACACAACCATGAAGCGTCACACAACCTTGCTCTCAAAGCTAGAGCCGATCATGAAAGCAAAGAAGACTATGAGATTGAAGAAGATGAAGAGATGACTTCAACTAGTGACATTGCTACCGACTTTGCTTTCTTTGCCAAGAAGTACAAGGCAAAGTTCCCAATGCTCCTCAATGACAAGAAGAAGAAGAGAACTTGCTACAATTGTGATGAAGATAACCACTTTGCAAATGAGTGCCCTTATGAGAAAAGGGTAGACAAGCCGAAGTTCATCAAAGGGGTCAAGCCAAGATTGAAGCCGAACCCAATCAACGATCGGTACAAGAAGAACAAGGGAAGAGCTTTTGTTGGGGCCGAGTACTTGTCCGATGAAGAAGAGGAAGATGAGGAGAAGGAGGCCGGAGTGGCCGGTTTAGCATACTCTAAGCCCGGGTCACTCTTCACATATGACTACTCCAAAGATTACTCCACGGAGAATGATGTTGGCTCTTCCTTCATGGCAAGAACAACTCAAGATGATGACTCCGATGACTCTCCCTCCTCTCCAATCGTTGGCTCTTGTCTTATGGCAAGGGAAACCAAGGTAATGGAACCTCCACCTTCCCTATCTAGTGTTCTTGATGATGAAAACGAAGATCAAGAAGAATTAACTATGCTTAAGGAACTATATGATGTTAGATGCACCCTTCGTGGTGAAGCTCTTGTCAAGTTTGATTTCTTGATGGACTCACTCAAAGAAAAGGATGAGTCCGTTGAGGAATTAGAATATCAATTGAATGAGAAGGAACGGAGATTCAATCTCCTAAGACAAGAGCTAAAAACCGAAAGGTGCATATCTCAAGGCCTTAAGCAACAAATTGAAACTTATGAACTTGATAAAGTTAAGGACCTAGAAACTATTGATAGGGCTCAATTATTGACCCAAGAGCTCAATGCTTCAAAGGAGGAACTTGAAGTTGCTCATGCTTCTCTCACTAGGGATCTTGACCACCTTGAAAGAGCTAACAAGCTTGTCAAGGATGAGCTCAAGAAACTTGGAGAGAATCATGATCTACTTCAAGAATCCTACAAAAAGGCTCTTGGATCAATGAAGGATCCCATTGAAGTTGAAAAGCTTGCTTGTTCCTCCATTTCCTTTACTAGTGAGCATGCTAAACTTGTTGAGGAACATGTTCGTTTACAAGAGGAACTTTCTTTGCATGTTGAGACCAATGCATATCTTGAGTCCTTGGTGACCAAATATGGTCTTGACTATCATCCTAATGAATCTTCTTGTGAGCAAGCATCTATTCTTGAGGAAAATGTTAGGCTAACAAAGGAACTTGCAAAGTTCACCACCGCCAAGAACAAGATGGGATTGGATGACCTCTTGAGTAAGCAAAGGTCAAACAATCAAAAGTATGGACTTGGATATACTCCCAAGTCCCACAAGAAGAACAACTACAAGAAGGAGAAACCCGCTCAAGATAAGAACAAGAAGGTCACTAACAATGGCAAAGCCTCAAAGGGCAAAGCCACTAGTGGTGCCCACACGGGGCCAAACGATCACTATGCATTATTTGTTGATTATTATGGTGATGTCTATGCTAACTATGTTGGCCCTCCTAATGGCTATGCTTATAGAGAGTACTCAATTTGGGTACCAAAAGATATTGTTGCCATTGCAAAGGAACCCATTAATCGATGGGTTCCTAAATCCTCTACTTGATCTTGTAGGGGTATTCTCCTGGTCCAAAATGGGTGTTTGATAGTGGATGCACCAATCATATGACCGGAGGAAAAGGTGTGCTTGATCAATTCATTGAAGATATCCACAAGAAGTCAAGCATTACCTTTGGTGACAACTCAAAGGGAAAGGTACTTGGGTATGGCAAGGTAGCAATCTCTAAGGACTTGTGCCTTGAGACGGTTATGCTTGTTGAACACCTTGGCTATAACTTACTTTCTATATATCATCTTGCCGATGCCGGGTACAATTCATATTTCACTAAATATTATGTGCAAGTCTTTAGGAGTGACAATCTCAAATTGGTCCTTGTTGGATTTGTGGAGAACAACCTTTATGTGGTTGACCTCTCGAAAGAGAGCCCCTCCTTCTCCACATGTCTAATGGCGGCCAAGCATGACGAAGGATGGTTGTGGCATCGCCGCCTTGGTCATGTTAACATGAGGAATCTTAAACAACTCCTAAAGGGTGAGCATATTGTGGGACTAACCGGTGTTTCTTTTGAGAAAGATCGTGTTTGTAGTGCATGTGTAGCCGGAAAGCAACTCAAGAAGAAGCATCCCATCAAGAGTATTGTTACCACATCTAGGCCTTTGGAGCTCCTTCATTTGGACCTCTTTGGGCCATCACACTATGATACTCTTGGTGGAAGCAAGTATGGACTTGTCATTGTTGATGATTACTCAAGATACTCTTGGGTCTTTCTCCTTAAGTCTAAGGACGAGACCCATAGAGAGTTCATCACCTTCGCCAAGAAAGCTCAACGTATGTATGAATCCGAGATCAAGGCAATTAGGACCGACAATGGCACCGAGTTCAAGAACTACACTATGCAAGAGTTTGTGGATGATGAGGGCATCAAGCATGAGTTTTCGGCGCCTTACACCCCTCAACAAAACGGTGTTGTTGAAAGGAAGAACCGGACTATCATTGAGATGGCAAGAGCCATGTTGAGTGAATTCAACTCACCCCACAACTTTTGGGGAGAAGCCATCTCTACGGCCGTCCACTACTCCAACCGGCTCTTCCTCCGTCCCCTCCACAACAAAACCCCATACGAGCTACTTACCGGTAACAAGCCTAATGTCATGTATATTCGTGTCTTTGGATGCAAATGCCTTGTCAAGAACAACAAAGGAAAGCTCGGTAAATTTGAAACTAGAACCATAGAGGGTATATTTGTTGGATATGCGGAGAACTCTCACGCCTATAGATACTACAACCGGTCCTCCGGGACTATTGAAGTATCTTGTGACGTGGTGTTCTTGGAGGATAATGGCTCCCAAGTGGAGCAAGTTGTTCCATGTGTTGCAGGTAATGATGTTGATCCATCTAGTGCCATCAAGCATATGGGCATTGGACACATCCGGCCCATGGAGGTTCATAATGATGATCAAGATGATGGAGTAGATGTCTCAAGCACGCCACAAGTAGAGCCTAGCTCAACTCAAGCCGAACCATCAAGTGCAACTCAAGAACCACCCTCCACTCAAGATGAGTCTCAATCCGAAGAACAAGAAGAAGATCCTCATTCCATGGAGCAAGATCATGATGACGATCAAGAAACATCCTCAACTCATGATCAAGCTCAAGTGGTCCCTCATGATCAAGTTCTAGCAAGAGATGAATTCATTGATCATGAAGGAACCATTCGGAAGATCAAGGCCGCTACAAGGGCAAGTGACATGAAAGTGGATCAAGTCCTTGGTAGCATCTCAAGAGGAGTGGTAACTCGTAGACACCATGCATTACTTATCACTTATTGTCAACATCATGCTTTTGTGTCTAGTTTTGAACCACTTAAGGTACATGAAGCCTTGGTTGATCCGGATTGGGTAATTGCCATGCAAGAAGAATTGGAGTGTTTCACTCGGAATGAAGTATGGTCTCTAGTTGAGAGACCCAAGGATCATCGCATCAATGTCATTGGGACCAAATGGGTATTCAAGAACAAGCAAGATGAGAATGGCATTGTTATACGAAACAAAGCAAGGTTAGTGGCGCAAGGGTTTGCCCAAATAGAAGGTATGGATTTTGAGGATACCTTTGCGCCGGTAGTCTGCCTTGAAGCTATTCGTCTTTTTGCTTGCATTTGCATCTTTCCACAATTTCAAATTATATCAAATGGATGTGAAAAGTGCATTTTTGAATGGTCCCCTAAAAGAAACCGCATATGTGGCTCAACCCCGGGTTTCAAGACCCATGCCGACCCAACCACGTGTATTTACTCCATAAGGCACTCTACGGTCTCAAGCAAGCTCCACGTGCTTGGTATGAGTTCCTTAGGGATTTCTTACTACATGATGGGTTTTGCATGGGTACGGTCGATTCCACCCTTTTCACCAAGCGGGTTAAAGGGGGTGGCCTCTTTATATGTCAAATATATGTTGATGATATTATTTTTGGTGGAACTAACCCCAATCATAACAAAGCTTTTGAGCTATTGATGACTAGGAAATTTGAGATGTCCATGATGGGAGAGTTGAAGTTCTTTCTAGGCTTCCAAGTGAGGCAACTTGCAAAAGGCACCTTCATCTCTCAAGAAAAGTATGTGAAGGACATGCTCAAGAAATTCAACATGACCAATGCAAGTCCAATGAAGACACCCATGCCCGTAAAGGGGCAACTTGGTTCATGTGACGGTGAGAAGGATGTGGACATAAAGGTATACCGCTCCATGATAGGATCCTTGCTCTACCTTTGTGCCTCTAGGCCGGATATCATGCTAAGTGTAGGGATGTGTGCTCGTTTTCAATCCGCTCCCAAGGAGAGCCATTTAGTGGCGGTCAAACGGATACTAAGATACCTTGTTCTCACTCCTACTCTCGGGCTATGGTATCCAAAGGGGTCAACCTTTGAACTCATTGGCTATTCGGATTCCGATTGGGCCGGTGATAAGGTTGATCGGAAGTCTACCTCCGGGGCTTGCCAATTTATTGGCCGGTCATTGGTGAGTTGGTCATCCAAGAAACAAAACTCCACCGCCCTATCCACCGCCGAAGCCGAATACATATCCGCGGCATCTTGTTGCACTCAATTGTTATGGATGAAGCAAACCTTGAAAGACTATGGTGTGTCTCTTGGTACGGTGCCTCTTCTTTGTGACAATGAAAGTGCAATAAAGATCGCCAACAACCCGGTTCAACATTGTCGCACCAAACATATTGACATTCGCCATCACTTCCTACGTGATCATGTTGCCAATAAGGATATTGATCTCACTCATGTGGGAACAACCTACCAATTGGCGGATATTTTCACTAAGCCTTTGGATGAAGCCCGCTTTGTTAACTTGAGAGGAGAACTTGGTATTCTTGATCCTAAAAACTTGGATTGATTAACTTCTTGCACTATATTCTTGCATTTATCTTGCTATCTAGCTTAGAGGCATAGCACATATGGGGATAGTCATTCTACCATATCTTGGTATGATGCATACCTATGTGTGCAACATAAATGGACCCAATGTCATTATATGGACCCAAGCATGTCTCTTCGAGGTCTCATGACATTTGCGCTTTCACATAGGGGGAGTAATCCCCCGCCCCTCATTGAGCCTTCATTATCACTTGATTTGACTATATAAGGCCAAATGATCTTATTGCAAAAACTATTTCAAAATAACTTATGATTCTTGATATACACTTCGAATCATGCCCATTGTTGCTATTCACATCTTGTTTGGATTTTCTCTCCAATGGGTATGCCTAGAGAACTTTGTGTTTCCAACCCCATGTCTATGCTCATCTCATCATCATCTATCTATCTATATGTACATGTCATCATTTGAGCACTTACACACACTTACATACAGCATAGGGGCAAAAACGAGGCAAAATTCCACAATTCTGGGCTGGCCGGTCGCTGGCCCGGTCGGATCGGGTCCCTGACCGGACGGTCCGGTGGACCGGGCGGCAACCGGGGTCTGGGCCGGGTCAGCCGGTCACCAGCCCGGTCTGACCGGATATCTGACCGGTCGCGCAGCCCACTATATATTGGGAAGAGATACCCCTTGGGGTCTTCTTCCCCATTGTTCCCCAATCCCCAACCTCCATGGCCGGCGCCCTCAACACCTCCACCAAGATCTAGACACTTCCCACCACAAGAACTTCCCCAAACTTCACCACACCATAGATCGGGTCCATTGGAACATCTCCACCGAAGGATTTGGTCCCTCTCCAACTAGCTTGGGAATTCTTGGAGTTCTTGGTTTTCAAGCCCTACCTTGTGTTCTTCTTGTTCCCTTGATCAAGGAGGACAATGTCTTCGGGTAATGTACTCTCCTTTCCTCCCTAAGTTCTAGTCCTCCTCACACATTGCAAGTTCTTGCCAAAATTTGAGGAAATCTTAGGGTTAGGTTTAGGGTTTGCAAGTCCTCATGCCTTTAGAGTGTCTCTCCACACAAAGCACATTCTTCACTCTATTGCTATAGCATGTACTCAAGTTTTTCGAGTTTTTGCATGAATTTGTGGTAGAAATCTGGGCACAACATCACAAATCGACAGACCCGGTTTCCAGCCGGTCGGACCCGCTCTCAACGGCCGGCCCGGTGTGTGGCCCGGTCAACCGGTCGCAAACCGGATCGTCCGGTCTGCTGCCCGGTTTGACCGGCCTGTGCGCCGGGTTGCCCAGTTTTCGCACATTCTCATCACTACACTTGAATATATGCTATGCTTTTTTGGATTCTCTCTTATTGATGACATGTACACTTACCCCACTGCTATCCTTGCTATATTTTTCTCATTCACAGGAAGTTGGAGTGGTGAGCCACCACGTGGCAATGTTGCCAAGCGAGGTAGGATGGCTGATCCTCCCCGCCGTTCTAGTAGCCGTGCACCCCCCCAAGCTCAGCAAGGCATCGACATCGGCAGCTCAGCTCGGGGCAGAACCAAGTCTGTTGCTACCAAGCACAAGGATAAGAATGTTGTCCAAGAGGATGATGAGGTAGTACCAACCATCAATGTTGGGGCTGCAAACCGTCTTGAGTGGCAGGAATGGAGGACACTGAATCCGTATCGCTTTGAGAGGCCAACTTACACTCGTTCGGACAAGGCATTCTGGACCAACACACAGGCAGCCCTCTGGGAGGGTTTCTATGATTC
The DNA here is from genome assembly GCF_019359855.2 of Lolium perenne. Lineage (NCBI taxonomy): Eukaryota > Viridiplantae > Streptophyta > Magnoliopsida > Poales > Poaceae > Lolium > Lolium perenne. The sequence goes on along the minus strand of NC_067246.2, from coordinate 107,309,309 downwards.
TCATGAGTTTATGAAGCATGGTAATATTGTGTCACCCAAGGCTATCAATCCTGAAGAACTTGCCTTGCATGAAGCCACCAAGTATCGGTTTGTGGTTCAAACCTTGAGGAGTCTGGGATTGTATGACCTTGTGTGCCTCAAGCCTGATGATACTCAAGATGATCCTACCTTTTGTCCCCTCCTTGTCCGTCAGTTTCACTGCACTGTCTTCTTCCATGATGATGAAGACCGCACCCTCACTTGGATGACCGGCAAGACAAAGTACTCATGCTCCTACTCTCAGTTCCGTGCAGCCATGGGTTGTGGTGATGACAGTGATCCAGGGTACAAGATTCATTCACGGTCCAGGCTCACTAGGGGTGACATCTCTTTCTGCTATCCTCCAAACCCTACGCCTGGACCTCCCACCATCTCTGGGATGTACTACTCCTATTTGGTACTTGCCAAGCTATTCCGGGAGAACCTCATCAGCAAGTCTGGAGACCATAGTGAAGTCCGGAACTATCACCTCAATTTGATGTACTATTGTCATCCTGACAGGGTGAGGAAGATTGATGGCTGTGACCTTATCTACTGTGAACTGAAGAGGGCAATTATGGACCGCATGACTCCCAACTACGCCCAATATGTTCAGCGGCTCATCAACTACATTGTTCCTGCTCCTCGGAACGTTATTGGTGAGAAAGTCATCATGGATCCATTCAGGTTCCCCATTCAGGAGGCCACTCGTTCAGACGTTCCCTCCATGATGCCCACCACTGAGCGCCGCTCCAAGGCACACCATGATCATGATGCTAGCTCCAGTCACTCTCGGCGCTCCCAGCATGGGGCCGCTCGTTTCTTCACATGCATGTTCCAAATGTGCAAGAGAAGCCATGATGTTGCCCATCAGACCCTTACTATGGTCCAAGAGACACGGAGGCGCCAGACTGAATTCATGGCCTCAAGGAATCACTCTGTTCCTCCTCCTGGTCCTGAGATGGAGCCTGTGATAGCACCTCAGTGGGAGATGCCTCCTCTTACCGATGAGATGCTCCAGAACTTCGACTTCTCTGTGTACGCTCATGGTGCTCTCCCTAGGCCTGCTCGTGCTCCTCCTGCTGACTCTGCTGATGATGATGAGGGTGATGATGGTGCCGGTGATGATGGTGCCGGTGATGATGATGCACGCGAGAGCTCCTCCTCGCTTGGGTTTGGTCACTACTGATGGGTGCGATAGCATCTCTCCTCTTTTCTTCGCCTTTTTGGTGTTCCGATGCCAAAGGGGGAGAAGAGAGTAGAGTCTAGACCACGGGGGTTCTTTGATCGCCACAAGCCATGGGAGTTGCTTTATTTGGATTTTATATGGCTTGTGCTAGATTACTTTGAGTTTTCCAAGAACCATTTGCTATTCGTGTATGGATATGTATGGATGACTATTATGTGTGCTACTCCATGTTAGGATGATTATGCTATGCTTATATATCTTGATATGCACATCTCCATACCATGCTTGTTTCCTAAAGATATTGGGGGAGCTTCTCATGTTTCTCAAATGGTGCACTTTGCATTCAAACGCAAATTCTCCAAGTGCACACATTATGGGGGAGCTTTCGTAATATCTTATATGGAATCAAGGTTTAGAGCTTATCATAATATCTATTTGTGACTCTAGCTCGGTTTGTCATTGTATACCAAAAAGGGGGAGATTGTAAGGGTATTTCACCCTTATCCATTATTTTGGTAACGATGACACCGTGCTAAAGTATTTGGCCTAATATGTTTATAAGTACAATCTCAGGTATTAGGCAATGAGGCGTAAATGGTGTATCAAAGGAACAAGAAGGCTAAAGGTGACCCCCCATTTCAACAACAATCAAAAAGGGGTTACAGGAGAAATCCGGTCACCTGCCCGGTCCAACCGGGCCAGCAACCGGCCAGTCCGGCGTGGTGGCCGGTCAACCGGGCGGCAACCGGGCTCCAAAGGAGGAGCCAGCAGATCCGGTTTGCGCCCGGTCAACCGGGCTCTCGACCGGCGTGTCCGGTGCTCCGTCCGGTCCACCGGGCGGCAACTGGCGCCAACCGGCCGCCAACCGGAAGTGCTCCAGACCAGCAAAGGCGTCCGGTCATCGGCCCGGTCAGACCGGCCTCTCAGCCGGGCTGTCCGGTCAGGGCTTGGTCGACCGGGTTTGTCGAGGAAAAGCTGAGGTGGCAAGTGGCAAACGGCCATATTTCGAAGAACACTATAAATAGCCCTTCTCCTACCTCTAGACAGTTGGGCACTACACTACAAGCTGTTCTTGAGCTCTCTCTCTCATACTCCATTACTAGAAACACCAAAAGCCTCAGATCTCCCTCCTCCTCCACTCAAACTCAAATCCCTCCGGGGAATCATTAGAGGAGGACCCGATCTACCGTTCTACCAAGCCAAATCTCATTCCCCCTTGTATTCATTGAGAAGCTTGCTTCCTAGGGTTCCTTGGAAACCCTAGGTAGGCAAGAGGAGTCCGGAAGCATCCGGGCTGTGGATTTGCTCCGGGCAAGATTATGAAGGTTTGGAGGCTACCTCAAAGTCTACCACAAGTGAGTGAGCTATTCCTTCGTGGGATAGGCTCCGGAGAATAGGGTGAGCCTTCGTGGCGCGGGGAATCCTTCGTGGGACCTCCACTCCTCCAAACGTGACGTACCTTGTTGCAAAGCAAGGGAACACGGGAATACATCCTCGTCTCCGCGTGCTATCGGTTATCTCTAACCGAACTCCTTACTTGTGATTTAACTGCCTGTGAGAGCCTTCGTGCTCGAGTTAGTTGTATCCTCATATAGGTTGCTTCACCTAGTTTGCATTAGGCTCATCTTTATATTCCGCAAAGCCTAATATTGCAAAGAAAGAATTAAAATTTGTAGAAACCTATTCACCCCCCCCTCTAGGTTTACCATCTCTATACTTTCAGTAAGAGGTTTTGAAATCTTGGAGAAATCTTTAATAAACCTCCTATAAAACCCAGCATGACCAAGAACACTACGAATACCTTTAACATCCCTAGGATAGGGCATCTTCTCAATTGCTTCAACTTTAGCTCTATCAACTTCAATACCTCTCTCAGAAATTTTATGTCCCAATACAATTCCTTCATTAACCATAAAGTGGCATTTCTCCCAATTAAGAACAAGGTTAGTTTCTTCACATCTCTGCAAAACTTTATCAAGGTTTCGCAAGCAACTATCAAAAGAATTCCCATAGACGGAAAAATCATCCATGAATACCTCTACAATACTCTCACAAAAACCATGAAAAATAGCAGACATGCATCTTTGAAAAGTAGCAGGAGCATTACATAAACCAAAAGGCATACGTCTATAAGCATAAGTTCCATAGGGACAAGTGAAAGTGGTTTTCTCTTGATCTTTAGCTTTAACAACAATTTGTGAAAACCCAGAATAACCATCAAGAAAACAAAAATGAGTATTTTTAGACAATCTTTCTAGCATTTGATCAATAAATGGTAAAGGGTAATGATCTTTCTTAGTAACTTTATTAACTTTTCGAAAATCAATGCACATTCTATACCCTACAACTACTCTTTGAGGGATGAGCTCATCATTATCATTAGGCACAACAGTCATTCCTCCTTTCTTGGGAACGCAATGCACAGGACTAACCCATCTACTATCAGCAATAGGATATATAATACCAGCTTCAAGAAGTCTTAATACCTCATTCCTTACCACTTCCTTCATCTTCGGAATTAGACGACGCTGATGTTCAACAACAGGCTTTGCATCATCTTCCATATTAATAGCATGTTGGCAAATAGAAGGAGAAATCCCTTTCAAATCATCAAGAGTGTAGCCAATAGCTCCTCGGTGCTTCTTCAATATTTCCAATAACCTTTCTTCCTCAATCTTTGAAAGCTTAGAACTAATAATAACAGGATATATTTTCTTATCATCAATATGAGCATATTTAAGATTATCAGGCAAAGGCTTTAAATCAAAAACAGGATCTTCCTTTGGTGGCGGTGTTGTACCCAAATCTTCCACCTGTAAATCATGCTTGAGAATAGGTTGGCGAAGAAAAATTTCCTCAAGCTCATCTCTTTCTTTCCTAAAAACTTCACTCTCGCTATCCTCCAAATGTTGCTGCAAAGGATTATTAGGAACAAGAACAATAGATGCACACTGCTCCATTTTAAAATCATCACTAGGCAAATCAGCTTTATAAGGAGTTTTGGTAAATTTAGAGAAGTTAAACTCATAAGATTCACCAGCAAATTTAGTCAAAATTTTCTCTTTCTTGCAATCTATAATAGCTCCACAAGTATTTAGAAAAGGTCTACCAAAAATAATAGGACAATAATCACTAGCAGCAGAACCAAGTACCAAAAAGTCAGCAGGATATTTAATCTTACCGCATAAAACTTCCACATCTCGAACAATACCAATTGGAGAAATATTTTCTCTATTAGCCAGCTGAATAACCACATCAATATCTTCAAGTTCACAAGAATCAATTTCGTGCATAATCTCCGTGTAAAGCTCATAAGGAATAGCACTAACACTTGCACCAATATCACATAATCCATAATAGCAATGATCACCAATTCTAACAGATAGCATAGGAACACTAGCTTGTTTGGTTTTATTAGGATGTGAAACAATATTAGAAGCATCTTCACAGAAAATAATATGACCATCCTCCACATTTTCAGTCACAAGATCTTTAACTATTGCAACAGCAGGTTCAACTTTTATTTGTTCTTCATGTTCTACAGGTTTCTTTTCACTTTTATGAACCGCACTATTTATAACAGAGTACTCCTTCATTTTAGCAGGGAAAGGAGTTTTTTCAATATAAGCTTCAGGAATAACATGATCAGCGGTTTCAACTACAACGCATTTATTAATAGATGAATCAATTTTATCTTTATACGGTTCATGATACTTATCAAAATTCTTCTTTGGCAATTCATAATGAGAGGCAAAAGCTTTATAAAGATTTGCAGCAACTTGAGAATCAAGACCATATGTAGCACTCATATTACGAAATTTATCAGTATCCATAAAAGCTTCAATGCATTTATAATCATAAATTATACCTGATTCTCTGTCCTTGTCGTTCTCCCAACCTTCAGTATTTTCTTGGATCCGATCAAGAAGGTCCCTTTTAAACTCTTCTTTGTTGCGTGTAAATGATCCAGAACAAGAAGTATCCAGCAAGGTCTTGTCTTGAAAAGAAAGTCTTGCATAGAAATTATCAATAATAACATTACCAGGAAGCTCATGAATGGGGCATTTGAGCATTAAAGACTTCAATCTCCCCCAAGCTTGGGCAATACTCTCTCCATCATGAGGCCAAAAATTATATATGCGATTCCGATCCTTGTGAATTTCACTTGGAGGATAGAACTTAGAATAAAACCGGGGCACAATATCATTCCATTCAAGAGAATCCCCATTATCCAGTAATTTATACCAATGCGCCGCCTTACCAGACAGCGATAAAGAGAATAGTTTCTTCCTCACTTCATCCATAGCAATACATGTACACTTGAATAAACTGCATAATTCATGTAAAAACAATAAATGATCTCCAGGGTGGACAGTTCCATCCCCTTCATAGCGGTTATCCATAACACGTTCAATAATTTTCATAGGTATTTTATATGGTATCACTTCCTCACCTGGCGCCTCATCCACTACCGTTGCAGTAGTAGTAGATTTTCCAAATAAAAATTGAAGAGAAGATCTCTCCATAATGACTTATAGCAGCAGGCAAAAATAAAATCAGCACAAACAGTAAAGGTTTTCCTTACCAATTCCACTTACCAATAGCGCTTCACTCCCCGGCAACGGCGCCAGAAAATAGTCTTGATGACCCACAAGTATAGGGGGTGTATCGTAGTATTTTCGATAAGTAAGAATGTCGATCCCAACGAGGAGCAGAAGGTGTTGACAAGCAGTTTCGATGAAGGATTCACTGTAAATGCTCACAGACAAGTATTCAGGGGGTTTTGATGTAACAGTTGAATAAAGTACGAGTAAGTAAAGTGCGAGAGTAACAATTGCAGCGAGTGGCCCAATCCTTTTTAGCACAAAGGACAAGCCGGTTTGTTTACTTATAATGACCAAACGTTCTCGAGGACACACGGGATTTTAGTCTAGTGCTTTCGCTACATACGGCTAAATAATCTTCATTGTTATGATAAGTGTTGTGTGGGTGAACCTATGCTAATGTACCGCCCTTCCTAGGACTAATACATACTTGTGATTATACCCCTTGCAAGCATCCGCAACTACAAGAAAGTAATTAAGATAAATCTAACCACAGCCTTAAACTCTGAGATCCTGCGATCCCTCCTGCATCGATATACCAACGGGGGTTTAGGTTTCTGTCACTCCGGCAACCCCGCAATTGGCAAACGAGTACAAGATGCATTCCCCTAGGCCCATAAATGGTGAAGTGTCATGTAGTCGACGTTCACATTGAAAGGATCGTATGCCGCACCTAGAGGGGGGGGGGTGAATAGGTGCTAACCAATTTTTAGTTCTTTTTCAATTTAGGCTTGACACAAATGGTAAATTCTCTAGATATGCAACTAAGTGAATTTACCTATATGACAAGGCTACCAACTAAGCAAGATAACTAAGCAATAGAGAGAGAATAGGATAGAGGTAACCGAGAGTGGAGCACGCGATGACACGGAGATGATTCCCGTAGTTCCCTTCCTTTGCAAGAAGGTACGTCTACGTTTGGAGGAGTGTGGTTGCTACGAAAGCCAAACCAACAGCCACGAAGGCTTCACTCAGATCTCCGGTGAGCAACGCCACGAAGGCCTAGCCCACTTCCACTAAGGGATTTCCTCGAGGCGGAAACCGGGCCTTTACAAGGTTCTTGGGGCACACATCCACAACCAAATTGGAGGCTCCCAAATCTGTTACAACACAACAATCAACAACAATACATCAACACGAATCAACTAGGGAACCAAATAGGAACACTAGCATGAGATCCCTCAAACAAGAGAGGGGGAAATGAAGAACGCTTCGGTGAGGATGTAGATCGGTGTCTTCTCCTTCGAATCTCCAAAGATCAAGAGATTTGGTTGGGGGAGGAAGGAGATCTTGCAAATCTTGACTTTCTTTGAGTTGGCTCTAATGGAGGTGGCTTGGCAGAATTCTTGTGCAATGATTGAGCCAAGAGGCAAGGAGGAAGAAGGGGGGTATTTATACCCCCACTCAAAATGGAGCCGTTGCAGTTTCCGGGGGGCCGGATAATCCGGCCTAAGTAAGGGCCGGATAATCCCCCCACCCCACGGATAAACCGGTCTTCGGGGCAAAAGAGTGACAATGTCCGGCCAAAAGTCCGGCCTCCTTCCGAGTTGATTTTCTTCCAGTCCTTAGCGAAACGGGGGCCGGATATTTCCAAAATATCCGGCCCGGATAATCCGGCACTGGTACAATACCGGGACATTATCCGGCCAAATGTCCGCCCCCTTCCCAGCCAAAATTCCTGAAACACTTAGCCAAAAACAGGGGGGCCGGATATTTCGACAATATCCGGCCCGGATTATCCGGCCTGGCCAAACTTTTTCTGAAACCTTTTTGACACACGATCAAATCCAACACACATGAATAAATATCTATGTAATCCCTGTACCACTTAAACAAACATTAGTGTATCATATATATTGACATCAAACACACAAAACATAATGTGAGAGATGTTCTTTCAATCTCCCCCTTTTTGGTGTTTGATGACAATATATGGATTTGCAATAGAATCACTATAGAGACAAGCATGATGGCAAAACATAGAGGCACTCCCCCTACATGTGTGCATATAAGTAATTTGCATTTGAATACAAATACACAACACATAGAAGTATGGTGCCTCAACACAAGAGATATCCAACATGAGCTCTAACAAAAGACATTGACACATAAGAAGTTGAGATAGGATGAAGGAAGTCATACCCATGTGTAGATATATAATACGGTGTTTTGAACGGCACACAAATAAACCAAATAGTTCAAATAAGCGGGAACACAAGCAATATAAGAAAGATAAACGCATATGCTTGTGCCCAAACCATGCAAATCCCCGAGAATCCTAATAGAACACTTCTCCCCCTTTGGCATCGAGACGCCAAAAAGGGGACAAGCGCGATGCTACACGTCCCATGGGAATCACTCGGAGGCATAATCATCATCGGACTCTTGCACCTCTTCTTCTTCTTCTTCCTCTTCATCAGTGTCAGGAGCATCCGGAGAGCGACGAGAGGTGTTGGACCTTTGAAGGCAATCATCAAGATCACTCCATGGAACCTGTGCAGAGTGCCACCTAGTGTAACCCGGGTGAGCTGGAGGCTGAGGCGGGGGACCTTGTTCACCACTGAGCTTGTGAAGAATAACCGCCTGAGTATGCTTAATCTCAGAACGCTCACGGCTAGCTGCATAGTTCTCCTTATGGATCTCAATGTTCATGCAAAGGATGTGACGCTGAAACCAACTAAGCCGGGTCACTTGCTTCCTCATAGCCGGGACATCGGGATGACGACCAGGAGCAACACCACTAGAACGAGCATCACCCATGAAAGAGTCAGGTGCAGGAACAGCAGAAGAGACTGGCTTGAGCTTGTAGGCCTTCTTGACATGGTGCTTCACCAACGGATACCCACCCAAATCTTCACTCACAGACACAGAGTTGTTGATGAGAAGCTGGATGTAGGGTGCATAAGGTATGGTGGTCCGGAGACCATGGCATCACGGATCTCATGGAAAATAAAGTCCATGATATCAAGAGTGTAGTCCCTCACTTCATCACCATCACGAGCACACTTATAGCTGAGGTGCATAAGATCTACAAGAACTCCCCGGATAGCATCATTGTTACCACCACTTGGGCAAATGGTTGCCCGAAAGAACCGAAGCAACTGACTGTATATGAGAAGCAGCCCCTTTGTATAACCAATCCTTCCCTCTGAGGTATAGAGATTTGCAAGTGCATTCTTATCTGCCTGTTGTGGTCCATGAAGACGACGACCCTCATCAATAGGGACTCCAAGAATACTGGCAAAGCGGCGCAGAGTGGCACTGCAGTGTGTGGAGCCAGACATCCATTCCATAGTGCGTTCCTCATCAGTCTTGATTGCCAAAGTGGCAAAGAATTGCTTCACCAACTCTGGGCTATAGTCACATTGAATCTTCATGATATCTTTCAAGCCCATTCTTCCAACAACCCAGATAGCATCTTCAAAGTGATCGTTTTCAGCTAGAATGTCCACATCAATGGCTTGCATGGGTCTCAGATTCTTCATTGGCTCATAGATGTCCTTGTAGATGTACATTTGCTCCATGCACCAATATCTCCTGCCCTCTATCTCTTCATCCCTTGGCACATCTTCATACCAGTTCTTCAAGCGGATAGCGGAATAAGAAACTGGATCCATGGCCTTGTAGTTCTCCCTCACTTCCTTGTTCTTCCTTCTTGAAGTGACCGACTTGCGAGGAGCATTGGGTGCAAACTCGTCACTAGATCGATCATGCCTCGCGTCTCCGACCACCCCGAGAAGCACCACCTGAGAGAAGCAAAGACGGGTAGCAAAGAGAAGGTAATGCTCATAAGTCATGTAAGATATAGTAAAATACTCGAGAAGCATGCTATAAGTTGGTACAAGTCTAGACATGATAGATTGAAGCAAAACTGCAGCGGCGATGAAGCTCCAGGCCGGATAATCCGGTGCCCTGGGGCGGATAATCCGGCCCGGCCGGATAATCCGGCCTGCTCGGGGGGCGGATAATCCGGCCATGCGAGATGTGCAGATTTCCAATCAAAAACATGTCTAACACTAGATCGGCCTCATAGCATGCAAAAGGAGTACACTACTCATGGTTTGGAACAACTAGACACCAATTCCACCAAGAAAATAGCACATATAAAACACAACATCTAGGGTTAGAGATTGTGAATCATACCCACATCCATTGTGGAAACCGCTTGGAGGAGAAGGTAGCTAGGGAGGAGATGCACCCAATCCACCCACGAACTCCGAGATGGATGGGATGGAGCGTCTCCGGCGAGGAGGAGGAGATCCGGCGGCCTTGAGAGGAGAAAGAGGAGAGAGGCGCGAGGGGGGGATGGTTTGAACCGTTTTGCCCCCTGTGCCCTCGACTCAACCCTTTCAAGATCTGCCCAGGCCGGATAATCCGGCCCTAGCTTAGGGCGGATAATCCGGCCGGGCCGGATATTCCGGGGTGTCCTGGGGCCGGATTATCCGGTGTTCTGGAAAATTCCAGAATCACTGGAATCCGGCTCATCTTTCGTTGGTTATTTGCAAGTCCCATATATGATGTAATAAAGTATCACATCACATATAAGGTACAAATTTGCCAATAAGATGGAGCACCCTAGATCATCCGACCGAAAAACCCTCAAACTCCAAGTTTTTACCAAACATGACAAATGAGCAAGATGGAAATGGCTTATAGGGGAGAGTAGGCTTAGGTTTTAGAAGATACAAACTGTTAATGGTACATGGTCACTCAAGTTTGCAAGATATGAGCAAATAAGGCCAAACTAGAGTGATTTCCCATAAGAACATGGAGATGTCAATAAAATCCAATGAAAAACCAAACAACTCCAACTCCTCACAAAGAAGAGTGTGGTGGCCTAGGCCACCATATATGAGTGTTATGGTATGGCACCGCGAAGATATATCTTGGGTCCAAACCAATACTCATCATTTAAGCTCACATATCAAAATATGATATAACGAGAATGAAATCTTTAATGTTGGCATTATGGGGGGAGGGATAGCTCAATAATTTAAACCGCACTCCCCCTATTTCCATGCCCACATCTAAACCAAATAAAGTTTTGAGACGAAGGTGTGTTTGCAAGATGGTCAAGCTATACTCCTTGAATCAATGATATTTAGCTCATTCCTCAAATAAGTGAACCTTGCTTCATCAAGAGGCTTTGTGAATATATCGGCAAGTTGATCCTTGGTAGGAACATAGATAAGCTCAATATCACCCCGGCAACATGATCCCTAATGAAATGATTCCGGATCTCAATATGCTTCGTTCTTGAATGTTGCACCGGATTATAGGCAATCTTGATAGCACTTTCATTGTCACATAATAGAGGCACTTTGTCACAAATGACACCGTATTCCTTTAAAGTTTGCCTCATCCATAACAATTGAGTGCATCCACTTGCGGCGGCAACATATTCGGCTTCGGCGGTGGAGAGATATGCAATTTTGCTTCTTAGAAGACCAACACACCAAGGATCTACCAAGGAATTGGCAAGCCCCGGAAGTTGATTTCCTATCATCCTTGTCACCCGCCCAATCCGCATCGGTATATCCATTGAGAATAAAACTTGAGCCTTTGGGGTACCAAATACCATATCTTGGGGTATCAACCAAATATCGAAAGATTCTTTTGAGAGCCATCATGTGGCTCTCCTTAGGAGAAGCTTGATACCTTGCACACACACCAACACTCAACACTATGTCCGGTCTAGATGCGCAAAGGTAAAGCAAGGATCCAATCATGGAGCGATATACCTTTTGATCCACTTCTTTACCATTGGGATCAAGTGCAAGATGACATTTGGTAACCATAGGAGTGGCCACACCCTTCAACTCGGTCATCTTGAACCTCTTGAGCATGTCTTGAAGATATTTTGCTTGGTTGATGAAGGTTCCTTCTCTCAATTGCTTGATCTCAAAACCAAGGAAAAACTTCATCTCTCCCATCATAGACATCTCGAACCTATTGGTCATAAGCTTTGAGAATTCATCATTGAAAGCTTTGTTAGTAGAGCCAAAGATAATATCATCAACATATAATTGGCAAACGAAAAGCTCCCCATTGACCCTCTTAGTAAAAAGAGTGGGGTCGATTAGCCCAACATCAAACCCACGGTCTACCAACAATTCCTTAAGGTGCTCATACCAAGCTCTAGGAGCTTGCTTGAGACCATAAAGTGCTTTATCAAGCTTGTAGACATGGTTAGGAAAGTTGAGATCCTCGAACCCCGGGGGTTGCTTAACATACACCTCTTCATGCAAAGGACCATTAAGAAAAGCACTTTTCACATCCATTTGTTGAAGCTTAAAGTTATGATGCGATGCATAAGCAAGAAGGATACGGATGGACTCAAGACGAGCCACGGGAGCATAGGTCTCTCCAAAGTCAATTCCTTCAACTTGAGAGAAACCTTGAGCCACCAATCTTGCCTTGTTCCTCACAATATTTCCAAACTCATCTTGCTTGTTCTTGAAAATCCATTTAGTGCCTATAACATTGCGGCACTCCTTTGGCTTCTCTACTAAGGTCCACACTTTGTTGCGCTTGAAGTTGTTGAGTTCCTCATGCATAGCTTCCACCCAATCCGAATCTTCAAGAGCTTCAAACACTTTCTTGGGTTCCACTACGGAGATATAGGCATGATGATTGCTAAAGTTAGCCAATTGCCTTCTTGTGGAGACTTTTGCTCGAACATCACCGAGGACCTTATCATGAGTGTGTCCACGAATTTCAAGGGTCCTATCTCTTCTTGCTAAACGACGGGCCTCGATCTCCTCCTTGGTTCTTCTTGGCCTTGGAGGTGTCACTTGATCATCTTGACCATTTGGGTCCCCGTCTTGACCTTCAACATGAGCTTCCTCAATTATTTGAGGTTGCTCATCCTCATGTGCTTGATCTTGAATGATGAAAGGATACTCATCGGATCCATCATGAACCCGTGGTTGATCTTGACCTTGATCTTGTTCTTGATCTTGTCCTTGATCTTGCACACTAGGGGGAGGGTTTTGTTCTTGTTCTTGGGTTGGTGCATCATTTGCTTCACTTGATGGGGTTTGTTGATGTTGAGAAGATGAGGGCTCCACCGAGGTAGAGCATAGTCCTTCCCGAGACGCCACACCGTGTCCCTCAATGGGGCAGAAAAATCCCACACCCATTCTTACTATGGCATCTTGAGGTATTTCATCACCTGCACAAACATCAACTTGCCCCACTTGGGAGCCATCATTTTCTTCGAACTTCACACTACAAGATTCAATGATAATCCCGGAGGATACATCAAAGATTCTATAAGTGTGAGATTCGGCACCGTAACCAACAAATATACCCTCCAAAGCTTTAGGAGCAAATTTAGACAAACGAACTCCTTTGATTTGGTAGAAACACTTACACCCGAACACCTTGAAGTATGAGATATTAGGCTTGTTCCCGGTGAGTATTTCATATGGAGTCTTGTTCAAGCCCTTGCGGAGATAGAGCCGGTTGGAGGAGTGACATGCGGTGGAGATGGCTTCGGCCCAAAAGTTATAGCGGGATTTATACTCCGCCATCATAGACCTTGCCATATCCATAAGAGTCCGGTTCTTCCTCTCCGCAACACCATTTTGTTGAGGGGTGTAAGCAGCGGAATATTGATGACGAATCCCCTCATCACTAAGAAAATCATTGAGTGTGTAGTTCTTGAACTCGGAGCCGTTGTCACTTCTTATTGCCATAATGAGGAGGTTGTGTTGGCGTTGCACCTCGGTAGCAAAGTCAATGAATATTTGTTGAGTCTCATCTTTCGTCTTGAGAAAGTAGACCCAAGTGTATCTTGAGTAGTCATCGACAATCACCAAGCAATGTTTCTTCGCACCAAGACTTGCATGAGTAACGGGACCAAAGAGGTCCACATGAAGGAGCTCCAAGATCCTCTTGGAAGAGATGATGGTCTTGCTTGGATGCGGAGAGTCATGCATTTTGCCTTCAACACAAGCCCTACAAACACGATCTTTGGCAAAAGACACATTTTCCATTAGTCCCACAATATGGTTCCCCTTGTGAAGACTTTGCAAAGTTCTCATGTTGACATGGGCTAGGCGGCGATGCCACAACCAACCCACGTCCGCCTTTCCGAATAGGCACATCGCACTTGACGTGGTGGTCCCCGAAAAGTCCACCACATACAAGTTGTGTTCGCGATACCCAACGAATGCGACTTTTAGAGTCTTGCTCCACAAGAGGACCACAATATCATTATCAATAAAGACGGCGAAACCCATCTTGCCAAGGGCGGAAACGGAAAGCAAATTGTAACCAAGGGTTTTGACAAGCATGACATCCACAAGAGTAATGTTGTGTGCAACCACAACCTTGCCAAAACCCAATACCTCGGATGTAGAATTATCGCCAAAGGAGACGGTGATATCATTTATGTTAGGCCTCAACTCCTTGACGAGGTTCTTGCCGCCGGTCATATGACTTGTACATCCACTATCAAGTACCCATTTTGAACCTCCCGGCGGCATAGTCCTACATGAGATCAATTCTTGGATTTAGGTACCCATTTTTCAATGGGTCCTCTTTTGTTAGCAACAAGGGTCTTTGGGACCCAAATAGACCAAGCAACATAACCATCATATGGACCAACATACTTAGCATAAACATCACCATAATAATCTTTAAAGAGAACATAGTGAGGATTATCTATTCCCGCACCATCATCATTAATGGTGTTGCCCTTTCGGGGTTCACCATTAGCTTTCTCATGTGCGGGCTTGGTCTTTTCTTGCTTGCCTTTTTAGCCTTGGAATTAAAACCAAGTCCCTCCTTCCCATTGTTTGATCTTTGCTTACTCAAAAGATCATCCAACGAAAGTTTACTTTGGGGAGAGGAGGTCCTAGCAAGTTCATCTTTCAACCTAGCATTTTCCTCAATAACATTTGCATGATCACATGAAGGAGTAGAGGAGCTAGGCACATCATATGAGGCAAGCCTAATTTGAAGTTGCTCATAAGACTTGGATAAGAGAGTGTATTCACTCTTCAAAGCTTTGTGAGCTTTGTCTAGTTCATCTAGACCTTTCACAAGTTTCTCATGATCAACCTCAAATTGGGCCTTTTCCTTTTTAAGCACTTTAGACTTAGCCCTAGCAAGATCTCTAGCTTTTGTGAGCTTGTTAATTTTATCTTGAGGCTCTTCAAGAGTTTCTAGCCTCTCCTCAAGAGAGGCTATAGTTTCTTGACTTTCCTCAAGAGCATTTTTAAGAGCATGGATTTCAAGAGAGTCTTCTCTCTCTATTTGACCCTTTTTCTCAAGCAAATCACCTTGTTGAGCTATACGAACCATGAGGCTAGAAACATGCTTCTTAGTGTTACCTTGTAGGTTAAGAATGAAATCATCAAACTCTAGCATTTCTTGTTTCACTTTTAGACTATCATCATCAACCCCTAGATCACTAGATAAGTTAGGCATAGAGGGGTTAGGGGATGATACCTCGAGGATTTAGCCATAAGGCAACTTTCTTCCTCCACATGAATGACCTCATTGGGGGATTCACTTGGTGATGAAGAGTTAGTGGAGAGGGAGGCAAGAGCGACCAATCCATTAGAGGTTGCATCTTCTTCATCATCAACATCATCATCTCCGGAGGTATACTCTTCTTGAGTTGATAGCACAATAGGTGTGTCCAAGGAGGACCTTGCCATGAAGCAATGTGCATTCTTGATATGAGGGTTCTCATTGGGAGATTCAAAGAGAGATGAAGAGGGGGTGTTGGTGGTGGCGATGGCGGCCAATTCCTTTGAGCTTTCTTCATCTTCATCACCACTAGAACTTTCAACTTCATCGGTAGAATATTCTTCCCTTGTTACTAGCACAACTCTTGAGGGCCTCTTGCCCTTCTTGGTCTTGTTGTTGTAGAACTTCTTGTTGAGGGGCTTTGAATATTTGCCCTTTGAATCTTTGCTCTTGTCCTTGGGAATGAGCCTCCCATTATGAAGCTCTCTATTTTCATAGGGGCATTCGGCAATGAAGTGGCGCTTGTCATCACAATTGTAGCATGATCTTGTCTTTGGGCCAAAGCTAGTGAACCCACTTTTGTTGTTCCTCTTGATGTTGTCTTCCTTGGCCTTGGAGGGATCAATCCAAAACGACTTTGCATGGAAGGCCATGTGGTCATGGTAGTGGCATTGCAAATCTTTCCGGATAGGTCATACTCCAAGATGCTCTATAAGATTCTTGAGGAACCACTTCTTCAACGGAGTTGACCACCAAGGCAAGGTTGGAACCTTTGCCATTCCAATAGCACGATTGCGAGAGTCATGAGAGGTTTCCTCAAGCACCTTGAGAGCTTGCAACTCGTGCACAACTTGTTGAGAGGTGAGAGAGGAATAGCATTCCCTTCCCACAAGGGTCTTGACATCAATGGGTACAAATGGCATCATGCATTCAATGTACTTCTCCTTGATCCAAGAATCATTGATGTGGGTGGCACCAACAAGCCGGAAGGCATCGGCAACGGTGAGAAGTCTTCCATACATATCTTCATGATCTTCATCCGGAGCCTCATGAACCCTTCGGCTTTATTCTTGAGAGCATTATACTTGTTCCTTCTTGTGCTCTCACTTCCAATGCAACTCGAGGTCAAACCATCCCAAGCTTCCTTGGCGGTGGTGTAGTTCCGGACACGATGCAATTCCTTTGTCCCCACACTAGTTTGAATCATGTGCAAGGCGGTGACGTTGAGTTGACTATCAACCGCTTCTCTTCTAGTCAACTTGTCGGGGTTGTATGGCTTGAAGCCCTCCATGATGATTCTCCATAATTCATTGGAGGCACTACAAACATGAGAGCGGAACTCAAATCGCCAAGTATCGAAATTTTCAATAGAAAACTTAGGTGGGTCGCCCCTAATATTCAAATGAGGCATGGGAACCGGTATGTCGGGTGATTGGAAAGGTGGAGGTACTCGATTGTAGCTCTCACTTCCATTGGTTCCCCTAGGAGATGCAATGGGAGACTTATTAGAGTTTAAGTTATCACCTTCCACGGGTTTGGTAGATGAGGGTAAGTCCGAAGCCTCTCCCTCATGTAACACACCTGTGTCTTTTACCTCTACACTAGGAGCCTTGGGAAGGGCCGGAGCCAAAAGCTCGGCAATCATCTTTTTCATGCTTTCCATTTGGGCTTCCACGGAGGACTTCAACGAATTGAAGTCTTCCACGGAGACCATCTTGGCGGCCCCTTCCGAGGACTCCTCGTCCGGCATACTCTTAGGCGGTTAAGCCCGAAATAAGAGCCGAGGCTACGATACCAATTGAAAGGATCGTATGCCGCACCTAGAGGGGGAGAATAGGTGCTAACCAATTTTTAGTTCTTTTTCAATTTAGGCTTGACACAAATGGTAAATTCTCTAGATATGCAACTAAGTGAATTTACCTATATGACAAGGCTACCAACTAAGCAAGATAACTAAGCAATAGAGAGAGAATAGGATAGAGGTAACCGAGAGTGGAGCACGCGATGACACGGAGATGATTCCCGTAGTTCCCTTCCTTTGCAAGAAGGTACGTCTACGTTTGGAGGAGTGTGGTTGCTACGAAAGCCAAACCAACAGCCACGAAGGCTTCACTCGGATCTCCGGTGAGCAACGCCACGAAGGCCTAGCCCACTTCCACTAAGGGATTTCCTCGAGGCGGAAACCGGGCCTTTACAAGGTTCTTGGGGCACACATCCACAACCAAATTGGAGGCTCCCAAATCTGTTACAACACAACAATCAACAACAATACATCAACACGAATCAACTAGGGAACCAAATAGGAACACTAGCATGAGATCCCTCAAACAAGAGAGGGGGAAATGAAGAACGCTTCGGTGAGGATGTAGATCGGTGTCTTCTCCTTCGAATCTCCAAAGATCAAGAGATTTGGTTGGGGGAGGAAGGAGATCTTGCAAATCTTGACTTTCTTTGAGTTGGCTCTAATGGAGGTGGCTTGGCAGAATTCTTGTGCAATGATTGAGCCAAGAGGCAAGGAGGAAGAAGGGGGGTATTTATACCCCCACTCAAAATGGAGCCGTTGCGGTTTCAGGCCGGATAATCCGGCCTAAGTAAGGGCCGGATAATCCGCCCCCCCCGGATAATCCGGTCTTCGGGGCAAAAGAGTGACAATGTCCGGCCAAATGTCCGGCCTCCTTCCAGAGTTGATTTTCTTCCAGTCCTTAGCGAAAAACGGGGGGGCCGGATATTTCCAAAATATCCGGCCCGGATAATCCGGCCCTGGTACAATACCGGGACATTATCCGGCCAAATGTCCGGCCCCCTTCCAGAGCCAAAATTCCTGAAACACTTAGCCAAAAACAGGGGGGCCGGATATTTCGACAATATCCGGCCCGGATTATCCGGCCTGGCCAAACTTTTTCTGAAACCTTTTTGACACACGATCAAATCCAACACACATGAATAAATATCTATGTAATCCCTGTACCACTTAAACAAACATTAGTGTATCATATATATTGACATCAAACACACAAAACATAATGTGAGAGATGTTCTTTCACACATGACACCACTAGAAGAATAACACCACAACTTAAATATCATACCATTGAATATTACTCAACCATAGTTCACTACTAACATTTAGACTTCACCCATGTCCTCAAGAACTAAACGAACTACTCACGAGACATCATATGGAACATGATCAGAGGTGATATGATGATGAATAACAATCTGAACATAAACTTGGTTCAATGGTTTCACTCAATAGCATCAACAACAAGTAGAGATCGATACCGGGAGAGTTTCCCCTATCAAACAATCAAGATCAAACCCAAATTGCTACGGCGGTGACGGTGTCCAGCGGTGGAGACGGCGGTGATGATGGTGGAGATGATGATGATGGTGATGGAGATGATGTCCAGCTCGATGACGGTGACGATGGCGTCGATTTCCCCCTCCCGGAGGGAATTTCCCCGGCGGATTCCTGCCCGTCGGAGAGCTCTTTTCTCTCTGGTGTTCTCCGCCCCGCAGAGGCGGCTGTAACTCTTCGCGAGGTACCCTCTGTGGCTTAGGTTTTCGGGACGAAGGGTTTCGCGAAGAAAAGGAGGCGAAAGGGGCTGTGGGGCCCCCACACCACATGGTGGCGCGGCCAGGCCATGGGCCGCGCCGCCCTATGGTGTGGGCCCACCCTGGGTCCACCTGGCTCCTCCTTCTGGCTTCCTTCGTCATCTTGAAAAATAGGATTTTTGGTATATTTTCCTTCCACAGTTGATCTTCCGAAATATTGCGTTCTGACGGTGCTTTTTCCAGCAGAATCCTGGCTCCGGTGCTTGATCCTCCAATAATGATGAAACATGCAAAATAGATGAAATAACATAAGTATTGTGTCCCAATATGAAATATATCAATGAATAACAGCAAATTATGATATAAAATAGTGATGCAAATTGGACGTATCACCCGCGAGGTGTTCGATGAAATGGGCGAACTAATAGTTTGTCCCATTTCATCTGTAGGTCATGGCGGACATCGACGACGAGTTCTTCTACAAGAACTTCATCGACACATCCTCAGACGAAGAGTCCGAGGACCGCTTTCTCACGGATGTTGCGTTGATCATCCACAAGCACAATGTCGCGCAGATCCCCGTGTACTCTTGACGGGGCGCGCGGCGGTTTTGGACCGCAAAACAGAACGCTGCCACAACATGCTCTTCCATGACTACTTCCACCGCAAGGCATTGTTCATGTCGGCCTTGTTTACAATAATATTATGTAATAAATCTTGAGCATTTAAACTTATTTCTATTTTTAACGATTATATATGCCATATATTGAATTTAAAGGCCAAATGCCAAATTTTATGGCTGCGACCCATATCTGGCCGCGTTGCACCCAGCGCGCGACCTAAAATGCCGAGCGGACGCTGGCCACTATCCGCGCGCCCATCCAAATGGACGCAGCGGGTCGCAGCGTTGAAGATGCCCTTAGGGCATCTCCAACGCGGCGACCCAAACGGACGCGCTAGGCCGTCCGTTTTGGGCCGTTTGGGTGGCCGCGCGACGTCCGCGTGTCCGTTTGGGTCGCACGCTGCGCCCAACGCGCGGACGCAGCGCAAATGTCAAAAAAAACATAAAAAAGAAAAACAATAAAAAAAGTAAGATTTCATTAATTTAGCCCTATTTTGGGCAATTTTTACGCAAAAGAAAGCCCTATATGGGATCTAAACTAAAAAAATAAAGAGAAAACCCTAGGCTAGGGTTTGGGACACGGTGGCCGCCGGTGCGCCACCCTACTCCCAGTAGTACTCGTCGTCGTTGCCGTCGATGAGGACGACGCCCCCCCCCCCCCCCCCCGGCGGAGACGCGCTGTTCCGGTTGGACACGCCGGAGGGCGCCGGGGACTCCGGCCAGGGTGCCAGCCGGGCGGCCTCCTTCCGGAGCTGCTCCGCCGCATCGGCCTGCAGCTCTACCTCCAGCCGGAGCGCGGCCTGGCGCTCCTCCTCCGCCCAGAGCGCGGCCTGCCGCTCCTCCTCCTCCCGGAGTGCGGCCTGGCGCGTGGCCTCCTCCTGCCGGCGCGCCATGTTGAGGAAGGCCCACGCCTCCGCCTGGGCGTCCTCCTGGGCCTTCCTGGCAATCTCCTCCAGCGTGGAGGCGTGCAACATCTCGGCTTGGTGCGGCCATTTGGCCAGCTCCTCGAGGTCGTTGAGCTCGCGGGACGCCGCCAGCGCCGCCTGCAGCTCGGGGTCATCCTCCTCCTCCTGGGGCTGGGGCTGGGCCTGTGGCGTCGCCGCGGGCTCGTTGATGTAGAGGCCGCCGAGGCGGCGGCCTGCCCGCCTAGCAGGCGTGCACGGCTACGCGCGACGCCTCGCCGTCGCCGAGATATGAAGCACGTGCGCCAGCGAGCTTCGTGCTCCACCTCGAACTACAAGTCCCAGTTGGGACTTGTGTCGCCGTAGGCGGGGTGCTCGCGGAGGTCCGCCGATAGCTGCGCGCAGCGCCTCCGGATCTCCATGATGCGGGCACGGACGGAGCCCGGGATGGGCGGCACCGGAACCCGATATGGGGGCAGGTGCCAGCCGTGCGGGAGGTGCACGTCGCCCCACGGCATTGGGACGCCGGCATCCCAGAACATCTGCGCCACCGCTACGGTGACGTAGATCCGTTCGCGGATGGGAGTAGCCGGCGGCCCCATCTCGAACGCCGCCGACACGGTTCGCCGGCTGCTGCCGGCCTCGTGGTCGTTGGCGGATGGCTGGAACTCCCGCTTCGGGGCCATAGCGGCGCGGAAGCTCGAGCTCGTGCGTGCGTGCGGCCGGAGTGGAGAGTGGGGACTGGATAGGGACAGTCCCCCTCCCAAGTCCACATTTAATAAGACTGGGGCACCGACAGGTGGGCTAGCCACGCGGACCATGCGGACACGCGAGGACGCCGCGTGCTATCCGCGGCCACGTAAACCTGACCCAGATTTAGGTCGGGTTTGGGTTGTCCCGGACACCCGCGGCCATCCGCATTTGCGATGCGTGATCGCGTTGGACCGCGTTTTTATCCAATTAGACCTATCCGGACACGCGGGCGTGAGATGGGTCGCTTCCTTGGAGATGCCTTATGGCAGGCTCTGAGCCCCATTTTCCATCTCTGTTTCCTCCGCGCCTGTCCGTTTCCCCCACCACGTTAACGCCGCACACTGGCGCCCGATTGCCTGTATATAACCACCCGAGGACCGTGGACGTTAACTGTCACAGCACAGTCATACTACCCACGTCGTACACAGAGCCAGTGAGTTTGACCTTGTCGCGTTTGTGGGTTTGCTTCGTGTGCAAGATGGTAGGAGCTATGCACGAAGGCATAGTTCGCGGCGACATGAACGGGTTAGAGAACAATGGGCACGGCCAGGCGGCTGTGGCAACGCAGCTGCTGCAGAGGGGAGGCGGCGAGGAGAGCAAGTGGTACGAGGAGGAGATCGACGACGACCTCAAGCTCTGCTACTCCTTGAACAGGTAGAAATTGATACGCATTCATGGTGTGCATATCTATATGGCATAGCCAAGATCGAATTTGCGGCCGAGGGGATTGATTCTTACTCCTGATTTTTCCCCATCTTCTTGCTAGTGTGCTGCACCGAGGGACAAGCAAGTACCAGGAGATAGCTCTGATCGATACGAAGCATTTCGGGAAGGTCTGTCCGTTTTTTTGTTCTTCATCTTCTGTTCATATGCATTTTCTTTTGTTTGAACGTGGACATGTTGTATCTCACATCCACCAGGCTCTGATAATCGACGGGAAGATGCAGAGTACGGAGGTGGACGAGTTCATCTACCACGAGTCCCTGATACACCCGTCGCTTCTCTTCCACCCCAAGTGAGCGATCTTTTTTCAGTCCAGAGAGACCTAGGGGACAAAATCACATTTTCCAAATTGGGCTCAGTTTTCAGTTAACCCCGGATCATATATTTTTCCGACATGTGAATGCAATATGGAAATTTCAGTTCCACTGCCTATTGTCCTGACTTACGCAAGCATGCTGCCATGCTTTCATCGTCGGAAAACCATTGCAGCCCGAAGACGGTGTTCATCATGGGAGGCGGCGAGGGCTCCGCCGCAAGGGAAACACTGAAGCACAAGACCGTCCAGAGGGTGGTCATGTGTGACATAGACGAGGTGCGTACCTAGCACGAACACAAGCAGATCCTTAAACTCGTGCTCGGATAATTCTAAACCTGCACTCGTGTGCACGACGTCGGCGGCCGAGCAGGAGGTTGTGGACTTTTGCAGGACATACCTAAGCGCTAACTGGGACGCGTTCGCCAACGACAAGCTCCGTCTCGTCATCAACGACGCCAGGTATATATTGGTCACTTCTGTAGTTGGAATTAATGCGTATTTCAACATTTCAATCAACTGTTTTTTTCCATAAACAATCTACTAATCCTACTTAGCAATGCTGTATCTGTGCTTCACGATCGATTCTGCAGGGCTGAGCTGGAGAAGAGCACGGAGAAGTTCGACGTCATAGTGGGAGACCTCGCGGATCCCGTGGAGGGAGGCCCCTGCTACCAGCTCTATACCAAGTGCTTCTACCAGAACGTGCTCAAGCCTAAGCTCGACGATCACGGCATCTTCGTCACACAGGCAATTTTCTTTCTGGACCGCCGTGCTTCCGATCGATCAGTAGATCTTGCGCGCTCTGAATTTGTTGTTCGTGCAGGCTGGGCCAGCCGGCGTTCTGACGCACAAGGAGGTCTTCTCCTCCATCTACAACACCCTGAGGCACGTCTTCAAGCGTGAGTATTAATGAGTCATCTACTTCCTGTTTGGCTGTTTCGGTGATGCATACGATGATTTGCACTAACTAGCTCCATCTGCCTGGTGTTGCTGATCACAGATGTAAAAGCTTACACTGCGCATGTGCCATCCTTCGCTGACACCTGGGGCTGGGTGATGGTAGGCACCTCTCGTTAACTAGTTTGGGACAGAAAAGACACAGTACTATTCAGATCTGCAGTGCACATTATTGATGATGTGCCGCTGTTCTTGTTGATGACATGTAGGCATCAGATCAACCGTTCACCCTCACTGCCCAGCAGATCAATCAGAGAATCGTGGACAGGATCGATGGGGAGCTGCTGTATCTCAGCGGCGAATTTCTCATTTCTTCCACCATTCTCAACAAGAGCGTATGCGTCTCGTGAGTCACTAACCGCCTGTATTCTTTCCGACTCAAGTTTATCGTGTCTCCAGCACTTCTTATCGTGAATAAATATGAACTTTATCATATGCAGGCTTTTGAACGAGACACATGTGTACACGGAGGATGATGCCAGGTTCATCTACGGCCATGGGATGGGGCACTGCGCTTAACTGGACGGAAGCCCCTCGGTCTGGAGCCACCGGGACTAAGCTTCAACGTATGGTGATGAACTGGAGAACAGGGCAAATAATCCAACTGGGGATCGACGTAGAACCTGTGAAGATGGTCTTTTCCTGTTTGTTTAGGCAATAAATTTACGGTATTTCTAGTTATGGGACGTATGAGAATTAATTTAGAGCTCCGACAACTCCATAGTCCAAACTTTTACCCTATTTCTATTCTCAGGACGCCCGATGGCTGTCCAAACGCGGCAGGCGCGTGGTTATTTTTTTGAAATAGAGGCAAAAGCTTTGCCTCATCTATTAATTAAGAAGAGAGTGCTCAGTTTTTAGGAGAAAACCGGGCGAAAACCTACAACGACAGGGCCAAGCCCACACAAAGAACACACCCACACACGCCCACAAACAAGATACTCCAACAGTTCAACACCGCAGCACTAACAAACACTCACGCAAGACACTCCAACATTGAGCCGTCAAGGACATGCTACGACATTGTGGGCACCCGTCAGCCAACCGTAGATCCAACCGCAGATCCAGGGTAGGCAGTAGCCAAGGTGGCGAGAAAATCGCAAACTTCCCTGGCGACGATAGCTCCAGGCACGAAAGCCGACAGTCCAGACTTAGGTACCCCATCATCAATAGGAACCATCTGTCTGTCGGAGTCAAGCGAGAGAGAGACTGCATCAACAACATCACATTTCTCAAAGCCAAGACACGTCGGAGAAGCCACATCCGAGGAAACGTGTGAGTCGGACCTCACTTCCTCGACGGAGGGAGGCGTAAGCACACCACCACACAACTCTAGGATCTCAGGCATGATCTTCATGACCGGAGCCGTGATCATCGAGCTCGCCCTAGCACGAGGAGAGAAACAACCATGAAGGCTCGCTCCGGTCGCACCCACTTTGCCAACAACAGGTAGAACCAAAGGATCGGCAGGCAATCGGGAGAGCCTATCCAACACAGCTTCCGCCCGTTCCAGAAAGCCCCCAATCGCAAGCATCCAGTCATGCAAGGAGTCAACAGCCTCGTGAAGAGGACGGACGGCCTCTTGAATCAACCCGGCTTGCACCTCCAAGGCAGATCGCATATCCACTGAGGCCAAAGAGCTAACAGGAGCAGCAGCAACTGATGCCCATGATCGATGACGATGCACAACGGACGGAAGCGAGACCTCAACCTAGGCCCCGCAAGGAGCATCCGCCTGGCGAGGCGACGACACAACATGGTCTTCCAAGAAGCTAAGAGGACGCCAAGCGTTGCGGCAATCACTTGCCCGATGACCATTCTCAAGGCATCGAGAGCACCTGAAGGGGTTGCAGCAAACCACGGCACGATGACCGGGAGCTAGGCACCCGCAACATCTACCCTTGAGCCAAGCGAGGACAGACGGCGAGCAATAGCCGGGGCTGACAGAGTCGGACGGCGCGGGCCGCGCCGCGGCAACACCTCGTGCCATCCATCATGCTCGCCCGCAGCACAATCCACCTCCATCATATCAGCAAGGTCGATGGTCTTGGTGGCCGGTGGCGTCCGGGGGACTAGCTCCTCTTCGCCGTCCTCGTCGATGTTGTCCGCACCCGACGCCCAAGATGGAGGCCACTGCATGGCAGCGAGGGGCAGCGTCCCAATTCCCTCCACGCCGTCCCCATCAGCAGGACACGGTACATCAGCCCCGCAGCAGGTCTTGGTGACATCCGGCGGCGTACGGCAGGGCCAGCACTTCATCGCTATCCACATCGCTGTCCTCAGCGTCGTCAGCAAAGGAGACCCACAACGCAGGCCGTGACAGGGCAGAGAGATCTGGCGAAGACGTAGTAGGCGCCGGCACGGTGGAGAGGGTAGGCGTAGCAGGAGCAGCCGAGTCGAGATGTTGGACAGCTGCTGGCGCGGCCGTCGCCGTCGCGGCCTCCAGCAACTTCACAGCTTCTCCAACACCCGGAACAGCGCTAGCCAGCGCTGCGGAAGGCAAACCTCCAGGAGGCAGGGATGCCGACGACAGCGGCAGCAGGCCGGAGACGGCGCCGGCAGAAGAGCCGAGTGGCCGACAAGGCGCCGCAGGCGCGGGGACGTCCGCAGGTGAGACCAGCGCGCCGGAGTTCTCCACCCGAAACCGTCCAGCCGGGGGCAGCCGCGACGACCGGCGAGGGGCAGCAGCAGGCAGGGATGTCCGGGGTCGAGGAGGGGCAGCCGGTGGAGGGAGATCCCGGCGACGAACTTGTGCAGGCGGAGCCGGCGACATGGCGGCCAGGGTGTCCGCTGCGACCCGGCGACGGACGCGACGAATGTCGGGATGGGCGGGGAGAGGACGCCGAGAAGGATCCGGATCCGGCTGCGGCGGCGACGGAGCTCGACGGAGGCGGGAGATCAAGGCGGCGGTGGCGGGAGGTCCTCCGTCGCGCGCATGGTCGCGAGCCCCTGGGTCTTAGAGCATCCCCACTCGTTGGCGCTCCCCACGCCCAAATCCGGCGAAATTTTCGTCCGGATTGGAGGAAGATTTGGCGTGGGGAGGAGTAGTTTCCCAGCCGCGTGCCCAGGCGAAGACGATGATGCGAGTTTGAAAAACGGAAACTTGATAAACTTCGGCTAAATTCGGGCAAATATAGACTAAATTTAATGATATTTAGACTAAAACGGGCGGAGTTAATACATAGAGGCCGAATTCGACTATATTTCGAATTCGGCTAGGGGAATTCAAATGCTAATTTTAAAACACGGCGCTCTACATGCCCAAACGGCGGTAGAACACCGTGTAGTCGTCGCCGCCGTCGTCGCCGCCGTCGTCGGAGCCGTCGTCCTCGACCTTCGGCACCTTCGGCGGCGCGGCCTGGCGGCTGCTGCCCTGGCTGGCGTCTCCCCACCCCGGGGATGGCTTGTACCATTCGTCGTCCGAGGACTCGAGGTCGATGACGGGGGCAACGACGCCGGATGGAGGCGTCGCAGGACGGCGGTAGCGCGCGGCGTCGTCGGCGGTGGTTGGAGCGGCGCGCGCGCGGCGAGTTGGCGTGCGGCGGCCGGGTCCATCGCCCGCCGCCGCTGCTCCGCCTCCTCGCGCTCCCACTCGCGCTGGACCACGCCAGGGCGGCGTCCTCGGGGAGGGTGTTGTCGGCGGGCTCCAGGTCGGTGAGCGACCTGGCGATCGCCTCCGCCACGGCGGCGTCCTCCGCGCGCTTCGCCTCCTCCTCGGCGAGCCTGTTTGCGGCGGCGGCCGCGGCGTCCTCCTTTTTCGCCGCCTTCCTCTTCCGCCCAGGCTGGGAGGGTTGGTCGCGGATGACGAGGGCGCCGCTGCTGCGCCCTCTGGTCGGCGGCGGAGACGCCGGCTCCTTCTTGACGCGCACCGGCGTCGAAGGCGACGTCGCCTCCTCCCTCTTCACCGGCGCCAAGGATAACCTCGGCGCCGATCCGGAAGACGACGAGCTGGCAGCCATGCGCCGTGGCTGCCAGACGTTTCCCCGGCGGCGGCTCACCGATGCCCTCGATGGAGGGGGCATCGTGAGCACCGGGAAGTTTCCGCCCTCGATGTGATCGAGGACGGCCTCGAGTGTCCGGCCCGGCGTGCTCCACCAACGTCGGCGGCCCGCGGCGTTGTTGCGCGGAGGCGGAGGCGGCGGGCCGTCGTAGGAGGCGAGCTCCCGCTCCCACCGCCGCAGGAAGTACGAGTTCCACGCCGTGTAGTTGTCGGGGTGGTGGCGTGGCTCGGCGCGCTCCTCATCCGTCAAGGTCATCCGCGCCTCCTCGATGGCGACGTCGAGGGCGTGGCCATGAGGCGGCGACGGGATTGGTACGCCGCCAGCACTAAGCCGCCACCCGCCGCCGGGAGGCCTCGTGTCTGGCGGGCAGGGGTACCCCGCCTGGTGGAGGAGGTGCCCCTCCCACGCGTGGAGCGACCGGCGGGGGAAGCCGTTGTTGGCTGCGCCGTCGTCGTCGTAGAACGCCATCGGGAGAGCAGAGGGATAGTGGATGGAGAGTGGAGCACGGGGTACGCCTCGCGGCGAGCGGACCGGCGTATATAGGCGCAGCTGGCGCTGGTGATTAATGCCGCGTGGAATGCGACGCGTCCGCGGCGAGCTGACCGGCGGCAGCCTTTAGTGCGCGCGGAAGACGATGCGTGCGCGGAAGACGACGACATTAACTCGCCGCGTGGCCGGCGAATGCAGACCGGCGGCAGGCTTTTACAGCACGCGGAAGACGATGCGATGAGGACAACGATTGGTTTCTCTCGCCGACAAGTTGGGGCCACCAGACGCGCGGGAAGTTTCCTCGGTGTTTCCCGCGCTTTCGTTTCGTCCGGAGTCCCCGAGCGCTCCCCGGGGGGCCGGGGATGGCGTGGGATCGCCGGATGAATTTAGGTCCAAATCCGGACGAAAACGAGGAACCGGGAGCGCGACTGGACCAAATTACGCCGTTCGGATGGAAAAAACGTCGTTCCGGGGCCTCGTCGGGGAGGCGAGTGGAGATGCTCTTACCTTTTTTCTTTGGCGCGTGGTTATCATCCGATTAAAAAGCATGATCCAGATTGACGCGCACGTGGGGAGAGAGAGAATCACCTGAATACCGACATATTTCAACTGAATTACACACAATTGTAACACTCGCACACCTTCATTGCTTGGACTCAGTGTTACACTTATACAGGGTGTGGCACAGATCATGCCGATCATGCCGTTAAGGCCTCTCCCACTATGCTACAACATCGCTCAGATCTAACTACCTGTAGACTAAGTCAAGTGGTTACAAATACAGTATATGGCACAGTACATACAACGCTATACAGAGAATGTCCTTCAACAGCCCCCCTCAGGCTGAACGTCGGATGGAACGATGTTCAGACCGAACCTGAACACCTGAAATACTGAAGAAGGTAGCCCCTTGGTAAAAATGTCGGCGAATTGAGAGGATGTAGGTACATGCAGAACCTTCGCCTTGCCAAGAGCCACTCGATCTCGTACAAAGTGGAGATCGATTTCAACATGTTTAGTCCTCTGATGCTGTACGGGATGGGAGGAGAGGTACATGGCACTGCCATTGTCACAGTAGACAACTGTCGCTTGACGAGGAGGTCGATGGAGTTCATGCAAGGGATGTCGGAGCCAACATGATTCAGCAACACAGTTCGCCACGGCGCGATACTCGGCTTCGGCACTGGAGCGGGAAATTGTTGGTTGTCGTTTGGACGACCATGAGATCAGATTGGCGCCAAGAAACACACAGAAGCCCGATGTAGATTTGCGGGTGTCAGGACACCCAGCCCAATCTGCGTCGCTGTAGGCCAGGAGATCGAGCGAGGAAGAGCGAAACAACTGAAGTCCATAATGTGCAGTGCCCTTAAGATACCGCAGAATGCGTTTGATGAGTTGGAAGTGGCTGGTGGTAGGGGCATGCATGAACAAGCAAATCTGATGAACAGCATATGCAATGTCAGGGCGTGTGAGGGTTAAGTATTGCAATGCACCAGCAAGACTGCGGTAGAGGGAGGCATCGGGAAACGGCGTGCCATCAGTTGCAGAGGGCTTGGAGCGTGTATCGACAGGGGTGCAAATGGGATGGCAATTGGACATATTGGCTCGGGAGAGTATATCATGTGTGTATTGCTGTTGCAACAAGAACATGCCAGAATCTGTACGATGAACAACAACTCCAAGAAAGTGGTGAAGGGGCCCCAAATCAGTCATGGAAAATTCAGAGGACAATGGCATGGTGATAGAACTGAGAAGAGGCATGGTATTCGCCGTCAAGATGATATCATCCACATACAAAAGGAGATAGGCAATGCTAGAACCTCGATGAAGTATAAAGAGGGAAGTGTCACATTTGGAACCAACAAAACCGAGAGTGGATAGAAAATTGGTGAAACGAAGAAACCAAGTTCCCGGTGCTTGTTTGAGGCCGTAAAGGGACTTCTTCAAGCGACACACATGGTGAGGGAGATGAGGATCAGCGAATCCAGAGGGTTGTTGAGAGTATACCGTTTCTTGAAGAGTGCCATGCAAGAAGGCATTTTTCATGTCCAATTGGTTGAAGGGCCAATTTTGAGAGGTGGCAAGAGCGAGCACCATGTGAATTGTTGCAGGTTTCACCACAGGACTAAAGGTTTCTCCGTAGTCAACACCAGCTTGTTGAGTGAAGCCGCGCACCACCCAACGCGCTTTGTACCTTGAGAGAGAGCTGTCGGAGTTCAGATTGTGGCGGAATATCCATTTGCCCGTAACCACATTTGCACATGCAGGACAAGGAATCAACGACCAAGTGTCATTCTGCAACAAGGCATTAAATTCTTCAAGCATTGCGGCATGCCAATTTGGGTCTTTTAGTGCTTGGCGGTACGTGGATGGAAGTGGGGAAATAGTGGTGGTGTGTGTGGCAGTGGACAGATTAAATAGACGGCGTGGCAGCAAAAATCCAGTTTTGGCTCGTGTGACCATTCTGTGTGCATTTTCGGGTGGGTGTACCGGAACAGCGTTGGGTGGCAGATGTGGAGCATGTGGCGCATCCGGAGTGGAGGGAGGTGGGCTCAGGTGGGTAGCAGGTGGGCTCAGGTGGGGCTCGGGAGTGGCAGTCGAGGAGGATTGGGACGTGGTGGCAGTGGCTCTGTCAGTACGAGGTGCAGACGAGGAGGAGGATCCGATCGGCACGGATCCCGAGGGAGATTCGGTGGCAGGTGGGGAGAGCTGGATCCGTGGGGAATTTGGGCGCGAATCTTGTGTGGCTGGGGGCTCTGTGGGTAATGGTGTGGCAGGCTGTCGAGGAGCATAGGGAAATACAGATTCGTCAAAAATGACATGGCGCGACACAATGACACGACGTAAGGAGAGGTCAAAACACCTGTACCCTTTGTGTTCCCGTGGATACCCAATGAATACACAACGTGTAGAACGTGGTTGGAGTTTATGATCAGTGGTGGCATATAAGCTTGGGTAACATAAGCATCCAAAAACTCGAAGATGAGTATAGGAGGGAACTTGACGAAAAAGGAGGAAGTGAGGAGTGGCATGATTGATTACACGAGATGGTCGAATGTTGATGAGATGCATGGCAGTGTGAAGGGCTTCGACCCAAAACTCCGGTGGAAGATGACTTTGGACAAGGAGTGTGCGGATGACATCGTTGATAGTTCGGAGCATGCGCTCGGCTTTTCCGTTCTGGGGAGAGGTGTTAGGGCAGGAAAGGCGGAATGAAATTCCATTGACAGAGAAGAAGGATCGAAGAGAATGGTTGATGAACTCGCCTCCGTTATCACATTGAACACATTTGATTATAGTATGAAATTGAGTTTTAATGTAGGTTATAAATCGCTGCAAGGTTGGGGATGTGTCTGATTTGTTTTGCAGGGGAAAAGACCACGCATAGTGAGAGAAGTCATCAACAATAATAAGGTAATATTTATTTCCAGAAAAACTAACAATAGGAGACGTCCAAAGATCACAATGTATAATTTGAAAAGGAGATGTAGTAAAGCTAGAAGAGGTGGGAAAGGAAAGTCTCGGTTGTTTCCCTAACTTGCAGGCCTCACAAATGGGAGACGGAGCACTATAATTATTACATGATGGTGGAAGAAAACTAGATAGCTTGGAAAGACTACTGGAGCTTGGATGGCCAAGCCTGCTGTGCCACAGATCACGGGTGGAGGAGACTGTCAAGGCCACATCGGGGAACTGGAGATCGCCGTAAAAGGTGTAGAGCTCGCCGCTGCTACTGGAGCGCATGAGGATTTGCTTGGTGGCTAGGTCCTTCACAAAGAAACCATAGGGGTTAAACTCAACGGAAACAGAATTATCGCGAGTAAATTTTCGGACGGAGATGAGATTCTTAATGAGTGCAGGTGAAAAAAGAACATGATGAAACTCAAACGGATGGGGGGTGAGTGTGGTGGAACCGATGGAGTAAATAGGCATTTTAGATCCATTGCCTACAACAATGCTATGAGAATCTGAACTTGTTGGAGAATGAAACGAGTTGAGGTTACCTTGGCTGTTGGTGACGTGGGTGGTGGCGCCGGAATCCATGACCCATTCGCCGCCGGGGTACAGGCCGGTGGTGTTGCTGGGTGCAGAGCTGAACATGGCCGAGTAGTCATACGACGAGGCTGGTGGCGGGATGAGCGCAGATGCCATGGGTGGAGCAGGGTTGGTGGCGATCATGGGGTACACCTGAGAGTGCACGCCAGGGCGAGGGCCGAGAACGCCAGTGGCGTTGGGCGGCACCCACTGCTGCTGCTGGTACGTCTGCTGCTGCTGGCCGTACCCATAAGGCTGACGCTGTCAGTAGCCGGGGTGAGGCCCGCCACGGCCGCCGAAGTCACCGCGTCCACGCCCACGGCCACGCCCACATCCATTGTATCCGTGGTTGCCGTAGGTGTTCTGGCCACCGTACCCTGGCTGCTGGTGGTTGTACATGGGTTGGCCGCCGCGCCCGTACTGGTTTCCACCGCCGCGGCCCTGCTGCCCGTAACCGTGTTGACCACGATCACCGCCGCGAGTGCAGTTGCGGGCCAGGTGCCCGGGTGCGCCGCATGCATAGCAGTTGCCGTTGAAGCCGTACCCTGGCGCGTCGGAGGCATGGTTGGTGGTGGTGTTGGTGTGCAGGACTTGAGGAGGCTGCGCAGCCTCGGCCTTGAGCTTCTGTTCATCGAGTTGGAGACGGGACTGGGCCTGCATGAACGAAGGGAATGACGTGCCTCCTGACAGAAGCTCGCCCTGCGTCTTGAACCGCCGATCGAGGCCGTCGATGAGGCGCATCGTGAGTTTCTTGTCAGTGATAGGGGCGCCGACATCCCCGAGTTGATCAGCGACACCCTTAAGTTTGCGGCAGTAGGCGATCACGCCCAGATCGCCCTGCTTGATGCTGTGGAACTCTTTGTCGAGGTGGATCTCGCGTCCTTCGGCGTTTCAGTGAAGAAGTGCTCGAGGGCGCGCCGGGGGGTGAAGGCTGTGCTGTCGGCTTGGAGGATGACGTCCTGGAGTTCATCGGAGATGGTGGTGTAGATCTAGATGACAATGTCGACGTCGGCGGAGCGCCAGGTCGCATCGGCCAGATGCGGATCGGTTTCCTCCTCGACATGATCACGTGCGTCGAACTTGGGGAGGACGAAGAGGGAGAAGTTGCGCCACTTGTTGTAGTTGCCGATCTCGGCGTCGAGCTTGAACTTGATGAAGCGGGTGATGTCGATGCCGTCCGTAGTGGGAGGGGAGGGAAGCAGCTGCACAGAGGTACTGACAAGATGGCGAGCCGGTGTGGTCTCATCGTCGGAGTTCACCATGGCCGAGAAGATGGGGAGGGAAGAAGAGGAGGAGGGTGTGGCTCTGATACCAAACTGAATTACACACAATTGCAACACTCGCACACCTTCATTGCTTGGACTCAGTGTTACACTTACAGGGTGTGCCACAGATCATGCCGATCGTGCCGTTAAGGCCTCTCCCACTATGCTACAACATCGCTCAGATCTAACTACCTGTAGACTAAGTCAAGTGATTACAAATACAATACATGGCACAGTACATACAACACTATACAGAGAATGTCCTTCAACAATTTCTTCCTAGGACCCACCCGTCATACTTCAAAAACATCCACTTCCCTCGACTGTTTCCAAAATTCCGCTCTCCTCCTCTCCCCTTCTCCTCTCCGCCTGCGCGATGGCGAGGACGATTCCCTTCCATTCTCAGAGATTTGGGGGCCGCACATTGGTAATCAACTGGTCGCATATGGTCGCTAGTTTGATCGCTATTCCCTCTCCCCCTTCCCTTCTCCTCTACGCTTGCACAACGGTGACCAACCGCAGCGATTCCGGCCATTCTCAGCAATTTTGGTGGGCGCGTGTAGATAATCACCAGGTAGCATATCAGTACTTTTTTGTGGTCACGTTTGTTGACGGATGCTTGATTTTGTGTTGCGTTATGGTTCAGGGTGGGCATAAAAACCGTGAAACCGAAAACCGAACCGAAGCCGAAATCGAACTAACCGAAATCTCGGTTTTTTCCATTAAGCGCTATTTTTTCGGTTTCCATTTCTACTAACCGAATTAAATTTGGTAGAATTCGGTTTTTAGCCCCACCAACCGAACAAGACCGAATAGACCGAATTGAGTAACCTGCCATCAATTTGTGCATAAACCGATCATTCCATAGAAGCACAATTGCGTTTGATGTTCCAAAAATTGTTCATTCAACTAGCTTTTTCTGAATATAGCGTGAAGCCTGCATAATAGAACACGTCGCTCGAAGTCTTAGCTACCCCTTTTAATCGCTCACGAGTGATGCACCTGTACCACGAGTGCCGCAGCCTACCAAATAGCATCCCTCAACGATTGGTGCTCATTTGTCGATTTCTTGCGCAGTTGATGCTTTTTCTGTTGATATGTCAATCACTATTTTCTTTCTTCGGTGATGCCTACTATTTGTTCAAGTGAGTAGGTTCATTCGGTTTTAACCGAAAACCGAACCGAATTTGTCGGTTAACCGAATCTTCGGTTTCCTAAATTTTCATGCCAATTTCGGTTACCATTTTTTAAAACCGAATTTGTTCAAAAACCGCAAAAACCGAACCGAATTTCGGTTAAAACCGAATGCCCACCCTGAGTTATGGTTGCATTGCGCCTGTTTGTTCATCGGTGACGACAACACTTGCTGATATTTCACCGTGCCGGGATTTCGCCGTTTTTCTGTTGATTTCTAGCCGCTCAAAGATTCGAAATAATCGTCGACATACTATATTTACTATGGCGAGTCTTATTTTGGGGAGTTATCATCATTTTTTGGTGATTCACCGTTGATTAAGATATTTCTAGTTCTAGCCGGTAGTTGTTTTCACATTGTTTCTTGGTGCGCACGCATTCGAAAAGTTCGTCACCACATTCCAGTTACTTTATGGCTAGTTTAAGTTGTGTTGTAATAGTTGGATTCAGTTGCTTTGGCCATGCCTCTTCTTATGCTCAGTCGCCACTCTATAATTGCGCTGCAATCAAGCATAACAGAAAATGTGAGAGGCATGAGTTATCATGGTGGGGTTATCAACTATGAATGAAACCCAAAGAGTATGCATTACGTACCCAAAACTTCTTGATCACGGTGTCGGCCCGGAAGTAAAGCCCGGGTAAGACGCTATCTCATAGTCTTCCCAACTGTAGGCTAGCTTGGACTCGCCCCCAGGGACCGGAGTGTAGATGCCCGGCCAGTACTTCCTAATAGCAACTCCAATCATGCTTCCTGGCACGCGGATATTCTTTCCCGTATATGTGAAATTGCTGCATAATTATCAAACATTAGAAAATGCTAAGTGTCATAACCAAAATAAAATTACTTTACTACTTTATCTTTCCTGGGACAAGGAGCCATTTCTCATCATCCGTAGCAGGTTCCTTACTCTCACCGGGAACCTGCGCTTCCCCACGAATCCGCAACTTCTTTGGAGCCATCTCCGCCGAAGCCTCCTCGTCCCTAGGCTCCTCCACCTCTGTCTCCTCCTCCTCCTCCTCCCTAGTCTCCTCGTCCTCATCCCTAGATTGGGAAGCCACTAAACCAGAAGACTTTGTTTTTGTTAGATTTTGCAAATGATTTTCAATAATTCTGGTGGTTTGTAGTTCAAATCCATGCCCTTATGCATTGTTGATCTCGTGTCTAGAAGGTCCAAGTTCTTTCGCTAAATAAGATTTAATTTGGTTTCACTTTTTGTGCTGATTACATGAAGCTCACAATAGAAGTCTGCGACCAATGGTGGAGATTTGTCACCCGAAAACTAGGATGTGCAAACGGTGGAATTTACAATCCATATATGATATATGGACCAAAAGAGCGTTCTTTTCCCGTAAAAGAAAATAAAACGCCATGAAACAAACATAAAAAATATCCAACCCTAACTTCTATTTGACGGAAGAAGGAACTATACAACCTCCATGGCCTTCCGCCGATCGAGGGAGGCAACGAGAAAAGGACACTTCTCAAAAGCACAAGCCCGACCATGCTCCCAGGCGGCAGCCAAAGGCTCGGCATGCAACCCATTGTGTGAGCTTCCCCAATTCACATAGGAAAAACTTCTTTGTGCATGCAAATGAATTTTCTACAGTTTGCTCTCAGCGATTCCATCGAGAGTAGGTAAAGCTGCTCTTTGCATCCAATTTGAAAATTCTGCAATTTCAGCGTTCAACAATTGCAAGGAGGAGAGGAAGATCATGACACTGCTAATTTTTTTTTTCGAAATGAGGGAAATATCGTCCCAGCTTTTGCATCCAAAGGATGCACACGACTTTTTTATTAGATTATTCACACCACCTTACAAGAAATAATACAAAAGATCAAACTCGAAGCCACCTCACTAAACCTACAGTGGGATGAAGGGGGTGACAATACACCAACTCACATCATCCAAAAAACCAAATCCTTCCCAGACCACCCAATAGCAGATGAGAAGCACATCCAGTCAAGCAAACTCTCAGCGCACGCCAACGCACACGCCACAGAAGCTGCTACAGCTGTCTTCCTCGACTCCATCTTCAAGAGGGATCATCGCATTGACCTTGCCAGACCTGCCATCGATGCAGCCATGGCGCCAGACGACACCACCATCCTGCGCGCGTTCATCACACTGCGCTCGTCGCCGAGACACCACTGCACCATGCCGCAGAGACTCGACGACGCCGACACAGCAAAGAACACCGCTCCACCTCAGCATCACCATCATCCGTTGTCTGCTCCAAAACGATGCCCTCAATAGGTAGAACGACGCTGCACGGCCATCGTCCGATCCGGGAGACCCAGGTTTAGGGTTTCCCATGGAGCAGCCCAGGCGAAGAACGCAGACTGCAGAGACAATACCTTCAACAAGGTAACGACGAACATGCGCCGCCATCATCTGCCATGACCGAAGTCAGGGTCGACTTTCACCGGCAGCTACACCTCACCATCGGGAGCTAGATGACGGATCGCGAGATCCGCCAAAGCTAGCCACATAACTAGCCGATCTTCTCCGGCGAAAGAGAAGACCACCACCGCCATGTCTAGAGTAGAAACTCCAGGCGCTCTCGTGAAACAGAAGGGACACAAACGATGACACCGCTGATATAGAACATAATCGTATCTCAACATACATGGATCAAGACATCTCTGCAGCCATGAACGAGGTACCATTGATGGGGAGATCGGTGGGATATCCCACGATCTATGGCTATATTCCAAGCGACAAGCGGCAACATGACTAATCTACGCGAGATGGGTGCATGGGTGACGAATGATCGACGCGATCATCATCAAAGTACGAAGCACAACCCACAGCTTTGCTTAATGGCTAATGGATTGGGAATTAGATGAGTATATATGATATAAATAACTTTCAAGCTGCATGCCTCCAAGACTGTCTTCGGTTGTTTCCGATCGACTGAGCAATGATCTAAACAAAGAGGAAAGGTTGCCATGCAGAGTTGGACCTGGCAATGCAGGGTTTCTAAACGAGCAGAACAATTTGTATAGCCGGCGTTCATGTTGATAGACCTCTAGATGACGGCAGCGTGCAGTGTCTAGCAATTGGAGCATGCTCGCTAAATCCGGCGGCCATGAACGATCCGTATGGCAGGTGTTCAGAGTGGCGGTCATATAACAGATGTGGTGCATATAGAGGACATGGTCGCCGAAGCCACAGCCAAACGCACAGTCATATACCAATGCTTCTGGACCGTATGTTTTTTTTTCAATCAAGGAGCATAGCCCCAGCCTCTGCATCCAAAGGATGCACACAGCTTTTTTCTTTATTAAATTATTCGTAATGTCTTACAAGGAGAATACAAAGATCAATCTCGAAGCCTCATTCCTAGCGACAATTCGCTATACCTACGATGAAAGGGGGACCATCAACAAGGTCATACTCCCTGACGGTACACCAACACACATCATCCAAAAAGCAAAACTCTGAGGGTGTATCATTGCACACGTCGCAGAGTTCTCAACCGCAATCTATCTCGAACTCATCTCCAAGCGAAATCAACGTATTACCGTGCCAGGCCTGCCGTCGATGTCACCATAACACCAAACAGCTCCACCATCCTGCCCGCGTCCAGCAATCCTCGCCCGTCTTCGATACCCCGCAGCTCCACGCCGCTGAGAATCATCGACGACACTGTGGTAGATGAACACCACTCCACCAAAAACCACCTCCATCATCCAGCCGCTGCTCCAAAAACGAATCCCCAAGAAGTAACACGACGCAGGAAGCGCCGTCATCGTCCGATCCTGGCTGGATCTAAGGTCTCCCCCGGAGCAGCACGAGTGCGTTCCCGCGGACTGCGACGACGATGCCTTCAAGAAGGAAGCGACGCTTAACACCGCCATCGCCCGCCAATCTTGACACAGTTTGCACCGACAGCCGCAAGTTTCCAACTCGGCGAGAGCAAACTGAGAGGCTAGCAAAGATGATGTCGTCACAGGGGAACGATGCCAAAAGCCGCCGCCATCATCCGCCAAGAACGAAGTCAAGGCTCGGTGTTCACCGGTGGCCCCTTCGCCACTCGCTCGTCGTCGACTAGATCTTCATCGCCGGGGTAGAGGGATCTCGTGATCCCCCACCCCAGCAACTAGCCGACCTCCTCCGGCGAAGAAGAAGGCCGCCTCCACCGTCGAACCCAAGGCTGCTGCCCCGGGCGACCTCGTACCGCGGGAGAAGCCCAAGATCATCGCCCCTCACCGGCGAGAGGCGGAGGGAATGGCGTTGTCCGCCACCACCAGCCACCACCGGCGTGCCACCGATGGGAGGCGGGGAGGCCGCAGCACGGGCTCTGGACACCATCCCCGTCCATTCATGCGGGAGGCGGGAGGGCCGACGTCGCCCCTCCATCCTCGTCAGACCGCCGCCGCCCCAGGAGGCGGGAGGGCCGCCGCCGCTGCGCGTGAGAAACTCCCTGGCCGACGTCCCCGTCGCGTCACGAGGGAAGGCCCCCGCCGCCGCCACACCCCGAGGTATTTGCCCCGGCGGCGCTACCGGCGGCGGCGGCGCTACCGGCGGCGGCGGCGGGAGGGTTGGGGGAGGGTTGGGGGAGGGTTCTGGACCGTATGTTTCCTTTTAATGCCTTCATATGTTAAATTGCATAGCGGAAATTAATCAGCTCTGATCTCACGCAAAAAACAGTTAAATACTTTTAGAACTACAGGAAGAAACTTCAGATGTTATGATTGTATCCGGCCAGGTCGCTTACAAAAACTGAATCGGTATCCGCACACACTATATTAGATCGATTCATCATATCCCGGATTAACATTTTCGATTGCATCACAGATCGATCAACATGCAGTCCCTGGAGGCTTTTGCATGGAGGTACGAATCTGCGATCCATTGTCCATCAGACTGCCCGAGCTGCGTGCATGCGATGTATCGGCATCCGGCTTGTTTCAACAGCGGAGGTAATGCGAAGTGCTTGGCTAAGTGTGAGGCAGTAAATCCAGACGTGGCAGAAAATCAGCCTTAGGTCATGGACTATCGTACCATCAGCCTATTATTTCACACGGATTAACTCGAGCAAACTATGTCGGATCTACAAGCTAAGCACAACGGCCTATCAATAATCAATTTTACTGACAAGTGCACCGGCGAGACCGGACCGTCCGCAGCAGCTCATCGTGCAAGTACTTCCATAGTCAAATCTCAATACAGTGTGGAGCAAAACAAGATGCTAAGGTATGTTTTTCTCTCTTCTCTTGGGCACTATTTTTCATTCACTGAATCATATGAGAGCGAAGTCTACAAGTAGGTTAACATATTTAATTTGTTGCAGGTTTCTTCGTATAATTATTATTTAGACTATGTTGGTGTTGGATCATCTAGAAAGATCTTCAGTCATTCATCGTGAATGACTGACCCACGATCTGAAATACCATTTAAATACAACTATACAGAGCAATGGAAGATTTACCAGAGATGACATTATAGATGACACACTAATTTCGCATGCAGGTATGTATATGTTCTTTGTGATCCTAAAATTGTAGTTCTGAAGGGAATTTTGGAGGCAGAAAATGCGTACGAATGGTAGAGGTAGAAGAAGATATATTTTAAGAATATTCTGAATCAAATCCCAATACGGTATGCATTTTCCATGCCATCTTATATATAAAAAAGGTGCAAGAACATGGGAGGTTTCAGAGTTGTGCTAATCTTCTATCGTTTGATCTTGGTAAATTGAGGTAAGGTATATTTATTCACTTACAATAGTTGTCTATTTCATACTCACAGATCATGTGCACGGTATTGCCACTTCAAATATAAGAAAATTAGGATTAACAATCATAATTGGAAAATTCTGCTTATAATATATATTTAATGACACCTAAGTATTTACTTTCTTATGCTAACTGTTTCTGAAATCATTATAGTCAGACTACGTAGTGCGCCATACTGTAATTCATATCAAAGTTATACGAGTTCCACTCTCAACTGAATTATATTTTCTACTCCATACCGCTAGGACCCAAAAGTTAGCGAAGAACATAGAAGATTGAGTATATATGTACACATATATTATCTTGGATTTTGTTACTACAAATGTTATCAGTTTTGAAACTACATCGCACATCATCGGATATTATATAAGTATACGGTTAAAAGTTATTATGAATTCGGTGAAGATAGACGGATTGAAAAGACCAATTTCATCACATGAAAATGAAACAAGTCTAGCCGTGCAGTATGCACGGGCCACCCTGCTAGTTATTCTTATTTGCACTTTGTACAAATCAAAATGTAATTTGTTTTGACCCAACGACGCTTGCTGATAAAAAAAATATTTGTACATTCATATTCATGGGTTAACACAAGTGATGGAGATTATTTCCATGTGATGCATCACATGCATGGAAGAGACACTGTGTGTTTATACCGTGTGATGTTTCAAGTGATTTTAGTTTAAGGTTCATTTTAAGTCCTGAATCATGGTAGTTTCTTGTGTTCTTTTTGTAGCAATAGATCATTATCAGGTTCATAGTTGTTTGATAACTCCACTAGAAATACATGCGATGCTTTATATTGGTTGTTGTTGTGTTACTTCAGTGAAGAATCATGGGTCACTGTGGTTCTGAATGGTGGATAAATTTAGTGGAACACCTGGGCCACTTATTTTCATTTTTGTTATCACGCATGGCAGTAGTCAATGATGGACATGTTTCATACTAGTTTTGTGGAAGTCCTCTTTTATGGTTTTTTTTTGGCTTAGCACATTATGCATATATATTGTCTATGTACCTATATTCTCTTTTTTTGGTCATTTTTACCTTGGTTGTTGTTTATTTGTGTTATCACTTACTCTCGTTTCTTACTTTTTCTGTAGGAGCTATGATGGTGAAGAAACGTAAGGCAGCTGATTTCTTTGCCAAATATGATGCACCACAAGCTCAACAACGTGTCCCGAATAGGGTATCACCATGCGGAGTTGTGAAGCTGTAGCCGTTCACGTCCAATGATAAGAAGACCGCCGTGGTTACAATGGAGTTGGATAGTTTGCTTGACATTAAGAGAAACTTTCTTCACAGCTTCCTTATCAAATTGTTTTCTGAGTTATACGACAAGCACACTTGTGAGTTTTTCATACATGGACGAGGAAGAATTACATTGAATGAACTGTCATTCTTCAGAATTCTTGGTTTACCCATGGGGAGCGATCTAGTTGTATCTGTTGTTGATTCGAAGATTGAAGATGTTCTTAGTCCTATTGTATTTTCTCAATATGGCTGCACATCCATGAGAGCTCGTGTGTTTAATATTCAGACAACAATGGGAGCTCAGGATGAGGCATTCAAGGAAATTTGGCTCATGTATGTTGTTTATAATGTTCTGTTTTCTACGATGAGTAACCACGTTAGCAACATGTGTTACCTTATGATGGTGAGCTTCCTTGCTTTTTTTGTATGCAACTTGTTTGTTTCTTTGGTGGGCAACTTTTATGGTTTCAAGTGGGTAACTTCAATGTTCTGCTGTTGGGTGGGTATCTTATCTACATATTTTTTATGGTGCAATTCATATGTTACTTTTTATTTAGCAATGTTTTTGACCATTTTATATCACTGATGTTTCACAAGTTACAGTGTTGTAAGTTTGTTGTTGATCAATTGCATGAGGATTTTTCTAAGGGGAAATTCACTCGGGCTTGTACATTCAGCATATGCAATATGTGATGCCTTGGCGGTATTACTAATGCACACAACTAAAAAAAGAAAAATTACAATAAAAGAAAATTCCCACTATAGTGATCTATTCTTTGAAGCATCAGTACTAACACCACCAAGACAACACTAGAAGTCCAGCTCCTCAAAAAAGACGCCTCCAGGAAGAAAATAATATGCAAGTGTCATCGTCGGCTGATCAAAGATTTTAGGTTTTGATCTGCGAGAAAGTCCTTACTCCTAAAACAATGTCTTCAGCAAGGTCATTACTAAACATAACCAATTAGGGCCAGACCTTTGATTTTCACTCTAAGGGGTAAAACCTTCAACTTCTCCTGTGCTTACGCTCCCACTTGCGATGTCATTGCTCTAAGTTAAAAATCACCAAGCCAATTCCTCGTAGCCACAAAGACTGGAACCACCATAACTAGTCCTCGGATCCTGACCTTAATGACATTCCCTGCCGGATGATTTCACCATGAAACGAGAAAGCGTGCTCCATAATGGTCACAACTAGCAGAGCTTCGCAACAGTCCCTCTGAAACCAAATGGCCAGAGAAAAATATGGGTGCGCACAACCTAATCCACCCGATCCAGTAATCTACCGACATGAATTTCCTAATGGAGATCGCCGACTGAGCCTTCCGGAACACGACACTTCAGCCAGATCGATGGGGACTCGCAACCGGTAGATCTTCATCTTGGCGTGAGTTGGAACACTAGGACAACCACCATTATTCGGCCGGGCCAACAACCCCTCAGTGCCGACCGGCTTCCGGCGAATAGATGGAACGGGCCGACCCAAGGTTGGCCCCAGATCGAACCCAAGGTTAGCCCCAGATCGAGCACGCGTGGGTGGTTCCGATAGGCAGGAACGCACGCTCGAGGAGCGCCGCCGTCGGCGCACCACTGCAAGAGGGCCCAACTCTTCTCCTCCTCGCCTCCCTGCCGCGCCGGCAAGCGCCGCCTTGTCTGCACCTGCGCCGCCCCGAAGTCGATCCCCCTCCCCCCCACGCAAAGGGAGTTTGACGGGCCACGCCATTTGTCAACACCCGAATTTTTAAGTCCAGATGCCTATTATGCCATACATCGCAATCCCAGGAATATTGTTTTTGCGAGACATAATAGATTGATATCACAGAACATCATTCATTACAACACATGATTGTCTTACATCAAAGGATCACATGATCCAGTCTTAATACAACATAGTGGATCTAGAGATCCTATGACTAAACTGAAGGAGATATGCCCTAGAGGCAATAATAAAGTAGTTATTATTTATATCTTTATGTTTATGATAAATGTTTATATATCATGCTAGAATTGTATTAACCGAAACATTAGTACATGTGTGATATGTAGACAAACAAGAAGTCCCTAGTATGCCTCTTAAACTAGCTTGTTGATTAATAGATGATTAGTTTCATAATCATGAACATTGGATGTTATTAATAACAAGGTTATGTCATTGTGTGAATGATATAATGGACACACCCAATTAAGCGTAGCATAAGATCTCGTCATTAAGTTATTTGCTATAAGCTTTTGATACATAGTTACCTAGTCCTTATGACCATGAGATCATGTAAATCACTTATACCGGAAAGGTACTTTGATTACACCAAACACCACTGCGTAAATGGGTGGCTATAAAGGTGGGATTAAGTATCCGGAAAGTATGAGTTGAGGCATATGGATCAACAGTGGGATTTGTCCATCCCGATGACGGATAGATATACTCTGGGCCCTCTCGGTGGAATGTCGTCTAATGTCTTGCAAGCATATGAATGAGTTCATAAGAGACCACATACCACGGTACGAGTAAAGAGTACTTGTCAGGAGACGAGGTTGAACAAGGTATAGAGTGATACCGAAGATCAAACCTCGGACAAGTAAAATATCGCGAGACAAAGGGAATTGGTAATATATGTGTATGGTTCATTCGATCACTAAAGTCATCGTTGAATATGTGGGAGCCATTATGGATCTCCAGATCCCGCTATTGGTTATTGGTCGGAGTGAGTACTCAACCATGTCCACATAGTTCTCGAACCGTAGGGTGACACACTTAAAGTTGGATGTTGAAATGGTAGCACTTGAATTATGGAATGGAGTTCGAATATTTGTTCGGAGTCCCGGATGAGATCCCGGATATCACGAGGAGTTCCGGAATGGTCCGGAGAATAAGATTCATATATAGGATGTCATTTTATGTGAAATAAAATGTCGCGGAAGGTTCTATGGAAGGTTCTAGAAGGTTCTAGAAAAGTCCGGAAGAAACCACCAAGGAAGGTGGAGTCCACAAGGGACTCCACCTCCATGGCCGGCCAGCCCTAGATGGGGTGGAGTCCCAAGTGGACTCCACCATAGGGGGCCGGCCACCCCCCACATGGGAGGTGGGAATCCCACCTTTGGGTGGGAGTCCTAGTTGGGCTAGGTTTCCCCCTCCTATGGAAGGTTTTGGTTTCGGGTCTTATTCGAAGACTTGGACACCAACACTTGGGATCCACCTATATAATGAGGGGCCAAGGGAGGGGGCCGGCCACCCCAAGACCACAAGCTGGCCGCCCCCCTTGAGTGGCCGGCCACCCCCTCCCAAACCCTAGCTTTGCTCCTCCACTCCATATTGCCCGCATAGCTTAGCGAAGCTCCGCCGGACTTCTACACCGCCACCGACACCACGCCGTCGTGCTGTCGGATTCAAGAGGAGCTACTACTTCCGCTGCCCGCTGGAACGGGGAGGTGGACGTCGTCTTCATCAACAACCGAACGTGTGACCGAGTACGGAGGTGCTGCCCGTTCGTGGCGCCGGAACCGATCGTGATCAAGATCTTCTACGCGCTTTTGCAAGCGGCAAGTGATCGTCTACCGCAGCAACAAGAGCCTCCTCTTGTAGGCTTTGGAATCTCTTCAAGGGTGAGACTCGATACCCCCTCGTTGCTACCGTCTTCTAGATTGCATCTTGGCTTGGATTGCGTGTTCGCGGTAGGAAAATTTTTGTTTTCTATGCA
This sequence comes from Lolium perenne, assembly GCF_019359855.2. Lineage (NCBI taxonomy): Eukaryota > Viridiplantae > Streptophyta > Magnoliopsida > Poales > Poaceae > Lolium > Lolium perenne. The sequence continues at coordinate 107,264,511 of NC_067246.2, read as the reverse complement.
ACGTTATCCTACAGTGGTATCAGAGCCGTGTCTATGCATAGATGGTTGCACGAGTAGAACACAATGGTTTGTGGGCGTTGATGCTCTTGTTATCTTTAGTTTGAGTACTTTGCATCTTTATGGCATAGTGGGATGAAGCGGCTCGGACTAACTTTACATGACCGCGTTCATGAGACTTGTTCCTCGTTCGACATGCAACTTGTATTGCATAAGAGGCTTTGCGGGTGTCTGTCTCTCCTACTATAGTAAAGATTCAATTTACTCTTCTATTGACAACATTAGTATCAACGTTGTGGTTCATGTTCGTAGGTAGATTAGATCTATATCGAAAACCCTAAACCACGTAAAATATGCAAACCAAATTAGAGAGCGTCTAACTTGTTTTTGCAGGTTTTGGTGATGTGATATGGCCATAATGTGATGATGAATATGTATGAGATGATCATTATTGTATTGTGGCAACCGGCAGGAGCCTTATGGTTGTCTTTAATTTTCATGTTGAGTAGTATTTCAAAGTAGTTGTAATAGTTGCTACATGAGGTGAACAACCATGAAGACGGCGCCATGAACCTTGACGCTACGCCGACGATGATGGAGATCATGCCCGTTGATGATGGAGATCATGTCCGTGCTTTAGAGATGAAGATCGAAGGCGCAAAGACAAAAGGGCCATATCATATCACATATGAACTGCATGTGATGTTAATCCTTTTATGCATCTTATTTTGCTTAGATCACGACGGTAGCATTATAAGATGATCCCTCACATTAATATCAAGATAATAAAGTGTTCTTCCCTCGTATGCACCGTTGCATTGTTCGACGTTTTGAAGCATCTCGTGATGATCGGGTGTGATAAACTTCGACATACAACGGGTGTAAGCCATGTTGCACACGCGGAATACTTGGGTTTGCTTGACGAGCCTAGCATGTACAGACATGGCCTCGGGACAACGGAAACCGAAAGGTTGAACACGAGTCATATGGATGATATGATCAACATGTTGATGTTCACCATTGAAGCTACATCATCTCACGTGATGATCGGTTTTGGTGTAGTGAATTTGGATCGTGTACCACTTAACAACTATGAGGGATGTTGTATTAAGTGGGAGTTCATTAGTAATTAGATTAAAACATGAACTAATTATCATAAACATAGTCTGAGTAGTATTTTGAATTAATTTTGTAGTATTGGCATCCGTTTTCTACCATGCGCTAGTCTTGTAATTGAGATAGAAATACTGTTAAAATCTGACAAGAAACTTTACGGATTGGTACCGTATTGTTAAAGAATCAAGAATTGATTAAGTCCTATTGCAAACTTTTAGTAAACCTCACATTGTTGATTCAAAGAGCTATGGTTTCAATTAGTACCTAAAGTTATCTTGTCTCCATGAAACTTGAAAGTTCAAATATGTTTGAAAAATAAGGAGCTGAAAATTTAGTTTTCAGAAATAATCAAGGTATGAGATATATGTGATATCTAAGACCTTATTGCAAGATGATAGAATATAATTTGGTGAGACTACATAAACTCATAAGTTTTATGGGAATGTATGAAGGTTGAAGACGCAAGACGTCACAATCCTCCAGCTATTGGGGCACTAATGATATTCGCATATCCATGAAGTTATCATCCTTAGTATGCACCGTTGCTAAGACTCGTCGTTTCGAAGCATCACGTGATGATCGGGTGTTATAGATTCTACGTGTGCTTACAATGGGTGCAAGCCTGATTTGCACATGCAAATACTAAGGTTAAACTTTATGAGCCTAGCATGTACAGACATGGTCTCAAAAAGTTGTCATGAATTGATGGATAAAATTATGAGTGAAATTGTTCATCATAGTTACTAATATGTGAAATCTAGAACACTTGTCATATGATGATCAACTTCAAAGTAAGAACCTCAAGGTTATTGGTATTTGACCAACAAACCTAGAAGTTATTGATGTTGAAATGTTTTTCTGAATAATGAGGAAAGCTAAAAGAGAAACTGCAAAAGATATTTTGGCAACAGAAAAGAAAAGACTAGAAAGTCTAGCTCAGGTGTATATAAATGATATACAAGTTATGGTTGTATTCCTAGTTAAGTCACACAATGAAATTCTTGGGTATTAATACCATATTGGTTGGTATGAAGTGTCATACAAAACAACGCAATTCAAGAATACAATGGCCTAAGTGACTGACAAGGAATATGATAAGAATGTTCGCCTGGAACAAAAATAAAGTGTTATTATGTTCGTCATTGGCATTCTATCTAGCCCTTAGGATTTATAATAAAGAGCTTAATAAATTGTTATTTTGCTCTGGTCAAATGAAAACAATGAGTTGTTCAAATTATGACATTACTCCATGTATGATGGATAAGTTATTATAAATCTTAAATGGTGAAACACACATACATAACACTGACGCTAAAAATGCCATAAGGCAAATGATTTGAATTCCACTTATTTGTGGAACCGCAATTTAGGTCATGTTAGAAAGGATCGCATGAAGGAACTCCATGAAAATGGATTTTTGGAGTCATTCGATTTGTTGAATCGTTTGGCACTTGCAAAATCTTTTCTAAAAGGTAAATGACTGAAATACCGTTCATAGGCCGAAGAGTTGAACGGGCAACTAACTTAGTGAAAACATACATAATGATATATGTGGTTCACTGGGCATAGTTGTGTGCGAAAGATTCTTCTACTTCATGAAAACTTTCAAACAATGAATTGAGTATATATGTGGATATATTCAATAAGGAAAAGTTTGAAACATTTGAATAGGATTCAAATAAATTTCAGCATGAAGTGGAAATCATCGTAATAGAAATCAAATATCTATGATTGGATCATGGTGGAAATATTTGAATTACGAATTTTAGCGAACATCTAAGAGAGTTATGAAATTGTTCTACAACTTACGTTTCTTGGAGAATCATAGTGATGATGAAGTATCCAAGAGATATACCCAAACTTTGTTGGATCAATGATGAGATAAAATATTGATGCCATTATATTTTTGTGGATTATGCTTTAGTGACTATCGCTTTTACACTGAATAGAGCATCATCATGATCCGTTGAAATGACACCATACAAGTTATGGCATGGGTATAAACCCTAAGAGTCAACCAAAATCGGATGAATGTCTTTGTTGGTTATCCCAGAGATTTCATTGGGAATTCTTCCCACGAGACAAAGACAAAAGTGTTTGTCAATGTTTCTTATTTCCGAGACATTGTTTCGAGTGAAGTATTTGAGTGGGAGGACAATATAATTTGATAAGGTTTATGAACCTGAGCATAATGATCAGAGTAGCGCAGTATCGGAATTGGTTTCGGAAGCGGCCACGACGATCATGGCTCTCATGACTACAAAATGTTTTAGCCATGGAGATCGAAGTACATATTGAACCTTGTAGGTATGGTTTACTTTGTGATCAAATAAATGATTTGTGGACAAAGGATTGATTTTGATCAATGATAAACCAACTACAAAACAAAGAAGTTATGATGGGCCCTGACTCCATTAAAATGGCCATGCGCCATGAAATCCAAGATAGATGAATACTTTATGAAAGTAAATGGATCTATGAAATTGATAGACTTGGATGAAATATCCTTGAAGAAAGCTTGACTTATCGAAAAATTGTTTACGACAAAGTTCAAAGAGTTGAATACGATAAGATTAGATCTTCCGTAGCAATGCTTATTATCTATGTGGATTATTCTAGTAATCACTACATATTTCTTTTATGAGATATGCTAGTAGGATGGCAAAATACACTACTTAATGTAAGTATGTATACAAGATACAACCAAGAGTTTTGCTGGTCCGTGGAATACTAGATAGGTATACAAGCTTCAATTGGATGAAGTAAGTATCACGGAGTTGGAATCTTCACCAGATGAAATAGTCAAAGAGTTTTTGATTTCATCAGAGACGATGAAGAAGCTTGCATTTGCAAGAAATTAAGTGGGAGCGCTAAGACACATTTATAATACTTTATGTAGGTGACATATAGTTGGTTATAAATGATGTAATTATATACTTGATTAAAAAGGTTTCATTGAGAATTAACTTCAATGAAAGGATATGGACTAAAACAAATTTAGTGTCAAGATCTATGAAGATAGATTGAAACACATAAATAAGTTTAAGTCAAAGTACATATGATGGATATTGAAGAAGTTCAATATAGAAATATTAAGAAAATGTTCTTGTCATGTGAAGGTTTAACAAGACTTGAGTGTATCTGACACTCAATGAGTAAAAACACATGAGTGATTATAGATCACGAATAATATGTACACAATCAGATATCATGTGCTATAAAGTGTTATGAGCATATACCAGGATGATTCATATGATGATCATTGGACGACAGTAAGAATATCCTTGAGTACTTTAGAAGAACTAAGGATATATATATATATATATTTTTATATGAAGAAATGACAAACAAATCGCTGTAAGGTGTTACACCGATATTGGTTTTGTCACATATAAAATATAATTTCAATCTCAAATTTGACTAAGTATTGTTTAAAAAGTAGCACAATGAGCTAGAAGTTGTCTATGCTAGATTTAGAAGAGTTCTAAATATTGTGACGGATTCTACAAAAGAAGGCAGATTATGTCATTGTTTTGACAATGACAAAAGATGTTAAGTCAAGAGGTTCTTTGAGAACTTGGTGAAGTTCCGACAAGAGTCAGAACTTTGAAGCTATATTGTGTGTGACAATATTAGTGACATATTTCAGACCGCGGAATTAAGGTTCCATCAGAAGATCAAACATATTTAATGCCAACTCATTTGGAAATGAGTGATGCGTTGAGACGCAAATGAATTACAAAATACATACGTTTCTGAGCATGTCAGATCCGTTGACTAAAAACTCTCCCGTGAGCAAAACATGATAAAGCACCAGAAGGCCAAGGTGTTATATCTTTACAAATGTAAACTAGATTATTGACTCTAGTGCAAGTGGGAGACTGAAGGAGATATGCCCTAGAGGCAATAATAAAGTAGTTATTATTTATATCTTTATGTTTATGATAAATGTTTATATATCATGCTAGAATTGTATTAACCGAAACATTAGTACATGTGTGATATGTAGACAAACAAGAAGTCCCTAGTATGCCTCTTAAACTAGCTTGTTGATTAATAGATGATTAGTTTCATAATCATGAACATTGGATGTTATTAATAACAAGGTTATGTCATTGTGTGAATGATATAATGGACACACCCAATTAAGCGTAGCATAAGATCTCGTCATTAAGTTATTTGCTATAAGCTTTTGATACATAGTTACCTAGTCCTTATGACCATGAGATCATGTAAATCACTTATACCGGAAAGGTACTTTGATTACACCAAACACCACTGCGTAAATGGGTGGCTATAAAGGTGGGATTAAGTATCCGGAAAGTATGAGTTGAGGCATATGGATCAACAGTGGGATTTGTCCATCCCGATGACGGATAGATATACTCTGGGCCCTCTCGGTGGAATGTCGTCTAATGTCTTGCAAGCATATGAATGAGTTCATAAGAGACCACATACCACGGTACGAGTAAAGAGTACTTGTCAGGAGACGAGGTTGAACAAGGTATAGAGTGATACCGAAGATCAAACCTCGGACAAGTAAAATATCGCGAGACAAAGGGAATTGGTAATATATGTGTATGGTTCATTCGATCACTAAAGTCATCGTTGAATATGTGGGAGCCATTATGGATCTCCAGATCCCGCTATTGGTTATTGGTCGGAGTGAGTACTCAACCATGTCCACATAGTTCTCGAACCGTAGGGTGACACACTTAAAGTTGGATGTTGAAATGGTAGCACTTGAATTATGGAATGGAGTTCGAATATTTGTTCGGAGTCCCGGATGAGATCCCGGATATCACGAGGAGTTCCGGAATGGTCCGGAGAATAAGATTCATATATAGGATGTCATTTTATGTGAAATAAAATGTCGCGGAAGGTTCTATGGAAGGTTCTAGAAGGTTCTAGAAAAGTCCGGAAGAAACCACCAAGGAAGGTGGAGTCCACAAGGGACTCCACCTCCATGGCCGGCCAGCCCTAGATGGGGTGGAGTCCCAAGTGGACTCCACCATAGGGGGCCGGCCACCCCCACATGGGAGGTGGGAATCCCACCTTTGGGTGGGAGTCCTAGTTGGGCTAGGTTTCCCCCCTCCTATGGAAGGTTTTGGTTTCGGGTCTTATTCGAAGACTTGGACACCAACACTTGGGATCCACCTATATAATGAGGGGCCAAGGGAGGGGGCCGGCCACCCCAAGACCACAAGCTGGCCGCCCCCCTTGAGTGGCCGGCCACCCCCTCCCAAACCCTAGCTTTGCTCCTCCACTCCATATTGCCCGCATAGCTTAGCGAAGCTCCGCCGGACTTCTACACCGCCACCGACACCACGCCGTCGTGCTGTCGGATTCAAGAGGAGCTACTACTTCCGCTGCCCGCTGGAACGGGGAGGTGGACGTCGTCTTCATCAACAACCGAACGTGTGACCGAGTACGGAGGTGCTGCCCGTTCGTGGCGCCGGAACCGATCGTGATCAAGATCTTCTACGCGCTTTTGCAAGCGGCAAGTGATCGTCTACCGCAGCAACAAGAGCCTCCTCTTGTAGGCTTTGGAATCTCTTCAAGGGTGAGACTCGATACCCCCTCGTTGCTACCGTCTTCTAGATTGCATCTTGGCTTGGATTGCGTGTTCGCGGTAGGAAAATTTTTGTTTTCTATGCAACGTTATCCTACATAAACACACAACGGAAGTACCGTAGTAGCGGTTGCGGTCCATCTGTTCCACATGCAACCGTTGACGTCAGGAGTAGTCCTAGTTATCATAGACGTCCTGCTGTCCGTCTTCCTGGTAGTGGTGCTCCTCTTCATAGTCTGGCCATTTGAATAGCCAGGGACAAAGCCATGAGTACTTTAAAGTACTCGCAAACTAATACTAATGTAAGTACTATCAACTATGGTAAGGGGGTGCTAAGCTCTAGGTTCATTTGCATAAAGCCAATTTATTTCATAAGCACTTTAGTAATAAAAGACTCTTCATTTGCCTAACTTACTCAAGTCAGAACATTAATGTCATTCCCACAACTCTGTTGTGATCAATTCAAATTCACCTTTCAAGTTCAAGTCACAAGTCACCCTTCACATGTCACATTTTTGAAATTGGTCTGATGACGGAACAGTATGGCCTTTCCAACCGTCCATAACCGTGGACACGACTATTCGAATAGTTTTACACTCTGCAGAGGTCGCACACTTTTGCCACAACATTTGCAATAATCCGTCAGGGTTAACTGGCCCTGATTTGTCACACTCCGTGTGCGGACTACCAACCATAAGCTTTCACTTACATACCCTAGTATAGGCACCTCTCCCCATGAGCTTGACCTCCCAGTGAAGACAAACCGTCAGCCTGGGAACTGCACATGGCTTGAGCCGGACATTCACCTCATTTCACGTCATTTCACATCAGTTCACATTTCAATGGAGGCAGCCTCGGCATAACCCCTATGACGCTTGTTTAGAGGGAACCCATAATAAAGCACATAAATTTCCAGTTAAGCCTTTACCCATAATCAGGTATTGTGGGGGTACTTGTAAAATTGGAATGGTATCGCATCCGAACCCAACCAGCAGTTTTTGTAAAGTTCACCATGTCATTCACAAGTCATATTCACCTTCAAAATCTTTCAATAGAATGACTCATCATTCCAAGGTTTTCAAAGTCATTGGTTTTCACATGTTCCCATCTAGAGTAGTCACTTTTAGTTTTAGCACTAGCAACTAGTCATGAGGGGTACTAATTAACTTGTAGCTCTCTAGGATAAGTGTGATGCTCTTGTACTACTCCATATCTAGACCAAGTGAATCATAAATCAAAAGTAAACTTTGATAAACCAAAGTCAAAAGCTTGTAAGGTAAAAACTTGGGTTGGGATCATTAAACACAAAGTAATATGTAAGGGTGTCTTGCTCTATTAGAGCTTTGCACAAGGTATCTTGCAAGAGTATAGCTTTCCTTGAGTGGTGTACTGATCAAAGTGGTCTTCTTCTTCCTGGAAGTAGACCTCCTTCTCCTGGTATTCCTCGGTACTAGCGTCTAAAAACGGATACGAGGTACACAATCGCCAAACAAATATTAAGGGCTAGACCAAACACACAAATGGTTCACACAAGCTATTCTAGCATCACAACATTATTCACATGTTGGTTGACTTTGTTTTTTTTTAAGAAAAATAATTTCCTCTCATTGAAAGTATTTATTAGGGTTTCCATTTGGTTCTTTGGAGAAATAATTTCCTCTCATTGAATCTTGTTAAGATTTAATCTCCTCAAATAATAAGGTATTAACACATGTTGACCAAGGTCAACACTTTATATTTATCATTTGGGAAAATGATTTAAATAAGATACTACCTCTCATACTATTTAAATACTACTTTGATTTAATATCCTCAAGTAAGCAATGATGAGACCCTGCAACTAAGGTCATCACCTTACTTCACATTACTTGGGAATATGATTTAAATGAGATGCTACATCTCATAGATTTGAAATTTAACAATTGAAATGATTTAAATGAGCTAGAAATGACTACATAGCCATTATTTGAATCTAGCTCATGATCATATGAAGCAACCATGTTATATTTTTACATAATCAATTAGACAATATGAAATGTGATTTTTGAGAGTTGGAATCAACTCAAAATCATTTATGGTTGATTTTTAATAAATGTTTGAAGTTTGAAAAGGTCCTGCCTTGTTATTTTTACTACATTATTTCTACAATGAATCTAGGGTTGAGACCAGTGTAGTTATTTAGATAATTTCATAAGCTTTCCAAATATATAAAATTTATCAAATTTGTTTTAGTAGATTTTATTCTATTTAATTTTGAAAATAGCATCTGCAAGGAATTTCATTTAAATCAAATATTTCGAATTTTGAATCCGTGGGCTTAGGCGGGAAAGCAAAACAGGCCAGAGGAGAAAGAAGTTGGGCTGGCCCAGCTGCGTGTCTCGCATGAGCGGACCGTCTGACGATGGGTCCCACGCGTCAGCTTCACTTAAACCGCGAAACGGTAAGTTTCTCTCTAGGACGTTGGATTAGAATTGGATCGAACGGCGCACGGCCGTCGTAATCTCCGGCGAGGGGCGGGCTTACGGGCGGCGCAAGTAGGGGGTCTGAGAGCTCACCGGCGCTCCGGCGATGGTCGGCGATGTGCGCGGCGACGTTGTCGAGGACGGCGGTTCGCCTGGTACCGGTGGCGTCGCTGGAGGTGGCGCCAATCTTCTCCTCCTTCTGCGGCGGCTCCACGGGTTCCGGTGGTGAAATTGGAGGGCTACGGTGGCTAATGTGGGGTGGAGATGGTCGAAGAGAGGTTCTGAGAGGAGGGGATGCTGGTGGTGTGAAGATTTGAGAGAGGGGAGGCCTCCTTTTATAGCGGCGGGGCGAGGCCGAGGCGCGGGGCTCAGGTCGTCCATGGCGACGCGTCTATAGGGGCGCGGCGTGCTGGGCGATGACGCATGCGGTTTGGCGGTGGCAGTGCGGTCACGTAGGGCTTGATTGCGGGGAAAACCACGCAGTGACGAGGGCAGGCGTTCGTCATGTCTGTCGCGGGTACCGGCGGAGGTCATCGACGGTGGCGTCGGCTACAGCGTTCCCGCGGGCCAATGGGCATGTCTGGGCGTCTCCTGGTGGTGTGGCGAAGCTGCTGGCGCGCGGAGAGAGCGAGGGGTGGCCTAGGTCAGCGGGGCGACGTCACGCTCTGGCACGCTCCGGTGCGTGTCCGTGCGCGTCCTGGCGTGTCACTGGGCGTCACTGGGCGTCCTCGTGCTGGCGTGTGTGGTGCTCTCCTCTGTCGATGGCGTGTACCCGCAAGTCCAGGAGAGTGAGAGGAAGGTGGCTGACACGGTCGTGCACGATGGAAAAGAAAGGAGAGAGGAATGGCATGGTGTGTGCCATGTCATGCACGGCATGGTTCATTGGTGATGATATCATGTACCACATGGTGTCTCTGGTGCTTGGCAAGATCCAGGGGGTACATGAGAGTACATTTGATGACCAAGGCTTGATGGTTTAGGCAATAATCCACTGGATATATGCATGTGTTGGGTTGGCAGCAATGGCGCACACCAGGTGCTCGCCCAAATGGCCGCATGAAGCAAATTTTGGAATTTTGCAATGATTTTTGGTGGAGTTGATTCATATAATATTTGGCACACAATGATGGTGGTGGTGTGCAAATTTGAATTGATTTGCAAGATTTCAAAAATGGCACAATCTAGAATCTGTTTGAATGTTGCTACTTTGCTTGATGAGAATTTGAAATTGAGAAAGAATTTGCAGGGGTGGTTTTGACCAAAGTTGTTCACCTTCATGAGATCTTGGATGAGGTGCAAAGAGTTGGGATTGTTTGGTTTAAAAATCTCTTAATACAGAGGCTCGAAGTAGGTGTCATGATAAAAAAATGCAGTTTTGACCATTATCTTATGTGAGCTCAATTTGAATTCTATTTTGATTTGATTTGAGTTTCTTCGATTCAAAAGGTGTTCTTAAGTGTTTAGTAACATTCTCCAACCAATGGCACAAGCCAAATTGGCCTAGGTTAAAAGCACATATGTGTGATTATTTGTATTTTTCTATTTCTTTTTCTTTCTCTTTTCTTGATCCAATGATCATTGTTTTGGGTTCATTTGATGATGGTTGGGTTGATGGAGGGTTTCACCATTTGGGTAAAGTAGATAGGGCATAGGCCATTATTTGTGAAATGGCCATAAGCCCACATATGCCTCACCCTTTTATTTTATTTTCTTTTTATTTGTTCTTCTTTAGTTCTACTTGATCACAACCATCATGGTTTAGGGTTTTAGCAAATTTGATAAGCACTCAAGCAATCATCATGGTAATAACACAAGGATCAAGCATGAGCACTATGCATAGTACCTCATTTAATGAGAACCAACCAGAGGTTGGGTGGTTAGGAGGGTGGTTGTACCCCCAGCCCACCAGAGTTCAAACCCCAGGTTTGACATCTGTGTGTCTCATAAAGGCGGAATATTCATTCAGTGGGAGGCGACGTTCCCGTCGACAGCGAGGCGCCTGTGGTGACTTCGTCAATTTTAAGATCCAATCCGCCGGCTCAGTCTTCCGAAGGTGCTCGTAGGGGTAGGGTGTGCGTGTGTGCGTTCATAGGGGTGAGTGTATACGCGTGTATGTGAGCGTCTGCGTTTGTACTGTGTTTCTCAAAAAAAAAAGTACCTCATTTAATAATTTTTTTGTTGGTTCTCATTTTTGGAAATAGGGAAATTCATTTTCTCTTTGTTTTAAAATTTAGGATGTTACACCATTCCCACCCGCCGGCCTTCGATAGCTTGGCGTGGCCACCACCGCCGGCGTTGGCGGCGACAACGGCCCGGGAGGAAGTCTCGACCACATGGGTCTGCCTCTGCATGGAATTGGCAGAACAAGCTCTCTACACCTATGTTGATCGAGTTGGTTATCCACGGAATCGAGTATGCATGCATGGGTAACCCGGATCCATGGGACAGAATTATTATCCGTTTGTTGAGGCATCTTCCATGGGATAGAAGACAAAGGAGTTTATTCATTTGCTGAGTCGTCCATTCATCATCGCGCACACACAAGACAATCGTAGTACTGAGTACAAGGTTTGAGTCTAGCTACTTGATAAGTGATGACAAACAGTTCGGACAACACACTGATGCAGGTTGGCGCTCACACACAAATTAACTGTGTTCGGCTCTTGGCACGGTGCCCGTGCGAGCAAGATCTCTCTAGGTCTTGGTAAAACAGGTTTTACTTGTAGTGAACAGCGACCCTGTCCGGGCCAGACTTCATGTCCTCCCAGAGCAGATCCGACAGCGCTAGCATGAGCTTCCCCACCTTCCCTGCATCGATCACAAGAACGAACACATTCATGAGTCGGATGTACTAGTACATTTGTTTGTTTCAACAATTGTTGAAATCAATCAATCAATCAATCAATCAATCAATCAGAGTCGAGTTAAAATATGTACCATCGCCGATGGGCTGTCCGTCCCACTCGACGATCGGCAGCACGGGCAGGCCGCTGCCGACGAAGGCCATCTCGACGGAGGTCTTGGCTTCGTCGACGGTGATGTACTTGGTGGTGACGCCCGTGAGCATGCCAGCGTCGACGAGCTTGGGCGCGAGCGCGAGCAGGCGCTTGGCGGTGCACCCGCTTAGAATCTTATCGAACGCCGGCAGCACGAGCTCGCCGGCCGGGTTGACGAAGGCGACGTTGACCATGGGCCCCTCGGCGACGAACCCCTGCTCGTCCACCCAGACGGAGGCGAAGGCGCCGCGGTCCTCGGCGTCCATGATGGAGAGCACGTTGGGGAGGTAGTTGACATTCTTGCTGGTGGCGAACATCGGGGGCTTCATGGGCACCGAGGTGGTGACGGCCTTGACGCCGTGGCGGCACTGGTCGTAGTCGGAGGGGATGACGACGGCGTAGAAGGCCGGGCCGGGGAGCGCGCTGGAGGAGAGCAGGAAGTCGCCTGGCCCGGAGCTGAGCCAGTAGCGGATGGAGCCCTTGCGGCATCCGGAGGCGGCGGTCATCTGGACTAGGATGGATCGGAGCGTGTCGCGCGGGAACGGGATGCCCACCTTGGCCTTGGCCGCGGAGCGCAGGAAGCGGTCGAGGTGCGGGTCGAGCTCGTAGAGGTGGCCGTCGAGGAGCATGGCCGTGTCGAAGACGCCGTGGCCGCGGTGCACCATGTGGTCGTCGATGGGGAGCACCATCATTGCCGGGTCCAGGACGATCCCGCCCAGCACGCTCGAGTACATGGCCGGGAACGGCGCGGCCGTAGATTTCCATTTCTCCTGCAGCTTCTGCAGGGCCTGCAAGATCGGGAAGATGGTGTCACTGATCATGCAACGCGCATTTGTCGACTTTTTTCTGCGAGACTTCCACCCATCTATTAATAATCATTAACAGTAGTATAATTAGCATAACAAGTAATAAAATTTTCAAATAGGTAGTTAATTAACCAGCGTTACACTTACACTATTACACTGAACTCTTTGGATTCGGATTTGTATAATGCTAATGAGTGAAGTAAATAGTGAGTTGTCTACTCATTCTGCAGTGGAAGGAAACGGAACAGGAAGCAGGGTATCAATAATGCATAGCCTCGAGACAAAGTACCGACGTCAGATTCCACTAATAAAAAAGTTTGGTGGCAAGCCGCCACTTCGTCGTGTTCGTCAGATTTTAGTTGCGTGTCAGTCATCTCCAGTGACTAGGCAGGGGTGTGTTCGTTGTCAGCATGTCATCAATCCCCTCGATGAACAAAACTATGAGGAACTATCAAGAGCTATTCTACAAGCTACACAGCCAAGGCACGATGTAGAAGATGTAGGAGAGGAGGAAGAACTCACCTCTGCACCCGATTCATAGACGGGAACTTGATCCTCCGCCTGAACGATCGAGCCCATGATGATCCGGTCTGCGAGAAGAGCACTGCAAGGAAGGAGTAGAGATCGAGTACCAGTGCGAGTGGAGCGTCTGCTGTCCTTGCAAGTTTTATAAGCGGCCGGCCGGCCGGCCTGCCTGAGTGCTCACTGCGCCTTGATGCGCACGGACGTGGTGTCAATATGGGGGAGTGCGACAACTTTAGCCGTCCCGCTGCCCCCACCGTGCACCGCTCTTGTTGTATCCTCTCGCGTCTTGTTCCGGAGCTAGCGGGCGAGAATGGACGACAGGTCGACAGCGCCGTTGAGACCGGCCCGGACGTGCCGACGACGCCGGTGTGTGAGCCGTTTGGGACCTGAATTCTGTACAAAATTCACGGGGGAACAGCCTGGGGTACTGTTGTTATCTTATGCGCGTTCGCCATCGCCGGCCACCGCAAAAAACGACGGTACGTCCACTTTGGTGCTCGCTATCGGACCGGGATCGGCCGGCCGAGAATGTGTATCGCGGCGTTTCGAATTCGGGCACGACGTGGGCACGGGTGGTGGTGGTGCTCTTTACCGTTCTCCGTGGATTGCATGGGTGAATGACTGGATATGGAGGAGGTAGGTGGTGTAGCGATACGGATACGAGCAGGATAGACTTCCGAACCACGTCCTCAGGTTCTCTCTTCGCCCTGCACATCGGGGCCGACCGTGAGTGCTGACATGCCTATATTCATCCGTATATCCCTCCTGATGCTTTCGCAAATATCTCACTTTTTTTTAAAAAAAATGGGGGAAATATCGTCCCAGCTTCTGCATCCAAAGGATGCACACGGCTCTTTTTATTAGATTATTCACAAAACCTTACAAGAACAATACAAAAAGATCAACCTCGAAGCCACCTCACTAAACCTACTGTGGGATGAAAGGGGTGACAATACACCAACTCACATCATCCAAAAACCAAATGTCTTCCCAAACCGCCCAATAGCAGGTGAGAAGCACATCCAGTCAAGCAGACTCTCCGCGCATGCCAACGCACACGCCACAGTAGTTGCTACCGCCGTCTTCCTCGACTCCATCTTCAGAAGAGGTCATCGTATTAACCTTGCTAGACCCATCGTCGATGCCAGCATGACGCCAGACGGCTCCACCATCCTGCACGCATACATCATCTATTGTAGATGAATACGGCATCTTCGGAAGTTGCGCCTCGGGGAAATTTTCCTGCAAGCCCGTGAAAGACTCCATCATCTCGTCTAACAGTGTTGGAGAAAGAGTTGGAAAATCTCCCGTGGCGCAGCTTCTCGAAGATGTCATTGGTGCACACGCCCTACGGCATCTTCTGAAGTTACGCCTCAGATATTTTTTCCAGCAAGCCCGTGAAAGATAGAGGCGGGAAGAAATGGCGGGAAGACAGAGGCGGGAAGAAATGGCAGGAAGAGGGGGACGGGAAGACAGGAGGCGGGAAGAAATGGTGGGAAGCGGGGGCAGGAAGACAGATGCTGGAAGAAATGGATTTTTCTGAATTTTTTGATAAATTATTTGTACTTTTCTGATTTTGAAATGCATTAGTTTTATTTTTATGAATTTGTTGATATATTAATTGTATTTTTCTGACTTTGAAATGAATTAGTTTTATTTTTATGAATTTTTTGATATATTATTTCCATTTTTAAGATTTTGAAATGAATTAGTTTTATTTTTCTAAATTTTATGATATATTATTTGTATTTTTAAGATTTTGAAATGAATTAGTTTTATTTTCTGAATTTTCTGATATATTATTTTTATTTTTAAGATTTTAAAATGATTTTACTTTTATTTTCTGAATTTATTGATATATTATTTGCATTTTTAAGATTTTGAAATGAAAAGTATTTGGAAAAACACCTTTAGTCGCGGTTGGCGAGCAGGAACCAAAATTCCGGCGAGAAAACCCTTTAGTCGCGGTTGTCTGTCCAATCGCCACTAAAGGTACCCCTTTAGTCGCGGTTGGTGTCACCAACCGCAACTAAAGGGGGCCCCTATATTCGTGCGGGCGCGAATGGCCGCGCCACATTCCCATCTTCTCCGTCGAACCGAGCCCCTGCAGCGTGATGACCCACAAGTATAGGGGATCGCAACAGTCTTCGCGTGAAGTAAAACCTAATTTATTGATTCAACACAAGGGGAGACAAAGGATACTTCAAAGCCTTAACAGCAGAGTTGTCAATTCAGCTGCACCTGGAAACAGACTTGCTCGCAAGAGTTTATCGATAATGTAACGGTTTATAGCGATGCGATAGTGAAATAACGACAGAGTAACAAAGACAGCAGTAGTGATTTTAGTAAACAGCAGGATTAAAATACTGTAGGCACAGGGATGGATGACGGGCGTTGCATGGATGAGAGAAACTCATGTAACAATCAAAGCAGGGCATTTGCAGATAGTAATAAAACGGTGTCCAAGTACTAAGCAATCCATAGGCATGTGTTCCGTATATAGTCGTACGTGCTCGCAATGAGAATCTACTGGATATTAAGGTACTCCTTTTAATAAAGTACCGGAGCAAAGCATTAACACTCCGTGAACACATGTGATCCTCACATCACTGCCATCCCCTCCGGTTGTCCCGATTTCTGTCACTTCGGGGCCTCGGGTTCCGGACGGCGACATGTGTATACAACTTGCAGGTAAGATCATAAAACAATGCATATCATGATGAAACAATAACATGTTTAGATCTGAGATCATGGCACTCGGGCCCTAGTGACAAGCATTAAGCATAACAAGTTGCAACAATATCATCAAAGTACCAATTACGGACACTAGGCACTATGCCCTAACAATGTTATGCTATTACATGACCAATCTCATCCAATCCCTACCATCCCCTTCAGCCTACAGCGGGGGAATTACTCACACATGGATGGGGGAAACATTTCTGGTCGATGGAGAGGCGTCGGTGGTGATGATGGCGATGATCTCCTCCAATTCCCCGTCCCGGCGGAGTGCCAGAACGGAGTTTCTGGTCCCGAGATGGAGTTTCGCGACGGTGGCGGCGTGGTGGGAGGTTTCTGGCGACTTCGACTTCTCGTCTCGCGTTTTTAGATCGAAACCTTTAAGTAGTCCAGAGGAGGGCGTCGGAGGCCAGCCGAGGGGGCCACACAGTAGGGCGGCGCGCCCTGTCAACACCCGGATTTTTAAGTCCAGATGCCTATTATGCCATTCCTCGCAATCCCAGGAATATTGTTTTTGTGAGACATAATAGATTGATATCACAACACATCATTCATTACAACACATAATCGTCTTACAAATAAAGGATCACATGATCCAGTCTTATTACAATAATAGAAGTTATGTTGATCCATTACATAACACATAGCGGAAGCGAAATAGCGTAGTAGTAGTCCATCTATTCCACAGGCAACTGTTGACGTCAGGAGTGATCCTAGTTATCGTAGACGTCTTGTTGTCCATCATCCTGATACTGTTGCTCTCCTTCAAAGTCTGGCATTTGAATAGCCAGGGCAAAGCCATGAGTACTTTAAAGTACTCGCAAACTAATACTAATGTAATTACTTAATAGGTATATTAATGGATGCTAAGCTCTAGGTTTATTTGCATAAAGCCAAGTTTCAGTTTGATAAACATTTGGTAAAGCCTTGTCATGTGCTAGACTAACTCAAGTGGGAACATTAGTGTCATTCCCACAAATCATTTTGATTCAAGTCAATATCACCTTTTCAATTCATCATTCCCTTTTTAGATAAAAAAAATCTGATAACGGAGACAGTATGGCCTTTCCAATCGTCCGTAACCGTGGACACGGCTATTCGAATAGGTTTAACACTCTGCAGCGGTTGTACTCTTGTGCCACAACTTTTGATTACATCCGTCGAGTATAACCCCGAATCATCGTAACTCAGTACGTGGATCATCAACCATAACCTTTCACTTATATATGTTAGTATAGGCACCTCTCCCCATGAGCTTGGCCTCCCGGTAAAAACCAACTGTTAACCCGGGAACTGCACAGGGCTTGGGCCGTACATTCACCTCATATTCACATCATCTCACACTTAACGAAGGCAGCCTTGGCGTAACCCCTATGATGCTTGTTTAGAGGGAACCCATACTAAAATACACAAGTTTCTAGTTAAGCCCTACCCATAATCAGATATTGTGGGGGTACTTGTATAATTGGAAGGGTATCGCATTCAAACCCAATCATCAGTTTTCATTTAAATTCACCAAGTCAACCATGTCACCTTCAACTTCTCATTCTTTCAAAGTCATTCCACTTCACCATGTTCCCATCTAGAGTAGTCAATTTTATTTGATTAGCACTAGCAACTATTTCATGAGGGGTGCTATCTAGCTTTGATTTTTTCTAAGCTAACTTCAAATATTGTTCTACTCTAGACCAAGTGAATCATAAATCAAAAAGTACTTTGAAATAAAAGAGCAAAAGTAAATGTAAGGTAAAAACATGGGGTAGGTAAGACATAAAATAAAGTGTGATGGTTCCTTGCTCTTGTAGAGCTATGCACTTGGTGTTTAGCAAGGGTTAGCTTGCCTTGAGCGGGGTAGTTGTCAAAGTTCTCCTCCTCTTCTTGGGAGTAGGCTTCCTCCTCTTGATACTCCTCGTTACAAGCGTCTATATACGAATACGAGGTATAAATACTAAACCAAGCTTACATACTAGTCTAAAACACCCAAAGATTCACACTCTAATCCTAGCATCATATCATTCATGGCATGGTAAATTAATTGGTTGGTTCTTATTTAAGTGAAAAATAATTTCCTCTCATTATTCTTATTTCTTTTAATTTGCTATTTAGATCTTTAGAGAAAATAATTTCCTCTCATTTAATCTTATTAAGATTTAATCTCCTCAAATAATAATCAGGTATGAAATATAAGTTGACCAAGGTCAACATTCCATATCTATTATATGGGAGTATAATTTAAATGAAGTGCTACACTCCACACAATTTAAGACTAACATTTAAATAATTTAAAATCTCTAAGTAATAATAATCAGAGGTTCATTAGCCTAAGGTCATTTCCTCTGGTGGTATTACTTAGGATCAAAATTTAAATGAGAGAGTAGCTCTCATACTAATTATAGAATTTGAATTCCAATATTTAATTGCACTAGAATTGACTACATAGCCATTATTTTGACCTAGTCCATGATCATACAAACAACCTGTCTATATTATTTCATAATCAATTAGAGGACATCAATTGTGATTTATTAGAGTTGGAATCAATTCAAAATCCATTATGGTTGAATTTTAATTGAAGTTTCAATTTGCAAAAGTCCGTGTCTTGTTATTTTTATCAGTTTAATTCTACTTTGAATTTGGAGATGGTACCAGTGGCATTAGCTAGATAATTTCATTAGCTTTCCAACGGTATAAAGTTTGCTAGATTTGGAAATGTAGAATTCAAACTATTCAAATTTTACTAAAGCATTCAGCAGGGTATTTGAATTATTATTAAATCTAAATTTGAATGTTTGGGCTAGGCGGGAAACGATACTCGGCCGAAACGGATTAAACCAACACTGCGCATCCCAACAAGAGTCTGGCGCAACTGGGCTGAGCTGACGAGGTGGGGACCACCCGTCAGTGGCTATTTAACCAGCGAAACGGTACGCGTGATGTGCACCGTAGGATTAGAAAAGGATCTAGCGGTCAGGGATCGTCGTCGTCGCCGACGGGATCCCGACGTGCTGGCGGCGTGACCAGGGGGTCGGAGGACCTACCGGCGTTCCCGCGGGGTTCTGGTGAGTGCGAGGCGGCGTTGTCGACGGCGAGGAAGCGTCTGGTAGCAGTGGCGAGGCTTGGGGCGGCGTGGATCAACGGCGTCGATGTCCTAGCTCCGGCGGCTCCGATCTTGCAATTGAGGCGCCTCCGGCAGTAATTGGACGAGCTACAGTGGTGAGGAGGATCAGTGGTGAGAGGGGAGTTGAATGGTGTGAAGAGAGCGTGCTGGGAGTGGCTCTATTTATAGGGTCGAGGGGTGCCACGGGGTTCTGTGAAGAGGCAAGCATGGCGCGGCGTCTCCGGCGATCGAAGAGGCAAGTGAAGGACGGCACTCGATGGGCGGTGGCATGGCATCCCTGAATCATCTTTCGGCGCTGCCAAAGCTGGACGGAATCGTTCAGAAGTGTGATTCGAGTGCCACAGTACGGTGGAGCTTTTCCGGCGAGGACGATGGCGACAAGGCTCCTGCGCGCGCTTGAGCATGTCTAGTGGCTAGAGGGCGTGGAGGCGATGCTCGACGCAGGCTTAGTCTTTGCAGGGGTGCAGTAGGGCGCTCTATCGCATGGCGTCCTGGCGCGTCCAGAGCGCGGTCACCGCGTGCACGGGCATGTACTGGCAAGTTTTGGACGAGCGCGTTCTGGCCAATGCCGTGCGTTGGCGAGCTCAGGCTGGGTACTGGCATGATCCTTGTGATGAGTAGATGCTCTGGGACAAGGTTTTGGGGAGAGGGGAGGGCCAGAAAAGAATTGGCCAAAGGTGGCCGGGTGTGCACAGCATGGAGCTTTTGCTGCTCTCTTCTCACTTTAATCGGCCAAAGCAAGTACTGGTGTTGATGTAGGGATCATAGGGGAGCATTTATCACCTCAGTAGCAAAGGGGTTTAGGCCAAGAACCAATGGTAATAGAGGGTAACACATTTCTGAAAATATGCCTGCCAGGTGTTCGATCTTATGGCCGCATGAACATTCTGGTCGAATTTTGGATTTCTTTTTGGTGAATCTCAAACATATAAATTAAGTGTTAGAATGGTGGTGGTGGTATTCCATTTGAAGAAGATTTGCAAAATTTCAAATGTGAGATGATCTTGTTTTCATTCTCGGGTTCCATCTTGGCACATCATTTTTGGTCAACCTAGTCAACTCTAGCCCTGGTGGTCAACACCAACATTGTTCATCATCACTTGGTCTTGGATGAGGTGGCCTTAGTTGACCAAGTCTGGTTTAGGAATAAAAAGATAAAGAGGGGCAAAGGGGTGAAGAAAATAAAAAGGTGACATATGACCATTATCATATGTGTGTCAATTTTGAGATTTTCTTTGATTTGATTCTTGTTTCTTTGATGCATTTGTGTTTTTTTATCATATATAAGTATTCTACAAGTAAAAGATCAAGCAATGGTGGCCTTTGATGAAGATTTGCAAAATTGGCCTTATGTGTATGTGAGTGAAATTGGGATTTTCTCACTATTTGATTTCTCTCCTTTTGATTAGACTTTTCTTGACTCTAATGTGATTCTTATTAGTTTAGAAACATTTCCAAACCATTGAAACCATTTCAAAAGGTCTTGTTCAAAGATTTGCAAAAATGGCCATAACACATAAGAGGTGATGTGTCAAATTTCATTATTCTTGTTAATTATTCATCTTGCTTCACTTGGGCATGGGTTAGAGTCAATTTAGTATTATATTAGGTTTAGAGATGGTTTCCCATCATTTGGTCAAGGTTTAAAGTCATAGGGCAATAATTGGGTATTATGGCTATGTGTCACATATGCCTCTATGCATATGTTGCATTTGATTTGTAATTTGACTTGGCTTGACCCAAATGGTGTTGTTGAGTGTTGAAATGATATATAGGAGTGATCCCACCATTCACAACATGTATTAGGATCAAGATTCTTAAATTCACAAAATTTGCTATTTTACTCTCATATGCCTCTATGGCATTTTTAGTTTCTTTTTATTTCTTTTGGAAACAACTTGGATTAGGTTTGATAAGTACTAGGTAAGGTGTATGAAGGTTTTCCAAACCTCTAAACCAAGTAGAAGAGCTTAGGGTAAAGATTTATAAAAATAGCCATAGGCACTTATACCTTTTTCTTATTTAATTTCCTTTTATTTTATTTTAACTAAGATGGTGAAAAGAGGGGTGAGGTTTAGGGTTTAAGATTATTTCAATCTACTTTAACAAGCAATCATGGCAATAGCACAAGAATTAAGCAAGATAACTATGTATTAAACTTAATTGAATAAAAGTTTTTGTTGGTTCCAAAATTTGGAACTAGGGAGATTCAGTTGTTTTGTTTTGAAGTTTCTGGGATGTTACAAACCCTTCCCCCTTAAAGAAATCTCGTCCCGAGATTTTAAGAAAAGTTAGGTTCCTAAGAGATATTGAACGTTTTATTAACATGAAGACATACTTGGCATGGTCTGGGGTGCTTCCTGAGCTTCAGTGGCAGTCATGTGGTAGAGGCGGCCGTTGTTGTTGTTCTGGTTCCTTCTTCCTGCGAAGCGGCGCTGTTGCTGAGCCGGTGCTGCGGTATTGGCCGCAATCTTGGCAAGCTTCTTGGGGCACTCGTTGGAGTAGTGACCCACAACTCCACATTCATAGCAGTTGACGGTGGACTTGTCTTTGGGGTTGACGGGAATAGCGTTACTCCCAGTCACGGGGGTAGTATTGGGGTGGTTGTTGTTGTTGGTGCGATTGTCGTTGTTCTGGTTGATGTTGTTGTTGTGGTTGTTGTTGGTGTTGCGGTTGTTGTTGTTGTTGCTTGGATGGTAAGTCTGAGCTGGGGGCTTGTTGTATCTTGAGGCAAATCCTCCAGTTGAGTTGTTGCTGTACTTCTGGGCGTTGTTGGGTCCATTCTGGCTCATCATCCTTCTCTTGCGGTTCTCGTTGGCTTGATGCAGCTTTCCTTCCATCTGGATGGCTGAGTCCACTAGGGCTTCGAGGTCAGCGAACGGAATGTTCACTAACACAGTTTGCATTTCGTCGTGCAGTCCGTTCAGGAATCTCTCCTTCCTTTTCTCAATGGTGTCGGTCTCATCCGGGGCGTACCTTGACAGAGTAAGAAACCTGTCGCGGTATTCCACCACGGACATTCTTCCTTGCTTGAGTTCCCAGAACTCGTCTCTCATCTTCTTGATCAGTCCTTGGGGCACATGGTATTTGCTGAACTTCAGCTTGAAGTCTTCCCAGGTCATCATCTGTCCTGCATTCATGGCACTGGTGCTGGTCCACCAGGCTCTTGCGGGTCCTGCTAAGTAGTGTGTGGCAAACAACACTTTCTCTGCGGCTTCAACTCCCGCAACTTCGAGGTTGTTCTCCATTGTATGGAGCCAGTCATCAGCATCAAGGGGCTCTTCAGTCTTGTTGAATATCGGAGGGTTGGTGTTCCGAAAATTCTTCAGCTTTGATCCGGGGTGATCGTGGTTTCCATGGCCTTGATTGTTCTGAGCTATCTGTTGCAGTGCAGCAATGTTTTCTTGGCGTTCAGCTCTCTCGGCTTCTCGGTCTGCCATCATCGTCTGCAGCAGTTGCATCATGGCTTCTTGGGTGGTGTTGCGGGTTGGTGGGGCCATCTGATTATTGAGGTGGATGATAAGATAAGAGGGAAATTTCTATGGTTTGTTTTGTTAAGTTTTAAAAAAAGTTCATAACTTGAAAATTTGAGTAGTGTTGCGGGGGTAAAAACCAACAACACTTTTTCATTCATACCAAACATCACACATTACAAATCTAACACACCGTTGGTTTGAAGAACCATTCATTCGCTCTACGATACAAGGGGATCCTGATACAACTCACACATACGAAAGTGCTTTAAAAGAAACTACTCTTCAGGGGGAATGCATCGTCTTCACGGGTAATGTGCTTGGCGAAAAGCGAGGGCGTTGTCCAACTCCTGGCGGGTCTTGTACAGCATGAAGTCGAGTTGTGCTACATAGTGGTTCATCTCCGTGTGCGGGGGCATGGTCATCGGTCTTCCGGTGGGGTCATGTCTTGGGTAGTAGATGAAGCGAGTGTTCTTAATCTTGTTCTCATTTTGTCCACACAGACGATAAATTGCTTCTTGCATAGCTCTGACTAGTCCTTCCTTCCAAGTGTTTCCCGTTACAGAAAACCATATGGTTTCCCATATTGGGCTCCAGGCTTCCTTCGTAGGTCGGCAGAAACTTCCCACCGAGATGGTCCTCTGGAGTGATTGTTGAGGGGTGTTCCGAAGAACTCGGGATACGGGCGTCCTAGATAGTCCACTAGTTGCTTCAAGTCTTTCTCGAACATCAGGTTTCCTCCGTGGCCAAGCTGATAGAACTCCCATTTGTACTCCATCTATGAGCAATTAGGATGAGTAAGTTAGAGAAGTGTGTCAAAATTTTATGTAGCAGTATAAGAAGAATAAAGCATAACCTTCTTATTTTGAAGAAGATCTCAAAGATAAGAGGGAGAATAAGTTTTTCTTAAATAGTCACTTCATTTGTTTTGAAACTAAATTTTTCAGACGTCCTAACTAGGGTCTCCTAAGGTCAACAATGGCTCTGATACCAACTTGTCAACACCCGGATTTTTAAGTCCAGATGCCTATTATGCCATTCCTCGCAATCCCAGGAATATTGTTTTTGCGAGACATAATAGATTGATATCACAACACATCATTCATTACAACACATAATCGTCTTACAAATAAAGGATCACATGATCCAGTCTTATTACAATAATAGAAGTTTTGTTGATCCATTACATAACACATAGCGGAAGCGAAATAGCGTAGTAGTAGTCCATCTATTGCACAGGCAACTGTTGACGTCAGGAGTGATCCTAGTTATCGTAGACGTCCTGTTGTCCGTCATCCTGATACTGTTGCTCTCCTTCAAAGTCTGGCATTTGAATAGCCAGGGCAAAGCCATGAGTACTTTAAAGTACTCGCAAACTAATACTAATGTAATTACTTAATAGGTATATTAATGGATGCTAAGCTCTAGGTTTATTTGCATAAAGCCAAGTTTCAGTTTGATAAACATTTGGTAAAGCCTTGTCATGTGCTAGACTAACTCAAGTGGGAACATTAGTGTCATTCCCACAAATCATTTTGATTCAAGTCAATATCACCTTTTCAATTCATCATTCCCTTTTTAGATCAAAAAAATCTGATAACGGAGATAGTATGGCCTTTCCAATCGTCCGTAACCGTGGACACGGCTATTCGAATAGGTTTAACACTCTGCAGAGGTTGTACTCTTGTGCCACAACTTTTGATTACATCCGTCGAGTATAACCCCGAATCATCGTAACTCAGTACGCAGATCATCAACCATAACCTTTCACTTATATATGTTAGTATAGGAACCTCTCCCCATGAGCTTGGCCTCCCGGTGAAAACCAACTGTTAACCCGGGAACTGCACAGGGCTTGGGCCGTACATTCACCTCATATTCACATCATCTCACACTTAACGGAGGCAGCCTCGGCGTAACACCTATGATGCTTGTTTAGAGGGAACCCATACTAAAATACACAAGTTTCTAGTTAAGCCCTACCCATAATCAGGTATTGTGGGGGTACTTGTATAATTGGAAGGGTATCGCATTCAAACCCAATCATCAGTTTTCATTTAAATTCACCAAGTCAACCATGTCACCTTCAACTTCTCATTCTTTCAAAGTCATTCCACTTCACCATGTTCCCATCTAGAGTAGTCAATTTTATTTGATTAGCACTAGTAACTATTTCATGAGGGGTGCTATCTAGCTTTGATTTGTTCTAAGCTAACTTCAAATATTTTTCTACTCTAGACCAAGTGAATCATAAATCAAAAAGTACTTTGAAATAAAAGAGCAAAAGTAAATGTAAGGTAAAAACATGGGGTAGGTAAGACATAAAATAAAGTGTGATGGTTCCTTGCTCTTGTAGAGCTATGCACTTGGTGTTTAGCAAGGGTTAGCTTGCCTTGAGCAGGGTAGTTGTCAAAGTTCTCCTCCTCTTCTTGGGAGTAGGCTTCCTCCTCTTGATACTCCTCGTTACTAGCGTCTATATACGAATACGAGGTATAAATACTAAAGCAAGCTTACATACCAGTCTAAAACACCCAAAGATTCTCACTCTAATCCTAGCATCATATCATTCATGGCATGGTAAATTAATTGGTTGGTTCTTATTTAAGTGAAAAATAATTTCCTCTCATTATTCTTATTTCTTTTAATTTGCTATTTAGATCTTTAGAGAAAATAATTTCCTCTCATTTAATCTTATTAAGATTTAATCTCCTCAAATAATAATCAGGTATGAAATATAAGTTGACCAAGGTCAACATTCCATATCTATTATACGGGAGTATAATTTAAATGAAGTGCTACACTTCACACAATTTAAGACTAACATTTAAATGATTTAAAATCTCTAAGTAATAATAATCAGAGGTTCATTAGCCTAAGGTCATTTCCTCTGGTGGTATTACTTAGGATCAAAATTTGAATGAGAGAGTAGCTCTCATACTAATTATAGAATTTGAATTCCAATATTTAATTGCACTAGAATTGACTACATAGCCATTATTTTGACCTAGTCCATGATCATACAAACAACCTGTCTATATTATTGCATAATCAATTAGAGGACATCAATTGTGATTTATTAGAGTTGGAATCAATTCAAAATCCATTATGGTTGAATTTTAATTAAAGTTTCAATTTGCAAAAGTCCCTGTCTTGTTATTTTTATCAGTTTAATTCTACTTTGAATTTGGAGATGGGACCAGTGGCATTAGCTAGATAATTTCATTAGCTTTCCAACGGTATAAAGTTTGCTAGATTTGGAAATGTAGAATTCAAACTATTCAAATTTTACTAAAGCATTCAGCAGGGTATTTGAATTATTATTAAATGTAAATTTGAATGTTTGGGCTAGGCGGGAAACGATACTGGGCCGAAACGGATTAAACCAACACTGCGCAGCCCAACAAGCGTCTGGCGCAACTGGGCCGAGCTGACGAGGTGGGGACCACCCATCAGTGGCTATTTAACCAGCGAAACGGTACGCGTGATGTGCACCGTAGGATTAGAAAAGGATCTAGCGGTCAGGGATCGTCGTCATCGCCGACGGGATCCCGACGTGCTGGCGGCGTGACCAGGGGGTCAGAGGACCTACCGGCGTTCCCGCGGGGTTCTGATGAGTGCGAGGCGGCGTTGTCGACGGTGAGGAAGCGTCTGGTAGCAGTGGCGACGCTTGGGGCGGCGTGGATCAACGGCGTCGATGTCCTAGCTCCGGCGGCTCCGATCTTGCAATTGAGGCGCCTCCGGTAGTAATTGGATGAGCTATGGTGGTGAGGAGGATCAGTGATGAGAGGGGACTTGAATGGTGTGAAGAGAGCGTGCTGGGAGTGGCTCTATTTATAGGGTCGAGGGGTGCCGCGGGGTTCTGTGAAGAGGCAAGCATGGCGCGGCGTCTCCGGCGATCGAAGGGGCAAGTGAAGGACGACACTCGATGGGCGGTGGCATGGCGACGCTGAATCATCTTTCGGCGCTGCCAAAGCTGGACGGAATCGTTCAGAAGTGTGATTCGAGTGCCACAGTACGGCGGAGCTTTTCCGGCGAGGACGATGGCGACAAGGCTCCTGCGCGAGCTTGAGCATGTCTAGTGGCTAGAGGGCGTGGAGGCGATGCTCGACGCAGGCGTAGTCTTTGCAGGGGTGCAGTAGGGCGCTCGATCGCATGGCGTCCTGGCGCGTCCAGAGCGCGGTCACCGCGTGCACGGTCATGTACTGGCAAGTTTTGGACGCGCGCGTTCTGGCCAATGCCGTGCGTTGGCGAGCTCAGGCTGGGTACTAGCATGATCCTTGTGATGAGTAGATGCTCTGGGACAAGGTTTTGGGGAGAGGGGAGGGCCAGAAAAGAATTGGCCAAAGGTGGCCGGGTGTGCACGGCATGGAGCTTTTGCTGCTCTCTTCTCACTTTAATCGGCCAAAGCAAGTACTGGTGTTGATGCAGGGATCATAGGGGAGCACTTATCACCTCAGTAGCAAAGGGGTTTAGGCCAAGAACCAATGGGTAATAGAGGGTAACACATTTCTGAAAATATGCCTGCCAGGTGTTCGATCTTATGGCCGCATGAACATTTTGGTCGAATTTTGGATTTCTTTTTGGTGAATCTCAAACATATAAATTAAGTGTTAGAATGGTGGTGGTGGTATTCCATTTGAAGAAGATTTGCAAAATTTCAAATGTGAGATGATCTTGTTTTCATTCTTGGGTTCCATCTTGGCACATCATTTCTGGTCAACCTAGTCAACTCTAGCCCTGGTGGTCAACACCAAAATTGTTCATCATCACTTGGTCTTGGATGAGGTGGCCTTAGTTGACCAAGTCTGGTTTAGGAATAAAAAGATGAAGAGGGGCAAAGGGGTGAAGAAAATAAAAAGGTGACATATGACCATTATCATATGTGTGTCAATTTTGAGATTTTCTTTGATTTGATTCTTGTTTCTTTGATGCATTTGTGTTTGTTTATCATATATAAGTATTCTACAAGCAAAAGATCAAGCAATGGTGGCCTTTGATGAAGATTTGCAAAATTGGCCTTATGTGTATGTGAGTGAAATTGGGATTTTCTCACTATTTGATTTCTCTCCTTTTGATTTGACTTTTCTTGACTCTAATGTGATTCTTATTAGTTTAGAAACATTTCCAAACCATTGAAACCATTTCAAAAGGTCTTGTTCAAAGATTTGAAAAAATGGCCATAACACATAAGTGGTGATGTGTCAAATTTCATTATTCTTGTTAATTGCTCATCTTGCTTCACTTGGGCATGGGTTAGAGTCAATTTAGTATTAGATTAGGTTTAGAGATGGTTTCCCATCATTTGGTCAAGGTTTAAAGTCATAGGGCAATAATTGGGTATTATGGCTATGTGTCACACATATGCCTCTATGCATATGTTGCATTTGATTTGTAATTTGACTTGGCTTGACCCAAATGGTGTTGTTGAGTGTTGAAATGATATATAGGAGTGATCCCACCATTCACAACATGTATTAGGGTCAAGATTCTTAAATTCACAAAATTTGCTATTTTACTCTCATATGCCTCTTTGGCATTTTTAGTTTCTTTTTATTTCTTTTGGAAACAGCTTGGATTAGGTTTGATAAGTACTAGGTAAGGTGTATGAAGGTTTTCCAAACCTCTAAACCAAGTAGAAGAGCTTAGGGTAAAGATTTATAAAAATAGCCATAGGCACTTATACCTTTTTCTTATTTAATTTCCTTTTATTTTATTTTAACTAAGATGGTGAAAAGAGGGGTGAGGTTTAGGGTTTAAGATTATTTCAATCTACTTTAACAAGCAATCATGGCAATAGCACAAGAATTAAGCAAGATAACTATGTATCAAACTTAATTGAATAAAAGTTTTTGTTGGTTCCAAAATTTGGAACTAGGGAGATTCAGTTGTTTTGTTTTGAAATTTCTGGGATGTTACACGCCCCCCTCCTGGGCCGCGCCGGCCTAGTGTGTGGGGGCCTCGGGCCTCCACCTGGCTTGCCCTTCTGGCTCCGTAATTCTTCTGGAAAAATAAGACCTTCGACATAAATTCTGGGGATTTTCCTGAAAGTTGGATTTCTGCACAAAAACGAGACACCAGAGAAATTCTGCTGAAAACAGCGTTAGTCCGTGTTAGTTGTATCCAAAATACACAAATTAGAGGCAAAACAATAGCAAAAGTGTTCGGGAAAGTAGATACATTTTGGACGTATCAACTCCCCCCAAGCTTAGCTTATTGCTTGTCCTCAAGAAATTCAGTTAACAACTGAGTGCGATAAAAGAACTTTCACGAACACATTTGCTCATATGATGTAAATATTCTCATGACATGGAAAAGTGCTTAGGCAATTCATAATAAGATACATGCAAATAAGATCATTCAATAGCTATGTCAATCATGGAAAGGTACCAACAAATTAATAACAAGCATCATGAATCATGTCTATCAGCAGGATTGCAATGTTCATAAAAGAGTATGATAAAGTGGTATCTCGCTTGCCCGTATTTGATCAGCAAAACATAAATGCTCAGGCACCTCTGAAGTTCATAGAAAGACTAGAAATAGAGATTATCAAAGATAAAAGCTTCAAAGTTATACCACAGTCAATCTTATTTTGGGACAAGCATGTTATACTAAGAATGACAGTTGTGCTCTCAAGAAAGTGCTCAAAGAAAGGATGGAGACACAACATGAAAGTAAAAGATTGGCCCTTCGCAGAGGGAAGCAGGGATTAACATGTAGGGATTCGTTGCATAGAAAACAAAAAATTTCCTACCGCGAACACGCAATCCAAGCCAAGTGCAATCTAGAAGACGGTAGCAACGAGGGGATGATCGAGACTCACCCTTGAAGATTTCCAAAGCCTACAAGATGAGGCTCTTGTTGCTGTGGTAGACGTTCACTTGCCGCTTGCAAAAGCGCGTAGAAGATCTTGATCACGGTGCCACGATCGGGCAGCACCTCCGTACTCGGTCACACGTTCGGTGTTGATGAAGTCGACGTCCACCTCCCCGTTCCAGCGGGCAGCGGAAGTAGTAGCTCCTCTTGAATCCGGAAGCACGACGGCGTGGTGGCGGTGGTGGTGGAGAAACCCGGCGGAGCTTCGCTAAGCGTGCGGGAGTGGTGGAGGAGAGAGGGCCGGTAGGGTTTGGGAGAGGGGGGCGCCGGCCACTAGGGGGTGCGGCCACCTTGTGTTCTTGGGGTGGCCGGCCCCCTCCCCTTGGCCCCTATTTATATAGGTGGAAGCCCCAAGTGTTGGACTACAAGTCTTCGAATAAGACCCCAACCCAAAACCTTCCATGTAGTAGGGAAACCTACCCAAGGTGGGAATCCCACTTGGGGTGGGATTCCCCCCTTCCATGTGGGGGGTTGGCCGGCCACCTTGGTGGAGCCCAAGGTGGACTCCCCCCTCTAGGGTTGGCCGGCCATAGGGAGGGAGTCCCTCCGGGACTCCTCCTTCCTTAGTGATTTCTTCCGGACTTTTTTAGAACCTTCCGTAGAACCTTCCGGATCATTTTAAATCTTATAAAATGACTTCCTATATATGAATCTTATTCTCCGGACCATTCCGGAACTCCTCGTGATGTCCGGGATCCCATCCGGGACTTCGAACAAATCTTCGAACTCCATTCCATATTCAAGTTCTACCATTTCAACATCAAACCTCAAGTGTGTCACCCTACGGTTCGCGAACTATGCGGACATGGTTGAGTACTCTCTCCGACCAATAACCAATAGCGGGATCTGGAGATCCATAATGGCTCCCACACATTCAACGATGACTTCAGTGATCGAATGAACCATTCACATACGATACCAATTCCCTTTGTCACGCGATATTTTACTTGTCCGAGGTTTGATCATCGGTATCACTCTATACCTTGTTCAACCTCGTCTCCTGACAAGTACTTTTTACTCGTACCGTGGTATGTGGTCTCTTATGAACTTATTCATATGCTTACAAGACATTAGACGACATTCCACCGAGAGGGCCCAGAGTATATCTATCCGTCATCAGGATGGACAAATCCCACTGTTGATCCATATGCCTCAACTCATACTTTCCGGATACTTAATCCCATCTTTATAACCACCCATTTACGCAGTGGCGTTTGATGTAATCAAAGTACTATTCCGGTATAAGTGATTTACATGATCTCATGGTCATAAGGACTAGGTAACTATGTATCGAAAGCTTATAGCAAATAAATTAATGACGTGATCTTATGCTACGCTTAATTGGGTGTGTCCATTACATCATCTATTATATACTAAAAGCAAAATAAGAAGATTTAATAGAGGCACCACGTTGATCCACATCATGTTAATTAATTATGTTAGTTAGATCTAAAATATATGGCTGAGATTTTACGAAAGATTAGTGGTTACGTAACATGTTTGGCACACGTTGTGTTGTGATTGTCACGTCTCGGGATCATGTACTCTTTTAATAAGGCGAAAGATTAGTAGTTGTGTCCATTTTATAGATCAAATCGTACACAGGATTAGCCCTTAGCTGAAACGCATACGCGGGACCACCTCTTGGCCAAAACACGTACACAGAAAGAGCCCTTATTGAAACGTGATAGCTCCATGAAAAAAATGGCTGATGTGCACATGGTGGCAGAGGGATGGATGTTCTAAGATACGCAAATATAGAAAAGGATATAAATAATATAAGATCTGCAAATTTTAGAAAAATAATTACAGTTTAAACTGATCAGTAAAAAAGTTTGTCTTATTTATCCCGCATAGGTTAGTTAAAGTCAAAATCTGTAAAATCCTATAGAGATGTACCAATATTTTCAACATCTATAGTACCGCATTTATAAATATTAAATATATTTAAAATGATTATTATAACAATTATTTATTATTTTAGATATTTATATTTTTCCTGATATCTCTGGTCAAATTTTGTAAAATTTGATTTTGACTACCAAACGAAGAGTAATTATGTTTTTTCCCAAAATTTGAGAACACATGAAAATATTATTCGAATGCCATCGGACCAGAACACTCACAAAACGCAAGCGGAAGTTCGAATTCATTGAGTATCAAAATTAATAAAGTTACAATGTTAGCCACACTACAATACATACTTTCTTTATTTCTATTTCATCAAACTTTAAAAAGTTTAATGTTGAATAAACGTAGAACACATGGTAATTATCAAAAATATCAATAATTTAGTGCACATAAATGACAAATTTATTCGATTGCAATCGGACAAAAAAACTCACAAAATGCATGTGAAAGTTCGAAGTCGTGGAACTGTAAATATAATGAAGTCGTAACATCAGTGGTATCTACTAGGTACATTATTTGTATGACTGAATACATATAAACGCTTAAAAAAGTTTGGGGCATTGAGTCGTGGAATTTTAAGGTCAGTAAAGTCACACATTCGTCGCACTAAAAAAATTACCAGCTCAACAATATACAAAGGGCCATGTCAACAAATTTTTGCACGGATAAGAATGTCCCTCCACTCAAGGGGTATTTCGACTTAACAAGACACAAAACATCAAAAATTTAAAATATTTTGGCTTAATGATGCTCATATGGCTAAGTCACACAAATTCAGATTGATATGTTTCATATTTAGTATCCACAGTGTGTCAAAAAGCGTACAGTTAATTATTATGATTTTTTTGGCTATATTGCTTTGTTTATACTATAGACATATTTTAACTATTATTTGTGTCTTCATCCCATGTGACAAAATCAACATAAGAGCATGTGTCATTCGTATTCCGCAGAAAATTGATGAGTAATTAATAGACCTTTTGCATAACATCGTAAATACACGTGACCATGTGCGTAAAACCGTTAACCGGCCTAAGTAGCGATCTGGCATAATCTAAGAACTATACTTCGGTTCACAGATCTGATACCTCACATGTGTGTTTCAACTTACCTCATGCCAATCATTTCCTGACAAATTTCAGGTGCCGAAAGTTGCTACTTGCATACCTGATATTTTGTTTACCAAAACATTTGCAATATTTGTAGAACAATTTCGTTTACTTTCGGTTCATGAGAAGCAATGTTTTTTTTTTGCGGGAAGAAGAGAGATATATTAAAGCCTCGGTTTTACAAACAAGTCCAGAAAAAGAAGAAAAAATACAAACGAGTCCTCTGGACCCCGATGTTGATGTTGATGATGAGAAGCAATGTTATATCAATGAAACCATACTTTTACTTCCTTAATAATTTCAACCAACTACAGGTGATGCCCTCGCATTTGCGAGGGCCACTGTTCTAGTTCATATAATGATATAATCTTGTTATTAATAACATCCAATGTTCATGATTATGAAACTAATCATCCATTAATCAACAAGCTAGTTAAGAGGCATACTAGGGACTCTTTGTTGTTTACATATCACACATGTATCAATGTTTCGGTTAATACAATTATAGCATGGTATATAAACATTTATCATAAACATAAAGATATATAATAACCACTTTTATTATTACCTCTTGGGCATATCTCCAACAGTCTCCCACTTGCACTAGAGTCAATAATCTAGATTACATTGTAAGGTACCTAACACCCATGGCATTCTGGTGTTGGTCATGCTTTGCCCTTGGAAGAGCTTTAGTCAACGGATCTGTGATACGTCTCCGACGTATCGATAATTTCTTATGTTCCATGCCACATTATTGATGATATCTACATGTTTTATGCATACTTTATGTCATATTTATGCATTTTCCGGCACTAACCTATTAACGAGATGCCGAAGAGCCGATTGTCTTTTTCTGCTGTTTTTGGTTTTAGAAATCCTAGTAAGGAAATATTCTCGGAATTGGACGAAATCAACGCCCAGGGGCCTATTTTCACACGAAGCTTCCAGAAGACCGAAGGAGAGACGAAGTGGGGCCACGGGGCGCCGCCACACTAGGGCGGCGCGTACTACAGGGAGCCCGCGCGGCCCTAGCGTGTGGGGCCCCCGTGACGCCTCCTGACCTGCCCTTCCGCCTACTTATAGCCTTCGTCGCGAAACCCCCAGTACCAAGAGCCACGATACGGAAAACCTTCCAGAGACGCCGCCGCCGCCAATCCCATCTCGGGGGATTCAGGAGATCGCCGCCGGCACCCTGCCGGAGAGGGGAATCATCTCCCGGAGGACTCTTCACCGCCATGGTCGCCTCCGGAGTGATGAGTGAGTAGTTCACCCCTGGACTATGGGTCCATAGCAGTAGCTAGATGGTCGTCTTCTCCAAATTATGCTTCATTGTTGGGTCTTGTGAGCTGCCTAACATGATCAAGATCATCTATCTGTAATGCTATATGTTGTGTTTGTTGGGATCCGATGGATAGAGAATACTATGTTATGTTGATTATCAATCTATATCTATGTGTTGTTTATGATCTTGCATGCTCTCCGTTATTAGTAGAGGCTCTGGCCAAGTTTTTACTCTTAACTTCAAGAGGGAGTATTTATGCTCGATAGTGGGTTCATGCCTCCATTAAATCTGGGACAGTGACAGAAAGTTCTAAGGTTGTGGATGTGCTGTTGCCACTAGGGATAAAACATCGATGCTATGTCCGAGGATGTAGTTATTGATTACATTACGCACCATACTTAATGCAATTGTCTATTGTTTGCAACTTAATACTGGAAGGGTTTCGGATGATAACCTAAAGGTGGACTTTTTAGGCATAGATGCATGCTGGATAGCGGTCTATGTACTTTGTCGTAATGCCCAATTAAATCTCACTATACTCATCATATCATGTATGTGCATGGTCATGCCCTCTCTATTTGTCAATTGCCCAACTGTAATTTGTTCACCCAACATGCTATTTATCTTATGGGAGAGACACCTCTAGTGAACTGTGGACCCCGGTCCGTTCTTTTAATCGAATACAATCTACTGCAATACTTGTTCTACTATTTTCTGCAAACAATCATCATCCACACTATACATCTAATCCTTTGTTACAGCAAGCCGGTGAGATTGACAACCTCACTGTTTCGTTGGGGCAAAGTACTTTGGTTGTGTTGTGCAGGTTCCACGTTGGCGCCGGAATCCCTGGTGTTGCGCCGCACTACATCTCGCCGCCATCAACCTTCAACGTGCTTCTTAGCTCCTATTGGTTCGATAAACCTTGGTTTCTTACTGAGGGAAAACTTGCTGCTGTACGCATCACACCTTCCTCTTGGGGTTCCCAACGGACGCGTGCTGTACGCGTATCAAGCTCTTTTTCTGGCGCCGTTGCCGGGGAGATCAAGACACGCTGCAAGGGGAGTCTCCACAATCCAATCTCTTTACTTTGTTTTTGTCTTGCTTTATTTTATTTACTACTTTGTTTTCTTCATTATATCAAAACACAAAAAAATTAGTTGCTAGCTTTACTTTATTTACTGTCTTGCACTCTATATCAAAAACACAAAAAAATTAGTTACTTGCATTTACTTTATCTAGTTTGCTTTATTTACTATTGCTAAAATGGGTACTCCTGAAAATACTAAGTTGTGTGACTTCACAACCACAAATAATAATGATTTCTTATGCACACCTATTGCTCCACCTGCTACTACAACAGAATTCTTTGAAATTAAACCTGCTTTACTGAATCTTGTTATGCGAGAGCAATTTTCTGGCGTTAGTTCTGATGATGCTGCTTCCCATCTCAATAATTTTGTTGAATTGTGTGAAATGCAAAAGTATAAAGATGTAGATGGTGACATTATAAAATTAAAATTGTTTCCTTTCTCATTAAGAGGAAGAGCTAAAGATTGGTTGCTATCTCTGCCTAAGAATAGTATTGATTCATGGACTAAATGCAAGGATGCTTTTATTGGTAGATATTATCCCCCTGCTAAAATTATATCTTTGAGGAGTAGCATAATGAATTTTAAACAATTGGATAATGAGCATGTTGCACAAGCTTGGGAAAGAATGAAATCTTTGGTTAAAAATTGCCCAACCCATTGACTGACTACTTGGATGATCATCCAAACCTTTTATGCAGGACTGAATTTTTCTTCGCGGAACCTATTGGATTCAGCTGCTGGAGGTACCTTTATGTCCATCACTCTAGGCGAAGCAACGAAGCTCCTTGATAATATGATGATTAATTACTCTGAATGGCACACGGAAAGAGCTCCACAAGGTAAGAAGGTAAATTCTGTCGAAGAAACCTCTTCCTTGAGTGATAAGATTGATGCTATTATGTCTA
Source organism: Lolium perenne (assembly GCF_019359855.2). Classification (NCBI taxonomy): domain Eukaryota; kingdom Viridiplantae; phylum Streptophyta; class Magnoliopsida; order Poales; family Poaceae; genus Lolium; species Lolium perenne. Next base: position 107,228,530 of record NC_067246.2, on the reverse strand, counting down.
TGCTTGTGAATGATAGGACTAATATTGATCCTAATAATGTTCCGTTAGCTTCATTGGTTGCTCAAGAAGAACATGTTGATGTAAACTACATTAAAAATAATAATTTCAACAACAATGCTTATCGGAACAATTCTAGTAACAACTATAGGCCATATCCTTATAATAATGGTAACGGTTATGGTAATTCTTATGGAAATTCTTACAACAATAATAGGAACACACCCCCTGTACTTGAAGCCATGCTTAAAGAATTTATTAGTACACAAACTACTTTTAACAAATCTGTTGAAGAATAGCTTGGGAAAATTGATATACTTGCTTCTAAAGTCGATAGTCTTGCTGCTGATGTTGATCTTTTGAAATAAAAAGTTATGCCTAATGAAAATCATAATAATAAAATTGTTACTACAGCAAATTCCATCCAAGTTAGAATTAATGAGAATATAAGATTGATGGCCGAATTGCGTGCTAAGTGGGAAAAAGAAGAAAATGTTAAAGAAGATAATATAGCCAAAGTTTGGACTATTACCAACACTAGTAATGCTAATGCTCCACATGTTGCTGCACCTCCTACTAATAATGGTAAAAGAATTGGTGTTGGCAATGATTCCACTTCTAATGCAAAGCGCGAAAAACTGCCTGAAACTGCTAAAACTGCTGAAACTGCCTGTGACAAAACTGCTGAATTTTTTTCCAACATTGAGGATGATGATCCCATTGCTTTAGATCATAATGGTTTAGATTTTGATGATTGCCACATCTCTGAAGTTATAAAGTTCTTACAAAAACTTGCTAAGAGTCCTAATGCTAGTGCTATAAACTTGGCTTTCACAAAACATATTACAAATGCTCTCATAAAAGCTAGAGAAGAGAAATTAGAACGCGAAGCTTCTATTCCTCGGAAGCTAGATGATGGTTGGGAGACCATCATTAAGATGAAGGTCAATGACTTTGATTGTAATGCTTTATGTGATCTTGGTGCAAGTATTTCCGTTATGCCTAGAAAGATTTATAATATGCTTGACTTGCCACCATTGAAAAATTGTTATTTGGATGTCAATCTTGCTGATCATTCTACAAAGAGACCTTTGGGGAGAGTTGATAATGTTCGCATTACCATTAACAATAACCTTGTCCCCGTTGATTTTATTGTCTTGGATATTGAATGCAATGCATCTTGTCCCATTATATTGGGAAGACCTTTTCTTCGAACTGTTGGTGATATGATTGATATGAAGGAAGGTAATATTAAATATCAATTTCCTCTCAAGAAAGGTATGGAACACTTCCCTAGAAAGATAATTAAGTTACCTTTTGATTCTATTATTAGAACAAATTATGATGTTGATACTTCGTCTCTTGATAATACTTGATACACACTTTCTGCGCCTAGCTGAAAGGCGTTAAAGAAAAGCGCTTATGGGAGACAACCCATGTTTTTATTACAGTACTTTTATTTTATATTTGAGTCTTGGAAGTTGTTACTACTGTAGCAACCTATTCTTATCTTATTTTGTTGGATAGTTGTGCCAAGTAAAGTCTTTGATAGTAAGGTTCATACTAGATTTGGATTACTGCGCAGAAACAGATTTCTTTGCTGTCACGAATCTGGGCCTAATTCTCTGTAGGTAACTCAGAAAATTATGCCAATTTACATGAGTGATCCTCAGATATGTACGCAACTTTCATTCAATTTGAGCATTTTCATTTGAGCAAGTCTGGTGCCTCAATAAAATTCGTCTTTACGAACTGTTCTGTTTTGACAGATTCTGCCTTTTATTTCGCATTGCCTGTTTTGCTATGCTTGATGGATTTTTCGATTCCATTAACTTTCAGTAGCTTTGTGCAATGTTCAGAAGTGTTAATAATGATTATGTCACCTCTGAACATATAAATTTTGATTGTGCACTAACCCTCTAATGAGTTGTTTTGAGTTTGGTGTGGAGGAAGTTTTCAAGGATCAAGAGAGGAGGATGATACAATATGATCAAGGAGAGTGAAAGCTCTAAGCTTGGGGATGCCCCGGTGGTTCACCCCTGCATATTTCAAGAAGACTCAAGCGTCTAAGCTTGGGGATGCCCAAGGCATCCCCTTCTTCATCGACAACATTATCAGGTTCCTCTAGTGAAACTATATTTTTATTCCATCACATATGCACTTTGCTTGGAGCGTCGGTTTGTTTTTGTTTTTGTTTTGTTTGAATAAAATGGATCCTAGCATTCATTGTGTGGGAGAGAGACACGCTCCGCTGTTGCATATGGACAAATATGTCCTTAGGCTTTACTCATAGTATTCATGGCGAAGGTTGAATCTTCTTCGTTAATTTGTTATATGGTTGGAAACGGGAAATGCTACATGTAGTAATTGGTAAAAATGTCTTGGATAATGTGATACTTGGCAATTGTTGTGCTCATGTTTAAGCTCTTGCATCATATACTTTGCACCTATTAATGAAGAAATACATAGAGCTTGCTAAAATTTGGTTTGCATAATTGGTCTCTCTAAGGTCTAGATAATTTCTAGTAAAGGGTTTGAACAACAAGGAAGACGGTGTAGAGTCTTATAATGTTTACAATATGTCTTTTATGTGAGTTTTGCTGCACCGGTTCATCCTTGTGTTTGTTTCAAATAACCTTGCTAGCCTAAAACCTTGTATCGAGAGGGATTACTTCTCATGCATCCAAAATCCTTGAGCCAACCACTATGCCATTTGTGTCCACCATACCTACCTACTACATGGTATTTCTCCGCCATTCCAAAGTAAATTGCTTGAGTGCTACCTTTAAAATTTCCATTCTTCATCTTTACAATACATAGCTCATGGGACAAATAGCCTAAAAACTATTGTGGTATTGAATATGTACTTATGCACTTTATCTCTTATTAAGTTGCTTGTTGTGCGATAACCATGTTCCTGGGGACGCCATCAACTACTCCTTGTTGAATATCATGTGAGTTGCTATGCATGTCCGTCTTGTCTGAAGTAAGGGATATTTACCACTTGTTTAATGGTTAGAGCATGCATAATGTTAGAGAAGAACATTGGGCCGCTAACTAAAGCCATGATCCATGGTGGAAGTTTCAGTTTTGGACAAATATCCTCAATCTCATATGAGAAAATTAATAATTGTTGAATGCTTATGCATAAAAGAGGAGTCCATTATCTGTTGTCTATGTTGTCCCGGTATGGATGTCTAAGTTGAGAATAATCAATAGCGAGAAATCCAATGCGAGCTTTCTCCTTAGACCTTTGTACAGGCGGCATAGAGGTACCCCTTTGTGACACTTGGTTAAAACATATGTATTGTGATGATAATCCCGGTAATCCAAGCTAATTAGGACAAGGTGCGGGCACTATTAGTATACTATGCATGAGGCTTGCAACTTGTAAGATATAATTTACATGATACATATGCTTTATTACTACCGTTGACAAAATTGTTTCTTGTTTTCAAAACCAAAGCTCTAGCACAAATATAGCAATCAATGCTTCCCTCTGCGAAGGGCCATTCTTTTACTTTTATGTTGAGTCAGTTCATCTATTTCTCTCCATCTCAAGAAGCAAACACTTGTGTGAACTGTGCATTGATTCCTACATACTTGCATATTGCACTTGTTATATTACTTTACATTGACAACTATCCATGAGATATACATGTTACAAGTTGAAAGCAACCGCTGAAACTTCATCTTCCTTTGTGTTGCTTCAATACCTCTACTTTGAATTATTGCTTTATGAGTTAACTCTTATGCAAGACTTATTGATGCTTGTCTTGAAAGTACTATTCATGAAAAGTCATTGCTTTATGATTCATTTGTTTACTCATGTCATTACCATTGTTTTGATCGCTGCATTCATTACATATGCTTACAATAGTATGATCAAGGTTATGATGGCATGTCACTCCAGAAATTATCTTTGTTATCGTTTACCTGCTCGGGACGAGCAGAAACTAAGCTTGGGGATGCTGATACGTCTCCGACGTATCGATAATTTCTTATGTTCCATGCCACATTATTGATGATATCTACATGTTTTATGCATACTTTATGTCATATTTATGCATTTTCCGGCACTAACCTATTAACGAGATGCCGAAGAGCCAGTTGCTGTTTTCTGCTGTTTTTGGTTTCAGAAATCCTAGTAAGGAAATATTCTCGGAATTGGACGAAATCAACGCCTAGGGGCCTATTTTCACACGAAGCTTCCAGAAGACCGAAGGAGAGACGAAGTGGGGCCACGGGGCGGCGCGGCCTACAGGGGGCCCGCGCGGCCCTAGCGTGTGGGGCCCCCGTCACGCCTCCTGACATGCCCTTCCGCCTACTTATAGCCTTTGTCGCGAAACCCCCAGTACCGAGAGCCACGATACGGAAAACCTTCCAGAGACGCCGCCGCCGCCAATCCCATCTCGGGGGATTCAGGAGATCGCCTCCGGCACCCTGCCGGAGAGGGGAATCATCTCCCGGAGGACTCTTCACCGCCATGGTCGCCTCCGGAGTGATGAGTGAGTAGTTCACCCCTGGACTATGGGTCCATAGCTGTAGCTAGATGGTCGTCTTCTCCAAATTATGCTTCATTGTCGGGTCTTGTGAGCTGCCTAACATGATCAAGATCATCTATCTGTAATGCTATCACTACAAGAAATATGCTAACTTGCGACCCTCCATATTGGTCGCTATATGGTCATTGTCTGCCGTCTATGACCTTGTTTTGACCAAAAACTGTTGGTCGCCAGTTGAGCGTCACTGACGGCTCACAACGACCTTTCTTTTTGAATGGTCGTAGACAGTCATGACTAAAATTGAAGGTCATAGATCCTATGACCAATTTTTTGGTCAGGGGCAAACAAGCTTGTCCACGTCAGATCCTACGTGGTAAATCCTACGTGGCAGGTTTGAAAACAAAATCAGCCCAGCCCAATTTGTTGCTTTACATGGGCTAAGCCCAACACTTCAGCCTATTAATATTTTTTCACTGTCACTTCGTGTAGGCTAATTGGGCCAGGCCCAACAATTCTTATTTTCGGGCCTTGGCCTTTTTGGCTGAATGGTTTTAGTAGTTTTCCTGTTTCCATGTGGGTCCAATTATTAGTGGACCCCAGATGTCAGTGCAAATACTTGCCAGATTAGATTTTCTGATTAGTCAGGTTGTGCAGATATCAATTTCCATATTTTGCCAGAAAACAATAAACGAACATACAAATCAGATCAGGCAGAAATCACAAGTTGTACTTCAAATAACAACCATAATACATCTATTACAAAGAATCAGTCTATTACACAGAATCTTTCTATTACATCGTATAATAACTAAAATTTTGGCTGAGTAAGGAATCACGCCTATTCAAACTTCTTTCAGCCTGGAACTTCTGTAGAACATGTGCTTCCTGTTGATTAAGAAAACTGATGTGTTCAGAAACAAAGCATCTCCACTACAATTCCATAGAAAAATAATATATTTTGTTGTCAAAAGTTACAGCAGATATCAAACAAAACCCTGCGATGCACATTAAGCACAATTTCATTAAAATATATAGCAACAGGTTACTTACCGAGAGTTACTGTTAGCTCCCCCTCACCATCATGTAGCATGCAACCTTCTCATTACCGCCGGATACCAAAAGACCTAACGGTGTACCTCGCTGCAACAACACCATATAATCGCAGTCAGCAACAACAACAATGACTATATGAACATGGAGGAAGAGAACGGATTGGCTTTAAGTAACATACCCTTGGAAAACACAGCTGATTGGTCCGCTCACCTGCTCCAGCACCTAGCAAATAAATGATAACAATGCAGTTAAAAGCGTGGTTTGCAGGGAAGGCGTATTTCCATCACAACTTATTCAGATAGATCACTTTAACTACTTGGTGCAACCATGATTTTTTTTTGCCTGAATTACCGTACAAGGGAAGTGCCTATGGTGACATTCAGAATACACAAATGAAAGCCAATCCAGAACTACCAGAAATGGTGCAAACATGACAATCCAAACAAAGTTACATGGTAGCACGTCATTTGTAGCACAAGCTTATCAGGCATACAAGCTCAAAGAGCTAATCAACTTATAAATTATTTATTAACAAGGCAAAGCTGATGTTATACAGAGATGAAATCAGAGCCAATTGTTCCGTGCACCAAATATGCATCAAATTACTAAATGAACCTCGAGTGATATCTAGATGACATAACCATTTTAAACCTGCGGCCTTTTTTTGACCATAAAACCTGCCACTTGCAAGCAGCTGGCTACTGACTACTCGAACACAGGCTGCAGAGTAGGTGACAAATAAGCTGGAATAGTTCCCAGCACTACATCACAGGTTGACACACATGAATTAGAAACATCTCCTACCAAATGCTTAGTTTCATCGCATATGAAGGGTACTAGGACCATCTCCCAGCCACTAGTTCTTAGAACTTTACCTGCATGAAGGGTACTCCTCGAAAACTTGTGCGTTGATTATCTGCATGAACGCTTCTGTATTAGCCTATGAAATGAGCAAACATAAGTAAGAAAATTAGTAAAATATAAAAGAAAAAAGGCCAGAGGAGTTTACTATCAACTAAAAAGTACAAAATAAATGGATCTAATTCCTCAGGCAACTAAAACAAAACCAATATTTGCAATTAGTCAGGAGAGTAAAACAGGGTAATTTCCAGATTTCAATGATACTACAGAACAACAAAGCTTACAGGAAGCAGAATTTTATTTTGTAGGCAACTTTAAATACCGTCTCCCTCCAATATTAGCAAAATATATCTCAACATTTCGCATTTATAAATTACAGATAATCACATCCACTTGAAAGTGTGTACACTATCCAAACTAGTCATAACTATACTAAGTAGATCTCAGAAACATGGAACAAGGTTTTCAAAAAGCTACACCTCTATCTCAACAATCTCTTGTGGTTGTCAACTCATAGTAACAGATTGCAGGCTATCCTGCGAACTTCTAGCAAAAGCTTGGGCTTCAGCGAAATCAACAAACAAGGACATTTAAATTTATGAGAACCTAGACGGTGTTGTCAATGTGGTAGGGCAGCTGGTTCTTGAGCTCTCCTAGTTCTCCTAGATCGTCCTACACCGCGCACAAACAAGCAACCATATAAGACAAGTATGAACTCAGGTAAAAATAAATATAGCACAAGCCTACCTAAGAAACAAAATATCATCTAAATTCAATATACTAGCAGTAACTATCACATACTGCAGCTAAATCTGCATTTTATTACAATCTTGCAAGGTAACAACAGTGTATAAATATGTGCGTTTAATTGAGAAATCTTTGAGCTTTGCTATGGATGGTCAGTGATTAAATATCAGAAAGTCCATCAAATTGAAAGCTATGGGTGTCCCAACATGAGGGCAGTGTGTAAAAATACGAACTTATAAAACACTCCTCAAGTATCATCCATACAAAACTGTATAGATGTCTATGTAATCAAAGATGCAAGGAAACAAGAACAGGTGGAACGATCTTTCAGGTCAATACATATTCAATTGCATCCTGAACAGTCACATATATTCAACAAATCAAAATGAAGAATCATACATGCCAAATGTTCAGAATAACATTTATTCCAGATCTAGGCTGAGAATTTACTAAGTTCCTGCATAAATAGATCTACAGGCCATTCGAACCCATCCAAGAATTCTAGAGATAAAACAGCAAGAGATAGCCTAAGAACCCTAGCAGGAAGAGCAGTGTGATTTCATATCGAAACAGAGCCCAGCAAGCAACCATTATGTAGGCCTCGTAGCAACTGTGGGCGGCCCAAAACATAGTGATACTGGTACGAGAATTAAGCGGGCGACCTAGGAGGTGGAAAAGGATGAGAGAAGATGGCAACATCACCTTGTTGAGATCGGGAAACTGGCTATAGTCACCGAATCCAGTAGCTTAAGAACTGATACCACAACCAAATTCGTCGGGGCGGGTAGCGATCTCATCCATCGCGGTTGGATCTAGTTGCAGCACAGAGGGCCTGGTGCTGAGCCTGCGACACCAATAGCAAATCGAATCAGAACCTATCAAAACGGCACGAAAGGTCGAGGAAACAGATCGAGAAGGGGAGAGATGGGAACGATCTGGGGAAGATGGTAAGGAGAGATGTCAGGGGCGGAGGGATCCAGCTGTAGAGAGGTTGGGGTCGTGGGTCAAGATTGCTTGGTTGTAAGCTCGGCGTCTAGATCCATCAGCCTCGTGGATTGGTCCACATCATCATCTCTCGGGCGTCGACGATTGTGAGGCCTTCCATCCGTGAGTAGTTGACAAAGGCCAGTGCCTCCTTGCTCACCACATCAGACACGGCGGTGGCCATGGGGGGTTGCCTCTGCTGCGAGGTGCGATGAGTGGGGGATGGGAGGGCCGGGGTGGCGGCATGCTTGACAGCGGGGAATCGGCGTGGCGTGGCGCGGTAGGGGATTGGATGGGAAGAGAAATGGTGGGCGGCGGCGGAGGGAGATGAGCTAGGGTTAGACAATATGTGGGGCACCGGGGCAGTTTCGGTGGGTTGAGGGTACTTAGCGGAATTTTTGTTTCGCTGGGCGGGGAAACGAGACGGGTCGCGCGCGAGTCCAATTTCTGATCCCGCGGGCGTGTTTTCGGTTAGGAATTTGACTATGCGGACTTAACATGTGACTGCCCAGCGGGATCAAAGGACATATATGTTACGTAATATTTATGGCATGGTTTAAAATAATGTTCTCATATTCTACACATCTTTTCATCCCGACATTGCAAATAATTTCAACATATTTATAGATACCTCTCCCCAAAATATATACCCTAACGCATAATTTTCAGCATTTATTTTCCACGGACGCGCATGTCTCACAAACCTGCATCGTGTGGTGGATCTGCTTACCTAGTAGGTACTATTTAGACACCTAAGCGAAAGTTGACACATGTATATGACACGTAGGCACAATTGATGAGGTGGCCGACCAATCATTCTAAGGCATCACGAATTAGCAGCTACGACTATTTAAATTGGTTGTAATCCGCTAAAGATAAGGTAGTAGACTATATAATCTTCTCTATGACCATTTTGTTTAAGGAAATTATGACCTATCTAACCCTAATGGTCCTAAAAATTTAGGATTTGGACCCTCCCACATGGCTTACAACCAATTATCGTGACATGGTCATAGAGTTGTGACTAATTTATATGTGGTCACTGTAATAAGGTCATTAGTTAACACATTTCTTGTAGTGTATATGTTGTGTTTGTTGGGATCCGATGGATAGAGAATACTATGTTATGTTGATTATCAATCTATATCTATGTGTTGTTTATGATCTTGCATGCTCTCCGTTATTAGTAGAGGCTCTGGCCAAGTTTTTACTCTTAACTCCAAGAGGGAGTATTTATGCTCGATAGTGGGTTCATGCCTCCATTAAATCTGGGACAGTGACAGAAAGTTCTAAGGTTGTGGATGTGCTGTTGCCACTAGGGATAAAACATCGATGCTATGTCCGAGGATATAGTTATTGATTACATTACGCACTATACTTAATGCAATTGTCTGTTGTTTGCAACTTAATACTGGAAGGGGTTCGGATGATAACCTGAAGGTGGACTTTTTAGGCATAGATGCATGCTGGATAGCGGTCTATGTACTTTGCCGTAATGCCCAATTAAATCTCACTATACTCATCATATCATGTATGTGCATGATCATGCCCTCTCTATTTGTCAATTGCCCAACTGTAATTTGTTCACCCAACATGCTATTTATCTTATGGGAGAGACACCTCTAGTGAACTGTGGACCCCGGTCCGTTCTTTTAATCGAATACAATCTACTGCAATACTTGTTCTGCTGTTTTCTGCAAACAATCATCATCCACACTATACATCTAATCCTTTGTTACAGCAAGCCGGTGAGATTGACAACCTCACTGTTTCGTTGGGGCAAAGTACTTTGGTTGTGTTGTGCAGGTTCCACGTTGGCGCCGGAATCCCTGGTGTTGCGCCGCACTACATCTCGCCGCCATCAACCTTCAACGTGCTTCTTGGCTCCTACTGGTTCGATAAACCTTGGTTTCTTACTGAGGGAAAACTTGCTGCTGTACGCATCACACCTTCCTCTTGGGGTTCCCAACGGACGCGTGCTGTACGCGTATCAATCTGCTACATTCAGATCTGTGTGTACTTTGCAAATCTTTACTTCTCCATCTTCGATGTACTCACGAATCGAGTGGTAACGCAGCTTGATATGCTTCAGCCTCTTGTGTGACCTTGGTTCTTGTGCATTGGCGATGGCACCCATGTTGTCACAGTAGATGACTAGTGGGTCCAATGCACTAGGAACCACACCGAGCTCTACAATGAACCTCTTCATCCATACCGCTTCTGATGAAGCCTCTGAAGCTGCTATGTACTCTGATTCTGTTGAAGACTTCGCCACTGTGCACTGCTTCGAGCTTGCCCAGCTTACTGTAGCACTGATGTCTACGTTCCCCCTCCTTTCCTGTAGACAGTGTTGGGCCTCCAAGAGCAGAGGTTTGTAGAACAGCAGCAAGTTTTCCCTTAAGTGGATCACCCAAGGTTTATCGAACTCAGGGAGGAAGAGGTCAAAGATATCCCTCTCATGCAACCCTGCAACCACAAAGCAAGAAGTCTCTTGTGTCCCCAACACACCTAATAGGTGCACTAGTTCGGCGAAGAGATAGTGAAATACAGGTGGTATGAATATATATGAGCAGTAGCAACGGTGCCAGAAAATAGCTTGCTGGCGTGTAGTTGATGGTGGTAGTATTGCAGCAGTAGTAACGCAGTAAAACAGTAAACAAGCAGCGATAGCAGTATTTAGGAACAAGGCCTAGGGATTACACTTTCACTAGTGGCACTCTCAACATTGATCACATAACAGAATAGATAAATGCATACTCTACACTTTTGTTGGATGATGAACGCATTGCGTAGGATTACACGAACCCTCAATGCCAGAGTTAACAAGCTCCACAATTTGTTCATATTTAAGTAACCTTATAGTGTAAGATAGATCAAAAGACTAAACCAAGTACTAACATAGCATGCACACTGTCACCTTCATGCATATGTAGGAGGCATAGATCACATCAATATTATCATATCAATAGTTAACTTCGCAATCTACAAGAGATCATGATCATAGCATAAACCAAGTACTAACACGGTGCACACACTGTCACCTTTACACACGTGCAGGAGGAACAGAACTACTTTAATAACTTTGCTAGAGTAGCACATAGATAAATTGTGATACAAACTCATATGAATCTCAATCATGTAAAGCAGCTCATGAGATTATTGTATTGAGGTACATGGGAGAGATGAACCACATAGCTACCGGTACAGCCCCGAGCCTCGATGGAGAACTACTCCCTCCTCATGGGAGCAGCAGCGGTGATGAAGATGGCGGCGAAGATGGCAGCGGTGTCGATGGAGAAGCCTTCCGGGGGCACTTCCCCGCTCCGGCAGCGTGCCGGAACAGAGACTCCTGTCCCCCAGATCTTGGCCTCGCGATGGCGGCGGCTCTGGAAGGTTTTTGTGGTTTTTGTCGAACGTATCAGGGTTTTCGCGACGGAGGCTTTAAATAGGCGAAGAGGCGGCGCCAGAGGGTCGAAGGGGTGCCCACACCATAGGGTGGCGCGGGCCCCCCCTGGCCGCGCCGGCCTAGGGTTTGGTGGGCCTGTGCCCCCTCCCTGGTGGCTCTCGGGTGTTCTGGATGCTTCCGGGCAAAATAGGAACCTGGGCGTTGATTTCGTCCAATTCCGAGAATATTTCGTTACTAGGATTTCTGAAACCAAAAACAGCAGAAACGAGAAGCGGCACTTCGGCATCTTGTTAATAGGTTAGTTCCAGAAAATGCACGAATATGACATAAAGTGTGCATAAAACATGTAGATAACATCAATAATGTGGCATGGAACATAAGAAATTATCGATACGTCGGAGACGTATCAGCATCCCCAAGCTTAGTTTCTGCTCGTCCCGAGCAGGTAAACGATAAACAAAGATAATTTCTGGAGTGACATGCCATCATAAACTTGATCATACTATTTGTAAAGCATATGTAGTGAATGCAGCGATCAAAACAATGTATATGATATGAGTAAACAAGTGAATCATATAGCAAAGACTTTTCATGAATAGCACTTCAAGACAAGCATCAATAAGTCTTGCATAAGAGTTAACTCATAAAGCAATAATTCATAGTAAAAGCATTGAAGCAACACAATGGAAGATTAAGTTTCAGCGGTTGCTTTCAACTTGTAACATGTATATCTCATGGATATTGTCAACATAGAGTAATATAATAAGTGCAATAAGCAAATATGTAGGAATCAATGCACAGTTCACACAAGTGTTTGCTTCTTGAGGTGGAGAGAGATAGGTGAACTGACTCAACAAAAAAAGTAAAAGAATGGTCCTTCAAAGAGGAAAGCATCGATTGCTATATTTGTGCTAGAGCTTTTATTTTGAAAACATGAAACAATTTTGTCAACGGTAGTAATAAAGCATATGTATCATGTAAATTATATCTTACAAGTTGCAAGCCTCATGCATAGTATACTAATAGTGCCCGCACCTTGTCCTAATTAGCTTGGACTACCGGATCATCACAATGCACATGTTTTAACCAAGTGTCACAATGGGGTACCTCTATGCCGCCTGTACAAAGGTCTAAGGAGAAAGCTCGCATTGGATTTCTCGCTATTGATTATTCTCAACTTAGACATCCATACCGGGACAACATAGACAACAGATAATGGACTCCTCTTTTATGCATAAGCATGTAACAACAATTAATAATTTTCTCATATGAGATTGAGGATATTTGTCCAAAACTGAAACTTCCACCATGGATCATGGCTTTAGTTAGCGGCCCAATGTTCTTCTCTAACAATATGCATGCTTAACCATAAGGTGGTAGATCTCTCTTACTTCAGACAAGACGAACATGCATAGCAACTCACATGAAATTCAACAAAGAGTAGTTGATGGCGTCCCCAGTGAACATGGTTATCGCACAACAAGCAACTTAATAAGAGATAAAGTGCATAAGTACATATTCAATACCACAATAGTTTTTAAGCTATTTGTCCCATGAGCTATATATTGCAAAGGTGAATGATGGAATTTTAAAGGTAGCACTCAAGCAATTTACTTTGGAATGGCGGAAAATACCATGTAGTAGGTAGGTATGGTGGACACAAATGGCATAGTGGTTGGCTCAAGTATTTTGGATGCATGAGAAGTATTCCCTCTCGATACAAGGTTTAGGCTAGCAAGGCTTATTTGAAACAAACACAAGGATGAACCGGTGCAGCAAAACTCACATAAAAGACATATTGAAAACATTATAAGACTCTACACCGTCTTCCTTGTTGTTCAAACTCAATACTAGATAATATCTAGACCTTAGAGAAACCAAATATGCAAACCAAATTTTAGCATGCTCTATCTATTTCTTCATTAATGGGTGCAAAGTATATGATGCAAGAGCTTAAACATGAGCACAACAATTGCCAAGTATCACATTACCCAAGACATTAATAGCAATTGCTACATGTATCATTTTCCAATTCCAACCATATAACAATTTATCGAAGAAGAAACTTCGCCATGAAAATTAAAAGCTAAGAACACATGTGTTCATATGAACCAGCGGAGTGTGTCTCTCTCCCACAAAAGCATTTATTCAAACAAAAACAAAAACAAAAGCACACAGACGCTCCAAGCAAAGCACATAAGATGTGACGAAATAAAAATATAGTTTCAGGGGAGGAACCTGATAAGTTGTCGATGAAGAAGGGGATGCCTTGGGCATCCCCAAGCTTAGACGCTTGAGTCTTCTTGATATATGCAGGGGTGAACCACCGGGACATCCCCAAGCTTAGAGCTTTCACTCTTCTTGATCATAGTATATCATCCTCCTCTCTTGACCCTTGAAAACCTCCTTCACACCAAACTTCTCATAAACTTCATTAGAGGGGTTAGTACATAATCAAAAACTCACATGTTCAGAGGTGACACAATCATTCTTAACACTTCTGGACATTGCTCAAAGCTACTGGAAGGTAATGAAACAAAGAAATCCACCCAACACAGCGAAAGAAGCAATGCGAAATAAAAGGCAGAATCTGTCAAAACAGAACAGTCCGTAAAGACGAATTTTTAATAAATACTTCCGTTGCTCAGATCAGAAAACTCAAAACTAATGAAAGTTGCGTACATATCTGAGGAACACGCACGTAAATTGGCATATTTTTATGGTTTTTCTACAGAGAAAACGGCCCAGATTCGTGACAGATAGAAATCTGTTTCTGCGCAGAAATCCAAATCTAGTATCAACCTTCGATTAGAGGCTTCACTTGGCACAACAAAACACAAAACTAAGATAAGGAGAGGTTGCTACAGTAGTAAACAACTTCCAAGACACAAATATAAAACAAAGTACTGTAGCAAAATAACACATGGGTTATCTCCCAAGAAGTTCTTTTCTTTATAGCCATTAAGATGGGCTCAGCAGTTTTAATGATGCACTCGCAAGAAATATTAGTTGAAGCAAAAGAGAGCATCAAGAGGCAAATTCAAAACACATTTAAGCCTAACATGCTTCCTATGCAGAGGAATCTTGTACACAAATGAATTCATGAAGAACAAAGTGACAAGCATAAGAGGATAAAACACGAGTAACTTCAAGATTCTCAACATAAAGAGGGGAAACTTAATATTATTAAGATGCATATAACCATATTTCCCTCTCTCATAATAACTTTCAGTAGCATCATTGATGAAATCCACAATATACCCATCACTTAAAACATTCTTATCATGGTTCATATGCATAGAAGTATCATTAATTTTGGCATAAGAAGAGTTCTTCTCACTAATAGTAACTGGAGCAAGATTATTATCAAGAATTTGAATATGGTAAACAAGTTGCATATTAAGGGAATTGTTTTTGGTAATCCAATCATGACTATGACAAGTTTCATAAGGATAGTTATTACCTATATCATAGCATTCTTTATAATAATCATCAAAGATTGGAGGCACAGTGTCATCATAAGAAATAGAATAGTTATCTTTCACAGTCGGTTTATCTGTGTCCATACCATCATTGTTATTAGAAGGAGATGTATCAAACACATAATGATCAGTAGCAAAAGGATTTTCAAACACCTCTTCCCCAAGCTTAGAGCTTTCTATATCATTATGGGAGGAAGCATGGATAGCACTGACACTATGGCAATTATTATCATCATTTTCAGAATTAGTTTCCCAGAGATTTGCAATATCAAAAGTAGTATGCTCATTCAAATCATGATCACTAATGTATGTAGGGAGCATAGGAAGATCATCATATTCAGATTCATTATCACAATAATCATTAGGAGCAACATACTTACGGTTACCTAGCGTTATCTCATTCACGCGGGGATATGCCGTTATCTTTTTCTTTTTATTCTCCTTCCTCTTCTTCTTCTTCTTCTTTGTTCCCTTCTTCTTCTTCTTCTCTTCCTTCTCCTCGTTCCCTTCTTTAGGAGGAAGAGGCTTGAAGGGTAGCTTGTCCGCATAACCTGATTTACTTTCAGAAACAATAGAAGAAACTTGGGAGGATCCCTCCTTTTCATTAATTAGTTGAAAACACACAGCGGTCCTATCATATTTTGGCAAGGTGTCATCTTCCAAAATATTTTGTATGTAAGTATTTGTATGGCTATTATCAATGCAATAAGAAAAACACCCATGCAGGACATCATCAATATCAAGATCACTCATATGTAACAAAGAGATTTTTCTCGACAGTTCTTCACACCCCAAAAATAAAGTAAGTTCATCATGCTGATTAGGAGTAATTTCATCATCACAATACAAATTTGCAGCACTCATTGGGTTCAAATTATCATTGGAGGAGCATTAAAAATTAAAATGACCCACTTCATGGCAAACTTCACAAATAAAAGGATAGAGGGCACAAACTTTTTTACCAAGATCATCTAGAGCCCTAAACCACTTTCTAGTTTTTTCATTAATATGATGGATGCAATATTCATTTTTGACTTGATTAATTCCACAAGGTCTATGTATTCCACAAAAATTAACATGCTTATAGGAAATAGCATCCTTAGGAGTTTGAGCATGCTGATTGCAATAATTAACAACAATTTCATTCTTCATGCAAGCCTCTTTAAAAGGTTCATGATACTTATCAAAATTATTTTTAGGCAATTCAAAATGAGAAGCAAAGGCTTTATAAAGATTTGCAGCAATTTGAGAGTCAAGACCATAAGTAGCACTCATATTTCGAAATTCATCGGTATCCATAAAGGCTTCAATGCATTCATAATCATAATTTATACCTGACTCTTTACCTTCATTGTTCTCCCATCCTTCAGCGTTCTCCTTAATCCGATCAAGAAGATCCCACCTAGCTTCAACCTCCTTGCCTGTGAAAGATCCCTCCGAACACGCGTCCAGATAGTCCTTGTGTTGTCCTGAAAGCCTCGCATAAAAATTGTTAACAATAACATTACGGGGAAGCTCATGAATGGAACATTTGAGCATTAGTGACTTCAGTCTCCCCCACGCTTGAGAAATACTCTCTCCATCACGAGGATAAAAGTTATAAATATAATTCCTATCAATATGCACTTCATGAGGAGGATAAAATTTAGAATAAAAGAGAGATGCAATTTCCTCCCAACCAAGAAAATGTCTATTCTCTAACAATTTATACCAATGCGCCGCTTTACCAGACAGCGAAACAGAGAATAGCTTCTTCCTCACTTCATCCATAGAGATACCTGCACACTTGAATAACCCGCATAATTCGTGCAAAAACAGTAAATGATCACTAGGATGGACAGTTCCATCCCCTTTATAGTGGTTGTCCATAACACGTTCAATAATTTTCATACGTATTTTATACGGAATACTTTCAGCAGGTGGATTTAAAATATCAGAAGCATCATTAGAGTTATCGCATATGGGAGATAAAGCATTATCAGAGCAAAATATTTCTTCCAAAGCTGAGGAGCAAAAAAGATTATCTTTATATAAACTAGCTTCCCCAAGCTTAGACTTATCCATAGTATTAGCAGTAATTGCATTCATACTAATAACATCACTACTATCATGCAAATAAGGTTCCATAGGTTTTTTAATTTTCGCATCAAACAATTCTAAATCAGGAAAAAGACTAAAAAGCTCACCAATTTTTTTGTTGTTTTCCATTATGCCTAACTAGTGTAAACAAGAAACAAAAAGTTGCAATTGCAGGATCTAAAGGAAATAGCTTCGAGTACTTACAATGGCGGAAAATAGCTTGGTAGCCGAGGTCCGGAGTGTGAGTACCTTTTACCTTTCCTCCCCGGCAACGGCGCCAGAAAATAGCTTGATGTCTACGTTCCCCCTCCTTTCCTGTAGACAGTGTTGGGCCTCCAAGAGCAGAGGTTTGTAGAACAGCAGCAAGTTTTCCCTTAAGTGGATCACCCAAGGTTTATCGAACTCAGGGAGGAAGAGGTCAAAGATATCCCTCTCATGCAACCCTGCAACCACAAAGCAAGAAGTCTCTTGTGTCCCCAACACACCTAATAGGTGCACTAGTTCGGCGAAGAGATAGTGAAATACAGGTGGTATGAATATATATGAGCAGTAGCAACGGTGCCAGAAAATAGCTTGCTGGCGTGTAGTTGATGGTGGTAGTATTGCAGCAGTAGTAACGCAGTAAAACAGTAAACAAGCAGCGATAGCAGTATTTAGGAACAAGGCCTAGGGATTACACTTTCACTAGTGGACACTCTCAACATTGATCACATAACAGAATAGATAAATGCATACTCTACACTTTTGTTGGATGATGAACGCATTGCGTAGGATTACACGAACCCTCAATGCCGGAGTTAACAAGCTCCACAATTTGTTCATATTTAAGTAACCTTATAGTGTAAGATAGATCAAAAGACTAAACCAAGTACTAACATAGCATGCACACTGTCACCTTCATGCATATGTAGGAGGCATAGATCACATCAATATTATCATAGCAATAGTTAACTTCGCAATCTACAAGAGATCATGATCATAGCATAAACCAAGTACTAACACGGTGCACACACTGTCACCTTTACACACGTGCAGGAGGAATAGAACTACTTTAATAACTTTGCTAGAGTAGCACATAGATAAATTGTGATACAAACTCATATGAATCTCAATCATGTAAAGCAGCTCATGAGATTATTGTATTGAGGTACATGGGAGAGATGAACCACATAGCTACCGGTACAGCCCCGAGCCTCGATGGAGAACTACTCCCTCCTCATGGGAGCAGCAGCGGTGATGAAGATGGCGGCGGAGATGGCAGCGGTGTCGATGGAGAAGCCTTCCGGGGGCACTTCCCCGCTCCGGCAGCGTGCCGGAACAGAGACTCTTGTCCCCCAGATCTTGGCCTCGCGATGGCGGAGGCTCTGGAAGGTTTCTGTGGTTTTCGTCGAACGTATCAGGGTTTTCGCGACGGAGGCTTTAAATAGGCGAAGAGGCGGTGCCCGAGGGTCGAAGGGGTGCCCACACCATAGGGTGGCACGGGCCCCCCTGGCCGCGCCGGCCTAGGGTTTGGTGGGCCTGTGCCCCCTCCCTGGTGGCTCTCGGGTGTTCTGGATGCTTCCGGGCAAAATAGGAACCTGGGCGTTGATTTCGTCCAATTCCGAGAATATTTCGTTACTAGGATTTCTAAAACCAAAAACAGCAGAAAATAGGAACTGGCACTTCGGCATCTTGTTAATAGGTTAGTTCCAGAAAATGCACGAATATGACATAAAGTGTGCATAAAACATGTAGATAACATCAATAATGTGGCATGGAACATAAGAAATTATCGATACGTCGGAGACGTATCAAGCACCATTCAATATAAACACGTACCCAGACTGTGACTTAGAGTCATCAGGATCAGTGTTCCAACTTGCATCGCTGTAACCACTTACAACGAGCTCTTGGTCACCTCCATAACAAAGAAACATATCCTTAGTTCTTTTCAAGTACTTCAGGATATTCTTGACCGCTGTCCAGTGTTCCATTCCTGGATCACTTTGATATCTGCTAGTCAAACTAACAGCATGTGCTATATCCGGTCTAGTACAAGCATGGCATACATGATAGATCCTACTGCCGAGGCATAGGGGATATTACTCATCCTTTCTCTTTCTTCTGCCGTAGCCGGTCCTTGAGTCTTACTCAAGACCTTGCCTGGTAACATAGGTAAAAACCCTTTCTTACTTTCGTCCATTCTAAATTTCTTTAGAATCTTGTCCAGGTATGTACTCTGTGATAGCCCTATTAGGCGTCTTGATATATCTCTATAAATCTTGATGCCTAATATATACGATGCTTCACCAAGGTTTTTCATTGAAAAACTATTATTCAAATAACCTTTTACACTGCTTAATAGTTCTATATCATTCCCAATCAATAATATGTCATCTACATATAATATCAGGAACGCTACAGAGCTCCCACTCACTTTCTTGTAAATACAGGCCTCTCCATGACACTGTATAAACCCGAAGTCTTTGATCACCTTATCAAAGCGTCGGTTCCAACTTCTTGATGCTTGCTTCAGTCCATAAATTGAACGCTGAAGTTTGCATACTTTGTCAGCATTTTTAGGATCGACAAAACCTTTGGGTTGTACCATATACAACTCTTCCTCAATGTCTCCATTAAGGAACGCCGTTTTGACATCCATCTGCCAAATCTCATAATCGAAAAATGCAGCTATTGCTAACAAAATCCTCACAGATTTTAGCTTCACTACAGGCGAGAAAGTCTCATCGTAGTCAACTCCTTGAATTTGTCGGAAACCCTTTGCGACAAGTCGAGCTTTATAGACAGTAATATTACCATCAGCATCAGTTTTTCTCTTGAAGATCCATTTATTCTCGACAGCCTTGCGGCTATCAGGTAATTCTACCAAAGTCCATACTTTGTTATCATACATGGATCCCATTTCGGATTTCATGGCTTCTTGCTATTTGTTGGAATCTGGGCTCATCATCGCTTCTTCATACGTCGCAGGGTCCTCATCATTGTTGTCCACAATCATGACATTTAGACAAGGATCATACCAATCAGGAGTGGCACGTTCCCTTGTCGATCTGCGAGGTTCAGTAGTTTTCTCGTTCGAAGTTTCATGATCATTATCATTAGCTTCCTCTGTTGCATGTGTAGGCGGTACAGGTACAACTTCCGGTACTGCGCTACTCTGATCAACGAGTATAGATTCATCAATCTCATCGAGTTCTACTTTTCTTCCAGTCACTTCTTTAGTGAGAAATTCTTTCTCAAGAAAGGTTCCGTTCTTAGCAACAAAGATTTTGCCTTCGGATCTGTGATAGAAAGTGTACCCTATAGTTTCCTTAGGGTATCCTATGAAGACGCATTTCTCCGCTTTGGGTTCTAGCTTGTCCGGTTGTAACTTCTTTACATAGGCTTCGCAACCCCAAACTTTAAGGAACGACAGCTTAGGTTTCTTATTAAACCATAATTCATACGGTGTCATTTCTACGGATTTTGATGGTGCTCTATTTAAAGTGAATGCGGCTGTCTCTAATGCATAACTCCAAAATGATAATGATAAATCAGTAAGAGACATCATAGAACGAACCATATCTAAGAGAGTTCGATTACGACGTTCGGACACACCGTTTCGTTGAGGTGTTCCCGGCGGTGTCAATTGTGAAAGTATTCCGCATTTCTTTAAATGCATGCCAAACTCATAACTCAGATATTCACCTCCGCGATCAGATCGTAGAAATTTAATCTTCTTGTTACGTTGATTTTCTACTTCACTTTGGAATTCCTTAAACTTCTCGAAAGTTTCGGATTTATGTTTCATGAAATAGATATATCCATATCTACTCAGATCATCTGTGAAGGTTAGAACATAACGATAACCACCGCGCGATGCTACACTCATTGGTCCGCACACATCGGTATGTATGATTTCCAATAAGTCAGTAGCTCGCTCCATCATACCAGAAAATGGAGTCTTAGTCATTTTTCCCATTAGACATGCTTCGCATCTATCAAGTGACTCAAAGTCAAGTGATTCAAGTAATCCATCGGTATGGAGTTTCTTCATGCGTTTCACTCCAATATTACCAAGACGACAGTGCCACATATAAGTAGAATTATCATTCAATTTAATTCGCTTAGCATCAATGTTATGTATATGCGTATCACTACTATCGAGATCTAACAGAAATAAGCCATTCTTTTCAGGTGCTCGACCATAAAAGATATTATTCATAAAAATAGAACAACCATTATTCTCAGACTTGAATGAATAACCATCTTGCATTAAACAAGATCCAGATATAATGTTCATGCTCAACGCGGGTACAAAATAACAATTATTTAGGCTTAAAACTAATCCCGAAGGTAGATGTAGAGGAAGTGTGCCGATAGCGATCACATCGACTTTGGATCCGTTTCCAACGCGCATCGTCACGTCATCTTTCAGTAGTCTTCGTTTATTCTTTAGTTCCTGTTTCGAGTTACAAATATGAGCAACCAAACCAGTATCAAATACCCAGGTACTAGTACGAGAACCAGTGAGATAAACATCTATAACATGTATATCAGATATACCTTCTTTCTTCTTCTTGACAAGGCCGCTCTTCAGATCAGCCAGATACTTGGAGTGTCCCCTCTCCTTGCAGTAATAGCACTCAGCATCAGGCTTAGGGCCGTTCTTAGGTTTCATAGGAGGCGTGGCAGCTTTCTTGCCACCCTTCTTGAATTTCCCCTTAGACTTGCCCTGTTTCTTGAAACTGGTGGTCTTGTTGACCATCAACACTTGGTGCTCTTTCTTGATCTCAATCTCAGCAGCTTTTAGCATGCCAAAGAGTTCAGGTAACTCTTTGTTCATGTTCTGCATATTGTAGTTCATCACAAAGTTCTTGTAACTTGGTGGCAGTGATTGAATGACACGATTAATCCCCAGTCTGTTAGGAATCACTATTCCCAAGTCACTGAGTTTCTTCGCATGCCCGGTCATAACGAGCATGTGCTCACTAACGGAGCTGCCTTCTTCCATCATACAGCTGAAAAAGTGTTTCGATGCTTCGTAGCATTCCACGGCCGCATGAGTCTCAAATATAGCTTTCAGCTCATTGACCAACTCATGAGGATCGTGGTGCTCAAAATGTTTTTGAAGATCGGATTCCAGACTGCACAGGATGGCACACTGTACTTGAGAGTACCGAGCTTTCTGAGTTGCGTAAACATTCTTTACTTCCTCGGTTTCAGTTTCTGCAGGAGGGTCACCTAGCGGTGCATCAAGCACATATTGCAGATTTCCGCCAGCGAGGAAGATCCTCACATGACGGAACCAGTCGGTGAAGTTGCTACCGTTGCTCTTAAGCTTTTCTTTCTCTAGGAACTGGTTAAAATTGATTGGGGACGCCATCTCTACAACATATATTTGCAAAAGTTTAGACTAAGTTTATGATAAATTGAGTTCAAATTTTAATTCAACATAATTAAAAATCTAGGTGAACTCCCACTCAAAACAATATCCCTCGCATTGTCTTAGTGATCACACGAACCAAATCCACCACACCTAAGTCCGATCATCACGAGACAAGGTGTAATTTCAATGGCGAACACTCAAAGTGTTCATCATATCAACCATATGATTCATGCTCTACCTTTCGGTATCACGTGTTCCGAGACCATGTCTGTACTTGCTAGGCTCGTCAAGGCCACCTTAGTATCCGCATGTGCAAAACTGGCTTGCACCCGTTGTATGCACTTGTTGATTCTATCACACCCGATCATCACGAGAAGCTTCAAAACGACAAGTCTTGGCAACGGTGCTACTAAGGATGAACACTTTATTATCTTGATATTTTAGTGAGGGATCATCTTATAATGCTACCGTAGCGATCTAAGCAAAATAAGATGCATAAAAGGATTAACATCACATGCAGTTCATATGTGATATGATATGGCCCTTTTGTCTTTGCGCCTTTGATCTTCATCTCCAAAGCACGGACATGATCTCCATCATCTTCGGGCATGATCTCCATCATCGTCGGCGTAGCGTCAAGGTCAATGGCGCCGTCTTCATGATTGTTCACCTCATGTAGCAACTATTACAACTACTTTGAAATACTACTCAACATGAAATTTAAAGACAACCATAAGGCTCCTGCCGGTTGCCACAATACAATAATGATCATCTCATACATATTCATCATCACATTATGGCCATATCACATCACCAAACCCTGCAAAAACAAGTTAGACGTCTCTAATTTGGTTTGCATATTTTACGTGGTTTAGGGTTTTCGAGAGAGATCTAATCTACCTACGAACATGAACCACAACGGTGATACTAATGTTGTCGATAGAAGAGTAAATTGAATCTTCACTATAGTAGGAGAGACAGACACCCGCAAATCCTCTTATGCAATACAAGTTGCATGTCGAACGAGGAACAAGTCTCATGAACGCGGTCATGTAAAGTTAGTCCGAGCCGCTTCATCCCACTATGCCACAAAGATGCAAAGTACTCAAACTAAAGATAACAAGAGCATCAACGCCCACAAAACCATTGTGTTCTACTCGTGCAACCATCTATGCATAGACACGGCTCTGATACCACTGTAGGGATTCGTTGCATAGAAAACAAAAAATTTCCTACCGCGAACACGCAATCCAAGCCAAGATGCAATCTAGAAGACGGTAGCAACGAGGGGATGATCGAGACTCACCCTTGAAGATTTCCAAAGCCTACAAGATGAGGCTCTTGTTGCTGCGGTAGACGTTCACTTGCCGCTTGCAAAAGCGCGTAGAAGATCTTGATCACGGTGCCACGATCGGGCAGCACCTCCGTACTCAGTCACACGTTCGGTGTTGATGAATTCGACGTCCACCTCCCCGTTCCAGCGGGCAGCGGAAGTAGTAGCTCCTATTGAATCCGGCAGCACGACGGCGTGGTGGCGGTGGTGGTGGAGAAACCCGGTGGAGCTTTGCTAAGCGTGCGGGAGTGGTGGAGGAGAGAGGGCCGCTAGGGTTTGGGAGAGGGGGGCGCCGGCCACTAGGGGGTGCGGCCACCTTGTGGTCTTGGGGTGGCCGGCCCCCTCCCCTTGGCCCCTCTTTATATAGGTGGAAGCCCCAAGTGTTGGACTACAAGTCTTCGAATAAGACCCCAACCGAAAACCTTCCATGTAGTAGGGAAACCTACCCAAGGTGGGAATCCCACTTGGGGTGGGATTCCCCCTTCCATGAGGGGGGTTGGCCGGCCACCTTGGTGGAGCCCAAGGTGGACTCCCCCCTCTAGGGTTGGCCGGCCATAGGGAGGTGGAGTCCCTCCGGGACTCCTCCTTCCTTAGTGATTTCTTCCAGACTTTTCTAGAACCTTCTAGAACCTTCCGTAGAACCATCCGGATCATTTTAAATCTTATAAAATGACTTCCTATATATGAATCTTATTCTCCGGACCATTCCGAAACTCCTCGTGATGTCCGGGATCCCATCCGGGACTTCGAACAAATCTTCGAACTCCATTCCATATTCAAGTTCTACCATTTCAACATCAAACCTTAAGTGTGTCACCCTACGGTTCGCGAACTATGCGGACATGGTTGAGTACTCTCTCCGACCAATAATCAATAGCGGGATCTGGAGATCCATAATGGCTCCCACACATTCAACGATGACTTCAGTGATCGAATGAACCATTCACATACGATACCAATTCCCTTTGTCACGCGATATTTTACTTGTCCGAGGTTTGATCATCGGTATCACTCTATACCTTGTTCAACCTCGTCTCCTGACAAGTACTCTTTACTCGTACCGTGGTATGTGGTCTCTTATGAACTTATTAAAATGCTTGCAAGACATTAGACGACATTCCACCGAGAGGGCCCAGGGTATATCTATCCGTCATCGGGATGGACAAATCCCACTGTTGATCCATATGCCTCAACTCATACTTTTCGGATACTTAATCCCATGTTTATAACCACCCATTTACGCAGTGGCGTTTGATGTAATCAAAGTACCTTTCCGGTATAAATGATTTACATGATCTCATGGTCATAAGGACTAGGTAACTATGTATCGAAAGCTTATAGCAAATAACTTAATGACGTGATCTTATGCTACTCTTAATTGGGTGTGTCCATTAAATCATTCATATAATGATATAACCTTGTTATTAATAACATCCAATGTTCATGATTATGAAACTAATCATCCATTAATCAACAAGCTAGTTAAGAGGCATACTAGGGACTCTTTGTTGTTTACATATCACACATGTATCAATGTTTCGGTTAATACAATTATAGCATGGTATATAAACATTTATCATAAACATAAAGATATATAATAACCACTTTTATTATTGCCTCTTGGGCATATCTCCAACATAACATGCGCTAGAGCTTTTCATTTTTAAAACAGGAGTGAAATTATTTTGAGAGGTGTTTGCTGTTGTCAACGAATGGTAATGGGTACACCAACTACCTCGCCAACCAGACTTTCAAGAGCGGCTACCATGAAGGACGTTATTTCTACCAGCAAGGTAGATCATCCCTCTTTTCTTTTGTTTACACATGTACTTTAGTTTTTATTATGAGTGACACTCCCCCCAACCTTTGCTTACACAAGCCATGGCTAACCTAATCCTCGGGTGCCTTCCATCAATCTCATACCATGGAGGAGTGTCTATTTGCAAAATTAAGTTGCTTACTGATGAATCAGAGCAAAACATGTGAAGAGAATTATTAATGAAGTTATTAGTTGGGGCTGGGCACCCCGTTGCCAGCTCTTATCATGAAGGTCTATCAAAAGTAAATGACAAGGTTGAAAGATAAACACCACATACTTCCTCATGAGCTATAAAACATTAACACAAATTGAGAAGCATTTTGAAGGTTTAAAGGTAGCGCATGAGAATTTACTTAGAATGGTTTGAAATGCCATGCATAGGTATTTATGGTGGACACTTTGGAACAACTTGGTTTTCAGGTGTTTGGAAGCACGAGCAGCGTTCCCGCTCAGTACATGTGAAGGCTAGCAATAGACTGGGGAGCGACAAATAAGAAGAGCAGTCACTGTCATAATCATGCTTGCGGCAAAATAAATTAACGGAGGCATAAAAGTGATACAAGAACTCTGAAGCAAAATAAATCATCGAGGCTTAATTGACTTTTGTTCAGGCATATGCATGCGTGAGCATGTGCCAAGTCGATTCAAATGAATTATTCAGAGGAGGATACCACAATGTCATTCCTATTTATGAATAAAACAATGCAAGCAAACATCCATGACATGCTACTCATATTAATAAATTGGAGCTAAACATGAGAGATCATGAACTACTAGACTTTCTTAAATGACATATACCTCACATGAACCAACTAAGCATGCTCACATGGATGAGTATATGTACAAAAATGAAAACAAATAGAGTTCATACCAGCCTCTCACCACAGTCGAATTGTCGTAGATCGTCATTATTGCCTTTCACTTGTGTAGCTTGAATAATATGAAATGAAAACCACGCTCCAGCCACCGAAGACCATTGAACTCATAATGAACTTTACAAAACCAAAGAAGAATAGCAAATATTTTTGGTGTTTTCGAATTGGAAACAAGAACAAAAGGAAACAAGCAAACAAAGCAAAATCTTTTTGGATTTTTTATAGCAAACCAACGATAGCAAATAAAGCAAAATAAAAGCAAGAAACCAAAATAAGCAAATGGTGAAGAGAAACAACATAAATATTTTTGGTCTTTTTGTATTTTAGGAAAGAAACAAGGCAAAAACAAGAAAATGAAAACTAGAAGAATCACATAAACACAAAGCAGCAGGAATTTGTCAAACTTGACAGCAGTACAGTAATCGATTTTTAAGAAATTCTTCCGCTGCTCAGCTCGAAAAGTGTTCAACTAATGAAAGTTATAAAACAACCTAGGGAACGTGCACAAAAACTGGCTTCGCAAAATAACGTTCTGGCTGTTTTTGAGATTTTTTTTGGTATCAGTCCAGGATCTGTTTTCAGGCAGCACTTCCCCAAATATCATCTCCCTCTTAATAGAAAATCACTTAAAGAAACTAAACAAGTATGTACAAGTATCCAGCAACTATAATATTCAAAGAATGAGTGATGCCGGTATACCTCCCCCCAAGCTTAGGCTTTTGACTCTTCTTGATCACATTATATCACCCTTCTCTCTTGACCCTTGAAAACTTCTGCCACACCAAACTTCTCATAAACTTCATTAGAGGGGTTAGTACTCAAAAACTTTAATCCACTTTAGTCCTGTAGTGACACATTGCAAGAACTCAATAAAACATTAGCTACAGCTCTCCATGTCTGGAAAGCCTTACTTAAACTCCACAAGAGACAATGCAAAAAAACAGAGACAGAATCTGCCAAAACAGGACAGCCAGTAAAGACGAATTTTTTTCGAGGTACTTCCGTTGCTCAAATCAGAAAACTCAAAACTAATGAAAGTTGCGTACATATCTGAGGATAACACGTGTATTTTTACAGAATTTTTAGATTCTCCTACAGAGAGAAAAACTCAAATTCGTGACAGCTAAAAATCTGTTTCTGCGCAGAAATCCAAATCTAGCATCAACTTTCTATTAGAGACTTTACTTGACACAATAATGCAATAAAGTAAAGATACAAAGGTATTGCTACAGTAAGTAAAACAAGTGGAGGAAAAAAGAAATGTTGTTTAGCCCCTCTATGCATATAAAATAAATTTGTTAACAAGGTTGATCAAGTCTTGCCACTAAATAAATTTTACATAGCATAAGAAGAAATAAACCTCAAATCAATCATGTTACCTTGAATTGTATTGGTATGGATCCAATCATAAGATGTTGATATCCTTCTTTATGCTCATATATAGGACAATCAATAGTTCCAACTTTGATAGTTCTCACATTAGAAATAGTGTTAACTCCACATACTTTATCAATCCTCTTGGGGAAATAGACGGTATGCTCCTTGTCATCAACATTGAAAGTAACTTTTCCTTTATTGCAATCAATAACAGCCCCTGCGGTGTTAAGAAAAGGTCTCCCAAAAATAATAGACATATTATCATCTTCAGGCATTTCCAACACAACAAAATCAGTTAATATCAAGCAGTTATTAGTAACTTGAACAGGAACATTCTCACAAATACCAACAGGAATAGCAGTAGATTTATCAGCCATTTGCAAGGATATATCAGTCGGTATCAACTTATCTAAGTAAAGTATCTTATAAAGAGAAAAAGGCATAACACTAACACCCGCTCCCAAATCACATAGAGCAGTTCTAACATAATTATTCTTGATAGAACAAGGAATAGTCGGTATACCTGGGTCGCCCAACTTCTTTGGAACTTTGCCATTGAAAGAGTAATTAGCAAGCATAGTGGAAATCTCCTCATTAGGAATTTTCCTTTTGTTAGAGACAATATCTTTCATATACTTTGAATAAGGAGGCAATTTAATAGCATCAGTCAAAGGGATTTACAAGAATAAAGGTTTCATCCAATCGCAAAATTTATTATAGTGTTCTTCTTCCTTTGATTTTAGTTTCTTGGCAGGAAAAGGCATTTGCTTTTGGACCCAAGGTTCCCTTTCATTACCATGTTTCTTAGCAATAAAATCTTCTTTAGTATACTTTTTATTTTTAGGATGCTTTTCAGGTTCATCTTCAACTTCTTCTTTATCAGAAGCATCATTCTTATCATTATCATTATCATGTTCATTACCACTTTCGGTTTCAACATCAGAAATAGAAATACTATTAGGATCATTAACAGATTCAGAGGATTCTACAACAGTTTTATGTTTCTTCTTCTTTTTCTTAGAAGGAGCACTAGGTTCAATGCGTTGAGAATCTTGTTCAACTCTTTTGGGATGTCCTTCAGGATATAGAGGATCCTGGGTAGAAACACCGCCTCTAGTTGTTACTTCATAAGCATGTTTTTCTTTAGAATTATTTTTTAACAAGTCATTTTGCACTTTAGTGAGTTGATCAATTTGAGTTTGAACCATATGAAAATGTTTAACAAGCATCTTAACATCATTGGAGGTTCTCTCCACAATATCATGCAAATTGCTAATAGTTTGAGAATTTTCCATTAGATGATTCTCTACTCTCATATTAAAATTTTCTTGCTTAACAATATAATTATCAAACTCATCTAAGCATTGAGCAGGAGATTTCGAATACGAAATATCTTCCCTAGTAAAGCGTTGAAGAGAGTTTACCTCAATCATGGATGAAGGGGGAATTATCTTACATAGATCTTCTATGGGAGGTAAGTTCTTCACATCTTCGGATTTAATACCTTTCTCCTTAAGAGATTTCTTGGCTTCCCTCATATCTTCATTATTTAATTTAATCAAACCCCTCTTCTTCAATATTGGCGTCGGAGTTGGTTCAGGTGTAGTCCAATCATCATGATTCCGGCCTATTTTAGCCAATAATTCTTCAGCTTCGTCTGGAGTTCTTTTCCTGAAAACACAACCAACAGAACTATCCAAATATGCTCTATACTCAACGGTTAGTCCACTATAGAATATATCAAGTAAATCATGCTTTTCCAAATCATGTCCAGGTCGATCTCTGATAAGAGAGCAAAATCTTGCCCAAGCTTCAGGCAATTTCTCTCCATCTTCCTGGTCAAAGCTATAAATTTTCTGTAAAGCAGCATGTTGAGCACTAGCAGGAAAGTATTTCCAAAAGAAAACATTAAGCAAATCACCTGGACTATTAATAGAACCAGGAGGCAAATTATTATACCAAGTTTTAGCATCATCCTTTAATGAGAAAGGAAAAAATTTAGCAACAAAATAAGTACGCATCTTGACATCATCAGAAAACAAGCAACTCATAGAAGAAAGTTCAATCATATGTTCTACAGCACTTTCTTTTTCAGTACCACAAAAGGGTGCTTTCTCTACAATAGCTATATGAGATAGATCAAGAGAAAAATCATAATCTTTATCCTTAATGTTTATAGGAGATGTGGCAAATTTAGGATCAGGAGACAGCTTATATCTAACAGGATGTTGTGCGAGAAACTTTTTAATTTTTCTTGCATCAGTAATAGCATTGCATTTATCAATAAAATCATCATTAAGCTCCACATAATCCTCATCAGGATCATCACTAGAATAATCAACAGACTCAGGTGAATTAACAGGTGTAGCAGCATTAGGAGTTTCAGTATTTTCAATTTGTCTAGACCTAGCAATTGTAGCATCTAGAAAGGATCCCAATGAACCACTATCATCAAGCACAGCAGAAACATTATCAATATTATAAGAATTTTCAGATTCAGCAGAAGTACCAGCAAGTGAAGCTTGTGGTGGTGAAACAAGTTGACTTATCACAGATGGTGAATCAAGAGCAGCAGAGGTACTCAGAGTTGTACCTTTTCTTGTAGTGGATGGTAATATGGCGACTTTAGGATCGCGAGATTTACCCATGATGGAGAATTTGCAGCGAACAATATCAGTCCAAGTGAACTTCCAAATAAAGCTATGCTCCCCGGCAACGGCGCTAGAAAATAGTCTTGATGACCCACAAGTATAGGGGATCGCAACAGTCTTCGCGGGAAGTAAAACCCAATTTATTGATTCGACACAAGGGGAGACAAAGGATACTTGAAAGCCTTAACAGCGGAGTTGTCAATTCAGCTGCACCTGGAAACAGACTTGCTCGCAAGAGTTTATCAATAGTAATAGTTTATAGCAGTAGCAGTAGTGAAATAACAGCAGTAGAGTAACAAAGACAGCAGTAGTGATTTTAGTAAACAGCAGGATTAAAATACTGTAGGCACAGGGATTGATGACGGGCATTGCATGGATGAGAGAAACTCATGTAACAATCAAAGCAGGGCATTTGCAGATAGTCATAAAACGGTGTCCAAGTACTAAGCAATCCATAGGCATGTGTTCCGTATATAGTCGTACGTGCTCGAAATGAGAAACTTGCACAACATCTTTTGTCCTACCAGCCGGTGGCAGCCGGACCTCTAGGGAATCTACTGGATATTAAGGTACTCCTTTTAATAAAGTACCGGAGCAAAGCATTAACACTCCGTGAACACATGTGATCCTCACATCACTGCCATCCCCTCCGGTTGTCCCGATTTCTGTCACTTCGGGGCCTCGGGTTCCGGACAGCGACATGTGTATACAACTTGCAGGTAAGATCATAAAACAATGCATATCATGATGAAACAATAACATGTTCAGATCTGAGATCATGGCACTCGGGCCCTAGTGACAAGCATTAAGCATAACAAGTTGCAACAATATCATCAAAGTACCAATTACGGACACTAGGCACTATGCCCTAACAATCTTATGCTATTACATGACCAAGCTCATCCAATTCCTACCATCCCCTTCAGCCTACAACGGGGCAATTACTCACACATGGATGGGGGAAACATTGCTGGTCGATGGAGAGGCGTCGGTGGTGATGATGGCAATGATCTCCTCCAATTCCCCGTCCCGGCGGAGTGCCAGAACAGAGTTTCTGGTCCCGAGATGGAGTTTCACGATGGTGGCGGCGTACTGGGAGGTTTCTGGCGACTTCGACTTCTCGTCTCGCGTTTTTAGATCGAAACCTTTAAGTAGTCCAGAGGAGGGCATCGGAGGCCAGCCGAGGGGGCCACACAGTAGGGCGGCGCGCCCCCCTCCTGGGCCGCGCCGGCCTGGTGTGTGGGGGCCTCGGGACTCCACCTGGCTTGCCCTTCTGGCTCCGTAATTCTTCTGGAAAAATAAGACCTTCGACATAAATTCCGGGGATTTTCCTGAAAGTTGGATTTCTGCACAAAAACGAGACACCAGAGCAATTCTGCTGAAAACAGCGTTAGTCCGTGTTAGTTGTATCCAAAATACACAAATTAGAGGCAAAACAATAGCAAAAGTGTTCGGGAAAGTAGATACGTTTTGGACGTATCACAGCGCGCCTCTCCGCCGTCAGGCTGCCCGAGCGGAGACTGCCGTCGCTGTCGCCGCGCCCTCTGTCGCCAACCGCCACGGCGCCTCGACGTTGTCGCCGCGCCTCGATGCAGTACGCCAACCTCCGCGCCATCGCCGCCTTCTCGATCGACGCCGTCGCCGCGCGCCGAAGCCCCCGCCGCCCTCGTACGTGTCGTCGCTGCCCGAGCCGCCGCCGCCACAGATCGAGAGATGGAGGGGCGCGTGCGCCAGCCAGTACACATAGGCGGCGCCCCTTCGATCTCTCTATTTTTTTACTTAATAAAAATTTAACTTAACAAAAATCTTGACTTAATAAAATTTTAACTTAAAAAAATTAAATTAACAAAATTTTAACTTAATTAACAAGATCTATTTCCTTTTTTTGTTTTAACTTAACACAAATCGGAGAACGTAACCACCGCGCATATACGGAGGGGGCGGCGAGGGGGCGGCGCACAACTTTGTGCGCTGCGCCCCCTCGTCGCCCCCTCCGTATACACGCGGTGTTTTTTTTGGTATCGAGAGGGGGCGGCGAGGAGGCCCCTATGTGTGTTGTCCTCGGCACCGCCACTTCCCTTTCGCCACCGCCACCACCCTTTCGCCACTGCCCCCCTTCCGCCACCACGCGTACGCGCGCGCGTCCTCTCACGCGCCACACTATATGTTTCTTTAATTAATTAGTTTTTACTACATGTCTTCAGGACTGACATATGGCAGGCGATTGAGCTGACCGATTCTTGGAAGCTACGATCCGGAAGCCGAAGCACATATAACTATAAGGGTATATTGCCCCTATGTGTGGTTTTGATAATTAATGACAACCCCTATGGACTAATATTTTCATTGAGTTTATATGAAGGAATATTCCATAGGTACTACTTGTATTCCATGTGTCAGATTCAAGTATGGATTCCATGAAGATAAAGATACACCTTGTGTATTGGCATCAAGATCATCGATTTAAAGATACATATGTGATATGATCAAGAAAAAAATGAAGATGGAGTTCTTATGTGAAACTCAATATTAGCCATACTCTATCTTATGTGATAAGCAATGGATGATCAAGATCTTGAGAGCTTGATTCCAAGTGAAGAATTATTTATACATCTCAAGATAGTATGATAGAGTATGAGAAGATGCAAGGTTGAGTCGTGCAAGTTCAAGATGAGCATCTCAAGTGGAACACATACTTGAAGCTTGCCGTCCATGTGGCGATAATGGACATGTGAAGATGTGCATCAATAGAGCTTTCCCATCATGGTGTATGGGGGAGTATTTGTGAGTCTTCACGAAGCAACGATGATCAAGTTGAGGCATTCCGGCTTGTGTGGAGCTTGAAGAGCTATCATCAAGATCAAGCGGGATGCGCAAGGCAAAGGTATGGCTTTGCTAGGTTTTCCTTTTACCGGTCTCAAGGTGGTTGATGGGAGACCGGATTATAGGATAGATAGCCGCACTATTAAGAGGGGCTTTCGGTTTGGAAACTTGATCACATCGTCTTAGGGAGCTCAATCCTTTGCATACTTTGCATATCCCCATTGCTTCTTGGTATTTCTCTGTGTGAGGTTCTTGAGCTTGTTGCTAGCTTTACAATAAGCCCAAGTTCATCGAAAACGAAATCCGCATGCATCTTCTATTGCGTTTTCGAGGTTGGGTGATTTTACCGGTTATTCATGATATAAGGTTATACCTTTTATATTCATGATAAAATCCCCTCCTACAGATTCTTGTGTTTACACTTTCTATTGGATAGCATTTGTTGTTATCTTCCAAACATTCGAATCGGAGTTCGGGAGCATTTGTTATTAAAGAAAAAGGGAAAAGAGTGAAAGAAGAAAAAGAAAAGGAAAAGGGGAGAGGCCACCGGCCGACCGACCGGCCTGCCAGCCCACCCAGCCAAGGCCGGCCCGGGCGCTGATGCCAGCCGGGCTCCCTACTGTGGCGGCCCCGATTTTGATCCGGCCCAGGGCCCGGCTACCGCCGGCCTGCTCGGCCTGCGCCCCGGCCTGACCGGGCGCCGCACTGCTGGCCGCTTCTCCCCCGCGCGGCCCACTCGCCGGCCCGGCTGGGCCGCCTAGCCCGCCGCACGGCCAGCCTCCCCATCCGGCCTCAGATCCGGTTTGGCCGGGCTGCTGACCGGCCAGTCCGGCTCCAGCCCCGGTCGGCCGGCCGGTCCGACCGGCTGGGCCGATTTTTATGTGCGATTTTCTGTGCTCTTTTTCCCCAATGGTTATTTTCTCTCCCATGCTATAAATAGCCCTTCTTCCACCTTGAGCAAGTTAGTTCTTCCTATTCTCTCTCCTGCATTGTTGCCTTTGAAGAACTTGCTCTCTCTTGTCTCCCCCTGACACGCGTACAGCACGCGATCGTTGGGAACCCCAAGTGGAAGGTGTGATGCGTACAACAGTAAGTTTCCCTCAGTAAGAAAACAATGTTTATCGAACCAATAGGAGTCAAGAAGCACGTTGAAGGTTGATGGCGGCGGAGTGTAGTGCGGCGCAACACCAGGGATTCCAGCGCCAACGTGAAACCTGCACAACACAACCAAATTACTTTGCCCCAACGTGACAATGAGGTTGTCAATCTCACCGGCCTGCTGTAACAAAGGATTAGATGTATAGTGTGGATGATGATGTTTGTAAAAAAAGTAGAGCGAGAATTGCAGTAGATTGTATTCGATGTAAAGAATGGACCGGGGTCCATAGTTCACTAGTGGTGTCTCTCCCATAAGATAAATAGCATGTTGGGTGAACAAATTATAGTTGGGCAATTGACAAATAAAGAGCGCATGACCATGCACATACATGTTATGATGAGTATTGTGAGATTTAATTGGGCATTACGACAAAGTACATAGACCGCTATCCAGCATGCATCTATGCCTAAAAAGTCCACCTTCAGGTTATCATCCGAACCCCCTCCAGTATTAAGTTGCAAACAACAGACAATTGCATTAAGTATGGTGCGTAATGTAATCAACAAATACATCCTTAGACATAGCATTTATGTTTTATCCCTATTGGCAACAGCACATCCACAACCTTAGAACTTTCTGTCACTGTCCCAGATTTAATGGAGGCATGAACCCACTATCGAGCATAAATACTCCCTCTTGGAGTTACAAGTAACGACTTGGCTAGAGCCTCTACTAATAACGGAGAGCATGCAAGATCATAAACAACACATAGATGATGGATTGATAATCAACATAGCATAGTATTCCATATTCATCGGATCCCAACAAACGCAACATGTAGCATTACAAATAGATGATCTTGATCATGTTAGGCAGCTCACAAGATCGACAATGATAGCACAATTAGGAGAAGACAACCATCTAGCTACTGCTATGGACCCATAGTCCAGGGGTGAACTACTCACACATCACTCCGGAGGCGACCATGGCAGTGAAGAGTCCTCCGGGAGATGATTCCCCTTTCCGGCAGGGTACCGGAGGCGATCTCCTGAATCCCCCGAGATGGGATTGGCGGCGGCGGAGTCTCTGGAAGGTTTTCCATATCGTGGCTCTCGGTACTAGAGTTATTATCGACGAAGGCTTCTTATAGGCGGAAGGGTAGGTCAGGGGGCGCCACGAGGGGCCCACACGCTAGGGCCGCGCGGCCAGGGGCTGGGCCGCGCCGCCCTGCTGTGTGGCCGCCTCGTCGCCCCACTTCGTTTCCCTTTCGGACTTTTGGAAGCTTCGTGGAAAAATAAGATCCTGGGCGTTGATTTCGTCCAATTCCGAGAATATTTCCTTACTAGGATTTCTGGAACCAAAAACAGCAGAAAACAGCAACTGGCTCTTCGGCATCTCGTTAATAGGTTAGTGCCGGAAAATGCATAAATATGACATAAATTATGTATAAAACATGTGTGTATCATCATAAAACAAGCATGGAACATAAGAAATTATCGATACGCTGGAGACGTATCAGCATCCCCAAGCTTAGTTCCTACTCGTCCCGAGTAGGTAAATGATAACAAAGATAATTTCTGAAGTGACATGCTATCATAATCTTGATCAATACTATTGTAAGCACATGAGATGAATGCAGCGATTCGAAGCAATGGTAAATACGATGAGTAAACAATTGAATCATATAACAAAGACTTTTCATGAATAGTACTTTCAAGACAAGCATCAATAAGTCTTGCATAAGAGTTAACTCATAAAGCAATAAATTCAAAGTAAAGGCATTGAAGCAACACAAAGGAAGATGAAGTTTCAGCGGTTGCTTTCAACTTGTAACATGTATATCTCATGGATATTGTCAACATAAAGTAATATAATAAGTGCAGTATGCAAGTATGTAGGAATCAGTGCACAGTTAACACAAGTGTTTGCTTCTAGGATAGAAGGAAGTAGGTAAACTGACTCAACATAAAAGTAGAAGAATGGCCCTTCGCAGAGGGAAGCATTGATTGCTATATTTGTGCTAGAGCTTTTATTTTGAAAACATAAAGAGAACATAAAAGTAAAGTTTTGAGAGGTGTTTGTTGTTGTCAACGAATGGTAGTGGGCACTCTAACCCCCTTGCCAGACAGACTTTCAAAGAGCGGCTCCCATGAATTTTTATTTTTGGGTGGCACTCCTTCCAACCTTGCTTTCACAAACCATGGCTAACCGAATCCTCGGGTGCCTGCCAACAATCTCATACCATGAAGGAGTGCCTTTTTATTTTAGTTTTATTTAGATGACACTCCTCCCCACCTTTGTTTTCTCAAGCCATGGCTAACCGAATCCTCGGGTGCCGTCCAACAATCACATACCATGGAGGAGTGTCTATTTGTAAATTTATGAAAGTTAATTAATTCTGGGCTGGGAACCCCATTGCCAGCTCTTTTTGCAAAAATATTGGATAAGCGGATGAAGCCACTAGTCCATTGGTGAAAGTTGTCCAACAAGATTGAAAGATAAACACCACATACTTCCTCATGAGCTATAAAACATTGACACAAATAAGAGGTAATAAATTTTGAAGTGTTTAAAGGTAGCACTCAAGCAATTTACTTTGGAATGGCGGAGAAATACCATGTAGTAGGTAGGTATGGTGGACACAAGTGGCATAGTGTTTGGCTCAAGGATTTTGGATGCACGAGAAGTAATCCCTCTCAATACAAGGCTTAGGCTAGTAAGGTTATTGGAAACAAACACAAGTATGAACCGGTGCAGAAAAACTCACATAAAAAACATATTGCAAGCATTATAAGACTCTACACCGTCTTCCTTGTTGTTCAACCCTTACTAGAAAAATATCTAGACCTTAGAGAGACCAATCATGCAAACCAAATTTTAGCAAGCTCTATGTATTTCTTCATTAATAGGTGCAAAGTATATGATGCAAGACCTAAAACATGAGCACAACAATTGCCAAGTATCACATTATTCAAGACATTATACCAATTACCACATGTAGCATTTCCCGTTTCCAACCATATAACAATTAACGAAGCAGTTTCAGCCTTCGCCATGAACACTATGAGTAAAGCCAAGAACATATTTGTTCATATGCAACAGAGGAGCGTGTCTCTCTCCCACACAATGAATGCTAGGGTCCATTTTATTCAATCAAAACAAAAACAAAAACAAACAGACGCTCCAAGTAAAGCACATAAGATGTGATGGAATAAAAATATAGTTTCACTAGAGGAACCTGATAATGTTGTCGATGAAGAAGGGGATGCCTTGGGCATCCCCAAGCTTAGATGCTTGAGTCTTCTTGAAATATGCAGGGATGAACCACCGGGGCATCCCAAGCTTAGAGCTTTCACTCTCCTTGATCATATTGTATCATCCTCCTCTCTTGATCCTTGAAAACTTCCTCCACACCAAACTCAAAACAACTCATTAGAGGGTTAGTGCATAATCAAAATTCACATGTTCAGAGGTGACATAATCATTCTTAACACTTCTGGACATTGCACAAAGCTACTGAAAGTTAATGGAATAAAGAAATCCATCAAACATAGCAAAACAGGCAATGCGAAATAAAAGGCAGAATTTGTCAAAACAGAACAGTCCGTAAAGACGAATTTTTTAGGTGCACCAGACTTGCTCAAATGAAAATTCTCAAATTGAATGAAAGTTGCGTACATATCTGAGGATCACTCACGTAAATTGGCAGATTTTTCTGAGCTACCTACAGAGACTACTGATCAAATTCGTGACAGCAAGAAATCTGTTTCTACGCAGTAATCCAAATCTAGTATGAACCTTACTATCAAAGACTTTACTTGGCACAACAATGCAATAAAATAAAGATAAGGAGAGGTTTCTACAGTAGTAACAACTTCCAAGACTCAAATATAAAACAAAAGTGCAGAAGTAAAATCATGGGTTGTCTCCCATAAGCGCTTTTCTTTAACGCCTTTCAGCTAGGCGCAGAAAGTGTATATCAAGAATTATCAAGAGATGAAGCATCAACATCATAATTTGTTCTAATAATAGAATCAAAAGGTAACTTCATTCTCTTTCTAGGGAAGTGTTCCATACCTTTCTTGAGAGGAAATTGATATTTAATATTACCTTCCTTCATATCAATAATAGCACCAACAGTTCGAAGAAAAGGTCTTCCCAATATAATGGGACAAGATGCATTGCATTCAATATCCAAGACAATAAAATCAACGGGGACAAGGTTATTGTTAACCGTAATGCGAACATTATCAATCCTCCCCAAAGGTTTCTTTGTAGAATTATCAGCAAGATTAACATCCAAATAACAATTTTTCAATGGTGGCAAGTCAAGCATATTATAGATTTTCCTAGTCATAACGGAAATACTTGCACCAAGATCACATAAAGCATTACAATCAAAATCATTGACCTTCATCTTAATTATGGGCTCCCAACCATCCTCTAACTTCCTAGGAATAGAGGCTTCACGTTCTAATTTCTCTTCTCTAGCTTTTATGAGAGCATTTGTAATATGTTTTGTAAAGGCCAAATTTATAGCACTAGCATTGGGACTCTTAGCAAGTTTTTGTAAGAACTTTATAACTTCAGAGATGTGACAATAATCAAAATCTAAACCATTATAATCTAAAGCAATGGGATCATTGTCCCCAATATTGGAAAAAATTTCAGCAGTTTTATCACAGGCAGTTTCAGCAGTTTTAGCAATTTCAGGCAGTTTTGTAACCTTTGCATTAGGAGTAGAAACATTGCCAACACCAATTATTTTACCATTGATAGTAGGAGGTGTGTCAACATGTGAAGCATTTTCATTGCTAGTGGTGTTAATAGTCCAAACTTTATCTATATTATCTTCTTTAGCATTTTCATCTTTTTCCCACCTAGCACGCAATTCGGCCATCAATCTTATATTCTCATTAATTCTAACTTGGATGGCGTTTGCTGTAGCAAATGACTTAATATATTTATTTTCATTAGGCATAACTTTCAATTTCAAAAGATCAACATCAGCAGCAAGACTATCGACTTTAGAAGCAAGAATATCAATTTTACCAAGCTTTTCTTCAACAGTTTTGTTAAAAGCAGTTTGTGTACTAATAAATTCTTTAAGCATGGCTTCAAGTCCAGGGGGTGTATTCCTATTATTGTTTTAAGAATTCCCATAAGAATTACCATAACCGTTACCATTATTATAAGGATATGGCCTGTAGTTGTTACTAGAATTGTTCCGATAAGTATTGTTGTTGAAATTATTATCTTTAATGAAGTTCACATCAACATGTTCTTCTTGAGCAACCAATGAAGCTAACATAATATTATTAGGATCAACATTAGTCCTACCATTCACAAGCATAAACATAATAGTATCAATCTTATCATTCAAGGAAGAGGTTTCTTCAACAGAATTTACCTTCTTACCTTGTGGAGCTCTTTCTGTGTGC
Organism: Lolium perenne; assembly: GCF_019359855.2. Taxonomy (NCBI): domain Eukaryota; kingdom Viridiplantae; phylum Streptophyta; class Magnoliopsida; order Poales; family Poaceae; genus Lolium; species Lolium perenne. The sequence continues at coordinate 107,188,630 of NC_067246.2, read as the reverse complement.
CATTCAGAGTAATTAATCATCATATTATCAAGAAGCTTTGTTGCGGCGCCTAGAGTGATGGACATAAAGGTACCTCCAGCAGCTGAATCCAATAAGTTCCGCGAAAAAAAATTCAGTCCTGCATAAAAGGTTTGGATGATCATCCAAGTAGTCAGTCCATGGGTTGGGCAATTTTTAACCAAAGATTTCATTCTTTCCCATGCTTGGGCAACATGCTCATTATCCAATTGCTTAAAATTCATTATACTACTTCTCAAAGATATAATTTTAGCAGGAGGATAATATCTACCAATAAAAGTATCCTTACATTTAGTCCATGAATCAATACTATTCTTAGGCAAAGATAGCAACCAATCTTTAGCTCTTCCTCTTAATGAGAAAGGAAACAATTTTAATTTTATAATGTCACCATCTACATCCTTATACTTTTGCATTTCACATAGTTCAACAAAATTATTAAGATGGGCAGCAGCATCATCAGAACTAACACCAGAAAATTGCTCTCTCATAACAAGATTCAGTAAAGCAGGTTTAATTTCAAAGAATTCTGTTGTAGTAGCAGGTGGAGCAATAGGTGTGCATAAGAAATCATTATTATTTGTGTTTGTGAAGTCACACAACTTAGTATTTTCAGGAGTACCCATTTTAGCAATAGTAAATAAAGCAAACTAGATAAAGTAAATGCAAGTAACTAATTTTTTTGTGTTTTTTAATATGGCAAACAAGACAGTAAGTAAAGTAAAGCTAGCAACTATTTTTTTTGTATTTTTGTTTTAGTGCAGCAAACAAAGTAGTAAATAAAAATAAAGCAAGACAAAAACAAAATAAAGAGATTGGAAGTGGAGACTCCCCTTGCAGCGTGTCTTGATCTCCCCGGCAACGGCGCCAGAAATTTAGATTGACATGCGTACATCACGCGGCCGTTGGGAACCCCAAGTGGAAGGTGTGATGCGTATAGCAGTAAGTTTCCCTCAGTAAGAAACCAAGGTTTATCGAACCAGTAGGAGTCAAGAAGCACGTTGAAGGTTGATGGCGGCAGAGTGTAGTGCGGCGCAACACCAGGGATTCCGGCGCCAATGTGGAACCTGCACAACACAACCAAATTACTTTGCCCCAACGTGACAGTGAGGTTGTCAATCTCATCGGCTTGCTGTAAAAAAGGATTAGATGTATAGTGTGGATGATGATGTTTGCAGAAAACAGTAGAGCGAGAATTGCAGTAGATTGTATTCGATGTAAAGAATGGACCGGGTTCCACAGTTCACTAGTGGTGTCTCTCCCATAAGATAAATAGCATGTTGGGTGAACAAATTATAGTTGGGCAATTGACAAATAAAGAGGGCATGACCATGCACATACATGTTATGATGAGTAGTGTGAGATTTAATTGGGCATTACGACAAAGTACATAGACCGCTATCCAGCATACATCTATGCCTAAAAAGTCCACCTTCAGGTTATCATCCGAACCCCCTCCAGTATTAAGTTGCAAACAACAGACAATTGCATTAAGTATGGTGCATAATGTAATCAACAAATACATCCTTAGACATAGAATTGATGTTTTATCCCTAGTGGCAACAGCACATCCACAACCTTAGAACTTTCTGTCACTGTCCCAGATTTAATGGAGGCATGAAACCATTATCGAGCATAAACTCCCTCTTGGAGTTACAAGTAACGACTTGACCAGAGCCTCTACTAATAAGAGAGCATGCAAGATCATAAACAACACATAGATGATAGATTGATAATCAACATAGCATAGTATTCCATATTCATTGGATCCCAACAAACGCAACATGTAGCATTACAAATAGATGATCTTGATCATGTTAGGCAGCTCACAAGATCGACAATGATAGCAAAATTAGGAGAAGACAACCATCTAGCTACTGCTATGGACCCATAGTCCAGGGGTGAACTACTCACACATCACTCCGGAGGCGACCATGGCGGTGAAGAATCCTCCGGGAGATGATTCCCCTCTCCGGCAGGGTGCCGGAGGCGATCTCCTGAATCCCCCGAGATGGGATTGGCGGCGGCGGTGTCTCTGGAAGGTTTTCCGTATCGTGGCTCTCGGTACTGGAGTTATTATCGACGAAGGCTTCTTATAGGCGGAAGGGTAGATCAGGGGGCGCCACGAGGGGCCCACACGCTAGGGCGGCGCGGCCCAGCCCCACTTCGTTTCCCTTTCGGACTTCTGGAAGCTTCATGGAAAAATAAGATCCTGGGCGTTGATTTCGTTGAATTCCGAGAATATTTCCTTACTAGGATTTCTGAAACCAAAAACAGCAGAAAACAGCAACTGGCTCTTTGGCATCTCGTTAATAGGTTAGTGCCGGAAAATACGTAATATGACATAAAGTATGTATAAAACATGTGTGTATCATCATAAAACAAGCATGGAACATAAGAAATTATCGATACGTTGGAGACGTATCACCCCCCATGATTCTTGCTCATTCTTGAGGGATCTAAGAGAGGAGATCTAGATCTACACTTCCACCAATCCATTTCTCCTCTTAATGAGGGGAAGTCTTGGGATCTAGATCTTGGAGTCTTTTGTTGACTTTCCCCATTGTTCTTCCTCTCCAATCTCATCTTAGCATTTGTTGCTTGGGTGGGATTTGAGAGTGAAGGATTTGAACACCTCTAGTGTTCTTGCTTTGCATCATTGCATAGTGTTGAGCTCTCCACCACGATCAGTTCGAGTGAGAGACCGTGAGCTTGTTACTCTTGGAGGGAGACCTCCTAGTTGGCTTGGCGGTTCGTGCTCCGGTGATCTCTTCAAGAAGATTGTGAAGAGGCCCGAGTTTCTCCTTCGTGGAGCTTGTGAAGTGGTTGTGGAGCTTGTCATCTCCGGAGTGGAGGAAAAGCTAACCATAAGGAAAGGGCCATTATCCTTCGTGGGTGTGGTTTGGAGAATAGGGTGAGCCTTCGTGGCGCGGGGAATCCTTCGTGGGACCTCCACTCCTCCAAACGTGACGTACCTTCTTGCAAAGGAAGGGAACACGGGAATACATCCTCGTCTCCGTGTGCCTCAGTTATTTCTATACCCGAGCTCTCTTTCCTTGTGATAGCCATCGTGCTTAAAGTACATATATCTTGCTATCACTTGTGCTACATATATCTTGTGCCTATCTTGCTTAGCTCTAGTTGCTATTGTTACACTTAGTTGAGCTTAGCATATTTAGGGTTTGTGCTTGTAAACTAAACATTAGTTTAATTTCGCATTCTTACAAGACAAATCCGCAAGAGTTTGTAATTGCCTATTCACCCCCCCTCTAGGCGACATCTCGATCTTTCAATTGGTATCAGAGCAAGGTCTCTCCTTGTTTAAGGCTTCACCGCATTGAGTGTAAAGATGTTGGCTAGTAATTTAGTGCACAATGACACAATTATCTTTGTTGTCACAAATTATCTTTTGTGGCGAAATTTCTTGCTTTGCAATCTTCGGACCTTGTGTCCAAACATTGAGCAATTTCTAGATGTAGGTTTTTCTCCTCCGATGGATCCTCAAAATCTATCTTTAGAGGATGATAAAAACTTACATCTTGAAGCTCAAGTATCTAATGAGCTTGTATTCTCCTTGACACCAGATTTTCATAGGTTCTTGATATATATAAAGCGAAAGTCGTCTCATGAGATGTGGATCAAGCTTAAGGAAATGTTTGGTGGATCCACTTCTCATTTGGTTGGTGGTGACTCCGAGGAGCTCTCTTCCCCTTCACATCATGAAGAGCTCCAAGTTTCTTCCACCTCCGGCCGTGATGAGTTCTCATCTTCTTCCACTTCACCAACGTGTAGCAAGACATGAGGTAATGATACGGTGAGTGGTCAGGAAAATTGCAATGTTGATATTGTGCTCAATAGTGATGATTCTTCATCTTTATCCCATTGCAATGCTTCCTCTTTGGACTTAAACACATCTAGCATTGAAAATAATCTACATGCTTGTGTTGATAGTCCTTGCATATCATGTGTAAATTGCTTACATAGATCTCATGATGATATGCTTACCTTGTCTTGTTCCCATAATCAAAATGCTTCTAGTCCCTCTAGTCGGTTGTTGACTAACAATGTAGAGGAAACCGAAAACTCTATGGATCAAGACATGATCTCAAATGAGGATTCAAGAATATCTTCATCTTCATCCTCCGGTATGCACATGTGCCTTATGGCAAATGGATCAAAGGTATCTCCTACTTTGACTCCTAACACTTCCTCCAATGATGAGAGTGATGATGATGATAATGATGAAGAATATAATACCTTGTTGCATGATATGGGGATGGTATATGCTTCTCTTCATGGTAATAAAGAAGCTCGTGCTAATCTCGAACACTCTATGAAAACCTTGAATAAATACAAGGAAACCATAGTGGAGTTAGAGTCTCATATTGAAAATAGGAGACTAAGAATTGTTCTCCTCAAGCAAGAGCTAAAAGATGAGAAGCATACTAACTTTATGCTTACATAAAAAATTGAATCCTATGAGATTGAAAATGAAAAATCCATTGTTAATGCTTGTGCTACTAACTCTACTTCTTGTGAAGCATCTATCTTAAAGGAGAATGTTGAGCTAAGGGCTCAACTTGATTGGCTAACTAGGAATTGAAGGGAATTGGAAGAAAGCAATAAAACGCTCTCACACTCTCTTGAGGATCTCCTAACTTCCTACGATGAGCTAAAGTTAGCTCATGAGGCTAGTATCACTAAGGTAACATCTTGTGAGCCTCATGTGGACATTAGCACAACCTCTACTCAAAATGTTATATTGTCATGTGCTAGTCCTTGTAATCCATCTAGTCATACTAGTGACACACCTTGTGTTGGATTACTTGCTTTGCCTTGTTGCTCTAACAATGAAGCTCCTACTTCCTCTAGTACTTGTATTTCTACTAACCATGTAGAGCAAATCAAAGAGCTCGAGGCCCAAGTACTTTCTTTGAAGAAAGACTTGGAAAAGCGTCATGAAGGGAAATCCGCACTTGACAAAATGCTAAGTGTGCAACAATCCCCCAATGACAAGAGTGGACTTGGATTCAACTCCAATAACAAGAACAAGTCCAAGAGAAAGAGCAACAAGAAGAAGGGCCAAGACAAAGTCAAGGATCCGGTCAAGTTGGTTTGCTTCAAGTGTAAGGTTGAAGGGCATCATGTTAGAACATGCCCATTGAAGAAGAAGAAGAAGAAGCACTTGAGTGAGAAACAACAAGGGAAACAGCCACAAGGTCAAGGTCAAGCTCATGCTCGACCTCAAGTTGAAGATAGGACACTTCCCAAGAAGAATCAAGATATTTTTCCCCAAGAGAAGAAATCAATAAAGAAGAGAAAGGGGAAAGCACTTGCTACTTATGCCGTGAGAAGGGGCACTTTGCTTCTTCATGTTTAAGTGGTACCTTATCCAACCCTATCATTGTTGATGATGATTATTCTCTTACTAGGATAAGTATGGCAATGTGTTTGCCAAGTTTGTTGGAACTCAAAGTGGTTTCAAGAAAAGAACCATTTGGGTTGCCAAGCCTATTGTGACTAACCTCTTAGGACCCAGCGTGGTTGGGGACCAACAAGCTCAAACTTGATCAATAGGTGCATGTGGAGGTTGATACGTCGCAAACGTATCTATAATTTTTGATGTTACATGCTTGTTTTACACCAGTTACTATATGTTTTAAAGGACTAACCTATTAATAGTTGCAAAAGTGCAAAAGTTCTTGGTTTCAACTTTGTTGTGCAGGAAATAGGCAAATATGGAAGGAAATAGCTCATTATGGTGAAATCTGGAATTTCCCGGAATCTATCCCTGCTGAACACTTTTCAAAGATCGCTTCGAAACTCCATCAAAACGACGTCCAATGGAAAAGTCGTAAACTACAAAGTTGTATAGAATTTCAAACCGAACAATTTGGACCTCTTATTCATCCAGAACGGACAACGGATGCATCCGGCAGAGCAGAATTAATGCGGAGGTTCGTGCAGTCTCGAGACTCCGAAAGTTGGTGACGTATTTGACACAAACTCTTTCCATACCTGGATATTTCGGCCCAGCCACGAGTTGTGAGGCTCATGAAGGACAGAGGGTAGTCCTAGGAAGGTTCTAGAGGTGCCCAAGATCCCTTGGATAAAAGGGGCATCCATCCCATGGCCTAGATTGCATCTCCAACACTATATATTGATGGGAAACCCTATTTTTGGAGGCCCCCAAGCATTGTCACGAAAATCCTCCTCCTTGGCAGCAGCCAAGGAGGGGGAAACACTCACCTACACCAGCACCAACTCAAGGAAGAAGAAGGCTAAGGGGCGGCGCTCCCCCATGATGCCGGCGGCGGGGAAGGAGTCCCCCGCGCCGCCGCCGCCGCCCACGCCTCCGCCTCCCGGCGCTCCTCGCTGAGCCCTCCAACGTCTTCACCGCCATCTCCATCCCCAACTCCTCATTTTATTCAGTGGTCCATCCTCTCACAAACCTCTGTACCGCCCTATGTAAACATGGTGTTTGATGCTACAAGTTATAATCCTATGATCTATATCATGTTGCCATAGTTTATTTGTTCTTTGATTGATTGGTTGTTTCTCTTTGGTTCATTAGAGTTATATGTTGATATGTTACCGTCCTTGGTGCCCATTATATTTGTGCGCGCATGGATCAAGCACCATAGGGTTGGTAGTACTTGTATACTAGAAGGGGGAAGTTCTGCCGGAGTGACAGAAACCTAAGGACGCGAACCGGATAGTTGCACGTATGGGAGTAAGAGGACCATTTACTTAAGGCTATGGTTGGGGAAACCTTAATGCTTGTTAGTATTTACGGATGTTTGCTAGCAAGCCAATCATATAGTACTTGTAATCCCGGAGGGAGAGCATGTGTATTTAGCCTCTCCTACATAGAAAGCTGCATCGAAGACATTGAACCCAAGATCTTCACTAATTGATCTTGGACAAAGCCATCACTATTACCACCGCCTTTCCACACTCATGATACTGTTAGTTTAGTTTGTTTTATTGTTGCATCACTAACATTTATTCCGTGTATTTTATTGTTCTGCAAAGTCACCTCTCATACCCGTTATCGCTCTAGTTTTATTTCTTAGATATTGCAAATGCTTAGTGTGCGTAGAGTTGTATCAGTGGTTGATAGAACTTGAGAGAATGTTTATCCTACCTTTAGCCCCTCGTTGGGTTTGACACTCTTACTTATCGAAAAGGCTACACGTGATCCCCTATACTTGTGGGATATCAAGATCTTTTCTGGCGCCGTTGCCGGGGAGCCATAGCGTAGGTGAATATTTTCGTGTGCACTTGTTTGCTTTATCTCTAAGTAGTTTTACTTCATGTACCTAGTTATTCTCTATCTCTTGTATGGATAGGGAATGCGAATTACAAAGTTGTACTTCTTATATAAAAAAATAAAAAAATGTTTTCAGAAAAGAAAAGTGATTGGAAAGATGAGTAATGGTGAAGTGGGGGTCGACCTTGAACACTTGTGTTCATATCTTCTTTCCATGGAAGCTTTTCATTAAAAACTTGTAAATAAGTGTATAGTGTACATATCCCGCTGTAAATGGAATGTATAGATAACCCCTAGCTTGTTATGCAAGATTGTCACTATGTTGCCTAGAAAACAGATTTCATGTGCTCCGCTGTAGAAAATTTTAAAAATCACCAGAACGTGATCTTGATCTGAAATTTCTTGAGTGCATAGTAGTGCTTGCTATCTAACTTTTGTTAGTTTTGACTTTTCTGATTTGAAGTACGTAGACAGATTTAATAATTCAATCTTTACAGACTAATTCTGTTGAGACAGATTTCCTGTGCTGTGCTGCAAAAATTCGTGAAAAATCTCAGTATTGCATTTTGATCTGAAATTTTTTTGTGCATAGACCTTAGGTTATGATCTGTCTTTCATTAATCATGAGTTTTTCGATTTGATTTACGTAACTATCTCATTGGGTGACATCTTTACAGAGTGTTCAGTTTTGACAGATTTCTATTCTCTTTGTTTAAATATTGTACTTAGGATTCAAAAGTTTCCTTCGTTTTCGACGTACGATTGAAATAATAAGAAACCTCAGTATTACAGTGGCTAAATATTTGATATATTTTATAGAAATTAGGGATACTTGAACACTTGTGGATTTTATTTAATGAGTACTAACCTACTAATGAGTTTTGTGAAGCTTTATGTGGATGCAGTTTTTTAGTTCCAATCAATATGGTGATATGAGATGAGCAAGAGAATGCAAGAGCTCAAGCTTGGGGATGTGTAGATGGATCCCAAGAGAATATTCAAGAAGATGCAAATATCTAAGCTTGGGGATGCCCAAGGTATCCCCCTATTCATCAACCAACATGAGGTTGTCTCCTTCAAACTCAATATTACCCATCTACATGTAAGCATTGTATATAGTTGCTTTTATTATCTTTGGTTTTATCCTATTTAGTTTTATTAGGTTCTTTATTTGGTTCTTGTTTCTTTGACAGTTTCACTTATAATTGGAAAACAACAACAAAAGGGGTTTGAGAGCTCCATCAAATAATCATGCCCATCTTAAATGGCTATAAAAAAAGAGCTTTATGGGAGACAACCCAATATGTTTATATTTATGTTATTTACTGCTTTGTTGAGTCTTGGTAGTCATTACTACTGTAATGACCTCTCCTTATCATGTTTGTTTTGTTTTTGTGCCAAGAATTGCCTCTAATGGTAAGAAAGTGGTATTTGGGGGATTTGCAATCTTGTTTACTGTTTCGGGTTCATCACGAAAAAAATCACCAAAAATCACCAGAATGTAAGTTTGAGCTGCCAATTTACGAGCATCTTCCCCAGGTATTTATCTAACTTTCATTAGTTCAGAGTTTTTCGAGTTACACAGCGTAACTATTTTCAAAAATCAATTTTTACGAACTGTTCTGTTTTGACAGATTCTTGCACTATTTTGCATTTGCATCTTTTTGCCCACCTTTTTGAGTTCTCTTGATCAAAGAACCTTATTGAAGTTGTGCTACAGTAGCTAATGCTTATTAAAATGCTTTTCATATGTCATACTGAACTTTGTAGATTTGATTAATATTATCATTGCACTAACGCTGCTAATGAGATTTGTGATGAGTTTTGTACGAAGGAAGTTTTCAAGTGTAAGAAAGAAGAATGATGAGATGAGATGAAGAATGGACAAAAGCTCAAGCTCGGGGATTCCCATGTCACCCCAAGATATATTCAATAAGTACAAGCGTCAAAGCTTGGGGATGCCTTGGGCATCCCCTTCTTCATCAATAAAAATATCAGATCCTATTTCTGTTCACTATATTTTTATTGCTTCATATACTATGTGTTATTCTTGGAGCATCTTTATTTTCTGTTGTGTATTTTATTTTCAATAAAGTGGGCACCATCATACCATGTTTGTTTGGGAGAGAGACACGCTCCGTTTTAATTGTATGAACGCTCTAGTTTTCACTCTTATTGTTCAACGAGCGTTTTATTTTTGCTAGTACCGCGTTTAGCTCTGGTTTTTCACTCCTATTTTGTTCAGAGCTTGTTAGTATGCTTCAGTTATATATGATTAGCTCTCTGATCTTTAATAAATATTATAAATGAGAGTTGTTTCAAATAAGTTGATTGGTGTTGGATACAAGTAAAAAGGTTTCATATTAATAGTGATGCAAATGGAAGATCTCCTCTGATGTTTCAATTGGGTTGAATTGATCATTTAGTTTAGACTTTTAATATCACCATATACTTTAATTAATAAGTTTTGTCTCTATGCATGATTATGACCATTATTGCTCTCTTAGTTGGTCGCTATCTTTCTTTTTGCTAGCCTTCATTCTGTACTGAGTATGATCTCTACTCGTGCATCCAACCACCAAAAACCAAAATATGCCAAAAGTGTCTACCATACCTACCTATATGTGGTATTGCACCGCCACTCCAAGTAAATTTACATGTTCTACCTTTAAAACCTTGAAAATAATTCCTTGTTTTTGCAATACATAGCTCATGGGAAAGTAGCATAAAAAAATATTGTGGTGAGGAATATGTCACTTATGTATCTTAGTTCTTATAAGCTGCTTGTTGTGTGGCAACCATGCTGACATGGGGACACCATCATCATATTTTTGATAAATATCATGTGAGTTACTATGCATGTACGTCTTGTCTGAAGTAAAGGAGATAACCATGATAAAAGGTTAGATTATGCATATTGTTAGAGAAAAACATTGGGCCGCTAACCAAAGCCATGTTTACATGGTGGAAGTTTCAGCATGGACATTAAAACCTCAAAAATCTCTTATGAGAAATTTATGTTGCCAAAAGCTTTAAGCTTAAAGAGGAGTCCATTTGTATGGTTTCCATGTTGTCCCGGTATGGATGTCTAAGTTGAGAATAATCAAAAGCGAGAAATTCAACGCGAACTTTCTCCTTAGACCTTTGTACAAGTGGCATGGAGGTACCCCTTTGTGAAACTTGGTTGAAACATATGTAGTGCGATGATAATCCATGAAAATCCGAGCTAATTAGGACAAGGTGCGGGCACTATTAGTATTCGATGCATGAGGCTTGCAACTTATAGGAAGTTTTATACATGACCTACATTACTTATTGCTACAGTTGACACAATTGCCTCTCTTAAAATTTTATATCTCTATGTTTTCAAAATAAAAAGCTCTAGCACATGTTTAATCCCTACTTCCCTCTGCGAAGGTCCATTCTTTTACTTTTTTGTTGAGTCTTCATCTTCTAAGTTATATGCACCGTCTTATGAGAGCATAGTTGTCATTCTTAGTTCTATGTGCATGGTCCCAAAATTATTATTGATTGAATCATAAATGTGTTATTAATTGTTCTTAAATTATTTGTATCTAGTCATCCTTTGAACTTTGAAGGTGCATGTCACCTCAAATTTTTTTTTATCACTTACCTACTCGAGGACGAGCAGGAGTTAAGCTTGGGGATGTTGATACGTCACAAACGTATCTATAATTTTTGATGTTCCATGCTTGTTTTATACCAATTACTATATGTTTTAAGGGACTAACCTATTAATAGTTGCAAAAGTGCACAAGTTTTTGGTTTCAACTTTGTTGTGCAGGAAAGAGGCAAATATGGAAGGAAATAGCTCATTATGGTGAAATCTGGAATTTCCCGGAATAAGTCCCTGCTGAACACTTTTCAAAGATCGCTTCGAAACTCCATCAAAACGACGTCCAATGGAAAAGTCGTAAACTACAAAGTTTTCGAGAATTGCAAACCAAACAATTTGGACATCTTATTCGTCCATAACGGACAACGGATGCATCGGCAGAGCAGAATTACTGCGTAGGTTCGTGCAGTCTCGGGACTCCAAAAGTTGGTGACGTATTTGACACAAACTCTTTCCGTACCTGGATATTTCGGCCCAGCCACGAGTTGTGAGGCTCATGAAGGACAGAGGGGAGTCCTAGGAAGGTTCTAGAGGTGCCCAAGAGCCCTTGGATCAAAGGGGCATCCATCTCATGGCCTAGATTGCATCTCCAACACTATATATTGATGGGAAACCCTATTTTTGGAGGCCCCCAAGCATTGTCACGAAAATCCTCCTCCTTGGCAGCAGCCAAGGAGGGGGAAACACTCATCTACACCAGCACCAACTCAAGGAAGAAGAAGGCTAAGGGGCGGCGCTCCCCCATGATGCCGGCGGCGGGGAAGTAGTCCCCCGTGCCGCCGCCGCCCACGCCTCCGCCTCCCGGCGCTCCTCGCTGAGCCCTCCAACGTCTTCACTGCCATCTCCATCACCAACTCCTCATTGTATTCAGTGGTCCATCCTCTCACAAACCTCTGTACACCCTATGTAAACATGGTGTTTGATGCTACAAGTTATAATCCTATGATCTATATCATGTTGCCATAGTTTATTTGTTCTTTGATTGATTGGTTGTTTCTATTTGGTTCATTAGAGTTGTATGTTGATATGTTACCGTTCTTGGTGCCCATTATATTTGTGCGTGCATGGATCAAGCACCATAGGGTTTGTAGTACTTGTATACTAGAAGGGGAAGTTCTGCCGGAGTGACAGAAACCTAAGGACGCGAACCGGATAGTTGCATGTATGGGAGTAAGAGGACCATTTAATTAAGGCTATGGTTGGGAAAACCTTAATGCCTGTTAGTATTTATGGATGTTTGCTAGCAAGCCAATCATATAGTACTTGTAATCCCGGAGGGAGAGCATGTATATTTAGCCTCTCCTACATAGAAAGCTGCATCGAAGACATTGAACCCAAGATCTTCACTAATTGATCTTGGACAAAGCCATCACTATTACCACCGCCTTTCCACACTCATGATATTGTTAGTTTAGTTTGTTTTATTGCTGCAGGACTAACATTTATTCTGTGTATTTTATTGTTCTGCAAAGTCACCTCTCATACCCGTTATCGCTCTAGTTTTATTTCCTAGATATTGCAAACGCTTAGTGTACGTAGAGTTGTATCAGTGGTTGATAGAACTTGAGAGAATGTTTATCCTACCTTTAGCTCCTCGTTGGGTTCGACACTCTTACTTATCGAAAAGGCTACATGTGATCCCCTATACTTATGGGATATCAGAGGTCATTGGAGACTTGGCTACTTCATGAAAAATTAAGGGATCTTCATATATTATATTTTGACCAATCCAAGCCGTATGGATTATCATTTGTATCTTATATCCAATGTTCCTTCTTGCGGTAACTTATACTTCAACTCATCATATTTATTGTAAGTTACTTGCCCCTTTGCATGTTTGGTTTTGTACCAAATATGTGTATGTATGTGTTGTGTCTTACTTACCTATCTTGTGTATTCAAGTATGTTTGTTTGACTCATCATATACTTGTGTATTGTTGTGAACCTAATGCATTTTGATGACATCTTATTTGGCTCTCTTTGAGTGATTAATGGAACATCCCATTTTGGGGGAGTGATATGCATTGTGCATCTCTCTTTCTTTAAAATGTGTGTATATGGGTACCACCACTTAGTATTGATATTGCAAGATTATCTAGTCACTATGTGGTGTGTCATACTCATGAGAAATTCAAATTCTAATATCCATTAATCATCTCTAGTCGATTTTAATTGCCTCTTGATTAGAAGAAAGGGATTTCTATTTTCGTGCCCTCGGTTCCTTAGTTGTGCTCAGTTTTCCCCAGCCCCTTAGTTTTTCCTCAGTTTTCCCCAAAACCTTGTCTGAAACCCGCAGAAGGAGGTCGGACGGAAGGAATCCCGTTAGTTGACGTTGGTTGGTGCTGGCAAGTGGGGCCGCTGTTGGTGCCCCGCAGTGGACACGTCTTCACTTATCCAGATCATCGTGGGACCCACAACTTGTCCACGTTAAGTGCGCCGGACCCACAGCTTACCCAGGTGACCGTTGCAAAATGGGAGCCCGAGCCAGCCCCGCGCCCGTGCCCGTGCCATTGCTTCGCCTTTCTTTCTCCGCGCCCCATTGTTCTTCTTCTCCGCCAGCGGCAGCCCTTCTCCGGTAGGCGGGTGATGTCTAGTTTCTCTTCGACCTCCCGTTCTTCATGGCCGCAGTATGGACCCGTGCCTTTGACAAGATGCCCTGACTGCCCACGCCAGGAGCCTCTGAAGCGGTCGATCTGTAAGACGGACGAGAACGGCAACCGTGGACGTGAGTTCGTTGCATGCGAGAGCTTGCCATATAGAGAGGGGGATAAGGTTAGATCTCGCTCCAATTTCTCTGTTTTCTCTCGATTTTCTTGTTATTCCCTCGAATTTGGGATTTAGGGTTCACGTTGTTGTTTTCAGATCTTGAAGAAATGCAGGCATTTCGAGTGGATCGATGTGTACGTTCAGAGGCTTGATTGCGAGGAATCAATTGGCGCTATTGGGGCGCAATTTGGGAGGGGACTTCTTTGTAGAGAATGCGGCGGAGAGAGGAGCCGTTCCGATTAGGGACCTTCCGATTATGCCTAATGCTCCCAATGCAGAACTGGTGGAAGTGAAGGGAGAACTGAAGAAAATGAACAAGCAGTTAAGGCAGCTGATCGAGTTGAAGAAGCAAGCTAATCTGATGGCTGGTTGTTTTTTTTGTTGTATAATTACGATCGGATTCTTATCATTGCTCACTGTGCGCTAGAAGTTGTTACAAGGGATACCTTGTTACAAATCCATTATTCAGTTACATGTACTTGTAGTTGTTTTCAAAGTTAGTGTGTGCATTCACCGAAATTACCAACTATATTCCCTAAAAGAAAAGGAAAGCTAAAGATCGTTGATAATTGTTAGAGGGGTGACAAATAATGCAATCACCGAAATCCGCAAATATGTATGCCTCATGTTTATACCAAAATTATACCACTTTTAGGCCTTTCCAAAATACCAATACCATATCCCAAACTATATTCCCTAAAAGAAAAGGACAGCTAAAGATAGTTGATAATTGTTAGAGGGGTGACAAATAATGCAATCGCCGAAATTCGCAAAAATGTATGCCTCATGTTTATAACAAAATTATACCACTTTTAGGCCGTTTCAAAATACCAATACTATAACCCAAACTATATTCCCTAAAAGAAAAGGACAGCTCAAGATAGTTGATAATTGTTAGAGGGGTGACAAATAATGCAATCCCCGAAATCCGCAAATATGTATGCCTCATGTTTATACCAAAATTATACCACTTTTAGGCCTTTCCAAAATACCAATACCATATCCCAAACTATATTCCCTAAAAGAAAAGGACAGCTAAAGATAGTTGATAATTGTTAGAGGGGTGACAAATAATGCAATCGCCGAAATCCGCAAAAATGTATGCCTCATGTTTATAACAAAATTATACCACTTTTAGGCCTTTTCAAAATACCAATACTATATCCCAAACTATATTCCCTAAAAGAAAAGGACAGCTCAAGATAGTTGATAATTGTTAGAGGGCTGACAAATAATGCAATCACCGAAATCCGCAAATATGTATGCCTCATGTTTATACCAATACTATATCCCAAACTATATTAAGTGGCAAACTCGTCATTGCATTCTCCACCGACAGAGAGAGAGAGATGGGTGGCCACGAAGAGAGAGAGAGAGAGAGAGAGAGAGAGAGAGGTTGCCACGAAGAGACGGATAGGGGTATACTGCCCGTTAGATCAGTGGATCAACGGTTCGTGGAGTCGATCCGTGTGACAACGGCTCAACCAATCAGGATAAGTTTGGGCTTCTCAGAGCATTTGTGACAGTACTTGAGGGCAAAACTGAGTAGTACTAAGAATCCAAGGGCACATAAATAGTAAATAGACTAAGGGATTCAAACAAAAGAATTACAAAATGAAAAATGTGTGTTTTGTACAATATAATTCATATTGGGCTACATCAAATTATTTGCAATTCAAATATACATGAGTGTGACAATTATGGCATCATTTAGACAAACTATGTTTTGGGAAAGATGTTTTGCAAAGGGGTTTGGGTGGAAAACCATGCATCTTCATAGCTACACTAGTGATTCTGAGAAGTGGCAATTTGTGGTAAAACTTGATTTATATATGTTTGTTAAGGTTTTCTAGGTGGCAGGTTGCGTACGAAGACTCCATGAGTAGTTGCCACTATGTTTTTATTTTTGGATTTTTTTGCGCATGAAATGACTCAATTAGCTATGTTAATCTCATTTGTTGACTCTCTCAAGTTGACCAGCTACCTGAGGGTAAAACTGAGTATATTGCACTTGCCGGTCTAAGTCCTCGAGGGGAAAACTGAGTACAGATAAAATTTCTGTATAAGGCCTGAGGTTATAACTGAGTACACCAAACGTCCCAGGGTTAGACTCGGGTAGCGGTGCACGCTGCAGCCGTGCATAGCGGACGCGTGTTGCCGTGCATAGCGGACGCGTGTTGCGGTACACGCCACCTTCGTCTTTATAGAGCCTCTTTCTCTCCCTCGACGCACGTTCTCACCGCTCACCGCAACCGCCTCTCCTGTCCCATCATCTTCTCCACAACCGAAGAAAAAACCCCGAAGAAAACCGCCGGCGATGGAGAAGAATGAGATGCCCATTGTCGGCACATCAGCCGCCGCCCCCGTCCAGGCCCCTGTCGCTGCTTCCATCGTAGCAGCCGGCGCATCGGCCGCCGCCCCCGTCCGAGCCCCCGTCGATTGGGACCCGTACGAACCAAGTGCGGTTGACGCGCCGGAGAACCCCTACGACACCACCATCGTCGACAACGAGCCGGAGGTAACCCTTTGTTCCCTTGTTCTTATCTCATTTCAATCATTTTGTGTTAGATCTACCGTTATTACGGTTCGTCTGTTCCTAGTTCAATCCTTTTTTGTTAGATCTTGCGTTATTACTGTTCGTCTGTTTCCTAGTTCGATCCTTTTGTGTTAGATCTTGCGTTATTAGTGTTTGTGATTTGCTTTTGTTTAAGATTTGTGCCGATGATGATGAATATTTGGGCATAAATTGATTCAGGGTTTGGTCAGTAAACAATTGGTGTGTACAAATTTGTTGTGCATGATCTTTGGTTTCTTGACTCAAATCCTGGATATAAGTGTGTCCAATGTAACCGAGGCTACCTCTTTTTTCGAGCCCATATTATCATGCATGATTTTTTGTTCACTCTCTGTTCCATCATCGTTGCAATTGACTCCGTGTTTTTGCACGATCTTTGGTGCTACGTGACAGGTGCGAGCAATGACGCCGACAGCCGACGACGAGTCCTTCCACACCAAGACTCGTCACGTCCTCGGGAGGCTGCAGTCCGGCCATTACGATGGCCCTTTTGCTCGAGGCATTTACAAGTGCCCCTTCTGCAACAGAAGCTCCGCGCCACCGACTTCAACTCCCTGGTGAACCATGCTGAATCCATTGGCAGATGTGGCGCTAGAGTTGGAAGGACCGTGAACGTGCATGCGTACATGGCCAAACACAAAGCACTTGGGATTCACCTGCGCAACCTCCAAGCGAGTCACACGCGCTACCTGGAGGCGTTGAACGTGCCTATTGCACTCTCTGTATGTGACTGCTCTATCTGTAGAGCAGCTTAATTTCATGTAAAATGTAGCTTATGTTGGATCTATCGGTACTACTTTTGGATCTGTCCTGAATATATCTATGCTATGTTGGTTGCTGTATGCAGCTTATCCTATATTTTTTCTCTGGATTTGTGCCCTAGATTTCCTACCTGATTGGGTAAAAACGAAGGCATAAAGAAATGAATGGCGTTAAAAAACAGAAGGAGAAGCTGCTCTAGATTTGCTACCAATTTGGGCTATCAAATATGAATGAGATCGAGCGATAGAGAGGAAAAAGGTACATTGAAAACTGCTAATCTGGGCGAAAGAGACAGAAACCACTCGTGCCCCCGTCCCGGACCCACACGCTACGGCCCCACACGCTACGGCCACACAAACACGGCCTCGTCCTGTCCCACGCGGTCCCTTCCTACCAGCCCCACACGACGCGGTCCCACACGACGCGACCCCACAAACGACACGACCCCACTCGTCAGCACGGAACGGTCAACTTAACGGATTCCTTCCGTCCGAGCTCCTTCTGCGGTTCAGACAAGGGCTTGGGGAAAACTGAGGAAAAACTAAGGAGCTGGGGAAAACTGAGTACAACTAAGGACCTGAGGGCACGAAAATAGAAATCCCTAGAAGAAATGCTTTATCACATTATGGGGGAGTAATATGTTTTGTACATATCACAAGCCTAGAAAATGTGAACATATGAGGTTATGCCACTTGGAGTTGATGCTCTTAATTATCTTGTTCCTAGGTGGCATGTTTGCTCAAACAAGCTCCACTTCTATTGAAAAAGCTTTTATTGCTCATCTTATAGATTCTTGTTTGAGTAAGAAATTCTTGGTACGGTTTTTCCTCAAATACATATCTCTATACCTTATTTGAGACACCGTTTGCTTCAAGTTATTCTAATCATTGCCGTGCGTGATTGTTTGACTAGTTGAAGCTATCAAGAATCTTCATCCGTGCATAGTGCTTAATTCTATATACTTATCCTATGCCCTTTATTGTGAAATTGATCCTTACTATCCTTGTTGATATACCACCGGAAGTTAATTCCAATATTCTCCTTGTCTTTGACAATTGATAACCTTGTATGTGGTTGAATTTATGGATCACCTTCACCTTGGATTGCTTCTTATTGCCTTATTTTATTTCCAACATATCTTTTATTGCTCCCATGTGTCTTCCTTGTCCCTTTGAAAAATCTTTTGATAAATTCTCTTGATTCATATCAAGTGTTTGTTTTGGAAGACAAACCTTTTTTCTTTATGGTACATTGTGCCATTGTGAAAAGTGTAGAGGGTTTGGTTTATTTGTTCGAACCTTGCTCTTTTGGGAGTTTTGCTATCTCATTCCTTCTTCTATGCTTTATTTGTTGAATGAGATAAATCCTTGAGCATGTTTGCTTTATTTCATCCTTTATGCTCAATGGTTTCTTCTTAGTTCATTTGTTGAACTTTGTTGAACAAATCTTTTGTGATTTGCGTCTTTGATATATTTTGGACAACAAATTTGTTTGGTCACATCTTTATGCCTTCTTCAATTCATTTGGTGTTTGTCCAAAGTATATCTTTCTTGGATCTTTAAAGTCTTTATGCATGCTTATATGTAATTTGTTTATATTTGTAGCATGTTTGCTTTATTTGATCCATTATATAGGGTATACTCCATCAAATCCTAAATGGCTAAGATGTGCATGAAATTCAAATTTCATCTAAATATGCACATATTTATATGGAGTGTGTCCTATATATTGTGGTTAGTTTAACCATGTTGGACCCAATGAGTTTGGGGACCAAGATGTACTTGAATGTTGTTTTATGTACATTGGAGATGAAATGGAGGCTTGCCTCATCTATAAGGAAGGTGTTGTCACCATATGAGAATTGGAGACAAGCTAGGATGATCGATGAACTCTTATCTACTACATCAATTCATTGCTATCTCGGTAACAAGTATCTTATTCATACATACTCATATAGCATCCATCCTCTTGTAGGTTGCATCTTGTCATGAAATTGTTTATTTCAAAAATATTGAGGTTCTTGAAAAATCCTTTTAAAAGAAAACTTCTTATTGTACATTTGAGTAATTTGAGAAGATGCATATGATAGGAATATATATATATCATGTTTATGATTCACCTATCCCAAATATGCCCTCTAGCAATTTATTGCATATCAATTCCTCAAAGAGCTCTTATGTGCAATATTGATGAAATTGCGAAATAAATCCGTATTTATGATACTTTTTGCCTTTCTCAAAACATTCCAACTAGCTTTACTTCCCTTATTGTTAGTTGTGATGTTTTTGAGATTTTCTTGGTTGAAGCTTATTCATATACCATAAGTGAAAATTGGAGCCATAGGCTATATATGTTTTTTAAGCAAACATCCTTTGGTATATTTTATGACTTCATCTTGGATATCTTGTCTCATTTATTTTATTAACCTCTTATGTGTGCATGTTTCTTTATGGATCACATTGTCCACTTTAGAAACTTATATACATGAGAGCGTTAATCCATCACCTTGATATCCTTGTTCTTTGCCGACCATCTTTTATCCTTTTTTGTGGTGTTGGTAAAGAAGATTTATGAGTGCTTGGTTTATTTTTCTTTCTTCATGCACTCATATCTCGTAATTATTGGACTCAAGTTGTTCTTGATGAGCATATTATATTTATCTTGGTTGTGTTATAAATGATATAGAGGGAGTGAGGATTCCATGTTTTTGCATATTGTATTCAAATGCAAACATTATAAATTATGCATGAACCTTGGGGAGTGATGTCTACGTTCCCCCTCCTTTCCTGTAGACAGTGTTGGGCCTCCAAGAGCAGAGGTTTGTAGAACAGCAGCAAGTTTTCCCTTAAGTGGATCACCCAAGGTTTATCGAACTCAGGGAGGAAGAGGTCAAAGATATCCCTCTCATGCAACCCTGCAACCACAAAGCAAGAAGTCTCTTGTGTCCCCAACACACCAAATAGGTGCACTAGTTCGGCGAAGAGATAGTGAAATACAGGTGGTATGAATATATATGAGCAGTAGCAACGGTGCCAGAAAATAGCTTGCTGGCGTGTAGTTGATGGTGGTAGTATTGCAGCAGTAGTAACACAAGAAACAAGAAACAAGCAGTAGTAACGCAGCAGTATTTAGGAACAAGGCCTAGGGATTATACTTTCACTAGTGGACACTCTCAACATTGATCACATAACAGAATAGATAAATGCATACTCTACACTTTTGTTGGATGATGAACGCATTGCGTAGGATTACACGAACCCTCAATGCCGGAGTTAACAAGCTCCACAATTTGTTCATATTTAGTAACCTTATAGTGTAAGATAGATCAAAAGACTAAACCAAGTACTAACATAGCATGCACACTATCGCCTTCATGCATATGTAGGAGGAATAGATCACATCAATACCATCATAGTAATAATTAACTCCACAATCTACAAGAGATCATGATCATAGCCTACGACAAGAACCACACGGTGCACACACTAATCACCTTTACACACGTGCAGGAGGAATAGAACTACTTTAATAACATCACTAGAGTAGCACATAGATAGTAGTGATACAAAACTCATATGAATCTCAATCATGTAAAGCAGCTCATGAGATCATTGTATTGAAGTACATGGAGAGAGATTAACCACATAGCTACCGGTACAGCCCCGAGCCTCGATGGAGAACTACTCCCTCCTCATGGGAGTAGCAGCGGTGATGAAGATGGCGGTGGAGATGGCAGCGGTGTCGATGGAGAAGCCTTCCGGGGGCACTTCCCCGCTCCGACAGGGTGCCGGAACAGAGACTCCTGTCCCCCAGATCTTGGCTTCGCGATGGCGGCGGCTCTGGAAGGTTTTCCGTATCGTGGTTCTTCGTCGAACGCATCAGGGTTTTCGATCCAGGGGCTTTAAATAGGCGAAGAGGCGGCGCAGGAGGGCTGTCAGGGGGGCCACACTATAGGGCGGCGCGGCCCCCCCTCTGGCCGCGCCAGCCTATAGTTTGGTGGGCCTGTGGCCCCCCTCTGACCTCTCTGGTGTGTTCTGGATGCTTCCGGGGATTCTAAGATCTTTGGCGTTGATTTCGTCCGATTCCGAGAATATTTCGTTACTAGGATTTCTGAAACCAAAAACAGCAGAAAACAGGAACTGGCACTTCGGCATCTTGTTAATAGGTTAGTTCCAGAAAATGCACGAATATGACATAAAGTGTGCATAAAACATGTAGATAACATCAATAATGTGGCATGGAACATAAGAAATTATCGATACGTCGGAGACATATCAGCATCCCCAAGCTTAGTTCTGCTCGTCCCGAGCAGGTAAAACGATAACACAGATAATTTCTGGAGTGACATGCCATCATAACCTTGATCATACTATTGTAAGCATATGTAATGAATGCAGCAATCCAAGACAATGGTAATGACATGAGTAAACAACTGAATCATAAAGCAAAGACTTTTCATGAATAGCACTTCAAGACAAGCATCAATAAGTCTTGCATAAGAGTTAACTCATAAAGCAATAATTCAAAGTAAAGGCATTGAAACAACACAAAGGAAGATTAAGTTTTAGCGGTTGCTTTCAACTTATAACATGTATATCTCATGGATAGTTGTCAATGCAAAGCAATATAACAAGTGCAATATGCAAGTATGTAAGAATCAATGCACAGTTCACACAAGTGTTTGCTTCTTAAGGTGGAGAGAAATAGGTGAACTGACTCAACAATGAAAGTAAAAGAATGGTCCTTCAAAGAGGAAAGCATCGATTGCTATATTTGTGCTAGAGCTTTGATTTTGAAAACATAAAGAGAGCATAAAAGTAAAGTTTTGAGAGGTGTATGTTGTTGTCAACGAATGGTAGCGGGTACTCTAACCCCCTTGCCAGACAAACCTTCAAAGAGCGGCTCCCATTTTATTTTATTTTGGGTGGCACTCCTTCCAACCTTTCTTTCACAAACCATGGCTAACCGAATCCTCGGGTGCCTGCCAACAATCTCATACCATGAAGGAGTGCCTTTTTATTTTAGTTTTATTATGATGACACTCCTCCCAACCTTTGCTTACACAAGCCATGGCTAACCGAATCCTTCGGGTGCCGTCCAACAATCACATACCATGGAGGAGTGTCTATTTTTTGTTAATTAATTTGGGACTGGGAATCCCATTGCCAGCTCTTTTTGCAAAATTATTGGATAAGCGGATGAAGCCACTAGTCCATTGGTGAAAGTTGCCCAACAAGATTGAAAGATAAACACCACATACTTCCTCATGAGCTATAAAACATTGACACAAATCAGAGGTGATAAATTTTGAATTGTTTAAAGGTAGCACTCAAGCAATTTACTTTGGAATGGCAGGAAATACCATGTAGTAGGTAGGTATGGTGGACACAAATGGCATAGTGGTTGGCTCAAGTATTTTGGATGCATGAGAAGTATTCCCTCTCGATACAAGGTTTTAGGCTAGCAAGGTTGTTTGAAACAAACACAAGGATGAACCGGTGCAGCAAAACTCACATAAAAGACATATTGAAGACATTATAAGACTCTACACCGTCTTCCTTGTTGTTCAAACTCAATACTAGAAATTATCTAGACCTTAGAGAAACCAAATATGCAAACCAAATTTTAGCATGCTCTATGTATTTCTTCATTAATGGGTGCAAAGTATATGATGCAAGAGCTTAAACAAGAGCACAACAATTGCCAAGTATCACATTACCCAAGACATTATAGCAATTACTACATGTAGCATTTTCCAATTCCAACCATATAACATTTTAACGAAGAGGAAACTTCGCCATGAATATTATAAGCTAAGAACACATGTGTTCATACGAACCAGCGGAGCGTGTCTCTCTCCCACACAAGCATGATGTAATCCAATTTATTCAAACACAAACAAAAACAAAAACAAACAGACGCTCCAAGTAAAGTACATAAGATGTGACTGAATAAAAATATAGTTTCAAGAGAGGAACCTGATAATATTGTCGATGAAGAAGGGGATGCCTTGGGCATCCCCAAGCTTAGACGCTTGAGTCTTCTTGATATATGCAGGGGTGAACCACCGGGGCATCCCCAAGCTTAGAGCTTTCACTCTCCTTGATCATGGTATATCATCCTCCTCTCTTGACCCTTGAAAACTTCCTTCACACCAAACTCGAAACAAACTCATTAGAGGGTTAGTGCATAATCAAAAACTCACATGTTCAGAGGTGACACAATCATTCTTAACACTTCTGGACATTGCATAATGCTACTGGACATTAGTGGATCAAAGAAATTCATCCAACATAGCAAAAGAGGCAATGCGAAATAAAAGGCAGAATCTGTCAAAACAGAACAGTTCGTATTGACGAATTTTAAAATGGCACCAGACTTGCTCAAATGAAAATGCTCAAATTGAATGAAAGTTGCGTACATATCTGAGGATCATGCACGTAAATTGGCTTAATTTTCTGAGCTACCTACAGGGAGGTGGACCCAGATTCGTGACAGCAAAGAAATCTGGAACTGCGCAGTAATCCAAATCTAGTACTTACTTTTCTATCAACGGCTTTACTTGGCACAACAAAACACAAAACTAAGATAAGGAGAGGTTGCTACAGTAGTAAACAACTTCCAAGACACAAATATAAAACAAAGTACTGTAGCAAAATAACACATGGGTTATCTCCCAAGAAGTTCTTTCTTTATAGCCATTAAGATGGGCTCAGCAGTTTTAATGATGCACTCATAAGAAATAGTAGTTGAAGCAAAAGAGAGCATCAAGAGGCAAATTAGAAACACATTTAAGTCTAACATGCTTCCTATGCAAAGGAATCTTGTACACAAACAAGTTCATGAAGAGCAAAGTAACAAGCATAGGAAGATAAAACAAGTGTAGCTTCAAAAATTTCAGCACATAGAGAGGTGTTTTAGTAACATGAAAATTTTTGCAACCATATTTTCCTCTCTCATAATAACTTTCAGTAGCATCATGAGCAAACTCAACAATATAACTATCACATAAAGCATTCTTATCATGAGTCTCATGCATAAAATTATTACTCTCCACATAAGCATAATCAATTTTATTAGTTGTAGTGGGAGCAAATTCAACAAAGTAGCTATCATTATTATTCTCATCAAGTGTAGGAGGCATAGTATAATCACAACAAAATTTACTCTCCATAGTAGGTGGCACCAAAAGACCACTATCATTATAATCATCATAAATAGGAGGCAAAGTATCATCAAAGAAAATTTTCTCCTCAATGCTTGGGGGACTAAAAATATCATGCTCATCAAAGCCAGCTTCCCCAAGCTTAGAATTTTCCATATCATTAGCAACAATGGTGTTCAAAGCGTTCATACTAATATCATTGCTACTAGCATGCAAATAAGATTCCATGGGTTTTTTAATTTTCGCATTAAACCATTCATGTCTTGACTCAGGAAATAGAATAAAAAGCTCACAAATGTTGTCCATTATGCCTTACTAGTGTAAACAAGAAACAAAAAGATGCAATTGCAGGATCTAAAGGAAATAGCTTCGAGCACAAACACAATGGCGCCAGAAAAGTACTTTACCTGGAACCGGAGTATGAGTGCCTTTTACCTTTCCTCCCCGGCAACGGCGCCAGAAAAGTGCTTGATGTCTACGTTCCCCTCCTTTCCTGTAGACAGTGTTGGGCCTCCAAGAGCAGAGGTTTGTAGAACAGCAGCAAGTTTTCCCTTAAGTGGATCACCCAAGGTTTATCGAACTCAGGAGGAAGAGGTCAAAGATATCCCTCTCATGCAACCCTGCAACCACAAAGCAAGAAGTCTCTTGTGTCCCCAACACACCAAATAGGTGCACTAGTTCGGCGAAGAGATAGTGAAATACAGGTGGTATGAATATATATGAGCAGTAGCAACGGTGCGTAAAATAGCTTGCTGGCGTGTAGTTGATGGTGGTAGTATTGCAGCAGTAGTAACACAAGAAAACAAGAAACAAGCAGTAGTAACGCAGCAGTATTTAGGAACAAGGCCTAGGGATTATACTTTCACTAGTGGACACTCTCAACATTGATCACATAACAGAATAGATAAATGCATACTCTACACTTTTGTTGGATGATGAACGCATTGCGTAGGATTACACGAACCCTCAATGCCGGAGTTAACAAGCTCCACAATTTGTTCATATTTAGTAACCTTATAGTGTAAGATAGATCAAAAGACTAAACCAAGTACTAACATAGCATGCACACTATCGCCTTCATGCATATGTAGGAGGAATAGATCACATCAATACCATCATAGTAATAATTAACTCCACAATCTACAAGAGATCATGATCATAGCCTACGACAAGAACCACACGGTGCACACACTAATCACCTTTACACACGTGCAGGAGGAATAGAACTACTTTAATAACATCACTAGAGTAGCACATAGATAGTAGTGATACAAAACTCATATGAATCTCAATCATGTAAAGCAGCTCATGAGATCATTGTATTGAAGTACATGGAGAGAGATTAACCACATAGCTACCGGTACAGCCCCGAGCCTCGATGGAGAACTACTCCCTCCTCATGGGAGTAGCAGCGGTGATGAAGATGGCGGTGGAGATGGCAGCGGTGTCGATGGAGAAGCCTTCCGGGGGCACTTCCCCGCTCCAGCAGGGTGCCGGAACAGAGACTCCTGTCCCCCAGATCTTGGCTTCGCGATGGCGGCGGCTCTGGAAGGTTTTCCGTATCGTGGTTCTTCGTCGAACGCATCAGGGTTTTCGATCCAGGGGCTTTAAATAGGCGAAGAGGCGGCGCAGGAGGGCTGTCAGGGGGGCCACACTATAGGGCGGCGCGGCCCCCCCTCTGGCCGCGCCAGCCTATAGTTTGGTGGGCCTGTGGCCCCCCTCTGACCTCTCTGGTGTGTTCTGGATGCTTCCGGGGATTCTAAGATCTTTGGCGTTGATTTCGTCCGATTCCGAGAATATTTCGTTACTAGGATTTCTGAAACCAAAAACAGCAGAAAACAGGAACTGGCACTTCGGCATCTTGTTAATAGGTTAGTTCCAGAAAATGCACGAATATGACATAAAGTGTGCATAAAACATGTAGATAACATCAATAATGTGGCATGGAACATAAGAAATTATCGATACGTCGGAGACGTATCAGGGAGCTTCCTTACTTTATTTAGAGCATTATACCTCTCTTATCATGATATCTTTGCTTGTCCAATTGGATCTTTGATTGCTTGCTTTATTTGATTTAATCTTACTTCACGATGTTATCGTATGCAATATTTGATCCTCAATATAGTTTGACTTCCTTCAAGTATTCATCATTGGATATGTGCATTTGATTCCACTCAAATTATGAGAAGTGCACACTTTGGGGAGGATCTCACATTATGTTGGCTTTCTAATTTTTTCCCTCATTTTGGCACTCGATGCCAATGGAGGAGAAGTTTAGAGGGTTTAAGGGAATGGTTTTATACTTAAGTTTGGTTTGTGCTTAAGTGTTTTTCCTCTCATGCATTCCATATTTATATGTCTTGCATGGTTGTATATATATAGTGGAAATTGTCCCAAAGGTTAATCTTCACAATATATGCAATGAATTCATGTTCATCACACGTGCATACATTGTGGGGGAGTTTTCTCTATATATATTGGTTCTACTCACATCCCTTGCATTAGTTGTAGTTGTGTGAGTAGAGTTGGTTTTGATATGGGATAGTAGCTTTGTGTTACTTGACCATATCAAATATAACCTCTTGTATACAACTTATTCTCGGATAAGTTGCGTACTTGTCTCTAATATTAATTATATAAACCCTCTTATTGTGGTTGTCATCAATTACCAAAATGGGGGAGATTGTAAGGGTATATTTCCCCTATGTGTGGTTTTGGTAATTAATGACAACCCCTATGGACTAATGTTTTCATTGAGTTTATATGAAGGAATATTCCATAGGTACTACTTGTATTCCATGTGTCGGATTCAAGTATGGATGCCATGAAGATAAAGATACACCTTGTGTATTGGCATCAAGATCATCGATTTAAAGATACATATGTGATATGATCAAGAAGAAGGAATGAAGATGGAGTTCTTATGTGGAACTCAATATTAGCCATACTCTATCTTATGTGATAAGCAATGGATGATCAAGATCTTGAGAGCTTGATTCCAAGTGAAGAATTATTTATACATCTCAAGATAGTATGATAGAGTATGAGAAGATACAAGGTTGAGTCGTGCAAGTTCAAGATGAGCATCTCAAGTGGATCACATACTTGAAGCTTGCCGTCCATGTGGCGATAATGGACATGTGAAGATGTGCATCAATGGAGCTTTCCCATCATGGTGTATGGGGGAGCATTTGTGAGTCTTCACGAAGCAACGATGATCAAGTTGAGGCATTCCGGCTTGTGTGGAGCTTGAAGAGCTATCATCAAGATCAAGCGGGATGCGCAAGGCAAAGGTATGTCTTTGCTAGGTTTTCCTTTTACCGGTCTCAAGGTGGTTGATGGGAGACCGGATTATAGGATAGATAGCCGCACTATTAAGAGGGGCTTTCGGTTGGGTAACTTGATCACATCGTCTTAGGGAGCTCAATCCTTTGCATACTTTGCATATCCCCATTGCTTCTTGGTATTTCTCTGTGTGAGGTTCTTGAGCTTGTTGCTAGCTTTACAACAAGCCCAAGTTAATCGAAAACGGAATCCGCATGCATCTTCTATTGCGTTTTCGAGGTTGGGTGATTTTACCGGTTATTCATGATATAAGGTTCTCCCTTTTATATTCATGATAAAATCCCCTCCTACAGATTCTTGTGTTTTCACTTTATATTGGATAGCATTCGTTGTTATCTTCCAAACAAAATTGTTTTCATTCGAATCGGAGTTCAGGAGCATTTGTTATTAAAGAAAAAGGAAAAAGAGTGAAAGAAGAAAAAGAAAAGGAAAAGGGGAGAGGCCACCGGCCGACCGACCGGCCTACCGGCCCACACACTGGCCCACCCGGCCAAGGCCGGCCCGGGCGCTGATGCCAACCGGGCTCCCTACTGTGGTGGCCCCGGTTTTGATCCGGCCCAGGGCCCAGCTACCGCCGGCCTGACCGGGCGCCGCACTGCTGGGCCGCTTCTACCCCCTCGCGTCCCACTCGCCCGCCCCGGCTGGGCCGCCTGGCCCACCGCGCGGCCAGCCTCCCCATCCGGCCTCAGATCCGATTCAGCCGGGCTGCTGACCGGCTAGTCCGGCTCCAACCCCGGTCGGCCGGCCGGTCCGACTGGCTGGGCCGATTTTTATGTGCGATTTTCTGTGCTCTTTTTCCCCAACGGTTATTTTCTCTCCCATGCTATAAATAGCCCTTCTTCCACCTTGAGCAAGTTAGTTCTTCCTATTCTCTCTCCTCCATTGTTTCCTTTGAAGAACTTGCTCTCTCTCTTGTCTCCCCCATGATTCTTTCTCATTCTTGAGGGATCTAAGAGAGGAGATCTAGATCTACACTTCCACCAATCCATTTCTCCTCTTAGTGAGGGGAACTCTTGGGATCTAGATCTTGGAGTCTTTTGTTGACTTTCCCCATTGTTCTTCCTCTCCAATCTCATCTTAGCATTTGTTGCTTCGGTGGGATTTGAGAGTGAAGGATTTGAACACCTCTAGTGTTCTTGCTTTGCATCATTGCATAGTGTTGAGCTCTCCACCACGATTAGTTCGAGTGAGAGACCGTGAGCTTGTTACTCTTGGAGGGAGACCTCCTAGTTGGCTTGGCGGTTCGTGCTCCGGTGATCTCTTCAAGAAGATTGTGAAGAGGCTCGGGCTTCTCCTTCGTGGAGCTTGTGAAGTGGTTGTGGAGCTTGCCATCTCCGGAGCGGAGGAAAAGCTAACCATAAGGAAAGGGCCATTATCCTTCGTGGGTGTGGTTCGGAGAATAGGGTGAACCTTCGTGGCGCGGGGAATCCTTCGTGGGACCTCCACTCCTCCAAACGTGATGTACCTTCTTGGAAAGGAAGAGAACACGAGAATACATCCTCGTCTCCACGTGCCTCGGTTATTTCTATACCCGAGCTCTCTTTCCTTGTGATAGCCATCGTGCTTGAAGTACATATATCTTGCTATCACTTGCGCTACATATATCTTCTGCCTATCTTGCTTAGCTCTAGTTTTTATTGTTACACTTAGTTGAGCTTAGGATATTTAGGGTTTGTGCTTGTAAACTAAACATTAGTTTAATTCTGCATTCTTACAAGACAAATCCGCAAGAGTTTGTAATTGCCTATTCACCCCCCCTCTAGGCGACATCTCGATCTTTCAATAACCACCCTCATAAACGGCGATATTGAGTATGTGCCGGAAGAAGATGAAGAAGATGTCTCTTCTTATCTGAACCTTGACGGTGAAGGCAAAGGTGAAGGTCGACAAGGTGATGACGAAGGAAGAATGGAAGTTATTGAAACGTTTGCCTCCGGAGGGCAAGTCACAAACGACGATCTCGAATTAGCAACCACCTCCGGCGAGGTATATATATACATTGAGCCTCTAGTGATACAAACTTACTGATTTGAATAAATATGTATTAACGCGGCTCTCTTTCTTTTTTTAGCCCTCGGCCGGATCGTCGAAAAAATTGAGTACGACAAAGCGTGGCAAAACCAAGACGATGAGACAAGGAGAAACATATACCATCGATGTTGTCAGTGAACATGGCAAGCCGTTGGAGCCCCAACAGCACTACACAAAGTTTATCAACCAATACGGAGTCATTGTTAGAGACAATGTCCCGATCACCGTCCAGGAATGGAATGAGCCAAAGAAGGAACGTCTTGGTTTCAGTTTTGTTGACAAGAGAACGAAAAAGGATTGCTTGAGAAAGCTTATGGAACATTTCATTCTACCTCCGGAATTCAACAAATGCGATGAAGTCGGTAAGGAGATTCCGGGTGGACGTGAGAGGAGGAGGCTAGTCAAAGAGTTCACTCTTCACAAGATGGCCGAAGCATTCCGGAACTTCAAGAAAAATTTAGCTCGTGATTATGTCAACCAGAACAAGACTCAGGATTTCAATGGACAATATGAGAAACTGAAAGATGATTGGCCAGAATTTGTGAGGCAAAAGAAATCGGAGCATTTCAAGGCCATATCAGAAAAAATAAGAAAAATGCGGCTAAGAAAGAGTACAATCATATTATGGGGCCAGCAGGATACCGCCTTTCGGAGCCTTATTGGGAGAAGATGGAGAACGACCTGAGGGCACGAGGAATCCCTCTAGATACAGAGGGATGGGACCCAAGGGCTAAAAGCTGGTGGTACGGGCATGGGGGATCGCTAGACCCCGTGACAGGGATGTGTGTTCACCGGAAGAAAGCGTTTGAACCCACCCAAGCCCTTATTGACGCAATGACCCAAGCTCAAGAGGGGAAGATCAAGTTCAACAGAGAGAACGACGCGCTGACATTAGCCCTCGGGAATCGTGAACACCCAGGACGTGTACGAGGCAAAGGCGCCATTCCGTGGAAAGTAGGGTTTTCCCAGGACAATGACCCGTACCGTTACAGAAGCCGTACGAGAAAGACGGATCGGGATGCAGATCTTGTGGGGCAGTTGGCATCGGAACTCCATGAGGTGAAGCAGATTGTGAATGAACTAGAAAAAGAAAGATCGGCTGCAGGGCCGCATGAAGATCATGCAGCGGATGTCGGAAGCCAGCAGCGGAGAAGCAGCGTGGCTTCCACGGAGGCCCCGGGGGTGCTAATGCACCCTTGCTGGCCCCGGCTGGTGCTAATGCACCGACGATCGAGATTCGTGCACCGGAGCCTCACTACCCCGTGGATGATGTAAAGGAGATGAAAGAATATGATCTGCATTATCCAGTGGGGAACATTTCCCTGAAGGTAGAAATCAGCAGTGCTTTACCCTGTACACCTGGAGCACTCCACCACAACAACCCCATTGAAGATGGCTATGCTTGTGTCACGATGGAAGACATAGTCCAAGGGTTTGAGGACCTGGAGATTGACTATGCTACACCCGAAGGGGACAAAAGACTTGGAGATGTGAAGCGCCAGTTCATTCTATGGAAAAAGAAGTACATAGTGTTTCCAGGCGAGGCGCCAAGGCTAACAAGTCCACCCCCCTCCGGTGGTGGTGGTTCACCTACATCTCCTTCACGTCAGCCGATGCCGCCCCCCAATCCACCTCCGGCGGGTAAGCAGCCGCCGCCCCCCAGTCCTCCTCCGGTGGGTATGCCACCCCCCAATCCACCTCCGGCGAAGAAGCAGAAGCAGGCGGACAGCAAGGCAACCCCCTCCTAGACTATTAACCTGGACCCTTATGTACCTAAGACCACAAAGGTACCAATGCCATCACTAAAGCCTCTCCTCCCAAGGCCTTGGGAACTTAGTGTCGAGGAAACCAACGTGGCCGCGGCTGCTCACCATGAGAAATGGGAGGCGGATATGAAGGCGAAAAAAGAGCCTGAGCCCAAGCCAGTATTTATTGAGAAGCAAAAGAACGGGCTAAGGATTTTTTGACAACACCATCACAAATCTCGTTGCAAGACGACTATGGACGTGAATTGTAGGGATTCGTTGCATAGAAAACAAAATTTTCCTACCGCGAGAACGCAATCCAAGCCAAGATGCAATCTAGAAGACGGGAGCAACGAGGGGATGATCAAGACTAACCCTTGAAGATTTCCAAAGCCTATAAGAGTAGGCTCTTATTGCTGCGGTAGACGATCACTTGCCGCTTGCAAAAGCGCGTAGAAGATCTTGATCACGGTGCCATGATCGGGCAGCACCTCCGTACTCGGTCACACGTTCGGTGTTGATGACGACGTCCTTCTCCCCGTTCCAGCGGGCAGCGGAAGTAGTAGATCCTCCTCGGAATCCCGGCAGCACGACGGCGTGGTGGCGGTGTTGATGGAGATCTCCGGCGAAGCTTCGCTAAGCATATGCGGGAGAGGTGGTGGAGGAGGGGTGCTAGGGTTTGGGAAGAGGGGCGCCGGCTAGGGCACCCTTGAGGGGTGCGGCCATGGTGGTGACTTGAGTGGCCGGCCAGCCCCTCTCTCCCCCTCTTTATATAGGTGGAAGCCCCAAGGTTTAGGTCAAAGTGTCTGAATAAGACCCCAACAAAAAACCTTCCAAGTGTCCAAACCTAGGGGGAGTGGGACTCCCCCCTTTCCTTGGTGGGGTGGCCGGCCACCATGGTGGGGAGTCCACTTGGGACTCCTCCTCCCTTTAGGCTGGCCGGCCAAGGTGGGTGGAGTCCCTCTGGGACTCCACCTTCCATCCTTATTTCTTCCGGACTTTTCTAGAACCTTCTAGAACCTTCCGTAGAACCTTCCGGATCATTTTAAATCTTATAAAATGACTTCCTATATATGAATCTTATTCTCCGGACCATTCCGGAACTCCTCGTGATGTCCTGGATCCCATCCGAGACTCCGAACAAAACTTCGAACTCCATTCCATATTCCATATCTACTTAAACGACATCAAACCTTAAGTGTGTCACCCTACGGTTCGTGAACTATGTAGACATAGTTGAGACTTCTCTCTGACCAATAACCAATAGCGGGATCTGGAGATCCATAATGGCTCCCACATATTCAACGATGACTTAGTGATCGAATGAACCATTCACATATGATACCGATTCCCTTTGTCACGCGATATTTTACTTGTCCGAGGTTTGATCATCAGTATCTCTATACCTCGTTTAACCTCGTCTCATGACAAGTACTCTTTACTCGTACCATGGTATGTGGTCTCTTATGAACCTATTCATATGCTTGCAAGCTATTAGACGCCATTCCACCGAGAGGGCCCAGAGTATATCTATCCGTCATCGGGATGGACAAATCCCACTGTTGATCCATATGCCTCAACTCAAACTTTCCGGATACTTAATCCCACCTTTATAACCACCCATTTACGCAGTGGCATTTGATGTAATCAAAGTACCTTTCCGGTATAAATGATTTATATGATCTCATGGTCATAAGGACTAGGTAACTATGTATCGAAAGCTTATAGCAAATAACTTAATGACGTGATCTTATGCTATGCTTAATTGGGTGTGTCCATTATATCATTCACATAATGACACAACCTTGTTATTAATAACATCCAATGTTCATGATCATGAAACGATGATCATCTATTAATCAACAAGCTAGCTATACAAGAGGCTTACTAGGGACTCCTTGTTGTTCACATAACACACATGTATCAATGTTTCAGTTAATACAATTATAGCATGGTATGTAAACATTATCATAAACTCAAAGATATTATAATAACCATTTTATTATTGCCTCTTGGGCATATCTCCAACAGTCTCCCACTTGCACTAGAGTCAATAATCTAGTTTACATTTGTAAAGATATAACACCTTGGCCTTCCGGTGCTTTATCATGTTTTGCTCACGGGAGAGGTTTTAGTCAACGGATCTGACATGCTCAGAACCATATGTATTTTGTAATTCATTTGCGTCTCAACGCATCACTCATTTCCAAATGAGTCGGCATCAAATATGTTTGGTCTTCTGGTGAAACCTTAATTCCGCGGTCTGAAATATGTCACTAATATTGTCACACACAATATAGCTTCAAAGTTCTGACTCTGTCGGAACTACACCAAGCTCTCAAAGAACCTCTTGACTTAACATCCTTTGCCATTGTCAAAACAATGACATACTCTGCCTTCTTTTGTAGAATCCATCACAATATTTAGAACTCTTCTAAATCTAGCATAGACAACTTCTAGCTCATTGTGCTACCTTTTAAACAACACTTAGTCTAATTTGAGATTTGAAATTTTATTTTCATATGTGACAAAACTAATATCGGTGCAACATCTTACAGCGATTTGTTTTGTCATTTCTTCATACAAAAACTATATATATATTCTTGGTTCTTCTTAAGTACTCAAGAATATTCTTACTGTTTTTCAATGATCATCACATGAATCATTCTGGTATATGCTCCTAACTTTTTAGAGCACATGACATCTGATTTTTGTACATATTCTTCGTGATCTAAAATCACTCATGTGTTTTTACTCATCAAGTGTCAGATACACTTAAGTCTTTTTAAAACTTCACATGACAAGAACATTTTCTTAATATTTCTATATTGAACTATTTCAATATCCATTCTATGTACTTTGACTTAAACATATTATGTGTTTCAATCTATCTTCATAGATCTTGACACAAAATTTGTTTCAGTCCATATCCTTTCATTGAAGTTAATTTCTCAATGAAACCTTTTAATCAAGTATATAATTACATAATTTATAACCAACTATATGTCATCTACATAAGTATTATAAATATGTCTCAGCGCTCCCACTTAATTTCTTGTAAATGCAAGCCTCTTCATCGTCTCTGATGAAATCAAAAACTCTTTGACTATTTCATCCGGTGAAGATTCCAACTCCGTGATACTCACTTCATCCAATTGAAGTTTGTATACCTATCTAGTATTCCACGGACCAGCAAAACTCTTGGTTGTATCTTGTATACACCTTTAATACACACTTCTGATAAGTAATGTATTTTGCCATCCTACTAACATATCTCATAAAAGAAATATGTAGTGATTACTAGAATAATCCATATAGACTATAAGCATTGCTACGGAAGATCTAATTTTGTCGTAGTTAACTCTTTGAACTTTGTCGTAAACAACTTTTCGACAAGTCAAGCTTCTTCAAGGATATTTCATCCAAGTCCATAAATTTTATAGATGCATTTACTTTCAAAAAATATTCATCTATCTTGGATTTCATGGCGTATAGCCATTTTAACGGAGTTAGGGCCCATCATAACTTCTTTGTTTATAGTTGGTTTATCATTGTTCAAAATCAATCCTTTGTCCACAAATCATTTATTTGATCACAAAGTAAACCATACCTACAAGGTTCAATATGTACTTCGATCTTCATGGCTAAAACACTTTGTAGTCATGGGAGCCATGATCGTCGTGGCCGCTTCCGAAACTAATTCCGATGCTGCGCTACTCTGATCATTATGCTCAGGTTCATAAACCTTATCAAATTATATTGTCCTCCCACTCAAATACTTCACTAGAAACAATTTCTCGGAAATAAGAAACATTGACAAACACTTTTGTCTTTGTCTCGTGGGAAGAATTCCCAATCAAATCTCTGGGATAACCAACAAAGACATTCATCCGATTTTGGTTGTAAACTTATTTACTTATGCTATGCATACCAAAATTTAAGAAAAAACTTTCAGGGTTCATACCCATGCCATAACTCGTATGGTGTCATTTCAATGGATCATGATGATGCTCTATTCAGTGTAAAAGCGGTAGTCACTAAAGCATAATCCACAAAAATATAATGACATGAATATCTTATCTTATCATTGATCCAACAAGGTTTGGATACATCTCTTGGATACTTCATCATCACTATGATACTCCAAGAAACGTGAGTTGTAGAACAATTTCATAACTCTCTTAGATGTTCGCTAAAACTCGTAATTCAAATATTTTCACCA
Source organism: Lolium perenne (assembly GCF_019359855.2). NCBI lineage: Eukaryota > Viridiplantae > Streptophyta > Magnoliopsida > Poales > Poaceae > Lolium > Lolium perenne. The sequence continues at coordinate 107,153,088 of NC_067246.2, read as the reverse complement.
TGATCCAATCATAGATATTTGACTTTTCTATTACGATGATTTCCACTTCATGCTGAAATTTATTTGAATCCATTCAAATGTTTCGAACTTCTTCCTTATCGAATATATCCACATATATATACCCAATTCATTGTTGGAAGTTTTCATGAAGTAGAAGAATTTCCCGCACATAAATCTGGAAATGGTTCTCGTTTAACTTGTTTTTTCAGGTCGGTTTCGCACTAGGCCTTCTTTGGTGTAGGTGCAAATGGGCTGATTTAGAGAGCAGTTGGGTTTGGTGCGGTTTCACCTCAAAAGTAGTTGGGTCTGATCAGTTATGGGCTTTAATGGTTCTGGTTCCATACATGCTCAACTTGTGGTTCATAACCGGTTATTGGTACTGGTTCGTAGAATCCCAATTCTGCTTGGCTCTAGGTGTGTCTCGAGCGGTCGAGCCCTTCTTCCTCTGCGACCGCCGCCGCTCGCCGTACCCTCCCCCACCGCCGCCGCTCGCCGCACCCTCCCCCACCGCCGCGAGAGGAACTGCCGCAGCTCGCGGCTCGCCATCTCCGACCTCTTCGGAAGAGCAGCGAGCCGGCCGGACGACCGTCCTCTTCTTCTTCCTCCCTCAGGTATCGATCCCCCATCCCTCCGCAATCTTTAACCTGCTCGGTCGGCGGAGTATACAGCGGCGGGTCGTGTGCAGATCAATCGGGGTTTCTCGTAGGTACCACGAATCGGCTGTTGCTAGGACCTCCCTTACTCGCTTCGGCCCTGATCCCGCTGCTGGCACTACTCCTTGGTTCGTCCGCCGGTGAATGGCGTGCGTGCCCACGGGACTGAATTCCTGCTGTTCCTCGTCGGTTTTAGCTGCGCAATTAGAGGACACGCACTGCTAGGTTTCCGTTGCCGAGGACACCATGGCTTAGTTTTCTGCAGAACCTACACTCATGTCGAGCAACCGTGGCTTGTTGCCAACAGATTGATTTATTACTCTGCTTGTTACAGCAAACATGGCATCTCTGTTTTCATGTTACAACAATTCGAACAGTTCCAGGAACCTAGAATGGCACTTATAGCTCTTGTCGGGCCGGTGATAGTAAAGATATTGTGCATCCATTGAGTCAGCTATTGGCATATACCTATCTGGTTTCTTATACCTTTTGTAACTATATTTTCATTTATCTAGACATGTCTACCTCGGAGGGTTCAGAGAGTGCTGATTCCATGGGCGAGGATACAAGTCAACTACCACGTAATAGAAGGTCCAAAGTATGGGAGCACTTTGAACAAAATTTGGTTGACGAAGATGGTGTTCTAAAGGCTATGTGCAAATACTGTGGAGGGAAACTTCAGACCAAGTTTGGGACTAGCAGTCTGAGATCCCATATCGCGGAATCTTGCCGATCGATTGATGATGACTGTAGGAAGAGGTTTGTGGCGACCATGAAAACCAAATCATCTGAAGCCTTGTTTGTGTTTGATCTAGAAGTTTGTCGTCAGCTCATGATAAAGTTTTGCATCCATGCCGAGATTCCGTTTCTGAAGTTCGAAGACCCATACCTTCAGCCATGGATTGACTCAATGCAACCAGCATTTCAACTCAAGGGTCGTCACACGATTCGTGATGACGCAATGAAGATGTATAAGGGAATGAAGAAAGACATCGAAGTTGAGCTGCAAAATTTGGATTCTCGCATTTGCTTAACTTCTGACATGTGGACTTCATCACAAAGCTTGGGTTACATGTCCATCACTGCCCATTACATCAATTCTGAATTCAACTACAAGAAAAAGATTATTAGTTTTAGAGAAGTGAAGTATCCTCACACAGGCTATGCAATAGAGGAAGCAATCGTGGGTTGCCTAACAGAATGGGATATAAGGGGAAAGCTATTTACTTTGACATTGGATAATGCCAGCAATAATACTAATGCTTGTGATGAGTTAATAAAATATCACAAACATGAGTTGCTCCTTGAAGGTAAGCATTTGCACGTGAGGTGTTGTGCACACATCCTTAATATCCTAGTTCAAGATGGGATGAAAATAATCCATGGAGCTATTTACAAGATACGCGAGTTGCTGAAACATGTGGACTCTTCTGCAGCAAGACTTCAAGATTTTAATACCATTGCAATTGGGATGGGTCTGACTTCAAAGAAAGGTATCTATATTGATGTTCCAAACAGATGGAACTCAACATGGAAAATGCTTGTAGAAGCATTCACATACAAATCTGTCCTGACTAGTTATGCAAGTAGAAAGATGGAAGATTCTCCAAGTGAAGAAGAATGGAAGAAAGCCGAAGCTATTTGTGATTTTCTTAAAGCTTTTGAAGAGCTTACCTTGACTGTTTCAGCTCATAGGAAGCCAACGGCACATAAATTTCTGCCGGTTGTGCTCTGTATTCGCCATGCATTGAATGATCCTGGTTGGCAGACCTGCGATGTGTTGAAGGAGCTAGCGGCTGTGATGCAGACGAAGCTGGACAAATATTGGGACCCCGAGGAGAAGGAGAATGCAGAGCCTAATCGTCGCAGAAAAAAGGAAATTGAGCTTAACTTTGCACTTGTCATTGCTACGTTCTTGGATCCAAGGAGGAAAGAAGATTATTTGGATTTCTTCTATGGCAAGGTTTCTACCAATGAGGAGCAGATTTCAAAGCAAATAGACATTGCTTTAGATTGGGTGAGAAAGTACATCAAAGAATATGAGCTACTTGCAACGACAAGCACTCAATTCTTGACACCTCCTAGTCAAGGCGATACAAATATTGGATCACCCATTGCCGGGAAAAGGAAGTTGGAACAAGAGTTTGCCCAATACAAGTCTCGTCGGAGGCCACGTGTACACAAGTCTGAGCTCGACACATACTTAGAAGAAGCATCTGAGGAGGACACTCCTGACTTTGATGTCTTGAGTTGGTGGAAGAGACGTGCTAAATCTTTTCCTATACTGTCAGCAATGGCCCATGATTTTCTTGCAATTCCTCTAAGCACTGTGGCGTCTGAATCAGCTTTTAGTAGTGGTGGTAGGATACTTGGAGACACAAGAAGCTCGTTAACCCCTGAAATGCTACAAGCACTTGTTTGCGCAAAAGATTGGTTGTTCATTCCAAAGAATGATGAAGGTGTAGTATTAACTTGTGATAACATGTCTACTGTCCACTGTCAAGTAGAAATTACTATCCCTACTGCATGTGTTAGTATCAACTTGTGATGACATGTTTATTGTCAATGTGTTTTAATTTAACTATCTGTTCTGTAGCTATTCTTGTATTTCTTTTCATTATCTCACCATTTTCTTGTTAGTAATCTGGCTGGGATCTTATTACATGTCCTGTATGTGGAAAGCAACTAGCCTATGCCTTTTTTCATGTATTTCGAGCATTTATTCTTAATATCTTGCAAATTTAGTTGTTTTATTATGCATGAAGCTTTACATCTTAACAATAAATTCTCAATTCTTAACCATGTTTTGTAGGAAGTGGAACTTAAATGATTCTCTAAGCTGGAATATTCAAAAGGAATGATATTCAGTGCTGAGACTGCCCTTGATTGTTGATGAGATACTCTAGTGTTGGGTATTATGTATGATTTAGTCAAATGCTTGGTTCAGTGTAATTCAGTGTTTCGACAGTCAACAAAACTGGTTGGTGGTGACCTGGGCGCGGCATGCCATTCATTGTCTAGAAGATACTTATTTTGGATCTTTTTCTATTTTGTAATTGTCGATGAAACTGTTTGCAATTTTTAGGATGTACCTTCGCTTCTTCTACTTACCTTCCTTTTCACTATGCTTTTGATTGCCTGGATGGTGCCTATCCACGTCAGCATTTTTTTCCACGTCAGCATGAGTAGCAGATACAAGCAACATGGGAAAATTGTCAGAGTTTGTAGTTCACGTGCAGGTACGGCAAGCAGTCCAGCACGAGCACAGGCACAGGCGTGAGCAGCTAGTCCAGTTCTGCCCAAATAGGTGGCGAACCACGGGCTAAAACCATGGTTCTACATTCGGGTTGGTTCAGTTTGGGTGGAGAATAGCACGTGGTTGAGTTTGGTTTCGGTGTGAATACAGATACGGGTGGGGCAGTTCAGTTCGTTCTTCTCAAATGCATGGCGCGAGTTTGGTTCAGGTTTAGTTTAGTTACCCAACCAATCTCAGGTTTACCCGCACACAACTATGCCCAGTGAACCATATACATCATCATGTATTTTTTCACTAAATTTGTTGCCCGTTCAACTCTTGGCCTATGAACGGTATTTTAATCATTCTCTTTAGAAAAGATTTGCAAGCGCCAAATGATTCAAAAATCAAATGACTCCAAAAATCCATTTGCATGGAGTTCCTTCATGCGTTCCTTTCTAACATGACCTAAATGGCGGTTCCACAAATACGTGGAATTCAAATCATTTGCCTTATGGCATTTTAGCGTCAGTGTTATGTATGTGTGTTTCACCATTAAGATTTATAATAACTTATCCATCGTACATGGAGTAATGTCATAATTTGAACAACTCATTGTTTTTATTTGACCAGAGCAAAATAACAATTTATTAAGCTCTTTATTATAAATTCTAAGGGCTAGATAGAATGCCAACGACGAACATAATAACACTTTATTTTTTGTTCCTGATGTGCATTCCTATCATATTCCTTGTCAGTCACTTAGGCCATTGTATTCTTGTATTGCGTTGTTTTGTATGACACTTCATACCAACCAATATGGTACTAATACCCAAGAATTTCATTGTGTGACCTAACTAGGAATATAACCATAACATGTATATCATTTATATACATCTGAGCTAGACATTCTAGTCCTTTCTTTCTTTCTGCCAATAATCTTTTGTAGTTTCTCTTTTAGCTTTCCTCATTATTCAGAAAAACACATCAACTTCAATAACTTCTCGGTTTGTTGGTAAAATACCAATAACCTTGAGGTTCTTACTTTGAAGTTGATCATCATATGACAAGTGTTCCGGATTTCACTATTAGTAACCTTGTAATATGATGAACAATTTTACTCATAATTTTATCCATTGTATCATGATGACTTTCTGAGACCATGTCTGTACATGCTAGGCTCATAAAGTTTTAACCTTGGTATTCGCATGTGCAAATCTGGCTTGCACCCGTTGGAAGCACACGTAGAATCTATAACACCCGATCATCACGTGATGCTTCGAAACGACGAGTCTTAGCAACGGTGCATACTAAGGACAATCACTTCATGGATATGCGAATATCGTTAGTGCCCCAATAGTTGGAGGATTGTGACGCCTGGCATCTTCAACCTTCATACATTCCCATAAAACTTATGAGTTTATGTTGTCTCACCAAATTTATATTCTATCATCTTGCAATAAGGTCTTAGATATCACATATATCTCATACCTTGATTATTTCTGAAAACTAAATTTTCAGCTCCTTACTTTTCAAACAGATTTGAACTTCAAGTTTCACGGAGACAAGATAACTTTATGTACTAATTGAAACCATAGTTCTTTGAATCAACAATGTGAGGTTTACTAAAAGTTTGCAATAGGACTCAATTATATTTTGATTCTTTAACAATACGGTACTAGTCCGTAAAGTTTCTTGTCAGATTTTAACAGTATTTCTATCTCAATAACAAGACTAGCGCTTGGTAGAAAAACGGATGTCAATACTACAAATTAATTCAAAATACTACTCAGACTATGTTTATGATAATTAGTTCATGTTTTAATCTAATTACTAATGAACTCCCACTTAATACAACATCCCTCATAGTTGTTAAGTGGTACACGATCCAAATCCACTACACCAAAACCGATCATCACGTGAGATGATGTAGCTTCAATGGTGAACATCAACATGTTGATCATATCATCCATATGACTCGTGTTCAACCTTTCGGTTTCCGTTGTCCCGAGGCCATGTCTGTACATGCTAGGCTCGTCAAGCAAACCCAAGTATTCCGTGTGTGCAACATGGCTTACACCCGTTGTATGTGAATCGTTGAATCTATCACATCCGATCATCACGAGATGTTTCAAAACGATGAACTGTACAACGGTGCATACGAGGGGAGAAAACTTTATTATCTTGATATTAATGTGAGGGATCATCTTATAATGCTACCGTCGCGATCTAAGCAAAATAAGATGCATAAAGGATAAACATCACATGCAGTTCATATGTGATATGATATGGCCCTTTTGTCTTTGTGCCTTTGATCTTCATCTCCAAAGCACGGACATGATCTCCATCATCTTCGTGCATGATCTCCATCATCGTCGGCGTAGCGTCAAGGTTCATGGCGCCGTCTTCATGGTTATTCACCTCATGTAGCAACTATTACAACTACTTTGAAATACTACTCAACATGAAATATAAAGACAACCATAAGGCTCCTGCCGGTTGCCACAATACAATAATGATCATCTCATACATATTCATCATCACATTATGGCCATATCACATCACCAAACCCTGCAAAAACAAGTTAGACGTCTCTAATTTGGTTTGCATATTTTACGTGGTTTAGGGTTTTCGAGAGAGATCTAATCTACCTAGGAACATTAACCACAACGGTGATACTAATGTTGTCAATAGAAGAGTAGATTGAATCTTCAGTATAGTAGGAGAGACAGACACCCGCAAAGCCTCTTATGCAATACAAGTTGCATGTCGAACGAGGAACAAGTCTCATGAACGCGGTCATGTAAAGTTAGTTTGGGCCGCTTCATCCCACTATGCCACAAAGATGCAAAGTACTCAAACTAAAGACAACAAGAGCATCAACGCCCACAAAACCATTGTGTTCTACTCATGCAACCATCTATGCATAGACACGGCTCTGATACCACTGTAGGGATTTGTTGCATAGAAAACAAAAAATTTCCTACCGCGAGAACGCAATCCAAGCCAAGATGCAATCTAGAAGATGGGAGCAACGAGGGGATGATCAAGACTAACCCTTGAAGATTTCCAAATCCTATAAGAGTAGGCTCTTATTGCTGCGGTAGACGATCACTTGCCGCTTGCAAAAGCGCGTAGAAGATCTTGATCACGGTGCCACGATCGGGCAGCACCTCCGTACTCGGTCACACGTTCGGTGTTGATGACGACGTTCTTCTCCCCGTTCCAGTGGGCAGCGGAAGTAGTAGATCCTCCTCGGAATCCCGGCAGCACGACGGCGTGTTGGCGGTGTTGATGGAGATCTCCGGCGGAGCTTCGCTAAGCATATGCGGGAGAGGTGGTGGAGGAGGGGTGCTAGGGTTTGGGAAGAGGGGCGCCGGCTAGGGCACCCTTGAGGGGTGCGGCCATGGTGGTGACTTGAGTGGCCGGCCAGCCCCTCTCTCCCCCTCTTTATATAGGTGGAAGCCCCAAGGTTTAGGTCAAAGTGTCCGAATAAGACCCCAACAAAAAACCTTCCAAGTGTCCAAACCTAGGGGGAGTGGGACTCCCCCCTTTCCTTGGTGGGGTGGCCGGCCACCATGGTGGGGAGTCCACTTGGGACTCCTCCTCCCATTAGGCTGGCCGGCCAAGGTGGGTGGCCCCTTCCATCCTTATTTCTTCCGGACTTTTCTAGAACCTTCTAGAACCTTCCATAGAACCTTCCGGATCATTTTAAATCTTATAAAATGACTTCCTATATATGAATCTTATTCTCCGGACCATTCCGGAACTCCTCGTGATGTCCTGGATCCCATCCGAGACTCCGAACAAAACTTCGAACTCCATTCCATATTCCATATCTACTTAAACGACATCAAACCTTAAGTGTGTCACCCTACGGTTCGTGAACTATGTAGACATGGTTGAGACTTCTCTCCGACCAATAACCAATAGCGGGATCTGGAGATCCATAATGGCTCCCACATATTCAATGATGACTTAGTGATCGAATGAACCATTCACATATGATACCGATTTCCTTTGTCACGCGATATTTTACTTGTCCGAGGTTTGATCATCAGTATCTCTATACCTCGTTCAACCTCGTCTCATGACAAGTACTCTTTACTCGTACCGTGGTATGTGGTCTCTTATGAACCTATTCATATGCTTGCAAGCTATTAGACGACATTCCACTGAGAGGGCCCATAGTATATCTATCCGTCATCGGGATGGACAAATCCCACTGTTGATCCATATGCCTCAACTCATACTTTCCGGATACTTAATCCCACCTTTATAACCACCCATTTACGCAGTGGCGTTTGATGTAATCAAAGTACCTTTCCGGTATAAATGATTTATATGATCTCATGGTCATAAGGACTAGGTAACTATGTATCGAAAGCTTATAATAAATAACTTAATGACGTGATCTTATGCTATGCTTAATTGGGTGTGTCCATTATATCATTCACATGATGACACAACCTTGTTATTAATAACATCCAATGTTCATGATCATGAAACGATGATCATCTATTAATCAACAAGCTAGTTATACAAGAGGCTTACTAGGGACTCCTTGTTGTTCACATAACACACATGTATCAATGTTTCGGTTAATACAATAATAGCATGGTATGTAAAAATTATCATAAACTCAAAGATATTATAATAACCATTTTATTATTGCCTCTATGGCATATCTCCAACATGAATTTCGTAGGAAAATAGAATTATTGGAGAAGAAAGCCTCGGAGGAGAACAAAGCCTTGGAGGAGAAGAAAGAAGCAAGTAGAAAATGCCGGAACCAAGTTTCCCAGCTCGCGGAACAGAGAAAACAATCGATCCCCCCGCTCATAGTGGAAGCCGGTCCTTCCCATACGACGGCGTCCTTCAGAGCCGATATAGATAAGGACATGGAACTATTGGACCCCGATATCATAGCAGCTACTGCAGAACAAGGAATGACTGTAACGGCGGCCAAAGAAAGAGCGACCGAGTTCAATATGAGTCTTCGTGCATTGTTAGACCTTGAGGATGCGCCAATAAGTGAGGTGGCATTTAAATATGTGTCGAGTGGGCCTCTCGTCGAACCTGCGCAGGAAGCGAGTCTACCAACACATATGCGAAGTCTGCTACGTTGGTACAAGGATTTCACAAAAAATAAGGCCGGAAAAGAATATATTCATGCAGAAGTTAGAGAGGAGCATCACTTCAAACAGTACCATGTACAAGTTCATTTGAGTGAATTGTTCCAGTTGTTCAATCTACGTGAGCTCGACAAATCTATCCTGAGTTGCTACGTTCTGTAAATGATTTATTTCTTCTGTACGCTATCATTTGCCTGCACTATATTGTCCTAACTATATTCTTGTGCACGCTATTATGCAGAATGAAGCTTGGGGAATGCAAAAGAAAGAACATCTTTGATGTAGGATTCATTGGCCCACATATCATTAATGGATATGTGTTAGAAAGATACCCCCAAGACGTGGAGAGAGACTTGTATCGGTTTCTTACAAAGCAGTCACTCAAAAGTCAAATTTTATTTCCTTACCATTTTGGGTGAGTGTTTCTATCTTGTGCACATTCTCTTTTATTTACTCCATGCATATTATGTCTAATCGATGACTTATGTATGACTGTGCGTATAACGTGTCCGCAGGTTCCATTGGATTCTGCTAACAATTGAATTTGACAACTCCAGAGTTGTCTTCATGGACTCTCTAAATGTGGATTCAAAGCATTGGTCCGGTATAAGAGAAATGCTGCAAAAGTAATTATTTTCAATCATTTACGCACTATATCGGCCTCTTTCATTAGTTTCCTTATATCAAGTAACTAATAACTACCTTGTTCATTTAATTTCTTTGCCCTTGTAGGGTTTGGAAACGGTTCAAACATAAAATAACCGGTGAATTCAAAGATGAGCTAACATTTTCAAAGTTAGTTAATGTGGATATTCAGCCACCGGGGACCAATCTATGTGGATACTATGTGTGTGAGTTCATCCGGCGATACACCTCTGAGCGCAGGCCTGAGGATATCAACATGTGGAGGAATGACATGCAGAAGAAGCTTAATCCAGAAGCTCGCTTCTGACCAATTCAAGAGGAATTGGCATGATTTTTGATGAAGGAAGTCCTCCATCCTAAAGAAGAACACTATTACAAGGACGAAGAACTTCTAATTTGATAAATTGTATATGGAAACTTGTTTGAAGTTGTTCTTGTATATGGTCACCCGAGAACGAATATTATATATTCCTCTTGAATTGTTCTTGTTTGAAATTTCAAACTTGTTTGAAATTGTATATTCATATGCATCAACGTGTAACGTGTATATATAGTAGCGTAAAATATGTGTACTTAAAATTCTTCAAAATTAAAATAAAACACAAAATAAAATATAAAATAAATAAAACACAACAAATTAAAAAGAAACCAGATTTGGGGGGCTAAACCCCTAAACCCGCGGAGACCTTTAGTCGCGGTTGGCCTGGCCAACCACGGCTAAAGGTCCTCCGCCCCGAAGGACGCCTGACGCCCACGTGGATGGGCCTTTAGTCGCGGTTCGTAAGCAATCGCGACTAAAGGGGGGCCTTTAGTCTCGCATAATTAATCCCGGTTGCGCAACCGAGATTAATGCCAGTTGTGAACCGCGACTAAAGGCCGTTTTTCTACCAGTGCATCTTCATCGGCGCCCCCTAAATAGTCACCGACAGAGGCGCCGGCACTTCCGTATGGGGCGCTGGCACTGCATCCTCTATTTGGGGGTGTTGTTCCCACACCGGCGTCCCCAAACCGACAGCCTCGATAGATGATTTGAATTAAAATCTCAAATAAAAGCATATAAATTCGAATAAAGAGAAGAAACATTCCACAAACTAATACATAATTGGAAACATGGTTTACACGAAGACATAATTGGGAACATGATTTTCAAAAACTAATACATAGTTTGAACCATGGTTGACACAAATATAAACATTGCAAAATAACGAAACCTAACTAGTGTTGGCATCGCAGATTTCGTGTGCTCGCTGCCAAGAAAGAACACTCTCAGGCACTCCCAGTCACCCAAACTGGAAAATCCAGCTGGTGACGGTATCCATGTTGGTTCTTTCGAGAAAGAACATCCAAAAACATGCGTGCCTATTTTCGATGTGAAGAAACAACACTCAGTCGTTGTCCTCCTCGGCGATGTCGCCGTGGTAGTGTCGGCAGCAGCGCGTCTCGCCGAACACCTTGACGCTCATATCCCCCTCGCCAAGGTAGGAGAACATGAGCACGAAGCCGGCTTCGAGGTGGTGGTAGCGCGCGAACTTCTCCCAGCCGATGTGGAGGTACATCTTGCCGCGCGCGTCTAAGATCACGTCCACAATGGCAACAGCCGCATGCAGCCTCCCGCGGATGCAGAGAGGCCGGCTCGTTGCCGGCGATGAAGTCGGCGAACTTGTCCGGCAGCCTTTGGATACCGAGTGGGTCGCCCTTGAGGACGACAACGAACTCGAACAGCATTTGCCGCTCCTCCTCCTGCAGGTCTGACGATGAAGACAATGACGTCGCAGGCGACAACGAGCGTGCAGCTCTGCTGCGGCCACGACCACGACCACGGCCGCGACCTCGGCCTCTACCAGACATGGCGTCGTCTCTTCAGATGGTGGCGGCTAGGGTTGGGGAGAGATGCGCTATGGTTTGTGTGGGAGGGACGATGCGTGAGCGCCCTTTTTATAGGCCGGAGGGAGGCGGGGGAGCGGTGGCGCTCATTAACGCCGACACGGAGAGCTAGGCGCGACGGGACGGTTCGCTGCGCGTCTGCGGAAACTGCACCGCCGCTGCGCGCCAATAACTTCCGTCGTGAGGTAGGCGACGGTTATGTTAAAGTTGAATGTGTCTTTGACGCGTCGGCCCCGTCACTCCCCGCTGGCGTCGACTTTTGGGATGTGTGGCTGACATGCGGCTCTCACGCCCAAAATTTTCCGGCTCGCGAGACGCCGGCGCACCCGATTCGCGCCCTCGGCCAAGGGGCCGGCACGGGGTTGTCGACGCTTCTATTTGGCTCGGAAAAACACCGATGCTATTTGGAACACGCATGTATAAGCCTATTTTTGCTCCCGTCCCTCAAATCACTATCAGAGCCATTATGGGGCGCGCCCATGGAGATGTTCTTACGAGCTATCCCTACGGATGTTTCCTTCTCAACCTGATGTGCAAGTTTGTATAGATAGCTAGATCGGCCGGTTAGTCCCTATGGACTATCATGTTCCATGATGGCCGTCTTTGGGAGTGTTGTAATCTCGCTTTTTCCCAAGTATTTCTTTAGTTAATTGGTAATGCTCTTATTTAGTGGAAATGGAAATCTGTTACCTTGTTTCAAAACAATAGACAGATGATGCGTACTACAGTATATATACTAAACTTACTACTCACTCGTTTCATTAAGGAAGTTTTTTCAATTTATTTAAATTTGAATATATCTAAACATAAATTCAGACAAATGTAAGATATTCTTATAGGGCGAACCTGCACCTAGTAACATATTTATAGGACCGTGTGGCTTTATTAATTTAAAGCTGGGCACTTTGTGCCTTATGTTTAAAAACCTAGTAACATATTTTATATAAGGTGAAAACTTTTATTATTCCGAGACTACTCGATAGATGCATATTACAGTACAACCCAACAGTCGTGCAAATGAACAATCATATTATACACAAACTATCAAGGTACCCCTCCATTGTGACGTATTTTACGTCTGGGTACAGCCTTGTCGCCTCCACCCCGACGGCTGGGTCGATGGCACCCTCGCATGCCCCTGCGTGCACCAGCGTCGAGTGCACCATTGCGAGCTGAAAATTGAGAGGGAACGGAGCCTCTGCATTCGCGCGCCACGGATACGGCAATGATCAGTTAATTAGACAGCAATTTGTGCGACATATACACCCAATTAATTTCACTTGTTGCATGGATTGGAGGTTACCTTGGATTTTCTTGGCGATCTCCTGCTCGGACACATAGTGCCTTTTAAGTGTCCTGCCGGTTTTCTTCTCCACCATATGAACGAGCTTGGCGAAGGAACATATGTTCGTAGGCGGGCGCACATACATGACCTTGTCAAGCGTTCGCGGGTCCTCCACGGCTCTTATAACCAAGGAGCTCATATCCCTCTCGTCTACAAAGATTGCTGAAAAAGCAATAGATAGATTAGAGGCTACATAAATAAATAAAAAATCTATATATTTGTAAATAAACCTATGTACTTTTTTGGCTTTGAAAATATCCTATAATTTTAGTAAAAATTGCAGTGGACCCTGTATGTCAATGACGTAGCGATGTGTTATTTTTTTCAAAGCCAAGCAAATACTTAGGAACACATGTCCCCGCGTAGTCTCCCAAGCGGTTCGTGTTGAACAAACCCTAGCTTCCATCCCCCCCTCCCCTTTACCTTGTCATGCGCTCCAAATGACGTTATCGAGGTAGCCATGTGGAGGATGATGGGGCTTGAGCTTGCTCCTCGTATGGTGGATCCGTCTTGACGCCAGGGTGGAGCACTGTAGCTCCCCACTCCCAGCGAAGTGGCAACATGGTGTGGATCGGAGCAACATGACCCATCGGTTGGGATGGCACCCTCTAAATGCAATATCTTCAACTCCTCGTGACGAACTATACACATTGGCCTAGTATGTTGCATCTTATAATATCAACTTTGGGGCATGCTCACTCGATCTCACGATAAGAGGCGTCACTGAAATGCTAGATCGAGTGGTCTAGATCTGGAAGATATGGGCATGTTGGAAAGCCCCACCCCATCCCCACACGACCACAACCACCACCACCATATCTAGCATGATGGAAGACATGTTGGTGGGGCGGTTGCCGGCTTGGGAGAGGCGATTTGCTAGTAGAGCCAACAACGATAGCAAGAAGATTCCATTACCTTGTTCAAAGGTTCATGGTTATAGTTTTCATCCCCAGTAAGAATGTTGTAGGACAAACCCCATATCAGACAATGGGGTTTCTCAGTGTTATGTTCCCTCTTGGCCATCACATTGGAGATGGATCTGGACGGAGGGAAAATTTAGAGGTAGTTTCGTTGATGGCTACGTGGAGGTAACGACGGAATGTGCAAGGTGGGGTCATAGAATGACTTGTGTTACTTCAGAGGATCGTAGCAATAAGAGGCGATTGTCGTAGCAGGGGCGCCTCATGGAGGCTATCCTGGGTTATGGGTCGGCCTTTCCAAGTTACTTGCCTTTTTAAACAATACCTTGAGGCCATAAAAAAAAGATATGAGTACATATTGCACTGTTGATCCGTCCTATCTTAGGGGAATTGGCCTGGTCTGGTTTGACGGTCATGCTCCGCCACTGCACAAGAGGTTTTGTACATGTGGTTATCATCGGATTTACACTATTTATTGTTTTCAGATTCGTGCTTCCAAATATTATTAAGTTTCGCCGTGTTTCAGATATCCGAGACGTATTAAAATGCAACAAAACATAGTAGTTTCATGCACGGAACAAAGTCATTTCTCCTTAATCACATAGTAACTTGTCATTTTCAGTGAACTTGGACTCGCTAGCTGAGGATTAGTCACAATAAAGATGCATGAATGCAACCTATGCGGCCGCTTTTCTTGTGCACAAAGCTCTTTTTTGTTGTTGTCAGCAGGTAGGTTGGCCGCTGGTGTCCGATGGGCTGTCAAGCTTGTCATGTTCATTGTGGTGTTCAATGTGACTGTTCATACGTGTTTTCTAATTAACTGGACATTGTTTTTCTCGTCGTATGCCGAATATTTTGCGTCTGCTTGAAAAATGTACTACTTCCTCTATTTAAAAATAAGTGTCTCGATAGATATGCATATATGTAGAACAAAAATTTGTTGAGATAATTCAGACAAAGATTTGTGATGTGAATGTTTGCTCCATGGAACTACATGTGAATCCCAATATGACGTGGAGGTTGCCTTACCTCGTGAATTTTCATCACCAAAGATCACGCCGGTGGACAGAGGGCCATCTCCTCCGGAGTTGGCTAGTGCAGACAGCAACAAGCCAATAGCCCAGTAGCTACAGACAATAGTGTGAGGAATCCCTGCGGCTCTGATGGCTTCTCGAACTCGAAGCTTGGATTTTATCATGCTCTTCGCTGGCTCAAGAGTCCGTTCGGCGTGCTCCACGTCACAGCCGAATTCAGATGGCACAAAACGCTGCAGTGCTTTGTCAGTTCAGAGTTTCAGATATCCAACACATAACTAAAACAAAATGAAAAGGTAATGGGCTGTCAAGCTAGCCAATCGCATGAAAACCTTGCAAAATCCTATATTGCCAAAATTAAAGTTTATCCCTCGCCTATAATATCGGACTTTAAAAAAAATCTTGTGAGTGTCTATATACACCAATTTGGAATCTTGCCTCGCAGAAAGCGGTTCAGACTACATGGCGGTGACTCAACGTGCATAAGAACCTACTAGAGAGAATATCAAAACAATTTTGCAACATACAGAGACAAAAATTTAGAAGGGAAAAGTAAAACTCTCATGAATGCATAACATCTGTAATTACAACAGAAAATACATTGACTTAATTAATTTTTAAAATATATATCCTTCTTTATAATCTTTCCATTTGAAAATCACATATTTTCATTACTTTTCCTATTTTTAAATGTAACCTCTTATTTTCCATAATTTTCTTGCAGAAATCATTTTAAAATTTTGGTATGAGATTTTGAAAAAAATGTAGCCCATAAAGTTTAGAAATTTTCGAATGGCGGAGTTTCCTAAAATAAAAAAACTTCAATCATTTTTTCTATTCTTGACGTTTTATGTTTTCTTCACTATAGCTATGTATGGTACGCAAAACTACCACCAACACACAAGTCATTGTAAAAACTGGTTTTAGTGGGGTGAGGATCGATCTAGATTGTTTCACACTTCAGAGAATCAGAGCTCAGGAACTTATAGACAAAACTTAAACATTTTTTATCGTACTTTTGGAAAACAAATTCCTTCATCGCACAGGAAGAAGCTTCTACACGTGTGCATGTACCTTGACAGTTCCAGCCTTCTTTATCGCTTCGAGGATCTTGAGCTGGCCGTCCAGCTCCTCCGGTCTGCCGTGTCCGACGGCGGAGATCACCACCTCGCCGTGCTGCTTGATCGCCTCCACCAAGTTCCCATGGTCGTTCATGTCCCCCTGCGTGCGCAAATCAATTTTCCTGAACTTAACGGAATGCAATAAATCACGAAGAGTTTGTTTTCTTAATCAAAAGCCCAAACTGATACGTAGAAGGCTAATTAAGAGGTGATATCTAGTACTGCGTACGTAAACAACGCTGGCTCCGCGGGCCTTGAGGGAGTTCAAAAACTTCGCCTTGTCGGAGTCGGAGGAGACGGTGGCCGGGCGGACGAGCACTGTCGTCGGGTGGCCGGCGTTGAGGCTCCCCATCACGAGGTGCCGCCCGATGTTCCCCGTACCGCCAATCACTAGTACTCTGCTCATCCTGGACGATTGATCTTGATATCTGCGGTGGAAGTGCGCGAGTTCTACTTCTATGTGTATATCAGTAGTTGAATAGGCTGAAGTTGGCTTAGGCAGTGCGTCGAAGCAGTACAGATGTTTCGCCTCCCATGCACTGTGGCCTATATATACACCGGAAGATACTACGTACCTTGTCCACTCATTGGCATAAACGTTGCTTTGAGATGAGGAGAAAAATAACTCCCGTAGAAAATCTCATTGTTTCTTCGCTAAAAACCATAGTTTGCCTGAACTTATCGAGCCGTACGCTAAAAGACCCATCTGCCATGGAAAAGGACCTTTTTGGTCTGTGCCGCGCAAAAAAAAGACCCCTTTGTGACTTCTTGTACTACTGTGTCGTCGATTTGTACTGCGCACGAGCGACCCTGTTTTCTTTGGTACTCCGGAATTCCTGGTACTCCACCTCCCGAACCCTGTTTTCTTTCCCGTCCCTCTCATCCTGCCAGCGGCTGCTATCGGAAGTACCATGAGGAGCATGCAGCCGGCGGCGGGGAACTTTGGTACTCCACCTCCCGAACCCTGTTTTCTTTCCCGTCCCTCTCATCCTGCCGGCGGCGGCTATCGGAAGTAGCACGAGGAGCCTGCAGCCGGCGGCGGGGAACTTTGGTACTCCACCTCCCGAACCCTGTTTTCTTTCCCGTCCCTCTCTTCCTGCCGGCGGCGGCTATCGGAAGTAGCACGAGTAGCCTGCAGCCGGCGGCGGGGAACTTTGGTACTCCACCTCCCGAATCCTGTTTTCTTTCCCGTCCCTCTCTTCCTGCCGGCGGCGGCTATCGGAAGTAGCACGACGAGCCTGCAGCTGGCGGCGGGGAACTTTGGTACTCCAACCCTGTTTTCTTTCTCGTCCATCTCTTCCTACCGGCAGCGGCTATCGGAAGTAGCACGACGAGCCTGCAGCCGGCGGCGGGGAATGGCGAGCGGTGGTCAGTGCAGCCCCCCCCCATGCCCGCCGGCCAAGCTACGCCTACCCACCTCACCGCTTTTGTCGTCGCCGCCCTCTACCTCCCCGGCCTCATCGCCTTCGCAAGGGCGATTTTGTCCTGCTAGGGTGCCGCGGTGATGAGGCAGTGGTAGATGGGAGCCATGGCGGAGGCGGAGCACGAGGGCTGCATGGAGAACCAGGCGGTATCGAGCTCCTCGGCCTCGAAGGGAGCAGCCAATAGATGTCCCGATTCTGGATTGTAGTGTCTACATTTTTTGTTTCTTGGCGTATATTTTCGGCCTTGGATCTTATGCTGACCACTTCTAGGAATTTGGTTCTAGGATTCAGATGTGGAAACCCAGAGATGGCCGCACAAAAGCAGATTGACCTTGTCAAGGTAGCTATCAACGTTCATCCAACGCCCGGGCTCCTCCTCAGCTGCAGCCAAAGAGGTACAACGATATCTGGTACCTTTATCTGATTGTAGAAGAGTAGCATGGCTGCAGTAATGTTTCAGTTCTTGTGTTTGCCGTGTGATCTCCAGCTCTCCAGCTATGGAGCAAACTGAACAATGGGGAAAGGTGATTTCAAACAGCAATCCAGTGTGAGTGTTCCATTGGATCAGAGTTTATTTCATTATAACCATGGATATGAGTTCATTTTCTGAATTTGTTCTTCGCAGTGACTTTCCCTATATTTTTCTTAAATGTGGTTAGAAAGGAGCAATAGAAGCAATCTCTCATGTCGCTGGCAAGATAACTGTTTCATCACCAAATTTGGGGTGGATCTAGGCAAACTGTAAGGCCACTGTCCAAGGTGCATGGGTTATTCCATGAGTTTTTTTTTGTCAGTATAATGTACTACCTGTCACATGTTCGGCGAGTAACAACCTTTGTATGAAATGAAAACTGACAACTTCAGTTTAGTTTTTTTATATTTCCGTCTAAAAATTATTTGATCGCTTGTTTGTTGATATCAAATTTTCTCCTTGATATTTCAGGAGTATGTGGTGAAAAAGAATGATAGAATTGACTTAATGGCAATGGTGGGAGTGTTTGGATCAGTTTTCAGTGGCATACAATACAAATGTATCCTTGGAATAAATCTAATGATATTCTATTAAAATGATCCCTTCTTACACCATTTGCATGACTTTCCATCGATTTTGATACGCACTGCATTATGTTTCATTTTTGAGATTGCATATTATTCTCCTTCACGTTAGCACAGAAGTATTCTTGAGTGAGAAGAACTTTATTCTATTAAATGGAATGTTGATCCGTAAGTCCCTCACTGTTTCTAAATTTCCCCAAACTTTTGTACACATAGAACATTTGTAATGGAAAATATATAAGGTGCACCATAGAGAAAGTATACTCCTGAATAACAAGGCATGTTTGGTGTAGGCGTGTATCTAATTGATGTACATCCATGTCTCCAGTTGTGTATCAACTTGTTTCACTATTCTAGATTGTAAAGATCACATGAGAAGTCGTTTTGAAAATCAAATAAAACAGCGCAAAGCTAAACGTGCTGCAATGGGTAAGAAGGTTAAATTTGCCAAGGATAAGGGAGTGGTGACGAGTATTCGTATGAAGTTTCCTTGGATTAATATTTCCTGACTTCTTTGGAATATGGGGATGCCACCTTCTTCTGGAATGGTATGATCCTTAAAATTGTCTGCAATTGTTTTTTCTCGTGGTGTAATTTTATCTCTAGCAAGTTTTCACTCAACTATTTGTCATTTATTATTAAATTATGTGGCTTGTGCGAAATAATTGTGTGGAACCTTTGAACTTATAGGGCATTGGCATCGACCGGCTAGCAATGTTGTTGATAAACTCTGCTAGCATAAGGGGTGTTATGCTTTTCCTGTTCTGAAGCTTCAGCAATAGGACCTTTGCTCGGGGTAAGAAGAGATGCAATTTTGACAATGCTGGTAAGAAATTCTGCCAACAGATCCTTTATACCATTATATAGATATTGCCTACTGCTTCATTGGTAAATGGACGGTTAGGAGGGCCAAGGCTCCAGTCGGGATTTGTTCTTAGGAAAAATTGTCGATAGGTCCCAACACTGGTATTAAAAATGATTCACATTATTCTGGTTTCCTACAACCATCTCGCTGATGCAGGAATGCTATGGATGTGTTGTTTTGACCCACTTTCGTGCTGACTAAATGACCTCTTGCTATGCTTTCAGGGGATTTGACAATTTACCACCCTTTTGTTTGCAATTTGATTATTTTTCCAGAGCTGCAAAAATCACTGGATTAGCTTATTAAAAACGTCCATTTGCAATCAGCTTGCTTTGTAACTATTTCTTAAGCAAAAGATTATAACCTTTCTTACATCGGGGATTGACAGTACATCATCTTCCCGAACACAAAGATCCACCCTTCCTTGTTGCGTAGAAAAAACCTGGTTAGCTGCATACAGGTCATAGCATTTGGTAGTCGTCAAATATGGGTTATACACACATGCCCAAATATATTTATTTCACTTGTAAATGCCTTTTTCTTTCAGTAGAAAAAAGATTTGTTTTAATGCTTTCTTGGTTGAGAGTGCAGATTCATACTAATTAACAGAAGGCAAAATCTTCAGTTATTGGCAGAGCTAGACTTGAGTGACACACCTGGAGCCTGGAGATGCCACCATCGGTGATTCTCTCCATTGACAAGTGAGGACGGGATCTTTTGCCTTACCAGGTATCTTATATATGCGGCAATGGATATCTTCATTTAGTTACTAAAGATCTTTCAAGGCAGTCAGAATGTCTGAATGGTATCATTAGACCCCAATCCTATTTAGAATTTGCAAATACTTAGTTTGCCCTTTGTATCATCGACCAATGCATCCAAAGTGAACTCACTCTAGAACTAAGTATTTGCAAATTCACTTTACATATATCGACCAATACTTAGTTTGCTCTTTGTATCAATGACAAGGTTTCTACCTGGTTGTGAGTTAAGGACTATTTTTGTTCAAGCATCGTTTCAAACTTGTTTGTAAAGTGAACTGTGTAACGATCGTTACATGTATCAGCCACTTTTTGTATTTTCGTCAAGAAAAATCAAATGTTCACGTTCTTTTCTGGTAATCATTGCTATAAACAAGTTTTTAAGTTACATATTACGGAAATCAATCAGAAACCAAGCGCAACCTCAATCTCAGTTATTGGTGAGGTAGGAAAAACACGTTGATATGAGATTATTGTGTGTTCAAGATGACTTGAGTTGACCGGAACTAGATGAAAATATTTGGGCCGTTGATTGGACTACACCTTGCCGGCGAGGAGGTGCCCCATGGGGCGCCCCAATCACTAGTACGGATTTAAGGCCGAGCATCATCCACAGTCACTGGTCCAGACACGGCGCTGTATTGGCTCACGTGGGAATTGACTGGACCCCTGGACTGTGGCAAGCGAGCAATAATTTGCGAAAAGCGATCAAAACCGCCAGCAAGCAGCACGTGCGCTTATTTCACTACTATGTTGAAGTCTTAAATGGCAGCAGCACATAGGAGGTGGCGTTTTAGCACACGCGTGCATATGCACTCATTATAGAAAATAATAATAAAATAATTATATAAATGTCAAAAAAAATTGACATAAATTTTTTGGTATACATTGTGACATCCTATGTTTGTTCACAAGTTTTCGTGGAAAAACAACATTTTGTGTGGTGTGTACAAAAAAGGCAAAAAAAAAATGTACTGTACGTAGTCGTGTTACAACATCAAAATTTGTCTTTTTTACAGGTGCCACATAATTTTTTTTTGAAAACTTGTGTACCAATAAAATGTCTAGATATACATGTAAAATTTTTGTTTAGAATTTTTTGACACTTTGAAATGTGGATTTACATAATGGGAGCATATGCTCCTATGAGCCAAAGTGCATTTCCCCAGCACATAGCGATTATTTCACACTGAAAATTAACCATGGGCGATTTTTCTGGGAAACTGTATCAACAGAGCTTATATTGATGCCACATTATATTTTATGATCAAATTGATAGTCTTATTTGGTCACCACTAATGCTTTGAGTCCAGTCAATATTTCCTATCACAATGTGAAGTAAATGCTAGCTCATTATGATTCACTTTGAGTTTAGATAGATGAAATCTTATGTTGTTCACATTGAGATTTCTTATTTCAATGATATGAAGCGCAAAGGATCTCTGTGTTTTCTCGAAAAATGATTTCTTATTTCTCATATTGCATTTCAGTTTCTGCACATTGCAGTTGAACTGAACATGTTAAACAGAAACACGGGCTAGTGCATATACAAAATGAAGCTCTGTCTGTTTTTGTATGTAGAAATAACACGAAAACTGCAAACGGAGGCATGTAGCCCTTTATTTTCAAAAAATCGGAATCATAGTTTGAAGTTTCAAAAAAATCTGGAAAAAAAATCATGGATGTAGACAATGATGAAATCTACGAATGTGCAAATCTCAATGTGAAATTATTTGTATTGTAGACTACACAAAAATAACAACATCTGACAGGTTTTATACTTTTGAAATTTGCACTATTCACTATTCTCAGATCCACACATTTGTCATTTTTGTGTAGCCTAAAGTACTAACAATTTCACATTGAGATTTTGCATGTTTGTAGATTTCATCATTGGCTACATCTAAAAAAAATTGATTTTTTTGAAACTTAAAAATATGATTTCTGATTTTTTTGAAAATAAAGAGCTACATGTAACTCGGCCTCCATTTGTCCACATACTAGAAGTATGTCATTTCTACATAGCAAGTAGCCCCAGATTGCTTTCTATCATGCAGACTTTATCTGTTTTTGTATGTCTAAATTTTAAAGTTTCATGCAGTCGGAGGATTTAAAAGATTAAATCTGATGAATGCTTGAAATTCCATAAGTCCAAACTTTTTAAAAATCCATGAAAGTTTGAGAATTGAGTTATATTTTATAAAAATTATCAAAATCCATTTCAACTTTTTTTAATAAAAAATCATTTCAAGAAAAAAATATCGAAAGAAAGCATGACAAAACGTTGACTTGCCAAAAGAAAGGAAGGTCAATAGTCTGAAAATGACAGGGAACAAACAAGCAGATGACCCTCAGTTATCGTGCCTAGTTGGCCTCTAAAGTTGAATCATGTCTTTTCAAATTAATTGACTTAACTTTATCTAGATAAACATGCATCTATATGTATTTTAATATGTAGATAATGCATATCTAGACAAAGATGAGTTAAATATTTGAAATGGAAGAAGTAGTAAAAATAAGATGGCTCAATGTGGAAGAAAAATTTAAATAGCAGTAAAGGCTTGCTTAACAACACGAATTTATGGAACCTGACCACATTGCTACCATTTAAAAAAATTGAAAGTGAAACTTTTGAGTCTCAAAAGTATTAAAAAAATAAGTATACATGGTTCATATATCAATGTAAAGTTTTTTAAGAAAAGGCCTTTTGTTTTGGCCTATAAAAAAACAAATTCTTAATGGTATATAGAAGTAAAAAAAATGCTTTTGTCAGGAAATTGTCTTTTTTGGGTAGCCCAAAATACAATGTAATTTTAAAATAATAATTTGATGGCATACATTTTAGATGTATATATATCTAGCTATACATATTTTCGCATATTGTTTGGAGACATTGGAATTTGAGTTTGAAAATTTGCAAAACAAAACGGGTTCACCGGTGTCCAGGTGCATTGATCAGTTTTTGCTTAGGAGTACTTGTTGTGTTTGAGGGAAGCAAACTCCGATATCATTATTCATTTTTATTTGTATCTCATATTATTTTCTACTCCCACCGTCCCATAAAGAATATCATAGATATAAATTTAGATATGGATGGAGAAGTTCTTTTGTAGAAGGCTTACTGACTTAGAGAACTAGCATGACAACTTTTTCAGGTAACCATAAGGGCATCTTCAGCGGCCCAAACCATTCCGAACATCAAAATTGTTTGTTTTGGTTGGTTTAGGTCGAGATGTGAACACGAAATTGGCAGGATGGCCACAATATTTTGGTAAGCACTAGCCATTTTGAATTATTTTCACTCAATATAGCTCATATGAATGAAAACATTAATGTTGCAACCAAATTAATTTAATTAGTGTACATAAAAATTAACAACATAGTTCACAGTCAATTTAGTCCACCAAATCAACAACATAGTTCACAAATAAGCAACAAAATAATATGAGATGAATACTTGTTTCCTGCCAATGTCCATTGATGCTCAATCAAATTCTCTTGAAGTCGACACATTAGTGTGGAGGTCACGGATATCATGATGCACATGAAGGAGCAATGATGGCCCAGCCCGCGGTGCAACAAATTCACCTTGAAACTGCCACCCTTGGTCAAAGAGGCCTTCATCACGCTCATCATCAACGATAATGTTGTGCATGACCACACAAGTTGTCGTCGTGGTGAACGAACAGATGCCATGGGATGGCTTAAGTTGGGGCCGAATGTGCGCTAGAGGATTCGGGGGAGGGTTTTGGATTAGATTGGACGAACTTCCGGATGCTTTCCTCAAGAACACAACCAAAGGTAGCGATGCAAGAAGAAAAACACAAGGAAGAACTCTGCTCTAGATCCTTATATTTATTGATCTCAACGGGATACAAGTTTTTGTGAGACAGAACCTTACCTAACCTGCCCGCGTAATGGGCTACCCCCTCTCCTTATATAGGGGAGAGGTGGCTTACAGAACAAGGAACCCTAATGGCATCTTAGACTAGACAAACTACTTTTACAAAGCTACTTTAATCATAAACGGCGGCGCCAGTATCTTTAACCAGGGAGGCTGACGTCCTCCGGCTGCTTTTGGCGTCATCCTCCTCTTTATCGTCAGGGCTTCGTTTAAAGCTACTTTGCTTAGCTCATCCTTGTCCTCTAGCTCTGAAGAGAATCTTTGACCAGCTTTGCCGACATGCTCTTCTTACCGGTAGCCCGGTGTCTTCTTTATCCGGTTCCGGTATACCCTTCTTGGGGATACTGGCTTAGCTCTACTTAGCCAAACACTGAACTTTGTCCTCCGGTATAAATATTAAACCGGTACCTTGATGGCTCAAACCATCCGGTTTGGCATGCCTTTGGCATACCGGGGGTCATCCCCCCCAACATTAGTCCCCGAAGCTGGTATAGTCTGGTGGACTCTGTCCAACAGACCTTGCCAGTTTCCCGTATCTCAAGGTTCCGGTTTAATCTTTCCGGTGGACAGTTCAGATCCCGGCATCTTTGCCGGACTCACGTCCTCCTTTCTTTGCAAGGTATTCTCCGGTATCTCATTTTCCGGTATCTTAGACATTAAAACTCTCCAAGGTGAAGTCGAGAATTTCTCGGGTACAGTGATTGTCAGTGACATGCGCACTGTACCTGACGCGCCAGTGTCAGTGGTCACTTCCGTTCGGCTTCTGCGCCCGTAATAAGTGCGGCACACTGGATCCGGGCTGCCGTTCCGGATCCGTGTGGCGGCCCTGTGGCTTTTTCATTTCTGCGCGTGTATCCTTGCGCCACGTGGCGGCCCACGAAGCGAACCGCCGCGTCCCAACGGTTACCAGCCCACTAAGTCTTTTTCCTATAAATGGGGGAACCGCTCCTTCTTCCTCTTTTCTTCGCACTCCCAAGTTCTTCGCGCACACAGAGCTCTAGCCCTCTTGCGCCCTTCGCCGCTTCCGCTCATTGCCTGAGCCCCGCAGTCCGGCGAACTTGCTCCGCCGCTCCGCCGAACCTCGCCAAGCTTTGGTGCGTGGAGAATCTCTGCAGCGCATCTGCCGCGGCCGCTGCGTTCGCGTTCCGACGAACTCCTCTCCGCCTCTTCGTCGCCAGGCTTCCCCAGCAACCACGAGCGCACAGCTTCGCCGGCGACCCTCTCCGTCAGCGTCTCCGCCGCCTCAGGTTAGGCCCGCTTCGTGTTTGCCGCTCTGTTCCTTGCTTTTCAGATCTTGGGCCCGTAGGATATTTATTCCACTTTTCTTTTGTTTTTTCTCTTACTCGTAGATCTTCGCGCAAGGGTAGATCCCGGTTAGATTCGCATGTCTAGTGAGCAGTACCTCTCTGAGTCCTCCTTCAGTAGCGAACGGACTGTGTCATCCGACGGCTTAACCGCAGAGCTTGCTCAGATGGAAACCGACACCGGCATGGACCAAGAGGCCGGCAGCTCTAGGCAGGCCTCCGGAATAGATCTTTCCGGTATCACACGCGGGGCTTGGAGAGGTTCCGACGTGACCCAACATGAGATCGATTGGCTCTACCGGTCCAGAAGGATACCGGAGGGAGTAACCTGCCGGCTTCCCGGCGATGAAATCGAACCGGTGGTTAGACCCGGTGAGTACGTCGTCTTTCTCGCTCACTTTGAGCGTGGCTTCGGCCTTCCCGCCTCCGACTTCTTTCGCCGATTTCTTGATTTTTACGAACTTCAGCCTCACCACCTTCCCGGCAACGCCGTTTTCTATCTTTCTTGTTATGCCACCTTCATGGAGGCTTATATCGGCATCCGCCCCACTCGCGAGACCTTCGCTCGCTTTTTCTCTCTTAGGATCAATTCCGTCCAGGGCAAGGACATTCCTAAGCCCAAACCCCCGTACAATGCGGGTCTTGTATCATTGGCTCCCGCCAAGGGAGCCCCTTCTTCAAATTTGCTGGTCTCGAGTCATGCCGGTTATGGCAAGAGACTTTCTTCTACGTGAAGAACGACATCGTCGCAGACCTTATCAATCTACCAGCTTTCAATCCGGCGCCGCCCCGCAAGGTCAACTGGAGCTACTCTCCCGGGATAACTCAAGTTGAGACGAACCGGGTAGTACGCTTCATGGAGAAGCTGATGAAGGAGACCAAGATCTGCTCTGACGATATCATCCGCACCTTCATCTCACGCCGGGTGCTTCCTCTTAAGCGCCGGACTCACAAGATGAGCGAGATGTACGGTCCCGGCGATCCCACGAAGATCACCGGCCTCCCTCTGAGCAAGAAGGACGTAGTCCTCAAGGCTAGGCAGATCTGCCAGACTGCCATGCCGTTTGATTGGGAGTGGGGCTTCTTGCCTCTTAGCTCCACCAACCCTCCAACTGAGGAAGTAAGAATTTGTGCAACCCGGGTTCTCGTGCCGGTAACTTTTACGCTGCGACTAACTTGTCTTTCATTCGTTTTCAGGCCAAGGAACACTTCCCCCGCATCGACGCGGATCAACGAGGCCCTTGCCAGAAGCGTCCTCTGGACCGGGTGGACCCTGACCCGTACATCCATTGGACCGATATGAAGATGGGCCGAACGCATACCTCGCGCCCCGGTAAACCCTCGTCAGAAGCTTCCGGCTCCGCCGATGATCTCACTATGCTTGAGGTAGCTTTCTTTTCCGGTCTCTCAAACGTTACCGTTATTTCTCCTATGTAGATGCCCCCTCAGCTGGCACGCAACCGCAGGTTCATGAGCACGTTGCTCCCCTGCGAGCCGAGGCCGGCGACGAGTTTGTGGAGAAGCTGGCTCCACAGCTCAAGAAGAAGAAGGCCCCGGCACCTGATGCCGGCTCCAGCCATAGCCCTCCCACCAAACGCTTCCGGACGGAAGTCCTTGGGGGGAAAGAGACGGGCAAAAGGCGCTACAAGGGAAAGCAGATGCCGGTCGCTTCCGGGTAAGTTTTTGCTTCTTTGCTTGTTTGATTCTTTTCCACCTTTCCTTCCGGTTGCTTTTTCCAACCTTTCTCTTTTTCTTGTTCAGCCCTGCGCTCAAGCTTGGCCCAAGGCCCGAGAGCTCTGAGGGAACCGCAAGGACCTCATCTCCATCTCACCCAAGCCCGGCATCGTCTGGTGCCGGCAACACTTCTGCCTCCCCCCTGGGGGGCATTTCAAGTTCGGGGCGCGCGGCCCCTACACCTCCAAAACACCGCGCGGAGGAGGAGCATGTCTCCCCTCCAGGAAAGCAAGATACCGGCGCCAGCAACACCGGCGCTGACTCAAAAGCTGCCGGGAGGGCGGAACCTCTGGTTCCTCCCGTCCCTAAGAAGAAGAAGAAAACTGCGGAGCCTTCCCCCTCCAAGCCGATGCCGCCGCCGGAAGCCCCCAGCGCCAAGCCGACGCCGCCGCCGGAAACAACGAAGATCATCAAGGAGAAGGCCACGGCTTCCGGTACCTCCTCCGCCGACCTGCAGCAATTGACGCTGCACGCCGGCCGCGCTGCTGTCGCAGCCGGAGGAAAGCCTTCCGGCGTCCTGGGCCGGATCACTGAGCTCAAGCGCGGAGGCCGTGACCTGGGGCACTTGCTCCCCTATGCTGAGAGGTGGAACGCTGCGGATGAGTCCGTAGCCACACGCGGCCTGGGGAAGGACCGGCTTCCGGTGCTGGACCCCGCTGGCCCTCGCTGCATGGAGGAGCACTTCACGCGGCTGCGGCGCGCGGTGAAGGAACTGGACAGCGCGTGGTACGATGCGACGAACAACATGGTGGTAAGTTTTACCAAACTCTCTTCGCTTTTTCAATTTTTCAATTCATGCCGGTTTCTTTCTTTCCGGATCTTGTCTATCTTCCCAGTCCCCGAGTTTTGTGTTGAGAGCGCAGCTTTTAGCGCAAAACTTAAGTAGCAACTCGAAAAACCGGCATGCCCAGTCCCCGAGTTTCGAGTTAAGAACGCAGCTCTTAGCGCGAAACTTAGGTAGAAACTCAAAAAACCGGTATACCCAGTCCCCGAGTTTCGGGTTAAGAACGCAGCTCTTAGCGCGAAATTTAGGTAGAACCTCGAAACACCGGCTTCTTTTTCTAACATCCTTCTTTGAACAGAGCACGGCCGACGCTCGGAAGCACCTCTTTGAGGAGCTTCTGTGGGAGCACCGGGACCTTGCTGAAGCGCACGGCAAGTGCCAAGGTAAATTGCTGTGTCTCCGGCATCTTCTTACCGGAAAGTTTTCTTTCTTAGTACTCACAACTTTTGTCTCAACAGCCATCCCGGAAGCCTCCATCGAAGCTCTCAAGGCTCAGCTCGCCAAGCTCCAAGGTACCAGTTCTTCTTTTCCGGTTAACCTGTTTCCTCGTTATTTCACCAACTGCAATTTTGCTAACACTTTCTTTCCGGGCTCTAGGTGAAAAGGAGCAGCTTATCCGGCAGCACCGCGAGGCTCTGGACGCCCAGGAGACCTACGCCAGCGGGCTAAAGGAGCAGCTGATCCAGCTCGGGCTCAAGCACAGCGAGACGATGAAAACCGCCCAAACCGCCGCTGAAGCTAGGCTGAATGAGGCTCTGGAGGACGCCAACAACTCCACCGTGGTGCTGCGGGCGGAGTTGGAGGAGGGGGCCAAGGCGCGGCAAACAGCCGAGGATGAGACCGCGCGTTTGAAGGCGGAGCAGCAGGAGTATGACCTTTTGGTCATGCAAACTGATGCGCTTGCTCTCCGTGAGTTTTTCTTTCTTTTCCGGTTTTGCTTTTAAGCTTATCTCTTCCGGTAGCGTGTTCTTATCTTCTTCTTTTGTCTCGCAGGGCTCTTCCCGGACTCTCAGGCCTACGCGCAAAAGAAGGTAGCGGAGAGCCGGGTCGCGCAAGCATATAAGAACTTGGACGCGCCCTGGGACCCCTATGACCATCTGGTGGCGCTGTCTGCCCGCGTCTCCCATATGCGTGCGGTGGACCGGAACCTCGCCGACATCCCGGAGGTGGCAATCCAGCTCTTCAAAGTGCTCTGGCCCGATGAGGAGGTACCGGCTGACCTGTCCCTCACCAACGACCGCCTGAAAGATGCCGGTCGGAGGATCAGAGAGTGGCAGTGCTCCGCAGCTCGTGCCGGAGCGGACTCCGCGCTGCGCGTGGTTTGCTCCTGGTACCCGGACTTGGACTTGGATGCCCTCACCGGCGTGCGTGCCAACGCTCCAACCGATACGGACTCTGTCCTCACCGCAAAGCGGCAGGATCGGGCCTACCGGATTGCTGAGTACGCCGAGGCTCGCACCTTCATCCCTCCTCCTCCCAACGTCAAGGACTACCTCAGCGAGGACGAAGAGGAGGATGAAGATGAAGATGAAGATGCTGAAGCCGGTGACGCGCCTCCGGAAGCTCCAGAAGCCGACGCTGTTCCTCCCAAGGCTCCTTCTGCCTAAGTGCTTCTTGTTATCTGTTTGCCTATCTTACTGTAAAACAATGTTCGTCAAATTCTACCCCGGTATGCCGGGGTCTTAAGATGTAATATAAAACTTATCCTTGCTTTTGGATGCGGTACAACAATTTATGCCGGTATGTTATACCAGTAAGTTATTAAGTTATGTTTGTCTTACTGACTTAGCATTTTGCTCAAGGTTTGCCTTTTTTATCCTGTACTGTGAAGATTCCGAAATTGTTTCGGCATCCAATCCGGTGCAGACTTGGTTCTTTTGCTTTGGATCTGCCTACCCTCTGGGTTTTTTGGCGTATGAGTCACAAAGTTCTTTTGCCAAGCAAGCACTTTCTTGAACTTAGAAATAACTCGAAATTTTTCACAAAAAACCGGCATAACCGGGGTTAGTTAAACTTTCCGGATTGTTTGTTCCCACTCTCTCTTTTCGTGGTTCGCGTGCTTAGTTCCTACCGGTTTATCTTGCTTGCCATGAAGCCGGGTTTCGGACAGCAGCAGAGTCGAAGACTCCGGTAGGTTTAGCACGCTACTAAACCGGAAAGAAAAAATGTTCTGCAATCAACTGGTAAACTGAAAAAATAAACATATTACATGCAATTTCAGTAGAGGCAGTCCCCGAGATTCATTCGAGGTGCCGGCATCTTTTATTCATAGCATATAATGTACAAAAAAGAACTCCTTATATTACAACTTCATGCATAAAAGGGACGCAAAAGAGCTATGTTCCATGGGCGCTTGGTCTCCTCTCCTGACCTGTCCGCCTTTCCTTTCTTTGCTTCCTGTGCATCAACCAAGTAGTAGGCATCATTGTGTAGAGCCTTGCTCACAATGAAAGGTCCCTCCCATGGGGGTGATAACTTATGGCGGCCTTCAGTGCGCTGCACTAGGCGAAGCACCAGATCTCCTTCCCGGAATACTCTCGGGTTAACCTTCCGGTTGTGATAGCGTCTCAGGTTTTGTTGGTAAATGGCTGTTCTTGCCAAGGCTAGCTCTCTTGCTTCTTCTAGCAAGTCCACATCATTTTCTCATGCCTCTTTTACCTCTTCTTCGGTGTATTGTTGAACCCTTGGTGAGTCATGTATGATATCGGTTGGAATCACGGCTTCAGCCCCGTAAACCATGAAGAATGGAGTGTATCCGGTAGACCGGTTTGGAGTTGTTCTTATGCTCCACAGCACTGATGGTAGCTCATCGAGCCAACACCCCGGTGTCTTTTCAAGAGGCTCAATGAGTCTGGGTTTGATACCGGAAAGTACCAAAGCGTTTGTTCTTTCCACTTGGCCATTGCCTTGTGGGTGCGCGACTGGGCACAAATCCAACCGGATATTGTTATCCTCACAAAATCTTTTGAACTCACCTTGAGCAAATTTTGTGCCATTGTCAGTGATGATGCTATGCGGGTATCCATACCACAAGATAACATCCTTTAAGAACTTTACCGTCGTATGCCCATCATATTTTGCGATAGGTTTTACTTCAAGCCATTTGGTGAACTTGTCCACCATCACTAGGATGTGGGTAAAGCTGCTTCTTGCGGTTTTGAATGGGCCAACCATGTCAAGGCACCAAACAGCAAACAGCCAAGTTAGCGGTATGGTTTTTAAACCGGACGCTGGGGTATGATTTTGCTTGGCGTACCTCTGGCACCCATTGCATTTTCGTACCAGATCTTCAGCATTCTCCAAAGCAGTGGGCCAATAGAACCCATGCCGGAATACCTTTGCTACCAATGCCCTTGATGAAGCGTGGTGCCCACATTCTCCTTGGTGAATTTCCACAAGCATTTCTTTTCCTTCTTCCGGTTCCACACATCTTTGAAGGACACCGGTAACACTTCTCTTGTATACCTCCCCATTGATGATGGTGTAAGCTTTGGATCTTCTTTGGATTCTTCTTGATTCATTTTCGTCAACCGGCAAAGTGCCGTTGATCAGGAATTCCTTAATAGGTTTAACCCAAGATGGTGCTTCTCGAACCACAAATACTGGTACGTCTATCTCCATGTTATCCACCAGCATTGTTTCTTCCGGTATGGACGCAGCAATCCCCGAGCTTGCCGGAACAGTCCTCGAGTTTACCGGAACAGTCCCCGGGTTTCCTTCATCAATATCCATCGGCACAACATGTGATTCCGGTACGAAAATAGATTCCGACTCCGTGCTCGGTTTGATCGATGGTACCCTTAAGTGTGCCAAGGCTATACCGGGAGGGATTTCTTGCCTGGATGAGCCCAGTTTGGACAAAGCATCCGCGGCTTCATTTTCTGCCCGTGGCACATGGTGGAACTCACAGCCCTCAAAGAAGCCAGAAATCTTTTGTACGTGAAACCGGTACGAGGCCATGTTGGCATCTTTTGCGTCCCAATCTCCGGAACACTGCTGCACCACAAGATCTGAATCACCGTAGCAAATGATCCGGTGCACACCGATTTCTTTTGCGACTTTGAGCCCATGAATCAGAGCTTCATACTCAGCTACATTGTTTGATGCTCTAAAGTGCACCTGTAGAACATACCGGAGATGATCTCCCTTAGGTGAGGTAAGCACCACACTGGCACCTAGACCCTTGATAACCCACAAGTATAGGGGATCGCGGCAGTCTTCGAGGGAAGTAAAACCCAAATTTATTGATTTGACACAAGGGGAGGTAAAGAATACTTATAAGCCTTAACAACTGAGTTGTCAATTCAGCTGCACCTGGAAAAGCACTAGTAACAGGGGTGATGTGAAAGCAGCAGTAATATGAGAGCAATAGTAATAGTAACACAGCAGCGGTAACAGTAACACAGAGGCAATGGCACCAGAAAATAGTTGATACTACTTCCAATGACATATAGAACGAGTATATGATGATGAGAGATGGGCCGGGGTTCCCAGCGATCTACACTAGTGGTAACTCTCCAATAACAAGTGACAAGTGTTGGGTGAACAAATTACAGTTGGGCAATTGATAGGATTGATAAAGCATTAAGAAAGAACATCAATTCATTAATCATGTAGGCATGTTTTCCATATATAGTCGTACGTGCTCGCATTGAGAAACTTGCACAACATCTTTTGTCCTACCAGCCGGTGGCAGCCGGGCCTCAAGGGAATCTACTGGATATTAAGGTACTCCTTTTAATAGAGCACCGGAGCAAAGCATTAACACTCCGTGAAAACATGTTATCCTCACATCACCGCCATCCCCTCCGGTTGTCCCGATTTCTGTCACTTCGGGGCCTTTGGTTCCGGACAGTGACATGTGCATACAACTTGTAGATACAATCTAAGCAATAAGTATAGAGCTCAAATCTAAGATCATGCCACTCGGGCCCTAGTGACAAGCATTAAGCATAACAAGATTGCAGCAACAATAACTTCACAAACTTTATAGATAGACTAATCATAACGTATCATCCATCGGATCCCAACAAACACAACACCGATTACATCAGATGGATCTCAATCATGTAAGGCAGCTCATGAGATCATTGTATTGAAGTACATAGGATAGAGAGCACCAACTAGCTACTGCTAGAACCCGTAGTCCATGGGGGAACTACTCACGGAGCATGATGGAGGCGATGGCGTTGATGGAGATAGCTTCCGGGGGCACTTCCCCGTCCCGGCAGGGTGCCGGAACAGAGACTTCTGTCCCCCGAATTGGAGTTTCGCGATGGCGGTGGCGCCCCTGGAGTCTTTCTGGAGTTTCGTCAATTGGTCCTGCGTTTTTAGGTCGAAAGGGCTTAAATAGGCGAAGAGGCGGCGCAGGAGGGGCGACAGGGTGGCCCCACACCAGGCCGGCGCGGCCAGGGTGTGGCCCGCGCCGCCCACATGTGTGGTGGCCCCCTGGCTCTCCTCC
Organism: Lolium perenne; assembly: GCF_019359855.2. Lineage (NCBI taxonomy): Eukaryota > Viridiplantae > Streptophyta > Magnoliopsida > Poales > Poaceae > Lolium > Lolium perenne. The sequence goes on along the minus strand of NC_067246.2, from coordinate 107,119,823 downwards.
GAATCTACTTCGGTGTTCTGGAGCCTCCCGGGAAAAATAAGATCTTTGGCATTGATTTCGTCCAATTCCGAGAATATTGCCCGAACAGCCTTTCTGGAACCAAAAACAGCAGAAAACAGGAACTGGCACTGTAGCATCTTGTTAATAGGTTAGTTCCGGAAAATGCATAAAAACATTATAAAGTGCGAGCAAAACATGTAAGTATTGTCATAAAACAAGCATGGAACATCAGAAATTATGGATACGTTGGAGACGTATCATCATCCCCAAGCTTAGTTCCTACTCGTCCTCGAGTAGGTAAACGATAAAAAGAATAATTTCTGTAGTGACATGCTACTTACATAACCTTGATCATACTATTACAAAGCACATGAAATGAATGAAGTGACTCAAGGCAATGATCTATAGTTGCTAACAAATAGATAACATATAGCAAAACTTTTCATGAAGAGTACTTTCAAGACAAAAAGTCTTGCACAAGAGTTAACTCATAAAGCAATAGATTCAAAGTAATGGTATTGAAGCAACACAAAGGAAGATTTAAGTTTCAGCGGTTGCTTTCAACTTTCAACATGCATATCTCATGGATAATTGTCAACATAAAGTAATATGATGAATGCAAATAAACAAGTATGTAAGAATCAATGCACAGTTGACACAAGTGTTTGCTTCTAAGATGGAAGGAAGTAGGTAAACTGACTCAACATAAAGTAAAAGAAAGGCCCTTCGCGGAGGGAAGCATCGATTGCTATATTTGTGCTAGAGCTTTGGTTTTGAAAACATAAAGAGAGCATAAAAGTAAAGTTTTGAGAGGTGTTTGTTGTTGTCAACAAATGGTAGTGGGCACTCTAACCCCCTCGCCAGACAAACCTTCAAAGAGCGGCTCCCATGAATTATTTTATTTTTGGGTGGCACTCCTTCCAACCTTTCTTTCACAAACCATGGCTAACCGAATCCTTGGGTGCCTGCCAACAATCTCATACCATGAAGGAGTGCCTTTTTATCTTAGTTTTATTATGATGACACTCCTCCCCACCTTTACTTTCTCAAGCCATGGCTAACCGAATCCTTCGGGTGCCGTCCAACAATCACATACCATAGAGGAGTGTCTATTTTGGTTAATTAATTTGGGACTGGGAATCCCACGCCAGCTCTTTTTGCAAAATTATTGGATAAGCGGATGAAGCCACTAGTCCATTGGTGAAAGTTGCCCAACAAGATTGAAAGATAAACACCACATACTTCCTCATGAGCTATAAAACATTGACACAAATCAGAGGTAATAAATTTTGAATTGTTTAAAGGTAGCACTCAAGCAATTTACTTTGGAATGGCGGAGAAATACCATGTAGTAGGTAGGTATGGTGGACACAAATGGCATAGTTTTTGGCTCAAGGTTTTGGATGCACGAGAAGCATTCCCTCTCAGTACAAGGCTTTGGCTAGCAAGGTTGTTTGAAGCAAACACAAGTATGAACCGGTACAGCAAAACTTACATAAGACCATATTGCAAGCATTATAATACTCTACACTGTCTTCCTTGTTGCTCAAACACTTTTACCAGAAAATATCTAGACCTTAAGAGAGACCAATCATGCAAACCAATTTTAACAAGCTCTACGGTAGTTCTCCACTAATAGGTTTAAACTACATGAAAAAACTTAATCATGATATACTTGAGAGCTCAAAATAATTGCCAAGTGTCAAATTATCCAAGACATTATGAGGCATTTTCTGTTTCCAACCAAATAAAAAATAAGTATTGTAGCTTCCAACTTTTATCATTGAACATTAAAAGTAAAACGAAGAACAAGTGTTCATATGAAAAAGCGGAGCGTGTCTCTCTCCCAAACAAGGATTGCTAGGATCCATCTTATTCAAACAAAACGAAAATAAACACACAGACGCTCCAAGTAAAGCACATATGATGTGACCGAATAAAAATATAGTTTCCATAGAAGGAACCTGATAAGTTGATGAAGAAGGCGATGCCTTGGGCATCCCCAAGCTTAGACGCTTGAGTCTTCTTGAAATATGCAGGGATGAACCACGGGGGCATCCCCAAGCTTTGACTTTTTAGTCTTCTTGATCATATATCATCCTCCTCTCTTGACCCTTGAAAACTTCCTTCACACCAAACTTCTCATAAACTTCATTAGAGAGGTTAGTACTCAAAAAATTTGAATCCACCTTGGTCCTGTAGTGAAACATTGCAAGAACTCAATAAAACATTAGCTACAGCTCTCCACGTCTAGAAAACCTTGCTTAAAGTCCACAAGAGACAATGCAAAAAACAGAGACATAATCTGCCAAAACAGAACAGCCAGTAAAGACGAATTTTAAAGAGGTACTTCCGTTGCTCAAATCAGAAAACTCAAAACTAATGAAAGTTGCGTACATATCTGAGGAACACGCACGTAAATTGGCATATTTTTCTGAGTTACCTACAGAGAACACAGCCCAGATTCGTGACAGATAGAAATCTGTTTCTGCGCAGAAATCCAAATCTAGTATCAACCTTGTATTAGAGGCTTCACTTGGCACAATATTGCAATAAAATAACGGTAAGGAGAGGTTGCTACAGTAATAACAACTTCCAAAACACAAATACAAAATAAAAGTACTGTAGCAAAATAAACACATGGGTTATCTCCCAAGAAGTGCTTTCTTTATAGCCATTAAGATGGGCTCAGCAATTTTAATGATGCACTCGCAAGAAATAAGAGTTGAGGAAAAAGAGAACATCAAAAGGCAAATTCAAAACACATTTAATCCTAACATGCTTCCTATGAAAAGGAATATTGTAAATAAACAAGTTCATGAAGAGCAAAGTAACAAGCATAAGAAGATAAAACAAGAGTAACTTCAAAATTTTAAGCATGTAGAGAGGTGTTTTAGTACCATGCAAATTTCTACAACCATATTTTCCTCTCTCATAATAATTTTCAGTAGCTTCATGAACAAACTCAACAATATAACTATCACATGCAGCATGCTTTTTATGATCCATACACACATAATTTTTATCAATCTCAAAAATAATGGGATCAAAACTTTCAAACCCGCTTTTATCAATAATATAACAAGATGATTGATCAATCTCAAGAGATATGGGACACATAGATTAAGTCAAGAACTCTCCAATCCCATTTTCATTAGTAGTACAATTAATATCATCAAGTAACATAGGACCATCATCTAGAGCTTTATCATAAACATTTGCTAAGCAAAATTCTTTAGTACCATGCATTTCGACATCAGGCACAAACAAAGCATTATCATAAGATTTATCAAAGTAGCATGGATTATCATATATAATAGTAGCATAATTATTCTCACAAGTTTTACTCATAGGTACTATTTCAAGAGAATCTGCAGGAACATAACATTCAACCTCCTTTGGTAAGCATGGAGGACAATCAAATAGTGTAAGAGATAAAGAGTTACTCTCATTAGAAGGTTGGCATGGGTAGCTAATCCATTCTTCCTCCTTTTGTTCGTTGCTCTCCTCTTCTTTTTCATCCAATGAGCTTTCAGGTTCATCAATTTCTTCTTCCACAGGTTCTGCAAATTGTGAGTGCATTCTTGTGCATTAATGAGTCTCTCTTTATAATCAATGATATAAGGATTATCACTGTAACTTTCTATGCAAAAATTAAGGATAGAAGAGACATAATCTTTAAGGTCCTTACAAACAACACAAGTTCCATAATTTTTAACCATGAATGATTCTATCTCAGAGGCTCCCATAAATAAAACAAATTGTTCTACCTCTTCGAACCCAAGATGAATATAGTTATTCCAATTATAGTTCTTAATTAAAACTTCCTCACTAAAGCCACATTGAAATTTAAGATGTTTAGTGTCCTGTTGAGAGCAACAGTTTATATCATGGCGTTTAAGCAAGATTTTAGCAATTGAATTCAATTTTTCTATCACAGCACTCATTACTTTACCAGTTCTTGATTCTCTATAATTATTATAATATTCTATAAGCTCCAAATAAGTTGTGCATTCTCCCATAACAGCAGTTTTTAATTTTTCGATTTTTCAAATTTTTATGGATTTTTGGGTATATGAGAAAAATAAAACAAGACAAAAAGAAACTAAGCAAAAGTAAACTAAGCAAAATAATACTAAACAGAAATAAACTAAGCACAAATAAACAAGAAAAAAGTAAACTAAGCAAAACAAAACAAAATAAAATAAAAACAGAGAAAAAAGTAGAGTGTACTCCCCAGGTGAACTTATGAGTAGAGCTATGCCTCCCCGGCAACGGCGCCAGAAAACAGTCTTGATAACCCACAAGTATAGGGGATCACGGCAGTCTTCGAGGGAAGTAAAACCCAAATTTATTGATTCGACACAAGGGGAGGTAAAGAATACTTATAAGCCTTAACAACTGAGTTGTCAATTCAGCTGCACCTGGAAAAGCACTAGTAACAGGGGTGATGTGAAAGCAGCAGTAATATGAGAGCAATAGTAATAGTAACACAGCAGCGGTAACAGTAACACAGAGGCAATGGCACCAGAAAATAGTTGATACTACTTCCAATGACATATAGAACGAGTATATGATGATGAGAGATGGACCGGGGTTCCCAGCGATCTACACTAGTGGTAACTCTCCAATAACAAGTGACAAGTGTTGGGTGAACAAATTACAGTTGGGCAATTGATAGGATTTATAAAGCATTAAGAAAGAACATCAATTCATTAATCATGTAGGCATGTTTTCCATATATAGTCGTACGTGCTCGCATTGAGAAACTTGCACAACATCTTTTGTCCTACCAGCCGGTGGCAGCCGGGCCTCAAGGGAATCTACTGGATATTAAGGTACTCCTTTTAATAGAGCACCGGAGCAAAGCATTAACACTCCGTGAAAACATGTTATCCTCACATCACCGCCATCCCCTCCGGTTGTCCCGATTTCTGTCACTTCGGGGCCTTTGGTTCTGGACAGTGACATGTGCATACAACTTGTAGATACAATCTAAGCAATAAGTATAGAGCTCAAATCTAAGATCATGCCACTCGGGCCCTAGTGACAAGCATTAAGCATAACAAGATTGCAGCAACAATAACTTCACAAACTTTATAGATAGACTAATCATAACGTATCATCCATCGGATCCCAACAAACACAACACCGATTACATCAGATGGATCTCAATCATGTAAGGCAGCTCATGAGATCATTGTATTGAAGTACATAGGATAGAGAGTACCAACTAGCTACTGCTAGAACCCGTAGTCCATGGGGGAACTACTCACGGAGCATGATAGAGGCGATGGCGTTGATGGAGATAGCTTCCGGGGGCACTTCCCCGTCCCGGCAGGGTGCTGGAACAGAGACTTCTGTCCCCCGAATTGGAGTTTCGTGATGGCGGCGGCGCCCCTGGAGTCTTTCTGGAGTTTCATCAATTGGTCATGCGTTTTTAGGTCGAAAGGGCTTAAATAGGCGAAGAGGCGGCGCAGGAGGGGCGACAGGGTGGCCCCACACCATGCCGGCGCGGCCAGGGTGTGGCCCGCGCCACCCACATGTGTGGTGGCCCCCTGGCTCTCCTCCGACTCTACTTCGGTGTTCTGGAGCCTCCCGGGAAAAATATGATCTTTGGCGTTGATTTCGTCCAATTCCGAGAATATTGCCCGAACAGCCTTTCTGGACCAAAAACAGCAGAAAACAGGAACTGGCACTGTGGCATCTTGTTAATAGGTTAGTTCCGGAAAATGCATAAAAACATTATAAAGTGCGAGCAAAACATGTAAGTATTGTCATAAAACAAGCATGGAACATCAGAAATTATGGATACGTTGGAGACGTATCAACCCTCTTTGAGTTTGGATCCGTCAAAGTGCATCTTCCAGTATTTTATCTTTTGTTCCGGTGGCTTATATTGCATTTCCGCCCAATCAACTAAGAAATCAGCCAAAGCTTGCGGTTTTATAGCATCTCTTCTTTCGTATTCCGGTACGTATGGGGATATCTGAATCGCCCATTTGGCAATTCTGCCACTTGCATCTTTGTTACACATGATATCTGAAATGGGTGCCTCACTCACCACTTTCATGGGATGCTCTTCGAAGTAGTGTTTGAGCTTTGTGGCTGCCATGAACACGCCATAAGTCATTTTTTGGAAGTGAGGGTAGTTTTGTTTTGAGAGGGAGAGCACCTCGCTCAGGTAGTATACCGGTCGCTGCACGGCTTTACCTTCCTCTTCTCTTTCGACTACAACCACCACACTCACAACCTGGTTTGTTGCTGCTATGTACAACAACATGGGCTCCCTTTCTAAAGGTGAAGCTAGTATATGCGCAGTGGCTAGCATTGTTTTTAGTTCTTTGAACGCTACGTCTGCCTGAGGGGTCCAAATGAAAGTATCGGATTTTTTCATCAAAGCATAGAGGGGCAGAGCTTTTTCTCCCAACCTGCTTATAAACCGGCTTAGCGATGCCAAGCTTCCGATAAACTTTTGCACATCTTTGAGATCATGCGGTATGGTCATTCTTTCTATTGCCCGGATTTTTACCGGATTCACCTCTATGCCCCGGCTTGATACGAGGAAACCAAGCAACTTGCCGGCAGGGACACCAAAGGTGCATTTTGCCGGATTGAGTTTCATCCGGAACCTTCTTAGGTTATCAAACGTTTGCCTCAAATCATCGATCAAGGTTTCCTTGACCTTAGTTTTTATCACAACATCGTCTACATAGACCTGCACGTTTTTTCCAATTTGATCATACAAGCATTTTTGCATACAGCGCTGGTACGTTGTACCAGCGTTGCGCAAACCGAAAGGCATAGTGACATAGCAATAAGCCCCGTGCGGGGTGATAAACGCAGTTTTTATTTGATCTTCCTTTTTCAAGGGGATTTGGTGGAAACCGGAATAAGCATCCAGAGAAGACAACAGTTCACAACCGGCAGTGGAATCAATCACTTGATCGATCCGGGGTAGCGGGAAAGGATCTTTTGGGCAAGCCTTGTTCAGGTTGGTGTAGTCGATGCACATGCGCCATACCTTTGGAGCTTTTGCTTCAAGGTTCTCTTCTTTCTTCTTCTCGACCAGCACCGGATTGGCTAGCCACTCAGTGTGTAGCACTTCCACGATGAAACCGGCAACCAGCAACTTTGTTACCTCCTCTCCAATGATCTTTCTCCTGTCTTCAGCAAACCGGCGCAACGGCTGCCTTACCGGCTTAGCATCTTTCCGGACGTTTAAAGAGTGCTCAGCCAGCTCCCTCGGAACACCTACCAAGTCATCAGTAGACCAGGCAAAGATATTCCGATTCTCACGGAGGAAGCTGACGAGCGTGCTTTTCTATGCCTCGCTGAGGCCGGCACCGATACGAACGGTACGCTCAGGGTGAGCCGGGTCCAGCACGATGTCTTTTGTTTCATTGGTTGGCTTGAATGCCGGTGTGCCCAAGTTTCCACTCATTGCCGCTAAACTCAACTGTGAGGACTGAGCCAGCGCAATCGCAGTTTGCATTCTTTTCTTTTCCTCTGTGATCACCAGCGATTCAGCCAGGTTTGATCCGGCGGAAGCTGTTTCCAGTGAGATTTTGTAGTTTCCCACTACGGTTAAGGGTCCACGAGGTGCCGGCATCTTCATTTTAAGATAGGCGGTATGAGTTGATGCCATGAAAGCTGCCAGTGCCGGTCTCCCCAGCAGTGCATGGTAAGGGCTTTCCAGGTCCACCACCTCGAACAGAACGTTTTCCACCCGGCAATTATCACGTCCACCAAACGAGACATCCACCCGGACTTTTCCCATGGGCGAACAAGACAACCCCGGAACGATTCCGTGGAAAGTCGTGTGCGTCGGTTGCAGCATGTTCTCTGTTATCCCAAGCGTGCTCATAGTGTGCCGGTACATGATGTTTATGCTGCTCCCATTGTCTATCAGCACCTTGCTGAATTTGACTCGAGCTGTTGGCCCATGCATGATAGGGTCCACAACCAGAGCATAGCCACCCGGATTAGGCATTATCTTGGGGTGATCTTTGAACGACCAGCTCATCTCTTGGTCAGACCACAACATGTATTTTGGAACTGCCGGCATCACCGCGTTCACTTCCATGGAACGACGTCGCAAGCTTTGCTTGTCTGTTGGCTCAGTGACAAACACAACGCAGCACAAATCTGGATAATGGTAAATATTCCGGCCTAAAGGTGCCGGTGGAGGTGGTTGGCCATTGCCATCTCCCACCTGGTGAACTTGTTGTGGCGGAGGCCGGTTTTGCTGAGGCTGTACCGGTATAGCATTTGGTCCGGTAAGCGGGGGTGGTGGTGGTAGTTTCCCGGCATCTTTTGTTGTACCTTGGCCCATCAACCTTCTGGTCCAAGTACAATCTTTTGTCAAATGGTTTGCCGGCCTTCCGGGGTTTGGTGTGTGCCACCGGCATGGCTGATCCATGGCAGATTCCATGGTGTATCTTTCCTCATTGTTTTGCCACGGCTTCTTTTCAACCCATTGTTTCTTTGGACCCGCCCACGACTGCGATCCGGTTTTCTGCCTTTGGCTTCCACTGGCGCCGGAATTATCCTGCATCGCGGCTACTTGCTGTGTACCATACCTTCGATCCGGAAACTCTTCCCTTCGTTTATTTTGCCTGTTATCCCGGTATTGCTCTTGGCGTTGCTGAGGCTGGTTTGTTTGTTCCGGCTCAGCTTGTACTGCCGGTTGCATTGGGTCTCCCAATGCGTAGCTATCTGCTACACATATCATTTCTACCAACGTTGTCGGTATGTTTCTCTGTAGCTTTTGCCACAGAGGTGAACCTCTTCTGCACCCATTGCAAAACCAAGCAATGGCTTGTGCCTCGATCACCCCTTCACAGGAGTTTCTTGTGGAGTTCCACCGGGTTAGGTAATCCCGATCTGTTTCGTTGGAGCGCTGCACGCATAAAGCTAGCTGCTGCGGCCTGTTTGGCCTCCGGTAAGTGCTACTGAAGTTGCTTACAAAGGCCTCTTCAAAGTCCAGCCAGCCATTTATACTTCCTGCCGACAAATTGTTTAGCCAGATGCGCCTGGTCCTACCAGGAAAGACGGTACGATTCTTACTGCCCAGCGCCGGTTTCCTCCACCAGTGACAGTTCCTCCGCCACCGGCAACATATACCGCGGTCACGTAATCCGCGAGCCAGTCTTCCGGCTTGGTGGTGCCATCGTAAGTTTTAGTGTCACGGGGCAACGTGAATTTGCGAACCGGTGGCTCCTCTCTCATGATCCTTGGGCCAAAACACTTGGGACCTGGAGGACCTTCTGCCTCCACTATCTCAGATAAGTACACCCTATCCAGCCTGTGCCTCGCATCCCGGTCTGGTAGGCATCTTTCGCCTAACCGGTCTCCCAATGGATTCCGGTAAGCTGCAATTCTCTCAGCTCCTGAATCAACTTCTTCATACCTTTCCGGTACCGCGGCTCTTGCCTGCCGGTACCTTGGTGGAGGCATTTCCTCTTCCACGTACGCTGCTCTTGCAGCGCGAAAATTTTGCCCACTTTGCTCTTTTCCGGCATAATCTCTTGCGGCGTAACCGTTTCCGGCATAGCCACCTGCTGCCCCTTGATTTTTTCTACCGGCCTCGTACCGCCCGGATTGTTGTTTTCCGGCAAGTACCGGATCGTACACAGTCATCTGCTGTGCATTCGCTTTTTCTTTTCTCTTGTCCGGATGGGGGGACGGCCTGCCCTTGGGACTTGCTACCGGCATTCTTTGTTGAACGCGCGGATTTTGAAGCCACAGCCTTGTTCAGCTTAGCCAGCTGCTCAGCGTTTTGCTGCTCGATGGTTTCAAGCAGCTCCCGGACGCGCTCTTGCTGCTTTGCCAGAGCGTCCCCGGAAAGTGATTCACACAGCTCTACGGCAGCCTTAGCAACTTTTATGGTTTTATCCGGGCTACTGTACTTAGGTTTCTCTATGATGCTCACAGATGCAGAGACACTTTTTCTGGTAAGAACTTCTTTACGCAAATCCTGATCTAGATTGCGAGCTCTAAGCCGGTTCTCCGGTTGCCTAGCCGGATGAGCGCTAACAGAAGCAAAGCCATGGGCAGCGTTATACTCACGTAGGTTAGGTTCAGCTCGCGCTGCGCCCGGATGATGTCGTTGCCGTTCTTGAGCAGCCTCTGGCGCTCTGCCTCCAGCTCCGCCTGAGCTGCTGCCGGGTCGATGTTCTGCGCGATGGGCGTGGCGAGGACGTTCATCGCCGCTTGGAGTGGAGTTTCCGGTAGCGCGGAGACGCCTGCAACCACCTGGTCGCGCTCGGTCGGCGGCTTGGCCGTGCGCGTGGACTTCGTCGGTCCAGCGCCTTCCGCCGCTGCTCCTTTGCCGGCGTCGCCTGCGCCAACGACCAGCACCTCGACGCTGCCGGTGGCGCGGCTGCTGGGAAGCGCAGATCTTGGCGGATCCGGAGCCACCAGCACCGGCGAGAGGTACTGGCGCTCGGGGACGGTGCCGTAGTAGACGCGGAAGCTCCCGAGCTCGACGGTGTGCTTCTTCTTGGGGAACTTACCGCCGCTGGCGAAGTAGCCTGTGTTGTCGTTGATGAGGTCCATGTCGAGGACACGGTCGACGAGCGCGGTGACGACACGCTCGCCGTCGATGGTGAGGAGGCCCGCCCGAATATGAACTCCAGCAAGCGCAGCTGCTGGCCCCACGGTGGGCGCCAACTGTCGTCGTGGTGAACGAACAGATGCCATGGGATGGCTTAAGTTGGGGCCGAATGTGCGCTAGAGGATTCGGGGGAGGGTTTTGGATTAGATTGGATGAACTTCCGGATGCTTTCCTCAAGAACACAACCAAAGGTAGCGATGCAAGAAGAAGAACACAAGGAAGAACTCTGCTCTAGATCCTTATATGTATTGATCTCAACGGGATACAAGTTTTTGGGAGACAGAACCTTACCTAACCTGCCCGCGTAATATAGGGGAGAGGTGGCTTACAGAACAAGGAACCCTAATGGCATCTTAGACTAGACAAACTACTTTTACAAAGCTACTTTAATCATAAACGGCGGCGCCGGTATCTTTAACCAGGGAGGCTGACGTCCTCTGGCTGCTTTTGGCGTCATCCTCCTCTTTATCGTCAGGGCTTCGTTTAAAGCTACTTTGCTTAGCTCATCCTTGTCCTCTAGCTCTGAAGAGAATCTTTGACCAGCTTTGCCGACATGCTCTTCTTACCGGTAGCCCGGTGTCTTCTTTATCCGGTTCCGGTATACCCTTCTTGGGGATACCGGCTTAGCTCTACTTAGCCAAACACTGAACTTTGTCCTCCGGTATAAATATTAAACCGGTACCTTGATGGCTCAAACCATCCGGTTTGGCATGCCTTTGGCATACCGGGGGTCATCCCCCCAACACAAGTAGTCATAATCTCCCATGGTTTCAACGCTCCATTTTCTACTAGAGTGCCGAACAATAGCCCAATGAGATTGGAGCACACCAAATGCCCGCTCCATATCCTTCCTGCAAACCTCTTGCTATTTTGAAAACTTATTCTTATGTTCTTCAGGAGCACAATTGTCCTCGCAAGTGTGAACCAATAAGGATAGGTTCCATCAGCAAGATAATAGGCCTTGTCATATGCATGTACATTGATCTCATAGCTAACCACTGGAGCATTGTCTTCTACAAGCCTAGAGAATACGAGAGAGCGCTGGAGCACATTGATGTCATTGTGGAAACCCCTACCATGCCGAAGAAAGAGCGCCAAATCCATACATCATGTGATGCAACATCCTCAAGAACCACATTACCTATTGTATTGTCCCTGCCATGTGAAAGGAAAGTTATTCCACTCTCAATGCATGCAATCTATGCTCTCAACCATCCCAAAAACATGCTTTCCTTGTTAATGGAACACAACGGGGCAGTGTTGTCAACAGTTGGCTCTCTCAGGTAAATCTCACTGAATACTATAATCACGGCTTTGTAGAACTTTTACATCGAGTCAAGGCATATGGTATCACACATGCTCATCAACTAGATCACCAGCCACTCCATATGCAAGCATGCGGACGACCGCATCGGGATTGCATCTAAAGTATGAGGCGTAGTCTCTCGCGCCTTCAAGAATAGTCAGTAACAACTTCCTTGGCATCCAAAAGTGATCGATGCCGGAATATGTGCTCTGGATAAATTGGATTGTAGAGTGAAAGTAGTCCCCGTAAAGCCTGTAGTGGTCGCCTTCCAGATTGCGCTTGAGATTACCCCTATGTGAACTTGTCGAGCCCCCGTGCACAGGCCTCTGCCTCTCGGTGTGCTCGTGGATGAAGGTGGACGCAGAAATCATGAATCCGGAAGAACCATCCGACTCGTCCGGCAGCGAGTCGACGATGTTTGTTACCAGAACATGCTAATTTTTCTAACTAAAAAATAATGGTCCCTCCTATTATGAACGTTTTGACAAGCTAATTCAGTTTGCCAAGAAGTCTTATATTAAGAAAAATAGAAATTAAATTGTTCCTAAATGATCTTATTAGTATGCATAATTTTTTGTTGGTTTTAGGCACATTCTACAAAGGATGGTCATATGACCAAACTAGTTAAACAAAGAAAATGCTATAAACGAGCAAGGATATTATATGTCTTCATAGACTAGGCATCATGCCAATCGATCAATTATAAACGAGCAAGGATAGAGAAAGAAGAGTTAACCATCAGTATAATAGAGAAAAGTGTAAAAGTGTAATTACAATGTACGCAAGTCACGGGAGGAGATATAAGGGCATGTACAATGGTAAAGAAGGCACGTCTTCCCTTATACCGTCACATCACCTAGAGATGACAATAGATACAAGTCATACAATGTGTTATCTCTTATAGCTTTCCCTAGTAATAAATGTTAATCAATTAAAATTTGTAGAAAATTATGTTGCTAATAGAAGACATGTCGTACAATGGACAAAATATCTTCCCTTATTTTCTAAGAGATCATCTCTTAGCTAAGGGAAGACAACCTTCTCTCCATTCATTTTCTCTCCTCCAACTAAGCAAAAATCTGACATGGCACCGCTAAGGAAAGGTTGACGTCACCCCATTGTACGTGCCCTAAGGATAAACAACTTTTTTGAAACACACTCTAGACTTTTCTACTGATTATATTCTACGCACATTATGTGTATATATATTATGATATTTGTTAGGCTGCTATACTATAATACCCATTATCATGGTAATAACTAGAATATATTATTTTTATCATTGTTTCTTAGATTTATATTAAGTTCAACTCCACAACATGTTCCATTCCAAAATCTTCAAAAACAATTGTATAATAGTGGTAGAAAATTTGATTGTGTATATATTTTAATATCATCAACACGACTATGTGGTTGGCATATAATGTTGAGTGCAATAAATAAGACTATTTGAAAAAAAAAGCGTGAATAAAGGAGATTATATGAGATGTGACATGCATGATAAGTTATAAAATAGTAAAAGTATTGTATATAAATTGTTGTCGTTTCTAACCTATATTATACCAAGAGTAGTTAGGCATATCGGCCCTCTGATCCAATATAATCAGGATATATAAGGGCTATACCAGAGAGGAGGAACAAGAGAAGCTCTCGAGGCTCAGAGGGGATACAAGAATAAATGTGCTTTCTTACGCTCACGAAAGTAAAGTCAAGACAATGAAATGAAATATTATTATTATCATATTGTGCCTCCCATCCCCTCTCTCCCTAGTACATAGCCTAAAAGTCCTTGCCCAACCCACCCTCATACTGGTAGAAGTGACATGCTAATGATAATTTTTTAGAATGAACTTCTTTTGGCCTGGACACTACCGGAAAATAGATCTTTGTCGGCTAGTTCCATCTTTGTTGAGTGTCCAATATCGGGCAGTCGACAAAGGACCTCTTTGTCGTGTACTAAACCGGAGACACGCCCTTGTCGAGTATCAGCATTCGCCAACTAGTTAGCACACGGCAAAAAACAAACAATACACTCGGAAAAGAAATGCATCCGGCAAAGCATGTGTTTGCCGAGTGTCCGGATAGAGAACACAACAAAGCTAGGAGTCACATGGCTGCTCCTCCGCGTCTGACGAACAAACTGACGTCATCATTCTTTGTCGAGCATCAAGAAATGGACGCTCGGCAAAGATATGGTTTTTCACCCAACCAAAGATCAAAACGGGTGGGAGTTTTCCCGTCAAATCTTTGCCGAGTATCTTTTCTTTACACTCGTCAAAGACATGCTTTGTAGTGTACCTATTGGTTGACACTCGGCTAAGGTGTCCTTTACCTAGGGAAATACATGATATTTCGCCAAAACAGGTGCCGCTGGGCATCGCGTCAGAGACATGCGAATGCAAGAGAGTACCACACATAAAATTGCACTCTGTTGGATCAAAAAAGCTTTTCCCAGATAAATCTGGAACAAGGAAAAGTTAGCACTTATTTAAAATCTGAACTTCTTACAGCGGGATTGCCGACCGCAAGAAATACCATGAATTCCTAGGAAGTCAGCACATGCAGAAGGTATGTGAAATGCTGCTCCTTCTGTCTAACCTCCTCCCTCATGCCCTATGCCAGCCTAGGGCATCCACAACTACATCGCCTAGAATGTACTTGTTCTTGATCAAATAGCCAATATATTTCAGATCCCAACGCTTGTAATTGCAACCAAACTATCGCAATACAGTATGTACCACGTGATTGTCGCACTTGTAGAACATCAATCCCTTGTGATACGGTGTCCCCGACAAATACTTCGTCACCATCACTCCGTAATCGGGGCACCTGATGAGTGGACACACAAGTTGGATTTTGTGGGGAAACGATGGTGCTCTAACGTTAGCTCGTGAACTCCGGTGGCGCTCTAGCAGGTGCTTTTCCGATTTAGAGTTGGAGCATAGGAATGGAGGGAAATTTTGAGGTAACGAACTTGCGTTGTGTTCCATGCGCATGCTATCGATGACGGGTTTGCAAAAAACTCCCTACGCAGATGTGCCTTCTCTAACTAATAGATTAGTTTTCGGGCCCTAGAACCTAAATACCGTCACGTCTGCAATACAATGTCCCATCTGGTCCAATTACCTTCTGGTGCCCAAAACGACAAAATTAACCTTCCTGGTTTGAAGCCAACTTAGTTCAGTTTTTTCCATTATTTTTTCATCGAGAAATTAGTTTTAAAAATGAGATATTTTTTGCAAGGATTTGTCTCATGACCACCTAGAAAACATATATTTTTTCGATAAAAGATGTTTTTATTAGTCAAAATGTTTAAATACCTATGCATTACCAGGATGCACACAACTGCTAAAGTCACTAAAGAAACAAAGCACAAAAACTAAAACAAAATCGCAACAAAAGTTTGCAATATATAAAGCAACAACGGCCTAGGATATCAGTGGACCTATCCGTAGACTACGCTGCCAACCATGTTGGGTAAAAAAGTCACTTGGTGTATCCTCCAATCTTGTAGATACCTTCGTAAATAGGTCACGATTCTCCACACAATGTAGAAGTGGCCATAAATGAAGGGTAGCGGTGTACCGGTAGATAAACTGCAAGAGAGAAGAATCTTTGTTATTAAAAAAGTGAGGTCCACCCCCATTTAGCCAGTTGCCACAAATTGCAAGAGATAACCTTGTCATTTTTACATAGCCATAGTGATCAAATAACAGCAAGCCCTCCTGCTCTAATAATTCTCTTAAACATAGGGTTCACTCCATTTAGCCAGTTGCCACAAATATTCACAGCATTACGTGGTGGATATAAGGTCAAAGTTATCTGGATGACTATCCATATAGATATGGCAAAAGTGCATCGAGTGAAAGGGTGTTTCATAGTCTCATCATGATGAAAGAAAACACATTTTTTACTTCCATGCCAATTGCGTTTTGCAAGGTTATTTTTAGTAAGAATTGCGTCTCTAGGAAGATACCATGCAAAAAAAAACCTTAGTTTTAAGTGGTATATTCATCTTCCAAGTTTTACTATTATTATTATCAAAATGCTCATCAGGTTCCTACAAATCTTTATATATAAAATCTGTAGAGAATTTACTACTCTGGTAAAGGTTCCAACAAAACTCATCGGGACCCTGCATAAGATTGACATTAGACAATCCCTAAAGCAAGGTATTCCAAGATAGTAGTCTTGGGCCAATGAGATCGTGCATAAACGTCACATCAGGCGGTGAAGTGCTCATAACCTTAACTATGGTATCAATTTCATGAAGAACGATATTATACAAAGACGGATATTGATCACGGAGTGTGGTACTTCATAATCACTTATCCTCCCAGAACCTTGTCTCAGAACCATCCTTAATCCAGAATGAACCATATGGGAAGAAGTATTTCTTCGTTCCCAGAAGACCGGTCCAAAAATGAGAATCCCCTCGTTTCGATAGAACCTGAGATGTAGCTTTTGAGCCTCTATACTTTCTCTTTAAGAGGGTTTTCCATACCCCATCTTTGGTATAATGCTTTAAAAGCCATTACCCAGAAGAGCTCTATTTTGAGTTCTAGGTCATGAATGCCAAGCCCTTCATGTTTTTTAGGTCGGAAAACTACACTTCTTTAGCAAGTTGATATTTATTTTTCTCACTATCCCCTTGCCAAAAGAATATTGATCAAAATAATCCAATCGTTTCAAGACTCCCTTTGGAAGTTGGAAGAAGGATATCATATACAACACCATTTTAGTGAGTACTGAGTTAATGAGAACCGGTCTTCCACTTAAGGATATCAATTTCTCTTTGCAAGTAGCAAGTCTTTGTTGAAGGCGTTCCTCTACCAATTTACATTCAAAATTTATAAGTCTTTGATAATGAATCGGAATGCCCAAATATCTAATTGAAATCTGGCATTGACTATAAACAAATAACTCAGCATATTGGTTGGTAGAGTCTTGAGCATCACCAATGGAAAATAAGTCACTATTATGGAAATTGATTTTTCGATAATTGTTCGAATGCTGAGAGTATCAACTTCAGATTTCGAGCTTTCTCAAGGCCGTGTTCCATAAATAGAATTATATCGTCATCATGTTGTAGGATAGATCAACCGTTATCAACCAGATGGGGTATCACACCTACCATTTGGCCATCACCAAACATATAGATGGGTCCTTCTAGCACGATAAGTGCAACTATATGTCATAATTAGCATACATGTCATACATAGTTGTCTTGAAAATTTATAGAAATTCCTGAAACCAGGTTTATTAGAGCCTTTTTAAGAAGTTCGGAAACCACATTTTCTATACCAAAAAAATGTTGATATTAAAACTGGGTTTTCTATTTTTAGATGTACAATTTTGTGATTCTTTTGTAGCCAAAAATATAACATTTGCAGATACGTAGATCATATTGGTATGTATCCACACACAAAAGTTTCTTTTTTGAAATTTTTAAATAGAATTTTAGTTTTCTGTTTTACAAAAAAGGCTCGAGTGAGCCAAGGTCTAAAACGAGGCACTCACATAACTATCACTAAACTTGATTATCCCATTCATGCGACTTGATGAAAGGATCGTATGCCGCACCTAGAGGGGGGTGATTAGGTGCTGCCCAATTTTTAGTTTTTTTCAATTTAGACTTGACACAAAGGTAAATTCTCTAGATATGCAGCTATGTCAATTTACCTATATGACAAGATTTACAACTAAGTAAGATATAGCTAGACAAGATATAATAGAGCTATTAAGGAAAGATGTAACCGAGAGTGGAGCACGCGGAGACACAGAGATGATTCCCGTAGTTCCTTTCTTTTGAGGGGAACTACGTCTATGTTTGGAGGAGTGTGGTCGCTACAAAGGACAGACCAACGCCACGAAGGCCTCACTCAGGTCTCCTGTGAGCAACGCCACAAAGGCCTAGCCCACTTCCACTAAGGGATTTTGTCGAGGCGGAAACCGAGCCTTTACAAGATTCTTGGGGCACACATCCACAACTGAATCAGAGGCTCCCAATAGTTGTAACAACACAACAACAATAACAAGAATAAATCAACCACAATCAACTAGAGTTTCCAAATGGAACACTAGCAAAGGGGCCCTCATGCAAATGAGGGGGAAATATAAATCGCTTCGGTGAAGATTTAGATCGGGGTCTTCTCCTTTGGTTCTCCAAATATCAAGAGCTTTGGATGGTTGGACGAGGTCTAGTGAATCTTGTTTCTCTTGGTGTGGCTCTAATGGTGGATAAACTTGAGAAGGAATGAGTAGCTTGAGGTTGAGGGAGAAGGGGGTATTTATACCCCCCCTGAAAATCGAGCCGTTGCACGAACTTGGGGGCGGATAATCCGGCCTAAGTAAGGGCTGGATAATCCCCCCCCCCCCCGGATAATCCGGGGCGACCATAAATATCCGGCCTGGATCCAGGGGTGTACTGAGAGTCGTCGCCAAAGTCCTTAGCCGATTTTCAGGGGCCAGATATTTTGCAAATATCTGGCCTGGATTAATTTTCCTGTTTCTTTTTTCTTGTTTCTCAACACAAATTCAACCACTAATAATTTATGCACTATACCAACGCACATTAGTGTATCACACATGTTGTCATCAAACACACAAAACTTTTATTAGAGAGATGTTCTTTCAATCTTCCCCTTTTTGGTGTTTGATGACAACATACGGATTTGCAATAATATCACTAGAAAGAATCATCATGTTGACAAAAGATAGAAGCACCCCCCCTACATGTGTGCATATAAGTAATTTGCATTTGAATACAAATGCACCACACATAGGTACGAGATGCCTCAACACATGAGCTATGCAACATGAACAATAACTTGAGACATAAACACAAACAGTTGGGACAATGAGATAGAGGTCATACCAATATGGTGATATAGAATTCCGAATTCCATAAGATACGCACCATATAATAACACATAGTATCAACATATAGAATATATAGTACCAAAAACCATAGTCTCAACCATATAGAATACCGAAATCCATAGTCTCACAAGCCTAATAACAAGCCCATAACATAGTTCAACATGACCAACATAAAGGAAACATAAAAGTTCAACGAAAGATAAAAGGAGCACAAGCTCTCAAAGAGTGGTAAACGCATATGCTTGTGCCCTCCCATGCAAATCCCGGAGAGTCCTTAATAGAACTACTTCTCCCCCTTTGGCAACGAAACGCCAAAAAGGAAAGAAGAGCGATGCTACACGCCCCATGGGAATCACTCCGAGCCCATCTTGGACTCATACTCTTCAGCACTATTTGCAGCTGGTGGAGAGGCGTGCTTGTGACGGTGACATAGGCATCCCCAATGGGCATGCCGAAGATGGTACCCGGGGTTTACTGAAGGCCCACAACCCGAAGGATAAGAAGAATCGGAAGCCCAAGTTGCTAGTTAAGGAAAGCTAGTTGTATTAGGAAAGAACACTTGTAATATTGCGGGATGAGTTGGAAACCCTCCCGGACTCTGTAACTTGTGTATCACGAATCCCTCGGCTCCGCCTCCTATATAAGGGGGAGTCGAGGGACAAAGAAGGGATCGATTCATTGTTTACGCAACCCTAGTTTTCATAATCGTCGAGTACTTTTTGGCTGAAACCTTCGAGATCTACTTGCCCTCTACTTCCAACTAAACCCTAGTCTACAATACGTAGGCATTGATAAGTTAATCCCTTGTCAATTGGCGCCGTCTGTGGGAATTAGAGGTGTCAAGGAGCTGATCTCGATGGCACATTCAAGATCGTCGACTTCATCAACTTCGAGCAACGCGATGGATAGAGGTAAACAGATCGAAACTGGTCTAGTCGATTTTGTTCCTCACCCGCCCTCCCGTTTGGATGCATATGCGTATCTGGAGGAGCCCATGGAGATGACGTTCGGAAGTTTCCACTTTCGCGTCGAGAAAGAAGGAGCGTATCGTCTCGAAATTCCGATCTCGTCGGGATTATCAGCGATCGATCCCGATTTCTCGAGCTCGACATCATCAATCGAGTCAGGCGACGAGGAGACTTCATCGCCACGCTTCATCAGCACTAGGGCAAGTGAAAAACTCGCCAAGATCTTCAGCGACATGTCCTTCGAGTCATCTGCGGACTCCAATATAAGCAGCGATTCTGACAGTGTCGACAGTTTCGACTTCATCGACAAATCCACCACTATCGGAAAGGTCTTCACCAGTCTATACGACGGTGTCACCAGTCTCAACAAAATTAAAAAAATAAAGCATCATCAGGTCTATGCAATTGGAGAAACAAGCCGACCTCAGGAGGCGACGTCAGAAAACTTCGACGAGGCGGGAAATCCGTTTGTCGACCCTGCAGATCTCACGCGAGGTCTAGGAACAAAATATATCGGCACAAGGACGCGGGAGATGGTGCAATTTCCGCAGGAAGTATGGGATCGAGTCGACAGAGCTATCAATGGTACAGAGCCGATGACTGTAGCAGCAACAGCTGAGGAGCTACAAGCATATGAATATAGGCTCGCGCGAACTAGGCGGGAACTCGAGAAACAGAAAATCGCCTTAGATAAGAGGCAAGAAGCAGCATCAGCATCAAGTAGGCGCAGAGCGGAGCTAAGTCGCCAATCAGGTACTTCGGGAAGCAGTCACAGAGAAGCTCGCAACAGGGCAAGATCTCGACTAAACAACATACCTGAAGCTGAGAGAGAGAATCTAGTGTAAAACCTCGACATGTCCTTTATGTCGATAGACACGAGAGGGAACATTATCCCTAGGATGCCAGAAGCTGGCTATATGGCGACAGAAGCCTACATCCTCGCATCCAAACCACCTGCCGGAGATCCAAGAGAAGCACTGTACAACATGGCTATGGCAGGAGTAGGAGTCATGGGAGCGGCGTTCGTAAACTCACCTCCCGAAGGATTAGCAAGACAAAATAGTCCACGACCTACTGCAGCAGTACCAGGTCCCGAGAGAACCAGCGGAGCAAGAGACACAGAAATTCAAGCAAGGGTAGACAGAGCACGACAAAATAGAAGGGAGCATCGGCAGTCTCCAGACATAGCCGAAGAAGATATGTGTGGGCTACCATGCTTTACAAGGAGGGTCCGAAAAACTCGGGTGCCTTCAGGGTTTAAGTTACCCGATAATTTCAAAAAATTCGATGGCCTGCAAGATCCCGAGGATTGGCTAGTCGATTATCTTGAGACAGTGAAACTGATAGGCGGAACCAGGGCAACAGCTATGCAAAGCATTCAAGTACACCTGAGTGGAGCTGCGCGATCTTGGATAAAAAAGCTTCATTCGGGTTCCATTGACAGTTGGGATGACTTTGAAGATATATTTGTCAAAAACTTCCGGTCCACTTGCAAGAAACCCGCATCGCTAGAGGAGCTGCGGTCATGTCGACAAAAGCATGATGAGTCAATGAGAAAGTACATCCAGAGATGGAACATCATCAAAAACTCGGCAGAAAACATATCCGACGAAAGAGCAATAGATGCATTCGTGGCAGGAATTCGACGGGGAGATTTCGTCGAGGATTTGGGGAGAACCAACCCAAAGACAGTATCCGCGTTAATGGAGATAGCAAACATGTGGGTAGATGGAGAGGATGCTGTCCACAATAAGCGACATAGGTCGTCAGAGGAAGACCGCTATCGCAATTTTCAAAATAGACGACGTTTTTCTCGACAGTTCTCGAGTTATGACGCTCCTGGCCAAATCTTGGCTGGCTTTCGAGGAAACAGTGGAGGAAGCAACAAAGAAGACTATCAAAGAGGCAATGATCAGCGTGGCGACAATAGAGATGATCCCCAAAATAATAGACAAAATAGTGGACCAAGGTTTCAGAGACCTTTTGTGTCTCCCGAGGATATGATGAACGGGCCATGTCAGATGCATTTTTATGTCGACAATAATGGGAAGAGACAGTCAGGACACCTGCAGAAGGATTGCCGAAATTTTCAGGCAATGCTAAGGTTTGCAGGGCAAGCCAATGCGCAGGCGATAAATAGAAACCCTCAAGGGCCTAGGAGTGAGATCCACTTGCCACCTCCTCCCGCAATTACGGATGAAAATCGACATCAACTCAGAATAGCGACAGCACCACAACCACCCCCATACATTGATCCCAACTCCAACGGATCGGTCTCGATGATTCAGAAGGGAAGGCCATCCAATAGAGCTCAGAAAGTGATTTCGCGACAAGTGTTCATGGCAGAAAAGATGCCTCCACCAACGATTGAGTACCTAAATTGGTCAGGGCAGGACATTGGCTTCACAATTGCGGATCATCCGCAGCAAGTTCCTCGACCAGGGGAGTCAGCACTTATCTTACCAGCAGTGATCGCAGGATTCGATGTTTCTCGAGTATTCATAGATGGAGGCAGCAGTCTAAACCTTATGTACGCAGATACGCTAAGGAAGATGAACATATCCCTAGCAAACCTGAAACCAACTGATACACGTTTTCATGGTATCACACCAGAAAAGCCAAGTTATCCGTTGGGGAAGATCAATCTCGACGTTCAGTTTGGGACCCGAGAAAATTACAGGATAGAAAGGCTGGAGTTCAAAGTCGTGGATTTCCCGTCGCAGTATCACGCCTTGTTAGGACGACCAGCATATGCCAGGTTTATGGCGGTACCACATTACACGTATCTACTATGGAGGTTACTAGGACCTAAGGGACCAATCACAGTCAAAGGAAGTTTCGCGTTAGCTGATAAGTGTGACAGATATTTTCATCGACTATCAGAAACTTTCGGGATGCAAGCTGAGTATATGGCGTCAAGGCTCATGACTGATTACGATGTGCTGCCAGATGTCGGGAGACCTAACAAAGAATCAACCTTTAACACTACGAAAGATTCCAAGGAGGTGCTGATACACCCGACAGATCCGAAGAAAACGACGTCCATCGCAACAAACATGGACCTCGCATAGGAAAGCGCGCTCATCGAGTTCCTCCGTGAGCACTGGAAAATCTTCGCATGGTGTCCAGCTGACATGCCAGGAGTACCCAGGGAACTTACCGAGCACCACTTAAACTTGGATCCAATTGCGAGACCAATCAAACAACCTTTGCGGCATTTTTCGGAACCAAACCGCAAAGCTATGATGACAGAGATAGATCGACTTAGAGAAGCTGGTTTTATGAAAGAACTACATACAGAGGCCATGTGGGTAGCTAACCCAGTGCTGGTGCCGAAGAAAAACACGAAAGTCCTTCGCATGTGCGTCGACTTCACGTGTCTCAATAAACACTGTCCAAAGGATCACTTTCCCCTCCCGAGGATCGATCAAATTATCCACTCCACGTCAGGATGCGAACGTCTTTCCTTCCTAAATGCATATTCTGGTTATAACCAGATTAGATTAAAAGAAGAAGATGAAGTAAAAACAGCGTTCATAACACCTTACGGCGTGTTTTGCTACAGACCAATGCCTTTTGGTTTGAAAAACGCGGGAGCAACATATCAGCGGATGATGCAGAAATGCCTGGCAACACAGATTGGGAGAAACGTACAAGTATACATTGATGATGTCGTCATAATGTCAAAAAAGGGGACAACGTTGATCGAAGATCTAAAGGAAACTTTCGACAACCTTGACAAGTTCTGCCTCAAATTGAACCCGACGAAATGTTCTTTCGGCGTCCCTGCAGGAGAACTTCTCGGGTTCCTAGTTTCAGCAAGAGGGATTGAAGCCAATCCAGAAAAAATTCAAGCCATCGTAACAATGAGGAAGCCAACAAAGTTGAAAGAAGTACAGCAGTTAACTGGGCGAATCGTAGCTTTAAGCAGGTTCGTCGCCAGGTTGGGAGAAAAAGCGTTACCGTTCTACGCTTTGATTAAACAAGGAGAGAAATTCCAATGGAACGAAGAGGCATATAGAGCTTTCGAGGATCTCAAGCGCACAATTTCGACACCACCAATCTTGGTGGCGCCTAAAGAGAAGGAACCTCTCCTGTTATACATCGCAGCCACACCTCAGGTGGTCAGCACGGCACTTGTTGTCGAAAGAGAAGAAGAAGGAAAACTCCATGGAGTACAGAGGCCGGTATACTTCATCAGCGAAGTTTTATCGCCTTCAAAACAGCGGTACCCGCAGTACCAGAAGCTAGCATATGGAGTATTCACAACAGCAAGAAAATTACGCCACTATTTTTCGGCACACCCGATCATAGTGGTCAATGAGGCGCCTTTATCCAACATACTAAACAACCCAGAAGCTACGGGTCGTGTCTCCCTTTGGGGAATAGAACTTTCCCCTCGGGACATCACGTATGAAAAAAGAAAGGCAATAAAGTCGCAAATTTTACCAGATTTCATTGCAGAGTGGATGGAGCTACAAAATACAGGACCCCCAGATTTATCGAGAACCTGGACTATGAACTTTGACGGGTCCAAGAGGTTAGAAGGAGCTGGAGTAGGCGTGATACTAATATCACCTGAAGGCGACAAATTAAAGTATGTCTTACGGATGACGTTTCCAAACGCGTCTAACAATGAGGCAGAATATGAAGCCCTCATACATGGGATGAAGATGGCGAAGGCTTGCGGTGCTACTCGATTAAAAATATTTGGCGACTCTCAATTGGTGGCTCAGCAAGTCATGAACCAATGTGATGCAGTCAACGATAGTATGATAGCATACAAAGAGGTATACAACGAGCTCGAGAAATTGTTCGATGGATGCGAGGTAAATCACATCAGCAGGCTAAGCAACGATGAAGCCGATGTTCTCGCAAATATCGGGTCGCAGTGTCTCGCAATTCCACCAGGCGTATTCTGGGAAGAGATAGCAGAAAGATCTACCAAGCCAAAAAAAGCAAAAAAGAAGGAGAAAGATGAAAAACCCTCGGGGGCTGCAAAGGAAATATCAGAAGAAGAAGAGGAACAGGATCTCGTAATGATGATACAAATCCCATGGATGCAGGTGTACATATCATACATCCTAAGAAAAGAAATACCCAACGATCCAGTGGAAGCAAGGCGAGTTATCCGGCGATCCAAAGCTTTTACTATGGTAAAAGGGGAGCTATATAAACGAAGTATTTCGGGGGTGTTACAAAGGTGTGTTGCACACGAAGAAGGAAGGATGATCTTGAAGGATGTGCACGAAGGAATTTGTGGTCATCACGCAAGCAGTCGAGCTATTGCGGCCAAGGTTTTTCGAGCTGGGTTTTACTGGTTGACAGCAATCGAGGTTGCAAAATAAATAGTACGAACTTGCGATGCGTGCCAGAGATTCGCCGCGAAACCTCACTCTCCGGCAGCAGAACTGATGCCAATACCATTGTCTTGGCCCTTTGCTCAGTGGGGCCTCGACATGGTGGGAAAACTACACAAGGCCTCACCAGGAGGATACGAGTATATGCTCGTCGCTGTCGATAAATTCACAAAGTGGATAGAAGCAAAACCGATAAATTCACCAGACAGAGCGTTTGTCGTCAAATTCGTGAAAAGCATCGTCTTCAGGTTTGGAGTGCCTAATAGCATCGTCACGGACAATGGTAGCAACTTCACATCCAAGGAGTTCAAAGCATATTGTGCAGAGGTAGGCATCAAACTACACTTTGCATCAGTTGCGCACCCGCAAACCAATGGTCAAGTCGAAAAAGCCAATGGCATTATCTGCAATGGGATCAAGAAGCGTTTGCTAGCACCATTGGAAAAAGCACGACATACTTGGCCTGAAGAGTTACCAAGTGTGTTATGGAGTATTCGAACAACACCAAATACAGCGACACAGGAAACACCGTTTTTCCTGGTCCATGGAGCGGAAGTAGTGTTGCCAATAGAAATAGAGCATGATTCTCCAAGAGTTACAGAGTACAACGAAGCAGCCTCAAGAGAAGCACTGGAAGACGATGTCGACGCATTAGACGAAGTTCGAGATGAGGTGTTCTCACGAGTCACTAAGTACCAGCAAGACCTGGAAAACTATCATAGTCGACGTTTGCGCCCGAGATCTTTTCAGGTTGGCGACCTAGTTCTTCGACTCACGCAAAAAAGTCATGAGAAACTCGAGTCGCCGTGGCTTGGCCCTTACATCGTCACAAAAGTACTTGAAGGAGGAGCATACAGAATAAAGGACAAGAAGACATGGGTTGCCGAGCAAAACCCCTGGAACGTGGCGCAACTCAGGCGTTTTTACGCCTAGAGTCAAAATATAGATCATCCGCTGTAAAAATACAATGTACTGAAATGCCCGCGAGTTTTCAGACGCACTCTTTTCCTTTTCAGGGCACCGAGTGGGGCTGGAAAGGTTTTTAATGAGGCGGACTCGCGGTGCTGCAATATAGTAAAGATATTGATGATTTACATCCTCTTTTTCGACATACTCGGGGGCTCATGCCCAGCGATTACAATATAGCTCTTCATGATAATTTTGTCTTGGTGCAAAGCATCTCACAAATCAATACAAAATAGTGATCAACAAAAAGCTCGGGGGCTCATAACCCGTGGCAACAAAATATACATACTCTCGCAAAATAGCAAAACCGTCAAGGCGTGAAGACAAAATAAAGCTTGAACTCCAGCTAACGGCTCGGGGGCTCGTACAAGATAGATTATACATTACAATATAGACACCTTCGTCATCAAGAAGAATTCGACACAAAAATATACATAACTTCCTGCAATATAGTACAGCTCATTTGATGCCTAATATACTATCTATGGATAGACCCTTGTTATTTGCAGGAGTTGTCGTATGCTCAGCATAGCTCCCTTTGACAAAAAACTCAGAGTCCATCCGAAGAAGTTCATCCATCATTTTTTCTGCTACAGGAGTTACAATATCATTGATTTCGTCGATGTTCCTTTTTCGCTTCGACTGCTTGGCCAGACACTTGGCGACAATATTAGTCAGGTCTAATTTTCGGTGGCAGATCTGTATCATAATCATGGCAAATCTTGCTCCGGCAGACAGTTGAGTTCGCACAAAATTATGGATACGAGGGGCATCCCTAAATTTTTCCATCAGACCAAGAAGAGTGTCCGGTACTTCGTTCCGAGGAAACAAGGTACTATAGACCAAGGACAAGGTTCTGGTACAGAACTCGAGAAACTCACGAACCTGACAGGCGCGGTCTTGAAACCTGACAATTTGTCGGGTGCGTTCTGGGGTGGCCCAGAACAAGGAACCATGGTCAAGTGAAAGGTTAACCAAAAGATTTGTCCTCGCGTCTACTCGTTGGTCTTCAGTAGCAGCGTTTAGAAAGGAACCTATGTGGCGACAGCGCAAGAAATTCAAAGGAGGAAACAGTGAAAAGCAGGCGAAGCTTTGGTTTGCAAAAGCATACCTGACATATCCAAGCTGGCCTCATTCATCAACTCAAGCATTAAATTCTCTCGGGTGGTAGCTTCTGCAGCTTTAGAAGTGGCGGTTTCCTTGGCAGCTATAGCTTCTTGAGCCTGCTGTAGTGCAACCTTCTCCCTTTCAGACGACCTTCGAGCCTGCTCCATCATCACAAGTGTTTGCTTCTTCGCATACTGAAGCTGCTGATGAAGTTCCTTCAAGTCCTGCACTGAATCCTTACTCGAGGAATCTCCATGAAACTCGCTATCAACAGGCATTTTCTTCGAGTGGGAGGCAGCAGGAAAAACATCGGATGGGCGAGGAGTTGGAGTGTAGTTATCAAACATTAACTGAAAATAAAAATTTCAACATCAATCATTGAGCAAAATAGATTTCCATTGATTCTTACAGTATTTACAAGGCATTACAATGGAGGATACCCTAATAAACTAGTGGGGTAAGCGTCGCCAAAGCTACTTTAGCGACAGCTTCAGAAGGAAAAAAGAAGAAGAAGGAAAAGAAAGATAGGGTGGTCTACTTGACCTCCGGCTTAGATGAACTAGGAGCAGAAGCTGGCTTGCAACCGAGAAGGGCAAGGATCGGTTTTGAGGGAGGCTTGGCAGCTTTAATCAAAGTTTGCCACTTCTTTGTCTCCATCTCCTCGATATCGCCAACCTTTGCCCAGTCGACGTTTTGTTGGCTGTCGGCAACTAGAGCAATAGTGCCTTCGACGCCAATCTTCAGGCCTTCTTGTCGAAGTTTGAGCCCGAGATCTTCCGTCAGGTTGAAGCATTTGGCGAGAGCAGTAAAAGTGCCAGGCTCTTCTTTCTTCGGGAAGAAATAGGGATAAAGCTTCGACAGACCTGCTTCGGCGTCAGCAAGGCCTTCACGTGCTTCATCTCCATGGATTTCCAGGAGCGAAAGCGCGTCGAGAAGCTCGTCGCCTTCAGGACTTTCCAGTTCATACTCTTGGTGCGTCCTCCCTGAAAACAAGCAAAAGAAAACCTCGTCAATGAATATGCTAGAGAAAGTGAAGCAACCCGAAGAAATGCACAAGGATTTGAGTACTTAGTAACAAAACGTCGACTCTGCGATTGCAAGTGACTGAGGATGTCTGTTTCTCGAGCAGCTTGCTCGGTCACCTTATCGCTCAAAGCATTTTCTGCTTCATGAAGTCTTTTTCGCAGATCTTCAATGATAGCAGCATCAGATTCAGCCTTCTTGAGAGCCTTTTCTTTTTGCTCCAGCTTACGAGCAAGAGAATCAGCACGCTTGTTGGCCTCCACAAGGTTTTCTGACAAAATAGTCGACAGCAATGAAAATCACGACAAGAAAGAAGGGAAAAATCATTTACTCGAAGATGTAGCAAAAATTACCTTCGGCCTTTTTAGCATAGTCACGGTACCCAACGAATTGGGTACCGAGGCGGATGAATTCCTTCATCAAAGGCTGACAAAAAGAAAAAAAAAGAGGGCGACGATCGTATCAATAAAAGATAAATAAAGAGTCGACAGCAATGAAATACTCAGAATAGAAGAAAAAAAAGGGAAGCAACTCACATCATCGAGAGAAGGAGTCGCGGAGCTACCAGGTAGAAAGGTAGGCTCCTTGATCAGTTCAACCCTTGCCCTCTTGGGCGAAGGGGCACGGGGGCTTGCAGGAGGAGTAGGACGCTCGATGTTTTGCTGAGGAGGCGACGTTTCGTCCCCATCAGGTTGAGCTTCAGAAACAACTAAAGTACGCGACGTACTCGTTCGAGCAGTCGCGTCAATAGGTTGCTCTTCATTCTCATCGTCACTACAATATAAAGACGACAATATAAGAATCTACAGATAAAAACATTGAGAGGAAAACAAACAAAGCAATAGGGAACTTACGAGCTGACAAGGGCATCCTCGTAAAGATTGAAAGTCGCCTTCTTTTCGGAAGGACCAACTTCTTCGGCAGGAGGTGCGGTGGCCTTGGAGGTGCCAGAATCGACACCTTCATCCCTTTTCCTTTTGTTCCCTGGAGAAACAGCGGGAGGAAGGGAGCGTGTCGAGGAAGTAGCCTCAGACTCGGCTTCTTTTTCAGAGGAAGCCGCAGATTTTTGAGAAACCGCGAATTCACTCTCAGGGCGAGAAGTACCCTGGTTGTCATCGTCGACAACGGTACGTTCTTCAACTTCTCCACCTTCGGGAAGAGGAGGAAGAGAAGCCAGAACGGGATGGTTCTGCGAAAAACAAAGAGTGTCGACAAAAAAGTTGTGCAAAAGAAGCTAGCAAGATAGTAGTCGACGAATACTAAAAAAACTCGACAAGACAATATAGCAACTAAGAGGAAAAATTACCTCAGGAAGGGGATTGGCGCCACTATATGGCGTAATGCGGCAAGAAGATGGAATGGTATCCTTCTTGCTGAGCGATGAGATTCTTCGGATAAGCTTCTCAAAATCCTTCAGAGAAGGTCTTTTGAGAGCCTATCGACATCTTTTTCACCAGCATACATCCAGAGGGGATTTTTGCGAGCCTGGAGAGGCTACACTCTAATCCTAAGGAAATACGCAGTGATCTCAATACCCGACAGTTCCTTGCCGCGGGTGTTTTGTAGCTCGTGGATGCGAGTCATCAGCGCTTCTGTCGCCAACTTCTCAGCTTCGGTAGCTTCAACATCCCAGGAACGGCGGCGAAGGATTTTGGCTTCTCCGTCAAAAGGGGCGATGTTGTCCTCCACTAGATTGGAGCTTTCTTCATGTACATACAGCCACCTCTTCCGCCAACCTTGGACGGAGTCGGGGAATTTGACGTCGAAATATTCGACGTCAGAACGAACACAGATAACAACGCCGCCAATATTGTAGGCGACGTTGTGGGAGCCGTTACGGCGGAGACAGAAGATACGCTTCCACATAGCCCAATTAGGTTGGACCCCGAGGAAGCACTCACACAATGTGATAAAAATCGACACGTGGAGGATGGAATTGGGCGTCAACTGATGCAGTTGAAGCCCATAGACAAACAGGAGGCCCCGAAGAAACTCATGGATTGGGGGAGAAAGACCTCGGATGAGGTGGTCAACGAAACTGACCCGATACTCGATTGGAGGCGTTGGGTAGCTCTCCTCCTTGGGAAAGCGGAGCGAGTTCTCCTTCTTGCTGAACCCCAGCTTCTTCAGCAAGTTGATGTCTTGGGCAGAGATCTTGGATCTTTCCCACTCAGCACTCCCTAGATCCGCTGTCGTCATCTTCGATTCCGGAGTGCTGTGCCTAGTCAAACGGATGCGAGGAGGCATCAATGAGTGTGGCGGTGAAAGGTGTGCGTATGATTGAGCGCTTGAAGCAAGGGGAGTAACAGAGGATTTTGCAGAGGAGAAGCAGAGGTGCGGCGCGAGCGAAAGGGCTGAAGGAGGAAGACGATGCCTTTATATAGACGTACGGTGAATCGACGCGCCGTTGGATTAGAGAGATTACGGGACAGATGGTGTACACGTGGACAAGGGGTAAAAAGTAATTTCATTCATATGAGAAAGAACAGGAGCTACAGTACGTGCGCCAGGAAAAGTGGAGGACGTGTGTCCCCCACTTGCACGACTAATACGTCTCAAACGTATCTATAATTTCTTATGTTCCATGCTACTTTTATGATGATACTCACATGTTTTATACACATTATATGTCATTATTATGCATTTTCCGGCACTAACCTATTAACGAGATGCCGAAGAGCCAGTTGCTGTTTTCTGCTGTTTTTGGTTTCAGAAATCCTAGTAAGGAAATATTCTCGGAATTGGACGAAATCAACGCCCAGGGGCCTATTTTTCCACGAAGCTTCTAGAAGACCTAGGGAGAGACGAAGTGGGGCCACGGGGCGCCGCCACACTAGGGCGGCGCGGCCCAAGGGGGGCCCGCGCAGCCCTAGCGTGTGGGGCCCCCGTGAGCCTCCCGACTCCACCCTTCCGCCTACTTAAGCCTTCGTCGATAATAGCCCCAGTACCGAGAGCCACGATACAGAAAACCTTCCAGAGACGCCGCCGCCGCCAATCCCATCTCGGGGGATTCAGGAGATCGCCTCCGGCACCCTGCCGGAGAGGGGAATCATCTCCCGGAGGACTCTACACCGCCATGGTCGCCTCCGGATTGATGTGTGAGTAGTTCACCCCTGGACTATGGGTCCATAGCAGTAGCTAGATGGTCGTCTTCTCCTCATTGTGCTATCATTGTTAGATCTTGTGAGCTGCCTATCATGATCAAGATCATCTATCTGTAAAGCTACATGTGCTTTTGTTGGGATCCGATGAATAATGAATACTATGCTATGTTGATTATCAATCTATCTATGTGTTGTTTATGATCTTGCATGATCTCCGTTGCTAGTAGAGGCTCTGGCCAAGTCATTGCTTGTAACTCCAAGAGGGAGTATTTATGCTCGATAGTGGGTTCATGCCTCCATTGAATCTGGGGGAGTGACAACAACCTGTAAGGTTGTGGATGTGCTGTTGCCACTAGGGATAAAACATCAATTCTATATCTAAGGATGTTTTTGTTGATTACATTACGCACCATACTTAATGCAACTGTCTGTTGTTTGCAACTTAATACTGGAGGGGGTTCGGATGATAACCTGAAGGTGGACTTTTTAGGCATAGATGCATGCTGGATAGCGGTCTATGTACTTTGTCGTAATGCCCAATTAAATCTCACACTACTCATCATAACATGTATGTGCATTGTTATGCTCTCTTTATTTGTCAATTGCCCAACTGTAATTTGTTTACCCAATATGCTATTTCTTATGGGAGAGACACCTCTAGTGAACTGTGGACCCCGGTCCATTATTTTACATCGAATACAATCTACTGCAATACTCGCTTTACTGTTTTCTGCAAACAATCATCTTCCACACTATACATCTAATCCTTTGTTACAGCAAGCCAGTGAGATTGACAACCTCACTGTTACGTTGGGGCAAAGTAATTTGGTTGTGTTGTGCAGGTTCCACGTTGGCGCCGGAATCCCTGGTATTGCGCCGCACTACACTCCGCCGCCATCAACCTTCAACGTGCTTCTTGGCTCCTACGGGTTCGATAACCTTGGTTTCTTACTGAGGGAAAACTTGCTTCTATACGCATCACACCTTCCTCTTGGGGTTCCCAACGGACGTGTGTATACACGCTATCAAGCAACTTTTTCTGGCGCCGTTGCCGGGGAGATCAAGACACGCTGCAAGGGGAGTCTCCACTTCCAATCTCTTTACTTTGTTTTTGTCTTGCTTTACTTTTATTTACTATTTTGTTTGCTGCAGTAAAACAAAACACAAAAAAATTAGTTGTTAGTTTTACTTTATTTACTATCTTGTTTGCATTCTCCATATTAAAAACACAGAAAAATTAGTTACTTGCATTTACTTTACTTATTTCATTATGTTTCCTCCTAATTTTACTTTAAAAGATATACATGTGGGACAAGGGTCTATAATTGGAAGAGATAATATAGAAGAATTTTTCACCCATGTTAGTATGCATGAAGATCTTGAAGATATACCCTGGCAAAAGCTGTCCCTACTTATGAAGATGTGTTACCATCCAAAACCCACCGGCGAGCAGCGACGGGTAACACCGTAGAGCCGGGAGGCTCCCAGGACTGCGGTTGGCCCTGGTCCCTCGGGCGACGGCCCGCAATGCTCCTGGTACGCACGTCCGATGCTGGTGCAAGGGCGTGCCACCTGACCTATACCTGGTCAGGAAGGTGATGGATTGCTTCGACTTAGTTTCCTGCATGGCAAACACGTAAACATTAAATACGAGCCCCGATCGGCTCTTAGGTTACTTTGTGGATCGGATGTAAGAGCCGATTGCCCCATGGAACACGTTGGATTTTTACATTAACATGGGGTTATGCTTAATCAATATCAAGCTAAACTAATCTACGACAGTCTAAGGTTCTCACCGCATAACCGGAACATCCTACACGTAGTTGAGCCTAGCAAATACGTAAGCTGATGGGAAACTAGCCCTAAAGAGGCCTAAAAACCAACATGAAGTTGATCCCCGGAACAATCCCTCTAGGACTTCATAAACCACACCTTACGCACTACCGGATCGTTCAACCCGTTTATAAGGCCTAACCATGCAGATATCGAACCAATCCTTGAAGAAAAAGGAACAACTATAACGGATTAGATCTACTAGCTAAAGAACAAGCAAGATGCTGCCCTTACACCTAGGATAGGTGTAAGGGCAGCTAGATATCAAGGGGTAGCGTAGCTAAACAAGTACATCGTGAAAGCATCGACGTTAACCCCAAAACACCTGAGATAAGGGTGTTGCTCGCCATCAAAAAGGCTTCAGCACGAGCAACACCAAACAACGAATAAACTGATGCTGCCTAGATCGCGCAATGCGATCTAGGCAGCATGTTGCTTACCCGGGAGAAACCCTCGAAACAAGGGGTGGCGATGCGCCTAGATTGATTTGTTGTGAACGTGATCGTCCTCCTTTCTCAATAACCCTAGATACATATTTATAGTCCGTAGACTCTCTAACTTGGGAACAACCCCAACCGTGCACGAGCTAAACTCTGTCTCTTAATCCTAACCGACACGTATCCTACTATAATTTACAGATACACGGGCAATTTAGCCCAAACTCTCGTACAAGGCCGTTTCATGCATATTTTCCATACATATTCTCCAAGCCCATCTCAATCACGGCCCACCTCTGATTTGGTTAAAATCTGGTGATAACACATGCCCCCTGGTTTTGGTAATGATAATTTCAAAACCACTCTGTTTTTTCTTCGTAGGGTCATGTCGTGGCAGAGCAGAACCGTTGCAGTATCCTTCATCATGATGCCTTACCTTCTCAACTTCTCTGCACGATTTGACAGTTTTTTGGCACCACTTCCTCGGAAACTGATGTGGCATTAAATCTCCCCTATATCCCCTTTATTTAACCGCGCCGAATAGTTCGCCTCTTCATCCCCTTGCTCTGTACTAGCCATCGGCCAAAAAAAACCCCTTCCTCTGTAGCAATGTCTTCCTCTTCCTCCTCCTCCGCCTCGTCGGGTCTTTCTTTCCAGTCCTCCTCTTCCTTCCTTGAGCAATCGGCTCTTCGTTGTAAAAAACCCCCTTTATTAATGAAGAAGTGTTTCCAGCTAATCTTGCCGATAGTCAAAGCCAGTCAACTCTCAAAGAGCCGATGGCATCGCATCGGTCTTCACCATAAAAATGCAAGTAAGGCCAAATCAGTTGCCTATTCAAACGGTAACCTGCACCCTTCGCCTGAGAGAATAAACTCAGATCCCCAAATCGCCGCTCGAACAGATCCACCTCACGCCCACCCGAATCTCAGATCGCAACCGCGCCTAGATCAACTCCGCAGCGAATCCAATGGCGGAATCATCCAACACCAACGCTACGGTCGCCGGTCTAAAGGTAATCCTTAATCGCTCTTCGCCATTCTAGTAAGTGCTAGGATTAACAGCAAACACCTGAATTAATGCCCTATTTCATTATTAACTTTAGGTTTCAGACATTCTGCTGCCGCATCCTTCTCTCCCAGATTCTCTTTGTCTTGGTCCTCGTTCTTCCGAGAGTCCTGCTCATTTGATTTCATGCGAGGCCAATAGAATTCCTTTCGTGAACCAGAATTTAGATCTGACTTCTTGGGCCGACTGCCTGTGAGCCTGGCCTAATCCTCCTGAGGGTTGGGTGGCATGGTACCGTAGAGTATCCAAAACTCACTATGCCACCTGGGAAACTATAGGGATAGCCGATGCTTTGTCATTATCATTGTCTCCCCTTGAGAAAAACGAGAACCTTTTGAAAACCATCGGCTACTGTTGGTCTGATGCACTGAATTGCTTCATGTTCGGCCATGGCCCCATGACACCAACCCTGCTAGACGTGGCCATGATCACAGGTCTAGACATTGCATCCCCAAGCCCTTCTGCTTTTAAGCTGCCAAAGGTTGCTTTCACCCTCTCCTCCAAAACAGAGTGTACAAGCTGGGGTGCCTACTTAAATGTTATATGAAAACCAAAGGCCCTGTGACAGAGAGAGAACATACGGCCTTCTTGAACTTCTGGTTGGAACACTTCATATTCTGTGACCCTTAACTCGCCCAAACCAAGAATTACCTTTCCCTGGCCTATGAGCTTGCCAAAGGTACTCAGCTTGGCATCGGTAAACTATTCCTTGCAGAGGTCTATCGATCTCTCCAACTGATGTCTATCAAACTGTTCTCCCAAAAGACAGTTAAAACAGGAGGCCCCTGGTGGTTTATTCTGCTATGGGCTCAGCTGTACTTCCATAAGCAGATCCCGAACTCTCCACCTTTGGCCACTTGCACCTTCCCAGATGCTAATGGGAAGCAGATCCGATGCATTAGCTACGGCCAAGCTCTATATAGCCTTCCAGGCAGCAAACTGATCCCTAAGGAAGCATCAGAGTGGTTCGGGATTTTCTTCCAGGGCCTGGACAATCCCCTGTTCTTTCCTTATACCGAATCTGGAGATTTTGAAAATCCAGTCTCCTTCAGGCTAGACAACTTTGCCGATGATCCTAGCACTCGGCACTTATATTCCATCATGATCCGTCCCTGCTTCCTTCCAGTTGGCATGAGCACCTCCAATAGGATCATCAAACCTGGTTATGAGTCTTACCAGCCGGTCGTAGTAGCCCGGCAGTTTGGTCTCGGGCAGGTGTCTCGACACTTCTTCCTTCACCACTTGACAGAAAGTAGAGCCGAGTTGCCCGATGTCATCATCGGCCAAAGGTGTTACTCCTTCTTTGATGCTCTAGCAATTCCAATCCCTCACAACCTCCATTTCATCTCGTCAACCGATGGCTTCGAGACCTGGTGGTCAATGTGGAAGACCCACGCCTTCAGGAGAGCTCTAGGACCAATGCTGAAGCAACTTGACGCTGAATATGATATCCCTGCAGAACAGGTACCACTACTCACAAATTTCTTGCAGTGGTTCGTAATGATTGCTTGTCACCTTACTCTATTTCCTTGCAGCAACAAGATGGTCTAGAACCTGTACATGAGGATGGCTCCTCCTTCCAGTTCCTTCCTCCGGCTCCCGTGGTTCTCTTCTGCAAGGGCTCACCACCTTTGAAGAAGGTTGTGATGCAGAGTCAGCCGATTCCGCCAAAATCGGCTCCTAAGAGCGCAGCTTCTTCTGGGCCAACTGCCCCCCGAGCCTCAATCAAGGCGAGAAAAGCAGTAAGGAAAGTATCTGCCAGGAAAACCTTGAAGCGCCAAAGCCCTATTCCTTCTCAAGAGAGTTTGCACGTAAGTTGATCCATGCCTTGGTCAATTTCATCTCTCTTTCCAGGTTTTTTCAACGTGCTTGTATTTCTTTCACAGGCCTCTACTGAAGAAAACTCTAGCGAGGGGATAGAGTCTAGTCGAGAGAATTCCAGCTCGGGCAACTCTGGGAACACCACCACGCAGAGCCAGCCAGACCTGCCACCGTCGGCTTCCAGAAAAAGGTCAGCCCCCGAACCTGCTTCCCCCCAAGCTCCCATCAAAACAGGGCTACGCTCAAAGAGCCGATGCGTCAAGAGAGCTCGCAAAGAACCGCAAGTTTCTTCACCAAGCCAGGAGGTTTCAAATGTAATTACTCCCCCCTGGTTCATATTTCATACTAACCCATCGCTACTCGCATCGGCTAACCACTTTCTTTGCAGACTGTCGATACGTCTAGTGGAGAAGTCGAGGAGGTAGTAATGCCAACCACCACCCTAGATCTAGCGACCTCCCAAAGTGCAGCTGACAAGGCTGCCAACTTGGCCAAGCCCACGGCGGAAACGCAAGAGCCGATCATCCCATCATCGGCTGTCCCTCTGGTCTTGGGAGAGGTATATTCCTTTCTCTTAGCTTTACCTTTCTCCTTCAATGCATACTGACACTGTTCTCGTTTGTTTGTCAGGGTTGTGACCTCTCAAGCTTGCTAACATTCGACCCTGAATCGATCGAACCAGCCACTTCCAGGGTAAGCGAAGAGCTAGGACCCAGCACTACCAATGGCCAACTCCAGCGCCTCAAGGCTTTGTTCTCCTCCACAATTGAGACATTGGTTGAAAACCCTGAGGAAGTGAAGAGCATTCTTGAGGACATTCAGCCCCATCTCCCGGTGACATTGCAGGTGAAACTCTAGCCAGTTGTGACTCTATCAGCCTTCAGGTCGAGGGTGAAGTTGGCTCGTCAGAGAATCGACCTACGCCACGCCCAGCTTCCGTTGAGAGCCGATATTGCAAACAAGTGCCAACGGCTCAATGAGAAAAAGGCTGCCATGGACGCCAAAACTGACACCTCTGTTAGCAACACCGAACTTGAGACCCTGCGCAAGGAACTGGAGGATCTTGAACAGAGGGTCAGAGTAACCAAACAGCTTATCCAAGATAAGGAAGCTCTCATTGCCCACTCTCACGAGGAAGCAGAAGGCCTCAAGGTTGAACTGAAGACTGATCTGGCCGAAATACGTGCTCTGAACGGACAGCTGGTGACGGGCAAGGACGAAGATGACGAGGCCGAGATCGCCGAGGTGGATCGTGTCCGTGCTGACGCCCTC
Source organism: Lolium perenne (assembly GCF_019359855.2). Taxonomy (NCBI): domain Eukaryota; kingdom Viridiplantae; phylum Streptophyta; class Magnoliopsida; order Poales; family Poaceae; genus Lolium; species Lolium perenne. Next base: position 107,082,061 of record NC_067246.2, on the reverse strand, counting down.
CATGCGCTTGAGGCATTTCTTCAGTAAAGCATCTATGTACTGATAACTGCTCAACTGGGTTTGGTCTGGAGTCGATGTCTGTGCATCGGCTGTACTTGTATCCTGTTGTACTTCTAAAGTCGATGTATGCATGTATATTTTTATATATTTTTTTTTCTCTGGCCGATTTTTCATGCATCGACCCCCCATATTTCACTGTCTATCATCCCACATGTTTCATGCATCGACCCCCCATATTTCACTGTCTATCATCCCACATGCTTATCCGCTTTTGTGCCCCCCGAGCCGAATCTTTCAAGTGATTGAAGATATCGGCTCTCCAATTATCCCGTTTGTACGGCTTGCTGAGTCCGGCATCCAACACCTTCTTGATTTCTTCTAGAATATCGGCCTTCATCTGACGTGAACGTTGCTGGAACGGCCGAAATCCTTTCTTGAGAGGGAGCCGATGCTCAATTATGCTCCTGTCTAACCCAGGCCTCTCTGTGTAATCCCATGCAAAGCAATCTGGGTATTCTTTCAACAGAGCTATCATCATGCTCCTCAAGTGCGGATCTAACTTTTTGCTGATAAAAGTTGGTCGTGGCTTATCCCCAGAACCAATGTCAACCTCTTCTAGCTCATCAGCCGATGTAAACCCATATCCTAGTTTTCCGTCGCCTGCTAGATCAATACTGAAAACAGGCAAAACATATGATGAGGATAATATGGGCCGATTGCTAGAACCGGCCCCCATTTTGATTGCACTGCTCAATGAAGGTTTACAACTTGTTCGTCCCCTACTATATCTACGTGACATACTTGAGTCGAGATCATCACTTCTTATTTTTTGGGGCCGATCACAAGGATCGGCCTTGTCACGGGAGTCCATAGACTTTGCTCTTACTATACTGTCAGGCCGGTGGATAAGACCAGCCTCACCCCGTTTTTTGTCACCTCGATGTGCTCGCAGCTGTCCATACTGACTCCAGAGAGTGGGTCTTGGTCTACCGCGTCCCAAATGTTCATGCCAGCCGTTGAGATTTCAGCTGTGTCATCTGCATGGACGACCTCCACTTCATCTCCATCCCACTGTATCAAGCATTGGTGCATTGTGGATGGAATGCAGCAATTGGCGTGAATCCAATCTCTCCCTAGCAGGACATCATAGGTGCTCTTGCTATCGACGATGAAGAACGACGTAGGGATGGTTTTTCGGCCTACTGTCAGATCCACGCTTAGAACACCTTGCGCTTCTGATGCTTGGCCGTTGAAGTCGCTCAATGTGACGTTGGTTTTGATCAGATCCACGCTAGAGCGTCCCAGGCGACGTAGCATGGAGTACGGCATTATATTGACTGCCGCTCCCGTGTCAACCAGTATTTTGTTGACAGGCTGCCCGTTGATATAACCTTTCATGTACAGGGCCTTCAGATGTCTGTAGCTCCTTTCTCGCGGCTTTTCAAAGACAACTGGCCGTGGGCCGCAGTCAAGTTGTGCTACAGATGCCTCTTCTGGTCTTGGAGCGCAAAACTCCGACGGAAGTATGAACACCATGTTGGTGCCAGCCGATGTCTTATCATCGGCTTTCTTCGGTTTGGGGCGCCATTCTTGCTTCTGTGGGCGACCCTCCTCGTCCAAAGTTTGCTGAATTTTCGCGGCCAGATCGGGCCGTGCCTTTCTCAGCGTGTGCAGGTATAACCTCTTGGCTTCCTCCAAGCTACGTAGCCACTGAATCCTGCGTTTCTGAGAGTGACTGAGTCCGTCAAGGCACCACCTTGGCCGGTGGTATCTATCTTCTTCTTCTTCTTCTTCTTCATCTTCTAACTCCTCGAGATCTTCCTCTCGAGAGGACTCAGCTTGTTTGTTCCGATACGGGAGAGGTCCTAGACGTTTGAACACTGACACATCTGCTGCGTCCTTCTTCTTTGGTCTACATTCTAGGCAGCTTTCGATTGTAGGCAATTGGCTCATTCCTGAATCCCAGCAATGTTTAAAGAACGGGCAGTCCCAGTGACGATCCAAGTCTTCTTGCTCCCTTGACCTTCCCTTAGCGCGGCGCTCATATCCTTCGTCGTCTCTATCATACCGACGATACTTTCTGTCATTGATGTTAGGCCGATGAACTATGTCATCGGCTGTATCATACCGCCGGCGTTGGCAATGCTGACGCTCATATTTGTTAAGAAGGTGCTCGGAGAGTGGTCGTTGGTACCGCATGCTTCTCACTTGCTCCTCGGTGACGTACTGTTTGTCATCGTATCGGGGCCGGTCGCGTGAACCGGCCTCCTCCTTGTCCTTGCCACGAGAACGACTGCTCTCTTCTTTGTCCTTGCCAGGGTGGTATACAGGCCCTGCCATGTTGATACTGAACGAGAAATCTGGCTGACGCCTCGTGGGGTACCTATATTCCACCATGTTGACATCAGGGAATGGTTGCGTGTCCACTTTCATGGCATACTGGCTGAAAATCAGACGGCCTTGTTCTATCGCCATTTGGATCTGCTGACGCAACACTTTGCAGTCGCTGGTGGTATGTGTGAACGAATGATGCCACTTGCAGTATGGCCTTCCGTTCATCTCTTGGGCCGTAGGGACTCTATGGCCTTCGGGTAACTTCAGCTGCTTCTCTTTAAGCAAAAGATCGAAGATCTGCTCAGCTTTGCTTACGTCGAAGTCAAACCCTTTTGCAGGACCTTGTGGTTTAACCCACTTGCAGGACACAGGGTTTGCCCCCCGAGCCCATTCAGCCACGGCCACTTCCTGATCTCCTGCCGAATCTTCATCTTCTTCTACCTCGATCAGGCTTACTGGGCGTTTGAACTTGTCCTGGTACAATTCTGGATGGCGCTGTTCATATAATGATAGTTTCTGAACCATATGCGCCAGTGAAGTATACTCTGCTTGAGACGCTATGTCCTTGATCGGCGACGCAAGACCTACTACTGCCAGATCAACGGCTTCTTTCTCATTCAAACGAGCCGAATAGCATCGGTTCCTCACAGTCCTAAAGCGCTGAATGTACTCTGACACTGTCTCTCCACGCCTCTGTCGCACTTGTGCCAAATCGGCAATGCCAGCCTCGGAAGCATCTGAGTGATATTGTATGTGGAACTGCTCTTCCATCTGCTTCCACGTCCGGATTGAGTCTGGTGGCAACGAGGTGTACCACCCAAAAGCCGATCATGTGAGAGACTGCGCAAAAAATCTTACGCGTAGCTGGTCTGATGCTGAGATCATGCCCAACTGTGCCAAATATCGGCTCACGTGTTCAATTGAGCTAGAGCCTTCTGACCCACTGAACTTTGAGAACTCTGGGAGCCGATATTTGGGCGGCAGTGGTATCAGATCATACTCATTAGGATACGGCTTGGAATAGCCGATTGCCCTTCTCTTTGGCACCATGCCGAACTGGTCTCTCAAGATCGCACTGATCTGGTCCACTGTAGGAGCTGCAGGGGCTGAACTTTGCTGATCTACCGCAGTGGCATATTTAGCCAGCCACGCCTGTTTATCGGCGTCTCCTCCAGTAATTCCTCCTGTGGCTCCAGAAATTCCTCCTGCTGTAATCTGGTTCGTGCGCGCCAAATTATTGCAATCTGGCACATACATGCACGTGTATCCATGCGGGATTTCCTTAGGCGGTTCCAGCATGAACAGGTAATCAGCAGGATCGCCTCCAATCTTGTGGACGACGAACGCCGGTTAACCCCGTGGCTCTGGAGCTGCAAGCGCGAACGGTAGCGACGGCCTGGTCTGGAACGGTAGTTCTCCCTGGTGAGTCCCTAGGACCGGGACTGACGGAGAATATTGGTGCTTCATTATTTCCTGAACCACGCAGACCGCGATGCGCTCCAAAGTGTTCACCAGGCTTTCAGAGTGCCAGTGAAGAGAATGAGCCGCCATGTAATTAACTTCTTGGCGCAGAGCTCTGGTGCATTCCTCTGAAGGGGTAGACAGATCTACTCCATCGAGAGCACCCTCGGGTGAGAACCCTTTCCACTTGATGCCATGTGAACGGGTCTTTGTGAAAGAGCCGATGAGATCGGCTTTGAAGATGGCTTTGATCTCATCATATTTCTTCTTGTGATCCTCCGGCAGCTCTTCGTACTTGACTGGCTCGTCCGCCATCTCAGAGGCAGATGTCGATGCCGTTGTTGTTGAATGTCCCACCGGGCGTGCCAGAATGTGTTACCGTCCAAAACCCACCGGCGAGCAGCGACGGGTAACACCGTAGAGCCGGGAGGCTCCCAGGACTGCGGTTGGCCCTGGTCCCTCGGGCGACGGCCCGCAATGCTCCTGGTACGCACGTCCGATGCTGGTGCAAGGGCGTGCCACCTGACCTATACCTGGTCAGGAAGGTGATGGATTGCTTCGACTTAGTTTCCTGCATGGCAAACACGTAAACATTAAATACGAGCCCCGATCGGCTCTTAGGTTACTTTGTGGATCGGCTCTAAGAGCCGATTGCCCCATGGAACACGTTGGATTTTTACATTAACATGGGGTTAATATCAAGCTAAACTAATCTACGACAGTCTAAGGTTCTCACCGCATAACCGGAACATCCTACACGTAGTTGAGCCTAGCAAATACGTAAGCTGATGGGAAACTAGCCCTAAAGAGGCCTAAAAACCAACATGAAGTTGATCCCCGGAACAATCCCTCTAGGACTTCATAAACCACACCTTACGCACTACCGGATCGTTCAACCCGTTTATAAGGCCTAACCATGCGGATATCGAACCAATCCTTGAAGAACAAGGAACAACTATAACGGATTAGATCTACTAGCTAAAGAACAAGCAAGATGCTGCCCTTACACCTAGGATAGGTGTAAGGGCAGCTAGATATCAAGGGGTAGCGTAGCTAAACAAGTACATCGTGAAAGCATCGACGTTAACCCCAAAACACCTGAGATAAGGGTGTTGCTCGCCATCAAAAAGGCTTCAGCACGAGCAACACCAAACAACGAATAAACTGATACTGCCTAGATCGCGCAATGCGATCTAGGCAGCATGTTGCTTACCCGGGAGAAACCCTCGAAACAAGGGGTGGCGATGCGCCTAGATTGATTTGTTGTGAACGTGATCGTCCTCCTTTCTCAATAACCCTAGATACATATTTATAGTCCGTAGACTCTCTAACTTGGGAACAACCCCAACCGTGCACGAGCTAAACTCTGTCTCTTAATCCTAACCGACACGTATCCTACTATAATTTACAGATACACGGGCAATTTAGCCCAAACTCTCGTACAAGGCCGTTTCATGCATATTTTCCATACATATTCTCCAAGCCCATCTCAATCACGGCCCACCTCTGATTTGGTTAAAATCTGGTGATAACACATGCCCCCTGGTTTTGGTAATGATAATTTCAAAACCACTCTGTTTTTTCTTCGTAGGGTCATGTCGTGGCAGAGCAGAACCATTGCAGTATCCTTCATCATGATGCCTTACCTTCTCAACTTCTCTGCACGATTTGACAGTTTTTTGGCACCACTTCCTCGGAAACTGCTGTGGCATTAAATCTCCCCTATATCCCCTTTATTTAACCGCGCCGAACAGTTCGCCTCTTCATCCCCTTGCTCTGTACTAGCCATCGGCCAAAAAAAAACCCTTCCTCTGTAGCAATGTCTTCCTCTTCCTCCTCCTCCGCCTCGTCGGGTCTTTCTTTCCAGTCCTCCTCTTCCTTCCTTGAGCAATCGGCTCTTCGTTGTAAAAAACCCCCTTTATTAATGAAGAAGTGTTTCCAGCTAATCTTGCCGATAGTCAAAGCCAGTCAACTCTCAAAGAGCCGATGGCATCGCATCGGTCTTCACCATAAAAACGCAAGTAAGGCCAAATCAGTTGCCTATTCAAACGGTAACCTGCACCCTTCGCCTGAGAGAATAAACTCAGATCCCCAAATCGCCGCTCCAACAGATCCACCTCACGGCCACCCGAATCTCAGATCGCAACCGCGCCTAGATCAACTCCGCAGCGAATCCAATGGCGGAATCATCCAACGCCAACGCTACGGTCGCCGGTGTGAAGGTAATCCTTAATCGCTCTTCGCCATTCTAGTAAGTGCTAGGATTAACAGCAAACACCTGAATTAATGCCCTATTTCATTATTAACTTTAGGTTTCAGACATTCTGCTGCCGCATCCTTCTCTCCCAGATTCTCTTTCTCTTGGTCCTCATTCTTCCGAGAGTCCTGCTCATTTGATTTCATGCGAGGCCAATAGAATTCCTTTCGTGAACCAGAATTTAGATCTGACTTCTTGGGCCGACTGCCTGCGAGCCTGGCCTAATCCTCCAGAGGGTTGGGTGGCATGGTACCGTAGAGTATCCAAAACTCACTATGCCACCTGGGAAACTATAGGGATAGCCGATGCTTTGTCATTATCATTGTCTCCCCTTGAGAAAAACGAGAACCTTTTGAAAACCATCGGCTATTTTTGGTCTGATGCACTGAATTGCTTCATGTTCGGCCATGGCCCCATGACACCAACCCTGCTAGACATGGCCATGATCACAGGTCTAGACATTGCATCCCCAAGCCCTTTTGCTTTTAAGCTGCCAAAGGTTGCTTTCACCCTCTCCTCCAAAATAGAGTGTACAAGCTGGGGTGCCTACCTTAAATGTTATATGAAAACCAAAGGCCCTGTGACAGAGAGAGAACATACGGCCTTCTTGAACTTCTGGTTGGAACACTTCATATTTTGTGGCCCTTCACTCGCCCCAACCAAGAATTACCTTTCCCTTGCCTATGAGCTTGCCAAAGGCACTCAGCTTGGCATCGGCAAACTATTCCTTGGAGAGGTCTATCGATCTCTCCAACTGATGTCTGTCAACTGTTCTCCCAAAAGACATTTAAAACAGGAGGCCCCTGGTGGTTTATTCAGCTATGGGCTCAGCTGTACTTCCAAAACCAGATCCCGAACTCTCCACCTTTGGCCACTTGCACCTTCCCAGATGCTAATGGGAAGCAGATCCGATGCATTAGCTACGGCCAAGCTCTATATAGCCTTCCAGGCAGCAAACTGATCCCTAAGGAAGCATCAGAGTGGTTCAGGATTTTCTTCCAGGGCCTGGACAATCCCATGTTCTTTCCTTATACCGAATCTGGAGATTTTGAAAATCCAGTCTCCTTCAGGCTAGACAACTTTGCCGATGATCCTAGCACTCGGCACTTATATTCCATCATGATCCGTCCCTGCTTCCTTCCAGTTGGCATGAACACCTCCAATAGGATCATCAAACCTGGTTATGAGTCTTACCAGCCGGTCGTAGTAGCCCGGCAGTTTGGTCTCGGGCAGGTGTCTCCACACTTCTTCCTTCACCACTTGACAGAAAGTAGAGCCGAGTTGCCCGATGTCATCACCGGCCAAAGGTGTTACTCCTTCTTTGATGCTCTAGCAATTCCAATCCCTCACAACCTCCATTTCATCTCGTCAACCGATGGCTTCGAGACCTGGTGGTCAATGTGGAAGACCCACGCCTTCAGGAGAGCTCTAGGACCAATGCTGAAGCAACTTGACGCTGAATATGATATCCCTGCAGAACAGGTACCACTACTCACAAATTTCTTGCAGTGGTTCGTAATGATTGCTTGTCACCTGACTCTATTTCCTTGCAGCAACAAGATGGTCCAGAACCTGTACATGAGGATGGCTCCTCCTTCCAGTTCCTTCCTCCGGCTCCCGTGGTTCTCTTCTGCAAGGGCTCACCACCTTTGAAGAAAGTTGTGATGCAGAGTCAGCCGATTCCGCCAAAATCGGCTCCTAAGAGCGCAGCGTCTTCTGGGCCAACTGCCCCCCGAGCCTCAATCAAGGCGAGAAAAGCAGTAAGGAAAGTATCTGCCAGGAAAACCTTGAAGCGCCAAAGCCCTATTCCTTCTCAAGAGAGTTTGCACGTAAGTTGATCCATGCCTTGGTCAATTTCATCTCTCTTTCCAGGTTTTTTCAACGTGCTTGTATTTCTTTCACAGGCCTCTACTGAAGAAAACTCTAGCGAGGGGACAGAGTCCAGTCGAGAGAATTCTAGCTCGGGCAACTCTGGGAACACCACCACGCAGAGCCAGCCAGACCTGCCACCGTCGGCTTCCAGAAAAAGGTCAGCCCCCGAACCTGCTTCCCCCCAAGCTCCCATCAAAACAGGGCTACGCACAGAGAGCCGATGCGTCAAGAGAGCTCGCAAAGAACCGCAAGTTTCTTCACCAAGCCAGGAGGTTTCAAATGTAATTACTCCCCCCTGGTTCATATTTCATACTAACCCATCGCTACTCGCATCGGCTAACCACTTTCTTTGCAGACTGTCGATACGTCTAGTGGAGAAGTCGAGGAGGTAGTAATGCCAACCACCACCCTAGATCTAGCGACCTCCCAAAGTGCAGCTGACAAGGCTGCCAACTTGGCCAAGCCCACGGCGGAAACGCAAGAGCCGATCATCCCATCATCGGATGTCCCTCTGGTCTTGGGAGAGGTATATTCCTTTCTCTTAGCTTTACCTTTCTCCTTCACTGCATACTGACGCTGTTCTCGTTTGTTTGTCAGGGTTGTGACCTCTCAAGCTTGCTAACATTCGACCCTGAATCGATCGAACCAGCCACTTCCAGGGTAAGCGAAGAGCTAGGACCCAGCACTACCAATGGCCAACTCCAGCGCCTCAAGGCTTTGCTCTCCTCCACAATTGAGACATTGGTTGAAAACCCTGAGGAAGTGAAGAGCATTCTTGAGGACATTCAGCCCCATCTCCCGGTGACATTGCAGGTGAAACTCTGGCCAGTCGTGACTCTATCAGCCTTCAGGTCGAGGGTGAAGTTGGCTCGTCAGAGAATCGAGCTACGCCACGCCCAGCTTCCGTTGAGAGCCGATATTGCAAACAAGTGCCAATGGCTCAATGAGAAAAAGGCTGCCTTGGACGCCAAAACTGACACCTCGGTTAGCAGCACCGAACTTGAGACCCTGCGCAAGGAACTGGAGGATCTTGAAGAGAGGGTCAGAGTAACCAAACAGCTTATCCAAGATAAGGAAGCTCTCATTGCCCACTCTCACGAGGAAGCAGAAGGCCTCAAGGTTGAACTGAAGACTGATCTGGCCGAAATACGTGCTCTGAACGGACAACTGGTGATGGGCAAGGACGAAGATGACGAGGCCGAGATCGCCGAGGTGGATCGTGTCCGTGCTGACGCCCTCCATGCGCTTGAGGCATTTCTTCAGTAAAGCCTCTATGTACTGATAACTGCTCAACTGGGTTTGGTCTGGAGTCGATGTCTGTGCATTGGCTGTACTTGTATCCTGTTGTACTTCTAAAGTCGATGTATGCATGTATATTTATTTATTTTTTTCTCTGGCCGATTTTTCATGCATCGACCCCCCATATTTCACTGTCTATCATCCCACATGTTTCATGCATCGACCCCCCATATTTCACTATCTATCATCCCACATGCTTATCCGCTTATGTGCCCCCCGAGCCGAATCTTTCAAGTGATTGAAGATATCGGCTCTCCAATTATCCCGTTTGTACGGCTTGCTGAGTCTGGCATCCAACACCTTCTTGATTTCTTCTAGAATATCAGCCTTCATCTGACGTGAACGTTGCTGGAACGGCCGAAATCCTTTCTTGAGAGGGAGCCGATGCTCAATTATGCTCCTGTCTAACCCAGGCCTCTCTGTGTAATCCCATGCAAAGCAATCTGGGTATTCTTTCAACAGACCTATCATCATGCTCCTCAAGTGCGGATCTAACTTTTTGCTGATAAAAGTTGGTCGTGGCTTATCCCCAGAACCAATGTCAACCTCTTCTAGCTCATCAGCCGATGTAAACCCATATCCTAGTTTTCCATCGCCTGCTAGATCAATACTGAAAACAGGCAAAACGTATGATGAGGATAATATGGGCCGATTGCTAGAACCGGCCCCCATTTTGATTGCACTGCTCAATGAAGGTTTACAACTTGTTCGTGCTCTACTATATCTACGTGACATACTTGAGTCGAGATCATCACTTCTTATTTTTTGGGGCCGATCACAAGGATCGGCCTTGTCACGGGAGTCCATAGACTTTGCTCTTACTATACTGTCAGGCCGGTGGATAAGACCAGCCTCACCCCATTTTTTGTCACCTCGATGCGCTCGCAGCCGTCCATACTGACTCCAGAGAGTGGCTCTTGGTCTACCGCGTCCCAAATGTTCATGCCAGCCGTTGAGATTTCAGCTGTGTCATCTGCATGGACGACCTCCACTTCATCTCCATCCCACTGTATCAAGCATTGGTGCATTGTGGATGGAATGCAGCAATTGGCGTGAATCCAATCTCTCCCTAGCAGGACAGCATAGGTGCTCTTGCTATTGACGATGAAGAACGACGTAGGGATGGTTTTTCGGCCTACTGTCAGATCCACGCTTAGAACACCTTGCGCTTCTGATGCTTGGCCGTTGAAGTCGCTCAATGTGACGTTGGTTTTGATCAGATCCGCGCTAGAGCGTCCCAGGCGACGTAGCATGGAGTACGGCATTATATTGACTGCCGCTCCCGTGTCAACCAGCATTTTGTTGACAGGCTGCCCGTTGATATAACCTTTCATGTACAGGGCCTTCAGATGTCTGTAGCTCCTTTCTCGCGGCTTTTCAAAGACAACTGGCCGTGGGCCGCAGTCAAGTTGTGCTACAGATGCCTCTTCTGGTCTTGGAGCGCAAAACTCCGACGGAAGTATGAACACCATGTTGGTGCCAGCCGATGTCTTATCATCGGCTTTCTTCGGTTTGGGGCGCCATTCTTGCTTCTGTGGGCGACCCTCCTCGTCCAAAGTTTGCTGAATTTTCGCGGCCAGATCGAGCCGTGCCTTTCTCAGCGTGTGCAGGTATAACCTCTCGGCTTCCTCCAAGCTACGTAGCCGCTGAACCCTGCGTTTCTGAGAGTGACTGAGTCCGTCAGGGCACCACCTTGGCCGGTGGTATCTATCTTCTTCTTCTTCTTCATCTTCTAACTCCTCGAGATCTTCCTCTCGAGAGGACTCAGCTTGTTTGTTCCGATACGGGAGAGGTCCTAGACGTTTGAACACTGACACATCTGCTGCGTCCTTCTTCTTTGGTCTACATTCTGGGCAGCTTTCGATTGTAGGCAATCGGCTCATTCCTGAATCCCAGCAATGTTTAAAGAACGGGCAGTCCCAGTTACGATCCAAGTCTTCTTGCTCCCTTGACCTTCCCTTAGCGCGGCGCTCATATCCTTCGTCGTCTCTATCATACCGACGATACTTTCTGTCATTGATGTTAGGCCGATGAACTATGTCATCGGCTGTATCATACAGCCGGTGTTGGCAATGCTGATGCTCATATTTGTTAAGAAGGTGCTCGGAGAGTGGTCGTTGGTACCGCACGCTTCTCACTTGCTCCTCGGTGACGTACTGTTTGTCATCGTATCGGGGCCGGTCGCGTGAACCGGCCTCCTCCTTGTCCTTGCCACGAGAACGACTGCTCTCTTCTTTGTCCTTGCCAGGGTGGTATACAGGCCCTGCCATGTTGATACTGAACGAGAAATCTGGCTGACGCCTCGTGGGGTACCTATATTCCACCATGTTGACAGCAGGGAACGGTTGCGTATCCACTTTCATGGCATACTGGCTGAAAATCAGACGGCCTTGTTCTATCGCCATTTGGATCTGCTGACGCAACACTTTGCAGTCGCTGGTGGTATGTGTGAACGAATGATGCCACTTGCAGTATGGCCTTCCGTTCATCTCTTGGGCCGTAGGGACTCTATGGCCTTCGGGTAACTTCAGCTGCTTCTCTTTAAGCAAAAGATCGAAGATCTACTCAGCTTTGCTTACGTCGAAGTCAAACCCTTTTGCAGGACCTTGTGGTTTAACCCACTTGCAGGACACAGGGTTTGCCCCCCGAGCCCATTCAGCCACGGCCACTTCCTGATCTCCTGCCGAATCTTCATCTTCTTCTACCTCGATCAGGCTTACCGGGCGTTTGAACTTGTCCTGGTACAATTCTGGATGGCGCTGTTCATATAATGATAGTTTCTGAACCATATGCGCCAGTGAAGTATACTCTGGTTGAGACGCTATGTCCTTGATCGGCGACGCAAGACCTACTACTGCCAGATCAACGGCTTCTTTCTCATTCAAACGAGCCGAATAGCATCGGTTCCTCACAGTCCTGAAGCGCTGAATGTACTCTGACACTGTCTCTCCACGCCTCTGTCGCACTTGTGCCAAATCAGCAATGCCAGCCTCGGAAGCATCTGAGTGATATTATATGTGGAACTGCTCTTCCATCTGCTTCCACGTCCGGATTGAGTCTGGTGGCAACGAGGTGTACCACCCAAAAGCCGATCCTGTGAGAGACTGCGCAAAAAATCTTATGCGTAGCTGGTCTGATGCTGAGATCATGCCCAACTGTGCCAAATATCGGCTCACATGTTCAATTGAGCTAGAGCCTTCTGACCCACTGAACTTTGAGAACTCTGGGAGCCGATATTTGGGCGGCAGTGGTATCAGATCATACTCATTAGGATACGGCTTGGAATAGCCGATTGCCCTTCTCTTTGGCACCATGCCGAACTGGTCTCTCAAGATCGCACTGATCTGGTCCACTGTAGGAGCTGCAGGGGCTGAACTTTGCTGATCTACCGCAGTGGCATATTTAGCCAGCCACGCCTGTTTATCGGCGTCTCCTCCAGTAATTCCTCCTGTGGCTCCAGAAATTCCTCCTGCTGTAATCTGGTTCGTGCGCGCCAAATTATTGCAATCTGGCACATACATGCACGTGTATCCATGCGGGATTTCCTTAGGCGGTTCCAGCATGAACTGGTAATCAGCAGGATCGCCTCCAATCTTGTGGACGACGAACACCGGTGAACCCCGTGGCTCTGGAGCTGCAAGCGCGAACGGTAGCGGCGGCCTGGTCTGGAACGGTAGTTCTCCCTGGTGAGTCCCTAGGACCGGGCCTGGCGGAGAATATTGGTGCTTCATTATTTCCTGAACCACGCGGACCGCGATGCGCTCCAAAGTGTTCACCAGGCTTTCAGAGTGCCGGTGAAGAGAATGAGCCGCCATGTAATTAACTTCTTGGCGCAGAGCTCCGGTGCGTTCCTCTGAAGGGGTAGACAGATCTACTCCATCGAGAGCACCCTCGGGTGAGAACCCTTTCCACCTGATGCCATGTGAACGGGTCTTTGTGAAAGAGCCGATGAGATCGGCTTCGAAGATGGCTTTGATCTCATCATATTTCTTCTTGTGATCCTCCGGCAGCTCTTCGTACTTGACTGGCTCGTCCGCCATCTCAGAGGCAGATGTCGATGCCGTTGTTGTTGAATGTCCCACCGGGCGTGCCAGAATGTGTTACCGTCCAAAACCCACCGGCGAGCAGCGACGGGTAACACCGTAGAGCCGGGAGGCTCCCAGGACTGCGGTTGGCCCTGGTCCCTCGGGCGACGGCCCGCAATGCTCCTGGTACGCACGTCCGATGCTGGTGCAAGGGCGTGCCACCTGACCTATACCTGGTCAGGAAGGTGATGGATTGCTTCGACTTAGTTTCCTGCATGGCAAACACGTAAACATTAAATACGAGCCCCGATCGGCTCTTAGGTTACTTTGTGGATCGGCTCTAAGAGCCGATTGCCCCATGGAACACGTTGGATTTTTACATTAACATGGGGTTAATATCAAGCTAAACTAATCTACGACAGTCTAAGGTTCTCACCGCATAACCGGAACATCCTACACGTAGTTGAGCCTAGCAAATACGTAAGCTGATGGGAAACTAGCCCTAAAGAGGCCTAAAAACCAACATGAAGTTGATCCCCGGAACAATCCCTCTAGGACTTCATAAACCACACCTTACGCACTACCGGATCGTTCAACCCATTTATAAGGCCTAACCATGCGGATATCGAACCAATCCTTGAAGAACAAGGAACAACTATAACGGATTAGATCTACTAGCTAAAGAACAAGCAAGATGCTGCCCTTACACCTAGGATAGGTGTAAGGGCAGCTAGATATCAAGGGGTAGCGTAGCTAAACAAGTACATCGTGAAAGCATCGACGTTAACCCCAAAACACCTGAGATAAGGGTGTTGCTCACCATCAAAAAGGCTTCAGCACGAGCAACACCAAACAATGAATAAACTGATACTGCCTAGATCGCGCAATGCGATCTAGGCAGCATGTTGCTTACCCGGGAGAAACCCTCGAAACAAGGGGTGGCGATGCGCCTAGATTGATTTGTTGTGAACGTGATCGTCCTCCTTTCTCAATAACCCTAGATACATATTTATAGTCCGTAGACTCTCTAACTTGGGAACAACCCCAACCGTGCACGAGCTAAACTCTGTCTCTTAATCCTAACCGACACGTATCCTACTATAATTTACAGATACACGGGCAATTTAGCCCAAACTCTCGTACAAGGCCGTTTCATGCATATTTTCCATACATATTCTCCAAGCCCATCTCAATCACGGCCCACCTCTGATTTGGTTAAAATCTGGTGATAACAAGATGCCTCTGTCTGTTTGGTACGCATGATGGAAACTAGATTTATTAGTCTCAACCCCATGATACAACACATGTTTCTTACACTTTCTAATATGGAGAGGGGAGAGAAGAGAGATTTTGTTTTAAAAGTCCTTGTGCGAGAATTTGAGGATATAGCCAAAGAAGCTAGAAATTTTTTTATTAAGCATAAGAGGCTTGGTATGTTCACCGATTTTAAAAGAACACTTGAAAATATGGATATGGATAGAATTAAGTAGACTAATAATGTTAATGATGGTGGGGAGATTAAAGCACCAATACCTTGTAAGTTCCTAGGAATGCATGAAGCTCTAGATGATAATTATGCTTGGCTTGTTCCTGAAAATTTGTTTGATGAGAGTAGCAAGCCCAAGACTAATGAAAAGGGAGCCTCTGAAACTTATGTATACAAAATACAATGCATGGTTGAGAAAACTCTAAACCCCGCTGTGGATGCATCATCTCTTGATAATACTTGATACACACTTTCTGCACCTAGCTGAAAGGCGTTAAAGAAAAGCGCTTATGGGAGACAACCCATTGATACGTCCAAAACGTATCTACTTTCCCGAACACTTTTGCTATTGTTTTGCCTCTAATTTGTGTGTTTTGGATGCAACTAACACGGACTAACGCTGTTTTCAGCAGAACTGCTCTGGTGTCTCGTTTTTGTGCAGAAATCCAACTTTCAGGAAAATCCTCGGAATTTATGCAGAAGGTCCTATTTTCCCAGAATATTGGCGGAGCCAGAAGGGCAAGCCAGGTGGGGGCCCGAGGGCCCCACACACTAGGCCGGCGCGGCCCAGGAGGGGCCCGCGCGGCCCTAGTGTGTGGCGGCCTCGGTCGGCCCCCGACGCCCTCCTTCGGACTACTTATTGCCTTCGACCTAAAAACGCACGGGGAGAAGTCGAAGTCGCCAGAAACCCTCCAGAACGCCGCCACATCGCGAAACTCCGTCTCAGGAGCCAGAAGTCTCCGTTCTGGCACTCCGCCGGGACGGGGAATTGGAGGAGATCATCGCCGCCATCACCACCGACGCCTCTCCATCAACCAGCAATGTTTCCCCCATCCATGTGTGAGTAATTCCCCCGCTGTAGGCTGAAGGGGATGGTAGGGATTGGATGAGATTGGTCATGTAATAGCATTAGATTGTTAGGGCATAGTGCCTAGTGTCCGTAATTGGTACTTTGATGATATTGTTGCAACTTGTTATGCTTAATGCTTGTCACTATTGCCCGAGTGCCATGATCTCAGATCTGAACATGTTATTGTTTCATCATGATATTCATTGTTTATGGTCTTACCTGCAAGTTGTATACACATGTCGCTGTCCGGAACCAATGGCCCCGAAGTGACAGAAATCGGGACAACCGGAGGGGATGGCGGTGACGTGAGGATCACATGTGTTCACGGAGTGTTAATGCTTTGCTCCGGTACTCTATTAAAAGGAGTACCTTAATATCCAGTAGATTCCCTTGAGGCCCGGCTGCCACCGGCTGGTAGGACAAAAGATGTTGTGCAAGTTTCTCATTGCGAGCACGTACGACTATAATTGGAACACATGCCTATTGATTGCTTTGTACTTCGACACCGTTTTATTATTATCTGCAAATGCCCTGCTATGATTGTTACATGAGTTTCTCTCATCCATGCAACGCCCGTTATCCGTCCCCGTGCCTACAGTATTTTAATCCTGATGTTTACTATAATTACTACTGCTGTCTTTGTTACTCTGCTGCTGTTATTCTACTACTGCTACTGTTATAAAATTGTTACTACTGATAAACTCTTGCGAGCAAGTCTGTTTCCAGGTGCAGCTGAATTGACAACTCCGCTGTTAAGGCTTCCAAGTATTCTTTGTCTCCCCTTGTGTCGAATCAATAAATTGGGTTTTACTACCCGCGAAGACTGCTGCGATCCCCTATACTTGTGGGTTATCAAGACTGTTTTCTGGCGCCGTTGCCGGGGAGCATAGCTTTATTTGGAAGTTCACTTGGATTGATATTGTTCGCTTTAAATTCTCCATCATGGGTAAAACTCGCGATCCTAAGGTCGCCATATTACCATCCACTACAAGAAAAGGTACAACTCTGAGTACCTCTGCTACACTTGATTCACCATCTGTGATAAGTCAACTTGTTTCACCGCCGCAAGCTTCACTTGCTGGTACTTCTGCTGAATCTGAAAACTCTCATAATATTGATAATGTTTCTGCTGTGCTTGATGATAGTGGTTCATTGGGATCCTTTCTAGATGCTACAATTGCTAGGTCTAGACAAATTGAAAATGCTAAAACTCCTAATGCTGCTACACCTGTTAATTCACCTGAACTTGATTATTCTAGTGATGATCCTGATGAGGATTATGTGGAGCTTAATGATGATTTTATTAATAGATGCAATGCCACTGCTGATGCAAGAAAAATTAAAAAGTTTCTCACACAATATACTGTTAGACATAAGTTATCTCCTGATCCTAAATTTGCCACATCTCCTATATGCATTAAGGATAAAGATTATGATTTTTCTCTTGATCTATCTCATATAGCTATTGTAGAGAAAGCACCCTTTTGTGGTACTGAAAAATAAAGTGCTGTAGAACACATGATTGAACTTTCTTCTATGAGTAGCTTGTTTTCTGATGATGTCAAGATGCGTACTTACTTTGTTGCTAAATTTTTTCCTTTCTCATTAAAGGATGATGCTAAAACTTGGTATAATAATTTGCCTCCTGGCTCTATTAAAAGTCCAACTGAGCTGCGTGATGTTTTCTTTCGAAAATACTTTCCTGCTAGTGCTCAACATATTGCTTTACAGAAAATTTATAGGTTTGACCAGGGAGATGAAGAGAAATTTCCTGAGGCTTGGGCAAGATTTTGTTCTCTTATCAGAGCTCGACCTGGACATGATTTAGAAAAGAATGATCTACTTGATATATTTTATAGTGGACTAACCATTGAGTCTAGAGCATATTTGGATAGTTGTGCTGGTTGTGTTTTCAGGAAAAGAACTCCAGACGAAGCGGAAGAATTATTGGCTAGAATAACCCGGAATCATGATGATTGGAATATATCTGAACCAACTCCAACACCAATATTGAATAAGAGGGGTTTAATTGAATTGAATGATGAAGATATGAGGGAAGCTAAGAAGTCTCTCAAGGAAAAAGGTATTAAATCCGAAGATGTGAAGAATCTACCTCCCATAGAAGATATATGTGAGATAATTCCCCCTTCATCCATGATCGAGGTAAACTCCCTTCAACGCTTTACTAGGGAAGATATTCCGTATTCAAAACCTCCCGCTCAATGCTTAGATGAGTTTGATAATTATATTGTTAAGCAAGAAAATTTTAATATGAGAGTAGAGAATCATCTAATGGAAAATTCTCAAGCTATTAGCAATTTGCATGATATTGTGGAGAGAACCTCCAATGATGTTAAGATGCTTGTTAAACATTTTCAAATGGTTCAAACTCAAATTGATCAACTCACTAAAGTTCAAAATGACTTGTTAAAAAATAATTCTAAAGAGAAACATGCTTATGAAGTAACAACTAGAGGCGGTGTCTCTACCTAGGATCCTCTATATCCTGAAGGGCATCCCAAAAGAATTGAACAAGATTCTCAACGAATTGAACCTAGTGCTCCTTCTAAGAAAAAGAAGAAGAAACATAAAAAGGTTGTAGAATCCTCTGAACCTGTTAATGATCCTAATAGTATTTCTATTTCCGATGCTGAAACTGAAAGTGGTAATGAACATGATAATGGTAATGATAATGATAAGAATGACGCTTCTGATAAAGAAGAAGTTGAAGATGAACCTGAAAAGCATGCTAAAAATAAAAAGTATACTAAAGAAGATTTTATTGCTAAGAAACATGGTAATGAAAGAGAACCTTGGGTGCAAAAGCAAATGCCTTTTCCTGCTAAGAAACTAAAATCAAAGGAAGAAGAACACTATAATAAATTTTGTGATTGGATGAAACCTTTATTCTTGCAAATCCCTTTGACTGATGCTATTAAATTGCCTCCTTATTCAAAAGTATATGAAAGATATTGTTACTAACAAAAGGAAAATCCCCAATGAGGAAATTTCCACCATGCTTGCTAATTACTCTTTCAATGGTAAAGTTCCAAAGAAGTTGGGCGACCCAGGTATACCTACTATTCCTTGTTCTATTAAGAATAATTATGTTAAAACTGCTCTATGTGACTTGGGAGCCGGTGTTAGTGTTATGCCTTTTTCTCTTTATAAGAGACTTTATTTAGATAAGTTGATACCTACTGATATATCTTTGCAAATGGCTGATAAATCTACTGCTATTCCTGTTGGTATATGTGAGGATGTTCCTGTTCAAGTTACTAATAACTGCTTGATATTAACTGATTTTGTTGTGTTGGAAATGCCTGAAGATGATAATATGTCTATTATTCTTGGGAGACCTTTTCTTAACACCGCAGGGGCTGTTATTGATTGCAATAAAGGAAAAGTTACTTTCAATGTTGATGATAAGGAGCATACCGTCTATTTCCCCAAGAGGATTGATAAAGTATGTGGAGTTAATACCATTTCTAATGTGAGAACTATTAAAGTTGGAACTATTGATTGTCCTAAATATGAGCCTAAAGAAGGATATCAAAATCTTATGATTGGATCCATATCAATACAATTCAAGGTAACATGATTGATTTGAGGTTTATTTCTTCATATGTTATGTAAAATTTATTTGATGACAAGACTTGATCAACCTTGTTAACAAATTCATTTTATATGCATAGAGGAGGTAAACAACATTTCTTTCTTCCTCCACTTGTTTTACTCTCTATACCAATACCTTTGTATCTTTATTTTATTGCAATGTTGTGCCAAGTAAAGTCTCTAATAGAAGGTTGATACTAGATTTGGATTGCTGCGCAGAAACAGATTTCTATCTGTCACGAATTTGAGTAGGTCTCTCTGTAGGTAACTCATAAAAATCTGCCAATTTACGTGAGTGATACTCAGATATGTACGCAACTTTCATTAGTTTTGAGTTTTCTGATTTGAGCAACGTAAGTACCTCTTAAAAATTCGTCTTTACTAGCTGTTCTGTTTTGGCAGATTCTGTCTCTGTTTTTTGCATTATCTCTTGTAGACTTTAAGTAAGGCTTTCTAGACGTGGAGAGCTGTAGCTAATGTTTTATTGAGTTCTTGCAATGTGTCACTACAGGACTAAAGTGGATTAAAAATTTTGAGTACTAACCCCTCTAATGAAGTTTATGAGAAGTTTGGTGTGGCAGAAGTTTTTCAAAGGTCAAGAGAGAAGAGTGATATAATGTGATCAAGAAGAGTCAAAAGCCTAAGCTTGGGGGGAGGTATATCGGCATCACTCATTCTTTACATATTATGATTGCTGGATACTTGTATATACTTTTTTTGCTTCTTTGAGTGGTTTTCTAATGAGAGGAAGATGATATTTGGGGAAGTGCTGTCTGAAAACAGATTCTGGACTATCACCATAAACATTCTCAAAAACAGCCAGAACGTTATTTTGCGAAGCCAATTTTTGAGCATGTTCCCCAGGTTGTTATATAACTTTCATTAGTTGAACACTTTTCGATTTGAGCGGTGTAAGAATTTCTTAAAAATCGAGTATTGTACTTCTGTCAAGTTTGACGAATTTCTGCTGCTTTGTGTTTATGTGACTCTTCTAGTTTGCCATTTCTTGTTTTCGCTTTGTTTCTTTCCTAAAACCCAAAAAGACCAAAAATATTTCTGTTGTTTCTCTTCACCATTTGTTTGTTTTGGTTTCTTGCATTTATCTTGCTTTATTAGCTATCGTTGGTTTGCTATAAGAAAATCCAAAAAGATTTTGCTTTGTTCGCTTGTTTCCTCTTGTTCTTGTTTCCAATTCGAAAACACCAAAAATATTTGCTGTTCTTCTTTGGTTTGTAAATTTCATTTTGAGTTCAATGATCATCGGTGGCTGGAGCGTGGTTTTCATTTCGTATTATCCAAGCTACACAAGTGAAAGGCAATAATGACGATCTACGACAATTGGATTGTGGTGAGAGGCTGGTATGAACTCTATTTGTTTTCATTTTTGTACATATACTCATCCATGTGAGCATGCTTAGTTGGTTCATGTGAGGTATATGTCATTTGAGAAAGTCTAGTAGTTCATGATCTCTCATGTTTAGCTCCAATTTATTAATATGAGTAGCATGTCATGGATGTTTGCTTGCATTGTTTTATTCATAAGTAGGTATGACATTGTGGTATCCTCCTCTGAATAATTCATTTATATCGACTTGGCACATGCTCACGCATGCATATGACTGAACAAAAGTCAACTAAGTCTCGATGATTTAATTTGCTTCAGAGTTCTTGTATCACTTTTATGCCTCCGTTAATTTATTTTGCCGCAAGCATGATTATGACAGTTACTGCTCTCTTGATTTGTCGCTCCCCAGTCTATTGCTAGCCTTCATTTGTACTGAGCGGGAACGCTGCTCGTGCTTCCAAACACCTGAAAACCAAGTTGTTCCAAAGTGTCCACCATAAATACCTATGCATGGCATTTCAAACCATTCCAAGTAAATTCTCATGCGCTACCTTTAAAACCTTCAAAATGCTTCTCAATTTGTGTTAATGTTTCATAGCTCATGAGGAAGTATGTGGTGTTTAACTTTGAACCTTGTCATTTACTCTTGAGGGACTTTCATTATGGACTAGTGGCACATCCGCTTATCCAATAATTTTGCAAAAAGAGCTGGCAATGGGGTTCCCAGCCCCGATTAATCAAACTTCATTAATAATTCTCTTCACATGTTTTGCTCTGATTCATCAGTAAGCAACTTAATTTTGCAAATAGACACTCCTCCATGGTATGTGATTGATGGAAGGCACCCGAGGATTCGGTTAGCCATGGCTTGTGTAAGCAAAGGTTGGGGGGAGTGTCACCCATAATAAAACTAAAATACGTGTGTAAACAAAAGAGAAGAGGGATGATCTACCTTGCTGGTAGAGATAACGTCCTTCATGGGAGCCGCTCTTGAAAGTCTGGTTGGCGAGGTAGTTGGTGTACCCATTACCATTCGTTGACAACAACAAACACCTCTCAAAATAATTTTACTCTTGTTTTAAAAATGAAAAGCTCTAGCGCATGTTAATCCCTGCTTCCCTCTGCGAAGGGTCAATCTTTCACTTTTATGTTGTGTCTTCATCCTTTCTTTGAGCACTTTCTTGAGAGCACAACTGTCATTCTTAGTACAATATGCTTGTCTCAAAATATGATTGATTGTAGTATAACTTTGATGCTTTTATCTTTGACAATCACTACTTCTAGTCTTTCTATGAACTTCAGAGGTGCCTGAGCATTTATGTTTTGCTGATCAAATATGGGCAAGCGAGATACCACGTTATCATACTCTTTTATGAACATTGCAATCCTGCTTATAGACATGATTCATGATGCTTATTATTAATTGTTGGTACCTCTCCATGATTGACATAGCTGTTAGATGATCTTATTTGCATGCACCTTATTATGAACTACCTAAGTGTTAGTCATAGCATGAGAATATTTACATCATATAAACAAATGTGTTCGTGAAAGTTCTTTTATCGCTCAGTTGTTAACTGAATTGCTTGAGGACAAGCAATAAGCTAAGCTTGGGGGGAGTTGATACGTCCAAAACGTATCTACTTTCCCGAACACTTTTGCTATTGTTTTGCCTCTAATTTGTGTGTTTTGGATGCAACTAACACGGACTAACGCTGTTTTCAGCAGAACTGCTTTGGTGTCTCGTTTTTGTGCAAAAATCCAACTTTCAGGAAAATCCTCGGAATTTATGCAGAAGGTCCTATTTTCCCAGAATATTGGCGGAGCCAGAAGGGCAAGCCAGGTGGGGGCCCGAGGGCCCCACACACTAGGCCGGCGCGACCCAGGAGGGGCCCGCGCGGCCCTAGTGTGTGGTGGCCTCGGTCGGCCCCCGACGCCCTCCTTCGGACTACTTATTGCCTTCGACCTAAAAACGCACGGGGAGAAGTCGAAGTCACCAGAAACCCTCCAGAACGCCGCCACATCGCGAAACTCCGTCTCCGGAGCCAGAAGTCTCCGTTCTGGCACTCCGTCGGGACGGGGAATTGGAAGAGATCATCGCCGCCATCACCACCGACGCCTCTCCATCAACCAGCAATGTTTCCCCCATCCATGTGTGAGTAACTCCCCCGCTGTAGGCTGAAGGGGATGGTAGGGATTGGATGAGATTGGTCATGTAATAGCATTAGATTGTTAGGGCATAGTGCCTAGTGTCCGTAATTGGTACTTTGATGGTATTGTTGCAACTTGTTATGCTTAATGCTTGTCACTAGGGCCCGAGTGCCATGATCTCAGATCTGAACATGTTATTGTTTCATCATGATATTCATTGTTTATGGTCTTACCTGCAAGTTGTATACACATGTCGCTTTCCGGAACCAATGGCCCCGAAGTGACAGAAATCGGGACAACCGGAGGGGATGGCGGTGACGTGAGGATCACATGTGTTCACGGAGTGTTAATGCTTTGCTCTGGTACTCTATTAAAAGGAGTACCTTAATATCCAGTAGATTCCCTTGAGGCCCGGCTGCCACCGGCTGGTAGGACAAAAGATGTTGTGCAAGTTTCTCATTGCGAGCACGTACGACTATAATTGGAACACATGCCTATTGATTGCTTTGTACTTCGACACCATTTTATTATTATCTGCAAATGCCCTGCTATGATTGTTACATGATTTTCTCTCATCCATGCAACGCCCGTTATCCGTCCCCGTGCCTACAGTATTTTAACCCTGCTATTTACTATAATTACTACTGCTGTCTTTGTTACTCTGCTGCTGTTATTCTACTACTGCTACTGTTATAAAACTGTTACTACTGATAAACTCTTGCGAGCAAGTCTGTTTCTAGGTGCAGCTGAATTGACAACTCCGCTGTTAAGGCTTCCAAGTATTCTTTGTCTCCCCTTGTGTCGAATCAATAAATTGGGTTTTACTACTCGCGAAGACTGTTGCGATCCCCTATACTTGTGGGTTATCACCCATTATTTTACTACAGTACTTTTGTTTTATATTTGAGTCTTGGAAGTTGTTACTACTTTAGCAACCTCTCCTTATCTTAGTTTTATTGCATTGTTGTGCCAAGTAAAGTCTTTAATGATAAAGTTCATACTAGATTTGGATTACTGCGCAGAAACAGATTTCTTGCTGTCACGAATTTGGGTTGAATTATCTGTAGGTAACTCAGAAAATTATTCCAATTTACGTGTGTGATCCTCGTATATGTACGCAACTTTTATTAGTTTTGAGTTTTCTCATTTGAGCAAGTCTGGTGCCCCAGAAAAACACGTCTTTACGGACTGTTCTGTTTTGACAGATTCTGCCTTTTATTTCGCATTGCCTGTTTTGCTATGTTAGATGGATTTCTTTGTTCCATTAACTTTCAGTAGCTTTGTGTAATATCCAGAAGTGTCAAGAATGATTGTGTCACCTCTGAACATGTGAAATTTTTGGTTATGCACTAACCCTGTAATGAGTTTGTTTCGAGTATGGTGTGGAGGAAGTTTTCAAGGATCAAGAGAGGAGGATGATACAATATGATCAAGGAGAGTGAAAGCTCTAAGCTTGGGGATGCCCGGGTGGTTCATCCCTGCATATTTCAAGAAGACTCAAGCATCTAAGCTTGGGGATGCCCAAGGCATCCCCTTCTTCATCGACAACACTATCAGGTTCCTCTAGTGAAACTATATTTTTATTCCATCACATCTTATGTGCTTTACTTGGAGCGTCTGTTTGTTTTTGTTTTTGTTTTGTTTGAATAAAGTTGGATCCTAGCATTCATTGTGTGGGAGAGAGACACGCTCCGCTTTTGCATATGGACACATATGTCCTTAGGCTTTACTCATAATATTCATGGCGAAGGTTGAACTGCTTCGTTAGATTGTTATATGGTTGGAAACAGGAAATGCTACATGTGGTAATTGGTAGAATATCTTGAATAATGTGATACTTGGCAATTGTTGTGCTCATGTTTAAGCTCTTGCATCATATACTTTGCACCTATTAATGAAGAAATACATAGAGCATGCTAAATTTGGTTTGCATAATTGGTCTCTCTAAGGTCTAGATATTTTCTAGTAAAGGTCGAACAACAAGGAAGACGGTATAGAGTCTTATAATGCTTACAATATGTCTTTTACATGAGTTTTGTTGTACCGGTTCATACTTGTGTTTTCTTTAAACAACCTTGCTAGCCTAAACCTTGTATCGAGAGGGAATACTTCTCATGCATCCAAAATCCTTGAGCCAAACACTATGCCACTTGTGTCCACCATGCCTACCTACTACATGGTATTTCTCCGCCATTCCAAAGTAAATTGCTTGAGTGCTACCTTTAAAATTTCCATTCTTTATCTCTGCAATATATAGCTCATGGGACAGATAGCTTAAAAACTATTGTGGTATTGAATATGTACTTATGCATCTTATCTCTTATAAGTTGCTTGTTGTGCGATAACCATGTTCCTGGGGACGCCATCAACTATTTCTTTGTTGAATATCATGTGAGTTGCTATGCATGTTCGTCTTGTCTGAAGTAAGGGCGATTTACCATGAGTTGAATGGTTTGAGTATGCATATTGTTAGAGAAGAACATTGGGCCGCTAACTAAAGCCATGATTCATGGTGGAAGTTTCAGTTTGGACAACAAACCTCAATCTCTTATGAGAACATTATTTGTTGCTAAATGCTTATGCATTAAAGAGGAGTCCATTATCTGTTGTCTATGTTGTCCCGGTATGGATGTCTAAGTTGAGAATAATCAAAAGCGAGAAATCCAATGCGTGCTTTCTCCTTAGACCTTTGTACAGGCGGCATAGAGGTACCCCATTGTGACACTTGGTTAAAACATATGTATTGCGATGATAATCCAGGTAATCAGAGCTAATTAGGACAAGGTGTGGGCACTATTGGTATACTATGCATGAGGCTTGCAACTTGTAGGATATGATTTACATGATACATATGCATTATTACCACCGTTGACAAAATTGTTTCTTGTTTTCAAAATAAAAGCTCTAGCACAAATATAGCAATCCATGCTTCCCTCTGCGAAGGGCCTTTCTTCTACTTTTATTGTTGAGTCAGTTTACCCATTTCCTTCTATCTCAAAAAGCAAACACTTGTGTTAACTGTGCATTGATTCCTACATACTTACATATTGCAGTTGTTATACTACTTTATGTTGACAATATCCATGAGATATACATGTTACAAGTTGAAAGCAACTGCTGAAACTTAATCTTCTTTTGTGTTGCTTCAATGCTTTTACTTTGAAACTATTGCTTTATGAGTTAACTCTTATGCAAGACTTATTGATGCTTGTCTTGAAAGTACTATTCATGAAAAGTCTTTGCTATATGATTCAGTTGTTTACTCATTACATTTACCATTGCTTCGAATCGCTGCATTCATTACATGCGCTTACAATAGTATTGATCAAGATTATGATAGCATGTCACTTAAGAAATTATCTTTGTTATCGTTTACCTACTCGGGACGAGTAGGAACTAAGCTTGGGGATGCTTGATACATCTCAAACGTATCTATAATTTCTTATGTTCCATGCTACTTTTATGATGATACTCACATGTTTTATACACATTATATGTCATTATTATGCATTTTCTGGCACTAACCTATTAACGAGATGCCGAAGAGCCAGTTGCTGTTTTCTGCTGTTTTTGGTTTCAGAAATCCTAGTAAGGAAATATTCTCGGAATTGGACGAAATCAACGCCCAGGGGCCTATTTTTCCACGAAGCTTCCAGAAGACCTAGGGAGAGACGAAGTGGGGCCACGGGGCGCCGCCACACTAGGGCGGCGCGGCCCAAGGGGGGCCCGCGCGGCCCTAGCGTGTGGGGCCCCCGTGAGCCTCCCGACTCCGCCCTTCCGCCTACTTAAGCCTTCGTCGATAATAGCCCCAGTACCGAGAGCCACGATACAGAAAACCTTCCAGAGACGCCGCCGCCGCCAATACCATCTCGGGGGATTCAGGAGATCGCCTCCGGCACCCTGCCGGAGAGGGGAATCATCTCCCGGAGGACTCTACACCGCCATGGTCGCCTCCGGATTGATGTGTGAGTAGTTCACCCCTGGACTATGGGTCCATAGCAATAGCTAGATGGTCGTCTTCTCCTCATTGTGCTATCATTGTTAGATCTTGTGAGCTGCCTATCATGATCAAGATCATCTATCTGTAAAGCTACATGTGCGTTTGTTGGGATCCGATGAATAATGAATACTATGCTATGTTGATTATCAATCTATCTATGTGTTGTTTATGATCTTGCATGCTCTCCGTTGCTAGTAGAGGCTCTGGCCAAGTCATTGCTTGTAACTCCAAGAGGGAGTATTTATGCTCGATAGTGGGTTCATGCCTCCATTGAATCTGGGGGAGTGACAGCAACCTCTAAGGTTGTGGATGTGCTGTTGCCACTAGGGATAAAACATCAATTCTATATCTAAGGATGTATTTGTTGATTACATTACGCACCATACTTAATGCAATTGTCTGTTGTTTGCAACTTAATACTGGAGGGGGTTCGGATGATAACCTGAAGGTGGACTTTTTAGGCATAGATGCATGCTGGCTAGCGGTCTATGTACTTTGTCGTAATGCCCAATTAAATCTCACACTACTCATCATAACATGTATGTGCATTGTTATGCTCTCTTTATTTGTCAATTTCCCAACTGTAATTTGTTTACCCAATATGCTATTTCTTATGGGAGAGACACCTCTAGTGAACTGT
This sequence comes from Lolium perenne, assembly GCF_019359855.2. Classification (NCBI taxonomy): domain Eukaryota; kingdom Viridiplantae; phylum Streptophyta; class Magnoliopsida; order Poales; family Poaceae; genus Lolium; species Lolium perenne. The sequence continues at coordinate 107,054,726 of NC_067246.2, read as the reverse complement.
GGACCCCGGTCCATTCTTTTACATCGAATACAATCTACTGCAATACTCGCTTTACTGTTTTCTGCAAACAATCATCTTCCACACTATACATCTAATCCTTTGTTACAACAAGCCAGTGAGATTGACAACCTCACTGTTACGTTGGGGCAAAGTAATTTGGTTGTGTTGTGCAGGTTCCACGTTGGCGCCGGAATCCCTGGTGTTGCGCCGCACTACACTCCGCCGCCATCAACCTTCAACGTGCTTCTTGGCTCCTACTGGTTCGATAACCTTGGTTTCTTACTGAGGGAAAACTTGCTTCTATACGCATCACACCTTCCTCTTGGGGTTCCCAACAGACGTGTGTATACACGCTATCAACGACGTGTCAACTTGATGGGTAATTTGGGCCCGCAAGGCAGAGAAAGAGCAGTTTTCACGTTTTCCCGGTACAGCGGTCTTGGCTATCGTCAGCAGTGATGTCACTTTGGCAAGAGAAAAGTTTGGCTAAGTAGCTTTATAAAAACGTCGACAGCAGAAGATTGTGGATTATCTTGAGAGCCTTTGATCAAATACAAGTTTTTGATTAAATGCTCGGGGGTTACTTTGGAAAAATGAAAAACTCGAGAAAGACAAAATAGAAATGGCGAGAGCCTATGATCAAATACAAGTATTTGCTAATAGCCTCGGGGGCTACTCCCATCGGGAGCGCTGTTCGCGCACCCGAGAGATTTGAAAACTTCGGGAGAGAAGAAAAATATAGCAACATAAGGCGTGGAGCCTACACCCAAGCACAAGTCCTTGGATGTAGCCTCGGGGGCTACTCCCATCGGGAACGCTGTTCGCGTGCCCGATAAAATTATAAAGAAAAGAAAGAAAGAAAGAGGAAGAAAAGGTGAGCATATTTCGAGTTATAAAAATAACTCTACATATACTCCCATCGGGAGAGCAATATAAGTTATCCGTTAAAGAAAAATTAAAAAGTTTCTCACACAATATACTGTTAGACATAAGTTATCTCCTGATCCTAAATTTGCCACATCTCCTATATGCATTAAGGATAAAGATTATGATTTTTCTCTTGATCTATCTCATATAGCTATTGTAGAGAAAGCACCCTTTTGTGGTACTGAAAAATAAAGTGCTGTAGAACACATGATTGAACTTTCTTCTATGAGTAGCTTGTTTTCTGATGATGTCAAGATGCGTACTTACTTTGTTGCTAAAATTTTTCCTTTCTCATTAAAGGATGATGCTAAAACTTGGTATAATAATTTGCCTCCTGGCTCTATTAAAAGTCCAACTGAGCTGCGTGATGTTTTCTTTCGAAAATACTTTCCTGCTAGTGCTCAACATATTGCTTTACAGAAAATTTATAGGTTTGACCAGGGAGATGAAGAGAAATTGCCTGAGGCTTGGGCAAGATTTTGTTCTCTTATCAGAGCTCGACCTGGACATGATTTAGAAAAGAATGATCTACTTGATATATTTTATAGTGGACTAACCATTGAGTCTAGAGCATATTTGGATAGTTGTGCTGGTTGTGTTTTCAGGAAAAGAACTCCAGACGAAGCGGAAGAATTATTGGCTAGAATAAGCCGGAATCATGATGATTGGAATATATCTGAACCAACTCCAACACCAATATTGAATAAGAGGGGTTTAATTGAATTGAATGATGAAGATATGAGGGAAGCTAAGAAGTCTCTCAAGGAAAAAGGTATTAAATCCGAAGATGTGAAGAATCTACCTCCCATAGAAGATATATGTGAGATAATTCCCCCTTCATCCATGATCGAGGTAAACTCCCTTCAACGCTTTACTAGGGAAGATATTCCGTATTCAAAACCTCCCGCTCAATGCTTAGATGAGTTTGATAATTATATTGTTAAGCAAGAAAATTTTAATATGAGAGTAGAGAATCATCTAATGGAAAATTCTCAAGCTATTAGCAATTTGCATGATATTGTGGAGAGAACCTCCAATGATGTTAAGATGCTTGTTAAACATTTTCAAATGGTTCAAACTCAAATTGATCAACTCACTAAAGTTCAAAATGACTTGTTAAAAAATAATTCTAAAGAGAAACATGCTTATGAAGTAACAACTAGAGGCGGTGTCTCTACCTAGGATCCTCTATATCCTGAAGGGCATCCCAAAAGAATTGAACAAGATTCTCAACGAATTGAACCTAGTGCTCCTTCTAAGAAAAAGAAGAAGAAACATAAAAAGGTTGTAGAATCCTCTGAACCTGTTAATGATCCTAATAGTATTTCTATTTCCGATGCTGAAACTGAAAGTGGTAATGAACATGATAATGGTAATGATAATGATAAGAATGACGCTTCTGATAAAGAAGAAGTTGAAGATGAACCTGAAAAGCATGCTAAAAATAAAAAGTATACTAAAGAAGATTTTATTGCTAAGAAACATGGTAATGAAAGAGAACCTTGGGTGCAAAAGCAAATGCCTTTTCCTGCTAAGAAACTAAAATCAAAGGAAGAAGAACACTATAATAAATTTTGTGATTGGATGAAACCTTTATTCTTGCAAATCCCTTTGACTGATGCTATTAAATTGCCTCCTTATTCAAAAGTATATGAAAGATATTGTTACTAACAAAAGGAAAATCCCCAATGAGGAAATTTCCACCATGCTTGCTAATTACTCTTTCAATGGTAAAGTTCCAAAGAAGTTGGGCGACCCTGTATACCTACTATTCCTTGTTCTATTAAGAATAATTATGTTAAAACTGCTCTATGTGATTTGGGAGCCGGTGTTAGTGTTATGCCTTTTTCTCTTTATAAGAGACTTTATTTAGATAAGTTGATACCTACTGATATATCTTTGCAAATGGCTGATAAATCTACTGCTATTCCTGTTGGTATATGTGAGGATGTTCCTGTTCAAGTTACTAATAACTGCTTGATATTAACTGATTTTGTTGTGTTGGAAATGCCTGAAGATGATAATATGTCTATTATTCTTGGGAGACCTTTTCTTAACACCGCAGGGGCTGTTATTGATTGCAATAAAGGAAAAGTTACTTTCAATGTTGATGATAAGGAGCATACCGTCTATTTCCCCAAGAGGATTGATAAAGTATGTGGAGTTAATACCATTTCTAATGTGAGAACTATTAAAGTTGGAACTATTGATTGTCCTAAATATGAGCCTAAAGAAGGATATCAAAATCTTATGATTGGATCCATATCAATACAATTCAAGGTAACATGATTGATTTGAGGTTTATTTCTTCATATGTTATGTAAAATTTATTTGATGACAAGACTTGATCAACCTTGTTAACAAATTCATTTTATATGCATAGAGGAGGTAAACAACATTTCTTTCTTCCTCCACTTGTTTTACTCTCTATACCAATACCTTTGTATCTTTATTTTATTGCAATGTTGTGCCAAGTAAAGTCTCTAATAGAAGGTTGATACTAGATTTGGATTGCTGCGCAGAAACAGATTTCTATCTGTCACGAATTTGAGTAGGTCTCTCTGTAGGTAACTCATAAAAATCTGCCAATTTACGTGAGTGATACTCAGATATGTACGCAACTTTCATTAGTTTTGAGTTTTCTGATTTGAGTAACGTAAGTACCTCTTAAAAATTCGTCTTTACTAGCTGTTCTGTTTTGGCAGATTCTGTCTCTGTTTTTTGCATTATCTCTTGTAGACTTTAAGTAAGGCTTTCTAGACGTGGAGAGCTGTAGCTAATGTTTTATTGAGTTCTTGCAATGTGTCACTACAGGACTAAAGTGGATTAAAATTTTTGAGTACTAACCCCTCTAATGAAGTTTATGAGAAGTTTGGTGTGGCAGAAGTTTTTCAAAGGTCAAGAGAGAAGAGTGATATAATGTGATCAAGAAGAGTCAAAAGCCTAAGCTTGGGGGGAGGTATATCGGCATCACTCATTCTTTGCATATTATGATTGCTGGATACTTGTATATACTTTTTTTGCTTTTTTGAGTGGTTTTCTAATGAGAGGAAGATGATATTTGGGGAAGTGCTGTCTGAAAACAGATTCTGGACTGTCACCATAAACATTCTCAAAAACAGCCAGAATGTTATTTTGCGAAGCCAATTTTTGAGCATGTTCCCCAGGTTGTTATCTAACTTTCATTAGTTGAACACTTTTCGATTTGAGCGGTGTAAGAATTTCTTAAAAATCGAGTATTGTACTTCTGTCAAGTTTGACGAATTTCTGCTGCTTTGTGTTTATGTGACTCTTCTAGTTTGCCATTTCTTGTTTTCGCTTTGTTTCTTTCCTAAAACCCAAAAAGACCAAAAATATTTCTGTTGTTTCTCTTCACCATTTGTTTGTTTTGGTTTCTTGCATTTATCTTGCTTTATTAGCTATCGTTGGTTTGCTATAAGAAAATCCAAAAAGATTTTGCTTTGTTCGCTTGTTTCCTCTTGTTCTTGTTTCCAATTCGAAAACACCAAAAATATTTGCTGTTCTTCTTTGGTTTGTAAATTTCATTTTGAGTTCAATGATCATCGGTGGCTGGAGCGTGGTTTTCATTTCATATTATCCAAGCTACACAAGTGAAAGGCAATAATGACGATCTACGACAATTGGATTGTGGTGAGAGGCTGGTATGAACTCTATTTGTTTTCATTTTTGTACATATACTCATCCATGTGAGCATGCTTAGTTGGTTCATGTGAGGTATATGTCATTTGAGAAAGTCTAGTAGTTCATGATCTCTCATGTTTAGCTCCAATTTATTAATATGAGTAGCATGTCATGGATGTTTGCTTGCATTGTTTTATTCATAAGTAGGTATGACATTGTGGTATCCTCCTCTGAATAATTCATTTATATCGACTTGGCACATGCTCACGCATGCATATGACTGAACAAAAGTCAACTAAGCCTCGATGATTTAATTTGCTTCAGAGTTCTTGTATCACTTTTATGCCTCCGTTAATTTATTTTGCCGCAAGCATGATTATGACGATTCGCTCTCTTGATTTGTCGCTCCCGCCTATTGCTAGCCTTCATTTGTACTGAGCGGGAACGCTGCTCGTGCTTCCAAACACCTGAAAACCAAGTTGTTCCAAAGTGTCCACCATAAATACCTATGCATGGCATTTCAAACCATTCCAAGTAAATTCTCATGCGCTACCTTTAAAACCTTCAAAATGCTTCTCAATTTGTGTTAATGTTTCATAGCTCATGAGGAAGTATGTGGTGTTTAACTTTGAACCTTGTCATTTACTCTTGAGGGACTTTCATTATGGACTAGTGGCACATCCGCTTATCCAATAATTTTGCAAAAAGAGCTGGCAATGGGGTTCCCAGCCCCGATTAATCAAACTTCATTAATAATTCTCTTCACATGTTTTGCTCTGATTCATCAGTAAGCAACTTAATTTTGCAAATAGACACTCCTCCATGGTATGTGATTGATGGAAGGCACCCGAGGATTCGGTTAGCCATGGCTTGTGTAAGCAAAGGTTGGGGGGAGTGTCACCCATAATAAAACTAAAATACGTGTGTAAACAAAAGAGAAGAGGGATGATCTACCTTGCTGGTAGAGATAACGTCCTTCATGGGAGCCGCTCTTGAAAGTCTGGTTGGCGAGGTAGTTGGTGTACCCATTACCATTCGTTGACAACAACAAACACCTCTCAAAATAATTTTACTCTTGTTTTAAAAATGAAAAGCTCTAGCGCATGTTAATCCCTGCTTCCCTCTGCGAAGGGTCAATCTTTCACTTTTATGTTGTGTCTTCATCCTTTCTTTGAGCACTTTCTTGAGAGCACAACTGTCATTCTTAGTACAATATGCTTGTCTCAAAATATGATTGATTGTAGTATAACTTTGATGCTTTTATCTTTGACAATCACTACTTCTAGTCTTTCTATGAACTTCAGAGGTGCCTGAGCATTTATGTTTTGCTGATCAAATATGGGCAAGCGAGATACCACGTTATCATACTCTTTTATGAACATTGCAATCCTGCTTATAGACATGATTCATGATGCTTATTATTAATTGTTGGTACCTCTCCATGATTGACATATCTGTTAGATGATCTTATTTGCATGCACCTTATTATGAACTACCTAAGTGTTAGTCATAACATGAGAATATTTACATCATATAAACAAATGTGTTCGTGAAAGTTCTTTTATCGCTCAGTTGTTAACTGAATTGCTTGAGGACAAGCAATAAGCTAAGATTGGGGGGAGTTGATACGTCCAAAACGTATCTACTTTCCCGAACACTTTTGCTATTGTTTTGCCTCTAATTTGTGTGTTTTGGATGCAACTAACACGGACTAACGCTGTTTTCAGCAGAACTGCTCTGGTGTCTCGTTTTTGTGCAAAAATCCAACTTTCAGGAAAATCCTCGGAATTTATGCAGAAGGTCCTATTTTCCCAGAATATTGGCGGAGCCAGAAGGGCAAGCCAGGTGGGGGCCCGAGGGCCCCACACACTAGGCCGGCGCGACCCAGGAGGGGCCCGCGCGGCCCTAGTGTGTGGTTGCCTCGGTCGGCCCCCGACGCCCTCCTTCGGACTACTTATTACCTTCGACCTAAAAATGCACGGGGAGAAGTCGAAGTCACCAGAAACCCTCCAGAACGCCGCCACATCGCGAAACTCCGTCTCCGGAGCCAGAAGTCTCCGTTCTGGCACTCCGTCGGGACGGGGAATTGGAGGAGATCATCGCCGCCATCACCACCGACGCCTCTCCATCAACCAGCAATGTTTCCCCCATCCATGTGTGAGTAACTCCCCCGCTGTAGGCTGAAGGGGATGGTAGGGATTGGATGAGATTGGTCATGTAATAGCATTAGATTGTTAGGGCATAGTGCCTAGTGTCCGTAATTGGTACTTTGATGATATTGTTGCAACTTGTTATGCTTAATGCTTGTCACTAGGGCCCGAGTGCCATGATCTCAGATCTGAACATGTTATTGTTTCATCATGATATTCATTGTTTATGGTCTTACCTGCAAGTTGTATACACATGTCGCTTTCCGGAACCAATGGCCCCGAAGTGACAGAAATCGGGACAACCGGAGGGGATGGCGGTGACGTGAGGATCACATGTGTTCACGGAGTGTTAATGCTTTGCTCTGGTACTCTATTAAAAGGAGTACCTTAATATCCAGTAGATTCCCTTGAGGCCCGGCTGCCACCGGCTGGTAGGACAAAAGATGTTGTGCAAGTTTCTCATTGCGAGCACGTACGACTATAATTGGAACACATGCCTATTGATTGCTTTGTACTTCGACACCGTTTTATTATTATCTGCAAATGCCCTGCTATGATTGTTACATGATTTTCTCTCATCCATGCAACGCCCGTTATCCGTCCCCGTGCCTACAGTATTTTAATCCTGCTGTTTACTATAATTACTACTGCTGTCTTTGTTACTCTGCTGCTGTTATTCTACTACTGCTACTGTTATAAAACTGTTACTACTGATAAACTCTTGCGAGCAAGTCTGTTTCTAGGTGCAGCTGAATTGACAACTCCGCTGTTAAGGCTTCCAAGTATTCTTTGTCTCCCCTTGTGTCGAATCAATAAATTGGGTTTTACTACTCGCGAAGACTGTTGCGATCCCCTATACTTGTGGGTTATCACCCATTATTTTACTACAGTACTTTTGTTTTATATTTGAGTCTTGGAAGTTGTTACTACTTTAGCAACCTCTCCTTATCTTAGTTTTATTGCATTGTTGTGCCAAGTAAAGTCTTTAATGATAAAGTTCATACTAGATTTGGATTACTGCGCAGAAACAGATTTCTTGCTGTCACGAATTTGGGTTGAATTATCTGTAGGTAACTCAGAAAATTATTCCAATTTACGTGTGTGATCCTCATATATGTACGCAACTTTTATTAGTTTTGAGTTTTCTCATTTGAGCAAGTCTGGTGCCCCAGAAAAACACGTCTTTACGGACTGTTCTGTTTTGACAGATTCTGCCTTTTATTTCGCATTGCCTGTTTTGCTATGTTAGATGGATTTCTTTGTTCCATTAACTTTCGGTAGCTTTGTGTAATATCCAGAAGTGTCAAGAATGATTGTGTCACCTCTGAACATGTGAAATTTTTGGTTATGCACTAACCCTCTAATGAGTTTGTTTCGAGTTTGGTGTGGAGGAAGTTTTCAAGGATCAAGAGAGGAGGATGATACAATATGATCAAGGAGAGTGAAAGCTCTAAGCTTGGGGATGCCCCGGTGGTTCATCCCTGCATATTTCAAGAAGACTCAAGCATCTAAGCTTGGGGATGCCCAAGGCATCCCCTTCTTCATCGACAACACTATCAGGTTCCTCTAGTGAAACTATATTTTTATTCCATCACATCTTATGTGCTTTACTTGGAGCGTCTGTTTGTTTTTGTTTTTGTTTTGTTTGAATAAAGTTGGATCCTAGCATTCATTGTGTGGGAGAGAGACACGCTCCGCTGTTGCATATGGACACATATGTCCTTAGGCTTTACTCATAATATTCATGGCGAAGGTTGAACTGCTTCGTTAGATTGTTATATGGTTGGAAACAGGAAATGCTACATGTGGTAATTGGTAGAATATCTTGAATAATGTGATACTTGGCAATTGTTGTGCTCATGTTTAAGCTCTTGCATCATATACTTTGCACCTATTAATGAAGAAATACATAGAGCATGCTAAATTTGGTTTGCATAATTGGTCTCTCTAAGGTCTAGATATTTTCTAGTAAAGGTCGAACAACAAGGAAGACGGTATAGAGTCTTATAATGCTTACAATATGTCTTTTACATGAGTTTTGTTGCACCGGTTCATACTTGTGTTTTCTTTAAACAACCTTGCTAGCCTAAACCTTGTATCGAGAGGGAATACTTCTCATGCATCCAAAATCCTTGAGCCAAACACTATGCCACTTGTGTCCACCATACCTACCTACTACATGGTATTTCTCCGCCATTCCAAAGTAAATTGCTTGAGTGCTACCTTTAAAATTTCCATTCTTTATCTCTGCAATATATAGCTCATGGGACAGATAGCTTAAAAACTATTGTGGTATTGAATATGTACTTATGCATCTTATCTCTTATAAGTTGCTTGTTGTGCGATAACCATGTTCCTGGGGACGCCATAAACTATTTCTTTGTTGAATATCATGTGAGTTGCTATGCATGTTCGTCTTGTCTGAAGTAAGGGCGATTTACCATGAGTTGAATGGTTTGAGTATGCATATTGTTAGAGAAGAACATTGGGCCGCTAACTAAAGCCATGATTCATGGTGGAAGTTTCAGTTTGGACAACAAACCTCAATCTCTTATGAGAACATTATTTGTTGCTAAATGCTTATGCATTAAAGAGGAGTCCATTATCTGTTGTCTATGTTGTCCCGGTATGGATGTCTAAGTTGAGAATAATCAAAAGCGAGAAATCCAATGCGTGCTTTCTCCTTAGACCTTTGTACAGGCGGCATAGAGGTACCCCATTGTGACACTTGGTTAAAACATATGTATTGCGATGATAATCCAGGTAATCCGAGCTAATTAGGACAAGGTGTGGGCACTATTGGTATACTATGCATGAGGCTTGCAACTTGTAGGATATGATTTACATGATACATATGCATTATTACCACCGTTGACAAAATTGTTTCTTGTTTTCAAAATAAAAGCTCTAGCACAAATATAGCAATCCATGCTTCCCTCTGCGAAGGGCCTTTCTTCTACTTTTATTGTTGAGTCAGTTTACCCATTTCCTTCTATCTCAAAAAGCAAACACTTGTGTTAACTGTGCATTGATTCCTACATACTTGCATATTGCAGTTGTTATACTACTTTATGTTGACAATATCCATGAGATATACATGTTACAAGTTGAAAGCAACTGCTGAAACTTAATCTTCTTTTGTGTTGCTTCAATGCTTTTACTTTGAAACTATTGCTTTATGAGTTAACTCTTATGCAAGACTTATTGATGCTTGTCTTGAAAGTACTATTCATGAAAAGTCTTTGCTATATGATTCAGTTGTTTACTCATTACATTTACCTTTGCTTTGAATCGCTGCATTCATTACATGTGCTTACAATAGTATTGATCAAGATTATGATAGCATGTCACTTAAGAAATTATCTTTGTTATCGTTTACCTACTCGGGACGAGTAGGAACTAAGCTTGGGGATGCTTGATACGTCTCAAACGTATCTATAATTTCTTATGTTCCATGCTACTTTTATGATGATACTCACATGTTTTATACACATTATATGTCATTATTATGCATTTTCTGGCACTAACCTATTAACGAGATGCCGAAGAGCCGATTCTTTGTTTTCTGCTGTTTTTGGTTTCAGAAATCCTAGTAAGGAAATATTATCGGAATTGGACGAAATCAACGCCCAGGGGCCTATTTTTCCACGAAGCTTCCAGAAGACCTAGGGAGAGACGAAGTGGGGCCACGGGGCGCCGCCACACTAGGGCGGCGCGGCCCAAGGGGGGCCCACGCGGCCCTAGCGTGTGGGGCCCCCGTGAGCCTCCCGACTCCGCCCTTCCGCCTACTTAAGCCTTCGTCGATAATAGCCCCAGTACCGAGAGCCACGATACGGAAAACCTTCCAGAGACGCCGCCGCCGCCAATACCATCTCGGGGGATTCAGGAGATCGCCTCCGGCACCCTGCCGGAGAGGGGAATCATCTCCCGGAGAACTCTACACCGCCATGGTCGCCTCCGGATTGATGTGTGAGTAGTTCACCCCTGGACTATGGGTCCATAGCAATAGCTAGATGGTCGTCTTCTCCTCATTGTGCTATCATTGTTAGATCTTGTGAGCTGCCTATCATGATCAAGATCATCTATCTGTAAAGCTACATGTGCGTTTGTTGGGATCCGATGAATAATGAATACTATGCTATGTTGATTATCAATCTATCTATGTGTTGTTTATGATCTTGCATGCTCTCCGTTGCTAGTAGAGGCTCTGGCCAAGTCATTGCTTGTAACTCCAAGAGGGAGTATTTATGCTCGATAGTGGGTTCATGCCTCCATTGAATGCAGGGAGTGACAAAGAACCTCTAAGGTTGTGGATGTGCTGTTGCCACTAGGGATAAAACATCAATTCTATATCTAAGGATGTATTTGTTGATTACATTACGCACCATACTTAATGCAATTGTCCGTTGTTTGCAACTTAATACTGGAGGGGGTTCGGATGATAACCTGAAGGTGGACTTTTTAGGCATAGATGCATGCTGGATAGCGGTCTATGTACTTTGTCGTAATGCCCAATTAAATCTCACACTACTCATCATAACATGTATGTGCATTGTTATGCCCTCTTTATTTGTCAATTTCCCAACTGTAATTTGTTTACCCAATATGCTATTTCTTATGGGAGAGACACCTCTAGTGAACTGTGGACCCCGGTCCATTCTTTTACATCGAATACAATCTACTGCAATACTCGCTTTCTTGTTTCTGCAAACAATCATCTTCCACACTATACATCTAATCCTTTGTTACAACAAGCCAGTGAGATTGACAACCTCACTGTTACGTTGGGGCAAAGTAATTTGGTTGTGTTGTGCAGGTTCCACGTTGGCGCCGGAATCCCTGGTGTTGCGCCGCACTACACTCCGCCGCCATCAACCTTCAACGTGCTTCTTGGCTCCTACTGGTTCGATAACCTTGGTTTCTTACTGAGGGAAAACTTGCTTCTATACGCATCACACCTTCCTCTTGGGGTTCCCAACAGACGTGTGTATACACGCTATCAACGACGTGTCAACTTGATGGGTAATTTGGGCCCGCAAGGCAGAGAAAGAGCAGTTTTCACGTTTTCCCGGTACATCGGTCGTGGCTATCGTCAGCAGTGATGTCACTTTGGCAAGAGAAAAGTTCGGCTAAGTAGCTTTATAAAAACATCGACAGCAGAAGATTGTGGATTATCTTGAGAGCCTTTGATCAAATACAAGTTTTTGATTAAATGCTCGGGGGTTACTTTGGAAAAATGAAAAACTCGAGAAAGACAAAATAGAAATGGCGAGAGCCTATGATCAAATACAAGTATTTGCTAATAACCTCGGGGGCTACTCCCATCGGGAGCGCTGTTCGCGCACCCGAGAGATTTGAAAACTTCGGGAGAGAAGAAAAATATAGCAACATAAGGCGTGGAGCCTACACCCAAGCACAAGTCCTTGGATGTAGCCTCGGGGGCTACTCCCATCGGGAACGCTGTTCGCGTGCCCGATAAAATTATAAAGAAAAGAAAGAAAGAAAGAGGAAGAAAAGGTGAGCATATTTCGAGTTATAAAAATAACTCTACATATACTCCCATCGGGAGAGCAATATAAGTTATCCGTTGACTCAATAAAATGTGCTATTCCAACAGCCGAAAAAGCACTCGACAATATATTCTCAGAGCGCCAAAGTTGCGATCAATCTCTGAATGCCGCAAAACTTTGCGAAGGTAAGACCCCAGATCCGTTCTGTGTGGCGTGGCGCCGTCTCTGACGTCGGTTTGCTACTTTTTTCCGTATCAACAGATACGAAGAAAAATCCTAACGGACGCGTTAGGTACCCGATAAATATGACTGGGACTCGACAGAATGGTAAGACCTTAAGCGGCACCTGTCGAAGTTTACACCAGTATCCTGAGATCATGTCCAGGGACGTGATCTTGAAGTAGGTTTTTGCGGATTGCCACTAGAGCAGTTAACTAGTACCTGATCCGTCAGATGAACTAGCCCCAATTACCATTATCCCTGTACAATATATAGATTCATATGCAAAGATATGTGATAAAGTTCAGAGTTATCGAATAAATATAAAGGTGTAGATTTTCCCTGACTCTGCGATTCAAGCAAAATCTCGGGGGCTACTGACATAGGCATCCCCAAAGGGCCTGCCGAAGATGGTACCCGGGGTTTACTGAAGGCCCACAACCCGAAGGATAAGAAGAATCGGAAGCCCAAGTTGCAAGTTAAGGAAAGCTAGTTGTATTAGGAAAGAACACTTGTAATATTGCGGGATGAGTTGGAAACCCTCCCGAACTCTGTAACTTGTGTATCACGAATCCCTCGGCTCCGCCTCCTATATAAGGGGGAGTCGAGGGACAAAGAAGGGATCGATTCATTGTTTACGCAACCCTAGTTTTCATAATCGTCGAGTACTTTTTGGCTGAAACCTTCGAGATCTACTTGCCCTCTACTTCCAACTAAACCCTAGTCTACAATACGTAGGCATTGATAAGTTAATCTCTTGTCAGACGGTAAAGCACACGTCCGTTGGGAACCCCAAGAGGAAGGTGTGATGTGTACAGCAGCAAGTTTTCCCTCAGTAAGAAACCAAGGTTATCGAACCAGTAGGAGATGAAGGCCACGTGAAGGTTGTTGGTGGAGGAGTGTAGTGCGGCGCAACACCAGGGATTCTAGCGCCAACGTGGAACCTGCACAACACAATCAAAATACTTTGCCCCAACTTAATAGTGAGGTTGTCAATCTCACCGGCTTGCTGTAAACAAAGGATTAAACGTATAGTGTGGAGAATGATGTTTGTTTGCAAAGAACAGCAGAGAACAATGATTGTAGTAGATTGTATTTCAGATGTAAAAGAATGGACCGGGGTCCACAGTTCACTAGTGGTGTCTCTCCAATAAGATAAATAGCATGTTGGGTGAACAAATTACAGTTGGGCAATTGACAAATAGAGAGGGCATAACAATGCACATACATATCATGATGACAAATATGAGATTTACTTAGGGCATTACGACAAAAAACATAGACCGCTATCCAGCATGCATCTATGCCTAAAAAGTCCACCTTCGGGTTAGCATCCGCACCCCTTCCAGTATTAAGTTGCAAACAACAGGCAATTGCATTAAGTACTGTGCGTAATGTAAACAATACAAATATCCTTAGACAAAGCATTGATGTTTTATCCATCTTGCCAAAAACACATCAACAACATTAGAACTTTCTCTGTCATCGTCCTGCATTCAATGGAGGCATGAACCCACTATCGAGCATAAATACCCCCTCTTGGAGTTACAAGTATCAACTTGGCCAGAGCCTCTACTAGCAACGGAGAGCATGCAAGATCATAAACAACACATATATGATAGATCAATAATCAACTTGACATAGTATTCCATATTCATCGGATCCCAACAAACACAACATGTAGCATTACAAAAAGATGATCTTGATCATGATAGGTAGCTCACAAGATCTAAACATGATATCACAAGAGGAGAAGACAACCATCTAGCTACTGCTATGGACCCATAGTCCAAGGATGAACTACTCACGCATCAGTCTGGAGGCGGGCATGGTGATGTAGAGCCCTCCGGTGATGATTCCCCTCTCCGGCAGGGTGCCGGAGGCGATCTCCTGAATCCCCCAAGATGGGATTGGCGGCGATGGCGTCACAGTATGTTTTCTCGTATCGTGGCTCTCGGTACTAGGGTTTTTGCGTCGGAGAGAATATATAGGCGAAGGGGCAGAGTTGGGGGACGCTCGAGGGGCCCACCCCATAGGGTGGCGTAGCCAGGGGTGGGGCCGCGCCCCCCTAGGGTGTTGCCACCTCTTCGCCCCTCTTCGTCTCCTCTTCGGACTTCTGGAAGGCTCCATGGAAAATAAGATCGTGGGCTTTTGTTTCGTCCAATTCCGAGAATATTTACTGTGTAGGATTTCTGAAACCAAAAACAACAGAAAACAGGAACTGGCGCTTCGGCATCTTGTTAATAGGTTAGTGCCGGAAAATGCATCAAAATGATATAAAGTGTATATAAAACATGTGAGTATTGTCATAAAACTAGCATGGAACATAAGAAATTATAGATATGTTTGAGACGTATCAAGCATCCCCAAGCTTAGTTCCTACTCGCCCTCGAGTAGGTAAACGATAACAAGGATAATTTCTGAAGTGACATGCTACTATCATAATCTTGATCAATACTATTGTAAAGCATATGAGATGAATGAAGTGATTCAAAGCAATGGTAAAGATAATGACTAAACAACTGAATCATATAGCAAAAACTTTTCATGAATAGTACTTTCAAGACAAGCATCAACAAGTCTTGCATAAGAGTTAACTCATAAAGCAATAAATTCTTAATAGAAGGTTTTGAAGCAACACAAAGGAAGATATAAGTTTCAGCGGTTGCTTTCAACTTCAACGTGTATATCTCATGGATAATTGTCAACACAAAGTAATATGATGAGTGCAAATAAGCAAGTATGTAAGAATCAATGCACACAGTTGACACAAGTGTTTGCTTCTAAGATGGAAAGAAGTAGGTAAACTGACTCAACATAAAGTAAAAGAAAGGCCCTTCGCAGAGGGAAGCAGGGATTACTCATGTGCTAGAGCTTTTATTTTGAAAACACGGAAACAATTTTGTCAACGGTAGTAATAATTCATATGTGTTATGCATAAAACATCCTATAAGTTGCAAGCCTCATGCATCGAATACCAATAGTGCTCGCACCTTGTCCTAATTAGCTCGGATTTCCATGGATTATCATTGCATTACATATGTTTCAACCAAGTTTCACAAAGGGGTACCTCTATGCCACCTGTACAAAGGTCGAAGGAGATAGATCGCATTTGATTTCTCGTTTTTGATAAATCTCAACTTCAGGACATCCATACCGGGACAACATAGAAAACAGATAATGGACTCCTCTTTAATGCTTAAGCATTCAACAACAGATAATATTCTCATAAGAGATTGAGGATTAATGTCCAAGCAGAAACTTCCACCATGATACATGGCTTTGGTTAGCGGCCCAATGTTCTTCTCTAACAATATGCACACTCAAACCATTCAACTCATGGCAAATCTCCCTTATTTCAGACAAGACAAACATGCATAGCAACTCACATGATATTCAACAAAGGTGTAAAAGTTGATGGCATCCCCAGAAACATGGTTACCGCTCAACAAGCAACTTATAAGAAATAAGATACATAAGCGACATATTCTTTACCACAATAGTTTTTAAGCTACTTTCCCATGAGCTATATATTGCAAAGACAAGGAATGAAATTTTTAAAGGTAGCACGCAAGCAATTTACTTTGGAATGGCAGAAAAATACCACATAGTAGGTAGTTATGGTGGACACAAATGGCATAAGTTTTGGCTCAAGGTTTTGGATGCACGAGAAGCATTCCCTCTCAGTACAAGGCTTTGGCTACCAAGGTTGTTTGAAGCAAACAGAAGTATGAACCGGTACAACAAAACTTACATAAGAACATATTGCAAGCATTATAAGACTCTACACTGTCTTCCTTGTTGCTCAAACACTTTTACCAGAAAATATCTAGACTTTAGATAGACCAATCATGCAAACCAAATTTCAACAAGCTCTACGGTAGTTCTCCACTAATAGGTTTAAACCACATGATGCAAGAGCTTAAACATGATCTACTTGAGAGCTCAAAACAATTGCCAAGTATCAAATTATTCAAGACAACATATCAATTGCCACATGAAGCATTTTCTGTTTCCAACCAAATAACAATAAACGAAGCGGTTTTCAACCTTCGCCATGAACATTAAAAGTAAAGCTAAGAACACCAGTGTTCAATATGAAAAAACGGAGCGTGTCTTTCTCCCACACAAGGAATCCTAGGATCCGAATTTATTCAAACAAAAACAAAAATAAAAACATACAGATGCTCCAAGTAAAGCACATAAGATGTGACGGAATAAAAATATAGTTTCACTAGAGGTGACCTGATAAGTTGTCGATGAAGAAGGGGATGCCTTGGGCATCCCCAAGCTTAGATGCTTGAGTCTTCTTGAAATATGCAAGGATGAACCACGGGGGCATCCCCAAGCTTAGACTTTTCACTCTTATTGATCATATTATATCATCCTCTTCTCTTGACCCTTGAAAACTTCCTCCACACCAAACTCAAAACAATCTCATTAGAGGGTTAGTGCATAATCAAAAATTCACATGTTCAGAGAGGACACAATCATTCCCAAAACTTCTGGACATTACCCAAGGCTACTGAAAGTTAATGGAGCAAAGAAATCAACTCAACACAGTAAAAGAGGCAATGTAAAATAAAAGGAAGAATCTGTCAAAACAGAACAGTCCATAAAGACGAATTTTTACGAGGCACTTAACATGCTCATATGAAGAAGCTCAAATTTAATGAAAGTTGCGTACATATCTGAGGATCACACATGAATTTTCGCAGATTTTTCTGAGTTTCCCACAGAGAGATCTACTCAAATTCGTGACAGCTAGAAATCTGTTTCTGCGCAGAAATCCAAATCTAGTATCAACCTTACTATCAAAGACTTTACTTGGCACAACAATGCAATAAAGTAAAGATACAAAGGTATTGCTACAGTAGTAACAAGCACCTTGACTCAAATATAAAACAAAAATTCCAGAAGTAAAATAATGGGTTGTCTCCCATAAGCGCTTTTCTTTAACGCCTTTCAGCTAGGCGCAGAAAGTGTAAATCAAGTAACATCAAGAGAAGAAGCATCGACATCATAATTTGTTCTAATAATAGAATCAAAAGGTAGCTTCATTCTCTTTCTAGGGAAGTGTTCCATACCTTTCTTAAGAGGTAAATGATAGTTAATATTTCCTTCTTTCATATCAATAATAGCACCAACAGTTCGAAGAAAGGGTCTTCCCAAAATAATAGGACAAGATGCATTGCATTCAATCTCCAAGCCAACAAAATCAACAGGGACAAGGTTATTGTTAACCGTAATGTGAACATTATCAATCCTCCCCAAAGGTTTCTTTATAGAATTATCAGCGAGATTAAGATCCAAATAACAATATTTCAATGGTGGCAAGTCAAACATATCATAAAGTTTCTTAGGCATAACAGAAATACTTGCACCAAGATCACATAAAGCATTACAATCAAAATCATTGACCTTCATTTTAATGATGGGCTCCCAACCATCTTCCAACTTCCTAGGAATAGAAGTTTCAAGTTTTAATTTCTCTTCTCTAGCTTTTATGAGAGCATTTGTAATATGTTTTGTAAAGGCCAAGTTTATAGCACTAGCATTAGGACTTTTAGCAAGTTTTTGCAAGAACTTAATAACTTCAGAGATATGACAATTATCAAAATCAAAACCATTATGATCTGAAGCAATGGGATCATTGTCCCCAATACTCTGAAAAAATTCAGCACTTTTATCACAAACAGTTTCAGCAGTTTCAGGCAATTTTGCATGCTTTGTATTAGAAGTAGAAACATTGCCAACACCAATTATTTTACCATTGATAGTAGGAGGTTTAGCAACATGTGAAGCATCAACATTACTAGTGGTAGTAATAGTCCAAACTTTAGCTACATTATTCTCTTTAGCAAATTTTTCTTCTCTTTCCCACCTAGCATGCAATTCAGCCATCATTCTAATATTGTCATTAATTCAAACTTGGATAGCGTTTGCTGTAGCAAATGACTTAATATCTTTATCTTCATTAGGCATAACTTTCAGTTTTAAAAGATCAACATCAGCAGCAAGACTATCAACCTTAGAAGTAAGAACATCAATTTACCAAGCTTTTCCTCAACAGATTTGTTGAAAGCAGTTTGTGTACTAATAAATTCTTTAAGCATGACTTCAAGACCAGAGGGTACACTCCTACTATTATTGTAAGAATTACCATAACCATTAATATTATTAGAAGGATATGGCCTATAATTGTTACCAAAATTATTCCTATAAGCATTGTTGTTGAAATTATTACTTTTAATGAAGTTCACATCAACATGCTCTTCTTGAGCAACCAATGAAGCTAAAGGAACATTATTAGGATCAACATGAGATCTACCATTAACAAGCATAGACATAATAACATCAATCTTATCACTCAAGGAGGAGGTTTCTTCAACAGAATTTACCTTCTTACCTTGTGGAGTCCTTTCAGTGTGCCATTTAGAGTAGTTGATCATCATATCATCAAGAAGCTTTGTTGCGGCACCCAAAGTGATGGACATAAAAGTACCTCCAGCAGCTGAATCCAATAGGTTCCTTGAAGAAAAATTCAATCCTGCATAAAAGGTTTGGATGATCATCCAAGTAGTCAGTCCATGGGTAGGGCAATTCTTTACCAAAGATTTCATTCTTTCCCATGCTTGGGCAACATGTTCATTATCCAATTGCTTAAAATTCATTATGCTACTTCTCAAAGATATAATTTTAGCAGGAGGATAATATCTACCAATGAAAGCATCTTTACATTTAGTCCATGAGTCAATACTATTCTTAGGCAAAGATAGCAACCAATCTTTAGCTCTTCCTCTTAAGGAGAAAGGAAACAATTTCAGTTTTATAATATCCCCATCTACATCTTTGTACTTTTGCATTTCACAAAGTTAAAAAAAAATTATTAAGATGGGCAGCAGCATTTCCAGTACTAACACCAGAAAATTGCTCTCTCATAACAAGGTTTAGTAAAGCAGGTTTAATTTCATAAAATTATGCTGTAGTAGCAGGTGGAGCAATAGGAGTGCATATAAAATCATTGTTATTGGTGCTAGTGAAATCACACAACTTAGTGTTCTCAGGAGTATTCATTTTAACAGCAATAAAAATAAGTAAAGCAAACTAAATTAAGTAAAGTAAAACAAGTAACTAATTTTTTTGTGTTTTTGATATAAAGAAAGCAAACAAAACAGAAAATAAAATAAAGTAAAGCAAGACAATAAACAAAGTAAAGAGATTGGATGTGAGAGACTCCCCTTGCAGCGTGTCTTGATCTCCCCGGCAACGGCGTCAGAAAAAGAGTTGCTTGTGACGGTAAAGCACATGTCCGTTGGGAACCCCAAGAGGAAGGTGTGATGCGTACAGCAGCAAGTTTTCCCTCAGTAAGAAACCAAGGTTATCGAACCAGTAGGAGACGAAGGCCACGTGAAGGTTGTTGGTGGAGGAGTGTACTGCGGTGCAACACCAGGGATTCCGGCGCCAACGTGGAACCTGCACAACAGAATCAAAATACTTTGCCCCAACTTAACAGTGAGGTTGTCAATCTCACCGGCTTGCTGTAAACAAAGGATTAAATGTATGGTGTGGAGAATGATGTTTGTTTGCAAAGAACAGCAGAGAACAATGATTGCAGTAGATTGTATTTCAGATGTAAAAGAATGGACCGGGGTCCACAGTTCACTAGTGGTGTCTCTCCAATAAGATAAATAGCATGTTGGGTGAACAAATTACAGTTGGGCAATTGACAAATAGAGAGGGCATAACAATGCACATACATATCATGATGAGTAATATGAGATTTACTTAGGGCATTACGACAAAGAACATAGACCGCTATACAGCATGCATCTATGCCTAAAAAGTCCACCTTTGGGTTAGCATCTGCACCCCTTCCAGTATTAAGTTGCAAACAACAGACAATTGCATTAAGTACTGTGTGTAATGTAAACAATACAAATATCCTTAGACAAAGCATTGATGTTTTATCGCTAGTGGCAACAGCACATCCACAACCTTAGAACTTTCTGTCACTGTCCTAGATTCAATGGAGGCATGAACCCACTATCGAGCATAAATACCCCCTCTTGGAGTTACAAATATCAACTTGGCCAGAGCCTCTACTAGCAACGGAGAGCATGCAAGATCATAAACAACACATATATGATAGATCAATAATCAACTTGACATACTATTCCATATTCATCGGATCCCAACAAACACAACATGTAGCATTACAAAAAGATGATCTTGATCATGATAGGCAGCTCACAAGATCTAAACATGATAGCACAAGAGGAGAAGACAACCATCTAGCTACTGCTATGGACCCATAGTCCAAGGATGAACTACTCACGCATCAGTCCGGAGGTGGGCATGGTGATGTAGAGCCCTCCGGTGATGATTCCCCTCTCCGGCAGGGTGCCGGAGGCGATCTCCTGAATCCCCCGAGATGGGATTGGTGGCGACAGCGTCACAGTATGTTTTCTCGTATCGTGGCTCTCGGTACTAGGGTCTTCGCGACGGAGAGAATATATAGGCGAAGGGGCAGAGTCGGGGGACGCTCGAGGGGCCCACCCCATAGGGCGGCGCAGCCAGGGGTGGGGCCACGCCCCCCTAAGGTGTGGCTGCCTCGTCGCCCCTCTTCATCTCCTCTTCGTACTTCTGGAAGGCTCCGTGGAAAATAAGACCGTGGGATTTTGTTTCGTCCAATTCCGAGAATATTTCCTGTGTAGGATTTCTGAAACCAAAAACAGTAGAAAACAGGAACTGACGCTTTGGCATCTTGTTAATAGGTTAGTGCCGGAAAATGCATCAAAATGATATAAAGTGTATATAAAACATGTGAGTATTGTCATAAAACTAGCATGGAACATAAGAAATTATAGATACGTTTGAGACGTATCAAGGCGCGAGAGATGTTGCTCCTCAGAAGACTCTGCTCGATGTCGGACCAGTGAACCTGAGAAGAGTGACATCCACTATAGGCAGGGTGAACAGGAGGCTGAGGAGGAGGACCTTGCTCACCACTGAGCTTGTGTAGAATAACCGTCTGTGTATGCTGGATATCGGCGCGTTGACGGCTGGCCTGGAAGTTCTCCTTGTGGATCTCAATGTTCATGCAAAGGACATTGCGCTGGAACCAGTTGAGTTTCTTCACCTCCCTCTGAATGAGAGGAGTAGCAACAGAACGACCGGGTGCATGGGCACTAGAGCGAGCATCTCCCATAAACGAACCAACAACTGGGGCAGCTTTCTTTCTCTTGATATAAACCTTCTTGAACTTGTGTTCCTCAAATGAAAACTAACTCAGATATTCCGCCACAGCAGTGTCATTAATTCGGGGTGCCCGGGGGCCGGATAATCTGGCCATCGACAGGGGCGGGTAATCCAGCCGTCAAACAACACAAAAAATTTGATCAAAAACCAAGTCTAGCAACATATCAGCCTCATAGCATGTAAATGTAGTATACTACAAACGATTTTGAACCACTAGACACCATCTCAACCAAGAAAATAGCACATATAAATCACAACACCTAGGGTTAGTATTGTGAGTCATACCCTCATCCATTGGAGGAACCGCTTGGAGGAGATGACAGCTAGGAAGGAGGGGATCCTGATCCGGCCAAAAACTTCGCAAGGGGGTGGACGGGGAAGCTCTGACAAGGAGGAGTAGCTCCGACAGCTATGGTGGAGAGAGACATAGGCGTGGGGGAGGAAGTGGACGATTAGCACCACCCTCCCCATGGCCTATCATTAAAACCACAGCCAACCCAGGCCAGATAATCTAGCCCCAAGTTAGGGCGGATAATCCGGCCATGTCGGATATTCCGGTGCCAGTTTAGGCCGGATAATACGGTGTTCTGGAAAAATTTCAGAACACTGGAAATCTGGCCTATCTTTTGTTGCTTATTTCCACAATCTCATATATGATGCAATATATCGAATATAACACCATGCATAAGGCACAAATTGGCCAGTAAGATGAGACACCAACAATATCCGACCGAGTTCCTCAAACTCCAAGTTTTCAACAGAAACATGACTTTTGAGCAAGATGGAAGTGGTTGTAGATGAGAATAGGCTTGGGTTTAGATGGCTCAAACTGTAGATGGTACATGGTCACTCACGTTAGCAAGATTAGCAAATAAAGGCCAAACTAGAGTGATTTCTCATAAGAACAAATATATGACAAATAAAGTCCATTAAGATCCAAATAACACCAACTCTTCACAAAGAAGAGTGTGGTGGCCTAGGCCACCATGTATGAGTGTTTTGGTATGGCACCGTGAAGATGTATCTTGGGTCCAAAACCAATACTCGTCATTGAAGCTCACATATCAACACATGATATAAAGAGAATGATTTCTTACTATTGGCATTATGGGGGGAGGGATAGCTCAATAATTTAAACCTCACTCCCCCTATTTCCATGCCCACATCTAAACCAAATAATGTTTTGAGAAAAAGGTGTGTTTGCAAGATGGTCAAGCTATACTCCTCGAATCAATGATATTTAGCTCATTCCTCAAATAGCAAAACCTAGCTTCATCAAGAGGCTTCGTGAATATATTGGCGACTTGGTCTTTGGTTGGAACATAGCATAGCTCAATATCACCACGGGCAACATGACCCTTAATGAAATGATTCCGGATTTCAATATCCTTCGTTCTTGAATGTTGAACCGGATTATAGGCAATCTTGATGGCACTTTTCATTGTCACATAAAAGAGGCACTTTGTCACAAGTGACACCGTATTCCCTTAAAGTTTGCCTCATCCATAACAATTGAGTGCATCCACTTGCGGCGGCAATATATTCGGCTTCGGCGGTGGAGAGAAATATACAATTTTGCTTCTTAGAAGACCAACATAGCAAGGACCTACCAAGACATTGGCAAGCCCCGGAAGTTTATTTCCTATCACCCTTGTCTCCCGCCCAATCCGCATCCGCGTATCCATTAAGAGAGAAACTTGAGCCTTTAGGATATCAAAGACCATATCTTGGGGTATCAACCAAATATAGAAAGGTTCTTTTGATAGCAATCATGTGGCTCTCTTTAGGAGAAGCTTGATACCTTGCACACACACCAACACTCAACACTATGTGACATAGGCATCCCCAATGGGCCTGCCAGAGAAGGTACCCGGGGTTTACCGAAGGCCCACGACCCGAAGATTTATGAAGCCCGGAAGCCCAGTTAAGAAATAGTTTGGAAACATAGAGTTGTAATAGGAATAATGACTTGTAAATCTACGGGTGGAACTCAGAGAGTCTCCCGAAATATGTAACCGTGTGTAATACGAAACCCTCGACTCCGCCTCCTATATAAGGGGGAGTCGAGGGACGAAGAGAGGATCGATTCATTGTCAACACAACCCTAATTTTCTAGTCGTCGAGTACTTTTCGGCTGAAACCCTCGAGATCTACTTGCCCTCTACTTTCAACAAAACCCTAGTCTACAATCCGTAGGCATTGACAAGTTAATCCCTTGTCAATTGGCACCGTCTGTGGGAATTAGAGGTGACAAGGAGCTGATCTCGATGGCACGTTCAAGATCGTCGACTTCTACGGTAGCAAGCAACGCGATGGAGAGAGGTAAACGGATCGAAACTGATCTAGTCGCTTTTGTTACTCACCCGCCCTCCCGTTTGGATGCATATGCGTATTTGGAGGAGCCTATGGAGATGACGTTCGGAAGGTTCTACTTCCGTGTCGAGAAAGAAGGATCGTATCGTCTCGAGGTTCCGATTTCGTCGGGATTGTCGGCGGTCGATTCCGATTTTTCGGATTCCTCGTCATCGATCGAGACAGATGATGAGGAAATTTCACCGCCACGCATCATCAACACTATGGCAAGTGAAAAGCTCGCCAAGATCTTCAGCGACATGTCCTTAGAGTCGTCTACGGACTCCAATATAAGCAGCGACTCTGACAGCATCGACAACTTCGGCTTCATCGACAGATCCACTGTTGTTGGAGAGGTCTTCACCGATCTATATGACAGTGTCACCAATTTCGACAAAGGTCAAAAATCAAAATACCATCAGATCTATGCAATCGGAGATATAAGCCGACCTCAGGAGGAGACATCTGAGAACTTCGACAACTTGGGAAATCCGTACGTCGACCCCGCTGATCTTACGTGAGGTTTGGGAACCAAATACGTCGGGCCTGGAACGCGAGAGATGGTGCAATTTCCGCAGGCAGTATGGGACAGAGTTGCAAGAGCCATTGACGACACAGAGCCAATGACTGTAACCGCGACAACTGAAGAGTTACAAGCATATCAATATAGACTCACCCGTGCCAGACGGCAACTCGAAAAACAGAAAATTGAGCTGGATAGGAGACAAGCCGCGGCTTCTGCGTCAAGCAGGCGAAGAGCAGAGTTGAGCCGACAATCAGGAACGTCGAGACACAGTCATAGAGAAGCTCGAAACAGGGCAAGATCTCGACTGCAAAATATACCTGAGGCCGAGAGGGAGAACCTAATTCAACACCTCGATATGTCCTTTCTGTCGATAGATACAAGGGGAAATATTATCCCCAAAACACCTGAGGCTGGATATATGGCGACACAAGCTTTCATCTTGGCGTCCAGACCACCTCCCGGAGATCCAAGGGAAGCACTGTATAACATGGCCATGGCAGGAGTTGGAGTCATGGGAACAGCGTTCGCAAGCACACCTCCCGAAGGTTCTGCAAGGCAAAATAGTCCACGACCTACTGCAGCGGTGCAAGATCCCGCGAGAACGAGTGGGGCAAGAGACGCAGCAACTCAAGCAAGAGTGGACAGAGCGCGACAGGAAAGAAGGGAACGTCGGCATTCACCAGAAGATGATGAGGATATGTGTGGGCTCCCGTGCTTTACGAGACGAGTCCGCAAAACCTGAGTCCCATCAGGATTTAAACTACCCGATAATTACAAAAAATTTGACGGCCTGCAAGATCCTGAGGATTGGTTAGTTGATTATCTCGAGACGGTGAAACTGATGGCTGGAACTAGAGAAACAGCCATGCAAAGCATTCAAGTACACTTGAGTGTGCTGCACGATCGTGGATAAAGAAGCTATCTCCTGGGTCTGTCGACAGCTGGGAAAGTTTCGAGGAGATCTTCGTGAAGAATTTCTGATCCACGTGTAAGAAACCTGCATCATTGGAACAGTTGAGGGCTTGCAGCAGAAATACGACGAGTCAATGAGGACATATATCCAGAGATGGAACATCATCAAAAACTCGGCAGAGAATATATCTAACGAGAGGGCAATCGATGCATTTGTTGCTGGTATTCGAAGGAGAGATTTTGTCGAGGATTTGGGAATAACCAACCCAAAAACAATATCAGCACTCATGGAAATAGCGAATCGGTGGGCGGATGGAGAAGATGTTGTTCACAATAAACGGCATAGGTCGCCTGAGGAAGACCGCAACCAAAACTTTCAAAATAGACGACGATTCCCTCAACAGTTTTCGGATTACGATGCTCCCGGCCAAATATCGGCTGGATTTCGAGGAAGCAGCGGAGGAAACAATCGAGATGATTATCAAAAAAGTGGTGAGCAGCGCAGCGATTACAAGGAGGGCTCCCGTCCCAATAGACAAAATAATGGACCAAGGTTCCAGAGACCGTATGTATCACCCGAGGACCTCTTGAACGGACCATGTCAAATGCACTTTTACCTCGACAACAATGGAAAGAGGCAGTCAGGGCATCTGCAGAAGGACTGTCGAACTTTTCAAGCAATGTAGAGATTTGCAGGGCACACCAACACGCAAGCAATGAATAGAAATCCATAGGGACCAAGGAGCGAGATCCACCTTCCGCCTCCACCCGCAATTACAGATGCGAATCGACAACAGTTGCAGTTAGCGGCAGCTCCCAAACCAGGACCTTATATCGACACCAGTGGTGCAGTCTCGATGATCCAGAAAGGCAGGCCATCCAATAGAGCACAGAAAGTAATATCGCGGCAAGTTTTTATGGCAGAAAAGATGCCTCCACCAACAATAGATTACCTAAACTGGTCAGGACAAGATATCGGCTTCACTATAGCTGACCACCCGCAACAAGTTCCACGACCAGGACAGTCTGCTTTGATCTTACCCGCGGTTATCGCAGGATTCGATGTTGCACGAGTACTCATTGATGGTGGAAGCAGTTTAAACCTCATGTATGCAGATACACTGAGGAAGATGAATATATCTCTGGCAAATCTATTACCAACGGACACACGTTTCCATGGTATCACACCGGAGAAGCCAAGTTACCCACTGAGAAAGATCAACCTCGACGTTCAGTTTGGAACCCGTGAAAATTACAGAATAGAGAGGTTGGAGTTCGAGGTCGTGGATTTCCCGTCGCAATATCACGCTTTGTTGGGACGACCAGCTTATGACAGGTTTATGGCAGTACCACACTGTACATATTTGCTATGGAGACTCCCCGGACCTAAGGGACCGATCACAGTAAAGGGAAGTTTCGCGTTAGCTGATAAGTGCGACAAGGATTTTCATCGACTGTCAGAAACTTTCGGGATGCAAGTAGAGTATATGGTGTCAAGGCTAACAACTGACTATGATGTGCTGCCAGATACAGGGAGGCCGCTCAGGGAGCCAACCTTTGACACCACTAAGGATTCTAAGGAGGTGCAGATCCACCCGACAGATTGATAGCGTGTATACACACGTCCGTTGGGAACCCCAAGAGGAAGGTGTGATGCGTATAGAAGCAAGTTTGCCCTCAGTAAGAAACCAAGGTTATCGAACCAGTAGGAGCCAAGAAGCACGTTGAAGGTTGATGGCGGCGGAGTGTAGTGCGGCGCAACACCAGGGATTCCGGCGCCAACGTGGAACCTGCACAACACAACCAAATTACTTTGCCCCAACGTAACAGTGAGGTTGTCAATCTCACTGGCTTGCTATAACAAAGGATTAGATGTATAGTGTGGAAGATGATTGTTTGCAGAAAACAGTAAAGCGAGTATTGCAGTAGATTGTATTCGATGTAAAAGAATGGACCGAGGTCCACAGTTCACTAGAGGTGTCTCTCCCATAAGAAATAGCATATTGGGTAAACAAATTACAGTTGGGCAATTGACAAATAAAGAGAGCATAACAATGCACATACATGTTATGATGAGTAGTGTGAGATTTAATTGGGCATTACGACAAAGTACATAGACCGCTATCCAGCATGCATCTATGCCTAAAAAGTTCACCTTCAGGATATCATCCGAACCCCCTCCAGTATTAAGTTGCAAACAACAGACAATTGCATTAAGTATGGTGCGTAATGTAATCAACAAATACATCCTTAGATATAGAATTGATGTTTTATCCCTAGTGGCAACAGCACATCCACAACCTTAGAGGTTGCTGTCACTCCCCCAGATTCAATGGAGGCATGAACCCACTATCGAGCAAAAATACTCCCTCTTGGAGTTACAAGCAATGACTTGGCCAGAGCCTCTACTAGCAACGGAGAGCATGCAAGATCATAAACAACACATAGATAGATTGATAATCAACATAGCATAGTATTCATTATTCATCGGATCGCAACAAATGCATATGTGGCTTTACAGATAGATGATCTTGATCATGATAGGCAGCTCACAAGATCTAACAATGATAGCACAATGAGGAGAAGACGACCATCTAGCTACTGCTATGGACCCATAGTCCAGGGGTGAACTACTCACACATCAATCCGGAGGCGACCATGGCGGTGTAGAGTCCTCCAGGAGATGATTCCCCTCTCCGGTAGGGTGCCGGAGGCGATCTCCTGAATCCCCCGAGATGGGATTGGCGGCGGCGTCTCTGGAAGGTTTTCCATATCGTGGCTCTCGGTACTGGGGCTATTATCGACGAAGGCTTAAGTAGGCGGAAGGGTAGGTCAGGAGGCGCCACGGGGGGGCCCACACCACAGGCCGCCGCGGCCAGGGCCTGGGCCGCGCCGCCCTGGTGTCTGGCCACCTTGTGGCCCCACTTCGTTTCTCCCTCGGTCTTCTGGAAGCTTCGTGGAAAAATAGGACCCTGGGCATTGATTTCGTCCAATTCCGAGAATATTTCCTTACTAGGATTTCTGAAACCAAAAATAGCAGAAAACAGCAACTGGCTCTTCGGCATCTCGTTAATAGGTTAGTGCCGGAAAATGCATAATAATGACATATAATGTGTATAAAACATGTGAGTATCATCATAAAAGTAGCATGGAACATAAGAAATTATAGATACGTTTGAGACGTATCAAGCATCCCCAAGCTTAGTTCCTACTCGTCCCGAGTAGGTAAACGATAACAAAGATAATTTCTTAAGTGACATGCTATCATAATCTTGATCAATACTATTGTAAGCACATGTAATGAATGCAGCGATTCGAAGCAATGGTTAATGTAATGAGTAAACAACTGAATCATATAGCAAAGACTTTTCATGAATAGTACTTTCAAGACAAGCATCAATAAGTCTTGCATAAGAGTTAACTCATAAAGCAATAGTTTCAAAGTAAAAGCATTGAAGCAACACAAAGGAAGATTAAGTTTCAGCAGTTGCTTTCAACTTGTAACAGGTATATCTCATGGATATTGTCAACATAAAGTAGTATAACAAGTGCAATATGCAAGTATGTAGGAATCAATGCACAGTTGACACAAGTGTTTGCTTTTAAGATGGAAGGAAATGGGTAAACTGACTCAACAATAAAAGTAGAAGAAAGGCCCTTCGCAGAGGGAAGCATGGATTGCTATATTTGTGCTAGAGCTTTTATTTTGAAAACAAGAAACAATTTTGTCAACGGTAGTAATAAAGCATATGTATCATGTAAATTATATCCTACAAGTTGCAAGCCTCATGCATAGTATACCAATAGTGCCCGCACCTTGTCCTAATTAGCTCGGATTACCTGGATTATCATCGCAATACATATGTTTTAACCAAGTGTCACAATGGGGTACCTCTATGCCGCCTGTACAAAGGTCTAAGGAGAAAGTTCGCATTGGATTTCTCGCTTTTGATTATTCTCAACTTAGACATCCATACCGGGACAACATAGACAACAGATAATGGACTCCTCTTTAATGCATAAGCATTTAGCAACAAATAATGTTCTCATAAAAGATTGAGGTTTGTTGTCCAAACTAAAACTTCCACCATGAATCATGGCTTTAGTTAGCAGCCCAATGTTCTTCTCTAACAATATGCATACTCAAACCATTCAACTCATGGTAAATCGCCCTTACTTCAGACAAGACGAACATGCATAGCAACTCACATGATATTCAACAAAGAAATAGTTGATGGCGTCCCCAGGAACATGGTTATCGCACAACAAGCAACTTATAAGAGATAAGATGCATAAGTACATATTCAATACCACAATAGTTTTTAAGCTATCTGTCCCATGAGCTATATATTGCAAAGATAAAGAATGGAAATTTTAAAGGTAGCACTCAAGCAATTTACTTTGGAATGGCGGAGAAATACCATGTAGTAGGTAGGTATGGTGGACACAAGTGGCATAGTGTTTGGCTCAAGGATTTTGGATGCATGAGAAGTATTCCCTCTCGATACAAGGTTTAGGCTAGCAAGGTTGTTTAAAGCAAACACAAGTATGAACCGGTACAACAAAACTCACATAAAAGACATATTGTAAGCATTATAAGACTCTATACCGTCTTCCTTGTTGTTTGACCTTCACTAGAAAATATCAAGACCTTAGAGAGACCAATTATGCAAACCAAATTTTAGCAAGCTCTATGTATTTCTTCATTAATAGGTGCAAAGTATATGATGCAAGAGCTTAAACATGAGCACAACAATTTCCAAGTATCACATTATTCAAGATATTCTACCAATTACCACATGTAGCATTTCCCGTTTCCAACCATATAACAATCTAACGAAGCAGTTCAACCTTCGCCATGAATATTATGAGTAAAGCCTAAGGACATATGTGTCCATATGCAACAGCGGAGCGTGTCTCTCTCCCACACAATGAATGCTAGGATCCAACTTTATTCAAACAAAACAAAAACAAACAGACGCTCCAAGTAAAGCACATAAGATGTGATGGAATAAAAATATAGTTTCACTAGATGAACCTGATAGTGTTGTCGATGAAGAAGGGGATGCCTTGGGCATTTCCAAGCTTAGACGCTTGAGTCTTCTTGAAATATGCAGGGATGAACCACCGGGGCTTCCCCAAGCTTAGAGCTTTCACTCTCCTTGATCATATTGTATCATCCTCCTCTCTTGATCCTTGAAAACTTCCTCCACACCAAACTCGAAACAAACTCATTAGAGGGTTAGTGCATAACCAAAAATTTCACATGTTCAGAGGTGACACAATCATTCTTAACACTTCTGGACATTGCACAAAGCTACTGAAAGTTAATGGAACAAAGAAATCCATCTAACATAGCAAAACAGGCAATGCGAAATAAAAGGCAGAATCTGTCAAAACAGAACAGTCCGTAAAGACGTATTTTTCTGGGGCACCAGACTTACTCAAATGAGAAAACTCAAATCTAATGAAAGTTGCGTACATATCTGAGGATCATGCACGTAAATTGGCATAATTTTCTGAGTTACCTACAGAGAATTAAACCCAAATTCGTGACAGCAGGAAATCTGTTTCTGCGCGGTAATCCAAATCTAGTATGAACTTTATAATTAAAGACTTTACTTGGCACAACAATGCAATAAAACTAAGATAAGGAGAGGTTGCTACAGTAGTAACAACTTCCAAGACTCAAATATAAAACAAAAGTACTGTAGTAAAATCATGGGTTGTCTCCCATAAGCGCTTTTCTTTAACGCCTTTCAGCTAGGCGCAGAAAGTGTATATCAAGTATTATCAAGAGATGAAGCATCAACATCATAATTTGTTATAATGATAGAATCAAAAGGTAACTTCATTCTCTTTCTAGGGAAGTTCTCCATACCTTTCTTGAGATGAAATTGATATTTAATATTACCTTCCTTCATATCAATGGTAACACCAACAGTTCGAAGAAAAGGTCTTCCCAATATGATGGGACAAGATGCATTGCATTCAATATCCAAGACAACAAAATCAACGGGGACAAGGTTATTGTTAACCATAATACGAACATTATCAATCCTCCCCAAAGGTTTCTTTATAGCATTATCAGCAAGATTAACATCCAAATAACAATTTTTCAATGGTGGCAAGTCAAGCATATCATAAATTTTCTTAGGCATAACAGAAATACTTGCACCAAGATCACATAAAGCATTACAATTAAATTCATTGACCCTCATCTTAATGATGGGCTCCCAACCATCTTCTAACTTCCTAGGAATAGAAGTTTCAAGTTTTAGTTTCTCTTCTCTAGCTTTTATGAGAGCATTTGTAATATGTTTTGTAAAGGCCAAATTTATAGCACTAGCGTTGGGACTTTTAGCAAGTTTTTGTAAGAACTTTATAACTTCAGAGATGTGGCAATCATCAAAATCTAAACCATTATGATCTAAAGCAATGGGATCATTGTTCCCAATGTTGGAAAAAAATTCAGCAGTTTTATCACAGGCAGTTTCAGCAGTTTTAGCAGTTTCAGGCAGTTTTGCTCGCTTTGCATTAGGAGTAGAAACATTGCTAACACCAATTATTTTACCATTGATAGTAGGAGGTGCAGCAACATGTGGAGCATTAGCATTACTAGTGGTGGTAATAGTCCAACCTTTAGCTACATTATTCTCTTTAGCTAGTTTTTCATTTTCTTCTCTTTCCCACCTAGCATGCAATTCAGCCATTAATCTTATATTCTCATTAATTCTAACTTGAATGGGATTTGCTGTAGTAACAATTTTATTTTCATTATCCCTATTAGGCATAACTTTCAGTTTCAAAAGATCAACATCAGCAGCAAGACTATCAACTTTAGAAGCAAGTATATCAATTTTCCCAAGCTTTTCTTCAACAGATTTGTTAAAAGCAGTTTGTGTACTAATAAATTCTTTAAGCATGGCTTCGAGTCCAGGGGGTGTATTCCTATTATTGTTGTAAGAATTCCCATAAGAATTACCATAACTGTTACCATTATTATAAGGATATGGCCTATAGTTGTTACTAGAATTGTTCCGATAAGCATTGTTGTTGAAATTATTATTTTTAATGAAGTTAACATCAACATGTTCTTCTTGAGCAACCAATGAAGCTAACGGAACATTATTAGAATCAACATTAGTCCTACCACTCACAAGTATAGACATAATAGCATCAATCTTATCACCCAAGGAAGAGGTTTCTTCGATAGAATTTACCTTCTTACCTTGTGGAGCTCTTTCCGTGTGCCATTCAGAGTAATTCATCATCATTTCATCAAGAAGCTTTTTTGCTGCCCCCAAAGTGATGGACATAAAGGTACCTCCAGCAGCTGAATCCAATAGGTTCCGCGAAGAAAAATTCAATCCTGCATAAAAGGTTTGGATGATCATCCAAGTAGTCAGTCCATGGGTTGGGCAATTTTTAACCAAAGACTTCATTCTTTCCCATGCTTGTGCAACATGCTCAGTATCTAATTGCTTAAAATTCATTATGCTACTTCTCAAAGATATAATTTTAGAAGGAGGATAATATCTACCAATGAAAGCATCCTTACATTTAGTCCATGAATCAATACTATTCTTAGGCAGAGATAGCAACCAATCTTTAGCTCTTCCTCTTAATGAGAAAGAAAACAATTTTAACTTTATAATGTCACCATCTACATCCTTATACTTTTGCATTTCACATAGTTCAACAAAATTATTAAGATGGGCAGCAGCATCATCAGAACTAACACCAGAAAATTGCTCTCTCATAACAAGATTCAGTAAAGCAGGTTTAATTTCAAAGAATTCTGCTGTAGTAGCAGGTGGAGCAATAGGTGTGCATAAGAAATCATTATTATTTGTGTTTGTGAAGTCACACAACTTAGTATTTTCAGGAGTATTCATTTTAGCAGTAGTAAATAAAGTAAACTAGATAAAGTAAATGCAAGTAACTAATTTTTGTGTGTTTTTAATATGGCAAACAAGATAGTAAATAAAGTAAAACTAGCAACTATTTTTTCGTGTTTTGTTTTAGTGCAGCAAACAAAGTACTAAATAAAATAAAGCAAGACAAAAACAAAGTAAAGAGATTGGAAGTGGAGACTCCCCTTGCAGCGTGTCTTGATCTCCCCGGCAACAGCGCCAGAAAAAGTTGCTTGATAGCGTGTATACACACGTCCGTTGGGAACCCCAAGAGGAAGGTGTGATGCGTATAGAAGCAAGTTTTCCCTCAGTAAGAAACCAAGGTTATCGAACCAGTAGGAGCCAAGAAGCACGTTGAAGGTTGATGGCGGCGGAGTGTAGTGCGGCGCAACACCAGGGATTCCAGCGCCAACGTGGAACCTGCACAACACAACCAAATTACTTTGCCCCAACGTAACAGTGAGGTTGTCAATCTCACTGGCTTGCTATAACAAAGGATTAGATGTATAGTGTGGAAGATGATTGTTTGCAGAAAACAGTAAAGCGAGTATTGCAGTAGATTGTATTCGATGTAAAAGAATGGACCGGGGTCCACAGTTCACTAGAGGTGTCTCTCCCATAAGAAATAGCATATTGGGTAAACAAATTACAGTTGGGAAATTGACAAATAAAGAGAGCATAACAATGCACATACATGTTATGATGAGTAGTGTGAGATTTAATTGGGCATTACGACAAAGTACATAGACCGCTATCTAGCATGCATCTATGCCTAAAAAGTCCACCTTCAGGTTATCATCCAAACCCCCTCCAGTATTAAGTTGCAAACAACAGACAATTGCATTAAGTATGGTGCGTAATGTAATCAATAAATACATCCTTAGATATAGAATTGATGTTTTATCCCTAGTGGCAACAGCACATCCACAACCTTAGAGGTTGCTGTCACTCCCCCAGATTCAATGGAGGCATGAACCCACTATCGAGCATAAATACTCCCTCTTGGAGTTACAAGCAATGACTTGGCCAGAGCCTCTACTAGCAACGGAGAGCATGCAAGATCATAAACAACACATAGATAGATTGATAATCAACATAGCATAGTATTCATTATTCATCGGATCCCAACAAACGCACATGTAGCTTTACAGATAGATGATCTTGATCATGATAGGCAGCTCACAAGATCTAACAATGATAGCACAATGAGGAGAAGACGACCATCTAGCTACTGCTATGGACCCATAGTCCAGGGGTGAACTACTCACACAGCAATCCGGAGGCGACCATGGCGTTGTAGAGTCCTCCGGGAGATGATTCCCCTCTCCGGCAGGGTGCCGGAGGCGATCTCCTGAATCCCGCGAGATGGGATTGGCGGCGGCGGCGTCTCTGGAAGGTTTTCCGTATCGTGGCTCTCGGTACTGGGGCTATTATCGACGAAGGCTTAAGTAGGCGGAAGGGTAGGTCAGGAGGCGCCACGGGGGGCCCACACCACAGGCCGGCGCGGCCAGGGCCTGGGCCGCGCCGCCCTGGTGTCTGGCCACCTCGTGGCCCCACTTCGTTTCTCCCTCGGTCTTCTGGAAGCTTCGTGGAAAAATAGGACCCTGGACATTGATTTCGTCCAATTCCGAGAATATTTCCTTACTAGGATTTCTGAAACCAAAAACAGCAGAAAACAGCAACTGGCTCTTCGGCATCTCGTTAATAGGTTAGTGCCGGAAAATGCATAATAATGACATATAATGTGTATAAAACATGTGAGTATCATCATAAAAGTAGCATGGAACATAAGAAATTATAGATACGTTTGAGACATATCACAGATCCCAAGAAAACGACATCTATTGCAACAAACATGGACCTCGCATAGGAAAGCGCGCTCGTCGAGTTCCTCCGTGAGCGCTGGGAAATCTTCGCATGGTGTCCAGCTGACATGCCAGGAGTACCCAGGGAACTTGCCGTGCACCACCTCAACATGGATCCAGTAGCGAGGCCAATTAAACAACCTTTGCGGCGTTTTTCGGAACCAAACCGCAAAGCTATGCTGTCAGAAATCGATCGACTCAAAGAAGCTGGTTTTATCAAAGAGTTACATACAGAGGCAACATGGGTAGCTAACCCAGTGTTGGTGCCGAAGAAAAACACAAAAGTCCTTCGCATGTGCGTCGACTTCACATGTATCAGTAAACATTGTCCAAAGGATCACTTTCCCCTCCCGAGGATCAATCAAATTATCGACTCCACAGCAGGTTGTGAATGTCTTTCCTTCCTAGACGCATACTCTGGTTATAACCAGATCAGGTTAAAAGGAGATGATGAAGTCAAAATAGCTTTTATAACACCTTATGGCGTGTTCTCCTATAGAACAATGCCCTTTGGACTGAAAAATGCGGGAGCAACATACCAACGGATAATGCAGAAGTGTCTAGCCACGCAGATTGGCAAGAACGTCCAAGTATATATCGACGATGTCGTCATAACAACAAAGAAAGGGTCAACCTTGATCGAGGATCTGAAGGAAACTTTCGACAACCTTGACAAGTTTTGCCTCAAGTTGAACCCGACAAAGTGCTCTTTTGGCGTTCCTGCAGGGGAACTCCTCGGGTTCCTGGTTTCAGCAAGAGGAATCGAGGCCAATCCAGAGAAGATCCAATCTATCGTGACAATGAGGAAGCCAACAAAGTTAAAGGAGATACAACAGCTGACGGGGCGAGTCGCAGCTTTGAGCAGATTCGTCGCCATGCTAGGAGAAAAGGCGTTGCCGTTTTACGCCTTGATCAAACAAGGAGAGAAATTCCAATGGAATGAAGAAGCAGACATAGCTTTCGAGGATCTTAAGCGCACAATCTCGACATCACCAATCTTGGTGGCGCCTAAGGAGAAGGAGCCTCTCCTGTTATACATCGCAGCCATGCCTCAGGTGGTCAGCACAGTCCTTGTGGTCGAAAGGGAAGAAGAATGCAAACTCCACGGAGTGCAGCGGCCGGTATACTTCGTCAGCGAAGTTTTATCACCCTCAAAATAGTGGTACCCGCAGTACCATAAGTTAGCATATGGAGTGTTTACAACCGCAAGAAAACTGCGACACTATTTTTCGGCGCATCCGATAATAGTGTTTAATGAGGCGCCTTTATCCAATATATTAAACAATCCAGAAGCTACGGGTCGTGTCTCCCTTTGGGGAATAGAGCTTTCCCCTCAGGACATCACATATGAAAAAAGAAAAGCAATAAAGTCACAGATCTTACCAGACTTCATCGCATAGTGGATGGAGCTACAAAATACGGGACCACCAGATTTGTCGAGAACTTGGACTATGAACTTTGACGGGTCCAAAAGGTTAGAAGGAGCTAGAGCTGGTGTCATACTAGTATCACCTCAAGGCGACAAGTTGAAATACGTGCTACGGATGATGTTTCCAAACTCATCCAATAACGAGGCAGAGTACAAAGCACTTATACACGGGATGAAGATGGCGAAAGCTTGCGGAGCAACTCGATTAAAAATCTTCGGTGACTCACAGCTGGTGGATCAACAGGTGATGAACCAGTGCGACGCAGTCAATGACAGTATGATAGCGTACAAGGAAGTATATAATGAACTCGAGAGGTTGTTCGACGGTTGCGAAGTAAATCATATCAGCGGACTTAGCAACGATGAAGCCGATGTTCTTGCAAACATCGGGTCGCAGTGTCTAGCAATACCACCTGGTGTGTTTTGGGAAGAGATAGCTGAAAGATCAACCAAGGCGAAGAAACAGCAGAGGAAGGAGAAGGATGAGAAAGACTCGGGGGCTCCAGCAGCATCATCGCAAGATGAGGACGAACCACACATGATAATGATGGTACAAATTCCTTGGATGCAGTCCTACACAGCATATATCCTAAGGAAATAACTACCCGACGATCCAGTTGAAGCAAGGTGAGTTATCGGATGTTCGAAAGCCTTTACTGTGGTCAAAGGAGAGCTATACAAACGAAGTATTTCGGGAGTACTACAGAGATGCGTCACACCCGAAGAAGGAAGGCTTATTCTGAAGGATGTACACGAAGGAGTGTGTGGACATCATGCAAGCAGTCGAGCTATAGCAGCCAAAGTTTTTAGAGCAGGATTCTATTGGTTGACAGCAATCAAGGATGCAAAGGACATAGTGCGTACTTGCGATGCGGCGTGCCAAAGATTTGCCACCGTATTCCCTTAAAGTTTGCCTCATCCATAACAATTGAGTGCATCCACTTGCGGCGGCAATATATTCGGCTTCGGCGGTGGAGAGAAATATACAATTTTGCTTCTTAGAAGACCAACATACCAAGGACCTACCAACACATTGGCAAGCCCCGGAAGTTGATTTCCTATCACCCTTGTCTCCCGCCTGATGACCCACAAGTATAGGGGGTGTATCGTAGTATCTTCGATAAGTAAGAATGTCGATCCCAACGAGGAGCAGAAGGTGTTGACAAGCAGTTTCGATGAAGGATTCACTGTAAATGCTCACAGACAAGTATTCAGGGGGTTTTGATGTAGCAGATGAATAAAGTACGAGTAAGTAAAGTGCGAGAGTAACAATTGCAGCGAGTGGCCCAATCCTTTTTAGCACAAAGGACAAGCCGGTTTGTTTACTTATAATGACCAAACGTTCCTGAGGACACACGGGATTTTAGTCTAGTACTTTCGCTACATACGGCTAATTAATCTTCATTGTTTTGATAAGTGTTGTGTGGGTGAACCTATGCTAATGTACCGCCCTTCCTAGGACTAATACATACTTGTGATTATACCCCTTGCAAGCATCCGCAACTACAAGAAAGTAATTAAGATAAATCTAACCACAGCCTTAAACTCTGAGATCCTGCTATCCCTCCTGCATCGATATACCAACGGGGGCTCAGGTTTCTGTCACTCCGGCAACCCCGCAATTGGCAAACGAGTACAAGATGCATTCCCCTAGGCCCATAAAGGTGAAGTGTCGTGTAGTCGACGTTCACACGACACCACTAGAAGAATAACACCACAACTTAAATATCATAACATTGAATATTACTCAACCATACTTCACTACTAACATTTAGACTTCACCCATGTCCTCAAGAACTAAACGAACTACTCACGAGACATCATATGGAACATGATCAGAGGTGATATGATGATGAATAACAATCTGAACATAAACCTTGGTTCAACGGTTTCACTCAATAGCATCAATAACAAGTAGAAATCAACACCGGGAGAGTTTCCCCTATCAAACAATCAAGATCAAACCCAAATTGCTACAGCGGTGACGATGTGCAGCGGTGGAGACGGCGGTGATGATGATGAAGATGATGATGATGGTGATGGAGATGATGTCCAGCTCGATGACGGTGACGATGGCGTCGATTTCCCCCTCCGGGAGGGAATTTCCCTGGCGGAACTCAGCCTGCCGGAGAGCTCTTTTCTCTCTGGTGTTCTCCGCCTCGCAGAGGCGGCTGTGACGCTCCGCGACTATTTCCCTGGGGCTTAGGTTTTCGGGACGAAGGCGTACGCGAAGAAAAGGAGGCGAGAGGGGGCTGTGGGCCCCCCTCCTCACAGGGCGGCGCGGCCAGGCCTTGGGCCGCGCCGGCCTATGGGGTGGGCCCACCTCGGGTCCCCTCTTCTCCCCCTTCTGACTCCCTTCGTCATCTGGAAAAATAGGATTTTTCATATAATTTCCGTCAGCTGTTGATCTTCCGAAATATTGCATTCTGACGGTGCTTTTTCCAGCAGAATCCTGGCTCCGGTGCGCGATCCTCCAATAATCATGAAACATGCAAAATAGATGAAATAACATAAGTATCATCTCCAAATATGAAATATATCAATGAATAACAACAAATTATGATATAAAATAGTGATGCAAATTGGACGTATCAACTCCCCCCAAGCTTAGACTTCGCTTGTCCCCAAGCGAAACTGAACTCGATAAACAGAACCACATGTTTATGGAGTGAGGAGTCGATAAATAAAATACGGACAAGAAGCTTCACATTCATTCACACAAGATATTTTAGTAAACAACTTTCTCATATAATTCAACTTGAAACAAGTATAAGGTAATCACAAATAAAGGTGCATAAGAAATCATAGTTGGTGATGGCAAACTTCGTTCTTGGTCAAAGAACAGTTAACAGATTATACTTATCTATTGAGCAGCGATCTCATGTTAAAGTTTATATGGCACAACTTGCATACTCAATCATAATAACCTCCTCATGATCATTGATAACTTGCAAAGCTATATTCATTCAGATAAAACTTGTACTAAACAAGGAAGAATAAAAAACATGATGAAGCAAATCACAATATAATGGTTTGATCACAACAACTCAAATGCTTGCTTAAGATGGAGGGAAATAGGTTTACCGACTCAACATAGAGTAAAAGACAGGCCCTTCGCAGAGGGAAGCAGGGATTAAATCATGTGCTAGAGCTTTTTCAGTTTTGAAATCATATAAAGAGAATGAAAGTAACATTTTGAGAGGTGTTTGTTGTTGTCAATGACTGGTAGCGGGTACTCTAACCCCCTTGCCAGACAAACTCCCGAAGAGCGGCTCCCATAAAGTTTTATTTTTGGTTGGCACTCCTTCCAACCTTTGCTTACACAAACCATGGCCAACCGAATCCTCGGGTGCCTGCCAACAATCGCATACCATGAAGGAGTGCCTTTTTATTTTAGTTTTATTATGATGACACTCCCCCCAACCTTTGGTTACACAAGCCATGGCTAACCGAATCCTTCGGGTGCCGTCCATCAATCACATACCATGGAGGAGTGTCTATTTAGGTTAATTAACTTGGGACTGGGAATCCCATTGCCAGCTCTTTTTGCAAAATTATTGGATAAGCAGATGAAGCCACTAGTCCGTTGGTGAAAGTTGCCCAACAAGATTGAAAGATAAAACACCACATACTTCCTCATGAGCTATAAAACATTGACACAAATAAGAGGTAATAAATTTTTGAATTGTTTTAAAGGTAGCACACGAAGTATTTACTTGGAATGGCAGGAAATACCATGTAGTAGGTAGTTATGGTGGACACAAATGGCATAGGTTTTGGGTTAAGGTTTGGATGCACGAGAAGTATTCCCTCTCAGTACAGGTCTTTGGCTAGCAAGGTTAATTAGCAAGCATAAGAGTCAAGGGAGACAAACAAATATACATGTGATAGAAACAATCATGCAGCTTCCTTGTAAGCACCAACAATTTTAACTTCAGAATAATAAGCTATGAGCTAACAAGAAAGAAAGATAATGAAACAACTACATGTATTTCTCTTTTCTAATTAAACCTCAAAGTTTTGTTGCTATTTACCAATGCTAAGTTTGCCAAAACCAAATAGATTTATTTAGTGCTCCCAAAGTGGTACCAATACTAATAACAAGATCAATCATATAATAAGGATTGCAAACTAAAATAAGATGTGCAATATGTAAATGATAAGACTTCTCATTAATATTCCATAACGATAACTCACACCAAGGGATACATAGACAACCAACTAAAGGAGAGATACTTCCACACTACAACCCATTTTATATGATAACTTCCCTACTCATGATATGACACTACTTGACAGTAAAAAGTAAAAGATAGTGATGATGTGATACCGCGGCACTCCCCCAAGCTTGGAACAAACCAAGGGGATGCCAATACCGATGATGAATTACTCCTTCGGTGATGGTGGTGATGAATTCCCATCATCAGACTTCCAAGGAAGAGGCTCTCCATCAACAAACGACATCTTGGTCTCGAGAATCCTGAAACTAGCAGCATAACTTATGCGTTTAAACCTGTTTTCATACTCACAGTTCTGATTCTGAAAGTCATAGAGTTGAGCTTGGAGTTTGTTGGTGGTGTCGTGAAGCGAGAGGATGTCATCCCACAGCTTTGCAGTCTCCTTCTTGTGTCCATCAATAAGTTCAGACACAATCTTGTGGAAGATATCTGTCGGGGGGAAGACCCCGGATAGGGCAATGGACGCGGAGCAGCCGGCTGGCCACTGGCCGGCTCGCGGCAAAGGCCGGCTGAGGAGCAGCCGGCTGGCGCCGTGGCCGGCTGGTCCGGAAGCCGGCTGGCTCTAGGTCCTAGTCGGCCTGGCTACGGCCACCAATGCTGTAGCTGGGCCGGCTTCTACAAGCCATATCCGACTGGGGTTTGTACCTCAGACCGACTCGAGGCTGGCGAGTCTTGCACTGGAAGGAACCGGGTTGGTGATCCGGGTTCCGAAAGTCCACGCTGACTCCATCTTCCGTAAAACGCGGGGCACTGTGGAGCAATAGTGCCACGCGCCGGACAGGCCGCCAGGGCTTACGACGATCCGTACTGGCTACAGTGGCTGACGGCGACAGGGACACCTCCTCTCCATACCGCTGACCGTGGCAGCCGGATGGGACAGGCCACGATGCCTCAACGGCTCCTGACGTCACCGCCTCGGGAAGGAGCGGAAGCTGGAGCCGGCCAAGCCGGCCAGTAAACTATAGGGTCTTATATGTAAAGTGCCGGCGCCTATATAAGCCGCACTACCCCCTCTCGTGCAGGGGATCGATCATTTTCTTACTTCACTCCACCCATAGAGCTGCCCTGAGAGAGAGACCATCGTCTCCCTTAGCCTCCCAGGAGCAGCCGGACATAGCTCTAGGAGCACCATTGTATTGTGTGATCATCATATACACTCATAGCAGGAGTAGAGGTTTTACCTCCATCGGAGGGCCTCGAACCTGGGTACGTCGCCGTGTCGCTCGTGCCCATACCCGCATCCGGATACCGCCGTGAGATCCCTCAGGAACCACTTCGATTAGCCACCCTATGGCATATGCCGTGACGATACCACGACATTTGGCGCCCACCGTGGGGCCCTGAGCATCCTCGGCCGGTGTTTT
Organism: Lolium perenne; assembly: GCF_019359855.2. Lineage (NCBI taxonomy): Eukaryota > Viridiplantae > Streptophyta > Magnoliopsida > Poales > Poaceae > Lolium > Lolium perenne. The sequence continues at coordinate 107,012,415 of NC_067246.2, read as the reverse complement.
CATCCGGACGGGCCTCACCATCACCACCGGCGAGCGAGTCGCTTCAGGCTTGATCTGGAGATTCGGCTCCCTCGACTGCGTCAGCGACAACGCTGGCTGCTTCGCTGACCGGCCCTTCCCAGCCGGCGGCAGCGTCATCTCCTTCGGCGGCCACGACGTCTACGTCGCTACCGTCGCACCGCCGTGCTACCCGCGGCAGGTCCTGCGCTGCACAAGCCCTCCTCCGCGAGCCGGCAGCAGCGCTCCCGCCAGCCCCGTCGTCGTGCAAGTCATGATGGCTGGCGAGGAGCTCCCCACCAAGAACCCGCGCACCCGTGGCCCCAACCTGGAGCGCAACGTCGACCCCAACGCCTCCGGCTCGGGCCCAAAGGCGCCACCACCACCGTCCCGGCTGGACGAAGTCCGGGCGAAGCTGAGCACCCCGCTCACGCCTGGCGGCGACCCCACCACCATCGAGGCGGATCTGGAGGCGCACCGCCAGCTCCTCCTCAAGAAAACCGAAGAACTGGCTGCTGCTAAGCGCCAGATGGAGATCACCCAGCGCGAGTACAACCGCGCCCACGGCCTCACTCCAGGCGGCGACGGTCCCAGCCGAGCCGGTCAGATCCGCCGCAGAGGCCGCGACCTTGGCGCTGAGATCGCCCGCGACGGCGCTCCTTCGCCGACTCTGTCCGCGGAGCTACCCGTCTACAACACCCCCGACAAGAACATGCGCGCGGCACAAGCCGCCGCAGAAGAGCTGAACCGCCTTGAAGGCGAAGAGTTACGCCGCCAAACCATGCGGGTGACTGAGCTGCTCAACGCAGCCAACAAGCAGGCGGCCGACCCCAGGTACGTCAATGCCCCCAGAGCTTCTCACGCTCGTGGCGCTGCAGGCAACGACAGGGAAGGCGCCAGGGACACGGCCGAGTCCGCCTCCCCAGCACCAAGCCGGCACCGTGACTCCCGGGCCACGCACGCAAGTTCGGGCCGGCCGAGCCACCAGCCGAGCGGCAGCAGCCGCAGCCGGCCTCCCCCGAGCCGGAACCAGGAGCAAGACTCCGAGCCCCGCCGTCAGCACCGGCCGGCTCCAGAAGCAGCCGGCACACGCCAGCCGGCACGCTCCCGGCTGGGCCCCCGCATCGAGCCCACCGACGCCAGAGACCGCCTCGATCGGCTGGTCGAATCCCGCATCGCGGAAGAGGAGGCGCCGGCTTGCCCCAAGTGCTTCGGGCCCCGCATCGCCAACGAGCCCGTGCTCGACGGCTTCCAGCTCCCCCGCGACACGCCCAAGTACGACGGCACCGCCAAGCCGGAGGACTGGCTGCAGGACTACTCCACCGCAGTCGGCATCTCTCGAGGCAACAAGCGATGGGCGGTACGCTACTCCCCCCTGATGCTGGTCGGCTCCGCCCGCACCTGGCTCAACAACCTGCCAGCCGGCAGCATCAACGGCTGGCTGGATTTCGAAGAGGCCTTCGTCAGCAACTTCACCGGCACCTACCGCCGGCCGGGTCGCCCTCAGCAGCTTGAGATGTGCAAGCAGGGCCCGGACGAGACGGATCGCGCGTACCTGACGCGCTGGTGCGAGATGCGCAACTCCTGCGAGGGCGTGCACGAGATCCAGGCCATCAGCTTCTTCATGGGAGGCTGCCGGAACACCATGCTGTGGCACAAGCTGCGCCGTAGTGACCCCAAGTCGATGGCCGCCTTGATGGCCATCGCGGACAAGTACGCGCTGGCCGAAGAAGCCGGCAAGGCGCCGGCTGACCCAGCACCGGCTCCCTCCAGGCGGGACCACCACAAGCCGGCTGAGCACAAGCCGGCAGACGGCGCCTCTCATGGCAGCCGGCGGGACAACTACCGCGGCAAGCGTCACAGTGACCAGCCGGACCGCCGGTACGGCTCCGCCCACGTAGCCGCCGTGGCAGACAACGCGGCAGGCGGCAGCCGCCGCCAGAAGCAAGACCGGCAGTGGAAGCCGAAGTACACCTTCGAGCAGATGCTCGACTCGCCGTGCAAGTACCACAGCGGCAAGAACCCCTCCAACCACACCACCCGCGACTGCCACTTCATGAAGCGGCTGACAAGCGGTGAACCTCTCCCGCCTCCACCCCCGCCCCCACCAGCCGGCGGGCCGGGTGGCCAAGCCGGCGCAGAGAACGCCAACCTCGAGCACCACGAGGCTAACCAAGTGCACCATGCCGGCCGATATCTGGCCGAAGATGCTACCTACATCATCTTCACCTCCGAGCCTGAGGACAAGACGAGCCAGCAGAGCCGTTCCCTCGAGGTCAACGCGGTCATACCACCGGTCCCCCAGTACCTAAACTGGTCAGAGCAGGCCATCACTTTTGATCGCCGCGACACACCAGCTGTCCTGCCGAAGCCGGGCAGCTACGCCATGGTCCTCGACCCCACCATCGGCACAACCCGGCGCAGCGTGCGTTTTTCGCGCGTCCTCATCGACGGCAGCAGCAGCATCAACATCCTCTACCGCGACACCGCCCGCAAGCTGGGCATCCAGGAGGCCGAGTTGCGCCCCACCCCCACCGTCTTCCACGGCATCGTGCCAGGCCACTGCTGTCAGCCGATCGGCCGGATCACGCTGGAGGTGATGTTCGGGAAGCCGGATCACTTCCGCACCGAGAGAATCGAGTTCGAGGTGGTGGACCTCGTGAGTCCCTACCACGCGCTCCTGGGCAGGCCGGCCCTGACCAAGTTCATGGCGGTGCCCCATTATGGGTACCTGAAGATGAAGCTGCCTGGCCCCAAGGGGGTTATCACCGTAGCCGGCGACTATCGCCGCTCCATGGACTGCGCCACGCAGAGCTCCAAGATGGCCCAGACGCTGGTCATCGCCACCGAGAAGCAGCTCATCCACGATGCCGTCGCCCTCGCCAAAGCCGCGCAGACAGACATGCCGGCTGCAGGCAACCCGGCTGGGACGACTCACTTCCAGCCGGCCGACAACACCAAGAAGATCCTGCTGGACCCGGCGCAGCCGGACAAGTACGTCACCATCGGTGCCGGCTTGAGCAAGAAATAGGAAAGCGAGCTCACCAGCTTCCTCCGTGAGAATCGGGACATCTTCGCATGGACTCCAAGAGACATGCCGGGTGTGCCGAGGGAGTTGGCTGAGCACCACCTCCACGTCCGGCCTGAAGCCAAGCCGGTGAAGCAGCCTCTCAGGCGCTTCGCCGAAGAACGAAGGAAGGCCATCGGTGAAGAAATCGCCCGGCTCCTAGCTGCCGGCTTCATCATGGAAGTGCTGCACCCGGACTGGTTGGCGAACCCGGTCCTGGTTTTGAAGAAGAACGGCTCCTGGCGCATGTGTATCGACTACACCAGCCTGAACAAGGCGTGCCCGAAGGATCCCTTCCCCCTGCCGCGCATAGATCAAGTCATAGACTCGACTGCCGGCTGTGAACTGTTGTCTTTCCTAGACGCCTATTCAGGCTACCACCAGATTCCTTTGAATCCGGCTGATCAAATAAAGACTTCGTTCATTACCCCGTACGGGGCTTATTGCTACACGACTATGCCGTTCGGCTTGAAAAATGCAGGCGCCACCTACCAAAGGTGCATGCAAAAATGCTTGCAGGATCAAATCGGCAGAAACATTCACGCATATGTGGATGATGTCGTTGTAAAGACCAAGGAGACGACTACCCTCCTTGATGACCTGAGAGAAACCTTCACCAATCTGAGAAGATTTCGGATGAAGCTCAACCCGGCCAAGTGCACATTCGGCGTGCCGTCTGGCCAGCTCCTTGGCTACCTCGTCTCTCAGTGAGGGATCGAAGCCAACCCGGACAAGATCAGTGCCCTGGAGAAGATGGAACTGCCGCAGTGCCTCAAGGACGTCCAGAAGTTCGCTGGCTGCCTGGCTTCCTTGAGCCGCTTCGTCAGCCGGCTGGGGGAGAAGGCACTGCCCCTGTATCAATTGATGAAGAAGGCGGACAAGTTCGTCTGGTCACCGCAGGCAAAGGAAGCTTTCCGTGACTTGAAGCGCGTGCTCTCAACCGCGCCAATCCTTGCAACGCCGGCTTCAATGGAGCCGATGCTGTTGTACATCGCAGCCACCAATCGAGTGGTTAGCGTTGTCCTGGTGGTGGAGCGCAAAGAAGACGGCAGGGAGCAGCTGGTCCAGCGTCCAGTCTACTACCTTAGCGAAGTGCTCTCCCAGTCGAAGCAAAACTACCCCCACTACCAGAAGGTCACCTACGGCGTCTACATGGCGGCCAAGAAGCTCAAGCACTACTTCCAAGAGCACCTCATCAAGGTGGTTGCCACAGCGCCCTTGGCGGAAATCATCGGCAGCAAGGATGCCAACGGCCAGGTTGCCAAGTGGGCCCTGGAGCTAGCCGCCCACACCATCCTCTACGAGCCACGCACAGCCATCAAGTCGCAGATCCTCGCGGACTTCTTCGTCGACTGGGCTGAGATGCAGTACCTGCCGCCTGTGCCGGATTCCACACACTGGAAGATGCACTTTGACGGTTCGAAGATGCGCAACGGCTTGGGAGCCGGCATCGTCCTCACCTCTCCCAAGGGAGATCGGCTGGACTACGTCCTGCAGATCCACTTCGCCGCATCCAACAATGTGGCGGAATATGAAGCGCTCATTCATGGGCTGAAGCTGGCCAAGGAGATTGGCGTGCGTCGCATACTTTGCTTCGGCGACTCTGACTTGGTTATACAGCAAGCATCTGGCGACTGGGACGCGAAGGACGCCAACATGGCCTCATACCGCTTCCATGTCCAGCAGCTATCCGGCTTCTTCGACGGCTGCGAATTCCACCATGTGCCACGAGCAAACAACGAGGCGGCTGACGCCTTGTCCAAGATTGGCTCAACCCGGCAAGCCATTCCGCCGGGCATCGCCTTGGCGGTTCTCAAGAAGCCGTCCATCATACCGTCACCGGATTCAGATTCAATATTCGTGCCGGCTGACCCGGGGGCTGCTCAGCCGAACCCGGGGGCTTCATCGCCCAAGTCGGGGGCTAACAAGCCGAACCCGCCGGCTACCATGCCGAACCCGGGGACTTCTCAGTCCAACCCGGGGGCTTCATCGCCAAACTCGGGGGCTAGCAAGCCGAACCCGCCGGCTAGCAAGCCGAACCCGGCGACCATGCAGTCGGATCCGGAAGCTCCCACGCAGGAGGCCCTGTTGGTTAGCGTATTCGAGATAAGATGCGTACCTTCATGGGCACAAGAATTCCTCTCCTACCTCACCGACGGTGTGCTGCCTGATGATAGAGTCCAGGCCAGGCAGATTGAGAGAAGGGCCAAGGCCTATACAATCATCAACCACCAGCTGTACAAACGCAGCGTAAGTGGGGTGTTCCAGCGGTGCGTCGAGCCGGCTGAAGGGATTGAACTCCTACGGGAAATCCATCAAGGAGAGTGCGGACATCACGCCTCATCCAGAGCCATAGTGGCCAAAGCCTTTCGGCACGGTTTTTACTGGCCGACTACGCTCAGAGACGCAGAAGAGTTGGTGAAGAGGTGCAACGGCTGTCAGCGCTTCGCAAAGAAAAGACACCAGCCGGCTTCCACCTTGAAAACCATCCCCATCACATGGCCATTTGCCGTATGGGGCTTGGATATGGTAGGCCCATTCAGAACGGCGCGAGGCGGCATGACACACCTCTTGGTGATGATTGACAAATTCACCAAGTGGATCGAAGCCAAGCCAATCAAGAAGCTGGATGGCTCCACAGCCGTCACATTCCTCAAGGAAATCATCGTGAGGTTCGGCTACCCCCACAGCATCATCACTGACAACGGCAGCAACTTCTCCCAAGGCATCTTCTCTCGCTATTGCGGGGAAATGGGGATCCGGATGGCCCTATCTTCTGTGGCGCACCCAGAGTCCAACGGACAAGTGGAAAAGGCTAACGGCTTAGTCCTAGCCGGCATCCGGCCCCGGCTGATGGAGCCGCTGGAGCGAGCAGCCGGCTGCTGGATTGAAGAGCTGCCCAATATGCTGTGGAGCCTGCGCACAACGACAAACCGCTCAGTCGGCTTCACACCATTTTTCCTCGTATACGGGGCCGAAGCCGTCCTGCCGACTGATATCGAGCACGACGCGCCAAGGATCAAGCTCTACACTGAAGCCGAGGCCAAAGAAGCTCGCGAAGATGGAGTTGACCTGGTCGAAGAGGCCCGGCTGCTGGCTGCGTCTAGATCTACCATTTACCAGCAAAGCCTCCGACGCTATCACAGCCGGAAGGTCCAGCCCTTAGCATTCTGAGAAGGAGACCTAGTGCTCCGGCTGATCCAGCGGACAGCCGGACAGCATAAACTGGCATCCCCATGGGAGGGTCCCTTCATCGTGAGCAAGGCAGTAGGCAATGATTCCTACTATCTCATAGATGCCCAAGAGGCTAAGAAAAACAAGCCGGACAAGGCTGACGAGGAGACTAAACATCCCTGGAATGTCAACTTACTCCGCCCATTTTACACATGAGAGCAGGAATGTATGTATCCCTTGTATCCCTTTTGTAAGCTATGAAAAAGCACGCGCCAAGAGCGCCGTTTCCGACAAGTTTTTCGCGTACTTTACCTCTGTTTCGCCAATTGGCTTGAACCCTCTCACGCGGTCGGCTCAGTAACGTGATCCGGTTTCCGACAGCCGGCTTCCGATCCAGCTACAGACCGCAACCCGGCTGTCCGGCTGGCGGGAGCAAGGCCTAGGGAGCCGACACGCGAAAAACGACTAAGGGAAAGAGTAAAAGCGAGTTGACTTGCAACTTTTCATGAAAGTGCCGGATTGCCGAATTCAGCTCGTTCGACTGAAATCATCACCTCACCCAGCGGCCCGCTCTTGATCCGGCGACGGATCGCAAGTCGGACGTACGACCGGCAAGAGCACAGCCAAAGAGTGGGGCGGATGGGAAAAAGCGAACGAGTCGAAAGAAAGCAACTCGGCACACAAATGATTAACAAACACATTAAAGTGTGACATAATTAAAGGACGATAATATTCATACATGCGCACCCGGCATCCCGGGGATTTAATAAATTGTCTTGGCAAAAGAACAACTGGAAAGACAGGTAAAACTAAGACGCGGCTGGAGAAGGACCAGCCGGAGGAGCGTCCACGGAGCCGGCTGCCGGGTCGTCTTCGGGCTCGTCTTCCGCCTCCTCATCTTCCATGTAGTCCTCATCAGATGGAGGAGGGTTCGGGTCCGCGACGAAGAGGGCCTTGTCGACGAAGTCGGCGATGGTGCTGGCTCGAGCAAGACGGGCGGCCTTATATTCGGCTGGGAGCTTGTCCTCCACGCTGGCTCGCCGGAACTCAAGCTGCCCCAGGTCCACCTCGTTGTACTAAGAGAGGACGAAGGACAGCGCCATGTCGGCGCCAGCGCGCGTGGCCGACTCCTTCCAGTCGAGGAAGCGATCCGGCGCCCGCTCCATCAGGGAGGTGAGGCTGGAGATATCTTGCGGCACCACCTCCTCAGGCCACAGCATCGGCGCCAGCTCTTCAACCGCCTTCCGGAGCTCCCAGCCGAGCTTGGTGATGGGCTCGACGCGGGCAGCCATGGACGCCATGTGATCCTCCATGGAGAAATACTCCGAGCTGCCCTCGCCGGTCTCCTGCCTCCTGGACTCGCGCGCAATGCCAACGGCTGCCAAAGCCGCGTCCTGCGTCTCCGGGAAGGCCGCTGCAAGAAGAAGCAAGTCAGAAATCATCGAAGCCGAAATAAGCTGAAAAATGCAAATTTTCGAAGTCCTAAGCCAAAAGGAAAAGCCTGGCGGCAGCCGGCAAGAACCGACTGCCACCAGCCCGAAGATGGAGATAGCAAAGACATCAGAAGTTTCTGCTGCCGGCTGCCAACGAAAGCCGGCAGCCGACAGCCGAAAGCCGGCAAAGGGAAAGGAACATTAAGGTGCACTCACCCGCCAAGCCGCGATCAAGTGCGCCAATCTCATCCGTCCAGCGCTTGGCGGTAGCCGTCAGCTCCGTGGACTTGGCGGTGACCTCCTCTTGCAGCGCAAGCCGCTGCTTCTCCACCTCCGTTAGCCGCCGGCTCAGATCGTCCACCTTCTCCTTCTCCGCCGTCCTAAGGGAGTTGAGCTCAGAGAGGTGGTTCTGCTCCAGCAGGCGCAGCCGTGTCAGCTCCTGCTCAGCTAGCTTGAGCTTGGCGGCTGAAGAACGGCCCGCCTCCTCGCTCTCGGCGCACTGGGCGCGAGCAGCCCGGAGATCCGACTCCAGCCGCGGGACCTTGGCGGCTTCAACTGCGAGGCAGCCGGAAAGAAACGTCAGCCAACGAAGATTCAAAAGAAAATAAGACATCGAGTCGAAAGAAGCAAGAGCTCACCCTTGGCGGTTCCCAGCTCGCGGGCCAAGTCAGCCCAGTCCAGCTTGGCCTTGTGGCAATGGGTAACGGCGCGATTGTACAAAGTGGTGCGCCGATCCATCACAGCCTAAGGAAAAAAGAAAGTCAGTCAGCTAGGCGAAACCCGGGCCGGCTCCGAGCAGCCGGCCCATGCCTCGGAGGGCTACCAGGATGATAACCAAATCAAAAAACAGATAAAGCTTACCTTGCCGGCTTCCTCCACCTTGGCAACGCTGGCCGCGGTCTCGGCAGCCCTGGCCTTGAGGTGGGCCTGCAGGCTAGAGAAGAACATCTCCACCGATGCTTGGCCAGGGTTCCCCTCCCGGCTGGTCACCTCGTAGGAGTCGGCGCGGAGCCACGCCTGCTCCATGGTGGCAGCCGAGCCAAGGCTGGAGTCGGAGGCGGATGGCACCTGAAGAAGAAGAGCGCCCTTGGCCACGTGCAGGCCCTGCTGCGACGCCGATGGGGCTTCCGTCCTCACCAGTGCGCGCGAGTCGGCGCCCTCCGTGCGCGCCGGCTCATCCCTTGCCGGCTCCCGCCTGGCTGGCTCATCCCTCGTCGGCTCCAGCGGCGGCGACGCTCCGGGCGCAGCAGATGGCCCAGCCGGCGCAGCTGTCTCCGGCGCTCGAGGTGCCCCTCCGGGCTCTCATCCAGCACCACCACGCTTGGCGGGCGCCGGCTCCGGTCGCAGCGGCGCAGCTCTGCCGGCTCCGGCTCCGGTCGCGGACGGTGCAGCCCTTCCGGCTCCGGCTCCGGGTGAAGGCGGCATGCCCCGGCCGGCCTCGCAGCAGCGGGGTCCGGAAGGCGAGTCCGGCGCGGGAACATGTCGTCCAGCGTCGGCTCCCGAGTCGGCTCGACCCGCGTGCCGCGATCAGGCGCTGAGGCCAGCGGCACGGCGAAGGAAGGTGCCCCTGCGGAAGGCGCAGCACCCGCAGCGGCGGTGGCGTAGGAGCGCGCGATGAAGGCTGCGGCGTCGGCTCCCTCCTTTGGCGCAGCGGCGGCGACGCGACGCGCGGAGCCTGCCGGGAGCCGCCACCCTGGGCAAACTTGATGGGAGCCCTAGCCGGACAAACAAAGAGAAGATAAGCATAAAAAGTAAGGAAAGAAAAGGAATCAAACAAGAAAGAGAAAGAGAACTCACCCGGCCTGCTCCGGAACCTTCTTCGGCTGCTGCCGGCGGAGCTTCTTCGCCTTCGCCTCCAAGGCGGCAGTGGAGCGAGGCTCGCTGGCCCGCTTCTTCCCCTGGCGCGCCGAAGTCGCCGTGGTGCTTGGCGGCCTCGCGCGCAGGGGCACGGCCGGGATCGGCCCCGTGCCGGACGTCGCCGGCTCCTCGTCCTCCTGCTGCTCTGGTGAGGGGGGTGGATTGTGCTCCCCCTGGCCGCCTAGATCAGGCGCCTACAGCAGGTCGTCGTCGCCGGCCTGGTCGCCGGCTTGGTCAGCCGGATCGACGTGATCCGGCGTCCACCTCCTCGTCGCCAGGTCGCCATCCTCGGTGTTATGGCGCTCAAAGAGCTAGAAACACAGAAAAAGCATGAGCAAACAACAAGCCAAAAATTGGCAGAAGCAAAAGGAAGTCGGCCTCGCAGCCGCAAGCCGGAAGCCGGCGAAAAACACAAGCTTACCCGTTCGGGCGGGTGGTCCCTGTCGCGGGGCGCCAGCCCGTAGTTCCAGTCGTCCGGCATGTTTACCTTGGTGATGTTGTTCACCCGGCTGGCCACCTGGGCCTTGGTGAGCACCGCCCTGGACGTCCGGTTCGGGTCGAACCGGCCGGACATGTGCCCGATTTTGTGGGTGCGCCTCTGGAGCGGCAGCACCCGGCGCTCAGCGATGGTGCAGAGGAGATCCTCCGCAGTCAGCCCGTTCTCGACGGCTGCCCCCAAGAAGTCCCAGAGCTGGTTCACCTCGGCGTCCGGATCCGACGTGCGGGCGTTGTGGCTCCAGTTGATCCGGCTGACTGGAGGAGCCGGGTTGAACTCCGGCAGGTTGATCCGGTCGACGAGCTGCCCCTCGTTGCGCACATAGAAGAACGACATCTGCCAGTTCTTCACCGAGTCAACGGTGGGGATCTTGGGGAAGGGCGTACCAGGCCGGGTGTAGATCGAGGAGGCGCCACAGGCTCGCAGGCGGCCCTCGGTGGTTTGCGCCTTCAAGTAGAACAGCCGGCTCCAGAAGTCGATGTCTGGCCACAAGCCGGCGTAGGCCTCCATGAACGCCACGAAGCAGCTGAGGAGGACGCACGCGTTGGCCGGCAGGTGGTGCGGCTGCAGGCCGAAGTTGTCGAGGAACTGCCGGAAGAAGGTTGAAGCCGGCAGGCCCAGCCCGCGATCAAGGTGCGCGCCGAAGACGACGCGCTCGCCGAGCTGCGGCTCGGGCTCCGTCTCCTCGCCAGGCGCCCGACAGACCACCGCCGACGGGATCCGGCGGAGGCGCACCAGCCGCTCGATGTCGTCCTCCCGCATGTATGAGCCCCTCCACGATCCGCTGGCGGAGGCCATTGTCGAAGAAGAGGAAGAGGTTGACCACGAGAGGCGAAACGGCGACGAAGAGCCTTGCGACGGCGGCGGCGATGGCGGCGGCTGAGGACGCTCCGTGGAAACGCGCGGCCCCGTGGCGCCGGATTGGTGGAGTGGCGGCGGCGGCCCGGCGGGAGAACGTCGGGGCAGCTGCTCGCCGGAGTTCGCCAGGAGTGTTGGCGTGCGACGGAGCGCTCGAGCGAAGAAAGGAGAGAGCTTGAGTGAGAGGACGAAGAGCGCGAGGAAGAAGAAGGGCGCCTCGGTACCGCTACCGGGGGCATTTATAGCCGCCTGGCGCGCCAGTTGCGCGGCCACGTGGCGATCGTGGGCCACGATCGGGATTTACTGCGCTGTAACTCCCCCCACGACGGCAGCGGTTACCGAAAACGGCCACACCACGTCCCCCACTACCGCACCGGATTCGGCGGGAACATTGATGTGACCGGACGAACCGACCGCAGCGCCAGGCGTCAGACCGGTCAAGTCGGGTACAGGACCCGAGGCGGCGGAGACTCCGGCGCGCCGCAAGCCGGAGCTGGACAATAAGTTCAACTCAGACTAAAAGTCGTCAACAAGGCGGAGGCGCCACCAAAACTTGCGAGAAAACAAAAGCTGCATAAGTGTAAAAAGCGGCCGGCTAGAAGCAGCCGGCGGAAACGAGCCGGATGAGGGCGCAGCCGGCTGAATGGAAATTCTCAGTCAGCCCCTCCAAGTGCCGTCAAATATATTCGAGAAGCCAGGAAAACCTGCCTAGGTCCTTCTAGACGCAGGACCTTGCCAGCTTCGGGGGCTAATGTCGGGGGGAAGACCCCGGATAGGGCAATGGACGTGGAGCAGCCGGCTGGCCACTGGCCGGCTCGCGGCAAAGGCCGGCTGAGGAGCAGCCGGCTGGCGCCGTGGCCGGCTGGTCCGGAAGCCGGCTGGCTCTAGGTCCTAGTCGGCCTGGCTACGGCCACCAATGCTGTAGCTGGGCCGGCTTCTACAAGCCATATCCGACTGGGGTTTGTACCTCAGACCGACTCGAGGCTGGCGAGTCTTGCACTGGAAGGAACCGGGTTGGTGATCCGGGTTCCGAAAGTCCACGCTGACTCCATCTTCCGTAAAACGCGGGGCACTGTGGAGCAATAGTGCCACGCGCCGGACAGGCCGCCAGGGCTTACGACGATCCGTACTGGCTACAGTGGCTGACGGCGACAGGGACACCTCCTCTCCATACCGCTGACCGTGGCAGCCGGATGGGACAGGCCACGATGCCTCAACGGCTCCTGACGTCACCGCCTCGGGAAGGAGCGGAAGCTGGAGCCGGCCAAGCCGGCCAGTAAACTATAGGGTCTTATATGTAAAGTGCCGGCGCCTATATAAGCCGCACTACCCCCTCTCGTGCAGGGGATCGATCATTTTCTTACTTCACTCCACCCATAGAGCTGCCCTGAGAGAGAGACCATCATCTCCCTTAGCCTCCCAGGAGCAGCCGGACATAGCTCTAGGAGCACCATTGTATTGTGTGATCATCATATACACTCATAGCAGGAGTAGAGGTTTTACCTCCATCGGAGGGCCTCGAACCTGGGTACGTCGCCGTGTCGCTCGTGCCCATACCCGCATCCGGATACCGCCGTGAGATCCCTCAGGAACCACTTCGATTAGCCACCCTATGGCATATGCCGTGACGATACCACGACAATATCCACCTCACGCTCAGCCATCTTCTTGTAGTTGAAGACCTCTTGTTCTAGCTTCTCCATCCTGTCTTCCAAGCTTCCTTCTCCTTTAGGCCCCTGAACATCTTTGATCTGCAACTCCCCATCTACGAGCAGCAATTCCTTGGGGTGCATCTTCAACTCATTCATGTACGGGTTGACGACGTCCTCAAAGAAACTGTCCTTAGGAGTTCCCGACGTAGACATGATGGATCTAGATCCGGAGCAGAACCTGGCAGAAACAACTCGAAACAAAACACGTCGAGAAAACGATATTCGGACCTACAGGGGTCCGGGGGATTATATAGAATAAATTTTTATGTCATAAGGAAAGTACCAGGTCGAACCAGAGTCGGAAAGAGGCGACGAGGCGGCCAGCACATAGGGCGGCGCGGCCTAGCTGGGGCCCGCGCCGGCCTATGGGGGCACGCCCTCGTGCGTCTCCTCCACTCCGTTTCGACGTAATTTTTCATATTTTCCAAAAATACCAAAAACATTGTTCGGAAAGTAAATTGCGAACTTTTTATTACCAGTACTGTTACCTATTCAAAGTCGAGTTCTGGCGGACTGTCAATTTGTCCTTTGATGAAAGCCTCCGGTGTTTCCACTCGAATAACATCAACATCTACATTGTAAGAATCACCTGAGATATAATGTTTGAGTCTTTGTCCATTCACCACTTGTGTGGCATTGCCTTGGAGAGAGCTAATTTTTATTGCTCCTGAACGATACACCTCCTCAACAACATATGGTCCTTCCCATTTCGAGAGTAATTTTCCTGCAAAGAATCTGAGACGAGACCGATACAATAGGACTTTATCCCCAATATTAAATTCTCTTTTGATAATCCTTCTATCATGCCATTTTTTAACTTTCTCTTTAAAGAGTTTAGCATTTTCATAAGCTTCACTTCTCCATTCATCTAGAGAACTCAATTGCAGCAACCTCTTATCACCAGCTAGTTTAGGATCTTTATTTAATTCTCTAACAGCCCAATAAGCTTTGTGCTCTAGCTCTAAAGGTAAATGACAAGCTTTTCCATAAACCATTTTATAAGGTGACATTCCCATGGGATTTTTATAAGCAGTTCTATAAGCCCATAGTGCTTCCTTCAATTTACTAGCCCAATTTTTTCTAGTTTTATTAACAGTCTTTTGCAAGATAGATTTAATCTCTCTATTTGATAGTTCTACTTGCCCACTAGTTTGAGGATGATAAGCGGAAGCAATTCTATGATTAACACCATATTTAGCAAGAGTTTTTCTAAAACCACCATGAATAAAATGAGAACCTCCATCAGTCATAATATATCTAGGAACTCCAAATCGAGGAAAAATAATATCTAAAAGCATTCTTAAAGAGGTCTCACCATCAGCACTTTTTGTAGGTATGGCTTCCACCCATTTAGTAACATAATCAACAGCAACAAGTATATGAGTGTTACCTTCTGAAGAGGGAAAAGGTCCCATGAAGTCAAATCCCCAACAGTCGAACGGTTCAATAACAAGAGTATAATTCATAGGCATTTCATTGCGTCTGGAGATATTACCAACCCTTTGGCATTGATACGTCCAATTTGCATCACTATTTTATATCATAATTTGCTGTTATTCATTGATATATTTCATATTGGGACACAATACTTATGTTATTTCATCTATTTTGCATGTTTCATCATTATTGGAGGATCAAGCACCGGAGCCGGATTCTCACTGGAAAGCACCGTCAGAATGCAATATTTCTAAAGATCAACTGTGGAAGGAAATTATACCAAAAATCCTATTTTCCCAGATGACGAAGGAAGCCGGAAGGGGGAGCCAGGTGGACCCAAGGTGGGCCCACACCACAGGGCGGCGCGGCCCATGGCCTGGCCGCGCCACCTGGTGGTGAGGGGGCCCCACAGCCTCTTTCGCCTCCTTTTCTTCGCGGAATCCTTCGTCCCGAAGACCTAAGCCACAGAGGGTACCTCGCGAAGAGTTACAGCCGCCTCTGCGGGGCGGAGAACACCAGAGAGAAAAGAGCTCTCCGGCGGCTGAGATCCGCCGGGGAAATTCCCTCCCGGAGGGGGAAATCGACGCCATCGTCACCGTCATCGAGCTGGACATCATCTCCATCACCATCACCATCATCTCCACCATCATCACCGCCGTCTCCACCGCTGCACATCGTCACCGCCGTAGCAATTTGGGTTTGATCTTGATTGTTTGATAGGGGAAACTCTCCCGGTATTGATTTCTACTTGTTGTTGATGCTATTGAGTGAAACCGTTGAACCAAGGTTTATGTTCAGATTGTTATTCATCATCATATCACCTCTGATCATGTTCCATATGATGTCTCGTGAGTAGTTCGTTTAGTTCTTGAGGACATGGGTGAAGTCTAAATGTTAGTAGTGAACCATGGTTGAGTAATATTCAATGTTATGATATTTAAGTTGTGGTGTTATTCTTCTAGTGGTGTCATGTGAACGCCGACTACATGACACTTCACCTTTATGGGCCTAGGGGAATGCATCGTGTATTCGTTTGCTAATTGCGGGGTTGCCGGAGTGACAGAAACCTAAACCCCCGTTGGTATATCGATGCAGGAGGGATAGCAGGATCTCAGAGTTTAAAGCTGTGGTTAGATTTATTCTTAATTACTTTCTTGTAGTTGCGGATGCTTGCAAGGGGTATAATCACAAGTATGTATTAGTCCTAGGAAGGGCGGTACATTAGCATAGGTTCACCCACACAACACTTATCAAAACAATGAAGATTAATTAGCCATATGTAGCGAAAGCACTAGACTAAAATCCTGTGTGTCCTCAGGAACGTTTGGTCATTATAAGTAAACAAACCGGCTTGTCCTTTGTGCAAAAAAGGATTGGGCCACTCGCTGCAATTGTTACTCTCGCACTTTACTTACTCGTACTTTATTCATCTGTTACATCAAAACCCCCTGAATACTTGTCTGTGAGCATTTACAGTAAATCCTTCATCGAAACTGCTTGTCAACACCTTCTGCTCCTCGTTGGGATCGACATTCTTACTTATCGAGGATACTACGATACACCCCCTATACTTGTGGGTCATCAAGACTATTTCCTGGCGCCGTTGCCGGGGAGTGAAGCGCTATTGGTAAGTGTGGTGACCCGGCATACCACTGCATGGTGTAGTATGCAAGTCTGATATAACACCAATGAAACACCGTTCCACTAGTATTATATCGCTCAGAGCGGTACAATAGAAACATATGCGGGTCCAAGGTATGTCTATAGAATTACAACATCGACTCTTTACAAAAGATCCACACAGCCTCCTACTTTACAATGAGGTAAAACTGCAAATAAACTCCAAAAGAACGACTCGTGATCTAAGCCTATCACGAACTCTATTTGTAGAGTATCTAACTAGCTACAGAGGCTAAGAATAGATTTTAGCTAATTAGGAGCTAGGTTTAGGAAGCTAGTTCCCTTCTATGGCTAAACTAGGGTTTCTCCTTGATGGATGTGGTATCTGACTCCTCTGACAGGGTCTTGTACCTTGAAGTAGTTGTTGACTCCTCGTTCTTCGAGTTGCACTGTAGATCCTCCTTCGATGCCTCCATATCTAAGCAGGGGATTTAAGAGTGGGATGAGTACGAGCGTACTCAACAAGTTCATTATAGGAAAGAGGTGTTTAATGCACTAGCTACGGCATTAGACCAGAAAGTCTAATACCAATGCAAGTTTTCATAACCATTTCTTCAAAAGGTTGTTTTTATTCAGAAGAACTATGTCCGTCAGCCTTCACCGGTTTACTAGAACTTCATGGAGCTCCTTTTCGGCCGCGTTCGCAGTTCCATATCCCGGAACAGGGAGTGACAGGTCACGGTTCTTTACACTCTGCAGAGGTGTGTTGCTTTACCCATAAGAGATCTTAACCTTGGTGCCAACCGGGCGTACTCCCCGTCCACACTTCCTTTGGTGTGAGGCCCGGTATAAGGTCTAGCCAATCATGTTCCTCCGCTACCTCGAACACCCACCCTTTGTTGCATGCCCCGACCCTGGGTCCACGTCGGTCCCATTATTCCTGTATATTTCAAGGTGGACCCCGACCACGACAACAGTGCTGGGCTCTACCATACACTCCTACGCCGGTAGCTGCAACCCATCCTAGACCGCAATACCGTGGGGACTTAGGACTCCCCAGCCTCACCATCTTGCTCCTTCGGGCGACAAGTGTACTACGGACTATGCCGTGGGGACTTAGGACTCCCCAGCCTCACCAGCTTGCCCCCTTGGATTACAAGTGTACTACGGTAAAGCGCATACGTTGATGAACGAGAGGTGGAAACACTTTTGACTACTCCGTCCCACTCCGGATCTTATGGTTAACACGGGTATTACGGCACAAGAATCACTGGCGACATTTGTTGTTTAATCCTAGATGGATATAAACCCGTGCAATGGAACCTCCACCATATCAACACAATCCATGGTTCCATTGCCCACCACATAGTCATATTCATAGTTATGAAAGTAGTGGTTTTGATTTTTATGCAATAGTGATAACCATAATACTTTGCAAGTAATTTGATAGAAATACACAAATGACATGAGCAAGTGATGAACTTGCCTTTCTTGGCTGCAAGATTATGCAGACAAGGTCTTCGATACGCAATAACTCCAAATTCTGAAATAGCATTATCGTCCGGTAAGGACGATGTTTAAAAGATTGGCAAGGATGCAATAATGCATAAGAATGAGATGCAGTTGTTCTAAGCGTGACCTAACCCCGATGATTTAGGATTAGTGAGTGGTAATGATTAGTGTAGGGTGTGTTACACTTTTAGAGTGATTCACAAACAAGGTTCTTATTCAGGTTTGTGTTGTTTTAGAATCATAAACAAGTGGTAGAATGCATAGTAATAATCATACACACCCAGGAATAGTAGTGGTATAATAAGTAAAGAGCAGTTGTCAATTTTAAGTCCTATAATGCATGGTTGATGATTACTTATTATATAATTCAAAAGAATAATTTTTGAAGAACATGTTCTTTAATAAAGAACAAGTATGATAATTAGGTTCGTGGGGTTCTATGGTTTATTATGGTTCCAATTGGTTTCTAGAGTAAGTATTAGATGGATCCCAACATAGTTGGATTCATCAACAGCTAGAACTTGTAAGGGTTGAACTAAGCCTAAGCATCTTAAGCCATTAATTACACATGGGTGCTATCAAGGTTGGTTATATCTTACTAGTGATAGATAGTTAGGGTTTATAGGTCCTATTAGACAGGATTGATGATGATACCTTATTTTCTTCAAAAGAATAACTTTTGAAGAACATACTTCTTAAGTAAAAAGAAGTATTGCAATTAGGGTTGAGGTTGTCTAGGGTTTGCTATTGGATTCACTAAGTAAGGAATGGTGGTTTCTTAAATAGGATGGTTAATAATTATCCAACACTAGTGGGTTTTAGTGGAGTATGGTTAGGTAATGCAAGATAATAAGCATGGTTGCTATTTGGTTTCCTCACAATGGTGTGATGATAATCATGGATAGTTAAGGATGGTGATCTTGGGAATAGGAACTAGGTTTTTTACACTTGGTTGATCCTACTAGATCAACAAGTTGTATTTAAATGAGAATATAGCATAGCAAGTAACTAGTGATAGGGTACTTACATTTTATGTGGTCATGGCAGGTATTTATTTGCTATTATGGTTCTATGAATGAAAATAGAACACTATGATTGCATGAGAGGATCTAGGGTTTAGGTTTTAGAAGTGAATTAGGGTTCAAATGAAATAATGGAACTAGGGTTCCAAATTAATTTAGGGTTTTAGGAGCCACATGAAATGATAGGGTTGTAATATCATTTCATAATGAATTAGGGTTTGCTATTTTCCCTATGGTTCTGTGATTAATAACTTTATTTTAAAGTTGAAGTTATTAATAACTTGGAATTATGAATAATATTGAATTTGGCAGTTTACTATTTTTAAACAATTTAAAATTAAGGTAATTATTAATTAGGTTTCAAATCCTCCTAATAAGGATTTAACCAAATAATAATTAAAGAAAATAAGTTATAATGTTTTATTCAACTTCTTACTGGTTTTTATTTATTTTAGATAGTTTTCCTATTTATTGAATTTTAATTGAATTTAGAATTAAATTAAAGGCTTAATTAACAGGTATTAAACAATTAAATTTTTATTTAAAAATAAAAATTTCATATTATATTTTTATTAAATAGGATTTACCTTTATAAGAATTTTGATGTCTTATTTGCATTTTTCTGAGCTTTTATGAATTTTCTACATTTATTTGAAGTTGCAGTAATTAATGGATTTGAATTTAAAATCTGGAATGACTAAAGTTAGCCGGTTGGTTTACCCACACAGCCACTGACTGGTGGGGCTAGACCACGTCATCAGCCACGGTGGCACGACGTGGCAACCAAGGCTCCCACCGGAGGCAGTGGTGGTGAGCGTCGGCGTTGGGCTAGTCCCGCGGATGCGCGCGTGGGTTGGCTCGACCCAGGGCGACGCGCTGAGCCATAAAGTGGCGGCGCCCCCTCGGAACGGTCGTCGGAGTAGCTCCGGCGAGCTCCTACTGCGGCGGTGCACGGCGGTGAGCGATGCGGGCGCGCTACAGTGGATGCTAGAGTAAATTAAGGTGCTCCGGAGAAGCATAAGCTCACAGGGATGCTCACTGATGGCTCGACGGCGCCGATTGTCGACGGTGGCGGCGCCATTGCTCGAATTTCTGTGAGATACCGTCGGAAGGGAACGTCGGCTCTACGGCTACTGGGAGCTTCCTGGAGTGATTCCCCCCGCACGGTGGGCTTGTCGAGCACGGCGGTTCCAATGGTGGTCACGGCGAGGTTTGGGGAGGCTCCGAACGGCGGCGAGGGAGATGACCGGGGCGGTTAGGGTTTCGGATTTTTTGGGGAGAATTGGACATAGGGGGAAGAGCTCGAGCTAGGGTTCATCGTCGAGCTTTTATATGGCGCCAGGGAGTGCCTCGTCACGACGCCGAGCTCTGGGAGATCGCCAGCGAGAGGGCAGGACGGGCACGCCGTCGTGCTGTCGTCCATGCGGAGAGAAGGAATGAGGACGAGCTCCTCCAGCTATTTTTAGACGAAGGGGTACCACGGGCCAGGTTGGGCTGTATTGGGCCCGTGCTTGTTGGGCTGCTGGTGGGCTCCTGCGGCTAGGTAAGCTAGGTAAGTCCTTTTCTCTCTTTTTCTTTTCTGTTTTCAATTTTCTATTTTGTCTTTCTTTCCAATTTGAATCTGATTTGAATTCCTATTTTATTTGCAGGTTTCTGATTGTGCTGAATTTGATTAAGTTGTAGAACAATGATTATTACACCATTCCTTCTATTTAGAACAAGGGTTTTATTTTTGAGTACATTCCATATTTTTAGGCTTATTCAAAATATCAATTAATCATGAATTTAGGTCCTCATTTGGATTTCATACCACTTTTGTGAATCAATTTATTTGAATTAATAGAGTTGATACTGTGAACTCAGAGTATTCTAAAGGTGATATTAAGACTTGATTTCAATTTAGGGAATTGGTCACTTGCACATGATTATATGTGAGCACCAATATCTTAGGGTTTTAGAGTATCTATGATAAACTACTTGTTAATTAATACTTATCATTATCTTTGAAAGTATTTATGTAGATATTGTTTCAATCATGGTTGATCTTTTGGTTACAAGGATAAATGATTGATTACTACACATATGGTTCTAATGATGGAATGTAGCACAAGGTTTTTCTTATGTTCAAAAATTGAAGCATAAGACTTGATTAATGTGCAATACTAGGGTTCTAATGTTATTTACCTAATGGCATATGGTTTGGAATCTTAATTATAGCCTGGTTTATATTATGATCACCATAGTGATACATAAACTAAGGTTGAGGTTTAATTCTAGGTTGTAGAGATGATATGACACCATATTGCATGTGCTAGGGTTTAATCTCCCCTAACCATGATAAAGTGGTTACTTACTTAATTGTTTAAGTTCTCCTTTAATTACTAAGGACTTGAGAATTGGTTTAATCTTATACCAATAGATCTCTATTATATCCTTAGGCTATTGTTAAAGTAACTAAAGTTGTTATAGTTCTTTTTATAGTTAACTTTGGTCATATGAATGGATGGTTTCTCACCATATTATATATGGAGTTTTACTCTAAGGTTTTCTTAGGATCTTTATTTTATGAAATATAGATATGGTAGGCTTCTACTTATGATCACCAAATGGTTCACAATTAAAGGTTGGGATATAAGTCTAGGATTGCTTACTAGTGATCTCCCAGTAATTTCATGTGGGAATGAGATCTACTTATCCTATTAGGGTTTATTCTCAATACCTTAAGTTCTTAGGGTTTAGGATCATCACTGGATTAATAATGATCAAGGTTTGGCTTCCTAAGGGTCGCTCATTAAATGGGGTTCTCACTTCCATGATCAGGTATTGTCTTGATCAGCTAAGGTATAGCACTTCTATTTTACTTTCTGGGATGGACATGGCTATGGTTATCTCAATAGGTTATATCCCAGGAGAATGCCTGAGATATTCTGTTAGGGTTTTACTTAAACAATGTTGATATAATCATCTGGTTACATGGATAGTTCTCTCTCTCAAATCCAAGTGTTGCCTCAATTTAACTTGAGTGTAACACTATATCTTGAGCTCTCTTGTATAGAAATGGATTATTCTAGGGTTTATGATATGTTCACAAGATCTCATCAGATAATAAAGGGTTAAGTCTCTACCTAGATGGCTTAGTTGAATTAGTCTCTATTTTACTTCACCTATTTATGGATATGGTCTTGTTCCATTTGATATTAGGTTATCTCACCCCTCCAAGGTGAAATGGTTTACAACCTAATACTTTAGTTCAACATTTATCCTTGATTCTTTAATAGGTAAGGCTAAAATTAGTATGATTGGTCTCTCTCTCTAGGAATGTCTTGAATAATATCCTAGGGTTACTCTTAAAGATAATGATTTGAATACTTGGATGTATATCCAAGGTTTAGCTCAAGGTTTGTTATTGCTTCTCTAATAAATACTATAGAACTCTCACCTCTCTAGGTTTGATGTGTAATAACTTGGAATGGAGAAGAATATCTATTTCTGGAGTGGATTTTCTTGTGATAACTCCAATGTTGAAGTGGAGTGAATACCCTGAGGTTTCATGGTAGGATCAGGATTAGTTTTAAGACATGGGAAAGATAAGTAAAGAATGGTTTCTCCCTTTTATTGTTACTTGGTTTGTAATTGACAAATGTTCTTGTGTTATGGCAATGATTACCATATTATGATATGTTATAAGATCAAGTAGTTGATCATTGAGTAAAGTGTTGTTGTGTTGATTATCAGTTCCATTTGATCTAACCCCTTAGATCAAATCATCTTTACCCAAAACAAGGTTTTAACAAAGTCACATTGAGGTTTATAGCGCTTGACTTGATGAGCTACTTCAATTCCACCAAGGTCAAGTGAAACTTCAGTTACTGTGACTGTTTTACTTTAAAGCGCGAAAATTCCCTAGATTTTCTATGCATGAATGCAATGCACACATCTGTTTCCTCTATTTTTGTAACCCCATTACCTGGGATATTACAGTAAGTGGAATTGGTAAGGGAAACTTTTACTGTTAGTGCTGATTTTATTTCTGCCTGCTGCCATAATTCATTATGGAGAGATCTTCTCTCGAATGTTTGTTTGGAAAATCTACTACTACTGCAAAGGTAGTGGATAAGGCGCCAGGTGAGGAAGAGATACCATACAAAATACCTATGAAAATTATTGAACGTGTAGTGGATAACCGTTATACAGGGGATGGAACTGTCCACCCTGGAGATCATTTAATGTTTTTACATGAATTATGCGGTTTATTCAAGTGTGCAGGTATTGCTATGGATGAAGTGAGGAAGAAACTATTCTCTATATCGCTGTCTGGTAAAGCGGCGCATTGGTATAAATTACTGGATAATGGGGATTCTCTTGAATGGAATGATATTGTGCCCCGGTTTTATTCTAAGTTCTATCCTCCAAGTGAAATTCATAAGGATCGGAACCGCATATATAATTTTTGGCCTCATGATGGAGAGAGTATTGCCCAAGCGTGGGGGAGATTGAAGTCTTTAATGCTCAAATGCCCCGTTCATGAGCTTCCTGGTAATGTTATTATTGATAATTTCTATGCAAGACTTTCTTTTGAAGACAAGACCTTGCTGGATACTTCTTGTTCTGGATCATTCACGCGCAATAAGGAAGAGTTTAAAAGGGACCTTCTTAATCGGATCCAGGAAAATACTGAAGGATGGGAAATCGACAAAGAAAGAGAATCAGGTATAAATTATGATTACAAATGCATTGAAGCTTTTATGGATACTGATAAATTTTGTAATATGAGTGCTACTTATGGTCTTGATTCTCAAGTTGCTGCCAATCTTTATAAAGCTTTTGCCTCTCATTATGAATTGCCTAAGAAGAATTTTGATAAGTATCATGAACCGTATAAAGACAAAATTGATTCATCTATTAATAAATGTGTTGTAGTTGAAACTGTTGATCATGTTATTCCTGAAGCTTATATTGAAAAAACTCCTTTCCCTGCTAAAATGAAGGAGTACTCTGTTATAAATAGTGCGGTTCATAAAAGTGAAAAGAAACCTATAGAACCTGAAGAACAAATAAAAGTTGAACCTGTTGTTGCAATAGTTAAAGATCTTGTGACTGAAAATGTGGAGGATGGTCATATTATTTTCTGTGAAGATGCTTCTAATATTGTTTCACATCCTAATAAACCCAAGCAAGCTAGTGTTCCTATGCTATCTGTTAGAATTGGTGATCATTGCTATTATGGTTTATGCGATATGGGTGCGAGTGTTAGTGCTATTCCTTATGAGCTTTACACGGAGATTATGCACGAAATTGGTTCTTGTGAACTTGAAGATATTGATGTGGTTATTCAGCTGGCTAATAGAGAAACTATCTCTCCAATTGGTATTGTTCGAGATGTGGAAGCTCTATGTGGTAAGATTAAATATCCTGCTGACTTTTTGGTACTTGGTTCTGCTGCTAGTGATTATTGTCCTATCATTTTTGGTAGACATTTTCTAAATACTTGTGGAGCTATTATAGATTGCAAGAAAGAGAAAATTTTGACTAAATTTGCTGGTGAATCTTATGAGTTTAACTTCTCTAAATTTACCAAAACTCCTTATAAAATTGATCCGCCTAATGATGATTTTAAAATGGAACAGTGTGCATCTATTGTTCTTGTTCCTACTAATCCTTTGCAGCAACATTTGGAGAATAGCGAGAGTGAAGTTTTTAGGAAAGAAAGAGATGAGCTTGAGGAAATTTTTCTTCGCCAACCTATTCTTAAGCATGATTTATCGGTGAAAGATCTGGGTACAACACCGCCACCAAAGGAAGATCCTGTCTTTGATTTAAAACCTTTGCCTGATAATCTTAAATATGCTCATATTGATGATAAGAAAATATATCCTGTTATTATTAGTTCTAAGCTTACAGAGTTTGAAGAAGAAAGGCTATTGGAAATATTGAAGAAACACCGAGGTGCTATTGGCTACACTCTTGATGACTTGAAGGGGATTTCTCCCTCTATTTGCCAACACGCCATTAATATGGAAGATGATGCGAAGCCTATTGTTGAACCTCAGCGTCGTCTAATTCCTAAGATGAAGGATGTGGTAAGAAATGAGGTATTACGACTTCTTGAAGCTGGTATTATATATCCTATTGCTGATAGTAGATGGGTTAGTCATGTGCATTGTGTTCCTAAGAAAGGAGGAATGACTGTTGTGCCTAATGATAATGATGAGCTCATACCTCAAAGAGTAGTTGTAGGTTATAGAATGTGCATTGATTTTCGTGAAGTTAATAAAGTTACTAAGAAAGATCATTATCCTTTGCCTTTTATTGATCAAATGTTAGAAAGGTTATCTAAAAATACTCATTTTTGCTTTCTTGATGGTTATTCTGGGTTTTCACAAATTGCTGTTAAAACTAAGGATCAAGAGAAAACCACTTTCACTTGTCCCTATGGAACCTATGCTTATAGACGTATGCCTTTTGGTTTATGTAATGCTCCTGCTACTTTTCAAAGATGCATGTCTGCTATTTTTCATGGCTTTTGCGAAAGTATTGTAGAGGTATTCATGGATGATTTTTCTGTCTATGGGAATTTTTTTGATAATTGTTTGCGAAACCTTGATAAAGTTTTGCAGAGATGTGAAGAAACTAACCTTGTTCTTAATTGGGAGAAATGCCACTTTATGGTTAATGAAGGAATTGTATTGGGACATAAAATTTCCGAGAGAGGTATTGAAGTTGATAGAGCTAAAGTTGAAGCAATAGAGAAGATGCCCTATCCTAGGGATGTTAAAGGTATTCGTAGTGTTCTTGGTCATGCTGGGTTTTATAGGAGGTTTATTAAAGACTTCTCTAAGATTTCAAAGCCTCTTACTAATCTTGTTCAAAAAGATGTACCCTTTGTTTTTGATGATGATTGTAAGGAAGCTTTTGAAACTCTAAAGAAAGCCTTAACAACTGCTCCTATAGTTGAACCTCCTGATTGGAACTTACCATTTGAAATTATGTGTGATGCTAGTGATTTTGCTGTAGGCGCTGTTCTCGGACAGCGAGTAAATAAAAAATTGAATGTTATTCATTATGCTAGTAAAACTCTTGATGCTGCTCAAAGAAATTATGCTACTACTGAAAAAGAATTGTTAGCTGTAGTCTTTGCTTGTGATAAGTTTAGATCTTATATTGTTGATTCAAAAGTTACTATTCATACTGATCATGCTGCAATCAGATACCTTATGCAAAAGAAAGATGCTAAGCCAAGGCTTATTAGATGGGTACTTTTGTTGCAAGAATTTGATTTACATATTGTAGATAGGAAAGGTGCTGATAATCCTGTTGCTGATAATTTGTCTTGATTGGAAAATATTGCTTATGATCCTGTTCCTGTTAATGATAATTTTCCAAATGAACAATTGGCTGTAATAAAGGTGAGCTCGCGAGACAGTCCTTGGTATGCTGATTATGCTAACTTTATTGTTTCCAAGTACTTGCCTCCGACCTTTTCAGCTCAGCAAAGGAGGAAATTCTTTTATGACTTGAGGCATTATTTCTGGGATGACCCACACTTATATAAAGAAGGAGTGGATGGTATTCTGCGAAGATGTGTTCCCGAATATGAACAGCAGGAGATATTGAGTAAATGTCATGGGAGTGCTTATGGAGGACATCACGCCGGAGATAGAACCGCGCAAAAGGTTCTACAATCAGGTTTTTATTGGCCAACTCTCTTCAAAGATGCAAGGAAGTTTATTTTATCTTGTGATGAATGCCAAAGGGTTGGTAATATCTCCAGACGCAATGAAATGCCTATGAATTATACTCTTGTTATTGAATCCTTCGACTGTTGGGGATTTGACTTCATGGGACCTTTTCCCTCTTCAGAAGGTAACACTCATATACTTGTTGCTGTTGATTATGTTACTAAATGGGTGGAAGCCATACCTACAAAAAGTGCTGATGGTGAGACCTCTTTAAGAATGCTTTTAGATATTATTTTTCCTCGATTTGGAGTTCCTAGATATATTATGACTGATGGAGGTTCTCATTTTATTCATGGTGGTTTTAGAAAAACTCTTGCTAAATATGGCATTAATCATAGAATTGCTTCCGCTTATCATCCTCAAACTAGTGGGCAAGTAGAACTATCAAATAGAGAAATTAAATCTATCTTGCAAAAGACTGTTAATAAAACTAGAAAGAATTGGGCTAGTAAATTGAAGGAAGCACTATGGGCTTATAGAACTGCTTATAAAAATCCCATGGGAATGTCACCTTATAAAATGGTTTATGGAAAAGCTTGTCATTTACCTTTAGAACTAGAGCACAAAGCTTATTGGGCTGTTAGAGAATTAAATAAAGATCCTAAACTAGCTGGTAATAAGAGGTTGCTGCAATTGAGTTCTCTAGATGAATGGAGGAGTGAAGCTTATGAAAATGCTAAACTCTTTAAAGAGAAAGTTAAAAAATGGCATGATAGAAGGATTATCAAAAGAGAATTTAATATTGGGGATAAAGTCCTATTGTATCGGTCTCGTCTCAGATTCTTTGCAGGGAAATTACTCTCGAAATGGGAAGGACCATATGTTGTTGAGGAGGTGTATCGTTCAGGAGCAATAAAAATTAGCTCTCTCCAAGGTAATGCCACACAAGTGGTGAATGGACAAAGACTCAAGCATTATATCTCAGGTGATTCTTATAATGTTGATGTTGATATTATTCGAGTTGAAACACTGGAGGCTTTCATCAAAGGACAAATTGACAGTCCACCAGAACTCGACTTTGAGTAGGTAACAGTACTGGTAATGAAAAGTTCGCAATTTACTTTCCGAACAATATTTTTGCTGTTTTTGGAAAATATGAAAAATTACGAGATCGAAATGGAGTGGAGGAGGCGCACGAGGAGGTGCCCCCATAGGCCGGCGCGGGCCCCAGCCTGGCCGCGCCGCCCTGTGAGGAAGCCACCTCGTTGCCCCTCTCCGACTCTGGTTCGACCTGGTACTTTCCTTTTGACATAAAAATTCATGCTATATAATCCCCCGGACCCCTGGAGGTCCGTATATCGTTTTCTCGACGAGTTTTGTTTTGAGCTGTTTCTGCCAGGTTCTGCTCCGGATCTAGATCCATCATGTCTTCGTCGGAAACTCCGAAGGACAGCTCCTGCAAGGATGTCAGCAACTTGTACATGGAGGAGTTGAGGATGCACCCCAAGGAGTTGCTGCTCGTTGAGGGAGAACTGTAGATCAAGGATGTCCAGGGTCCTAAAGGAAAAGGAAGCTTGGAAGACAGGATGGAGAAGCTAGAACAAGAGGTCTTCAAATACAAGAAGATGGCTGAGCGTGAGGTGGATATTTTCCACAAGATTGTGTCTGAACTCATTGCTGAACACGAGAAGGAAACTGCAAAGCTTTGGGGTGACATCCTCTCACTTCACGACACCACCAACAAACTCCAAGCACAACTCTATGATGTTCAGAATCAGAACTGTGAGTATGAAAACAGGTTTAAATACATAAGTCATGCTGCTAGTTTCGGGATCCCCGAGACCAAGATGTCATTTCTTGATGGAGAGCCTCTTCCCTGGAAGTTTGATGACGGGAGTTCATCACCACAATCGCCAAAGGAGTAATTCATCATCGGTATTGGCATCCCCTTGGTTTGTTCCAAGCTTGGGGGAGTGCCGCGGTATCACATCCTCATTACCTTTTACTTTTTACTGTCAAGTAGTGTCATATCATGAGTAGGGAAGTTATCATATAAGATGGGTTACAGTGTGGAAGTATCTCTCCTTTAGTTGGTTGTCTATGTATCCCTTGGTGTGAGTTATCGTTATGAAATATTAATGAGAAGTCTTATCATTTACATATTGCACATCTTATTTTAGGTTGCAATTCTATTATATGATTTACCTTGTTCTTAGTATTGGTATCACTTTGGGAGCATTGAGTAAATCTATTTGGTTTTGGCAAACTTAGCATTGGTCAATAGCAACAACACTTTGAGGTTTAAGTAGAAAAGAGAAATACATGTAGTTGTTTCATTGTCTTTCTTTCTTGTTAGCTCATAGCTTATTATTCTGAAGTTAAAATTGTTTGTGCTTACAAGGAAGATGTATGATTGTTTCTATCACATGTATATTTGTTTGTTTCCTTCAACTCTTATGCTTGCTAATTAACCTTGCTAGCCAAAGACCTGTACTGAGAGGGAATGCTTCTCGTGCATCCAAACCTGAACCCAAACCTATGCCATTTGTGTCCACCATATCTACCTACTACATGGTATTTTCTACCATTCCAAGTAAATACTTCATGTGCTACCTTTAAACAATTCAAAATTTATTACTTCTTATTTGTGTCAATGTTTTATAGCTCATGAGGAAGTATGTGGTGTTTTATCTTTCAGTCTTGTTAGGCAGCTTCCACTAATGGACTAGTGGCTTCATCCACTTATCCTATAATTTTGCAAAAAGAGCTGGCAACGGGGTTCCCAGCCCCAATTAATCAACTTTCATTAATAATTCTCTTCACATGTTTTGCTCTGATTCATCAGTAAGCAACTTAATTTTGCAATAGACACTCCTCCATGGTATGAGATTGTTGGAAGGCACCCGAGGATTCGGTTAGCCATGGCTTGTGTAAGCAAAGGTTGGGGGAGTGTCATCCTTAAATAAACTAAAGTACATGTGTAAACAAAAGAGAAGAGGGATGATCTACCTTGGTGGTAGAGATGACGTCCTTCCTGGGAGCCGCTCTTTGGAAGTCTGTTTGGCAAGGGGGTTAGAGTACCCGCTACCAGTCATTGACAACAACAAACACCTCTCAAAATGTTACTTTTATTCTCTTTTATATGATTTCAAAACTGAAAAAGCTCTAGCACATGATTTAATCCCTGCTTCCCTCTGTGAAGGGCCTGTCTTTTACTTTATGTTGAGTCATTAAACCTATTTCCCTCCATCTCGAGCAAGCATTTGAGTAGTTGTGATCAAACCATTATATTGTGATTTACTTCATCATGTCTTTTACTTTTCCTTGTTTAGTACAAGTTTTATCTGAATGAATATAGCTTTGCAAGTTATCAATGATCATGAGGAGACTATTATGATTGAGTATGCAAGTTGTGCAATATAAACTTTAATATGAGAGCACTGCTCGATAGATAAGTATAACCTGTTAATTGTTCTCTGACCAAGAACGAAGTTTGCCATCACCAACTATGATTTCTTATGCACCTTTATTTGTGATTACCTTATACTTATTTCAAGTTGAGTTATATGAGGAAGTTGTTTACTAGAATGTCTTGTGTGAATGAATATGATGCTTCTTGTCCGTATTTTATTTATCGACTCTTCACTCCATAAACATGTGGTCCTGTTTACCGAGTTTAGTTTCGCTTGGGGACAAGCGAAGTCTAAGCTTGGGGGGAGTTGATACGTCCAATTTGCATCACTATTTTATATCATAATTTGCTGTTATTCATTGATATATTTCATATTGGGACACAATACTTATGTTATTTCATCTATTTTGCATGTTTCATCATTATTGGAGGATCAAGCACCGGAGCCAGGATTCTGCTGGAAAAAGCACCGTCAGAATGCAATATTTCGGAAGATCAACTGTGGAAGGAAATTATACCAAAAATCCTATTTTCCCATATGACGAAGGAAGCCGGAAGGGGGAGCCAGGTGGACCCAAGGTGGGCCCACACCACAGGGCGGCGCGGCCCATGGCCTGGCCGCGCCACCTGGTGGTGAGGGGGCCCCACAGCCTCTTTCGCCTCCTTTTCTTCGCGGAATCCTTCGTCCCGAAGACCTAAGCCACAGAGGGTACCTCGCGAAGAGTTACAGCCGCCTCTGCGGGGCGGAGAACGCCAGAGAGAAAAGAGCTCTCCGGCGGCTGAGATCCGCCGGGGAAATTCCCTCCCGGAGGGGGAAATCGACGCCATCGTCACCGTCATCGAGCTGGACATCATCTCCATCACCATCACCATCATCTCGACCATCATCACCGCCGTCTCCACCGCTGCACATCGTCACCGCCGTAGCAATTTGGGTTTGATCTTGATTGTTTGATAGGGGAAACTCTCCCAGTATTGATTTCTACTTGTTGTTGATGCTATTGAGTGAAACCGTTGAACCAAGGTTTATGTTCAGATTGTTATTCATCATCATATCACCTCTGATCATGTTCCATATGATGTCTCGTGAGTAGTTCGTTTAGTTCTTGAGGACATGGGTGAAGTCTAAATGTTAGTAGTGAACCATGGTTGAGTAATATTCAATGTTATGATATTTAAGTTGTGGTGTTATTCTTCTAGTGGTGTCATGTGAACGTCGACTACATGACACTTCACCTTTATGGGCCTAGGGGAATGCATCGTGTATTCGTTTGCTAATTGCGGGGTTGCCGGAGTGACAGAAACCTAAACCCCCGTTGGTATATCGATGCAGGAGGGATAGCAGGATCTCAGAGTTTAAGGCTATGGTTAGATTTATTCTTAATTACTTTCTTGTAGTTGCGGATGCTTGCAAGGGGTATAATCACAAGTATGTATTAGTCCTAGGAAGGGTGGTACATTAGCATAGGTTCACCCACACAACACTTATCAAAACAATGAAGATTAATTAGCCATATGTAGCGAAAGCACTAGACTAAAATCCCGTGTGCCCTCAGGAACGTTTGGTCATTATAAGTAAACAAACCGGCTTGTCCTTTGTGCTAAAAAGGATTGGGCCACTCGCTGCAATTGTTACTCTCGCACTTTACTTACTCGTACTTTATTCATCTGTTACATCAAAACCCCCTGAATACTTGTCTGTGAGCATTTACAGTGAATCCTTCATCGAAACTGCTTGTCAACACCTTCTGCTCCTCGTTGGGATCGACATTCTTACTTATCGAAGATACTACGATACACCCCCTATACTTGTGGGTCATCAGGCATTCATCACAAGATAAAATAAACTTCCTTGCATCTTTGAAGAGAGTTGGCCAATAAAAAACCTGATTGTAGAACCTTTTGCGCGGTTCTATCTCCGGCGTGATGTCCTCCATAAGCACTACCATGACATTTACTCAATATCTCTTGTTGTTCATATTCGGGAACACATCTTCGCACAATACCATCCACTCCTTCTTTATATAAGTGTGGGTTGATACGTCTCAAACGTATCTATAATTTCTTATGTTCCATGCTACTTTTATGATGATACTCACATGTTTTATACACATTATATGTCATTATTATGCATTTTCCGGCACTAACCTATTAACGAGATGCCGAAGAGCCAGTTGCAGTTTTCTGCTGTTTTTGGTTTCAGAAATCCTAGTAAGGAAATATTCTCGGAATTGGACGAAATCAACGCCCATGGTCCTATTTTGCCACGAAGCTTCCAGAAGACCGAAGAGTCAACGAAGTGGGGCCACGAGGTGGCCAGGAGGGTAGGCGGCGCGGCCCCACCCTTGGCCGCGCCGACCTGTCTCCTGGGCCCCTCGCGACGCCCCCTGACCTGCCCTTCCGCCTACTTAAAGCCTTCGTCGCGAAACCCCCAGTACCGAGAGCCACGATACGGAAAACCTTCCAGAGACGCCGCCGCCGCCAATCCCATCTCGGGGGATTCAGGAGATCGCCTCCGGCACCCTGCCGGAGAGGGGAATCATCTCCCGGAGGACTCTACACCGCCATGGTCGCCTCCGGGTTGATGAGTGAGTAGCTCACCCCTGGACTATGGGTCCATAGCAGTAGCTAGATGGTCGTCTTCTCCTCATTGTGCTTCATTGTCGGATCTTGTGAGCTGCCTAACATGATCAAGATCATCTATCTGTAATGCTATATGTTGTGTTTGTTGGGATCCGATGGATAGAGAATACTATGTTATGTTGATTATCAATCTATTACCTATGTGTTGTTTATGATCTTGCATGCTCTCCGTTATTAGTAGAGGCTCTGGCCAAGTTTTTGCTCTTAACTCCAAGAGGGAGTATTTATGCTCGATAGTGGGTTCATGCCTCCATTAAATCTGGGACAGTGACAGAAAGTTCTAAGGTTATGGATGTGCTGTTGCCACTAGGGATAAAACATTGATGCTATGTCCGAGGATGTAGTTATTGATTACATTACGCACCATACTTAATGCAATTGTCTGTTGTTTGCAACTTAATACTGGAAGGGGTTCGGATGATAACCTGAAAGTGGACTTTTTAGGCATAGATGCATGCTGGATAGCGGTCTATGTACTTTGTCGTAATGCCCAATTGAATCTCACAACACTCATCATGTCATGTATGTGCATTGTCATGCCCTCTCTATTTGTCAATTGCCCAACTGTAATTTGTTCACCCAACATGCTATTTATCTTATGGGAGAGACACCTCTAGTGAACTGTGGACCCCGGTCCATTCTTTTACATCGAATACAATCTACTGCAATACTTGTTCTAATATTTTCTGCAAACAATCATCATCCACACTATACATCTAATCCTTTGTTACAGCAAGCCGGTGAGATTGACAACCTCACTGTTTCGTTGGGGCAAAGTACTTTGGTTGTGTTGTGCAGGTTCCACGTTGGCGCCGGAATCCCTGGTGTTGCGCCGCACTACATCTCGCCGCCATCAACCTTCAACGTGCTTCTTGGCTCCTACTGGTTCGATAAACCTTGGTTTCTTACTGAGGGAAAACTTGCTGCTGTACACATCATACCTTCCTGTTGGGGTTCCCAACAGACGAGTGCTTTACCGTCACAAGGAAGCTACTACGCCCACGTCAACTACACGCTAGCAGCATATTTTCTGGCGCCGTTGCCGGGGAGATCAAGACACGCTGCAAGGGGAGTCTTCACAATCCAACCTCTTTACTTTGTTTTTGTCTTGCTTTATTTTATTTACTACTTTGTTTGCTGCACTAAAACAAAACAAAAAAAAATTAGTTGCTAGTTTTATTTTATTTACTATCTTGTTTGCTATATCAAAAACACAAAAAAATTAGTTACTTGCATTTTATTTTTGTTACCATGTCTAGTTCTGCACTTGTTACTTCTTCACCTGAAGAATTACTCTTCACTTTTAAACAAGGGGATGAGGAGAGTTTTAAAGATGCTTGGTCCAGAATTTTTACTTCCTATCGCAAAACTGAACCACAAATGACTCTAAGTTTACTCCTTAGTAACTTTTATTTTGGGCTTATGATTCGCTATAGATATGCTTTGGATGCTTTAGTGGGAGGAGATTTCCTTCATTGCAATGGGGATCAAGCTTTTAATGCCATAAAGAAGTTGGTTGCATCGCATGATTCAGCTAATAACTTTGATTCAGCCCTTATTAGCATTTATAATAGATTAAACACTCTTGAGACAAGTGCATCTTGCTTGAATGAAAATTATAGATATGTTCGTAACCGTCTTGATCAAGTTTTAGTGAACTCTGAACCTTCATTATGGGATCCTACTATTAAAATTGTTATCGGTGACCAAACTCTTCATGCCAATTGTGATATTATGTCTGAATTTTGCCTAATGCCTAAGAGTATTCATGAATCTTTGAAACTTTGGGATTTCGTTGAAGGGGGAGAAGGAATAACTCTTATTGATAACTCTGTTATAAACCCTAAGGGAATAGCTGCAGGTGTGCATACAACCATTCTTGGAAGAACAATATCCATTGATTATCTTGTTATTGAATGTGCAGGAACAGGACAAATCACACTTGGAAGATCCCTGCTGAAACTATTGGGAGCAGTCATAGATATGGGAGAAGGCACCATGAAATTCACCTCTACACCAGGGGGAAGACATATATTCCCTAAAGCAAAGGGTAAGAAAAAGAACAAGAAAGGTATGGAACACTTCCCTAGAAAGAGAATGAAGTTACCTTTTGATTCTATCATTAGAACAAATTATGATGTTGATACTTCGTCTCTTGATAATACTTGATATACACTTTCTGCGCCTAGCTGAAAGGCGTTAAAGAAAAGCGCTTATGGGAGACAACCCATGTTTTTACTACATTAATTTTGTTTTATATTTGAGTCTTGGAAGTTGTTTACTACTGTAGAAACCTCTCCTTATCTTAATTTTATTGCATTGTTGTGCCAAGTAAAGTCTCTAATAGAAGGATGATACTAGATTTGGATTAATGCGCAGAAACAGTTTTCTTTGCTGTCACGAATCTGGGTCTAATTCTCTGTAGGTAACTCAGAAAATTATGCCAATTTATGCGAGTGATCCTCAGATATGTACGCAACTTTCATTAGTTTTAAGTTTTCTCATCTGAGCAAGTCTGGTGCCTGTTAAAAATACGTCATTACGAACTGTTCTGTTTTGACAGATTCTGCCTTTTATTTTGCATTGCCTGTTTTGTCATGCTTGATGGATTTTTCATTCCATTGACTTTCAGTAGCTTTGTGCAATGTCCAGAAGTATAAAGAATGATTGTGTCACCTCTGAATATGTTAATTTTGATTGTGCACTAACCCTCTAATGAGTTTGTTTCGAGTTTGGTGTGGAGGAAGTTTTCAAGGATCAAGAGAGGAGGATGATATACACTATGATCAAGGAGAGTGAAAGCTCTAAGCTTGGGGATGCCCCGGTGGTTCACCCCTTCATATATCAAGAAGACTCAAGCGTCTAAGCTTGGGGATGCCCAAGGCATCCCCTTCTTCATCGACAATATTATCAGGTTCCTCCCCTGAAACTATATTTTTATTCCGTCACATCTTATGTACTTTGCTTGGAGCGTCTGTTGTTTTTGTTTTTGTTTTGTTTGAATAAAATGGATCCTAGCATTCAATGTGTGGGAGAGAGACACGCTCCGCTGTTGCATATGGACAAATATGTCCTTAGGCTTTACTCATAGTATTCATGGCGAAAGTTTCTTCTTCGTTAAATTGTTGTATGGTTGGAATTGGAAAATGATATATGTGGTAATTGGTATAATATCTTGAATAAGGTGATACTTGGCAATTGTTGTGCTCATGTTTAAGCTCTTGCATCATATACTTTGCACTTATTAATGAAGAAATACATAGAGCATGCTAAAATCTGATTTGCATGTTTGGTCTCTCTAAGGTCTAGATAATTTCTAGTATTGAGTTTGAACAACAAGGAAGACGGTGTAGAGTCTTATAATGTTTACAATATGTCTTTTATGTGAGTTTTGCTGCACCGGTTCATCCTTGTGTTTGTTTCAAATAACCTTGCTAGCCTAAGCCTTGTATCGAGAGGGAATACTTCTCATGCATCCAAAATCCTTGAGCCAACCACTATGCCATTTGTGTCCACCATACCTACCTACTACATGGTATTTCTCCGCCATTCCAAAGTAAATTGCTTGAGTGCTACCTTTAAAATTTCCATTCTTCACCTTTACAATATATAGCTCATGGGACAAATAGCTTAAAAACTATCGTGGTATTGAATATGTACTTATGCACTTTATCTCTTATTAAGTTGCTAGTTGTGCGATAACCATGTTTCTGGGGACGCCATCAACTACTCTTTTGTTGAATATCATGTGAGTTGCTATGCATGTCCGTCTTGTCTGAAGTAAGGGTGATTTACCACTTATTTAATGGTTAGAGCATGCATACTGTTAGAGAAGAACATTGGGCAGCTAACTAAAGCCATGAATCATGGTGGAAGTTTCAGTTTTGGACATATATCCTCAATCTCATATGAGAACATTAATTGTTGCTACATGCTTATGCATAAAAGAGGAGTCCATTATCTGTTGTCTATGTTGTCCCGGTATGGATGTCTAAGTTGAGAATAATCAAAAGCGAGAAATCCAATGCGAACTTTCTCCTTAGACCTTTGTACAGGCGGCATAGAGGTACCCCTTTGTGACACTTGGTTAAAACATGTGTATTGCGATGATAATCCCGGTAATCCAAGCTAATTAGGACAAGGTGCGGGCACTATTAGTATACTATGCATGAGGCTTGCAACTTGTAGGATATAATTTACATAACTCATATGCTTTATTACTACCGTTGACAAAATTGTTTCTTGTTTTCAAAACCAAAGCTCTAGCACAAATATAGCAATCAATGCTTCCCTCTGCGAAGGGCCATTCTTTTACTTTTATGTTGAGTCAGTTCACCTATCTCTCTCCACCTCAAGAAGCAAACACTTGTGTGAACTGTGCATTGATTCCTACATACTTGCATATTGCATTTGTTATATTACTTTACATTGACAATATCCATGAGATATACATGTTACAAGTTGAAAGCAACCGCTGAAACTTCATCTTCCTTTGTGTTGCTTCAATACCTTTACTTTGAATTATTGCTTTATGAGTTAACTCTTATGCAAGACTTATTGATGCTTGTCTTGAAGTACTATTCATGAAAAGTCTTTGCCTTATGATTCAATTGTTTACTCATGTCATTTACCATTGTTTCAAATCGCTGCATTCATTACATGTGCTTACAATAGTATTGATCAAGATTATGTTGGTAGCATTGTCACTTAAGAAATTATCTTTGTTATCGTTTACCTACTCGGGACGAGTAGGAACTAAGCTTGGGGATGCTTGATACGTCTCAAACGTATCTATAATTTCTTATGTTCCATGCTACTTTTATGATGATACTCACATGTTTTATACACATTATATGTCATTATTATGCATTTTCCGGCACTAACCTATTAACGAGATGCCGAAGAGCCAGTTGCTGTTTTCTGCTGTTTTTGGTTTCAGAAATCCTAGTAAGGAAATATTCTCGGAATTGGACGAAATCAACGCCCAGGGTCCTATTTTGCCACGAAGCTTCCAGAAGACCGAAGAGTCAACGAAGTGGGGCCACGAGGTGGCCAGGAGGGTAGGCGGCGCGGCCCCACCCTGGGCCGCGCCGACCTGCCTCCTGGGCCCCTCGCGACGCCCCCTGACCTGCCCTTCCGCCTACTTAAAGCCTTCGTCGCGAAACCCCCAGTACCGAGAGCCACGATATGGAAAACCTTCCAGAGACGCCGCCGCCGCCAATCCCATCTCGGGGGATTCAGGAGATCGCCTCCGGCACCCTGCCGGAGAGGGGAATCATCTCCCGGAGGACTCTACACCGCCATGGTCGCCTCCGGATTGATGAGTGAGTAGCTCACCCCTGGACTATGGGTCCATAGCAGTAGCTAGATGGTCGTCTTCTCCTCATTGTGCTTCATTGTCGGATCTTGTGAGCTGCCTAACATGATCAAGATCATCTATCTGTAATGCTATATGTTGTGTTTGTTGGGATCCGATGGATAGAGAATACTATGTTATGTTGATTATCAATCTATTACCTATGTGTTGTTTATGATCTTGCATGCTCTCCGTTATTAGTAGAGGCTCTGGCCAAGTTTTTGCTCTTAACTCCAAGAGGGAGTATTTATGCTCGATAGTGGGTTCATGCCTCCATTAAATCTGGGACAAGGATGAAAGTTCTAAGGTTGTGGATGTGATGTTGCCACTAGGGATAAAACATTGATGCTATGTCCGAGGATGTAGTTATTGATTACATTACGCACCATACTTAATGCAATTGTCTGTTGTTTGCAACTTAATACTGGAAGGGGTTCGGATGATAACCTGAAAGTGGACTTTTTAGGCATAGATGCATGCTGGATAGCGGTCTATGTACTTTGTTGTAATGCCCAATTGAATCTCACAATACTCATCATGTCATGTATGTGCATTGTCATGCCCTCTCTATTTTTCAATTGCCCAACTGTAATTTGTTCACCCAACATGCTATTTATCTTATGGGAGAGACACCTCTAGTGAACTGTGGACCCCGGTCCATTCTTTTACATCGAATACAATCTACTGCAATACTTGTTCTAATATTTTCTGCAAACAATCATCATCCACACTATACATCTAATCCTTTGTTACAGCAAGCCGGTGAGATTGACAACCTCACTGTTTCGTTGGGGCAAAGTACTTTGGTTATGTTGTGCAGGTTCCACGTTGGCGCCGGAATCCCTGGTGTTGCGCCGCACTACATCTCGCCGCCATCAACCTTCAACGTGCTTCTTGGCTCCTACTGGTTCTATAAACCTTGGTTTCTTACTGAGGGAAAACTTGCTGCTGTACACATCATACCTTCCTCTTGGGGTTCCCAACAGACGAGTGCTTTACCGTCACAAGGAAGCTACTACGCCCACGTCAACTACACGCTAGCATGGGTCATCCCAGAAATAATGCCTCAAGTCATAAAAGAATTTCCTCCTTTGCTGAGCTGAAAAGGTCGGAGGCAAGTACTTGGAAACAATAAAGTTAGCATAATCAGCATACCAAGGACTGTCTCGCGAGCTCACCTTTATTACAGCCAATTGTTCATTTGGAAAACTATCATTAATAGGAACAGGATCATAAGCAATATTTTCCAATCTAGACAAATTATCAGCAACAGGATTATCAGCACCTTTCCTATCTACAATATGTAAATCAAATTCTTGCAACAGAAGCACCCATCTAATAAGCCTTGGCTTAGCATCTTTCTTTTGCATAAGGTATCTGATTGCAGCATGATCAGTATGAATAGTAACTTTTGAATCAACAATATAAGATCTAAACTTATCACAAGCAAAGACTACAGCTAACAATTCTTTTTCAGTAGTAGCATAATTTCTTTGAGCAGCATCAAGAGTTTTACTAGCATAATGAATAACATTCAATTTTTTATTTACTCGCTGTCCAAGAACAGCGCCTACAGCAAAATCACTAGCATCACACATAATTTCAAATGGTAAGTTCCAATCAGGAGGTTCAACTATAGGAGCAGTTGTTAAGGCTTTCTTTAGAGTTTCAAAAGCTTCCTTACAATCATCATCAAAAACAAAAGGTACATCTTTTTGAAGAAGATTAGTAAGAGGCTTTGAAATCTTAGAGAAGTCTTTAATAAACCTCCTATAAAACCCAACATGACCAAGAACACTACGAATACCTTTAACATCCCTAGGATAGGGCATCTTCTCAATTGCTTCAACTTTAGCTCTATCAACTTCAATACCTCTCTCGGAAATTTTATGTCCCAATACAATTCCTTCATTAACCATGAAGTGGCATTTCTCCCAATTAAGAACAAGGTTAGTTTCTTCACATCTCTGCAAAACTTTATCAAGGTTCCGCAAACAATTATCAAAAGAATTCCCATAGACAGAAAAATCATCCATGAATACCTCTACAATACTCTCGCAAAAGCCATGAAAAATAGCAGACATGCATCTTTGAAAAGTAGCAGGAGCATTACATAAACCAAAAGGCATACGTCTATAAGCATAGGTTCCATAGGGACAAGTGAAAGTGGTTTTCTCTTGATCCTTAGTTTTAACAGCAATTTGTGAAAACCCAGAATAACCATCAAGAAAGCAAAAATGAGTATTTTTGGATAACCTTTCTAACATTTGATCAATAAAAGGCAAAGGATAATGATCTTTCTTAGTAACTTTATTAACTTTATGAAAATCAATGCACATTCTATAACCTACAACTACTCTTTGAGGTATGAGCTCATCATTATCATTAGGCACAATAGTCATTCCTCCTTTTTTAGGAACACAATGCACAGGACTGACCCATCTACTATCAGCAATAGGATATATAATACCAGCTTCAAGAAGTCTTAATACCTCATTTCTTACCACATCCTTCATCTTAGGAATTAAACGACGCTGAGGTTCAACAATAGGCTTTGCATCATCTTCCATATTAATGGCGTGTTGGCAAATAGAGGGAGAAATCCCCTTCAAGTCATCAAGAGTGTAGCCAATAGCACCTCGGTGTTTCTTCAATATTTCCAATAACCTTTCTTCTTCAAACTCTGTAAGCTTAGAACTAATAATAACAGGATATATTTTTTTATCATCAATATGAGCATATTTAAGATTATCAGGTAATGGTTTTAAATCAAAGACAGGATCTTCCTTTGGTGGCGGTGTTGTACCCAGATCTTCTACCGGTAAATCATGCTTAAGAATAGGTTGACGGAGAAAAATTTCATCAAGCTCATTTCTTTCTTCCCTAAAAACTTCACTCTCACTATTCTCCAAATGTTGCTGCAAAGGGTTATTAGGAGCGAGAGCAATAGATGCACACTGTTCAACTCTAAAATCATTATTAGGTGAATCAGTTTTATAAGGAGTTTTGGTAAATTTAGAGAAGTTAAACTCATAAGATTCACCAGCAAATTTAGTCAAAATTTTCTCTTTCTTGCAATCTATAATAGCTCCACAAGTATTTAGAAAAGGTCTACCAAAAATGATAGGACAATATTTACTAGCAGCAGAACCAAGTACCAAAAAGTCAGCAGGATATTTAATCTTACCGCATAAAACTTCCACATCTCGAACAATACCAATTGGAGAGATAGTCTCTCTATTAGCCAGCCGAATTACCACATCAATATCTTCAAGTTCACAAGAACCAATTTCGTGCATAATCTCCGTGTAAAGCTCATAAGGAATAGCACTAATGCTTGCACCAATATCACATAAACCATAATAACAATGATCTCCAATTCTAACAGATAGCATAGGAACACTAGCTTTCTTAGACTTATTAGGATGTGAAACAATATTAGAAGCATCTTCACAAAAAATAATATGACCATCCTCCACATTTTCAGTCACAAGATCTTTAACTATTGCAACAGCAGGTTCAACTTTTATTTGTTCTTCAGGTTCTATAGGTTTCTTTTCACTTTTATGAACCGCACTATTTATAACAGAGTACTCCTTCATTTTTGCAGGGAAAGGAGTTTTTTCAATATAAGCTTCAGGAATAACATGATCCACAGTTTCAACTACAACACATTTATTTATAGATGAATCAATTTTATCTTTATACGGTTCATGAAACTTATCAAAATTCTTCTTAGGCAATTCATAATGAGAGGCAAAAGCTTTATAAAGATTTGCAGCAACTTGAGAATCAAGACCATAAGTAGCACTCATATTACGAAATTTATCAGTATCCATAAAAGCTTCAATGCATTTGTAATCATAATTTATACCTGATTCTCTATCTTTGTCGTTCTCCCATCCTTCGTATTTTCCTGGATCCGATTAAGAAGGTCCCTTTTAAACTCTTCTTTGTTGCGCGTAAATGATCCGTAACAAGAAGTATCCAAAGCAAGGTCTTGTCTTCAAAAGAAAGTCTTGCATAGAAATTATCAATAATAACATTACCAGGAAGCTCATGAATGGGGCATTTGAGCATTAAAGACTTCAATCTCCCCCACGCTTGGGCAATACTCTCTCCATCATGAGGCCAAAAATTATATATGCGGTTCCGATCCTTATGAATTTCACTTGGAGGATAGAACTTAGAATAAAACCGGGGCACAATATCATTCCATTCAAGAGAATCCCCATTATCCAATAATTTATACCAATGCGCCGCTTTACTGCACAGCGATATAGAGAATAGTTTCTTCCTCACTTCATCCATAGCAATACCTGCACACTTGAATAAACCGCATAATTCATGTAAGAACAGTAAATGATCTCCAGGGTGGACAGTTCCATCCCCTGTATAACGGTTATCCACTACACGTTCAATAATTTTCATAGGTATTTTGTATGGTATCTCTTCCTCACCTGGCGCCTTATCCACTACCTTTGCAGTAGTAGTAGATTTTCCAAACAAACATTCGAGAGAAGATCTCTCCATAATAATTTATAGCAGCAGGCAGAAATAAAATCAGCACTAACAGTAAAAGTTTCCCTTACCAATTCCACTTACCAATAGCGCTTCACTCCCCGGCAACGGCGCCAGAAAATAGTCTTGATGACCCACAAGTATAGGGGGTGTATCGTAGTATCTTCGATAAGTAAGAATGTCGATCCCAACGAGGAGCAGAAGGTGTTGACAAGCAGTTTCGATGAAGGATTCACTGTAAATGCTCACAGACAAGTATTCAGGGGGTTTTGATGTAGCAGATGAATAAAGTACGAGTAAGTAAAGTGCGAGAGTAACAATTGCAGCGAGTGGCCCAATCCTTTTTAGCACAAAGGACAAGCCGGTTTGTTTACTTATAATGACCAAACGTTCCTGAGGAGACACGGGATTTTAGTCTAGTGCTTCCGCTACATACGGCTAATTAATCTTCATTGTTTTGATAAGTGTTGTGTGGGTGAACCTACGCTAATGTACCGCCCTTCCTAGGACTAATACATACTTGTGATTATACCCCTTGCAAGCATCCGCAACTACAAGAAAGTAATTAAGATAAATCTAACCACAGCCTTAAACTCTGAGATCCTGCTATCCCTCCTGCATCGATATACCAACGGGGGCTCAGGTTTCTGTCACTCCGGCAACCCCGCAATTGGCAAACGAGTACAAGATGCATTCCCCTAGGCCCATAAAGGTGAAGTGTCGTGTAGTCGATGTTCACACGACACCACTAGAAGAATAACACCACAACTTAAATATCA
This sequence comes from Lolium perenne, assembly GCF_019359855.2. NCBI lineage: Eukaryota > Viridiplantae > Streptophyta > Magnoliopsida > Poales > Poaceae > Lolium > Lolium perenne. The sequence goes on along the minus strand of NC_067246.2, from coordinate 106,969,840 downwards.
TAACATTGAATATTACTCAACCATACTTCACTACTAACATTTAGACTTCACCCATGTCCTCAAGAACTAAATGAACTACTCACGAGACATCATATGGAACATGATCAGAGGTGATATGATGATGAATAACAATCTGAACATAAACCTTGGTTCAACGGTTTCACTCAATAGCATCAATAACAAGTAGAAATCAACACCGGGAGAGTTTCCCCTATCAAACAATCAAGATCAAACCCAAATTGCTACAGCGGTGACGATGTGCAGCGGTGGAGACGGCGGTGATGATGATGAAGATGATGATGATGGTGATGGAGATGATGTCCAGCTCGATGACGGTGACGATGGCGTCGATTTCCCCCTCCGGGAGGGAATTTCCCCGGCGGAACTCAGCCTGCCGGAGAGCTCTTTTCTCTCTGGTGTTCTCCGCCTCGCAGAGGCGGCTGTGACGCTCCGCGACTATTTCCCTGGGGCTTAGGTTTTCGGGATGAAGGCGTACGCGAAGAAAAGGAGGCGAGAGGGGGCTGTGGGCCCCCTCCTCACAGGGCGGCGCGGCCAGGCCTTGGCCGCGCCGGCCTATGGGGTGGGCCCACCTCGGGTCCCCTCTTCTCCCCCTTCTGACTCCCTTCGTCATCTGGAAAAATAGGAGTTTTCATATAATTTCCGTCAGCTGTTGATCTTCCGAAATATTGCATTCTGACGGTGCTTTTTCCAGCAGAATCCTGGCTCCGGTGCGCGATCCTCCAATAATCATGAAACATGCAAAATAGATGAAATAACATAAGTATCATCTCCAAATATGAAATATATCAATGAATAACAGCAAATTATGATATAAAATAGTGATGAAAATTGGACGTATCACCGCCCAATCCGCATCCGCGTATCCATTAAGAGAGAAACTTGAGCCTTTAGGATATCAAAGACCATATCTTGGGGTATCAACCAAATATAGAAAGGTTCTTTTGATAGCAATCATGTGGCTCTCTTTAGGAGAAGCTTGATACCTTGCACACACACCAACACTCAACACTATGTTAGGTCTAGATGCACAAAGGTAAAGCAAGGATCCAATCATGGAGCGATATACCTTTTTATCCACCGCTTTGCCATTGTGATCTAGTGCAAAATGACATTTGGTAACCATTGGAGTGGCTACACCCTTCATTTCCTTCATCTTGAACCTCTTGAGCATGTCTTGGAGATATTTTGCTTCATTGATGAAAGTCCATCTCTTAATTTCTTGATCTCAAAACCAAGAAAGAACCTCATCTCTCCCATCATAGACACCTCAAACCTATCGGTCATAAGATTTGAATTTTTTTGACACCTTTACCGTAGGGGAATCCCCTACGGTGTTAAGCTTTGAAAATTCATCATTGAAAGCTTTGTTAGTAGACCCAAAGATGATATCATCAACATATAATTGGCAAATTAAAAGCTCCACATTGACCCTCTTAGTGAAAAGAGTGGGATCGATTAGCCCAACATCAAACCCACGATATAGCAACAATTCTTTAAGGTGCTCGTACCAAGCTATATGAGCTTGTTTGAGACCATAAAGTGCTTTATCAAGCTTATAGACGTGGTTAGGAAAGTCGGGATCCTCAAACCTCGGGGGTTGCTTAACATAAACCTCTTCATGCAAAGGACCATTAAGAAATGCACTTTTCACATCCATTTGTTGTAACTTAAAATTATTATGTGATGCATATGCAAGAAGGATACAGATGGACTCAAGGTGAGCCATGGGAGCATAAGTTTCTCCAAAGTCAATTCTTTCAATTTGGGAGAAACCTTGAGCTACCAATCTTGCCTTGTTCCTCACAACAATTCCATGCTCATCTTGCTTGTTCTTGAATATCCATTTAGTGCCTATAACATTGCGGCACTCCTTTGGCTTCTCTACTAAAGTCCATACTTTGTTGCGCTTGAAGTTGTTGAGTTCATCATGCATAGCATCCAACCAATCCGGATCTTCAAGAGCTTCAAATACTTTCTTTCGTTCCACTAAGGAGATATAAGCATGATGATTGCTAACGTTAGCCAATTGTCTTCTTGTTGACACTTTTGCTCTTACATCACCAAGAACCTTATCATGTGTGTGTTCAAGACATTTCAAAGTTCTAGCTCTTCTAGTAACACGACGGGCCTCAATATCTTCCTTGGACTTGCTAGTCCTTGGAGGGATCACTTGACCAACTTGATCAATTGGGTGCCCGTCTTGACCGTCAACTTGAGCTTCCTCAATCTCTTGAGAGGGATCAATATCTTGTGCTTGATCTTGGACATCATTTGGTGAGTAGCAAATATTAAATGGATACTCATCGAAGCCATCATGAATCCTTGGTTGATCTTGTCCTTGATCTTGCACACTAGAGGAATGGTCTTGTTCTTGTTCTTGGGTTGGTGCATCATTAGCTTCAAGAGATGGAGTTTGTTGATGTTGTGAAGATGAGGGCTCCACCATAGTAGAGTATAGTCCTTCCCGAGACGCCACACCGTGTCCCTCAATGGGGCGGAAAAATCCCACACCCATTATTACTATGGAATATTGAGGTATTTCATCACCTGCACAAACATCAACTTGCCCCACTTAGGAGCCATCATTTTCCTCGAACTTCAGACTACAAGATTCGATGATAATCCCGGAGGATATGTCAAAGACTCTATAAGTGTGACATTTGGCACCGTAACCAACAAATATACCCTCCAAAGCTTTAGGAGTAAATTTAGATAAACGAACTCTTTTGATTTTATAGAAACACTTACACCCGAACACCTTGAAGTATGAGATATTAGGCTTGTTCCCGGTGAGTATTTCATATGGAGTATTGTTCAAGCCCATACGGAGATAGAGCCGGTTAGAAGAATGACAAGCGGTGGAGATGGCTTCGGCCCAAAAATTATAGCGGGATTTGTACCCCGCCATCATAGATCTTTCCATATCCATAAGAGTCCGGTTCTTCCTCTCTGCAACACCATTTTGTTGAGGGGTGTATGCAGCGGAATATTTATGTCTTATCCCCTCATCACTAAGAAAATCATTGAGTGTGTAGTTCTTGAACTCGGAGCCATTGTCACTTCTTATTGCCAATATCGTGAGGTTGTGTTGACGTTGCACCTCGGTGGCAAAGTCGATGAAGATTTGTTGAGTCTCATCTTTCTTCTTGAGAAAATAGACCCAAGTATATCTCGAATAGTCATCAACAATAACCAAACAATGTTTCTTCGCATAAAAGACTTGCATGAGTGGTAGGACCAAAGATATCCACATGAAGGAGCTCCAAGATCCTCTTGGAAGAGATAATAGTGTTGCTTGGGTGCGGAGAGTCATGCGTTTTGCCTTCAACACAAGCCCTACAAACACGATCTTTGGCAAAAGAAACATTGTCCATTATTCCCACAATATGGTTCCCCTTGTGAAGATTTTGCGAAGTTCTCATGTTGAAATGGGCCAAGCGACGATGCCACAACCAACCCACATCCTCCTTTCTGAATAGGCACATCGCACTTGATGTGGTGGTCTGATACGCGTACAGCACGCGTCCGTTGGGAACCCCAAGTGGAAGGTGTGATGCGTACAGCAGCAAGTTTCCCTCAGTAAGAAACTAAGGTTTATCAAACCAGTAGGAGCCAAGAAGCACGTTGAAGGTTGATGGTGGCGAGATGTAGTGCGGCGCAACACCAGGGATTCCGGCGCCAACGTGGAACCTGCACAACACAACCAAAGTACTTTGCCCCAACGAAACAGTGAGGTTGTCAATCTCACCGGCTTGCTGTAACAAAGGATTAGATGTATAGTATGGATGATGATTGTTTGCAGAGAACAGTAGAACAAGTATTGCAGTAGATTGTATTCGATTAAAAGAATGGACCGGGGTCCACAGTTCACTAGAGGTGTCTCTCCCATAAGATAAATAGCATGTTGGGTGAACAAATTACAGTTGGGCAATTGACAAATAGAGAGGGCATGACAATGCACATACATGATATGATGAGTATTGTGAGATTTAATTGGGCATTACGACAAAGTACATAGACCGCTATCCAGCATGCATCTATGCCTAAAAAGTCCACCTTCAGGTTATCATCCAAACCCCTTCCAGTATTAAGTTGCAAACAACAGACAATTGCATTAAGTATGGTGCGTAATGTAATCAATAACTACATCCTCGGACATAGCATCAATGTTTTATCCCTAGTGGCAACAACACATCCACAACCTTAGAACTTTCTCACATCGTCCTGCATTTAATGGAGGCATGAACCCACTATCGAGCATAAATACTCCCTCTTGGAGTTAAGAGTAAAAACTTGGCCAGAGCCTCTACTAATAACGGAGAGCATGCAAGATCATAAACAACACATAGGTAATAGATTGATAATCAACATAACATAGTATTCTCTATCCATCGGATCCCAACAAACACAACATATAGCATTACAGATAGATGATCTTGATCATGTTAGGCAGCTCACAAGACCCGACAATGAAGCATAATGAGGAGAAGACAACCATCTAGCTACTGCTATGGACCCATAGTCCAGGGGTGAACTACTCACTCATCACTCCGGAGGTGACCATGGCGGTGAAGAGTCCTCCGGGAGATGATTCCCCTTTCCGGCAGGGTGCCGGAGGCGATCTCCTGAATCCCCCGAGATGGGATTGGCGGCGGCGGCGTCTCTGGAAGGTTTTCCGTATCGTGGCTCTCGGTACTGGGGGTTTCGCGACGAAGACTATATGTAGGCGGAAGGGCAGGTCAGGGGGCCTGACAGGGGGCCCACACACTAGGCCGGCGCGGCCAGGGCTTGGGCCGCGCCGCCCTAGCGTCTGGCCACCTCGTGGCCCCACTTCGTCTCCTCTTCGGTCTTCTGGAAGCTTCGTGGCAAAATAGGCCCCCGGGCGTTGATTTCGTCCAATTCCGAGAATATTTCCTTACTAGGATTTCTGAAACCAAAAACAATAGAAAACAGCAACTGGCTCTTCGGCATCTCGTTAATAGGTTAGTGCCAGAAAATGCATAAATATGACATAAAGTATGCATAAAACATGTAGATATCATCAATAAAGTGGCATGGAACATAAGAAATTATCGATACGTCGGAGACGTATCAGCATCCCCAAGCTTAGTTCCTGCTCGTCCCGAGCAGGTAAACGATAACAAAGATAATTTCTGGAGTGACATGCCATCATAACCTTGATCATACTATTGTAAGCATATGTAATGAATGCAGCGATCCAAACAATGTAAATGACATGAGTAAACAAATGAATCATAAAGCAAAGACTTTTCATGAATAGTACTTCAAGACAAGCATCAATAAGTCTTGCATAAGAGTTAACTCATAAAGCAATAAATCAAAGTAAAGGCATTGAAGCAACACAAAGGAAGATGAAGTTTCAGCGGTTGCTTTCAACTTATAACATGTATATCTCATGGATAGTTGTCAATGCAAAGTAATATAATAAGTGCAATAGGCAAGTATGTAGGAATCAATGCACAGTTCAAACAAGTGTTTGCTTCTTGAGGTGGAGAGAGATAGGTGAACTGACTCAACATAAAAGTAAAAGAAAGGTCCTTCAAAGAGGAAAGCATCGATTGCTATATTTGTGCTAGAGCTTTGGTTTTGAAAACAAGAAACAATTTTGTCAACGGTAGTAATAAAGCATATGTGTTATGTAAATTATATCCTACAAGTTGCAAGCCTCATGCATAGTTAATAGTGCCCGCACCTTGTCCTAATTAGCTCGGATTACCTGGATTATCATCGCAATGCACATGTTTTAACCAAGTGTCACAAAGGGGTACCTCTATGCCGCCTGTACAAAGGTCTAAGGAGAAAGCTCGCATCGGATTTCTCGCTATTGATTATTCTCAACTTAGACATCTATACCGGGACAACATAGACAACAGATAATGGACTCCTCTTTTATGCATAAGCATGTAGCAACAATTAATTTTCTCATATGAGATTGAGGATATTTGTCCAAAACTGAAACTTCCACCATGGATCATGGCTTTAGTTAGCGGCCCAATGTTCTTCTCTAACATTATGCATGCTCTAACCATTCAAGCGGTAAATCTCCCTTACTTCAGACATGACGAACATGCATAGCAACTCACATGATATTCAACAAAGAGTAGTTGATGGCGTCCCCAGGAACATGGTTATCGCACAACAAGCAACTTAATAAGAGATAAAGTGCATAAGTACATATTCAATACCACAATAGTTTTTAAGCTATTTGTCCCATGAGCTATATATTGTAAAGGTGAAGAATGGAAATTTTAAAGGTAGCACTCAAGCAATTTACTTTGGAATGGCGGAGAAATACCATGTAGTAGGTAGGTATGGTGGACACAAATGGCATAGTGGTTGGCTCAAGGATTTTGGATGCATGAGAAGTATTCCCTCTCGATACAAGGTTTAGGCTAGCAAGGTTTATTTGAAACAAACAAAAGGATGAAGCGGTGCAGCAAAACTCACATAAAAGACATATTGTAAACATTATAAGACTCTACACCGTGTTCCTTGTTGTTCAAACTCAATACTAGAAATTATCTAGACCTTAGAGAGACCAATTATGCAAACCAAATTTTAGCATGCTCTATGTATTTCTTCATTAATAGGTGCAAAGTATATGATGCAAGAGCTTAAACATGAGCACAACAATTGCCAAGTATCATATTATCCATGACATTTTAGCAATTACTACATGTATCATTTTCCAATTCCAACCATATAACAATTTAATGAAGAAGAAACTTTCGCCATGAATACTATGAGTAAAACCTAAGGACATATTTGTCCATATGCAACAGCGGAGCGTGTCTCTCTCCCACACAATGAATGCTAGGATCCATTTTATTCAAACAAAACAAAAACAAAAACAAACCGACGCTCCAAGCAAAGTACATAAGATGTGATGGAATAAAAATATAGTTTCACTAGAGGAACCTGATAATGTTGTCGATGAAGAAGGGGATGCCTTGGGCATCCCCAAGCTTAGACGCTTGAGTCTTCTTGATATATGCAGGGGTGAACCACCGGGGCATCCCCAAGCTTAGAGCTTTCACTCTCCTTTATCATATTGTATCATCTCCCTCTCTTGATCGTTGAAAACTTCCTCCACACCAAACTCAAAACAACTCATTAGAGGGTTAGTGCACAATCAAAATTTACATGTTCAGAGGTGACATAATCATTCTTAACACTTCTGGACATTGCACAAAGCTACTGAAAGTCAATGGAATTGAAAAATCCATCAAGCATGGCAAAACAGGCAATGCGAAATAAAAGGCAGAATCTGTCAAAACAGAACAGTTTGTAAAGACGAATTTTACTGAGGCATCAGACTTGCTCAAATGAAAATGCTCAAATTGAATGAAAGTTGCGTACATATCTGAGGATCACTCACGTAAATTGGCATAATTTTCTGAGTTACCTACAGAGAATTAGGCCCAGATTCGTGACAGCAAAGAAATCTGTTTCTGCGCAGTAATCCAAATCTAGTATGAACCTTACTATCAACGACTTTACTTGGCACAACAATGCACAAAACTAAGATAAGTAGAGGTTGCTACAGTAGTAATAACTTTCAAGACTCAAATGTAAAACAAAAGTACTGTAGTAAAAAAAAACATGGGTTGTCTCCCATAAGCGCTTTTCTTTAACGCCTTTCAGCTAGGCGCAGAAAATGTGTATCAAGTATTATCAAGAGACGAAGCACCAACATCATTTTCACAATTTATCCCATTAGGTATCTTAGATGCTCCCTTATCAATAGTGGTTTTAATAGCTTTATCAATTTTAGGCCTATAATAGTTTTTTGGTTTAGGCACCTTAGAAACATACATGAATTTTTGCTCCTTTCCGACATAAGCTTTCTCTCTAATCTTTATAGATGAAAAGGTCGAACCCAATGTTCCCATAGCCTCTTCAATTTCACTAATCCTTTGGGTTTGATTATCATGAATAGCACAAGATTCTAAGATGGCGATTCTCTCATTAATTCCTCCTAGAGATTTATCAAGTTTATCAGTGCTATCAAGTAATGCTCCCAAATTAGTATTAATACTTGGAAGGTTTTGCTCTATGGTTTCCAACTTTTTCATGACATCTTCAAGAGAGGTTTCAATTTTAACTTCATTAACAGGTGGTATTCCAAATAGACTCTCAATAATGCAACTAGCTTCTAAAGCAGGAGCGCATAGGAAGTTACCTCCCGCGAGACAATCAAGAACATACCTATTCCAGCTAGAGATACCAACATAAAAATTCCTGAGTAGGATAGTGGTGGAGTGTTTCTTAGTGCACCTATTATGGGCATCACTAATTCTATACCAAGCATCTTTTAAACATTCTCCCCCTTGTTGCTTAAACGAACGAACTTCAACTTCAGGATTACTCATTTTAACAACAGTAAATAAAGCAAACTAGATAAAGTAAATGCAAGTAACTAATTTTTTTGTGTTTTTAATATGGAGAACAAGATAGTAAATAAAGTAAAACTAGCAACTAATTTTTTTGTATTTTGATTTAGTGCAGCAAACAAAGTAGTAAATAAAATAATGCAAGACAAAAACAAAGTAAAGAGATTGGATTGTGGAGACTCCCCTTGCAGCGTGTCTTGATCTCCCCGGCAACGGCGCCAGAAATTTATTTGCTGGCGTGCAGTTGACGTGGGAGTTAGAAATCTCTGTGGTGTAATTTTCCTTCACGTCCCCGGCAACGGCGCCAGAAATTTAGCTTGATACGCGTACAGCACGCGTCCGTTGGGAACCCCAAGTGGAAGGTGTGATGCGTACAGCAGCAAGTTTCCTCAGTAAGAATCCAAGGTTTATCGAACCAGTAGGAGCCAAGAAGCACGTTGAAGGTTGATGGCGGCGAGATGTAGTGCGGCGCAACACCAGGGATTCCGGCGCCAACGTGGAACCTGCACAACACAACCAAAGTACTTTGCCCCAACGAAACAGTGAGGTTGTCAATCTCACCGGCTTGCTGTAACAAAGGATTAGATGTATAGTGTGGATGATGATTGTTTGCAGAGAACAGTAGAACAAGTATTGCAGAAGATTGTATTCGATTAAAACAATGGACCGGGGTCCACAGTTCACTAGAGGTGTCTCTCCCATAAGATAAATAGCATGTTGGGTGAACAAATTACAGTTGGGCAATTGACAAATAGAGAGGGCATGACAATGCACATACATGATATGATGAGTATTGTGAGATTTAATTGGGCATTACGACAAAGTACATAGACCGCTATCCAGCATGCATCTATGCCTAAAAAGTCCACCTTCAAGTTATCATCCGAACCCCTTCCAGTATTAAGTTGCAAACAACAGACAATTGCATTAAGTATGGTGCGTAATGTAATCAATAACTACATCCTCGGACATAGCATCAATGTTTTATCCCTAGTGGCAACAGCACATCCACAACCTTAGAACTTTCTCACACCGTCCTGCATTTAATGGAGGCATGAACCGACTATCGAGCATAAATACTCCCTCTTGGAGTTAATAGTAAAAACTTGGCCAGAGCCTCTACTAATAACGGAGAGCATGCAAGATCATAAACAACACATAGGTAATAGATTAATAATCAACATAACATAGTATTCTCTATCCATCGGATCCCAACAAACACAACATATAGCATTACAGATAGATGATCTTGATCATGTTAGGCAGCTCACAAGACCCGACAATGAAGCATAATGAGGAGAAGACAACCATCTAGCTACTGCTATGGACCCATAGTCCAGGGGTGAACTACTCACTCATCACTCCGGAGGCGACCATGGCGGTGAAGAGTCCTCCGGGAGATGATTCCCCTCTCCGGCAGGGTGCCGGAGACGATCTCCTGAATCCCCCGAGATGGGATTGGCGGCGGCGGCGTCTCTGGAAGGTTTTCCGTATCGTGGCTCTCGGTACTGGGGGTTTCGCGACGAAGACTATATGTAGGCGGAAGGGCAGGTCAGGGGGCCTGACAGGGGGCCCACACACTAGGCCGGCGCGGCCAGGGCTTGGGCCGCGCCGCCCTAGCGTCTGGCCACCTCGTGGCCTCACTTTGTCTCCTCTTCGGTCTTCTGGAAGCTTCGTGGCAAAATAGGCCCCTGGGCGTTGATTTTGTCCAATTCCGAGAATATTTCCTTATTAGGATTTCTGAAACCAAAAACAGCACTGGCTCTTCGGCATCTCGTTAATAGGTTAGTGCCGGAAAATGCATAAATATGACATAAAGTATGCATAAAACATGTAGATATCATCAATAAAGTGGCATGGAACATAAGAAATTATCGATACGTCGGAGACGTATCATGGTCCCCGAGAAGTCCACCACATACAAGTTGTGTTCGCGATACCCAACGAAAGCGACTTTTCGAGTCTTGCTCCACAAGAGGACCACAATATCATTATCAATAAAGATAGCGAAACCCATCTCGCCAAGGGCGGAAACAGACAACAAATTCTAACCAAGGGTTTTGAAAAAGCATGACATCCACAAGAGTAATATTGTGTGCAACCACAACCTTGCCAAAACCCAATACCTCGGATGTTGAATTATCGCCAAAGGAGACGGTGATTTCATGAATGTTGGGCCTCAACTCCTTGATGATATTCTTGCCGCCGGTCATATGACTTGTGCATCCACTATCAAGCACCCATTTTGAACCTCCAGAGGCATAGTCCTACATGAGATCAATTCTTGGATTTAGGTACCTGATACGTCTCAAACATATCTATAGTTTTTGATGCTCCATGCTTGTTTTACACCAATTCATATATGTTTTGCTTACACTTCGATGCACATTTACATGATTTCCGGCACTAACCTATTAAGAAGACGCCACAGTGCCAGTTCCTTGTTTTTTTGCTATTTTTGTATTTCAGTTGGACGAAACAAAAGCCGAAGTTCCTATTTTGTTGAAACAAAGACGGAGTCCAGAGGGCAGACGAAGGGGGGCCACATGGTGGCCAGACCATGACTAGGCGCGGCCTAGCCCTGGCCCGCGCCTAGGGGTGGTCTGGGGCCACCAGGCCTCCACCGACCTCGCCCTTCCGCCTATATAAAGCTCCCGACGCAAAAACCCTAAATGAATCAGCCACCACCCATGAAAAGTTCCGTAGCTCCGCTGCCGTCACAAATAAGATTCAGGGGACAGAGGTCTCTGTTCCGGCACCCTGCCGGGACGGGGAATTTCCCCCGGAGCCATCTCCATCGACTCCACCTCCATCTCCATCGCCGTTACTGACTCCCATGATGAGGAGTGAGTAGTTCTCCCCCAGGGCTGAGGGCTCTACCGGTAGCTATGTGGTTAATCTCTCTCCCATGGTGTGATCTTTATGTGATTGTGAGCTTTGTAATCTAGATGTCATTATGCTATTCAAGTGGATTTTACTTATGTGATCTCTGGAGACTCACGTGTGTAAAGGTGATAGTGTGTGCACCGTGTGGGTCTCTTAGGCTATATTTCGCAGAATACTTGTTCATTGAATTACGATTTGAGTTGGATGTCTCTATGAAATTGTGGTGTGTTAGTACCACCTATGAATGCTCAAGTGACAAGGTGGGGTATTCATTAGTACTTGGGAATACATCTTTAAGTTTTGCTTTTGCAGCCCTACGCGGTGAATTAGTGTTCGTTATCCAACCGGGGAGTAGTTCAGAGTAGCATAGTGAAGTGCTTATATTTATATTCCTTTATGATATCATTGTTGAGAGTGACCACTAGTGAAAGTATGATCCCTAGACCTTGTTTCCAAGCATCGAATCACCGTTTATTTACTGTTTTACTGCATGTTTACTTGCTGCCATATTTATTTCAGATTGTTATTACCACTCATATTCATCCATATCCTTGCATTTTACTATCTCTCCACCGAACTAGTACACCTATACACCTGACAAGCGTATTGGGTGTGTTGGGGACACAAGAAACTTCTTGTATCGTAATTGCAGGGTTTCTTGAGAGGGATATCTTTGACCTCTACCTCCCTGAGTTTGATAAACCTTAGGTGATCCAATTAAGGGAAACTTGCTGATGTTCTACAAACCTCTGTATTTGGAGGCCCGACACTGTCTACAAGAACAAAAGCGTGCGTAGACATCAAGCTCTTTTCTGGCGTCGTTGCCGGGGAGGTAAGGTAAAAGGTACTCACATCCTCTGGCTACTAAGTTTTTAAGTTGCTGGTGAGTGCTCAAAGTTATTTCCTTTAGATTCTGCAATTACAACTTTTTGTTTGTTTTTTTTATTTTCACTAGTTAGGCTTAATGGAAAACAACAACAAAATCAGAGAGCTTTATAGTATTTATTTTGAGTTAGGACATGAGGTGTTTGAAGAGAAAATTAAAAAACCTATGGAACTTTATTTGCGTGCTAATAGCAATGTTATGATGATACTAGTTTTTATGAATTCTTTGAACACCATTGTTGATAATGCTATGGAAAAATCTAATCTTGGGGAAGCTAGTTTTTATGAAAATGATCTTTTTAGTTTCCCAATTTTAGAGGAGGAAATTTGCTATGATGATACTATGCCTCCAATATATGATGATTACAATGATGATTATGTTATTTCAGTCCACCTATTATTGACGAGAAAATTAATTATAATTACAATATGCCTCCTAAATTGATTATGGTGATGAGAATAATAATGATAGCTATTTTGTTGAATTTGCTCCCACTACAATTAATAAGAATGAATATGCTTATGTGGGGAGTAATAATTATTTCATGCATGTGGCTCACGATAAGAATTTTTTAGGTGATAGTTATATTGTTGAGTTTATTCATGATTCTACTGAAAGTTATTATGAGAGAGGAAAATATGGTTGTAGAAGTTTTCATGGTACTAAAACACCTCTCTATATGCCGAAAGTTTTGAAGTTACTCTTGTTTTATCTTCCTATGCTTGTCACTTTGTTCTTTATGAATCTATTTGTGTACAAGATTCCTATGCATAGGAAGTGGGTTAGACTTAAATGTGTTTCATATTTGCTCCTTGATGCTCTATTTTGCTTCAATTCATATCTGTTATGTGAGCATCGTCTCAAATTACTGAGCCTAGTTGAAAGACATTAAAGAAAAGCACTCTTGGGAGATAACCCATGTTTTATTTCTATGATTTTTATTTTTTTGAGTCTTCGGAGTTATTACCTCTGTAATAACCTGTCCTTATCATTTTTGTTTCGTTTTTGTGCAAAGAATAGTCTCTAATAGGAAGAAAGTAAGATTTGGGGAAGTTGTTGTCTTGAAAACAGATTTTGTGCTGTCACCATAAAAATTCAGAAAAATAGCCAGAGCGGAATTTTGAGCTGTAATTTTTTATGCATATGACCCAGGTTATTATATAACTTTCGTTAGTTGGTCACTTTTCGATATCAGCAACATAGGGTTTTCGGAAAAATCGATCTTTACCTGCTGTTCTGTTTTGACAGATTTCTGCACTATTTGCTTTTGCCTCTTAAATATCTTTCTTTTTGAGTTCTTTTGATCAAAGAGCTTTTTGAAAGGTTGCTACAGTAGATAATGCTTTAATAGATTCTTGATATATGTTAGTACTGAACCGAAGTGGATTTATTTATTTTGATTGTACTAATGCTGCTAATAGAGAATTGTGTGAAGTTTTTTATGAAGGAAGTTTTCGAGTGTATGGAGAGAAGAATGATGTGATGAGATGATGTATGGACAAAAGCTCAAGCTTGGGGATGTCCCTGCACCCCAAGAAATATTCAAGAGGTATAAGCGTTAACGCTTGGGGATGCCTTCGGCATCCCCTCTTCATCAACTAAGCAATAGGTCATCTCTCTATGCGCTATATTTTTATTGCTTCATACGCTATGTATTGTTCTTGGAGAATCTTTATATATTTTTTAGTTTAGTTTTGTTTTGTTTTCTGTAGCATATAGTTGGATCCTAGCATTCTTGTGTGGGAGGTAGACACACTCCGTTTTCATTGGATAGAACACTCTAGTTTCCTCTCTTATTGTTCTACGGGTGTTCTAGTTTGCTAGTACTGCGTTTAGCTCTTGGTTTTCCATTCATATTTTGTTCAGAGCTTGTTAGTATTCTTTATTTATTTATGTATGATTAGATCTCTGGTCCATATTGATTTTTATCTATGAGAGTTGTTTCAAATAAGTTGATTGGTGTTGGAGACCAGTAAAATGTTTCATGCTTATAGTGATGCAAAAGAAAGCTTGTCTAGACTGTGGCATAAACTTGGGCATGTCATGTTGGATGTTATTCTTATTATATTCTTAGTATTTATTGTTGTAGCATGACTTGTCTCAAATGGCTGAGAGTGCATAATGTGTCATTGAAAGAATCATGTGTTGTTTCTATCATAAAAGCTTAATATTGTGGTATTCTCCTTTGATGCTTTATTGGTTGACTTTGCGCATGATTATACCATGTTATGACTATAACCAGTCAACTAAAGCCTATATGATCATTTAGTTTTTGACATGTAATATCACTTTATGCTTTGATTTATAATGGTTTGTCGCCATGCATGGTGGCTATTATTGCTCTCTTAGTTGGTCGCTCCCAGTCTTTTGCTAGCCTCCGCATGTAATGAGTATGAGCTCTACTCGTACATCCATCCACCAATAACCAAAGTTTGCCAATTGTGTCCACCATATCTACCTACTAGCATTATTTCTATTCCAAGTATGTTCATCATGTTTTTATTTATCTTCCAAATTAAATTTCGGCATGAGAAAATTAGTTAGTAAAGCTCTCACGAACTTGATGGCACATTTACTTTCTTGCACTTAATAAACTTGATCATTGTGACTATCTTATGAAGTTTATATGTTTGCAAATTGCAAGTTGGGAGTTATCACAACCATGCTTTCATGGGAAACGCTTTCAACATTGCACTTATTCATATTTAGTTGATGTCATGTTCTTTTGTTTATGGATGCCTAGCGGTGCGAAATAAAATGAAAACTTGTAAGTTCATGGAGTTTGTATATGAGTTAGAGAAACGCCTGGGCCGCTAATCTAAGCCATGCATCATTCATGGTGTAAATTTACAGCTAAACCATAGTGAGCATTCTATGAAGTATTTGCAATAAAAAGCTATACTGATAGTAAATAAAAAATGGTTGAGATGCTCATTGTCTGTTTGTCTTGTCATTTTGGCATGGCATTGCTCTTACAAGAGTACCTTCATATCATCGGGCAAGAGGTACCCCGTTGGCGGTTCTCAATGATACATGTATACTTACAATGACAAGAACTGATTTGGGACCTAAGTTGAGTAGCATGAGGTTTAGGTACTCGCATTCAAGGGGCATGAGATTTTCAACTTGTGATTTGCAAGCATATAATTCATTTTTGACTCACATTAACTTTAGCCATTCAAGATACTTATGATAGGGGCAATGAGAGCTCAAAGCTAATAAGTACCATACTTTTTGGAAGGTTTATAAAACTTGTTTATCTTGCTTACTCTGCAAAGAGTCTCTCTTTTACTATTATGTTGAGTCTTTATCTTCTAATTTATGCACCAATTAAGAGAGCATAGTTGTCATTCTTAGTGCAATGTGCATAGTCCCAAAATTATTATTGATTGATTCATGGTTGTGCTATTACTTGCTCTTAAATTACTTGTATCTAGTCACCAACTAAACTTTAAAGGTATCCTAGCATTTATGTTTTGCTACTCCATAAAGAACATGTTGAGTACCACTTTGTTATGTTTACTCTATGCTCATAAACAAATAGTTGCTTTCAATGCACTGTTATTCATGATCCTTTGTTTGAGTTACTCTTCATGTTATAACATAGTTGCTAAGTTCTATTGAATTATATCTATCATGCCTATGTTTAGAGTACTTAGATCCCAGCTCACAATACTTTACATGCTTGATCAAGATTGTGTTGGCTTCATGTCACCTCAAAAATTATTTTGTTATCACTTACCTACTCGAGGACGAGCAGGAGTTAATCTTGGGGATGCTTGATACGTCTCAAACGTATCTATAATTTTTGATGCTCCATGCTTGTTTTACACCAATTCATATATGTTTTGCTTACACTTCGATGCACTTTTACATGATTTCCGTCACTAACCTATTAACCAGACGCCACAGTGCCAGTTCCCTGTTTTCTTCTGTTTTTTGTATTTCAGAAAAGTTGTACAGGAAATATTCTCGGAATTGGACGAAACAAAAGCCGAAGTTCCTATTTTGTTGAAACAAAGACGAAGTCCAGAGGGCAGACGAAGGGGGCCACATGGTGGCCAGACCATGCCTAGGCGCGGCCTGGCCGCGCCTAGGGTTGGTCTGGGGCCACCAGGCCTCCACCGACCTCACCCTTCCACCTATATAAAGCTCCCGACGCAAAAAAAACCTAAATGAACCAGCCTCCACCCACGTAAAATTCCGTAGCTCCGCCGCCGTCGCAGAAAAGATTCAGGGGACATAAGTCTGTGTTCTGACACCCTGTCGGAACGGAGAATTGCCCCCGGAGCCATCTCCATCAACTCCACCGCCATCTCCATCGCCGTTGCTGACTCCCATGATGAGGAGTGAGTAGTTCTCCCCCGGGGTTGAGGGCTCTACCGGTAGCTACGTGGTTTATCTCTCTCTCCCATGGTGTGATCTTTATGTGATCATGAGCTTTGTAATCTAGATGTCGATATGCTATTCAAGTGACGATTTTACTTATGTGATCTCCGGAGACTCCTTGTCCCACGTGTGTAAAGGTGACAGTGTGTGTGCACCGTGTGGGTCTCTCAGGCTATATTTCACAGAATACTTGTTCACTGAATTATGATTTGAGTTGGATGTCTCTATGAAATTGTGGTGTGTTAGTACCTCCTATGAATGCTCAAAGTGACAGCGTGGGGTGTTCATTAGTACTTGGGAATACATATTTAAGGTTTGCTTTTGTATCCCTACGTGGTGAATTAGTGTTCGTTATCCAACCGGAGAGTAGTTAGAGTAGCATAGTGAAGTGCTTATATTTATATTCCTTTATGATATCATTGTTGAGAGTGACTACTAGTGAAACTATGATCTCTAGGCCTTGTTTCCAAGCATCGAATCACCATTTATTTACTGTTTTACTGCATGTTTACTTGCTTCCTTATTTATTTCAGATTGTTATTACTACTCA
This sequence comes from Lolium perenne, assembly GCF_019359855.2. Classification (NCBI taxonomy): domain Eukaryota; kingdom Viridiplantae; phylum Streptophyta; class Magnoliopsida; order Poales; family Poaceae; genus Lolium; species Lolium perenne. Next base: position 106,952,694 of record NC_067246.2, on the reverse strand, counting down.
TATTCATCCATATCACTTGCATTTTACTATCTCTTTGCCGAACTACTGCACCTATACACCTGACAAGTGTATTGGGTGTGTTGGGGACACAAGAGACTTCTTGTATCGTAATTGCAAGGTTGCTTGAGAGGGATATCAATGACCTCTACCTCCCTGAGTTCGATAAACCTTGGGTGATCCACATAAGGGAAACTTGCTGCTGTTCTACAAACTTCTGCACTTGGAGGCCCAACACTGTCTACAAGAATAGAAGCGTGCGTAGACATCAGTACCCATTTTTCAATGGTTCCTCTTTTGTTAGCAACAAGGGTCTTTGGGACCCAAATAGACCAAGCAATACTCATCATAAGGGCCAACATATTTTGCATAAACATCACTATAATAATCTTTAAATAAAACATAGTGAGGGTTAGCAATTCCCGCATGATCATCATTAATGGTTTTGCCCTTTGGGGCATCACCATTAATGACCACCTTCTTATTTTCTTGTGCGGGCTTGGCCTTCTTCTTGTTTGCCTTCTTTGCCTTGGTATTATAGCCACTGCCCACCTTTCCATTGTTTGACCTTTTCTTACTCAACAGGTCATCCAAAGATAGCTTACTTTGGGAAGAGGAGGCCTTAGCAAGTTCATCCTTCAACCTAGTATTTTCCTCAACAATATCTGCATGATCACAAGTAGAGGTATAAGAGCTACGTACATCAAATTTAGAAAGCCTAATTTGAAGTTGCTCATTAGACTTGGAGAGGAGAGAGTGTTCACTCTTCAAGGCTTTGTGAGCCTTGTCTAGATCATCTAGACCCTTCACAAGTTTCTCATGATCAACACCAAATTTGGCTTTTTTCCTTTTTAAGCACTTTTACCTTAGCCCTAGCAAGATATCTTTCTTTGGTGAGTTTAGCAATTTCATCTTGAGGCTCTTCAAGAGTTTCTAGTTTCTCTTCAAGAGAGCCTCTAGTCTCTTGTTCTTCCTCGAGATCATTTTTTAAAGAGGCAATTTCAAGAGAATCCTCTCTTTCTGTTTGACATTTTTTATCAAGGATATCATCTAGTTGTGCTAGACGACACTTGAGAACCCCAACATGCTTTTTGGTGTGACCTTTCAATTTAAGCATGAACTCATCAAACTCAAGCATTTCTTGTTTAATTTTTAAGCTAGCATGATCAACCCCTAGAGCATTTGGTATGTTAGGCATAGAGGGGTTAGGGGATGATACCTCGGAAGATTTAGCCATGAAGAAATTTTCTTCCTTCATGTGAATATCCTCATTGGGGGATTCAGTTGGTGAGGAAGAGTTGGTGGAGAGGGAAGGAAGGGAAACCAACCCATTTGAAGTTTCATCTTCTTCATCATCATCCCCGGATATGTATTTTTCTTGAGTTGAGAGCACAATAGATGTGTCCAAGGAGGACCTTGCCATGAAGCAATGTGCATTCTTGATGTGAGGGTTCTCATTGGGGGATTCAAAGAGGGATGAAGAGTAAATATTGGTAGTGTCAATGGCGGCCACTTCCTTTGAGGTCTCTTCTTCATCACTATCACTATCATTGTCATCGGAAGAATACTCTTCTTTAGTCATTAGCACAATCCTTGATGGCCTCTTAGTCTTCTTATTCTTGATGTAGAGTTTCTTCCTGGGTGCCTTTAAATCTTTGTTGTTGTCCTTGGGAATGAGCCTTCCACCATGAGTTTCTCTATTCTCGTAGGGTCACTGAGCGATGAAATGGAACTTTGCACCACAATTGAAGCAAGATCTTGATCTTGGGCCCGAGCTCTTGAACCCACTTGCGTTGTTTCTCTTGATGTTTTCTTCCTTTGCTTTGGATGGATCAACCCAAAAGGTTCTTGCATGGAATGCCATATGGTCATGGTAGTGGTATTCCAAATCCTCCGGATAGGACATGCTCCAAGAGGTCCTATATGGTTCTTGAGTGTCCACCTCTTCCACCGTATTGACCTTCAAAGCAAGATTTGTACCTCTCACCATCCCTATAGAACGATTCCGAGAATCTTGAGAGTTTTGTTCGGCCACCTTGAGAGCTTGCATCTCATGCACCACTTGATAGGAGGTTAGCTTAGGATAGCTTTATCTTCCAAGGAGACTCTTGACATCAATGGGTTCATAAGGCATCATGCAATCAATATACTTGTCATTGATCCAAAAGTCATCAATATGTTGGGCACCCACATTCCGAAAGGCATCGACAATGGTGATAAGCCTTCTATACATCTCATGATGATCTTCATCTGGCAACCTCATGAATCCCTTGGCTTGGTTCCGAAGAGCACTATACTTGTTTATCTTCATGCTTTCACTTCCCATAAAGATTACGGAAAAACCCTCCTGATACGTCCCAAACGTATCGATAATTTTTGATGCTCCATGCTTGTTTTGTTAGAATTCTTATATGTTTTATGTGCATTTTTTCACACTTTTTAGCATTTTCTGGGACTAACTCATTAACGCAATGCCACAGTGCCAGTTCATGTTTTCTGCTGTTTTTGTGTTTCAGAAAAGTTGTACACGAAAGTTTCTCGGAATTGGACGAAACAAAAGCCGAGAGTCTTATTTTTCCGGGACGAAGACGGAGCCAGAAGGACACGCGCAGGAGAGCTGCCACGTGGAAGTACATAGGGCAGGCGCGGCCCCACGCTTGGTCGCGCCTGGCACATGTACTGGCGCCTCGTCGCCTCGTTTGCTCCGCCCTTCCGCCTATTTATTCCTCGTATCGGGAAAACCCCAGGGACCCGAGCCTCCATCCACGAAAAGTTCCGATGCCGCTGTCAACCGAAACCCTAGTTCGGGATGGTTCTGCAGTCCATCCCGGCACCCTACCGGAGAGGGAAATCACCGCCGGAGGCCTCTACATCGCCATGTCTTCATCCGAGGTGATACGTGAGTAGTCCTCCACGGTACCATGGGTCCATAGCAGTAGCTAGATGGTTGTCCTCTTCTTGTTGTGCTTCATGTATAGATCTCGTGAGTTGCCTAACATGATCAAGATCATCTATTTGTAATTGCTACATGTTGGTTTGATGTGGATCCGATTTATAGAGAGATTGCTTTGGTTGAGATTATGTATTATATTATTATGATCTTGCATGCTCTTCGTTTCTAGTAGATGCTCTGGCCAAGTAGATGCTAGCGACTCCAAGAGGGAGTATTTATGCTCGATAGTGGGTTCATGCCTCTATTTAACCATGGGAAGTGACCTTGTTCTCTACGGTTGTAGATGTGCTCTTGCTACTAGGGATAAAACAGCGGTGTTCTATTTAAGGGTAGTTTCATTGTTTACTTTACACACATTGCTTAGAGCGATAGTACGTTGCTTGCAACTAAATACTGGATGGTGTCGCGGATGCAATCCTGAATGTGGATTATTAGTCATAGATGCAGTTGGATTACGATCTATGTATATTGTTGTAATGCTCGCATAGTTTCATAGCATGTATTCTGCACCAACCATTAGCGTAGAATCTCTGTTTGTCAATTGCCCATCTGTAATTTGTTTACCCAGCACATTTATTTTATTGGGGAGGCGCCTCTAGTGAACTGTGGACCCCGGTCCTTCCTCTTTTAATTGCAATCTTCTACAACATTTTTCTGTTCTGTTCTCTGCAAACAATTCTTTTTCCACACGGTTCGTTTAATCCTTTGTTTTCAGCAAAACCAGTGAGCTTGACAACCTCGCTGAAAGTTGGGGACAAAGTACTTGGTTTTTTGTGTGCAGGTCTCCACGTTGCTGCTGACGTCGGCAGTGCGCCCTGCCACGAGTTGGTTCGCAACACCTCGGGAGAGAACGTTTTTCTCCTACTGGTCGATAAACCTTGATTTCTTACTGAGGGAAAACTTCCTGCTGTGCTCATCATACCTTCCTCTTGGGGTTCCACTCAACGTTGCGCATAAATTCTCCTTCATCAACTCCGCGCTCAGTAAGACTTTTTTTGGTGCCGTTGCCGGGGAGAAAAGCATCTCTTCTGTGAGGGGAGTCTCTCACTCTCAACTCTTTTACTTTGTTATTGCTTTTCTTGCATATTTTATTTTTATCTTGTTTGCATTTTATATCGAAAATCCAAAAAATTTAGTATAGTTTTTATTTGTGTTGTTTACTTTTCTTTGCAAAATGAATGTCCCTGAAGTTGAGGTTCGTACTTTTAAGCAACAAGGGGGTGAAAGTTTGAAAGATGCTTGGTATAGAATATGTGATGCTCATCATAGATGTACTAAGAAATATTCTACTATTATTCTTCTTAGCAATTTCTATGTTGGTATTTTTACTTGGAATAGATATGTTCTAGATACTCTTATTGGTGGTAATTTTCTAGGTGCTCCCGCTTCGGAAGCCTATGTTTTAATTGAAATTTTAGTAGGAAGTCCTTCCATTAATGTTTCTAAAACTGAGATCACTTTAGAAGAGGTGGTAAAATCACTAGATTCTTTAGAGAAAAGTTTGCCCAATTTACTTTTTGATGCTATCCATACTAATGAGTTGATAGGAGGAATCAATAAAAAAGTTGTTGTTTTGGAGGGTAGCATTGCAAATGATGATAGAACTATTAGAATTGGTAAACTTGAAGAAGCTATGGAAACTTTGAGTTCAACTTTTTACTCTCTTGGTTTCAAAAAGGAGAGAGCTTTTGTTGGGAAAGAACAAAAATTTATGTATGTCCCTAAGGCACCCAAACCAAAAACCCGTGATATGTTTAAATTTGATAAAACTTTTAGTGTAACTAAGAGTAAATTGCATGTTGAATCTTCAGAGGTGTCTAAGGTACTTGATGATACAAATGGTGTTTTGGAAGAAGTAATTGATCTTGATGCTTTACCTCTTGATAATACTTGATTTGCACCATTTCTGCGCCTAGCTCAAAGGCGTTAAAGAAAAGCGCTTATGAGAGACAACCCATGTTCTATTTGTGTTATTTTTTGCTTTGTTGAGTCTTGGAAGTTATTGCTACTGTAATAACCTCTCATTATCGTTTTTATTTCGTTTTTGTGCCAAGGGTAGCCTCTAATAGAAAGAAAGTAGTGTTTGGGGTATTTCCAATTCTGAAACAGATTCTGTGCTGGTCACGAAAGAAATTCTTAAAAATCGCCATAACGTTATTTTGAGCTGCAAATTTTTGTGCTTATGCGCCAGTATGTTAGATAACTTTCGTTAGTTTAGCATTTTTCGATTTGAGCAACATAACTATTTCTTTAATTTCGATCTCTTCCTGCTGGTCTGTTTTGACAGATTTCTGCCATGTTTTGCATTTGCGTTTTATGCTTCGTATTTTTGAGTTTTTTTGTGAAAAAGAGCTTTGGGAAGAAGTAGCTACAGTATCATATGTTAAAATAAGTGTTTGATATGTGCCATTACTAAAGCCTTGCTGGTTTGATATATTTTTATTTGCACTAATGTTGCTAATCAATTGTGCTGAGTTTTGTGTGAAGGAAGTTTTCAAGTGTAGGGAGAGAAGAATGATGCAATAAGATGAAGCATGGACAAGAGCTCAAGCTTGGGGATGTCCCCTGTACCCCCAAGAAATATCCAAGAAGTACAAGCGTAAAAGCTTGGGGATGCCCAAGGCATCCCCTCTTCATCAACAAAAAGCACCAGGTCATTTTCAACACGCTATATTTTTATTCCTTCATGTGATATGTGTTATCCTTGGAGCGTCTTTACTTTTTGCTGTGTGTTTACTTTCAATAAAGTTGGATCCCATCATTCATGTTTACTTTGGAGTGAGACACTCTCCACCGCTTTGCATATTTACTTTGGAGTGAGACACGCTCCGCTGTTTTGCATCTTTATTTTGGAGTGAGACATGCTCCACTGTTATGCATTTTGCGTTGGAGAGAGACACGCTCCACTTTTACATTTATTTGAGTTTCAATAGCTCTCTGGACATTTACTTGTTTTTCATATATGAGAGTTGTTTGGTTTCATTTCGTTGGCGTTGGAAGCATGAAAAAAGTTTTATGTGTATGTGATGCAAATGGAAGCATTTTTTAGACTGTGGCATAGTTATTTTTGCATATCTCGCTAGATGTTCTTCTCATGATGAGCTTGTTAATTATGTTTACATTATGATTAGTCTAAAATACTGAGAGTGTTTAGTGTGTCATTGAAGGTTCCATGCATTGTTTTTAGCATACAATATAAAAGCATAATATTGTGGTATATATTCTCCTGCGAATGTTTTTATTTTGATCGACTTGGCACATGTTTTGCAACATGTTATGACTACATTCCAGTCAATTCTTGCCTCTATGATCATTTAGTTTGCAACTTGTGTATCCCTTTATGCTTTGATTAATATATTTTGTCGATGTGCATGATTATGGCCATTATGCTCTCTTAGTTGGTCGCACCCGGTCTTTTTATAGCCTCCATTTGTATGAGTATTTTATTCATGCATCCAACCACCAAAAACCAAATATGCCAAAGTTCCCACCATATCTACCTATATGTGGTATTTCATTGCCATTCCATAGTAGTTTGCTCATGTGTTACCTTTAAATTTTAAAGTATTATATTTTTGTTGCTCACGGGAAAGTAGTAAAAAATGACTATTGTGCCTAGCGTGTGTTCCTTGTGTAACCGTAGCTCTTTTAAGTTGCTTGTTGTGTGATAACCATTGAAATACTGGGGACACCTTAGCGTGCTTTGCCGCTGAATATCATGTGGGTTGCTATGCATGTTCATCTTGTCTGAAATGAAGGAGATTATCCATGCAAAATAGTTTGAGTATACATTTTTGTTAGAGAAGAACATTGGGCCGCTAACCGAAGCCATGTATCATGGCTGAAGTTTCGGTTGGAAAAATACTCAATCTCTTATGAGAAAGCTTCTAGCAATAAAAAAATAAGAGGATTCCATTTATCTGTTGCTCGTGTCGTCCCGGTATGGATGTCCCAAGTTGAAGATGCTTTAAAATGAGAAATCAAAAGCAATGCATCTCCTAGGACCTTTGTACAGGAGGCACGGGGGTACCCCTTTGTGATACTCGGTTAAAACAACTTGTATGTGATGAGAGCTAATGGTGATCCGAGGTGAGTAGGACGAGGTGTGAGCACTAGTAGCAATTATGCATGAGGCTTGCGATTTAGAAGTAGCACTTTTGCACAACCCATATGCTTTGTACTTACCGTTGACATCATCCACCTCTCAAAAGTGCATTTTATACTCTTGTTGTTTCAATAAAAAGCTCTAGCACATGAGTGATCTTACTTGCCTCTCAAAGAGAGACCTTCTTTTACTTTTATGTTGAGTCTCCACCTTCTAGTTTATGCACCACTTATGAGAGCATAGTTGCCATTCTTAGTTTTATGTGCATGGTCCCAAGATTTTATTGATTGATTCATAATTATGGTATTGCTTGTTCAAACTTTTTGTTTCTAGTCATCCTTATAATCTTTTAGAGGTGTCCAAGCATTTATGTTTTTCTTCCACTTATGGGACAAGCTGAGTACCACTTTATTATGTATCTATGCTACGCTCTTGACAATCACTTTGCTTTCCATGCACGTTATACATTTTCTTTTGTTTGATTACTATTCATGTTTTAGCATGGTTATTAAGTTTCATCGTTTGATTATATCTGTCATGCTTATGTTAGGATTCTATGATTTCAGTTATGTTTGCTTTTACACTTAGATTGATCAAAATAGTGTGACAGCATGTCACCTCAAAAATTATTTGTTTGTTATCACTTACCTACTCGAGGACGAGCAGGAGTTAAGCTTGGGGATGTTGATACGTCCCAAACGTATCTATAATTTTTGATGCTCCATGCTTGTTTTGTTAAAATTCTTATATATTTTATGTGCACTTTTTCACACTTTTTAGCATTTTCTGGGACTAACCTATTAACGCAGTGCGAGTTCCTATTTTCTGCTGTTTTCGTGTTTCAGAAAAGTTGTACAAGAAAGTTTCTCGGAATTGGACGAAACAAAAGCCCAGAGTCTTATTTTTTCGGGACGAAGATGGAGCCAGAAGGACGCGCGCAGGAGAGATGCCATGTGGTAGTACATAGGGCAGGCGCGGCCCCACCCTTGGTCGCGCCTGGCCCATGTACTAGCGCCTCGTCGTCTCGTTTGCTCCGCCCTTCTGCCTATTTATTCCTCATATCGGGAAAACCCCAGGGACCCGAGCCTCCATCCACGAAAAGTTCCGACGCCGCTGTCAACCGAAACCCTAGTTCGGGAGGGTTCTGCAGTCCATCCCGGCACCTTGCCGGAGAGGGAAATCACCGCCGGAGGCCTCTACATCGCCATGTTTTCATCCGAGGTGATGCGTGAGTAGTCCTCCACGGGACCATGGGTCCATAGCAGTAGCTAGATGGATGTCCTCTCCTTGTTGTGCTTCATGTATAGATCTTGTGAGCTGCCTAACATGATCAAGATCATCTATTTGTAATTTCTACATGTTGGTTTGATGTGGATCCGATTTATAGAGAGATTGCTTTGGTTGAGATTATGTATTATGTTATTATGATCTTGCATGCTCTCCGTTTCTAATAGATGCTCTGGCAAAGTAGATGCTAGTGACTCCAAGAGGGAGTATTTATGCTCGATAGTGGGTTCATGCCTCTATTTACCCATGGGAAGTGACCTTGTTCTCGATGGTTGTAGATGTGTTGTTGCTACTAGGGAGAAAACAACGGTGTTCTATTCAAGGGTAGTTTCATCGTTTACTTTACACACATTGCTTAAAGCAATAGTCCGTTGCTTGCAACTTAATACTGGAGGGTGTCGCGAATGCAATCCTGAAGGTGGATTATTAGTCATAGATGCAGTTGGATTACGGTCTATGTATATTGTTGTAATGCCTGCATACTTTCATAGCATGTATTCTGCACCAACCATCAGCGTAGAATCTCTGTTTGTCAATTCCCCATCTGTAATTTGTTTACCCAGCATATTTATTTTATTGGGGAGGCGCCTCTAGTGAACTGTGGACCCCGGTCCTTCTTCTTTTAATTGCAATCTTCTATAGCATTTTTCTGTTCTGTTCTCTGCAAACAATTCTTTTTCCACACGGTTCGTTTAATCTTTTGTTTTCAGCAAAACCAATGAGCTTGACAACCTCGCTGAAAGTTGGGGACAAAGTACTTGGTTGTCTGTGTGTAGGTCTCCACGTTGATGCTGACGCCGGCAGTGCGCCCTGCCACAAGTTGGTTCCCAACACCTCGAGAGAGAACGTTTTTCTCCTACTGGTCGATAAACCTTGATTTCTTACTGAGGAAAAACTTCCTGCTGTGCTCATCATAACTTCCTCTTGGGGTTCCACTCAACGTTGCGCATAAATTCTCCTTCATCAACTCCGCGCTCAGCACCTCCCAAGCTTCCTTGGCAGTGCTGAAGTTCCGAACATAAGCCAAGTCCTTTGTCCCCACAACATGTTGAATCATGTTCAAGGCAATGGAGTTGAGTTGGTTATCAACATCTTCTCTTCTATTCAACTTGTCGGGGTTATAAGGCTTGAAACCTTCAACAATGATTCTCCAAAGCTCATTGGAGGCACTGCACACATGAGAGCGAAACTCAAATTGCCACTTATTAAAATCTTCAACATTAAACTTGGGTGGATCACCCCTATTGTTTATATGAGGGCGGGGAACCGGGATATCGGGAGAGCGGAAAGGAGGAGGAACGTCATTGTAGCTCTCATCGACACCCGCTTTAGGACTAGAATTGGAGGTTTTAATTTTGTCTAAGTGATCACTATCCAAGGGCTTTATAGTAGAGGGTGATCCCGAATTATCTTCCTCTTCTAAAGATTCCTTGTCCTTTTTCTTTTCCTCTATGACAGGAATGGCGGGAAGGACCGATTTTAGAAGCCCCGAAAAGTATATCTTCAAACTTTCCATATTAGCTTCCATGGAGGATCTCAAGGATGTTTCTATCAACTTGAGATCTTCCATGGAGGCCGGCTTTGCGGCCCCTTCCATAGTCACATCATCAGCCATACTCTTAGGCGGTTAAGCCCGAAATAAGAGCCGAGACTCTAATACCAATTGAATGGATCGTATGCCGCACCTAGGGGGTGATTAGGTGCTGCCCAATTTTTAGTTCTTTTTCAATTTATACTTGACACACTATCAAGAGGGCTCTCGAGTGAGTAACTCGATCGTATCGTTCGGAGAGAGCTCAAACCTTTGCATCCTTGCATCATCTTTCTTGGTTGTTATTTGGATCTTATCCATGTGATGTTTTAGAGCTTGTGCTTATTCTAATGACAAACTCTAGTTCATCGAAAACGGATTTCGCATAGATCACTTGTTACGTTTTCGAGTTTGGTGATTTTCTCGATTTCTCATGTTGAGGTGTTGCACCTCTAAAAATAATAGAAAATCACCCCCAATAGTTTCCATATTTTTGTTGGGTGAGCTCTTGTCGTCCTCTTTCCAACAAAATTGGTTTCACTCGATTCGGAGCTACCAATCTTAACTTTTGGATTTTACAAGGTAGCAGGTCTATATCACCAAGCCGGATTTTCCGGGCCGGATATTTGCAAAATATCCGGCCCCTGAAATTTGGCTAAGGACTTTCTGGCGAGTGGCTCAGTGATACCCTGGATAGGGGCCGGATTTTTGGCCGGACTTTTGCCCGGATTTTCCCAGGGCCGGATATTTCAGGGAGCCCGGATTATCCGGCCCTAACTTACACCGGATAATCCAGCCCTCGATTTGTCCCAACGGCTCGATTTTCTTGGGGGGTATAAATACCCCCCCTTCTTCCTCCTTGGGCTGGTGCTTCTTCCACTCTCTCTCTCCTCCATTGTTGATCTTGAGAAGCTTGCCCTATCTCTCTATCCCTCCATGATTCTTGCCCCCTTTTGAGGGAAAAGAGAGAGGAGATTTAGATCCACACTTTTACCAAACCAAATCATCTCTTTGTGAGTGAATCTTTGGGATCTAGATCTTGGAGAATTTTGTGTTCTCCTCTTTGTTCTTCCTCTCTTTCCCCCAATAGCTTTTTTGGAATCTGAGAGAGAAGGACTTGAGCATCTTTGTGGTGTTCTTGCCATTGCATTTGGTGCATAGGTTTGAGTTCTCCACGGTGATTCGTGGTGGTGAAAACAAGAAGGTTGTTACTCTTGGGTTCTTGGAACCCTAGACGGATTCTAGGCCTTTGTGGCGATTTGTTGGGAGCCTCCAATTAAGTTGTGGATGTGTGCCCCAATCTTTGTGTAAGGCCTGGTTTCCGCCTCGAAGGAAATCCCTTAGTGGAACCGTGACCTAGGCCTTTGTGGCGAGGGTCACCGGAGAATAAGGTGAGGCGCCTTCGTGGCGTTCGGTGTGTGGTGTGAGTACCGCATCTTGGGGTGAGGCCTTTGTGGCGTTGGTGTGCATCGAGCAACCACACCTCAAGGTGAGCCTCTTGTGGCGTTCGGGAACACTAAGCCACCGCACCCGTCCAACGGAGATTAGCACTCGCAAGAGTGTGAACTTCGGGATAAATCTTCGTCTCCCGCGTGCCTCGGTTATCTCTATACCCGAGCTCTTTACTTATGCACTTTACCTTGTGATAGCCATCGTGCTTGAAGTTATATATATCTTGTTATCACATAAGTTGCTTGTATTGCTTAGCATAAGTTGTTGGTGCACATAGGTGAACCATTGCTTAGAATAAGTTGTTGGTGCACATAGGTGAACCATAGTATATAGGCTTTGGGCTTGACAAAGTAAACGCTAGTTTTATTCCGTATTTGTTAAGCCCATCTCGTAAAAGTTTTAAACTGCCTATTCACCCCCCTCCAGGTGACATCTGTGTCCTTTCAGTAACTCACTAGCAGGAAGGGAGGAAGACCATCTGTATGTAAGCATCGTAGGTTACTGCATGCTACATGCATGTGGCTCACAACTCAATGTCTAGATTGATGGGACGACTATGTTAGGGAAGGTAAGGAGAGCTGAAGGGGAACGGACCATACTAGACTGAGCGCTGATCAATGGCTGCATAATGGTGGGGGTGACGTTACTTGGTGTTGAAAAGTAGAGATAATAATACTATAAACATAATTTCTTTATGATGCTGGTGTAAGGCTTGCATGACTTGGCAAGTTAGGATTGGTCAAAGATATTTGATGAGGTGGATAGGCTGCATGTGAAGAGAAATAGGATTACCTATTAAGAATAGAAAGATTTTTTTTGAGAACCTGCAGGAGAGTTGCGCGCCATTGTATTAAGCTTAAAAGGAGCAACATCGATCCCTTACACATGAAGCCAAACGACGAGCCACACACACCCGAAAACACACGACAAGCACACACGCCTTACCTAACCATAGGCCAAGAAGGCACCAGACTGGGAAACAGGACCTCGAGACCGCGTCACAACTGGAAGCAAAACTGCTTGAAGCAAACCCTAGCTCCAGGGTGGCACACATCAACGTACCGCCCACCCAAAGTGCCTAGAAGAAGTCGGCGAGTGGACATCAGACCATGGTCGGACCTGAGGATAGCGCCGTTGAAGGAATGGTGATGCGCGTGTACCTTGCGCCCAAGATGCCCACACTCCCTGCAGCGACCGACCTTGACTCCAAATGCCAACATGGGACTCCACGAGCAACCCGAGCAACCCGAACAGTGCCTCCAAGAAGGGGCGACGCCATAGCGCCGCCGCTGCCTGCACTAGTGAACTGGTACTAGGGTTTCCCCATTTGCTCGGGAGGAGGCATGATGGAAGGGCTTAAACGACACCTCCAAGAAGGTAACGGCGTCCACATGCGTCACCGTCGTCCTGCAGCAGCATAGGGATTTCTCCCAACCCATCCATCAGCCCCGCAATCCATAGATGCGACAAGGATACCAACAACCGAACTCCGCCCACAAGAGGCCAGCACTCGCCACCGGCGAGGGAAACGGCGACCACCTCCAGCTTCACCCCGAACAACCCTTGAACGTTGTCGGCCTAACAACCACAACCCGCTGGGAACACATACATCAGAGACGCCGAAGGAGCAGGCATAGGTGCAGACAACTCCATGCGCTGAGCACGGCTGCTGCTACAGCCCTGGGCAGGCCCAGATCGGGCCCGAAAACTCGATCGAGCCACGCGAGCGACGCCGGCGGCAACCTCCCATCCCGCAGCACCTTCCGCACCTCTGCACCAGCACCTCCCATCGCTCCGACCTCCGGCGGGTGGCCAAGATCGGGCCCGGATGGGCCCAGATAGGGCCTTGGCCGCCGCCGCAAGGCAGCAACGCCGCAACACCAGAGGCCAAGCAACCAGAGCGACGCGCACAACCAGCGCCGCCGCACCACCAAGCTCGGGTCCGCACCGCCGTGCACCGCCGCAGCCCCACCTCGCACAGCCCGCAGTAGCCCGCCTCCACGCAAAGACGAGGGGCCAGGGTGTGTTTGCGCGCACCCTCCATCTTTGATGGCCGGGCGGCTGGGCGCCGCCGCCGCCGCCACCGGCCTTGCAGCGGCGGCCGCCGAGGGGAGCACGCAAGGCGGTGGTTTCCTAGGGTTTCGGTCGCCTCCGGAGCCGCTCGCGCGAGCGACCCGGGAGGCACTTCTTCTCGTCGAAACCCTCTAGATGTGCTCCTGATCTACAATAGAACACCCGCATATAGCAAACCAAGACAAGGAAATCACTGCTATAATTGCAGATAGAAATATCCTAAATTTGGGAGAGAAGGGTAAGGAGGTTGTGCTGATGTTCTCACCAGTGATCTGAGAATGACAAGTAGCCGAAGTAGAACTCCTCTCACTTTTCTTGATATGGAGAAGCTCGTGGACCTCCAGCAACGAGGTTGATCTGTAGAACCTCGTGGATCTGGAGCAGCAAGATCATCGGTACAGTGCGGTAATGGAATGGATGCAAGGGATAGTAAGAAGTGGTGAAGGGGGCAACCTTTGTTGCCGGACCACCGTCGTCGGTCGGTCGGTCGTCGGAGGAACAAGGCTGGAGGCAGCGCCGCCGCCTCTCTTTCGCGAGAGAGCGCAAGCGAGACGAGGATTGGCCGGGGCCAGTTCGGCCCGTGTTTTTTTGGGCCGGGAAACGACGCGGAAACCTCCGGGATGGGCTGTAACCAAACGAGCCCTAACGCCTGGCCCACGACCAATGCTCATTGCCTTGTGCCCTGCTTCCATCCCTCTGGTTCGCGAGCGCCGGCGGCGGCTTTGGTAGAGACGGCAGAGAGCGCAGCGAGCTAGGGCTAGAAGAGGCGAGGAGATCCAGCCATGGGGCGAAGGATCCTCAACGACGCGCTGCGCACCATGGTGAACGCGGAGCGGCGCGGGTTTGCGACGGCGAAGCTCCAGCCCATCTCCGGCGTCATGATCTCCTTCCTCAACATCATGAAGCACCGAGGTACGAACCCCACCCTGTGTCCCCCCACTCCCATCACGCCGCTTCTTCGGAAAACATCCCTCTTCGCTCCTCGCACTACATCATTATCTCCTCTTACGCCCAAGAAGAGCGCGAGGGTTGCGTCCCTGGAGCATCTGACGATACGATGTGCTGATACCTGTTCCGAAATGGACAGAGTGTATGGTGACATAATTTGTTTACATTCAGTTAGTGCTAAATGTGTGAATCCGCGAACTGGTGTTTGGAAGATGAAGTATGTTAGCACTGAATTAGTGTTTGACTCAACATGTTATATTCACCAGATGACAACATATCTATTTGGTAACTTTATGTTCTCCATACCTTAGGCGAAATTTTGCTGTGGCTTTTAACTCTTTCATGAATCTGCAAGCAACCCCACTCCAATGGTACTGTGTACTGCATCTGGTTGTACTTATTTTGTCCGACTACCTGCTAGGATGGCACCTATTACTTTTGGTACAAATACGGAAGATCGTTTCATTGCTTGTATCCCGGAGGTGAACATCATCAATAAGAGTTGCTATGTGAACACTCATAATTTAGTGTCTTTTGGTAGGACAGAAAGGTGTAGCGGAGTATTGTATGGATCTACTCCACTATGTGTAGGAGTTGGATTTGCATGATTATATCAACTTGCTTCTTTAATATGTGAGCTCTATCCTTGTTTTAAGAGAGGGAGAAGAATGGTACCTAGTAGTGTAGGCATTATGCACCTTTATTTATGGAGAAAAGGTGGAAAATAAGAGATTTGGAGTAGTAGATTGCCTTTCCATTTTTTCAGTTTGCTGCAGCATGTGGAAGGAAAGGAAAATATATATCCCATACTTGTAGACTGTAGCGTTGTTTAGTCCCTTATGTTTACCCACCATCTATCATTTGAATCAATTTTTAACTTTAGCAAAAGTATCTTTACGTTCCTGTTTTCCCTGAAATTATACTATTGACTTCTAAAATTTTCTATCAGGTTACATAAAAAATTTCGAGGTCTTCGATCCACACAGGGTGGGAAAAATTACTGTGGAACTTCAGGGGAGGATTAAAGACTGCAAAGCTCTTACTTACAGACAGGACCTCAGAGCTACGGAAATAGAAAAATACAGAACTCGGATGCTTCCAACACGGCAGGTACCCCTTTTTGATATTTTTGAACATTCATATCCTCCTATCTTGTTTCTTCTATTTTGATAATGCGATTTGCATTGAGGGAAAGCGAAAGATATGGCGTGTCATAGTTTGCTAGTTTTGAACTTTCAATGCCTATTGCTGAACTTATTCTGCTATTTGCAGTAACAAAATATAGAATATTTAATATGAAATATACATTCGTCTATGATCAACTAAGCATTGGCTGGATCAGCTAAACTACTGAAAACATGTAATCAAATTCTGCTGTCAACATGAAGATTTTATCTCTTGGCAGTAGTATTTCAGAGGCAACAGATCTATCAACCTGTCACTGTGACAGATTTTTTAGTAACTTAATGAATATAAGCATAGATGAATGCAGCATAACTCTTCAAGTGTCCATGATCAAATATTTCTTTTGGAAAGCAAGGCGAGTGAAAATCTTCACCGGTTATCTCTTTCAGGTTGACACCTGTTTGGTTTTCTAACTTATGTTGAATTAACTTCGTCACAAAATGTGATTACTCATATTTCATAGATGACTTAGAGAGGAAGCACACATTCTCATGGAGATTATATTAAACAATTAACTGGTAATGTTACCTAGCTTAAATGTTCTTGGTGTTATTCATTTGGATCTCCTTCAGTCACACCTCTGGAGTTTTTTCTTGAGTAAGTGTGTTTGTCAAGACAAACTTTTCTAGCTAAACTAGCTTCTGCATACTTGTGATAAAAGAACTTCTGAATGATTATTTGTCCTACTCAATTCTGTGCTATTTATTTTATAGAAAATTCTTCATATACAGTTTACATGTCTATAGTAAAACTTGGAAACACAACATTCTCTATTCGTTTTGCAGACATATTGTGTTATTTCTAACGCATTTCCTTTCTTTGTCTTGTTTGCTGTGTAGTGGGGCTATGTTGTGGTGACCACTCCAAATGGTGTTTTAGATCACGAAGAAGCAATTAGGCAGAATGTAGGTGGCCAGGTCCTCGGTTACTTCCATTGAGAAGGACATAATTATCTCTTGCTGAATCAGCCCGTGGGGTGTGCCTTGTTATCTTTCTGCTATGACTGAACTCATGTTGTTTGGATTTTTAAGCTTGTTGTTTTTTGGTCATGACCAACAGAAATATGCGATTACATGTGAAAAGTATGTCTCACGACACTAACATAAAAGTGTAATCCTTCTCCAGGACAGATATTTATGTAGGTGTAATGCACCCCTGTACTTGGAAATAAACGAGTAGACCCTAGTTGGGGCATCTTTTATCTTGCTGAGAATTTTGTCTTTTTCAAAATCTGCCTGTACCGGGGATTGAAAACACTGTTAATTTGGGATATGCTTACGGTTTTGCTTGAGGTATATGTTACACTGATCGTTTGCATATGTGCATGCTTATGCATGTAGGTAATGAATGAATGATGAATGCGGCAAATGTTTTGAATCAGTGCTTTAGCTTTTATGGTGGTGGTAGGTGAGAAGAATGAATAGAACTTGTGTTGTGGGATGGTGAAATGTGTTATTGTTGATTTGAAGAGGATTCAGGCACAATCGTGAGACATTCTACTTGACCTCCTGAAGATCTGGAATTTGGTGCAGTATGAAGTGTTGTATGGCTGCACTGTTTTCCTCGGTTAATCAGTGACTGACAGTAGTTATTCTTCACGGTTGTTTTGGTGATTTGGTCAATAACAGTAGTTATACTTCACGGTTGTTTTGGTGATTAAACTTGTGACCCGTGGCACGAGCTGATGGAACATGGAATCCAGCAGCAGGCTCTACATGTTTGGCCATCCCACTGATTTGTTTAGGGTAGCTGTTGGTATGCTAATACGAGCCCTTGATTGTGTATCATGACATGAACACTGCACCTGGCTAGTTAATGTAAAGGGAGATTCTGCGATCCTTCCGGTTGACTCAACACAAAACAATGTAAAGTTAAACAAGAACGAGATACTGACATCTCAACTAACTCTGCCCGATACACGATCAAATGAAAAATTGATCCTGTCCAGCTCACGGTGACGAGAACACTGGCTGTCTCAAGCACCACAGAACATGATTTATTTCACAGAATCATCTTCATATTGACATGCCATGTCGATGAAGCTTTAGTTGTACCAAAGCATTATGTAGCAGAATTTAAGTCTAAAATTTCCAAGAAAATGGAGTTCTCGATTCTCATGGTAGGTTTCTGGGACAGCGCGCAGTACTTAAGTTTATTCTGTTCATGCTGGACACATAAAAGGCAAATATGTCTAACTACTGTCCATGGTGTAAATGGAATACAGAAGGACGAGGAAGTGGAGGGCGACCGCAACGAAGCCACAGGCCAGAGCCCCCGTGACATGGTCGCAGAAGGTGCTCATTATCCCGCAGATCGGCTGCCAGCCGGCGCGGCTGTTCCCGTTCTTCCCGATGGCCGATGTGGCAGCGGCCGCGGCGGCGGCGCCGGTGAGCAACATGCCGAGCATCTGCAGCTCACCAGACAGCAACCACACAGCAAAACAAAATGAGCTAAATCAGAGATAGTTGAAAGATGGATGGCGTACGTGGTGCTACTATGGACTTACCGCGTCGGCCACGAGCACCAGCTTAGCGGCGGGGCTCGGCGCCGTCGGCACGACGAGGACGAGGAGGTTGTAGGCGCAGGCAACGACGTTGGCGACCACGAAGAAGCTGCGAGGATACGCGGCGTTTCGTTAACCTTGGCTGGCACGACGTACGCGCAGTACATGTATAGATGATATATACTTACATCAAGGACTGCAGGTACTGGAACTTGGCCTGCACCTCCAAGCCGAAGACGGTGGCCGTCTGGTGGCTCGTGGCCATGACTATCGCCGCCACGCCGGCGGCGGCGGCGGTGGCGACCCTGAGCACAACGGGGACGAACCGCCGTGCTTTGGCCATGGTTTTCTGTGGGCTACGGAGAGTTGCGTTTAGGTGTTTTAGGGGGCTGCAGGCGAACTGTTGAAGTTGAAGGCTGACAGATGGTGATGTTCGGTATAGGCCCGGTTTCATGCAGGAAGGAGTAGGTGAAGAAGGGCGTCGTAGCTAGGGACTTGATCGTTTCCTCAAAAAAAAAAAAAGCTAGGGACTTGATCGAACTACTACGTGTCTGCAACTAGGTGTGGTTCGTGGTATATTATTCCAGTCAACGTGGTTGTTATTACCTTAAATTATGAAATTGATAGACTACCTCGTTCTTGAGACTTGAACTCAACAAACCTCAAGAATGATGGGAAGTGGCGGATTGAGATGTTACAGACGGAACAGAACGGGTGCTTACTTCCATCTAAAGAAAGTGTGTGCTACTGTAGGCATGTCATGGAGTAAAAGCACCAGTTCTACGACTTGAGAACTTGTTTCCTTAATCGTTCGAAAAATCAAAAAAGGGATGCACATTGCACCGAGAGGGCACATGTACAACTGAACTTTTATTTTGAAACCAAGGCAAAAGCATCAACCACATGAATTTTGCCACCAAGCAATTTGGGCCCCTTCTACACGGGTTTAGGTTGTGCATAGAATAAACCATCTAAGCTAACTGTTCATAAGAACTCCCTGTGGCGAAGCCCTAGAAATTTTGCTACTTATTTCACATTGCTCCTGAAATTTGAGCATAAAGTCCACAAGTACAGAACACCACATCGCATACTATCGAAAATGCTTCTCGCGTGTAAAAAAGCTCAGAAAATGCTCTAAATCATCCTAAACAAACAAATGTCCGCCATACTTTTGGACCAAGGAGTTCCGCCATAGCGAGGTACATAGGGGTGAGTATCGTCTATAATTGTCTACAAATTCTTGGTCAACATGGGTAACATCCCAGGATTACAGACAATTGCGGGGTAGATTTAGGAAGGGGTGTGCATTGCATCATAAAATCTACGGAAATTTCACGCTTAATTGCATAATACATTGAAGAGGGAACAAGTTTCTCTCTCGACACCACTTAGGGTTTAGGGTTTCGAGAGTGCGATAAACTTCGACATGACCTCTTTGCATTTAGGTTGCATATGAGTTGCTTATCAACTTGTGAAATTCAAACATGAAAAATGAATTGAGTTTGAATTCAAATTCAAACTCAAATAATTCAAATAGAATTAAACATCATATAATAATAGTAATAATAAGTAATACAAATAACAACAAAGGATAAAGATAAATGTATAATATAAAATATAAAGCTCAATTTAGATAAACCTTGATCTTTATTAATCAACACACATATTACATTGTCAATTACAATATTCTTATGAATATTACAACAAATCAAATAAAAGGAAAAGGAATAAATGAAAAAGAGAAAATTACAAGAATCTATAACTAAAGCCCTAACTACTGTTCATCATCTTGACCATGATGAATCTCTCTGGATGAATTGATCTTCTCCAAAACCTGCAATCAAAGAAACACAAATGCACCACATTAAACCAAGTGGCAAAGCCACTTGGCTGTTAGTAAAAATGCAAAATAAGAGGATAAGCTTGCAACAGCCGAGCTGATCCAATTCTAGGGAACAAGCCCCAAACCAAGTGAAGCACACAGCTCACAGGGATCATTGCATGGTCAACAACACACAGCCACTTAGGCTAGTCACCAAACTGAATAGCCTTGTTGTCGATCAGAGAGCATAGCACAAGGGGGTATAAAAGCTTTTCAGGTTCAAACCCTAATGTTCATCGACACAAGCACTAGAAGGTGAAGAACAACAAGAACAACAAAGTAGCATAGACCATCCAGAGCCTATTCCACCAAGAACAGGCCACTATTGAGCAGAAATGGTGTAGTAAGCTCACAGCAGATCACAAGCCAGGGAGGAGAAGGACAAGCACATCACCAGCATCACAACAGCAGAAGCAAAACCTCTACATCAACAATTATCTAGGAGCTGAAGTGAGGTATACCACAGAATCATGAGCAAGCAATGGTTTTGCTCATATTACAAAGCATATGCATAACACACCCAAGCCATAGGGTAGGGCTACCCTGATTGTGTCATCATTTGGTCCTAGACCATATGATGCTGGCAAAATAGGGAGAGGCCAGTAAAACAAATCCTAGAGGACATTGGTTATACCAAGTGAATCACCACAGAGGCAACCAAAAGTATCCAGCATGGATTTGATCCAGTGCTAGCCTAACCAGACTCACCTAGCAGCATATATCTAGCTAAACCATCAGAAAAATAGACATTTATATGTCTATATGATTTCAACATCAATTGGTACTAGAATCAAATGATTGACTACCAGTATCATTGCACAGAAAGCATCCAAGTGGTAGGAGCAACCATATCTAGCAAGAAATTCACTGCTAGGGTCACAACAGCTACCTATCAACACACACAAGCCAGCCAGACAGATATATCATCACTTCTGAGAGTTCAATAACAAGTGGAGGTGCCAACAATGGTTGGTTTCCATCCAAAACTTGCACAAAGACATAGGAAATCACCACTGCATCATGCAGTTCATCCCTTTTTCAGAAATAGGAAGCAAAGCTTCACTGACAAGCACAAGTAACAATAGTAGCCTACACAGATGCTCATCACAGAGAGCACCCAAGCCCACAGTCATGCTTTTACAAGCAACATCAACCACCAGCACTTGGTGAGGAGCTTCAGAGATAAGCAAAAGCATCATATAAACAAGTGTATATGAATACATTAAGCATATGATGATCACATGATCATCCAAGGTCACCAACACGAGCAGTAGTAACTGCAAGTAACACCAGATGATAATACAACATATTAATCATCTTTTATAATTGTGTCCAGAAGCACATCAAAGAGGGAATGATGTACTATTACATTAGGAAACACAAGTGGAGCTCAGCAAATCATAGCATGCATCACTGGCACTTGCACAAAAAAGAATTGCACACAACAATTAGCTAGGGACATCATATATGGATAAATAGGATTAGACAGTAGAACAACAACAGCTATAGCAGCATGGCAAGACCATGAGCATCACAGCAGCAGCACATACATGAGCATAGTTACAGTAGCAGCAGTAGAACATCATGAGCAGGAGCACAGTAATAGCAACAGCTAGGATAGAACAACATGAGCATGAGCACAGCAACAGCAGCAGCTAGAGCATGGCTAGCAGCAGCAACTCTAGCCATGGCATAGGATAGTCAGGAGCACAACACAGCAGCAGGAGTATGAATGCTGGTGTATTGGCAAGCCCAGTACACCAAAGCAATGGATGCCAGTGCATCCAGAGGAAGAAGACGAGGTGGAGCAAGTGAGAGAGAGGGGAGGAGCACGTACCTCGGCGGAGCAGCTTGCAGACGCAGCCATGGTGGCCACAGCGGCACGAGCCAGGCCAGGGCAGCGCCAGGCCAGGGCAGGCCACGGCGAGCGCCACAGCGCCCATCACGTCACAGCACGCCACCGAGCACACTAGTAATATTTGGCTAGTCTATAACGATTTTAGTTCGTTGGTGAATGTCAAAAATGCGTCACAGACATGTGATCCTGACGGTTTGCAGGACCGTGGCGGATCTCGCGTCACAGATGGCCATACTGACGGTTAGAAAATCCCGTCATGGATCCATGATGGCTAGGTCCAAGCCCAAAGCCCAGACGGCCCGGTGCATTGTGACGGGAATAACCGTACGCGGCAGGAGGTCAGACATGTCAGAGAACGTGTGTCCATGTCGGCTCTGCCGTGTCGCGTGACATACTCATCTGTCCTCTAGAGTGACATCATCCGACAACGTCTGCTTCCGACAAAGTTCCTGTACATTACATGTGGCGCATCCGGATTGGCAGAGCTTGCTCCACAGTCTGGACACATGCCGAACTTGTACATAAAAAGAAATCTTCAGTCAACCAATTGTGACTGGACACGTGGCCCGACATGTACCCAGCCTCCCACGTGGCGCTCGTACGGCTCATCAGAATGGCATTTCTGGGCCAATTACTAGCTGACACGTGTCGATGTACGGATAGCCCATTATGACGTACGGACTGCAGCACAAAATTGTAGCCCACAACGTACATAACCAACTATGATCAGGCGGAGATGGCCCAACCATGACTGGGCCACCTTATGGTGCGGCCCATAGAAAACTCTTCCAGCCCATTGACTGGTAGGTATTGGGCTGGTTATACGCAAGCCCAACAGCGACAGTTCAGAAAATAAAGGAGGCCTGCTGAGCTCATCTGACCAATATAGGTAAGGCTGAACAACACAGAAACTTGTTACTGGGCTGGTTGTACGCGCAGCCCAAAAATGAAACCACAAAGTTGAGGGCTTTTGGCCCACCAAACCGCGGCTTAACGCCGGACCAGTTAAGGGCGACACACCGTCGACAACAATAACGCAAATATTACATGACTAATAAAATAGATACATGCATAAAAAATACATCATCTAGACAGCTACAATTTCGTAGTCTCAAAATGGCACAAATGAACCATCGCATGAGGAGCGGAAGGAAATTACAACTGGAACGTTCACCATCAGAAGCAGGAGCGCAAAAAAGAAATGGTCCGCATCGCACCATTACCATGTTAGAGATTGGCTGTTTGAATGGCTACCTTTGCTGATCAAACAATCTGGTCAAAGCCTGCAACTTTTGCTCCAACTCACAATGTTTCTCTCCACTTTCCTCAATCTGGTTGGTCAGTTCCTCCATTTCATGCCGCTGGTTGTTGAGAACGTCCCGCAGGTCTATGCTCCCCGTCTTCTCTCTGTCAAGTTGTACAGATAGAGTGCTCATACAGGATGTATAGGGCTTATGCTCGACCCCCACATTCTGAAGAAACATAGGTTTCTTAGTTTTCTTAGCAAGGACCTCGGATATAACCTGGGCCTCAGTCTTCCTTTCTCCATCTTCATTAGGTACAGAGAGCTCTGTATGCATCGGTGCCTTGATTTGCAATGAATATGCATGGCTATCAAATGCAGCAAAAAATAAGCAAACATACTTTCTATGCTGACTTACAAGTGCATCTTCTACTGCAGGGGATAATCCCTTCACCTTGCTGCAGTGTGTCTCTCTGAACAGATCCAGAGGAGTTGGTTCTTTATCATCGTATTCAGGTCCCTGGAAAGAAACACATACATGCAGCCAACTTATATGTTCGATGGGTCTCTGTGAAGAGAGACTTTACATGATTGACATCTGATTTCTGCAGAGCAGTTTGATGCAGAACATATAACTAATTAGGCAACCCATGTTGTGCAGAAAGGATCAGCTACTACCGAAACAGGAATTTAGCATTCAAACAGCTATTGCCAAAATAGTAATTTAGCATCAATTTTGATACAAGGCATTGGATACACTAAGGTGATATTTGAGATACAAATGAATGTTACAAAAACAGAAACATGCAGCACATGGATCAAGCATAGAATAAACTGAATAACTCCATACAACAAACACCGCACTATTCTGTTGAGCTAGGGACAGGTCTTGACTTACCAGATTTTCCAAGTGTGATAAGTAGCTGCGTGATCCAGTTGTTTGTTGGAACTGAACCATTGAACGGTTCATGGTGTTAGTTTGACAGTTCTTCTGCATGAATAGTGGAATTAGAAATATGTGCATACTCATATACAACACAGCAAATCTGATTTTAGGGAAAACTAACCATGCTCTTCGGTTTCGTCCAATATGTCACAAGTCTGGTCCACTCAGCGTTAGTCATTGATGTGATGGGGCTTTCTTTCGGAACATCATTGAGAGCATGGATATCAAAGTACGCTTTCTTCAGGAGGTGTCGTTGTTGGCTAACTCCCTTCTGCAGATGCTTTTTACAAGAAGCTTTTACTGGTGAAACTTCAGTGTCCATATCAAAGTTTTCCTAGTGACATGAAAGAACATAAATAAGAATCACAATCTCTAAAAATTAATGATGAGGAAATCCCTACCTCACTACTACCTTCGTCATTACAAGCTGAAGATGATCCTGCTGTGAAGCTCAAGTCCAATGAAGTTAGGATAGGACCAATGACACGAGCTCGTGCGAAGCTACTTAAACAACATGTCAACTTGTTCCTAAACGATACTTTGATCGATGAGAACTTTATACTGCCTAAGTCGTATTACTTATGTATGATCAGGTATGAGGAGGAACCAAGCATCGCACGAGGAGGAGAGGAGCAGCTGGACCAGAAGATGGACGTGAAGCTGGACATGGAGCTGGACATGAAGACATCCCATGGACGCGCGAGGGAGGAGCGGGAGGAATGCGCGAGAGGAGAAGATGTTGTCCAGGCCGGTGCCAGATCTGGCCCGACCGGCCGTGCCACCGGACCATCCGGTCCCAGGCCCGGTCTGACCGGATCCCGCGCTGGGTCCGTCCGGTCCAAACCGGCTGTGGCGCTTGTGCCAACCGGGCACTATCCAGTAAGCCCGGAAGCCTCGCCCGATCACCACCCGGTGCCAGGTCCGGTTTGAACCGGACCGGCCAGTCCCAGACCCAGTCGACCGGCCCCCAGGCCGCCCGTGTCCGAGTCTGTCTCGACCAGATCTATTTGGGTCGGTTATTTTCGTACTTTTTTGACCTGAGGTCGTCCCAGACGCCTATATAAGTCCTTGGGACGCCCCCAGGTTGCTTTAGACCATTTTTAAGATAAACCCTAGTTCATAGTTGTTTGCTTTGCAACTCTATTGAATCTCTACACCCGATTGCTTTGATTTGGTGTGGAATCTCTGAAAGTCTTGTGTGATCTGCTGTTCCATTGGGAATTAGACGGTTGCAACTTACCGCTTCGTGGTCGGCGGCGCGCAAGTCTGTGGAGTTGCGAATATCTTGCAGGGTTGAGAGCTGTTGCATCTGGCGACAGGGACCAATCGAGAGATCTCGTTGCGTCATACAAGTTATCATCATGTTATCTCCGCTGTGTTCATCGCGTGTTCATCACCATCCACCTCGCTTACTGAGAAGATCGGGCCACCCCTTATCATCTTGGTATCAGATTTCAGTGTTTCCTCGGTAAGCCATCCACATAGCATACAATGTGTTTGTCCAAACCATAGCCACAGCCTTTCGATACACGTGACTAGGAGCTTCCCCAGAAGAGACTAGTTTTACCGCTCGACAGGCTGCTCATTAGGGTTTTGGTGCTTTGCATATCTTGTTGGCCGTGTTATCAAGGAGTTGAGTCATAAAAATCAAAAAAAGAGAAAATAGAAAAGAAGCAAAAAGAGCTACATAGATGCGTTTCAAAAAGAAAAATACAAAAAGAAAAGTGAAGTGCTAGTAGAATCAAGTGAAGGCCTAAGTTTTCTTTAACTGCACCCGTAGTTGAGAAATCATGTGCCTGTTCCGTTGAGCTTTGCTAGCGTCTCTCGAGTGCATTACAACCTTTCATCCATATAGTTGCATTGCCACATTTATCGCCTTGTGTGAGTATCTTTGGTTGTCTACGGTCAGCGCTAGAGCTTGTTATTGGTGCAAATAGGTATCCTACCTACAGCCCCACATATACCCTGCTTTGTCGTGTGATTGTTCTTATACCCTTGATATTCGCTTTGCTACATCCGTGCACTAGTTGTTACTACAAGTGGTAAGCAACACTAATTTACTTTGGAGCGGTAAGATTTCCTTTTCTTATCAGTCTTGAGTGAGTTGTGAGAGTACCACCACATATATTTTTGATTTAGTGCACTAACCTACTAACCATGTCTTCTAGTGATGTTAAACCTGTTAACCAGAAAGACAAAGATGCTGCAGATCTGATGACATGGAGGGACTTTGAGGCTCTTCGTAATGAGATGCGACGTGAATTCCGCACCGAGGATGATGGGCTTCGAGGACAAGTTGAAGAGATCAAACAAAAGTTGGATGCTACTAATGAGACCGTCACTGGATTGGCTGATCAAATGATGGATATTCAGCGCAGTCTTCGAACTTTGACAATGTCTGTTGAGAATCTTACAAATCAACAGCAACAACGAGATGAAGACCCTGGTGACGTATCTGGTCATGGTGATCGTCCCCGTGGTTAGGCTCCTCTTGGCCGCCATGGTCGTGGACAAGATGAGGAAGATGGATTGGGTAAGCCCAAGTTTTCCATACCCAAGTTTGAAGGAGGAGCTGACGTTGAAGAATATCTCACTTGGGAGCTCAAGATTGAGAAGTTATGGAGTTTACATCCAAACTACACTAAAGATAGGAAGATAAAGCTTGCTTCTTCCGAATTTGATGGCTATGCATTGCGTTGGTGGGATGCACTTGTTCGTAATCGCCAAGCAGATGGTGAGCAGCCTATTATCACATGGCGTGCTATGCAGGAGGCGATGAATTCTCGGTTTGTGCCCACTAATTATTTGCGTACAATATTTGATAAGTTGACCCTATTGAGGCAAGGTGTCAAGATTGTGGATGAATACTACATGGAGATGGAGATGCTTATGCAGAGTGGCCGTGTCCGTGAGTCTCTAGATATGACAATTCAGCGTTTTCTCAATGGATTGAAGTATGATGTCAAGGGCACTGTTCGTCATTACAGCTACACCAATATGAATCAATTGTTACATCATGCAAGAGAAGCTGAATCACAGTTGGCTGAAGAAGCAAAGGTTAAGGGGCGTGCTACGGGAGCTGGGCGCTTCACGCCTCGCGCGCCCCCACCTGCGGCGCCGGCGCCATCGACGCGCTCTGCACCATACTCTACTCCGCCTAACAAGCCGGTCTCCAATGTGTCTAACACAAAGAAGTCCGAATCTGCTGTAAGTACTAGTGGCTCTAGCATGTCTACTGCGCGCAACCATGATATGGTTTGTCATACATGTGGTGGCAAGGGTCACTTCAAGAGAGATTGTCCTAACCGCAAAGTCATGATTATCAATGAGGACAATGAGTATGAGACTGGAGATGATGTTGATCCAAATGCTCCAGACGATGATGACTATGACACTGATGGTGAAGATGCATATCCTTCTGATGCTCGCACTATTGTTATGTCGCAGCGTGCTCTTAATGTGTTGCCTAGTGCATCTACTCAGCGCTGCAATTTGTTCCAAACCAAGGCTTTAGTTGGTCCTGACAAGGCTTGCAAGGTCATTATTGATGGTGGGAGTTGCCGCAATTTAGCAAGCAAGGAGTTGTGTACCAAGCTGAAGTTGAAGTATCTACCGCACCCGCATCCATACTATATTCAGTGGTTGAGCGACAATGGTGAGATGAAGGTAAACCACATGGTGCGTGTTGAGTTTGAGATTGGACCGTATAAGGATTGCATTGATTTTGATGTGGTTCCTATGACGGTGTGTCACCTACTATTGGGTCGGCCTTGGCTCTATGACCGTTCTGTGCAACACAATGGCCGTGCCAATACATATCACTTGGAGTACAAGGGCAAGAAGATTAACTTACAGCCTATGTCACCACAACAAATTGTCAATGAGTCTCGTCAGAAGATTGAAGTAAACTTGGAGGATGCACCTCTAGATAGGCGAGCGAATTGTAATGTCGTGAGTGATATAACGAAAAGTGAGAGAGTGAATTCCTTAGTGCTTATAGCCACCAAAGAAGACATGAGAGAATTTAGTGAGGATCCTACAGCCATGCCTCTTGTGCTCATGTACAGGGGTACGGTTTTGGTTTCTAACGATATGACCCCTCTTCCTCTTGGTGTTTCTAATGTTTTGCAGGAATTCGGTGACGTGTTTCCAGAGGAGGTACCCGCAGGACTACCACCATTGCGTGGTATTGAGCATCAAATTGACTTGATCCCCAGAGCATCGCTGCCCAATAGGGCGCCATATAGAACAAATCCCGAAGAGACGAAGGAGATACAGAAGCAAGTACAAGCGCTACTCGACAAAGGTTATATCCGCATAAGCCTTAGTCCTTGTGCTGTTCCTGTTATTCTAGTTCCTAAGAAAGATGGTACATGGCGTATGTGCATAGATTGTAGAGCAATAAACAACATTACTATTCGATACAGTCATCCTATTCCCAGTTTAGAGGATATGCTAGATGAATTGAGTGGTGCTGCTGTTTTCTCTAAAATTGATTTGCGTAGTGGTTATCATCAAATTAGGATGAAAGAAGGGGATGAGTGGAAAACATCCTTTAAAACAAAATTTGGTTTATATGAGTGGTTGGTAATGCCTTTTGGTTTAACTAATGCACCTAGCACCTTCATGAGACTGATTAACCATGTTTTGCGTGATTTTATTGGCAAATTTTTGGTTGTGTACTTTGATGACATATTAATCTACAAGCGCAATGAATCTGATCATACTATACATATTAGACATGTTTTGCAAGTGTTGCGTGATAATCAACTCTATGGTAATCTTGAGAAGTGCACATTTTGCAAAGATAAGGTCATATTTCTGGGTTATGTTGTCTCTAAGCATGGAGTAGAAGTAGATGAGTCTAAAATTGAAGCTATTCAAAATTGGCCTACTCCCATGAATGTGAGTCAAGTACGAAGTTTTCATGGTCTAGCTAGGTTTTATAGAAGATTTGTGCCCACTTTAGTATTATTGCTGCACCTATGAATGATTTAACTAAAAAGGGTGTTGTCTGATACGTCTCCAACGTATCTATAATTTCTTATGTTCCATGCTAGTTTTATGACAACACCTACATGTTTTGCTCACACTTTATATCATTTTTATGCATTTTCCGGGACTAACCTATTAACAAGATGCCGAAGCGCCAGTTCCTATTTTCTGCTGTTTTTGGTTTCAGAAATTCTACACAGGAAATGTTCTCGGAATTGGACGAAACAAAAGCCCACAGCCTTATTTTCCACGGAGTCTTCCAGAACACCGAAGAGGAGTCAAGGAAGGGCAGCAGGGGGCCCACACCATATGGCGGCGCGGGTGGTCCCCTTGCCGCGCCCAGATGTGGGGAGGGAGCCCCCTGGCTCCCCCGAGGCCGCCTTTCCGCCTATATATTCTTCCAGAAGTAAAAACCCTAGGGGAATCGGTCTTCCTCCACGAAAAGTTACGTAGCCGCCGCCATCGCGAAGCCAAGTTCGGGGGACAGAAGTCTCTGTTCCGGCACGCCGCCGGGACGGGGAAGTGCCCCCGGAATCCATCTCCATCGACTCCATCGCCATCTTCATCGCCGTTGCTGTCTCCCATGATGAGGAGGGAGTAGTTCTCCCCCGAGGCTGAGGGCTCTACCGGTAGCCATGTGGTTCATCTCTCTCTCCCATGGTGTGATCTTTATGTGATCATGAGCTTTGTGATCTAGTTGAATATGTAGATGTTACTCTTGTCTATTATGCACTCTAGAGGTTACTTTAATATGAACTCCGGAGTTACTCTCCACGGTGTGATGGTGACAGTGTGCGCATCGTGTGTGATTCCTTTATGACGCTGTGGAGCTTGTTTACTCCGGCTTGAGGTGTGCTTTTGTAGCCCTACACAATGAATGGTGTTTGTCATCCAACAAGAGAGTGTTTAAGAGTAGCATTTATTTATTCAATTATGTGATCATTGTTGAGAGTGTCCACTAGTGAAAGTATGATCCCTAGGCCTTGTTTCTAAGCATTGAAACACCGTTTCCAACAAGTTCTGCTACATGTTCGCTTGCTGCTATTTCTATTTCAGATTGCAATTACTACTTATAATCATCCATATTACTTGTATTTCACTATCTCTTCGCCGAACTAGTGCACCTATATATCTGACAAGTGTATTAGGTGTGTTGGGGACACAAGAGACTTCTTGTATCTTAATTGCAGGGTTGCTTGAGAGGGATATCTTTGACCTCTACCTCCCTGAGTTCGATAAACCTTGGGTGATTCACTTAAGGGAAATTTGCTGCTGTACTACAAACCTCTGCTCTTGGAGGCCCAACACTGTCTACAAGAATAGAAGCACACGTAGACATCAAGCTATTTTCTGGCGCCGTTGCCGGGGAGGTAAGGTAAAAGGTATTCACATCCTCCGACCACTAAGCTATTTCCTAGCACTGTTGCCGGTGTGTGAGTGCTCGAAGGTATCTCCTTTAGATTCTGCAATTTTATCTTTTTGTCTCTTGTTTTTATTTTCACTAGTTAGGCTTAATGGAAAACAACAAAAAAATTAGAGATCTTTATGAACTTTATCTTGAATTAGGACATGATGTGTTTGAAGAGAGAATTAAAAAACCTATGGAACTTTATATGCATGCTAATGGCAATGTTATTTGTATGAATTGTTTGAACACCATTGTTGCTAATGCTATGGAAAATTCTAAGCTTGGGGAAGCTGGTTTTGAGGAGCATGATATTTTTAGTCCCCCAAGCATGGAGGAGAAAATTTACTTTGATGATACTTTACCTCCTATATATGATGATTACAATGATGACTATCATATTTTCAGTCCACCTACTATTGAGGAGAAAATTAATTATGATTACAATATGCCTCCTATATATGATGATTATGGTGATGAGAATAATAGTGATAGCTATCTTATTGAATTTGCTCCCACTACAATTAATAGTAATGACTATGCTTATGTGGAGAGTATTAATTTTATGCATGTAGCTCATGATAAGAATGTTTCATGTGATAGTTATATTGTTGAGTTTGTTCATGATGCTACTGAAAATCTTTATGAGAGAGGACAATATGGTTGTAGGGATTTTCATGTTACTAAAACACCTCTCTTTTTGCTTAAAATCTTGAAGTTGCGCTTGTCTTGTTTTCCTATGCTTATTGCATTATGCTTACATGACTTGTTTATTTACAAGATTCCTTTTTATAGGAAGTGGGTTAGACTTAAAAGTGTTTCTTATTTGCTTTTGATGCTCTCTTTTGCTTCAACTCTTATTTCTTGCGAGAGCATCATTAAAATTACTGGGCCCATCTTAATGGCTATAAAGAAATCACTTCTTGGGAGATAACCCATGTTTTTATTTTGCTACTGTTTTGTTGTGTCTTGGAAGTTGTTACTACTGTAGCAACCTCTCCTTATCATGTTTATTTCGTTTTTGTGCCAAGTAAAGTCTTTGATAGAAAGTTGATACTAGATTTGGATTTCTGCGCAGGAACAGATTTTTAGCTGTCACGAATTTGCGTTTTTCTCTCTGTAGAAAACTCGTAAAATTCTGAAAATATTCATGAGTAATCCTCAGATACGTATGCAACTTTCATTGAACTAGAGCTTTTCCATCTGAGCATGTTAAGTGCCTCGAAAAAATTCGTCTTTACAGACTGTTCTGTTTTGACAGATTCTGCCTTTTATTTCGCATTGCCTCCTTTACTGTGTTTGAGTGGATTTCTTTGCTCCATTAAATTTCAGTAGTCTTGGTTAATGTCCAGAAGTGTTGGGAATGATTGTGTCCTTGCCGAACATGTGAATTTTTGATTATGCACTAACCCTCTAATGAGATTGCTTTGAGTTTGGTGTGAAGGAAGTTTTCAAGGATCAAGAGAGGAGGATGATATGATTTGACCAAGAAGAGTGAAAAGTCTAAGCTTGGGGATGCCCCCATGGTTCATCCCTGCATATTTCAAGAAGACTCAAGCGTCTAAGCTTGGGGATGCCCAAGGCATCCCCTTCTTCATCAACAACTTATCAGGTCACCTCTAGTGAAACTATATTTTAATTCCGTCTGGGCATCCCCTTCTTTATCAACAACTTATCAGGTCACCTCTAGTGAAACTATATTTTAATTCTGTCACATCTTATGTGCTTTACTTGGAGCGTCCGTGTGCTTTTATTTTTGTTTTGTTATTTTCATTCTCTGAATAAATCGGATCCTAGCATGCTTGTGTGGGAGAGAGACACGCTCCGCATTTTCATTTGAACACTTGTGTTCTTCGTTTTACTTTAATATTCATGGCGAAAGCTGAAAGTCTCAGCATTGATTGTAATTTGGTTGGAAACAGAAAATGCTTCATGTGGTAATTGGTATATTGTCTTGAATAATTTGATACTTGGTAATTGTTTTGAGCTCTCAAGTAGATCATGTTTAAGCTCTTGCCTCATGTAGTTTAAATCTATTAGTGGAGAACTACTGTAGAGCTTGTTGAAATTTGGTTTGCATGATTGGTCTCTCTAAGGTCTAGATATTTTCTGGTCAAGTGTTTGAACAACAAGGAAGACAGTGTAGAGTCTTATAATGCTTGCAATATGTTCTTATGTAAGTTTTGCTGTACCGGTTTATACTTGTGTTTGCTTCAAACAACCTTGCTAGCCAAAGCCTTGTACCGAGAGGGAATGCTTCTCGTGCATCCAAAACCTTGAGCCAAAACCTATGCCATTTGTGTCCACCATAACTACCTATTATGTGTTATTTTTCAGCCATTCCAAGTAAATTGCTTGTGTGCTACCTTTAAAACCTTTCAAAAATTCATTCCTTGTTTTTGCAATACATAGCTCATGGGAAAGTAGCCTAAAAAACTATTGTGGTAAGGAATATGTCGCTTATGTATCTTAGTTCATATAAGTTGCTTGTTGAGCAGTAACCATGTTATATGGGGACGCCATCAACCTGTCACACCTTTATTGAATATCATGTGAGTTGCTATGCATGTTCGTCTTGTCTGAAGTAAGGGGGATTTTACATGAATTAAATGGTTTGAGTATGCATATTGTTAGAGAAGAACATTGGGCCGCCAGCCAAAGCCATGTATCATGGTGGAAGTTTCAGTTTGGACATTAATCCTCAAATCTCTTATGAGAATATTATCTGTTGTTGAATGCTTAAAGCATAAAAGAGGAGTCCATTATCTGTTTTCTATGTTGTCCCGGTATGGATGTCCTCAATTTGAGATCTATCAAAATCGAGAAATCAAATGCGATTTATCTCCTTGGACCTTTGTACAGGTGGCATAGAGGTACCCCTTTGTGACACTTGGTTGAAACATATCTAATGCGATGATAATCCATGGAAATCCGAGCTAATTAGGACAAGGTGCGGGCACTATTAGTATTCGATGCATGAGGCTTGCAACTTATAGGAGGTTTTATGCATAACACATATGAATTAATACTACCGTTGACAAAATTGTTTCCATGCTTTCAAAATAAAAAGCTCTAGCACATAATTTAATCCCTGCTTCCCTCTGCGAAGGGCCTTTCTTTTACTTTATGTTGAGTCAGTTTACCTACTTCTTTCTATCTTAGAAGCAAACACTTGTGTCAACTGTGTGCACTGATTCTTACATGTTTACTTATTGCACTTATTATATTACTTTGTGTTGACAACTATCCATGAGATATACATGTTACAAGTTGAAAGCAATTGCTGAAACTTAATCATCCTTTGTGTTGCTTCAATGCCTTTTACTTAGAATCTATTGCTTTACGAGTTAACTCTTATGCAAGACTTTTTTATGCTTGTCTTGAAAGTACTATTCATGAAAAGTTTTTGCTATATGATTCAGTTGTTTAGTCATTATCTTTTTGTTAGCAAACTATAGACCATTGCTTTGAGTCACTTCATTCATCTCATATGCTTTACAAATAGTGTTGATCAAGATTATGTTGGTAGCATGTCACTTCAGAAATTATTCTTTTTATCGTTTACCTACTCGAGGGCGAGTAGGAACTAAGCTTGGCGATGCTTGATACGTCTCCAACGTATCTATAATTTCTTATGTTCCATGCTAGTTTTATGACAATACCTACATGTTTTGCTCACACTTTATATCATTTTTATGCATTTTCCGGGACTAACCTATTAACAAGATGCCGAAGCTCCAGTTCCTATTTTCTGCTGTTCTTGGTTTTAGAAATTCTACACAGGAAATGTTCTCGGAATTGGACGAAACAAAAGCCCACGGCCTTATTTTCCACGGAGTCTTCCAGAACACCGAAGAGGAGTCAAGGAAGGGCATCAGGGGGCCCACACCATATGATGGCGCGGGTGGCCCCCTGGCCGCGCCCAGATGTGGGGAGGGAGCCCCCTGGCTCCCCCGAGGCCGCCTTTCCGCCTATATATTCTTCCAGAAGTAAAAACCCTAGGGGAATCGGTCTTCCTCCACGAAAAGTTACGTAGCCGCCGCCATCGTGAAGCCAAGTTCGGGGGACAGAAGTTTCTGTTCTGGCACGCCGCCGGGACGGGGAAGTGCCCCCGGAATCCATCTCCATCGACTCCATCGCCATCTTCATCGCCGTTGCTGTCTCCCATGATGAGGAGGGAGTAGTTCTCCCCCGAGGCTGAGGGCTCTACCAGTAGCTATGTGGTTCATCTCTCTCTCCCATGGTGTGATCTTTATGTGATCATGAGCTTTGTGATCTAGTTGAATATGTAGATGTTACTCTTGTCTATTATGCACTCTAGAGGTTACTTTAATATGAACTCCGGAGTTACTCTCCACGGTGTGATGGTGACAGTGTGTGCATCGTATGTGATTCCTTTATGACGTTGTGGAGCTTGTTTACTCCGGCTTGAGGTGTGCTTTTGTAGCCCTACACAATGAATGGTGTTTGTCATCCAACAAGAGAGTGTTTAAGAGTAGCATTTATTTATTCAATTATGTGATCATTGTTGAGAGTGTCCACTAGTGAAAGTATGATCCCTAGGCCTTGTTTCTAAGCATTGAAACACTGTTTCCAACAAGTTCTGCTACATGTTCGCTTGCTGCTATTTCTATTTCAGATTGCAATTACTACTTATAATCATCCATATTACTTGTATTTCACTATCTCTTCGCCGAACTAGTGCACCTATACATCTGACAAGTTTATTAGGTGTGTTGGGGACACAAGATACTTCTTGTATCTTAATTGCAGGGTTGCTTGAGAGGGATATCTTTGACCTCTACCTCCCTGAGTTCGATAAACCTTGGGTGATTCACTTAAGGGTAACTTGCTGCTGTTCTACAAACCTCTGCTCTTGGAGGCCCAACACTGTCTACAAGAATAGAAGCACACGTAGACATCATTGTCTTTGAGTGGGGTGCAGCCCAAGATCATGCATTTGATGAACTGAAACGATTGTTAACTTCTGCACCGTTGCTTGCACTTCCTGATTTCAATAAGCAATTTGAGATTGAATGTGATGCTAGTGGTATTGGAATTGGTGGTGTGTTGATGCAAGAGGGTCGCCCAATTGCATATTTTTCTGAGAAATTTTCTGGTGCTAAGTTGAACTATCCTATATATGATAAAGAATTGTATTCTTTAATTAGAGTTCTTGAGGTTTGGCAACATTACTTGTGGCCAAAAGAATTTATCATACATTCTGATCATGAAGCTTTAAAATACCTGAAAGCCCAATCTACTTTGCATAAGCGTCTAGCTAAGTGGGTTGAGTTCATTGAATCTTTTCCATACATTATTAAGCATAAGAAGGGAAAAGATAATATTGTTGCTGATGCTCTTTCTAGGAAGAATATGCTATTAACCCAACTTGATGTTAAAATTCCTGGATTAGAGATACTATGTGATTTATATGCTACTCATCATGATTTTGCTGAACCATATCGCTTGTGTGCTATTGGTAAAGAATGGGAAAAATATCACATACATGATGGGTTCTTGTTTAGGGCTAACAAACTATGTGTTCCAGAATCGCCTGTGCGTTTGCTCTTATTGCAGGAATCACATGCTGGAGGTTTGATGGGTCACTTTGGGCGTGAGAAGACGCTACTCATGCTAGCTGACCACTTTTATTGGCCAAAGATGAGGCGGGACATGGATAGGTATGTGAAGAGGTGCATTACTTGCAACAAGTCCAAGTCCAAGCTGAAGCCTCACGGTTTGTACACTCCGTTACCGACACCTACTACACCATGGGAAGATATAAGTATGGATTTTGTGTTGGGTTTTCCGCGTACTAAAAGAGGTCATGATTCTATATTTGTGGTAGTGGATAGATTCTCTAAGATGTCACACTTTATTGCCTGCCACAAGAGCGACGATGCGTCGCATATTGCTAACCTGTTTTCAGGGAGATTGTACGTCTAGATGGAGTCCCGAAGACTATTGTTTCTGATCGTGACGTGACGTTTATGAGCTACTTCTGGAAAACGCTTTGGAAGAAGCTGGGGACGAAGCTGCTTTTCAGCACTACTTGTCATCCCCAAACTGATGGGCAAACTGAAGTGGTGAATAGAACCTTGTCACAACTGTTGAGATCCATGATCAAGAAGAAACTGAAGGAGTGGGAAGAGTGTTTGCCGCATGTGGAGTTTGCTTACAACAGGGCGGTACATTCTACCGCAGAGCTGT
Source organism: Lolium perenne (assembly GCF_019359855.2). Taxonomy (NCBI): domain Eukaryota; kingdom Viridiplantae; phylum Streptophyta; class Magnoliopsida; order Poales; family Poaceae; genus Lolium; species Lolium perenne. The sequence continues at coordinate 106,916,118 of NC_067246.2, read as the reverse complement.
GTCCTTTTGAGGTGGTGTATGGTTTCAAACCCATTACTCAGCTTGATTTGTTGCCTCTACCCATCCATGAGAGAGTTAATATGGAGGCATCCAAGAGGGCAGATTTTGTGAAAAAGATTCATGTGAAGACTAAAGAGTTGATCTAGAAGAAAGGCAAGAGCAATGCTGCAAGGATGAACAAGAAGCTCAAGGAGATGTTGTTCAAGCCTGGTGATATGGTCTGGGTACACTTTCGCAAGGATAGGTTCCCGAAACTACGGAAGTCCAAGTTGCTTCCTCGTGGTGCTGGTCCTTACAAAGTGCCTGCTAAGATCAATGATAATGCATACTCGATAGATCTTCCAGAAGATGAGTTTGGTGTCAGTACTTCTTTCAATGTTGCTGGTTTGACACCATATGACGGAGAAGACCTTGGAGCGTCGAGATCGACGCCTTTTGAAGGGGGGGAGATGACGAGGACATCCCTACCTCACTACTACCTCCGTCATTACAAGCTGAAGATGATCCTGCTGTGAAGCTCAAGTCCAATGAAGTTAGGATTGGACCAATGACACGAGCTCGTGCGAAGCTACTTAAACAACAGGTGAACTTGTTCCTAAACGATACTTTGATCGATGAGAACTTTATACTGCCTAAGTCGTATTACTTATGTATGATCAGGTATGAGGAGGAACCAAGCATCGCACGAGGAGGAGAGGAGCAGCTGGACCAGAAGATGGACGTGAAGCTGGACATGGAGCTGGATATGAAGACATCCCATGGACGCGCGAGGGAGGAGCGGGAGGAATGCGCGAGAGGAGAAGATGTTGTCCAGGCCGGTGCCAGATCCGACCCGACCGGCCGTGCCACCGGACCATCCGGTCCCAGGCCCGGTCTGACCGGAACCCGCGCCGGTTCCGTCCGGTCCAAACCGGCTGTGGCCCTTGTGCCAACCGGGCACTATCCAGTAAGCCCGGAAGCCTCGCCCGGTCACCACCCGGTGCCAGGTCCGGTTTGAACCGAACCGGCCGGTCCCAGACCCGGTCGACCGGCCCCCAGGCCGGCCGTGTCCGAGTCTGTCTCGACCAGATCTATACTGGGTCGGTTATTTTCGTACATTTTCGACCTGAGGTCGTCCCAGGCGCCTATATAAGTCCCTGGGATGCTCCCAAGTTGCTTTAGACCACGTTTAAGATAAACCCTAGTTCATAGTTGTTTGCTTTGCAACTCTATTGAATCTCTACACCTGATTGCTTTGATTTGGTGTGGAATCTCTGAAAGTCTTGTGTGATCTGTTGTTCCATTGGGAATTAGACGGTTGCAACTTACCGCTTCGTGGTCGGCGGATACGTGCGCAAGTGTGTGGAGTTGTGAATATCTTGCAGGGTTGAGAGATGTTGCATCTGGCGACAGGAACCAATCGAGAGATCTTGTTGCGTCATACAAGTTATCATCAAGTTATCTCCGCTGTGTTCATCGCGTGTTCATCACCATCCACCTCGCTTACTGAGAAGATCGGGCCACCCCTTATCAATTAAAGGCTTGACAAACAACGCGGAAAGGAATGCAGTATGTACTAACAGCAACTTTGCCAATAAAGTCACCGAGGAGCCCAGTGTCTTCAGTGTAGTCCTTCCAACGCGTGCGCACAGGCACGTGGTTCCTGATTGCAATGTTGCATTCAGTTGCAAACTCGGCAGCAATGAGAGCTGACTCCGGCCTTGTCCTCCCTCTTGGAATGACGATTGGCAGTTTGCCACGCCGCGATCGGGGCAACCTGCTGAGTACTTTTCCTTTGTTAGTAGGATGGAGGAGGTCTTGTTCTGTAGCATCAATATATGAAAAATATAAACAAACAGAGGAGGCAAGAAGCATGTGGTCATCGTGCAACAAGAGCTAACCTAAATGAATGTTAGCACTTTACAGTACAACAATCTAAGTGTAGTAAGCACCATGTGCTACAACTTACCTTCAGTAAGTGGACTATTCTAACGACATGATATCTTTGGCTCAGGGCTAGGTTTTGTTATACGACACTTCCTTGCAGGCGTAGCTCTTCTAGGTGCTTCATCTACATCATCGAGTGATTCCCGCAACATTCTGTAGCTTGACCTGTTAGGTCTAGAGGTTCGAAGGTCTGGCAATGATTTTTCTGTGCCCGGGAAGTTTATGGCTCCATCCAGAGGCCCCCGGTTAAGCATCTTAGTTTTACCCTGGTAAAAACGAAACATGGTCATTCAGGAAAGCATGTCGCGAGCAGCTCACTGGCATTGCCTCCACGGGCAATGCATACAGTGCTAGCACTACCAGTAAACGTGCTCCCACTATCTTACGAAATAAGTTGCAAAATATGTCCAGATAAACACGAATTTTGACAAAATTAAGATATCATTTAAGGAACAAAGAAAATAGAAAAATAAGTTGCAAAATTCGAACAGTATATTCATAAAGTGAAAAGCACGTGAAGCTGACTCGTATATATGATAAGGCGCAACGACATGGAGGAACTAGGACCTTAGATGTCAATATATCTGGTGAGGGCTGAAGCTTCTGGCCATATGAGGGATCCAGAACATCATCTTCGTCACGGGGCACATATGCCGATATCCTTTTGTGGCCCAGCGGAATGTTGGTGCCACATGTTGGTGTGCTTTCAAACCACAAACGCTTCAAAGAAACACACCAATGCATTGGTCAAACAAGCTAGCTTTATTATAATTAAATTGCAATCGGAATCAAACAAAATATATTTAAGGCACATAAATATGGAGTACTCCACCAGTATGTTTCTTGGATGGCATGTTGTAATGTTTGGTACTGCTGAGCTGGTAAGAAGTGCTCTGAAGTGTATAAGTGGATTGTACTAGACCTTTCCATCAGTCCGGACTTTCGGTTGCCTTTGCTAGTACTATTAGTAGATACATCCATTTTTTGTCAAATCTCAGACAACTTTCGTGGGACACAGCGAATAGATGAAGCTTGACATGAAGAACATCACAACACATACACATATATAATGAGGAACGACAAGATGGAGGAACTTTGACCTAAGCTACTCTGCTAGCAACCAACTCCGGTGGACGAGAATGTACAAGTTCGCTAGGACCACTACAGCTCAGGGTGTTCTTTAATATGTCGAGATCTAAGATAATAACCCCAAACGCGACAATGCATAGGATGTGTGTGAGTGTGTGATTAAGAAAATGAAGGAAACAATGCAACGCATGTAATGTACCAACGTCGTGAGATCCATCAGATAGTTTAGCGACCAACTAGCTAATTCATATTAGTCGACCAAACAAATGCGACATCAATAAATAATCGAATAGAATTTGAGCGAAAGGGGAAATATACTAATGGTGGACCGCTGGGCGTCGTCATTGCCAGCTAAAAAGATAACGCAAAGGGAGAAGGGATTGTAGTATGCCGGCCGGCGGAGGCGCCGAGGGAAACGATGTTTCCGGCGAACGGGAGCGAGAAGAAGCATGCGAGCACTGGTGGATGTCCGGATCTAGGGTTCGTAGAATTGGGGAAACTGGCCAGGTCTACAAGTCACTACAGTACCCTCGACCCGGGCAGAAGGGGCAATTCGAAATTCGAAATGCCGACCAGGCGGCAAGTTGGGCTACTCAAACAATACTCGCGGGCAGAAGGGGCATTTCGATATTCAAAATTTCACCAGGCGGCAATTTAGGCTACCCAAATTTTGGAAATTTTCGGATAGGTGGGTAGGTGGGTCTGCAATCAGTGGGTCCTGGGCCTGAGATAAGAGGGTCCGCAGTAAGCTAGGCCTCGCCTCCAAAAGCTCCTCCGCCTCTTTAATTTTTTGACATCTGCAGAGATCCCGAAGGGCGTGTATTCCGGATTCCACATGACATCCTCGCCAGCGCCGTTGACGAAGCCACTTGGAACCGACATGAAGGTCAGCGCTGCCGCAAGCTTGTCTAAACTTCGCTTCTGCAAGTTAGAGGATCCGGTTCCACCAGTGTAACGTGCAAGCTGCCATAGTTTTGTTCTACCACTTTATGTTTCGAGGGTAAAAAACTACCACATTTTGCTGAGATTTTCGCAAAATGCACTAAACATGTTCTAAACACGAATTCTGCAAGCAAGTCCCTGAACCAAAATTCTGTTGCGACGCACGTACCTGAACGAGGCTTGAATGATTCTGAGAATTGAGCAAAGAAGAGTGAGGTTCAGTTAAGAAAATACAACAAATGTTCAGTTCAGCAAAGACATCAAACAAGATGCAGAGCACGTACTTTTGGACCACCCGCACCGCCGTCGACCATCCATTAGCCTCCTTCCAGTAGTACTCACCAGTAATAGTAGCCCAGGCCTCGCCCTCCTCCCAGATGGCACAATCTATCGGTGGTTCGAGGAAGACGGTGCTGCCGGGGACGGCTAAGGCAGCGGTGGCGCTGCGCGTCCACCTGCGCCTAGTGGATGCGCACGTGCTCCTCGATGCTCACGTTGGGATCCAGCACTTGCCGCCAGCCGATTGGCTCCACCATTTCCGCTCTCTCCTCCTCCGACGCCAGGATGCAGTATAGTACACATCCGCCATCGAACTCCAGCGAGGTGGGCCGTCGGTCCTCCTCCCCTAGCCAACCCACGTACACGTTGCCTCGCCATGGATGCCTACCATCCTCCCCGCGGCCGCGGCACAGTCGTCTGGTCCCCCTCCCCTCCGCCATCCGAAGGTCGAGGGCCTGGCCGCCCTCGACCACCGGCCCCGTGACCATGCTCCATCAGTCGATCTTGCCGGCCTGGAGGAAAACGCCGACGTGGGACTGTTATCACCAGAATTTGACCGAGTCAGAGGTGGGCCGCGATCAAGATGGATTTGAAGAATATACATGGAGGAAATACGTGAATCGGCCTATTATGCAAAGTTTGGGCTAGTTTGCCCGTGTATCTGTAACATAGTAGATTACGTGTCGGTTAGTTAGAGTTTACCTCGTGCACGGTTGGGATTATTCCCACGTTAGAAAGTCTACGGACTATAAATATGTATCTAGGGTTTATGAAATAAACAACAACCAACGTTCACCCCAAATCAATCTCGGCGCATCGCCAACTCCTTCGTCTCGAGGGTTTCTATCGGTAAGCATCATGCTGCCTAGATCGTATCTTGTGATCTAGGCAGCACAAGCTTATTTGTTGTTCATGCGTTGCTCGTACTGAAGCCTTTTTGATGGCGAGCAACGTAGTTATCTTAGATGTGTTAGGGTTAGCATAGTTCTTCGTATCATATGCTGTCGTAGTGCAACCCTTACGCATCTAGCCGCCCTTACACCTATCTTAGGTGTAGGGGCGGCACCCCGCTTGATCATTATTTAGTAGATCCGATCCGTTACGGTTGCTCCTTGTTCTTCAAGGATTAGTTTAATATCTGCAATAGTTAGGTCTTACAAAGGGTTGGAGGATCCAGCGGCGCGCAGGGTGTCGTTTGCTAGTCCTAGACAGGATGTTCCGAGGATCAACCTCGTGTTGGTTTTTAGGCCCTATCTAGGATCGGCTTACGATCACCGTGCGTGGCCGCGAGGCCCAATCGTGAGTAGGATGATCCGATTATGCGGTGAAAACCCCAAATCGTCGTAGATCGTTTTAGCTTTATCTTGATCAAGCAGGACCACCATATATTCGTGCACCTCGTACGAATCATGGGTGAATCGGCTCCTTGAGCCGATTCACATGATAACCTGAGAGCCGATCGAGGCTCGTATTTAATGTTTACGTGTATGCCATGCAGGAAACTAAGCGAGGCATCTCCATCACCTTCCTGACCAGGTATAGGTCAGGTGGCACGCCCTTGCATCAGCATCGGATGTGCGTACCAGAGGCTTTGCGGGCCGTCGCTCGGAGGGACCAGGGCCAGCCGCAGCCCTAAGTTGTTTCCGGCTCTACTGTGTTGCCCGTCGCTGCTCGCCAGTGGGTTTCTGACCGCAACACATTCTGGCACGCCCGATGGGACCATCTTCGACATCAACCACATCGCCATCTACATCTGAGATGGCGGACGGCACCCCAGTCACGTACGAGGATCTGACCGACGAGCTCAAGAAGAAGTATGACGAGGTCAAAGCTATCCTCGAGGCCGATCTCATCGGCTCCTTTCACAGAACCCGTTCACATGGCATCAGGTGGAAAGGGTTCTCTCCTGACGGTGCGCTCGATGGAATAGACCTATCCGCCCCATCGGAAGAACGCGCCAGGTCCCTGCGTCAGGAGATCAACTACATGGTGGCTCACTCGCTGCACCGCCACTCTGAGAACCTGGTGAACACTTTGGAGCGTGTCGCTCTTCGGGTAATCCAGGAGATCATGAGGCACCAGTACTCTCCGTCAGGACCAGCTCTCGGGACGCATCAAGGAGAGATGCCACTCCAGTCCCGTCCACCGCTGCCATTTGCGTTGGCAGCGCCAGAAGTGCCGAATTCACCGGCATTCGTCGTCTACAAGATCGGTGGTGACCCTAGTGACTGCCAGTTCTTGCAGGAGGCGCCTAAGGAGATCCCTCACGGGTACATGTGCACATATGTGCCAGACTGCGGTAACTGGGCACTCACAAACCAGGCCGCAACATCAGGGACTTCTGGGAAAACAGGAGGAACGTCAGCGACAGATCTTGAGAAGCAGATGTGGCTAGCTAAATATGCCACTCCGACGAACCTCCAGAGCTCAGCTCCTGCAGTTGGCTCAGAGCTGGAAAAGCAAGCATGGCTGGCTAAGTACGCCACCCCGGCGAATCTTCAGAGTTCGACTCCTACAGCCAGCACCGCGGATCAAATCAGTACCATACTGAGAGACCAGTTCGGCATGGTGCCGAAAAGGAGGGCAATCGGCTATTCCAAGCCGTACCCTGACGAGTACGAGTTGATCCCGCTACCACCCAAATATCGGCTCCCTGATTTCTCCAAATTCAGTGGATCAGATGGTTCCAGCTCCATCGAGCATGTGTGCCGATATTTGGCACAGCTAGGAACGGCCTCAGTGTCGGATCCACTACGCGTGAGGTTCTTCGCACAGTCCCTCACGGGATCGGCTTTCGGGTGGTACACCTCGTTGCCACCAGACTCGATCCGGACTTGGAAGCAGTTGGAGGAACAGTTCCACATGCAGTACCACTCAGAGGCTTCCGAGTCTGGCCTTGCCGATCTAGCACAAATACGTCAGAAGCGTGGAGAAACTGTGGCAGAATACATCCAGCGCTTCAGGAATCTTAGGAACCGATGTTATTCGGTTCGTGTGACTGAAAAGGAAGCAGTCGAGTTGGCAGTGGCGGGCCTTGCATCACCACTCAAGGACATGGCCTCCCAAGCAGACTACCCTTCACTGGCGCACATGGTTCAGAAACTGTCGGCATATGAACAGCGCCACCCGGACTTGTACCAGGACAAATTCAAGCGTGCAGTAGTCCTGGTCGAGGCAGATGAAGATGAAGGCTCTGCGGGAGATCAAGAGGTAGCAGTGGCTGAATGGACTCGGGGGGCAACCCCCGTGTCCTGCAAATGGGTGAAGCCACCAGGTCCGCCCAGAGGGTTTGATTTTGACGTGACCAAAACTGAGCAAATCTTCGACCTCCTACTCAAGGAGAAGCAGTTGAAGATACCCGAAGGCCTCAAAATCCCCACGGTACAGGAGCTGAACGGAAAGCCGTACTGCAAATGGCATAACTCGGTCTCCCATGCCACCAACGACAGGGTGTGGCGTCAGCAGATCCAAATGGCGATAGAACAAGGACGACTGATTTTCAACCAGTACGCCATGAAGGTCGACACCCAGCCCTTCCCCGCCGTTAACATGGTGGAGTGCACTTACCCTGAAGGTTGCCAGCCAGGATCCTCGTTCAGCATCAACATGGTAGGACTTGGAAACAACGCTGGCAAGGATGGAGACGAGGGCAGCTGCTCTCGTAGCAAGGATACAGAGGAGGCCGCTCCACGCGATCGGCTCCGTCACGATGGCAAGCGCTACGTCACAGAGGGAGAAGTGAAGAACATAAGATATCAGCGACCTCTCTCTGATCACCTCCTCAACAAGTATGTGAGTCAGTATGACCAACGCCGACGATCCAGCGATGATGATGAAAGAGATCGTCTGGCTAGAGAAGCCAGAAGACATCGTCGGCATGATCGCGATGAGGAGGAGTACGAGCGCCGTGCCAAAGAAAAGGCAAGGGAGCAAGACGACGAAGATAGGCACTGGGACTGTCCCTTCTTCAGACACTTCTGGGACTCAGGAATGAGCCGATTGCCTACAATCGGCAATTGCCCAGAATGTAACCAGAAGAAGAGGGAGGCAGCTAACGTGTCCGTGTTCTAATGCCTAGGGTCTCTCCCGCCTCGGAACAAGCACGCTGAGTCCCCTCGAGGAGAAGATCTCGAGGATTTGGAAAACAATGAAGAAGAAGAAGACAGGTACCACCGGCCAAGGTGGTGCCCTGATGGACTCAGCCGCTCCCAAAAGCGTAGGGTTCAGCGACTTCGCGGCTTGGAGGAAGCCGAAAGGTTATACCTGCACACGCTAAGGAAGGCGCGGCCTGATCTGGCCGCGAAAATTCAGCGAACCCTGGATGAAGAGGGTCGACCACAAAAAATGGAGTGGCGCCCCAAGCAAAGGAAAGCCGATGATGAAACATCGGCTGGCACAAACATGGTGTTCATCCTTCCTTCGGAGTTCAGTGCTCCAGGATTAGACGAGGCACCTGTGGCACAACTTGACTGCGGCCCACGGCCGGTTATCTTTGAGAAGCCACGAGAAAGAAGCTACAGACATCTGAAGGCCTTGTACTTGCGAGGTTATATCGATGGGAGGCCTGTCAATAAGATGTTGGTGGACACCGGAGCGGCAGTCAACATTATGCCATACTCTATGCTACGTAGGTTGGGACGCTCTAGCTCGGATCTGATCAAGACCAACGTGACATTGAGCGATTTCAACGGCCAAGCGTCTGACGCACAAGGTGTTCTGAACGTGGATCTGACCGTAGGAAGGAAAACTATCCCTACGACATTCTTCATCGTCGATAGCAAGAGCACTTATGCTGTTCTGCTAGGAAGAGATTGGATCCACGCCAACTACTGCATTCCCTCCACGATGCACCAATGCGTAATACAGTGGGATGGAGATGAGGTAGAGGTCGTCCAGGCCGATGACTCAGCCGAGATTTCAACGGCTGGCATGAATGCTTGGGAAGCAGCAGGCCAAGAGCCACTCTCAGGTATCCATTTGGACGACTGCGAGCGCATCGACGTGACGAAGGGCAGGGTTAGGCTGGTCTTATCCACTGGCCTGACCGAGTAGCAAGAACAAACCGATGAGAAACGTGGCGAGGCCGATCCTTTGGATCGGCCCCAAAGATCTATGGAGGAACATTACAAAGCCTTCATTGAGCGATTCAATATGGAGGCCGATTCCAGCAATCGGCCAAAATTATCTTCACCACATGTTCTGCTTGTGTTCAACATCAATCTATTGGGCAGCGGTCACGTCGGCGGATGAGAGTCAACACGAATCCTAACGGAGCCGACGTGCAAATACAGTGCCTTGGCTAACCACAAAGCCGATATCTGCAGTCACCTGGCAGATTCGGCTCGGGGGGCATCTAATCAGATGAACATGTGCAGATGAACATGTGTGCCGATAGGAAAAATCGGCCAGTAAAAAAAAATCAGCATCACGATATACAGCCAATGCAAGGACATCGACTTTAGAACTAGGGAACAAAGCCGATGCGCAGCCATCGACTCTAGTACAATTACACAAGATCTACCGGTTGCGGGTTCAAGACACGGATTTCGACCAAGTCCAGTTCATCTGTGAGGCCCTCTGCTTCCTCGAGGGGGCAAACAATGTGAGCTTCCTCAGCTGCAATGAGCCGATTGCAACAGTACTGTCAGAAGTCAGTTTTGGCATACGACATCGGTTTTCAACGGGGGAAGAGGCAATCGATGGGGTCGACAGCGGCTGAATCGGCAGGGTGGCTACCTCAGAATTATCTGAGTTCCAAGCCTTTGGTCTAATCTGTGCATCCTCACCAGTGTTCTCGCCTTGGTTGAGGCTCGGGGGGCAGCTGGCCCGGTAGATGCTCTATTTAGGAGCCGATTGAGATGTCATCGGCTGATCCTTCGTTGCAACCTTCTTCACAAAATGATGAGTGCAGGCAGAAGAGGATCGCTGAAACTGGTGGGAGAAATTTAAGGGCTCTCTTGAAGATTCCACATTATCCACCAGATCTTAAAATCATCAGTTGAAGAATCGAAGGATGGATTTTAAAGGACCGATGCGTTGCTATCGGCTCATGAAGCATTGGCTAAGGGGACAAATCGGCAAGATCAGTATGAGGGGAAATCGGCTAAATTGGCTCAAAGGAAATCGGCAAAATCAAATTGGGGAAATTCTTCATTGATAAACAAGATTTCTTACATAAAGAGCTGATTGCTCCCAAAAGGAAGTACTAGGGGATACATTGCCCCATCTACTACTACTGGTCCTATGCTAAAAGTCCTATCTACGGGCCGTCACTGCCCTCGTCGTCGCCATCGTCGCCGCTGTCGGCGCTACTCCCGGCGGGCTCGTCGTCGCTGCTCCAGTGGCCGCCGACCGGGCCCTCATTGTCCTCGTCCTCCTCGTCGGCGGCGTCGTTGTCGCTGTCGAAGTCGCTGAGGTTCCCCGGCCAGGGGCAGAAGCGCTTGGCCGGCGGCTCGTCGGAGGGGGTGTCGTCCTCCTCCTCCTCCTCCTCCTCCTTCTCCTCCTCCTCCTCCTCCTCGGGAGAGGTGAAGTCATCGCAGGAGAAGCGATCGTCATCGCTCTCCTCCTCCGTCTCCCCGTCGGCGAGGAAGCGGAGGTCGCTTTCCCCGTCGGTCAAGGACTTGTCGTCCTCAGACCAGATGGAGAAGTCATGGCTAGACTCCTCCCCGGCCTCAATGGCACGGCGGGTGTTGGCCGCATGGACCTCCGCCGGGTTCGGATCTGGCGTCGGCTCACGGGAAGAGGAGGACTGGGTGGAAAGGTCCGATGAGGCAGAGGAGGAAGAAGACATGGTGGCGCAGGAGGGCTTTTGGAGTGCTAATGCGAAGGAGATGTGAAAGTAAACTGTTCAGAGCGGTTAAATAAAAGGGGATATAGTGGAAATTCAATGCCACAGCAGTTTCCGAGGAAGTGGTGCCTAAAAAAAAACTGCCAGGTCACGCGGAGAAGTTGAGAAGGCAAGGCATCATGATGGAGGATACTGCGATGGTTCTGCCACGACATGACCCGACGAAGACAAAGCAAAGTGATTTTGGAATTATCAATTCCAAAACCAGGGGGGCATGTGTTATCACCAGAATTTGACCGAGTCAGAGGTGGGCCGCGATCAAGATGGATTTGAAGAATATACATGGAGGAAATACGTGAATCGGCCTGTTATGCAAAGTTTGGGCTAGTTTGCCCATGTATCTGTAACATAGTAGATTACGTGTCGGTTAGTTAGAGTTTACCTCGTGCACGGTTGGGATTATTCCCACGTTAGAAAGTCTACGGACTATAAATATGTATCTAGGGTTTATGAAATAAACAACAACCAACGTTCACCCCAAATCAATCTCGGCGCATCGCCAACTCCTTCGTCTCGAGGGTTTCTATCGGTAAGCATCATGCTGCCTAGATCGTATCTTGCGATCTAGGCAGCACAAGCTTATTTGTTGTTCATGCGTTGCTCGTACTGAAGCCTTTTTGATGGCGAGCAACGTAGTTATCTTAGATGTGTTAGGGTTAGCATAGTTCTTCGTATCATATGCTGTCGTAGTGCAACCCTTACGCATCTAGCCGCCCTTACACCTATCTTAGGTGTAGGGGCGGCACCCCGCTTGATCATTATTTAGTAGATCCGATCCGTTACGGTTGCTCCTTGTTCTTCAAGGATTAGTTTAATATCTGCAATAGTTAGGCCTTACAAAGGGTTGGAGGATCCAGCGGCGCGCAGGGTGTCGTTTGCTAGTCCTAGACAGGATGTTCCGAGGATCAACCTCGTGTTGGTTTTTAGGCCCTATCTAGGATCGGCTTACGATCACCGTGCGTGGCCGCGAGGCCCAATCGTGAGTAGGATGATCCGATTATGCGGTGAAAACCCCAAATCGTCGTAGATCGTTTTAGCTTTATCTTGATCAAGCAGGACCACCATATATTCGTGCACCTCGTACGAATCATGGGTGAATCGGCTCCTTGAGCCGATTCACAGGATAACCTGAGAGCCGATCGAGGCTCGTATTTAATGTTTACGCGTATGCCATGCAGGAAACTAAACGAGGCATCTCCATCACCTTCCTGACCAGGTATAGGTCAGGTGGCACGCCCTTGCATCAGCATCGGACGTGCGTACCAGAGGCTTTGCGGGCCGTCGCTCGGAGGGACCTGGGCCAGCCGCAGCCCTAAGTTGTTCCCGGCTCTACTGTGTTGCCCGTCGCTGCTCGCCAGTGGGTTTCTGACCGCAACAGGGACTCTGTCGGCACCACGGGTGCCACCGGACGTAGCCGCCTCATTCCCCCGCCGCCGGCCTACTGCTTCACTCGTGCACGCGGGTGGCCGCTTTGTCCTCCTCTCCCGGTACACCTTCTTGCTTGGCGGCTGGGAGACCGCACCCACGCCGTCCGGGAGAGGCGCGACAACGGTGTCTGCCACGTCGTACGATCCCGAGACTCCAGCTGAGAGACCGGAACCACGCCGTCGCCATTACGAGGGGCAACACAGGCAAGGGAGCCCGGTGGCGCCGGCGGCAGGGGCGTCCGTCGACGGCGGTGCCAGGCCAAGGGCAGAGACGTGGGATGGAGGTGGGGAAGAGGAAGAGAGCTTTTCAAAAAAGCCCAAAATTTACAACCTATTGTTCAATTTTGAATTACTTTCAATAAATCGGCATAAAGTCATTTAATGCGCGAAACTATCTACGAATCATTAAAATTCGTAATAGTTTGCAATTGCCACTAAAATGTGGCCTACTTTACCTACAAATGTAGAGGTACCATTTGGAATAGTATTTTTTGTATCTCATTCACAAAATAAACCTACTTCATCGTTTAGAAAATGAAAATTGATTTTCTTTATACCAAAAAGTTGAAAATTCTAGTTTGCAACATTGTTGGGAATGTCAAGATGCACCCAATTCGGGCACGTTATAGCAAACTATGCCACAAATATAGACATAACTATATCATTTGACTTGAAAGCTATGAATCTTCGTACACGATAGTCCGTTCAGTGAGTAAAATATGTTTCTTAATACCCTATTAGAGGTTTCTTGTTTTCACTGTCAACTAGTACACATATTAGCACTCCATGCGAAAGGATTTCATTTTTTCAGGTTTTCTTCATTTTCTTTTAATTATTTCAAAACCGGGTCAAAATGGTTAACATGATTATTCATAGAAAGGGGTTGAATATTTTAGCACTATCATCTCTTTCTCTATGTAATAAGTAATATGTATCTAGATAAGATTTTTTGGGACTTGTAGGACCAAGTTATAACACACCTACAATGCTAATTTGAATTACTTTCAATAAATCGGCATAAAGTCATTTAAATGCGCGAAACTAGCTACGAATCATTAAAATTCGTAATAGTTGGCAATTACCACTGAAATGTGGCCTACTTTACCTGAAAAATGTAGAGGTGCCTTTTGAAACCGTATTTTTTGTATCTCATTCACAAAATAAACCTACTACGTCATTTAGAAAATGAAAAATGATTTTCTTTATACCAAAAAGTTAAAATTTCTAGTTTGCAACATTGTTGGGAATATCAAGATGCACCACCATGAGCAATTCGGGCACGTTATAGCAAGCCATGCCACAAATATGGTCATAACTATGTCATTTGGCTTGAACGGTATGAATCTTCGTACACGATAGTCTGTTTAGTGAGTAAAATATGTTTCTTATTACCCTATTAGAGGTTTCTTATTTTCACTGTCAACTAGTACATATATTAGCACTCCATGCAAAAGGATTTCATTTTTTTAGGTTTTCTTCATTTTCATTTAATTAATTCAAAACCGGGTCAAAATGGTCGACATGATTATTCATAGAAAGTGGTTGAATATTTCAGCACTATCATCGGTTTCTCTATGTAATAAGTAATATGTATCTAAATAAGATTTTTCAGTACTTGTAGGACCAAGTTATAACACACCTACAGTTCTATTTTGAATTACTTTCAATAAATCAGCATAAAGTCTTTTAAATGCGCGAAACTAGCTACGAATCATTAAAATTCGTGATAGTTGGCAATTGCCACTGAAATGTGGCTTACTTTACCTGACAAATGTATAGGTGCCTTTTGGAACCGTATTTTTGTATCTTATTCACAAAATAAACCTACTCCGTCACTTAGGAAAATGAAAATTAATTTTTTTATACCAAAAAGTTGAAAATTCTAGTTTGGAACATTGTTGGGAATGTCAAGATGCACCACCATGCGCAATTCGGGCACGTTATAGCAAGCTATGCCACAAATATGGCCATAACTATGTCATTTGGCTTGAAATCTATGAATCTTCGTACACGATAGTCCGTTCAGTGAGTAGAATCTGTTTCTTATTACCATATTACAGGTTTCTTACTTTCACTATCAACTAGTACACATATTAGCACTCCATGCGAAAGGATTTCATTTTTTATGTTTTCTTCATTTTCTTTTAATCAATTCAAAATCGGGTCAAAATGGTCGACATGATTATTCATAGAAAGGGGTGGAATATTTCGCACTATCATCGGTTTATCTACGTAATAAGTAATATGTATCTTTGAGTACCCGGAGTAGTATATATTTTTCTTAGTTGTTGTAAGCATCGACTTTTTTTTCAAAATATAACCATCTACTTTATTTTGAATCTTGCATACCAAAAGTTTAATGCCATCATGATTACTAGTCGTATGGAGTAAGCCATCGCAAGAGAAAACGATGGCAAACATTGTAATGGTTTGGAAATCCATCAGCGATTGTCCTTTTCTATGACGAGAGGGCGTTTTCGTGTCACAGATGGCGATTTGGGCCGCTCGGCCCGAAAAATAGTGACGGGCGAGGTCTAAACGTCAGCGATCGTGTAGAAATGAGCGTCGCGGGTGGGTGGCGGCCCGAATTGCTGAGTCAGCAGTGGGCGGGCGTCACAACAACTGGGCTTCGGTCCAGTGGACACACCTGACCCACACTCTGCACGCTTCTGTTCACGTACTTTTGTGTCTGCCCGCACAACAGTCCAAGGCCTGCAGCATTGACACCCATATTTGTAAGGGGAGACAACCACTGTCTGCACACATGTACCTGGCCTGCTCCACTCGGGCCTGCATGTCAGGTGCCTACACAACCCATCTGTGTGGGGCCACCCGTTCCGACAGCCTCCCAGCATGCGAAGTGGACCAGAACTGTCAGTACCACCAACATGGGTTCCACATGTCAGTTTCCATGCCAAAAAAAAATCCGCACGTGCCAGCACAAGTGGATGCCTGCCGTCAATTCTGGATGCATGGCCCCGCAGGTCAGAGCCTATTGGGACCCTTCTTTGAGAGTTTTGGTGGTTCCGACATGCCAGAGATCTGAAGGGGCCGCATGTCAGAGCCTGCTGGGACCCTTCTCTGACAGTTTTGGTGGGTCCGGCATGCTAGAGATCTGAGGGGGCCGCATATTAGAGCCTGCTGGGACCCTTCTCTGACAGTTTTGGTGGGTCCGGCATGATAGAGAACTATGTGGGGGGCGCATGTCAGAGCCTGCTGGGACCCTTCTCTGAGAGTTTTGGTGGGTCCGACATGCCAGAGATCTGAGGGGGCCGCATGTCAGAGCCTGTTGGGTCCCTTCTCTGTGGGTCCGACATGACAGAGAACTGTGGGGGCCGCATGCCAGAGCCTGCTGGGACCCTTCTCTGAGAGTTTTGGTGGGTCTGGCATGCCATAGATCTGTGGGGGCCGCATGTCAGAGCCTGCTGGGACCCATCTCTGAGAGTTTTGGTGGGACCGGCATGACATAAATCTGTGGGGGGCGCATGTCAGAGACTGGTGGGACCCACTTATGACAGTTTTGGTGGGTCCGGCATGCCAGAGATCTCTGGGGTCCGCATTTCAGAGCCTGGTGGGTCCCAGCATGCCCGAGCTTGGTGGGCCAAACATGCTAGAGAGTGGACCCCATATGTCAGAACTTGTGGGGCATGTATGTCAGAGCTTGGTGGGTCCCCGGTCCCATTCCCGTCAGGCCCACATGTAGCCGTGGGACCTACTGGATTCACTAGGTGTCCCACTTGTCAGCTACGCGTCGTGGTGTCCTTGGGCCAGATTGGCGGACTAATGGCCCAAGGCCAATTTATTCAGGTCGAAACAATACATGCAGAGGAAATTACTAGGCCAAGGGCCAATTTATTCAGGTCGAAACAAGACACGCAGAGGAAATTACTGGGCCTAAATTACTTGGCCCAATTCCAATTTATTCAGGTTGAGACAAGACACGCAGAGGAAATTACTGGGCCCATGGCCAATTTATTCAGGTTGAAATAAAACACACAGAACATCCCATATTATATTCAAAGCCGAATAACGACCGAATGGCTTACATTAATACAACAAAAGCAGGTCTCTGATTAAAAAAAATCCTAGTAGCATCACGCGTAGGGCTCTATGTGACACTTGCCAAACTTGACAGGAAAAAAACTTGCAGAATCACCCATACCGTCAGTCCGACGAATAGCCATCGTAGTAATCATAGTACATGAAATCTAGCTCACCATAAGGATGCACCCTCTGTAGTTCAGATAAGTCGATAGTTTTGCAATACTCGGCCAATATCTGGTTAAGACGGAAAGGGCCTACATGTTTCTCCAAAGAACCTACTCCATAGCCTGGAACATATTCCGGCTCCTCTTGCCAGGAGAGACACCCATCATCATAAGCTCTAATCTCGGATAAATCCGCGCAGTAGATGCTGCCGGATTGGACGGTGTGGACCTTGCTGGTGTCAACGGAGATGCACCTGTTCTGGCCGACGAAGATGGAGCGGCTGCCGATGCTTCTGACTGACTCTAGGACGCGCATTTTGGTGCCCACCCGGTATACAACAGGTTCGCCATTGTAAACCCGCCCGCTCAACACATACAACAGGTCCCCCTCAGACTCCACAAGGTAACCCAAAGTGGCTGGGTATTCCCTGGGCAGAGTTGGTCCAGAAATGCTAGCACTCATCCTCAGAGTCCTTGTTGAGCGTAGCAATTGAGTTCCTTCATCGGCGGGGTAAGTCATGCTTGAAATGATGGAATCGTATCTATTTGTTGCGAATATATCGCCTGCATAGTAGGTAATGCTGTGGAGAACTCCAAAGCAACTTGCCGCCCTGTAAAATGCTTCTCCAAAGCCTAATTTGGAGGGCCCTTCCTCGGTGCTCTGATCAGCCCACCGCAAGCTACAATTTTGAAGGTCTGATACGAACACCATGAGCGCGGATGTCATCACGGTGACGGAGGACAACTCTTCCGCTGGTATCTGCGCCTTCAGGCGTACAATGCAACCAGTTAAGGGGTTGAGCACCCGAGTCTTGTATGGCTGCACTCACTACCCTAGCACAACGAAGCCGCCTGACGTGGGCATAACCTTTCGGGTAACCGACATTGCCCTACCCTATACGATCTAGCTGGAGGCCCATGAAGGTATTCGATAACAAGGCGGGCCAATTGGATAGCGAAGCGGAAGATTCCTTGACAGGCAAGGCAAGGAAGGAGCCGAACAAGGAAGGTTTAAAGATAGAACTATTATAAAATCTAGTCGTACTCGGTTAGACCTCTTGAGACCTGGCCTCCTATATAAAGGCCAGGAGAGGGGCTGCCAAGGGACACATACAATCTTAGCCACCAGAAGTCCAGAGCTAGGTTGCCGCAGCACTTAGCCTCTCGACGAGATCTCAGCCGAACCCTTCGGCACCCCATTGTAACCCAATATTCTCATAATCAAGATTAGACAGGTAGGACGTAAGGGTTTTACCTCATCGAGGGCCCCGAACCTGGGTAAATCGCTCTCCCCGCTTGTCTGTGAATCGATGTCTCGTGTCAGCTTACAGGATTCCATCAACCCTAAGCCCCTATCGGAGGGCATTGCCGAGGAGCACCCTCGACAATTGGCGCCGTCTGTGGGAACCCTGTCGGCACAAGAACGGTCATCGGCAGATCTAGTCATGTCATCGGCAACTTCATCGACACCGTCATCGCCAAGCCTGGGAAGTCCGATTCGATTCGGCTCCTATGAATTCACCCCGCACAACGACTCCTCTCGCTCGACCTTCTCAGATCTACAAGGAAACATGGAGATGACCTTCGGCAGCATCCACTACAACGTCAACGCGGAAGGAATTCTTCGACTGCTGGAGCCACTCGCCTCCGGATCGACAGATCCAAGCGCGTCATCATCAATCGACCTTTCGGCTGGTCTGACGGACTCAACGGACTCGCCTGCGTCATCGACTTCTCGTTCAACGTCTTCCATGTCGGTTGGATCTGACAATCCCGCATCTTCGCAGATGACCTCATACTATTGTTTGCACTGCGACGCCAGGCACGGGCTGGGTTCAAGCGACACACCGTTCATCTGCAATGCCTAGTACTCATCGGGAGAGGACAGTGTCGACAGCGTCGTCCAAGGTACCACCCAAAGAACGGCACACCACCAGGTTTATGTCGCCAATAACACGGGAAACACAAGGCACAGGGGAGACGGAGATCACACCCCTCGGTCTAGTAGACGAGCAAGTTTCGAAAACAGCGCCAGCAACAACAATAGCGATTACACCATCGCGGACGAGGAGTGGGCAGCAGCCAAGGCAGCCGTACTTAACAACACGCCGCTCCCCGCAGGAACCTCGGTTGGAACCCTCAACGCTTATCGCTCTATACTAGAGAAAAACCGGGAGCACCTATCGAAAGAACAAGCCACCCTCGAGAGACGCTTAACTGCTGCAGAACAATCTAGGAGAGGTTCGCGAGGAAGCGCCTCTCGAAGCACTCAAGGAGCAGGCAAGCACCGATCAAGATTGTCCAGACTCTCGGAAGATGACACCAGGGAAATAACATCGAACCTGACCAAGTCTTTTATGACCACGGACACCGCGGGCATGCCACGGCCAAAAACCATCGCAGGAGCAACTGCCAATCTCGCAGCATACCTCATCAATCAACGCCCTGAAGGTTCTATGGCCCAAGCCCATCGAGGTGCCCTAGAAAGTCTCGCGATACTGGGGGACAACTTGGTCTCACGAAAGGAAAAAACCACGCTACAGGCCAGTGGCTCAAAGCACCACCGGAGAGATGCTCGAGATGAGATCACTCAGAGCAGAATCGACAAAGCAAGGCGACGACGTGCCGCTAGGGAGGAATATGACAGCGATTCTTCAGATGAAAGCCGGGAGAACGATGGCGAGCTAAGGGGGGCCGATTGTTTGAGCTACAAAATCCGCGAGGCGATGCCCCCCAGAAAATTCAAACCTACTCCTACTGATGCTGCCAAATATGATGGTCAGCAGGAGCCGAGGTCCTGGATAGACGACTACCTGTAGACTGTGATCCTGCACAAAGGAAATCAGATAGCAGCAATGCAATGCTTGCAGCTTTACCTAAAAGACTCGGCACGAGCCTGGTTAAGAGGTCTGCCGAAGGGTTCCATCAAATCATGGGACGACCTGGTAGACGCTTTTGTTGCCAATTTCCAAGCAACATACAAGAGGCCCGTCGGGATTGAGGAATTACGTCATTGCTAGCAAAAGCAGAAGGAATCGATGCGTGCATACATCGGGAAATTCACCAAGATCCTAAACGCTGCCGAAGACGTTTCCGTCGACAGAGCAATCGATGCCTTCAGCGACGGCATCCGACGTGAAAGCTACATAGAGGAACTCGGGCGTAAAAAACCAAAAACAATAACCAAGTTAATGAAAATCGCCAACAGCTGGGCTGATGGCGAGGACAACGTACGAAGGCCACGACAACACAGTGATGACGAAGATGACGACCAACCGAAGCATGATTCGGGTGGACGAAGGGATCGTCACAAGAAAAGGAAAAACCGCAGCTACGACGATAGTAACCTGGTAGCCGCAGGATATTCTGATCGGCAGGACGATCGAGATGACGACAGACGAGACGATCGGCAGGATGGTAACCGGAATAATTCTGGAAACCGTGGCAACTACAAACCGCGACCACAGAGGACTCCCGAGCTACCCTTCGCCGAGCAGATCAACGCTCCTTGCTACTTGCACTCGTACATTGATTCCAAGAACAACAAAACAAAGTCAAGCCACCTGCTCAGAGATTGTAGGCAGTTCCTTGACATGGAGAAACTTATCCGGCAGAAGCAACAGCAACCACCACCTCCGCCACCACCACCACCCCAACACCAGGTCCAGCAGACTCAGCCTCATCAACCCAATGAAGCGTTTCCACCACCACGTGGGCAGATGAGCATGATCCATAGGACAAGTGTCTCGAGGAGAGAAATGAAGAAGCTTACCCGAGAAATTAATCTGGCAGAAAGCATCATGGCTAACATCCCTGAGTATGTCGAGTGGTCATCTCAGAACATTACGTTCAGTCGAGCAGATCACCCGATGACCATACCAAAACCAGGACACGCTGCCTTAGTAGTCGAGGCACAAATCGGGGGTTTCAAGATGAGCAAAGTCTTCATGGATGGTGGAAGTGGGCTAAACCTGATATTCGTCGACACAATCAAAAGTATGGGGATCACCATGAGGATGCTAGAAGAAACAGACACTTGCTTCCACGGGATTCTCCCAACATCACCGGCGTACTCTCTTGGCAAAGTTTACCTGAATGTCGTCTTTGGCAAAACCGACAACTTCAGGAAGGAAAAGATCGAGTTTGAAGTAGTGAACTAGGAATCACAGTATCACGCTATACTCGGGAGACCAGCTTATGCCAAGTTCATGGCTGCACCACACTACGCATACCTCAAGATGAAAATGCCTGGGAACAACGGGACAAACATCACAGTCTATGGAAGTTTTTCACGCTCGGATAATTGTGATCGCGACTTTCACAGGATTGCTGCGAAGTTTGGGTTAAAACAAGAAATTGTCGATCCTCCACCCAGGCTATCGATACGTGAAATTAAGGAGGAGAAACATGTCAGGGAAACCAAGAAGAAGCCAGTCGACCTTGCTCCAGAAGCTTCGGCAGCAAAATTTTTGGCAGATGATGGCGCAACAGTCTTAGGAGACAACAAGACATTGGCAATCGTTGTCGAGACCCCCGCTGCAATCAACGACGCTTCGAAAACCGCTAACGCGGTAGAAAAGCCAGAAGATAAGAAGAACCTTTTCCTTGCTTAGAATAGTCGAATAATGTTTAGCTCTCCCTTTTATTTTCAGCAGGGTTCCCTTTTTTCGCCTTTTAGTCCCGTGTTTACCTTATTAATGAGAACTTTAGTTTTGATTCCTTGATAAGCATTGCAGTAATTCGGAAGCACCTAATCCGCATCATCGTAACCTTTGTTTACACCCCTCGGTGAACGATGGTGCAATGTAGTGCGCGGCAAAAGATTGTGCTCCGAAAAAGCCTCTACGAGTGCTAAAGGATGCAAAAATAAACGAGGATGATGATCTTTTCCTCTGCTATAGATGCCTCTACGAGCGCCGTAAATAGCAAGAGCTTGGAATTATACAACCCACGTTCGATATTTTACTTACGGAAATATCAAAGGACAACGGGCTCATCGGCAGAGTTAATGCTCCCGATACGTTCGGGAGCTGCTGTCAGAACATACATCGGTTGAAAGCAAAGTTGCGCATACAACGGGTTTAGCAAGACCTGCAACACGAGCTGATCACTCAAACAATTTGCTGACCAACAAGAACACTTACGTTCAAACGGGCAATTAAGATTTGCTCCTTAAATTTTTTTTTTGCCAACGGCATCGACACGGTAAAAGTGCATATACATGTATCTACCAAACTTAAAGTTTCAACTATACAATCCAAACGCTCGGATAAAGTAGCCTATTTACAATAAAGAACCTAACCCTGAATTACTCTTGCGGAGTTTCTCGTTCTTCAGGTACCTTCGAATCCTCTTCAAGCTTGTCAACAATTATATTGGCGGGTAGCACTACCTTCGGGTACAGCGTCTTCAAATCACCAACTGCGTTGGCGATAGACAGCAGATTCACCGAAGGATACCGTGCAAGGACAAGAGCAAGTGTAAATCTGGCCCCTGCAAAAACCTGAGCCCGCACCAAGTCTCGAATTTTCTTGGTGTTCCCAAACTCAGACATCAGAGTCAACAGCGTAGGAGGGACTGCGTTCAAGGGGAACATCGTCTTCCAAATTACCCTCAGGGCTTTCTAGCACTTGTTGAAGAAATGATGGACCTGTTGGACCCGATCTTGGAATTGCACGACAGCCGAAGCTTTCGAGTGCTCCCTCCAGAAAATCTCTTCGGCTGATGACAGCTGGGTCAATGCGTTTACACGCTCGTGAATCCGCTTGTTCTCTTCAACACGGTTCAGAGCTATGACTAGCAAAGGAATCAACGAAAGATTAGGCAATGCGCTTTTGACAAAGAGTAATGAGCACAAGGACCAGGGAACTTACAGTTTAAACTTTCAGTGGCTTTATGCAATTCAGTAAGAGCATAGCGCTCTACGTCGGCTGCAATCTCGCCCTTCTTCCTGATAATAGCAGCCAAGGCATAGGTGCTGCGTAGATCCTTTTCCAACTGCGCGATCCGATCCTTCATACGTTGGATTCGATCATCTTCAGGAAGAGCACCCGAAGAATCGTCAACAAATGCAGGCACTGGGAACACCTGCAAGGAAAAGCGTCAAAAGCATGACGGATCGCTTCGCATCAGCATTAGAAAGTACTCCCATCGGGAGAAGTGCAAGTGAAAATATCATAGCAAGGGTGTATTAGCAACATTGCTAGCACGGAGTTTATTACAAACATGAGTTTTGCGACAGAACAATTGTTCCACATCAGCTCAAAGAGAAGTTTGTTACAAAAATCAAAGGGCTTGGGTCTGAGTCGATAAACTGGGACCAGCCGATGTCTTCCTTGATGAATCCAGCTCAAGGAGCTGGCGTGCACACTTAAGGGCTGACGCTTTGAAGACGCTTAAATCAATAAACCGCCCATCTTGCTCTTTCGGCAGCTCCTTGGACATCTCTTCGATATCGGCCTTGAAGCCATGACCCATCATAAGTTGGAAGGCTAGGAGGGCACCATAGGTACACGAAGTGCGTTTGAATACCTCGATAACCTCCTTGGTGTCGACTGCGAAGGCGTCGATCAGCTGCCCCAGAGTCTTCTCTTGACTGATCTTGGGGAAGATCATCGAGTGCATCCGCGCCATGGCACCTTTCCCCTTTTCAAGAAGCTCCCGTGTAAGCTGGTGGGAGGCGAGAGTCATCGACACACCGTTTGCCGGAGAGTTGTTTGGAATCCTGTCCAAAGCATTGGCAGGGATGTCGGCAGCCTCTGCAAGAGAATTGAAAAAAATGAATTACTGATAAAGAATCAAAACCATAAGTGCAATAATCAACAGAGAAGCATAAAAAGAGATTACCAAGCAAAGCCAACGAAGACTGGCGAAGGAGTTCATCTTTTTCAGTTGCCCGAGCCTTGGCGGCCAGCCTAGACGCTTCCTCTTCTTTCAGCTTCTCCTTCAGCTTGCCCAGCTCCTCCTTCAGGGAGTCGACTTCTTGGCGAGCTGTGGCGACCTTCTTAATGGCACCATCCAACTTCAAGGAAGAAGATCTAACTTCCTCCTGCAGTCGAACCTTGTCCGCTTACAGAGAAGTAAATTGAGAGGCAAAAGCCTCCAAAGAAGATATGACACCCCGTAGATCCTTAAGGAAAAGAGAAAAAAGAGGTGTTTGGCGAAGAATTGTTAAACAAGGCACATTCAGAGAAACTCGCGTTGCGATCAAGAAAGACTTACGGGTTTCCCTGAAGAAGGATTCGTGGCAGCAGCAGCCGAAGGAATATCCTTCCCTCTAGAAAGGGAGGAAGCAGTCGATACCTGGGCCGCGGGGGCTGCAGTAGGAGCCGAAGCTTCGGAAGCTGCGACGTCCGGCAGAACGGCTCCAGATTTAGCCTTCTTGGATGGAGGCTCGATGAGACCTTCGTCCCTATAAAAGGGAATAGTTGGCAGGAATTATGAAAGGAATGCGAATGTTAAAGGAAAAAGGCGGATCTTAGGAAAAAGGCGCTTACATATCGAAGAGATCATCTTCATCGGCAAAGCCGCCGGTTGATCTCTTCACAGGTGAAACTCTGGTCTCCTCCACAGCTGCATTAACAAAGGTATCACGATCAGCGTCATCATCACGCACTGATCCCTCTGTGTCGCAAGCATCATTGGCTGAGGGAGGAAGATCGGTGTGGGCAGCTTTGGAATCCATCGGATCATTGTGTTCGCATTCTGGGCCTGTATACTTGGCAGTATGAAAATCAACAGGGGCTGAGGAGCCTCTTCCCTCAGAAGTATCGTTTGGCGAATCATGCAGGTTTCCAGAAACTATGGGGATCTGTCGAAGAAAGGAACAAATAAGAACAATAGTGATTATGTCGACTAAGTGGAACAGAGTAATAAGAGTATGAGAAGGAAAATTACCTCTGACGGTGGATGATCAGCATCAAGGGGAGTATAAGAAGATATCAATGGGATCGAGTCTTCCTGGCTGAAGAGGGTGAGGCGACGAACTTCATCAAGCAGTTCCTTTTCTGATAGTTCGGCGATGTTTATCCTGGTTTCATCTTTTGGACCTGAATACAACCACATCGGATGGACCCTAGCCATGATTGGCTGGATTCGACGTTTCAAGAACACCGCGGCCACCTCTGTACCAATCATGGTTTGGCCGTCGGTCTCTCTGATCCGAAGGAATTTGGCAAACAATTCGTCGGCTGTTGCCTTTTCGTCGGGAGAAAGAATGTTTTTCCAAGAATGCTTCGGCTTGGCTTCAAGGATATCGGCAAAGCAAGGAAGCTGGGACTCGGTTGTTGGGGAATCCTTAACACAAAACCATTTCAGTCTCCATCCTTGCACGGATTCTCTCATTGGGAAACTGAAATAGTTGACTTCTGAACGAACGACAAATCCAACTCCCCCAATGACGAAGGGTCCATTGCTACTACTGTATCTCTTTACAAAGAAAATTTTCTTCCACAACCCAAAGTGAGGCTCGATGCCCAAGAACGCTTCACAGAGGGTGATGAACACGACAACATGGAGGATTGAGTTAGGGGTAAGTTGCCATAGTTGGATTTCGTAAGTGCGCAGAAGACGGTGAAGGAACTCGTGAGCAGGAAGCGAGAGACCCCGGTACAAGAATGACAGGAACATCACGGTAAAACCAGCGGGAGGATTGGGCCGAGAGATCGCACCTGGGAGAATCACATCCTCCTCGTCGGGGGAGATCAGCCCGAGGCTTCGGGCCCTCTTCTCATCACGCTTTGTGATGGAGGACGCTAGCCAATCTCCGGGTTTGGGCGCGGCCACCGAACTTGGCGGCGCCGACGGCGTCGGAGCTGGAGGAGGAGCATCTGGCGCGCTTCTTTTCGGAAGGTTCGAGGAGGCTCTGGCGGCGGTGCCACCGCTCGTGGAGCTGGCGGCGGCACTGAGGTTCTTCTTCTTCACCATCGCGAGATCTGGACAAGACCTGAAAACGGTGGCGGCGGCGCAGCGGTTGAGAAAGGAAGAAGAAGGGCAGAGGATGCTACGATGAATATGAAAGAATGCTAAGGATTTTTCCTAATAGATTTTAAGAAGAGGAAAACTTGAGGATTGCGTAGGCACGTGTCATTGCTGCCAGTTCATTAAGAAGACCTTTTCTTCATCGTCGATCGCGGGAATTGAGGAGGCACCTTGGTAACTGCACGAGGAAGGCAGATATTGCTTAAAAACAGAGCTATGCAGAGGTAGGATGGGCCCAGCGGGTCGCGTCTTGTCAGTCAAAATCAAAGTAACAATAACGTCATCAGTGACGTCGTAAGGAACGCTTGGAGCATTCAAAGAAATGAAAAAGTTATCGGATGTTCGGACTTGAGTCTGCACTCAATCACAAGTGCTCGTGTCCAGACTCGGGGGCTACTCCCATCGGGGGCTACTCCCATCGGGAGCGCTGGACGCGCACCCGATAAAATGAGCACTCGAAGATATTCATGTGAAGACATAATTGGAGAAAAGGATGGAATGTTCAGCTCGAGTCTGCGCCCGGTTACAGGCACCCACGTTCAGACTCGGGGGCTACTCCCATCGGGAGCGTCGGATGCGCACCCGATAGAACTTTTTTGCACTCCAGGATCATGCCCGGGGACTTGATTTTGTGTAGGGTGACGTTGTTTTGCCGTCGGCAGTTAACCAGCAAAAGTTGGGCACGTTACTTATTATCCCTTACGCATGGAAAACTTATTGAAGAAAACAAGCTTTGGTACAAATGTATCGGATGACCCATGAAGACCTGTAGCAAAACTTCGGCAGAGGAAAACGTTCGAGTGGCACAACTTGAGTCTACGCACAGATTCCAAGCATCCGTACCTAGACTCGGGGGCTACTCCCATCGAGAGCGCTGGACGCGCACCCGATAGAAGAAGATGATGCTGTTACAAGATGGGCAAGAACAATCAAGAGAGAAGAACATTCAATGGAGGCATGCTTTAGTCTCTACCTGAAAAATCTTCGGCTAGACACTCGGGGGCTACTGACATGGGCATAACCTTTCGGGTAACCGACATTTCCCTACCCTATACGATCTAGCTGGAGGCCCATGAAGGTATTCGATAACAAGGCAGGCCAATTGGATAGCGAAGCGGAAGATTCCTTGACGAGCAAGGCAAGGAATGAGCCGAACAAGGAAGGTTTAGAGATAGAACTATTGTAAAATCTAGTCGTACTCGGTTAGACCTCTTGAGACCTGGCCTCCTATATAAAGTCCAGGAGAGGGGTTGCCGAGGGACACGTACAATCTTAGCCACCAGAAGTCTAGAGCTAGGTCGCCGCAGCACTTAGCCTCTCGACGAGATCTCAGCCGAACCCTTCGACACCCCATTGTAACCCAATATTCTCATAATCAAGATCAGACAGGCAGGACGTAAGGGTTTTACCTCATCGAGGGCCCCGAACCTGGGTAAATCGCTCTCCCCGCTTGTCTGTGAACCGATGCCTCGTGTCAGCTTACAGGATTCCATCAACCCTAAGCCCCTATCGGAGGGCATTACCGAGGAACACCCTCGACACCGCCCGTTGTGGCGACAAAAAAATACCTACTTAGAGGTGAGAATTAGAGCTTTAATCGAAGAGAAATATCGATAACGAAAAATATAAACTGAGAACAGGCTCAGTTCTTAAAAGGAGGCAAAGAAAGACTTAAGGTAACACAGGACCGGCAATAATTAAGTCAATAAACTGAAGTCGTGCAGATGCAAATTAAACTATATATGTGAAACTGGCAAATCAAGTAGCTGGGGATGCCAGGGTGAGGCCACACTTGGCCCACGGGTGCACCATTGCATTCTCCACACTACTACCCATCGTATCTACATGAATCATCTCGGGAATGTAGACCATGGTGAGAGTGTCACCCACCAGGCACCCCAAATATAGGGTTTTAGCTAGGCCAAAACATGCCCTCTTCGGGCAAATCAAGTAGCTGGGGATGACAGGGTGAGGCGACACTTGGCACATGGGTGCACCATTTGCATGCCCCACACTCCTATCCATGGGATCTACATGAATTATCTGGGTAGACCATGCATGGTGAGTTGCACCGAGACACCCCAAAATATAGGTTTTTAGGGCAGAACATGCCCTCTCTGGGCAAATCAAGTAGCTGGGGAGATGCCAGGGTGAGACCACACTTTTGGCACATGGGTGCACCATTGCATGCCCCACAGTGGTACCCATGGGATCTACATGAATCATCTGGGTAGACCATGGTGATTTGCACCAAGACACCCCCAAATAATATAGGGTTTTAGGCCAAAACATGCCCTCCTTGGGCAAATCAAGTAGTTGGGGATGTCAGGGTGATGCCACACTTGGCACATGGGTGCACCATTAATTGCATGCCCCACACTGCTACCGATGGGATCTCTACATGAATCATTTGGGGGTACATATAGACCATGCATGGTGAGCTGCACCCACCAGGCACCTCCAAATATAGAATTTTAGGGCCAAACATGCCCTCTATTTGGGAAAATCAAGTAGCTGGGGATGACAGGGTGAGGCCACCCTTGGCACATGGGTGCACCATTGCATGCCCCACAATCCTAACCATGTGATCTACATGAATTATTTTGGGTAGACCTTGCATGGTGAGTTGCATCGAGACACCGCAAATATAGGGTTTTAGGGCAAAACATGCCCTCTCTAGGAAAATCAAGTAGCTGGGGTGAGGCCGCACTTGGCATATGTTTGCACCATTGCATGCACCACACTGGTACCCATGGGATCTACATGAATCATCTGGGTAGACCATGGTGAGTTGCACCGAGACACCCCAAATACAGGGTTTTTAGGCCAAAATTAACATGCCCTCCTTGCGCATGCAAATCAAGTACCTGGGGATGTCAGGGTGATGCCACACTTGCACATGGGTGCACCACTAATTGCATGCCCCACACTGCTACCGATGGGATCTACATGAATCATGTGGGGTAGACCATATGGTGAGTTGCACCGAGACACAACATACAAATATATGGTTTTAGGCCAAAACATGCCCTCCTTGGGCAAATCAGGTAGCTAGGATGCCAGGTTGAGGCCACATTTGGCACATGGGTGCACCACTGCATGCCGCCCCACACTGCTACCTGTGGATCTACATGAATTATATGGAGTGTATACCATGGTGACTTGCACCCATGCACCCCAAATATAGGGTTTTAGGCCAAAACATGCCCTCCTTTGGGAAAATCAAGTGTCTGGGGATGCCAGGGTGATGCCACACTTGGCACATGGCTACAGAATTACATGCCCCACACTACTACCCATGAGATCTACATGAATTATATGGGGTAAACCATGGTGAGTTGCACCTAGTAGACACCCCAAATATAGGGTTTTAGGGCAAAACATGGCTTCCTTGGGCAAATCAAGTAGCTGGGGCCTGGGGGTGCCTGGGTGAGGCGACACTTGGCACATGGGTGCACCATTGCATGCCCCACACTGCTACCCATGGGATGTACATGAATTATCTGGGGTAGACCATAATGAGTTTGCACCCAAACACCCCAAATATAGGGTTTTAGGGTAAAACATGCCCTCATTGGGCAAATAAAGTATCTAGGGATGCCAGGGTGAGGCCACACTTGCACATGGGTGCACCATTGCATGAGCCACACTGCTACCGATGGGATCTACATGAATCATCTTGGGTGGACCATGGTTAGTTGAACCAACACACACCAAATATGGAGTTTTAGCTATGCCAAAACATGCCATCCGCCTTGGGAAAATCACGTAGCTGGGGATGCCAGGGCGTGAGACCACACTTGGCACATGGGTGCACCATTGCTTGCCCCACACTGCTAACCATGGGATCTACATGCATGCATGATGTAGCGACCCAGAAAAATCTCCATAATAGAATTGCTTGTTCTTTTTCTTTTGTGCATCATCATGCATCATGCATCATCACATCCATGTTTTTAATAAATAAAAATTATTTGTATAACCCTAACTATTTTGTTTTCCCTCTCACCCATCTGTGGTTGAATTCAAAATTAAGATTTAATTTGAACTTTGTTCTCAAACCAGTTTTCAAATAAATAAATAAATAAATAAGAATTTTCAAAACTCTAATCTGCTAACCTAGGTTTGCATCTTTCTCTTCAGGCATGCTCCCTTTCTTTCTAGCCCGACCCAAACCAGCCCACCATCCACCACCGGCCCACCTTTGCTCAACCGTACCCCTTCGCACACTCATCTTTTCCCCGGTCGCTTTCTTCCAGCCGAGCGAGCACATGGATGGCGTGACCGTGGTCCATCCACCCAACCACCATTGACCTCCACTCACCTGCTCCCTCACGCGCCCCCTCTCCTTATCTTCTACTCCCTCCTGATCATATTAATTGACTCTAATATGAATGTATCTAGACACATTTTAGTTCTAGATACATCTATATTAAAATCAATTAATATGGATCGGAGGGAGTACACGCCTTCTCCTCTAAGCCAACCAGGCTCCATCTCCTTTCCCCTTCTCCACGAAAGGGAAGCCCTTCCAAGAACACCACGGAGAAACCCAACAGCAACCACCGACCTTGCTGTGGCGCCGCCGCTACACACCTTCCCTCGCCACTCCGAGGGCACCAAAAAATGCGCCTGGTCGTCCTCTTCATCTGGGTACAAGGAATCGAGCGCGGGCGCTGCGAATCGATGACAAGGACGTCTTCTTCATCTCCGTCCGCGTCTACTCCGGCGAAGATTCTGCCCGCCATGCGTCTTCTCCGACCTTGGCGATCCTCCCAACAGCTACACGGTGATCTCCTCGTTCTCCTTGTATTTTTCCCGGTCTCGTTCCACCTCTGGTTTGTTCCCCCGCCGTTGACCACCTCTTCCCACCGCAGGACCTCGTCGCCGGTGGCCGTCCGGTGAGCCCCTGACCCCGGAACCACCACCATCAGTTTCCCCACGCTGAGGCGCATCCCCGAAGCCAAGTTCCCCATCCCGGCTCGGCCAGAATGGTTGGATCGATTCTCAACCTGACCTCCCTCCGTCATGGCTGCAACCTCCCAAGATCTTCCACGCCCCTTGTTGTTTCAACTTGCAGCGTGTCCTGTAGTTGAGACGGTACACAGTGCAGCCCATCTGGTTCGTTTCCTTGATCTGAATCAGGAGCTCATGTGTTCAATTCCCAGGCCAGTCGATTTAACTTGCCAACCTTTGTTTTCTGCTCCCCAGATGCACACATGGGCCTCAGCCAGATCCTCCAGCCCAGGCGTGTCGGCCTTCCTTCTGCCAGCAAGGTAGCAGGCCACATCCCAGATCCGGCCTAACCCCTTTTCTCTGTTTTGTTTTTCTGTATTTTGCAAATCTGTCTATTTTATATCTTTCAAACTATAACTCCAAATAAAATGTGTTATATATGAAAGTTGTTCAGAAAATTGCAAGGAACATGAATATGACATCCATGCTAGCTGTTGCATCATGCATCATATAATTTCGTGATAGTTTGTGCATGTTCACCTAACATATATGCGGAGTATTTCGGAACATCGCCAAAGTTTCCCCGCTCCGTTTAACTTTGAAGTAGCGCACCCCTGCCATGTTATGCCATGCTAATCAACACTTAACTTTGTCGGTAGAAAATGCAACTCCAACCTTGATTTGTTTGTCCGGGGTTCCGACTCCGATTAATATGGATAAGTTGCATCGCCGCATCATGTTTGCCATGTCATGCATGCATACCATATCATGAGCATGCCGATTCTTTTGCCGTAGTAGTAAGTCTGCATCTGTTGTTTGTAGCGTTTTTTCTTCTCCACGGATAGGATCACGAAGTGGTGTTGTGAGATACGATGAGTCCTCCGGATGTTCCTCGGCAAGCTTTAATAGGCAAGCATTTCCTATACTCCTGTCTCTGCAGGAGTCGCTCACCTATTTTATTTTACCTTCTCCCTTATGCTAGCCTTGAGTTGCGTTCTTGTCACGTGTCCCTTCCACTTGTTACCTCAAGCAGCCTATATTGCCTCCACCAACCACCTACAGCTATTGTTTGGTTTTCGGGTCTGCCTTGCGAGTCGTAGTCCATACTAGTGATGTTTATATCGTGTTACCGTTATTGCTATCTTATCGGGTTATCTGTTGGAGATCATGACACATGGTTTATGGATATATCTGTTGAGGGTATCATGGTTACTTCTTAATAGTTGTTAGCGGAGACATCGGTGGGTCAGTTGCTCATTTTATGACGGCTCACTTGTGTTTCTTTAAAGCTTAGGACCCGAGTTCATGTTATCTGTTCCGAGACTAAGCGCTCTAACCACACGTGGGTATGCCTATGGGTCTCCCCTCGACCACTACCGGAATCTGCAGCTTTGTCCTGTGGCCACAACTAGTTTCGTAATCTTTTACCTTTTGTTGTTTGCGTGCGTGCAAGCTTGTTTCTTTCTGTTACTTTTGGGGAAGCCTTATGCCTTGTATCCCTTTGTTCTTGTACGCACGTATAGGTGGGATACAATGTTAAGCGGTTTCCGAAAGAGTGAGGTCATTGGTCATCTCCCCAGAGTGAGCTCTGATCCATTGTGCATCCCCTAGGAACTGACTTAGTCGTAGACTCAAACAGCTAGGTCCGCTTCGGAGATTCGGCCGGACTTTGATACAGGTTCAACTTGGTTAGGTGGCTTCCTGGATATTGTTGTCGTGAAGGAGAGTGCGAGCCATGATATCCACCTATCGTAAGTGGGTCGAGCGGTGCGTGTGGGCACATTTGGGCACCCCTGCAGGGTTAAATCTTATCGATAAGCCGCGTCCGCGGTTATGGACGACTTGGAGCTGTATGACTCGACCATAGACAACTTACACTTGTTGTTTCAATACTAATAACTTGCATAGTAAGATAGAACAACTTAGATAATAACTGGCTAAAACTTGTCAACCGTGTGAGTGCCCTTGTAAGTACTTCCTTGCGAGGGGGGAACACATCGGTTGTGTTATGCTTGCAGAGTATAGAACTGTTAGTTTATGCGCTCTCTCTTCTTCTCTGATTAGACGAATGTTGTAGAGTGTCTCTATAGGTTTTTTAGTGCTTGCGCGCTGCCGCTTAACCCCACCATATTGCCCATGACGTTCCTCTTGCGTCCTCTAAGTCCCCTGCGTGCCTCAAGTACAAAGGACGACTGGTTGACGAATGCTTATACGTATTGAAGTCTTGTTAAGTACGAACCCGTAATTATTGCTGCTTATACGGGACATAACCGGGCAGGTATGAAGATACGTTCGATGAAGACGATGTTAGCAAGGTTACCCTTCCGGCTTGGCCTGGGCAGGGTTATGGACGCCACTGGTTATCTTCAGGACTCTTAGTCCAATTTGTATCTTGTCCGTACTCGGATGTATTTGCTCTTCTGTAAGACTTGTATCTTTGAGTTGTATATTTGTATCTTGACTCGTTGGAGCCTTCCTCTGGCATCACGTGTGTGATTCGTCGCGCACGTCGTGTCGGAGGGCGTCTCCAAATCGATATCGTGCGGATTTCGGTGGATTCGCTGGGATCCTCATGGTACCGTTTTTGGGGCGTCACACATGAATTATATGAGGTAGACCTTGGTGAGTTGCACCCATACACCAAATATAGGGTGTTAGCTAGGCCAAAACATGCATGCCCCTCCTCTGGGAAAATCAAGTATACGAGAATGCCACGTTGAGGCCATACTTGGCGCATGGGTTCACCATTGCATGCCCCACACTGCTACCCATGGGATCTACATGAATTATATGGGGTAGACCATGGTGAGTTGCACCCACAGACACCCCAAATACACGTTGTTAGGCCAAAACATGCCCTCCTTTGGGCAAATCAAGTAGATGGGGATGCCAGGGTGAGGCCACACTTGGAACATGGGTGCACCATTGCATGCCCCACACTTCTATACCCATGGGATCTACATGAATTATATGGGGTACACCATGGTGAGTTGCACCCAGACAAGAAATATAGGATGTTATGCCAAAACATGCCCCCTCCTTTGGTCAAATCAAGTAGCTGGGGATGCCAGGGTGAGGCCACACTTGGCACACGGGTGCACCATTGCATTCACCACACTACTACCCATCGTATCTACATGACTCATCTCGGGTACGTAGACCATGGTGAGAGTTGCACCCACCAGGCACCCCAAATATAGGGTTTTAGCTAGGCCAAAACATGCCCTCTTCGGGCAAATCAAGTAGCTGGGAATGACGGGGTGAGGCCACACTTGACACATGGGTGCACCATTTGCATGCCCCACACTCCTACCCATAGGATCTACATGAATTATCTGGGTAGACCATGCATGGTGAGGTGCATCGAGACACCCCAAAATATAGGTTTTTAGGGCAGAACATGCCCTCTCTGGGCTAATCAAGTAGCTGGGGGATGCCAGGGTGAGACAACACTTTTGGCACATGGGTGCACAATTGCATGCCCCACAGTGGTACCCATGGGATCTACATGAATCATATGGGTAGACCATGGTTAGTTGCACCGAGACACCCCCAAATAATACAGGGTTTTAGGCCAAAACACGCCCTCCTTGTGCTAATCAAGTAGTTGGGGATGTCAGGGTGATGCCACACTTGGCACATGGGTGCACCATTAATTGCATGCCCCACACTGCTACCGATGGGATCTCTACATGAATCATTTGGGGGTACATATAGACCATGCATGGTGAGCCGCACCCACCAGACACCCCCAAATATAGGATTTTAGGGCAAAACATGCCCTCTATTTGGGAAAATCAAGTAGCTGGAGATGACAGGGTGAGGACACACTTGGCACATGGGTGCACCATTGCATGCCCCACACTCCTAACCATGGGATCTACAAGAATTATTTGGGGTAGATCTTGCATGATGAGTTGCATCGAGACACCCCAAATATAGGGTTTTAGGGCAAAACATGCCCTCTCTAGGAAAATCAAGTAGCTGGGGGTGAGGCCACACTTGGCACATGGGTGCACCATTGCATGCACCACACTGGTACCCATGGGATCTACATGAATCATCTGGGTAGATCATGGTGAGTTGCACCGAGACACCCCAAATACAGGGTTTTAGGCCAAAATTAAGATGCCTCCTTGCGCATGCAAATCAAGTAGCTGGGGATGTCAGGGTGATGCCACACTTGCACATGGGTGCACCATTAATTGCATGCCCCACACTGCTACCGATGGGATCTACATGAATCATGTGAGGTAGACCATATGGTGAGTTGCACCGAGACACAACATACAAATATAGGGTTTTAGGCCAAAACATGCCCTCCTTGGGCAAATCATGTAGCTGGGATGCCAGGGTGAGGCCACAGTTGGCACATGGGTGCACCACTGCATCCCCCCATTGATACATGCATGGAGGCCTATGTGGAGCCCAAATTCAGGACTCCACCAGCTTAATTATCTTAGTTTAGGTAATAATCATATGTGGGCCAATTAGGGATTTTATTAAGTTAAGTCAGTTTGGTTTGGGCCTGTCCAAACCAAGGTAGAGAGGCCCACTAGGGGCTGGCCGGCCACCACCACCCCCTCATATAAGGTGGAGGGACGGCTAGGATTTAGGGAGACAAGTTTAGACTAAAGTTTAGGATTTACCCCATTGCGTGTGTTCACGTGTATCATCCCTTCGGGGGTACGGCGCTGCCGTTTATCTATATTATCCGCTGCGAAGGTTCTTGTGTTCATCAAAGATTATCTAGCTCAAGGTTTGAGGCGTATCGTTCATCGATCCGTTGCTTGCTGAATTCGTTCCCTCTTCTCCAGGCTGCGTTTATCGCGTTGTTGGGAGATTCTATCTACCCGGATTCTCGCTGTAAAAGATCGGGCAACACCCTATGAGGATCACCTGGGATCCCCCTTTTCAGAGTTACAATCATACACGTACAAATACAAAGGCTACCGTATATACACAGTCTAATAGTAGTGCACTATTCGCAGTACATGGATGTGCTAGAAGACTTGCGACAGGCGACCGAAAGAATCCTCCATGGCGTCCATGCCCAGCAGCGGCGGCCACAGATCGATGGTCGCAATAACACTTTTGCGTGCAATTGAAGAGCCACGAGATTTGCACGGCCGTGTCGTCCAAAAACAAGTGAGTGTTTCACGGTGTTACAGCTTGAGCTAGCAATTCAAGGAGATGCATGTTTGATTTATCGAGTTGAGGTATGACCAATCAATCGGCTGCCCAATACAAGAATAAGCAATGCTAATTTATTCATCGAACCTTCTACAATTAATTCGTAGGAAGTTAGCGGTCAATTGTATAATCTAATCCCTCAGCTTCTTATAAAATGTATTAGCTTTGAAAAGATTTCCTCTATTCCAGATCCTCAGTTTTAAAATATAGTGACACATACAACTCTTTATGAAAATCAAACTCTAATTTCTTTTATTTTTGTAGGACTGAATGAATATGTATGCTTATGCAATAGGATTAAAAAATAAAGGCAAGTGCTTACTATTTGTTTCTCCCGGCTTCTACGTTGTTGTGTTCCTGGTAGGAGAATTGATGTGCACTTTCTCTTTCGTAGGTTTGGCAAGTGTAAATTAAATGGAAGTTATTTTTAAATCACACCATACTGGTGCCATTCAATTTCGATTGGTCCTATTTTCGCTTTGTATGCTGCCCATAACATATCGACATAGAAAAATCCATCACTTAAAGATTGGATGAATGGTAACTACATATGATCTTTTTAACGAGAAAAACGTAAAATTGTTGTTATTCTACTTACTATCTACTAAAGCTTACAACTTCGGTTCAAATATCATTACACATCCTTTGCTTAGATACTTTATATGTTCTTTATTTTCGCAGGTGCCATACCATTTTGGATAATAGTTTGTGGTATACATGAAAAAGGGTTTCAGTAAATTCTTTTGGTAGAATTTCAGGTAGCTTTAACTTCTTGCAATTTTTTGTTTTCTCAAAACAATAGTTCAGTTGTTCTTATATCTTCAGTTAATAAAAAATCAGGTTTATTGGTACTTACCGCTCAATTCAAAATTAATTGATTCTTTGGACAAAAAGATATTTCTTTATCAAATTGCAATTAAAGGAATATGTCTTCCACCATTTTCTTACTAACAATAGATTTTCTTCATTTGTTAGCAGGGTTGCGAGCACGGGTTTTATGTGGAACATCAAGAAAGCCCCGCACTATGTCCAAGTCCAGACACAACGTGTAGAAATCTAAACCTGCTTGATCTGCAAATGAGCATCTAAGGTTGTTCCTTGGCAATATCATACTATGGTTGTATTTTTCTCTACAAAATTTTGGGAACAAAAAATGAGCTCTTATATTATATGGTATTTTTCAGTGATTCCATGGTTCGCCACTTCTATTCAGTTGTCTGTTTGTTATCTCTCAAACTACGATCTCTATAAATTTATATAATTTTCGTGTGCAGCACCTAGAAGAATCTTCCGACTATCCATTGTTTTATCTCCTACAGGGTAAGTTGTTTCTAAATAAGGCATTATATGGAAATTATGTATTTTTCTGTTATATATTCTTAGATCCAACTGCAACTCAACTAAAATGACAGTGGGCAAAAGAGGATAGGTTCAGATACAAGTGAGGATAGGTATAGGTAGCACTCAAGTGAGTAGAGGCTAATGTTATTGTCATAGATGATTTTTCAATATTTATTAGATGTATATTACCTAGCATGGAAGCAAGTCTTGGAAATATATTTATCAAAAATACTTCAAAAATGATGAAAGGGTTAGAAAAACATTGGCGCTAGCAACTAGGTTAATTTTAACATGAGTTTCTAACAAAATGAGGATAAAAAGTGTGTAGATACCAATGGATGAGAAGAAGAGAAGAAGGTACTAAGAAATCATATAATACTCTATAGTTTGGCATGGCGAGATACAAACTGCTACAATGCCGAGTACTAAGAAACTGTATAATACTACAACACACATGTACACTGAATAAATCTAATTCACTAAAGTATGTAAATAATGTCCATAATCCATATCATTTTCTATTTGAGTTATTATACTCTAAGTTTACTATTACTAAATATTTCTATCTTTATAGCAACATATAAAAGGTAATATAGTATAACTTGAACACACAAATGTAGAAAGATACAAATCTAGCCGCGCGAATGCGCGGGTCACCCCGCTAGTTACCTCTGTAATAACCTCTTCTTGTCATTTTTATTTTGTTTTTGTGTCAAGAATAGCCTCTAATAGGAAGAAAGTAAGATTTGGGGAAGTTGCTGTCCTGAAAATAGATTATGTGTTGTCACCATAAAAAATCGTGTAAATAGCCAAAGCGGAATTTGGAGCTCCATTTTTTGTGCATATGCCCCAGCTTATTATCTAACTTCAGTTAGTTAAACACTTTTCGAGATGAGCAACAAAATATTTTCGGAAAATCGATCTTTACCTTCTTTTCTGTTTTGACAGATTTCTGCACTACTTGCATTCGCCTTTTAAATCTCTTTCTTTTTTAGTTCTTTTTTATCAAAGAGCTTTTTGAAGAGTTGCTACAGTAGCTAATGATTTAATAGATGTTTGATATATGTTAGAACTGAACCTAAGTGGATTTGTTTATTTTGATTGTACTAATGCTGCTAATAAAGAATTGTGTGAAGTTTTGTATGAAGGAAGTTTTCAAGTATAGGGAGAGAAGAATAATGTGATGAGATGAAGAATGGATAAAAGCTCAATCTTGGGGATGCCCCTGCACCCCAAGAAATATTCAAGAGGTACAAGCGTCAAAGCTTGGGCACCCCTCTTCATCAACAAAGCAACAGGTCATCTCTCGATATGCTATATTTTTATTGCTTCATACGCTATGTGTTGTTCTTGGAGCGTCTTTATTTTTGTTTTTAGTTTATTTTGTTTTGTTTTCTATAGCATATGTTGTATCCCGGCACATTTATTTTGGAGAAATACCTGCTCCGTTTTAATTGCATAGAACGCTCTAGTTTTCGCTCTTATATTGATGCGAGTGTTCTAGTTTGCTGGTACTGCGTTTAGCTCTTATTCTTTCACTTGAATTTTTTTCAGAGCTTGTTAGTATTCTTCATTTATGTATGATTAGATCTTTGGTACATATTGTATTTTATCTCTGAGAGCTATTTCAAATAAGTTGATTGGTGTTGGATACGAGTAAAATGTTTCATGACTATAGTGATGCAAAAGGAAGCTTGTCTAGACCGTGGCATATACTTTGGCATGTCATGTTAGATGTTATTCATGTCATATGCTTACTATTTATTGTTGTAGCATGACCTGTCTCAAATATATGAGAGTGCATAATGTGTCATTGAAAAAATCATGTGTTGTTTCCATCATAAAAACATAATATTGTGGTATTCTCCTTTGATGCTTTATTGGGTTGACTTGGCACATGCTTATTCCATGTTATGACTATAAACAATCAACTAAAGCCTCTATGATCATTTAGTTTTTGACTTGTAATATTACTCTATGTTTTGATTGATAATTTTTTTTGTCACTATGCATGATTATGGCCATTATTGCTCTCTTAGTTGGTCGCTCCCAGTCTTTTTCTAGCGTTCACATGTACTGAGTATGAACTCTACTCGTGCATCCAACCACCAATAACCAAAGTTTGCCAATGGTGTCCACCATATCTACCTAATAGAATTATTGCTATTCCAAGTATATTCATCATGTTTTTATTTATCTTCCAAATTAAATTTTAGCATGAGAAAATTAGTCAGTAAAGCTCTCACGAACTTGATGGCACATACTTTCTTGCACTTAATAAACTTGATCATTGTGACTATCTTATGAAGTTTATATGTTTGCAAATTGCAAGTTGGGAGTTAGCACAACCATTCTTTCATGGAGAACGCTTTCAATATTGCAATTATTCATATTTAGTTGGTGTCATGTTCTTTTGCTTATGGATGCCTAGCGGTGCGAAATAAAATGGAAACTTGTAAGTCCATGGAGTTTATATATGAGTTAGAGAAACGCCTGGGCCGCTAATCTAAGCCATGCATCATTCATGGTGGAAATTTACAGCGAACAATAGTGAGCATTTTATGAAGCATTTTCAATAAAAAGCTATACCCATAGTAAATAAAAAAATTGAAATGTTCATTGTCTGTTTGTCTTGTCATTTTGGCATGGGATTGCTCCTACAAGAGTACTTCCATATCATCGGGCAGGAGGTACCCCGTTGGTGGTTCTCAATGATACATGTATACTTACAATGACAAGAACTTATATGGGACCTAAGTTGAGTAGCATGAGGGTTTAGGTACTCGTATTCAAGGGGCATGAAATTTTAAACTTGTGATTTGCAAGCATATAGCTCATATTTGATTCACATTAACTTTAACCATTCAAGATGCTTATGATAGGGGCAATGATAGCTCAAAGCTAATGAGTACCATACATTTTGGAAGGTTTATAAAACTTGTTTAACTTGCTTACTCTGCAAAGAGTCTCTCTTTTACTTTTATGTTGAGTCTTCATCTTCTACTTGATGCACCAATTAAGAGAACATAGTTGTCATTCTTAGTTCAATGTGCATAGTCCCAAAATTATTATTGATTGATTCATGATTGTGCTATTGCTTGTTCTTAAATTACTTGTATCTAGTCACCCTTTGAACTTTAAAGGTGTCCTAGCATTTACGTTTTGCTACATCATAAAGTACATGTTGAGTACCACTTTGCTATGTTTACTCTATGCTCATAAACAAACAGTTGCTTTCAATGCACTATTATTCATGATCCTTTGCTTGAGTTACTTCTCATGTTATAACATAGTTGCCAAGTTCTATTGTTAGAATTGTATCTATCATGCTTATGTTTAGAGTACTTTGATCCCAGCTCATAATGCTTTACATGCTTGATCAAGATTGTGTTGGCTTCTTGTCACCTCAAGAATATTTTTGTTATCACTTACCTACTCGAGGACGAGCAAGAGTTAAGCTTGGGGATGCTTGATACGTCTCAAACGAATCTATCATTTTTATGCTCCATTCTTATTTTACACCAATTTATATATGTTTTGCTCATGCTTCATTGCACTTTTACATATTTTTCGGCACTACCCTATTAACAAGATGCCACAGTGCCAGTTCCCTATTTTCTACTGTTTTGTATTTCATAAAAGTTGTATAGGAAATATTCTCGGAATTGGACGAAACAAAATCCGAAGTCAATATTTTACCGTAACGAAGACAGAGTCCAGAGGGGAGTCGGAGAGGGGCAGCAAGGTGGCCACGCCAGCCCTAGGCGCGGCCTAGCCCTGGCCCGCGCCTAGGGGTGGTGTGGGCCACCCTGGCCTCCACCGACATCGCACCTCCGCCTATTTATTCACGATCTTGGGAAAACCCTAAGTACCCGAGCCTCCATCCAGGAAAAGTTCCGTCGCGGCCGCCATTGCAGAACCCATCTCTGGAGGGTTCTGAAGCTCTTCCCGGCACCCTGTCGGAGGGGGAAATCATCGCCGGAGGCATCTACATCGCCATGCCCACCTCTGAAGTGATGCGTGAGTAGTTCATCCCTGGACTATGGGTACATAGCACTATCTAGATGGTTGTCTTCTCCAATTTGTACCTCATGTTTAGATCTTGTGAGCTGCCCTACATGATCAAAATCATCTTTATGTAATGCTATGTGGTGACCCAGCGTACCACTGCATGGTGTAGTACACAAGTCGTTGACATAACACAAGTGAAACACCGTTCCACTCATATTACATCTCTCAGAGTGGTACAACAGAAACATATGCGAGTCCAAGGTATGTCTATAGAAGTACACACGAACTGTTTACATAAGATCAACACAACCTCCTACTTTATAGTGAGGTAAAACTTCAAATAAAGCTCCAGAAGAACAACTCGTAGTCTATCTTATTGCTAACTCAAGTTTAAGAGCTACTTGGCTTGCTATAGAAATCTAGCTACTTAGGTGCTAGGATTAGGGAAAGGTTCCCTTCGATTACTAGTCTAGGTTTCCATAATAGCTGATGCAGAAGTTGACTCCATTGACTTCTTTGATTGGATTCTTCATCTTTTTGCAGTTGACTCCTTTGTCTTCGAGTTCCACGGTAGTTTCTCCTTCGGTGCCTTGATCTAAGAAGGGGATTTAAGAGTGGGATGAGTACGAGCGTACTCAACAAGTTCATATTAGGAAATAGGTGTATCATGCACTAGCTACAGCCACAGACCAGAAAGTCATAGGCCAATGCAAGTTTTTGTAATCATTTCTTCAAAAGGTTTATTTTATTCTGAAAACTATGCCCGTCAGTCTTCACAGGTTGACTAGAACTTCGTGGAGTTCCTTTCCTGCCGTTGTCATAGCTTCCCTTCCCTAACAGGAGTGACAAATACAATTCTTGATACCCTCTGCAGAGGTGCGTTACTTTACCCCACAAGAGATCTTAACCATGTTGCCGGCTGAGAGTATGTCCTCAACTCGTCCACACTTCCTTTGGTGTGAGGCCCAGTATAAGATCCAAGCCAATCACTACCTTCTCCGTGACCCTGCAAACCCACCCTTTTGTCCAACCGTACACCTCCAGTAGACTTCCCCCGATAATACGGCTTTACTCATGGTGTACTCCGGACAATCCATCATAGATCGTAGAGCCATCATCACTAATGGATGGGGATTTAAAAGGCCATCCCAACCTACGGCAGTGCCTCCAACACCCCACCGGCTCTACCAATCCGTTGGCGTGCAGAAGGGAAAAGATACAGCTGACTTCCCCAGAGCCATTATAGATCTTATGGATAACGCGATATGTACGGCGCTAGAATCACTGGACGGCATTGGTAATTAATCCTAGGGTGATATAACCCATTGCAATGGAACCTCCACCATATCAACACATACCATGGTTCCATTGCCCACCACATAGTCATATTCATAATTGTAAAATAATATTTGCTTTTCAATGCATGAGTGATAAGTATAGTACTTTGCATATAGTTTGATAAAAATAATCAAATGACATGAGCAAGCAATGAACTTGCCTTTCTTGACTGCAAGATTATGCAGGCAAAAGCTTCGATACGTGAGAACTCCAAATGCTGAAATACCATCATCGTCCGGTAAGGACAATGTTTAAAGAACTGGCAAAGATGCTATAATGCATAGTATGAGATGCAATCGTCCCGAGTGTAACCTAACCTCAATTATTTAGGATGTATGAGTTGTAAACATTTCTTGAGGGTTAGTTGCACTTTTAGAATGATTCTCAAACAAGGTTCTTATTAGGGTTTGGTTATATTAGCATCATAACTAAGTGATATAAGACATCATAATAATCATACACATAAAGAATAGTGATGGAATAATATGTAAAGAACAGTTGTCAATTTTTAAGTTCTACAGATCATGGTTGATGATTACTTATACTATACTTCAAAAGAATAACTTTTGAAGAACATGTTGTTTAAAGAAATAATGAGTATTTCCAAGAAGGATTAGGGTTTCTAAGGTTTGATTGACATTTGTACTTCAAAAGAATAACTTTTGAAGAACAGGTTAAAATAAGAATATGAACTACTGTACATATGAGCTATGTAACTTTAGGGTTTACTATAGAGTTCATTTAGTTTCACTAATAAAATCAGTTGGGTTCTATAAGTGGAATGGGTTTATATACAACAAGTATTGGCAGGTTTATTACTATGGTTGATTATGGGTATCATATCAAAGAATGATGGTCAAGGTGTTGCTATGAGTTAGGGTTTACTATGACTTCACAACTACTTAACTAAGTAATCTCTAATGGTTGCCCAGCTAAGTGGTTTATCATTTCCTAAGTAGGGTTGAGTGGAATAGGAGCATGTGATGTGCATTACTACACAAGATTGGTACTAGGGTTTATCATTATGGTGCTACTAGGGTTTGATGATTGAGGTTGACCTTAATGGTATGGTATATAGGTTAGTGGTCAATGGTACTAATGCAATTAACAAGTTAGGGTTTATACCTAGGTGATACTAGTGAATCTTATGGTTTTAATTAAGAACCAGAACATGAAATGACAATCTCATGTGACTTGGTTTATGCTAGTAGATCATAAGCATGCATTCAATTGGTTACTTATCAAGGTTCAACAAGTAAAGTTGAAATTCACATGATCACATGTGATAAGCAACTAGAGTTTTAGAGTTACTACTAAAGTGTAATGATCACATGGGTTAAATCCTTAGGGTTTTAGGTTTACAACTACTATGGATGAACACATGAAATAGTGAGATCAATGTCTTACTTAAATTAAAACTAGGGTTTCTAAATTATGGTACAACTCCTAAAATGATAATTGATAATAGAGGTGTGGTAACTAATTACTTTGAATCATAATTAGTAATGGTTTGGCATTTTATTAATCTTCCACAAGAATTAATAATTTGGGTAACTCCTATTTTGGTTTAATTAAGTACCAGTGGTTTAATAATTGTTATTAGGGTTT
The DNA here is from genome assembly GCF_019359855.2 of Lolium perenne. Lineage (NCBI taxonomy): Eukaryota > Viridiplantae > Streptophyta > Magnoliopsida > Poales > Poaceae > Lolium > Lolium perenne. The sequence goes on along the minus strand of NC_067246.2, from coordinate 106,871,974 downwards.
AAAATAATTAACTTGTTAACTAAATATGTTTAATTAAATAAGTTTTGAATTACCAAAATACATTGGCTTTTAATATTTTCTTGAGTTATTACTTATTTAAAAAAAATGGTAATTTGCAAATTAGGTTTATGAATTACCACTAATAATTAAGTTAATGCAAATATGGTAAATAAAATTAATCCTAACATTTTACTTAGTTACTGAATTTTAATTTTGAAATTTCACTAACTATTGATTTCAAATTGTGTTTTAAATAATTGAAATGGCATAATTAATAAGGTTAAAAATAAATGAATTTTTATTTTGACACACATTTTTGTTTTATATTTTATTTGAATAGAGTTTATTTTTGTGAGCATTTTGATATATTATTTATAATTTTCTAAGTTGAAATGAAATTTCTATGATTTTGCAAAGTTTCAGACATTTACTGGAATTTGAAATAAAACGAAAATGCTAAAGATACCGGTTCACTCATACCCTCAGAGACTGACTGGTGGGGTCAATGCCACATTGGCTGCCACGTGAGAGTGGACCAAGTCAAAAAGTGTTGCAGGACCCCACGTCCACGTCATCTCGCCGGAGAGAGCGCCGGCGAGCGACGACGACGAGTCTACAGGGCACCAGAGACGTTGCTTTTACACGCGTTAGAACCAGGACTCGATGATGAGTAAGTGAGCATCAACGCCACCACCCAAAGGTCACCGGAGCATCGCCGGTGAGCTCATCTGCGGCGGCGCAGTCCGGCCAACTTATGAACTAACGCTAGGATGCACTTTAGGAAGAAAGGGATAGCTCAATCGACGCACCTGCTCACCTTGATGCTTCCCAGATGCTCGATGGAGTCTGCCGGAGACGAGAACGACAACAATCTTCACTTTTCTGCGGGATACCGATCAAAGGGAACGGTCGATTGGCGGCGATTGAGACCTCCTCTCCTCGATTCCTTCCATGAGGATGCTCCCTGAGACACGGCGCTTCTCCTCGACTACGCGGTGGACTCCGGGGTGGCTTCTATCGACGGCTAGCCGGAGAACTGGCTGGCCATGGCGGTGGTTCCAGTGAGAGATAGAGAGCGATTGAGATAGAATGGATGGGCGGCGAAGAACAAGGATTACACGGTGATGATCTCCAACTATTTATAGGCCGAGGGGAGCTCTGAGGCCTCGACACGACGACGGCGACGGTCAGGAGGTGGCGGTCTCTGGAAGATTTAGTCAGGCGAAGATCTTTTCTTCCGCGGATAGACTCGGACGCGAGAGAGATTGGGCGTGCTTCTGAGAGGTATGGCTACGTCCGGGCAAGCTTATCGGCGAGGAGGTCGTGGCCTACTGGCGTCGCAGTGCTGTCGACGCCGTAGAGGAAGACGACGACGACGAATCTCCATTGCACGATTTTTAAAGCAGCGAAACGGTAAGTGGTTTGGGCTGGCTTCACTCGTGGGCTGGGCTGCTCCTGGGCCTAAGCTTTGGGCTGCTGCGGCCTGCTTCGGTGGACAGGTAAAGCTTTCCCTCTCTTTTTCCTTTTTAAATTTTCTATTTTTATTTTCTGGTTTGAATTTACTATTTGATTTTAAATTTGAACTCTGTCTTATTTTGCAGGTCCTAAATTATTTGAATATCAAAACAATTTGATAGCCATGCTCCCTGCATAATGTTGTTGTTTAAACAAGCATTGCAATCTTGGTTATATTTTATGATATTTGAGTAGAGTAGAAATGGGTTTAAGTATTTACCTCAATTCTCTTTTATTTAGAAACCAAATTATTTAAATGGTTTGGAATTTGATAACATGTGACTGGTGAAAATATTATTAGGTTTAACTAGTGTTCTTAACAATAGTGAGGTTCACATAGATTTTAATTAAGGTTAGAGTTTCATATAATTGGTAATGAGGTTGGAATTGTGTTATGATTGTATGTGAAGAATTATTTCTAGGGTTTAAGAAAATGGTTGAACATTTTATGTTTGTTAATCTTGGTTAGCAAATTTCTAACTTGAATCATTTAAAATGGATCCAAAGCTCATTATGGTTAACTCACTAGTTAAGGTGTTGGTTTAATTATGACACAATATTCCATTTGGGCAACTAAACAAGGTGATTGGAAATCAAAGTGGAATTGGTTATTGGTTTCACTCTACTCACCAAATGGAATCTAGTCTTTAGGTATATATGGCTTGGTTTATACTTGTGATCTAAGATACACAAGTGGGGACATAATATTTTATGTGGTGTGAATTTTACTTGAAAGGTTTAGGGTCTTGCATAAGCTTCACTAAATTGAAGTGTAAATAGTCATGAGATATGGCAGGGTTCTACTTATAATCCAAAGTGTTACTTGGATTGAAATTCAAATGTGGTCTAGGGTTTTAGTAGTGATCACCCAAGTGATACACAACTAGGATTAGGTATGAGCATAAGCTTGGTTATGTTTAATTGGCTAGGGTCATCCTCCTCACTTAGGTAGAATTATTGTATCAAGGCAATGCTAGGTTTGTCTCAAGTGTTTGGATAAGCAAGGTTTAAATACCATATCAATACTACACAAGACATGAGTATTGGTCTGGATTAACTACTATTGATATATTTATCATTTCATGTGATAGATTAGATCTATGGATCACATATATATGTTTAACTTACCATCTCAATTTATAAAGTAAAATCATGCATTAGACATGATCCACTTATTCCTCACTAATCTCTCTTCTTTAATACTTCTTTCAACACACTCAATTAGATTCTTAGGGTTTATGATCATCACCCAATTTGTAATGGTCAAAGTATTGGCCTCATAATAATTCATTAGTAAATCATGGTTCTCTATCCAAGATCAAGTATAAGTCCATATACTTGAGTATACCTCTTTAGGTTGAGCTCTACTGAATAGGTAGGGTTCCCCTAGGGTTTATGATCATTACCAAGTTGTAATGATCACAACACTTGTCTCTCTATAATTACTAGATATAGTTTCTTACTAAGTCAATTAGAGTTTAGTACTTGACTTATATTTATTATAACATTGGTTAGTATCAACAATTACCTCCCTTGGACAAGGTTTAAATATTTAGTTAGGTTCTAGTGAATGCATAATATAAGCATATGAATAGTTCTCTCTTTTCTCTAGGTTTAATGATATGAGTTGGAAAACAAGGTTGGAATGGTCAAGGTTTAATGAAGAATGAATATGGATGTTCTTGTCATGGATTCCAGTATTGTAGTGGAAAAGATATACCATGTGACTAATAGTAGGAACATTTATTTAGTAGAAAGCATGTATAAGATAAGGATAGAATAGTTTCTTAATTAATTGTGTTCCTTGATTTAGGATTGAATAATTATTCATGTGTTGTTGTAAGAGATGTCATGTTGATATCCTTTTATATAAGATCTTGTAGTTGATCCTTACTTAAGGTGTTGTTTGTTATAAAACTAATTCTATTTGATCTAGCCCATAGATCAAATCATCTCTACCCAAAACAAGGTTTTAGCAAAGATCACAGTGAAGTTTATAGCGCTTGACTTGATGATCTACTTCAATTCCAGCAAGTCAAGTGAAACTTCAGTTACTGTGGTAAGTTTTATTTGAAGCGCGAAAATTCCCCGGATTTTCTATGCATGAATGCAATGCACACTTTGGTGTTCTCTCATTTTATAGCCTCTAAACCTGGGATATTACAGCCTCTCCCCCTTAAACTGAACTTTGTCCCGAAGTTCGAACGCTCTCATGTATCGGAATGTCAAAATGTCTTGAACAGATCACCATCCTTCAACTCCATGGTGATCACATTAGATATAATTGAATATATCCCTAGTCCAGATCCTTCATGTAGTCTTCTGATGTCTGGCACTGATACTTTCTTCCATTCTATGTTTTCTTCCAACACTCTAAGCTTATAGGCTTACTTTCCAAAGATTCTTGGATTAGGACATCTTATTGTGTTAATGGACTTTACTAATGGTTGTGGTGACATCTTCCTATTTGGGTACTTCAAACTTGGTTCTACCAGTTGCGGTAATCCAGCTGCGATGTAATATGGCACTATGGTGTACCAGTTGCGATGTTCAAACCTTAATTCTAAAAGATTTATTTAAGGTAAGGTATTGTTTTCCCTTACTACCCTAACGAAAGTAATGGTACTTGGTAAGGTATTTACAATAGGCATGGTCCTGGTGGTTTATTCCTATGAATGGATTAGACTCATTTAGTCCATCCAATCATGGCTCTAGTTTATACTAATTATCTTCCTTTTGGTTTCTTTAGGTTCCATGAAAGGAATCTTTCTAATAGGCTTATGTCTTGGGTATGGTCAAACCCTTCGGTCTTTTTTTTTCTTTGGCCTTGATTGTCCTCCAATACCTTCTCCTGCCAACTTCATTATCTTTGACTTACTTGAGCTCTTCTACTTTTGAGTAATTATCAATTACCCACTCAAGTTAAGGTCTAACCCTTACTTCTTCGAGATATGAACCTCGGCTTCTGGTCTGACAACCTCCTGAGAGTACTTTTATATGGGTAGTTCCCAACAACCTTATAAAAATAAGATCGGACTTTCTCTCAGTTCAGACCTTCTTCTTGGTCCATCATACTTTGAATATTATATTTTAATACTTCTCCTTCAGCCTTCCTCTCCCCCTTGGAGTTTACTAATGATCTTCCAACTTCCTTTCTTCTAATCATTAAACTCCAAGGTTAGGTAGTTGATTTAAGTCTGGTTTATATTTTGTACCTTTCTTAAGTCTCACGAAGAATTCTTTGCGGTGTATCCACACAGTTGTGGGTATCCATTATGAATCCTCCGGCTAAATATTTACCAGCTATGGAATACCAGCTGTGAAATACTAGCTGCGGAATCCCCTTTACTTTAGAGTGAAAGAACGATTAAGTGGTGGATTATTTGTTACCAGCTGCAGATTATCTAACACGAGATATGGCTTACTTGATATCAGCTGTGGGCTATCTGGTACCAGCTGCAGATTATCTAGCACCAGATGTGGCTTATTGGATACCAGCTGTGGCTATGTTATGGTTCTAGTCAATATCTACCTACCAGCTGTGGCTACTTACATAGTTTTAGTTAAGATATACCTTACCTCACATACTTTCTCTCCATGATTATCCTATATCAGCTGCGGTCTTATTATACCAGCTACGACTTCACTTGTCTATTTTCCTTATTCCAGGGTTTGTTTTGCAAGAAACCACTTGTTAACACTATGAAAATAGTATTGTAAGTGACTTCACTTGCATTCCCTTCTTCCATAATGAATACAGCTCTACTTCTACTGCTCCATATTCACTATTTTTTTTACTTCCATGATACTTCCATGTTGAAGTACTCCTTAATTAAGGATAAAAATGAGTTTTGATTAGTCCTTCCTTTAGAGTATTGTGGTTGCTTCCCACAATTTTACTTCCTTCTTCCAGTGAACCTTCATCTTGTCTTCCAAAAATCTTCATAATTCGTCACTTCCTCACACGAATACCTTTACCCTCTAGACCTATAACATCAAGTAAGAGCTTGATATTGCAACATGCATTTGCATATCAGAGTCAAACTTCATGTATGGATCTAGTCAATCAATGAAAATCCAATAAAATCCAAGAAGATTCAGCTTTTTGCTTATAATACACATCCTTATATGCCTGAATATAATAGTTGGGTAAGACATCCCTAAACATCAGGTTCAGATGTGTAGTATATAACACCACATAAGATAGGTTTAGGTTGTGATACTTAGCACAATACGTGAATTTCTACTATTTGTCTCAACATTTATCTCCATTGCACATTTGCAATGAGACAACTTGAAACAAAATGGCTTGGGATAGTTGAAGTTAACCTAGTTTTCTTTGGAAGTACTAACAAAATAGTATACCATATATATGTGCTATTGAGGACTACTTCCTATAATACAATTAGTTCTAACATGTCTACTCTAAACACATGATTGTTTAGAATATACCACCTATAACTCTAGGATTTCTCTATGTGATATGCTCTAAATAAGCCGTCTTTAAATTAAGGACTATGGTTCTAACATTCTTGACACAGTTTCCAGGATTTTAAGGCCTAAGCTTTCGAACTATTCCCTAAATCCTACTCCTTATCATCCTTTTGTTATCGTACTTATGATGTTCTACTCCATCATACCATGATTCCCAAGTGAATCATATATGAGTACCTAGTTTATTATTGAAAGTAGACTTATGTAACTCCTATCACTCTTCCTTACCTCCTATGATTGACTCATCATAGACATATACTACCTTATATAACTTATCTCCCTTATTTAACATCAGTCATTTGACATTTTTTTTAATGACTCTTACTTAACTATAACTTGCATTGGTGTACTTCTTCCAATAGGATATCTTCCTTATGGTTGTATCCTCTCTTTGGACTACCATGTATTGTATACCAACTGTGGTCTACTACCACCATTTATCTTAAGCTTCAATGGTGTTCTAATTATTTGGAATGAAGCAAGATAACTAACTAACTTTACTTAAGAAAATAGATAAGAAAGATTGACTCAAGTGTGTCAGGATTATTCTCAAGTGAATACCCATCTCAAGTCAAAAAGAATAGTTGGTTTGGCATAGTTGGCTTAGCTAAGACACTTCCTATAGACACTACCAAACCTATAGGTCTCCTTTAAAGGGTTTTAATCCTAGGGTCAAAGCATTTGCTCTGATACCAGCTGTGGTGACCCAGCGTACCACTGCATGGTGTAGTACACAAGTCGTTGACATAACACAAGTGAAACACCATTCCACTCATATTACATCTCTCAGAGTGGTACAACAGAAACATATGCGAGTCCAAGGTATGTCTATAGAAGTACACACGAACTGTTTACATAAGATCAACACAACCTCCTACTTTATAGTGAGGTAAAACTTCAAATAAAGCTCCAGAAGAACAACTCGTAGTCTATCTTATTGCTAACTCAAGTTTAAGAGCTACTTGGCTTGCTATAGAAATCTAGCTACTTAGGTGCTAGGATTAGGGAAAGGTTCCCTTCGATTACTAGTCTAGGTTTCCATAATAGCTGATGCAGAAGTTGACTCCATTGACTTCTTTGATTGGATTCTTCATCTTGTTGCAGTTGACTCCTTTGTCTTCGAGTTCCACGGTAGTTTATCCTTCGGTGCCTTGATCTAAGAAGGGGATTTAAGAGTGGGATGAGTACGAGCGTACTCAACAAGTTCATATTAGGAAATAGGTGTATCATGCACTAGCTACAGCCACAGACCAGAAAGTCATAGGCCAATGCAAGATTTTGTAATCATTTCTTCAAAAGGTTTATTTTATTCTGAAAACTATGCCCGTCAGTCTTCACAGGTTGACTATAACTTCGTGGAGTTCCTTTCCTGCCGCTGTCATAGCTCCTTCCTAACAGGGAGTGACAGTCACAATTCTTGATACCCTCTGCAGAGGTGCGTTACTTTACCCCACAAGAGATCTTAACCATGTTGCCGGCTGAGAGTATGTCCTCAACTCGTCCACACTTCCTTTGGTGTGAGGCCCAGTATAAGATCCAAGCCAATCACTGCCTTCTCTGCGACCCTGCAAACCCACCCTTTTGTCCAACCGTACACCTCCAGTAGACTTCCCCCGATAATACGGCTTTACTCATGGTGTACTCCGGACAATCCATCATAGATCGTAGAGCCATCATCACTAATGGATGGGGATTTAAAAGGCCATCCCAACCTACGGCAGTGCCTCCAACACCCCACCGGCTCTACCAATCCGTTGGCGTGCAGAAGGGAAAAGATACAATGACTTCCCAGAGCCATTATAGATCTTATGGATAACGCGATATGTACGGCGCTAGAATCACTGGACGGCATTGGTAATTAATCCTAGGGTGATATAACCCATTGCAATGGAACCTCCACCATATCAACACATACCATGGTTCCATTGCCCACCACATAGTCATATTCATAATTGTAAAATAATATTTGCTTTTCAATGCATGAGTGATAAGTATAGTACTTTGCATATAGTTTGATAAAAATAATCAAATGACATGAGCAAGCGATGAACTTGCCTTTCTTGACTGCAAGATTATGCAGGCAAAAGCTTTGATACGTGAGAACTCCAAATGCTGAAATACCATCATCGTCCGGTAAGGACAATGTTTAAAGAACTGGCAAAGATGCTATAATGCATAGTATGAGATGCAATCGTCCCGAGTGTAACCTAACCTCAATTATTTAGGATGTATGAGTTGTAAAGATTTCTTGAGGGTTAGTTGCACTTTTAGAATGATTCTCAAACAAGGTTCTTATTAGGGTTTGGTTATATTAGCATCATAACTAAGTGATATAAGACATCATAATAATCATACACATAAAGAATAGTGATGGAATAATATGTAAAGAACAGTTGTCAATTTTTAAGTTCTACAGATCATGGTTGATGATTACTTATACTATACTTCAAAAGAATAACTTTTGAAGAACATGTTGTTTAAGAAATAATGAGTATTTCCAAGAAGGATTAGGGTTTCTAAGGTTTGATTGACATTTGTACTTCAAAAGAATAACTTTTGAAGAACAGGTTAAAATAAGAATATGAACTACTGTACATATGAGCTATGTAACTTTAGGGTTTACTATAGAGTTCATTTAGTTTCACTAATAAAATCAGTTGGGTTCTATAAGTGGAATGGGTTTATATACAACAAGTATTGGCAGGTTTATTACTATGGTTGATTATGGGTATCATATCAAAGAATGATGGTCAAGGTGTTGCTATGAGTTAGGGTTTACTATGACTTCACAACTACTTAACTAAGTAATCTCTAATGGTTGCCCAGCTAAGTGGTTTATCATTTCCTAAGTAGGGTTGAGTGGAATAGGAGCATGTGATGTGCATTACTACACAAGATTGGTATTAGGGTTTATCATTATGGTGCTACTAGGGTTTGATGATTGAGGTTGACCTTAATGGTATGGTATATAGGTTAGTGGTCAATGGTACTAATGCAATTAACAAGTTAGGGTTTATACCTAGGTGATACTAGTGAATCTTATGGTTTTAATTAAGAACCAGAACATGAAATGACAATCTCATGTGACTTGGTTTATGCTAGTAGATCATAAGCATGCATTCAATTGGTTACTTATCAAGGTTCAACAAGTAAAGTTGAAATTCACATGATCACATGTGATAAGCAACTAGAGTTTTAGAGTTACTACTAAAGTGTAATGATCACATGGGTTAAATCCTTAGGGTTTTAGGTTTGCAACTACTATGGATGAATGATACGTCCAATTTGCATCACTATTTTATATCATAATTTGCTGTTATTCATTGATATATTTCATATTGGGACACAATACTTATGTTATTTCATCTATTTTGCATGTTTCATCATTATTGGAGGACCAAGCACCGGAGCCAGGATTCTGCTGGAAAAAGCACCGTCAGAACGCAATATTTCGGAAGGTCAACTGTGGAAGGAAATTATACCAAAAATCCTATTTTTCAAGATGACGAAGGAAGCCAGAAGGAGGGGCCAGGAGGACCCAGGGTGGGCCCACACCCTAGGGCGGCGCGGCCCATGCCCTGGCCGCGCCGCCATGTGGTTTGGGGGGCCCACGACCCCTTTCGCCTCCTTTTCTTCGCGAAACCCTTCGTCCCGAAGACCTAAGCCACAGAGGGTACCTCGCGAAGAGTTACAGCCGCCTCTGCGGGGCGGAGAACACCAGAGAGAAAAGAGCTCTCCAGCGGGCAGGAATCCGCCGGGGAAATTCCCTCCAGGAGGGGGAAATCGACGCCATCGTCACCGTCATCGAGCTGGACATCATCTCCATCACCATCATCATCATCTCCACCATCATCACCGCCATCTCCTCCGCAGCACCTCGTCACCGCCGTAGCAATTTGGGTTTGATCTTGATTGTTTGATAGGGGAAACTCTCCCGGTATCTATTCATACTTGTTGTTGATGCTATTGAGTGAAACCATTGAACCAAGTTTATGTTCAGATTGTTATTCATCATCATATCACCTCTGATCATGTTCCATATGATGTCTCGTGAGTAGTTCGTTTAGTTCTTGAGGACATGGGTGAAGTCTAAATGTTAGTAGTGAACTATGGTTGAGTAATATTCAATGGTGTGATATTTAAGTTGTGGTGTTATTCTTCTAGTGGTGTCATGTGAACGTCGACTACATGACACTTCACCATTTATGGGCCTAGGGGAATGCATCTTGTATTCGTTTGCTAATTGCGGGGTTGCCGGAGTGACAGAAACCTAAACCCCCATTGGTATATCGATGCAGGAGGGATCGCAGGATCTCAGAGTTTAAGGCTGTGGTTAGATTTATTCTTAATTACTTTCTTGTAGTTGCGGATGCTTGCAAGGGGTATAATCACAAGTATGTATTAGTCCTAGGAAGGGCGGTACATTAGCATAGGTTCACCCACACAACACTTATCATAACAATGAAGATTATTTAGCCGTATGTAGCGAAAGCACTAGACTAAAATCCCGTGTGTCCTCGAGAACGTTTGGTCATTATAAGTAAACAAACCGGCTTGTCCTTTGTGCTAAAAAGGATTGGGCCACTCGCTGCAATTATTACTCTCGCACTTTACTTACTCGTACTTTATTCAACTGTTACATCAAAACCCCCTGAATACTTGTCTGTGAGCATTTACAGTGAATCCTTCATCGAAACTGCTTGTCAACACCTTCTGCTCCTCGTTGGGATCGACATTCTTACTTATCGAAGATACTACGATACACCCCCTATACTTGTGGGTCATCAAGACTATTTTCTGGCGCCGTTGCCGGGGAGTGAAGCGCTATTGGTAAGTGGAATTGGTAAGGAAAACCTGTACTGTTGTGCTGATTTTATTTCTGCCTGCTGCTATAAGTCATTATGGAGAGATCTTCTCTTCAATTTCTATTTGGGAAATCTACTACTACTGCAACGGTAGTGGATGAGGCGCCAGGTGAGGAAGTGATACCATATAAAATACCTATGAAAACTATTGAACGTGTTATGGGTAACCGCTATGAAGGGGATGGAACTGTCCATCCTGGTGATCATTTACTGTTTTTGCATGAATTATGCGGGTTATTCAAATGTGCAGGTATTGCTATGGATGAAGTGAGGAAGAAACTATTCTCTTTATCGCTGTCACTGTAAGGCGGCGCATTGGTATAAATTACTGGATAATGGGGATTCTCTTGAATGGAATGATATTGTGCCCCGGTTTTATTCTAAGTTCTATCCTCCAAGTGAAATTCATAAGGATCGGAATCGCATATATAATTTTTGGCCTCATGATGGAGAGAGTATTGCCCAAGCTTGGGGAGATTGAAGTCTTTAATGCTCAAATGCCCCATTCATGAGCTTCCTGGTAATGTTATTATTGATAATTTCTATGCAAGACTTTCTTTTCAAGACAAGACCTTGCTGGATACTTCTTGTTCTGGATCATTTACACGCAACAAAGAAAAGTTTAAAAGGGACCTTCTTGATCGGATCCAAGAAAATACTGAAGGTTGGGAGAACGACAAGGATAGAGAATCAGGTATAATTTATGATTATAAATGCATTGAAGCTTTTATGGATACTGATAAATTTCGTAATATGAGTGCTACATATGGTCTTGATTCTCAAGTTGCTGCAAATCTTTATAAAGCTTTTGCCTCTCATTATGAATTGCCAAAGAAGAATTTTGATAAGTATCATGAACCGTATAAAGATAAAATTGATTCATCTATTAATAAATGCGTTGTAGTTGAAACTGCTGATCATGTTATTCCTGAAGCTTATATTGAAAAAACTCCTTTCCCTGCTAAAATGAAGGAGTACTCTGTTATAAATAGTGCAGTTCATAAAAGTGAAAAGAAACCTGTAGAACCTGAAGAACAAATAAAAGTTGAACCTGCTGTTGCAATAATTAAAGATCTTGTGACTGAAAATGTGGAGGATGGTCATATTATTTTCTGTGAAGATGCTTCTAATATTGTTTCACATCCTAATAAACCCAAACAAGCTAGTGTTCCTATGCTATCTGTTAGAATTGGTGATCATTGCTATTATGGATTATGTGATATTGGTGCAAGTGTTAGTGCTATTCCTTATGAGCTTTACACGGAGATTATGCACGAAATTGATTCTTGTGAACTTGAAGAAATTGATGTGGTTATTCAGCTGGCTAATAGAGAAACTATTTCTCCAATTGGTATTGTTCGAGATGTGGAAGTTTTATGCGGTAAGATTAAATATCCTGCTGTTGACTGCCAAAACCCACCGGCGGGCAGCGGCTGTCAACACTGTAGAGCCGGGAACAACCTAGAGCTGCAGCTGGCTGAGGTCCCTCCGAGCGACGGCCCGCAAAGCACTTCTGGTCACACGTCCGATGCTGAGTGCAAGGGCGTGCCACCTGACCTATACCTGGTCAGGAAGGTGATGGAGATGCCTCGCTTAGTTTCCTGCATGGCATACACGTAAACATTAAATACGAGCCTCGATCGGCTCTCAGGTTATCCTGTGAATCGGCTCAAGGAGCCGATCCACCCATGATTCGTACGGGGTGCACGAATATATGGTGGTCCTGCTTGATCAAGATAAAGCTAATGAGATCTACGACGATTTAGGGTTTTCACCGCATAATCGGATCATCCTACTCCAGGTTGGGCCTCGCGGCCACGCACGGTGATCGTAAGCCGATCCTAAACAAGGCCTAAAAACCAACACGAAGTTGATCCCCGGAACATCCTGTTTAGGACTTGCGAACGTCACCCTACGTGCCGCTGGATCCTCCCCCCCTTTGTAAGGCCTAACTATTGCAGATATTAAACTAATCCTTGTAGAACAAGGAGCAATCGTAACGGATCAGATCTACTAAATAATGATCAAGCGGGGTGCCGCCCCCACACCTAAGATAGGTGTGAGGGCGGCTAGATATGCAAGGGTTGCACTACGCTAGCATGTTACGCGAAGAACTATGCTAACCCTAACACATCTATGATAACTACGTTGCTCGCCATCAATAAGGCTTCAGTACGAGCAACGCATGAACAACGTGGAGCTTGTGCTGCCTAGATCGCAAGATGCGATCTAGGCAGCATGTCGCTTACCGGATAGAAACCCTCGAGATGAAGGAGTTGGCGATGCGCCAAGATTGGTTTGTTTGGGTTGAACGTGTGTTGTTGTCTATTCCATAAACCCTAGATACATATTTATAGTCCAAGGGACTTTCTAATTCAGGCGTGCACCTAACCGTGCACGGGTAAAACTCTAACTTCTAACTTAAGATACGATCTAATAAATTACAGATACAAGGGCAAACTAGCCCAAACTTGGTACACGAGGCCGATTCATGTATTTCTTCCATGTATATACCTTCAAGCCCATCTTGATCGTGGCCCACCTCTGACTTGGTCAAATTCTGGTGATAACACATGCCCCCCTGGTTTTGGCAATGATAATTCCAAAACCACTCTGTTTTTCCTCTGAAGGGTCATGTCGTGGCAGAGCAGAGCCGTTTGCAGCGTCCATCATTATTATGCCCTGCCTTCTCAACTTCTCTGCAAAATTCGATAGCTCTGGCATCACCTCCTCGGAAACTGTAATGGCATTAATTCCCACCAGGCTTCTCATTATTTAACCGTGCCGACTGATTAACTCTTTATCCCCTTCCTCTGTTCCAGCCATCGGCACCAAAAAACCCTCTTCCCCTGCAGCCATGTCTTCCTCTTCCTCCTCTTCCTCGTCGGTCTTTTATGACTCCTCCCCCTCCCGCGAGCCGACGCCAGAGTGGGGCTCGTTGGCGGCGCACGACATTCTCGCCCCGACAACGTGGGACAAAGAGGAGCACGATTCCTCCATCTGGTCTGAGGATGACAAATCCCTGACCGACGGCGAGGGCGACCTTCAATTCCTCGTCGAAGGGAAAGAGGAGGCGGAGAGCGAAGACGACCGCTTCTCCTGGGATGATTTCACCTCTTCCGAGGAAGAGGCGGAGGAAGATGACGACGACGACGACTCCCTTGAAGGCTACCCACCAGCGAAGCGCCTTCGCACCTGGTGGGATGACGACAGCGAGGACGACGACGAAGAAGATGAGGCTCCCGTAGAAGGCCACGGAAGCTCCGATGAGGAGCCTCTCAGCAGCTGCGCCGGAGGCAGCGACGACGAGGGCAGCAACGGCCCCTAGATTAGGGACCAGTAATAGTAGCTGGCTTTTGCCCTTTTCTACCTTGAGCAATCGGCTCTTTCTTTGTAAGGAATCCCCCTATTAATGCAGAAAAATCCCTTAATCAATTTTGCTTCCTTGTCAACCTTGCCGATTGTCAGATGGCGTTGTCGTACAGGGAGCCGATAGCATAACATCGGCTCACATTGCTAATTCTCGTCCAAACCACCAGATTGAATCCCTCAGCAACCATTAGGAGATTCGTCTCTCATATCATGATTTCTGGCTTGAACCGATTCCGTTAACTTGCTAATCTGGGCTTATTCCTCTAGAGTCGATATCAGTGTATCGGCTTTGTTTTTCTGTAGTCGATGCCCGTGCACCGGCTGCATTTGCATACTGTTATCTCCATACGTTTTCTCAAGTCGATGTCTGCGCATCGGCTGTGATTTTTTTTTTACTGGCCGATTGTTAAATCGGCCCCCACATCTTGCTGCCCATCGTCCCACATGCTTGGGACTTTTTTACTGGCCGATTGTTAAATCGGCCCCCACATCTTACTGCCCATCGTCCCACATGCTTGGGAAATATTTCTTGAGGTGTTGACCATTGACAGCCACCGGGAACTTTTCGCTGCTTAATTCTTCCAGCATGTATGCATTACCCTTCAAGGCCTGGACAACTTTGTACGGACCGTGCCAATTAGGAGACCATTTGCCATATGCCTTGTCCCTGGTTCCTAATGGCAACACAGCTTCCCATACTAGATCACCAACTTGGAACTCCTTTGGTCTAACCTTTTTGTTGTAAGCACGAGCCACCCTGGCTTTGTTCTCCTTAATCTTCTCCAACGACCAAAGCCTGAGCTCTGTTGCGTCCTCAATAGTGTCGCTCATCAAAGCTGCATATTCTTCAGCTGTCAGATCATTCTGAAACGTGACACGCCTTGATCCAGCCGTAATCTCCCAAGGCAATACGGCTTCCTGTCCATAGACGAGCTGGTATGGCGAAGTCTTTATAGCTCCATGGCACGACATGCGGTAGGCCCATAATGCTTCTGACAACTTCTCATGCCAATCCCTAGGGTTCTCGTCAATTTTCCTCTTGATCAGTTTGATCAGACTCTGATTGGATGCCTCAGCCTGCCCATTAGCTTGAGCGTAGTACGGGGATGATCGGATCAATTTAATCCCCATGTCATCGCAGAACTTCCTGAACTCCTTAGAAATAAAGACCGAACCTCCATCGGTCGTGATAGTTTGGGGAATCCCGAACCTATGAATGACGTGTTCCTTCACAAACTTGATCACATCTTCTGATTTCACTTTTTTCACTTCCACCCACTTGGTGAAGTAATCTGTGATAACCAAAATCCATTCATGTTTTTTGCTCGACGCCGGATGGATTTTGCCGATCATATCCATGCCCCACCCCCGAAACGGCCAAGGCTTGATGATGGGGTTCATCGCCGATGCTGGCACCATCTGAATCTTTCCGAACATCTGACACGCTTGGCACCCCTTGTAATAATTGAAGCAATCTTCAAGCATAGTGGGCCAATAAAACCCCGATCGCCTGATCAACCACTTCATCTTATGAGCCGACTGATGCGTTCCACATGCGCCCTCATGCACCTCATGTAAGAGCCGATTAGACTCAGTTGGTCCTAGGCACTTGAGTAGCAACCCTTCCAACGTCCTGTAGAACATGTCGTCTCCTATAAGGACATACTTCATGGCTTTGTATCTTACCCGTTTAGGTGCCCCCC
Source organism: Lolium perenne (assembly GCF_019359855.2). Lineage (NCBI taxonomy): Eukaryota > Viridiplantae > Streptophyta > Magnoliopsida > Poales > Poaceae > Lolium > Lolium perenne. The sequence continues at coordinate 106,856,025 of NC_067246.2, read as the reverse complement.
GAGCCGAATCTTTTAAATAACTGAAGATCTCGGCTCTCCAATCATCCTGTTCCAGGAATTGTATCTGAACTCCTGATCCGTCAACTGTATCTATGTAGCCTGACGCCATTTGTGCGAGATTGTTGGCCTCGGTATTTTGGGATCTTGGGACCCAATTAAAGTTGATATACCGAAACTGTGTCATCAACTCACGGCATTCCACCCAATACGGGAAAAGCGATTCACTTTCACAATTATATTCATCCGTGAGCTGGTTAATCACCAACTTTGAGTCTCCAAAGAGCTCTACTGCTTCAGCTCCAGCTTCCAATAGCAACTCCATTCCCTTACGTATTGCCTCATATTCTGCTACGTTGTTGGTGCAAGGGGTAGATAATCTGATGGAGAAGGAGTATTCTGCCCCCCGAGGCGACACGAGCAGAATGCCGATGCCACAACCATCGTCACAAACCGATCCATCGAAGAACATAGCCCATGCACGTATAGATAGTGCTGCTATATTGGTACTGATCCGCTCAGTGATAAGATCGGCCAACGCTTGGCCCTTGACTGCCTTCGCAGGCTGATACCGGAGATCAAATTCTGACAACGCAAACATCCACTTACCAAGTCGGCATTTCAAAACAGGGGCCGACAACATGTGCTTGACAACGTCTGATTTACATATGACGATGATCTCTGCCGTCAAAAGGATGTGATGAAGCTTGGTGCAGGTAAAGAACAGGCAGAGGCAAAGTTTCTCGACCTCAGGATATCTTGTCTCCGCGTCCAGCATCCTTCTGCTAAGGTAGAAAACGACTTTCTCAACGCCATCGTAGAGTTGCACCACCACCGAAGCGATGGACGTGTCAGCTACTGACAGGTAGATGTAAAACGGCCTGTCTTGCTGGGGCGGCACTAGCACAGGCGGCGTCGTCAGATATCGCTTAATCTCATCAAACGCCTGTTGCTGTTCTGCCCCCCAGTGAAACTCGTCGTCAGATTTAGTCTTTACCAGCGCCATGAACGGCTCGATTCGTCCTGACAGATTAGAGATGAACCGCCGGACAAAATTGATCTTGCCGATGAGGCGTTGGAGCTCCTTTTTCGTGGTCGGCGGCTGCATGGTACGCACCGCCTCCTGACTTTTCAGGCCGATCTCAATTCCCCGTTCATGAACCAGAAAACCTAGGAATTGACCAGCCGTCACGCCAAAGGCACACTTCTTCGGATTCATTCTCAGCCCGAATTTCCGAGTTCGGTCTAGGACGCGCCATAGATCGTCCAAGTGCCCCTCCATGGAGACTGACTTGACCACCACGTCGTCGATATAGATCTCCACCAACTTGCCGATCAGATCATGAAATATGTAATTCATGGCTCGTTGGTACGTTGCACCAGCATTCTTCAACCCAAAGGTCATGACCACGTACTCGAACAAGCCTACTGCCCCTGGTACTCTGAATGCGGTCTTGTGTATATCTTCCGGAGCCATGAAAATCTGGTTATAACCGGCGTTGCCATCCATGAAGCTCAACACCTTGTGGCCAGCAGCGGCGTTTATCAACGTTTCTGCCACGGGCATTGGATATTCGTCCTTTGGAGTGGCTCTGTTAAGATCTCGGAAATCGATGGCCACGCGCCATCGGCCGTCCTTCTTTTCCACAGGCACGATACTGGAGATCCACTCAGCATACCTGCATGGCCTGATGAATCCGGCGGCCAACATTTTCTCAATCTCTTTCTTGACTTCTTCGAGAATTTCGGCCCTCATCTGGCGGGCTCGTTGTTGGAACGGCCGAAATCCTTTCTTAAGGGGAAGCCGATGTTCAATGATGCTCCTGTCCAACCCAGGCATCTCCGTGTAATCCCATGCAAAGCAATCCGGGTATTCTTTCAACAGAGCTATCATCTGTCCCCTGAGCTGTGGATCTAGCTTCTTGCTGATAAAAGTCGGTCGCGGCTTATCTCCAGGACCAATGTCGACTTCCTGCAGTTCGTCAGCCGATGTAAACCCATACCCTAGCTTCCCTTCCCCTGTGAGGTCGACGCCATATACCGGGAGAGCAGGTGGTACGGATGATGCAGGCCGATCGCTAGAATCGGCTTCCATCTTGATCATCACCAGGATCTTTCGGCAGTGTCGGAGCCGATCGCGTGGAGCAGCTTCTTCCTTATCTTCGCTATGAGAGCCGTTGCCTTCGCCTCCGTCCTCATCAGGGGGGTGCCCCAGTTCTATCATGTTGATGTTGAACGAGTATCCTGGTTGGCACTTCCCAGGGTAAGTGTCGTTAACCCTGTCAACGGCGCACGACGGTGAATTAGGCACTTCTGGTGCCGCCGATGTGAATGACGGTGATAGACGGGACTGAAGTGGCACTTTTCCTCGGTAGGTCCCGAGAGCTGGTTCTAATAGAGAGTGCTGATTCTTCATGACCTCCTTGATCATCCGAACGGCGACATGCTCCAGGGTATTCACCAGGCTCTCAGAATGGAGACGCAACGAATGAGTCACCATGCCACTAATCTCCTGGCGCACGGCCCTGGTGCGTTCCTCCGACGGGACAGATAGGTCCACTCCATCGAGTGCGCCTTCCGGTGAGAACCCCTTCCGCCTGACGCCATGTGAACGGGTTCTGTGATATGAGCCGATGAGGTCGGCTTCGAGGGTGACTTTGATCTCGTCATACCTCTTCTTGAGCTCGTCGGGCAGCTCCTCGTAGGTGACTGGCGTGCCGTCCGCCATCTCAGATGTAGATGGCGATGTGGTTGATGTAGAAGCTTGTCCCACCGGGCGTGCCAGAATGTGTTGACTGCCAAAACCCACCGGCGGGCAGCGGCTGTCAACACTGTAGAGCCGGGAACAACCTAGAGCTGCGGCTGGCTGAGGTCCCTCCGAGCGACGGCCCGCAAAGCACTTCTGGTCACACGTCCGATGCTGAGTGCAAGGGCGTGCCACCTGACCTATACCTGGTCAGGAAGGTGATGGAGATGCCTCGCTTAGTTTCCTGCATGGCATACACGTAAACATTAAATACGAGCCTCGATCGGCTCGTGTTATCCTGTGAATCGGCTCAAGGAGCCGATCCACCCATGATTCGTACGGGGTGCACGAATATATGGTGGTCCTGCTTGATCAAGATAAAGCTAATGAGATCTACGACGATTTAGGGTTTTCACCGCATAATCGGATCATCCTACTCCAGGTTGGGCCTCGCGGCCACGCACGGTGATCGTAAGCCGATCCTAAACAAGGCCTAAAAACCAACACGAAGTTGATCCCCGGAACATCCTGTTTAGGACTTGCGAACGTCACCCTACGTGCCGCTGGATCCTCCCCCCCTTTGTAAGGCCTAACTATTGCAGATATTAAACTAATCCTTGTAGAACAAGGAGCAATCGTAACGGATCAGATCTACTAAATAATGATCAGCTGGTGCCGCCCCCACACCTAAGATAGGTGTGAGGGCGGCTAGATATGCAAGGGTTGCACTACGCTAGCATGTTACGCGAAGAACTATGCTAACCCTAACACATCTATGATAACTACGTTGCTCGCCATCAACAAGGCTTCAGTACGAGCAACGCATGAACAACGTGGAGCTTGTGCTGCCTAGATCGCAAGATGCGATCTAGGCAGCATGTCGCTTACCGGATAGAAACCCTCGAGATGAAGGAGTTGGCGATGCGCCGAGATTGGTTTGTTTGGGTTGAACGTGTGTTGTTGTCTATTCCATAAACCCTAGATACATATTTATAGTCCAAGGGACTTTCTAATTCAGGTGTGCACCTAACCGTGCACGGGTAAAACTCTAACTTCTAACTTAAGATACGATCTAATAAATTACAGATACAAGGGCAAACTAGCCCAAACTTGGTACACGAGGCCGATTCATGTATTTCTTCCATGTATATACCTTCAAGCCCATCTTGATCGTGGCCCACCTCTGACTTGGTCAAATTCTGGTGATAACACCTGCTGACTTTTTGGTACTTGGTTCTGCTGCTAGTGATTATTGTCCTATTATTTTTGGTAGACCTTTTCTAAATACTTGTGGAGCTATTATAGATTGCAAGAAAGAGAAAATTTTGACTAAATTTGCTGGTGAATCTTATGAGTTTAACTTCTCTAAATTTACTAAAACTCCTTATAAAGCTGATTTGCCTAGTAATGATTTTAAAATGGAACAGTGTGCATCTATCGTTCTTGTTCCTAACAATCCTTTGCAGCAACATTTGGAGGATAGCGAGAGTGAAGTTTTTAGGAAAGAAAGAGATGAGCTTGAGGAAATTTTTCTTCGCCAACCTATTCTCAAGCATGATTTACCGGTGGAAGATTTGGGTACAACACCTCCACCAAAGGAAGATCCTGTTTTTGATTTAAAGCCTTTGCCTGATAATCTTAAATATGCTCATATTGATGATAAGAAAATATATCCTGTTATTATTAGTTCTAAGCTTTCAGGGATTGAGGAAGAAAGGTTATTGGAAATATTGAAGAAGCACCGAGGAGCTATTGGCTACACTCTTGATGATTTGAAAGGGATTTCTCCTTCTATTTGCCAACATGCTATTAATATGGAAGATGATGCAAAGCCTGTTGTTGAACATCAGCGTCGTCTAATTCCGAAGATGAAGGAAGTGGTAAGGAATGAGGTATTACGACTTCTGGAAGCTGGTATTATATATCCTATTGCTGATAGTAGATGGGTTAGTCCTGTGCATTGCGTTCCCAAGAAAGGAGGAATGACTGTTGTGCCTAATGATAATGATGAGCTCATCCCTCAAAGAGTAGTTGTAGGGTATAGAATGTGCATTGATTTTCGAAAAGTTAACAAAGTTACTAAGAAAGATCATTACCCTTTAACATTTATTGATCAAATGTTAGAAAGATTGTCTAAAAATACTCATTTTTGTTTTCTTGATGGTTATTCTGAGTTTTCACAAATTGCTGTTAAAGCTAAAGATCAAGAGAAAACCACTTTTACTTGTCCTTATGGAACTTATGCTTATAGACGCATGCCTTTTGGTTTATGTAATGCTCCTGTGATGGCGTGTAACTCACACGTTCGTTGGGAACCCCAAGAGGAAGGTATGATGCGCACAGCAGCAAGTTTTCCCTCAGAAAGAAACCAAGGTTTATCGAACCAGGAGGAGCCAAGAAGCACGTTGAAGGTTGATGGCGGCGGGATGTAGTGCGGCGCAACACCAGAGATTCCGGCGCCAACGTGGAACCTGCACAACACAACCAAAGTACTTTGCCCCAACGAAACAATGAGGTTGTCAATCTCACCGGCTTGCTGTAACAAAGGATTAACCGTATTGTGTGGAAGATGATTGTTTGCAGAAAACAGTAGAACAAGTATTGCAGTAGATTGTATTTCAGTAAAGAGAATTGGACCGGGATCCACAGTTCACTAGAGGTGTCTCTCCCATAAGATAAACAGCATGTTGGGTGAACAAATTACAGTTGGGCAATTGACAAATAAAGAGGGCATGACCATGCACATACATATCATGATGAGTATAGTGAGATTTAATTGGGCATTACGACAAAGTACATAGACCGCCATCCAACTGCATCTATGCCTAAAAAGTCCACCTTCAAAGTTATCGTCCGAACCCCTCCAGTATTAAGTTGCAAAGCAACAGACAATTGCATTAAGTATGGTGCGTAATGTAATCAACAACTACATCCTTAGACATAGCATCAATGTTTTATCCCTAGTGGCAACAGCACAACACAACCTTAGAACTTTCTGTCACTGTCCCAGGTGTCAATGCAGGCATGAACCCACTATCGAGCATAAGTACTCCCTCTTGGAGTTACAAGCATCTACTTGGCCAGAGCATCTACTAGTAACGGAAAGCATGCAAGATCATAAACAACACGTAGATATAACTTTGATAATCAACATAACAAGTATTCTCTATTCATCGGATCCCAACAAACGCAACATATAGAATTACAGATAGATGATCTTGATCATGTTAGGCAGCTCACAAGATCCGACAATGATAGCACAATGGGGAGAAGACAACCATCTAGCTACTGCTATGGACCCATAGTCCAGGGGTAGACTACTCACTCATCACTCCGGAGGCGACCATGGCGGTGTAGAGTCCTCCGGGAGATGATTCCCCTCTCCGGCAGGGTGCCGGAGGCGATCTCCTGGATCCCCCGAGATGGGATCGGCGGCGGCGGCGTCTCAGTAATGTTTTCCGTATCGTGGCTCTCGGTACTGGGGGTTTCGTCACGGAGGCTATTTGTAGGCGGAAGGGCAAGTCAAGAGGCGGCACGGGGGGCCCACACCATAGGGCCGCGCGGCCAAGGGGGGGGGGCGCGCCGCCCTAGGGTTTGGCTCCCTCGTGGCCCCTCTTCGTCTCTCCTTCGGACTTCTGGAAGCTTCGTGGAAAAATAGGCCCCTGGGCTTTGATTTCGTCCAATTCCGAGAATATTTCGTTACTAGGATTTCTGAAACCAAAAACAGCAGAAAACAAAGAATCGGCACTTCGGCATCTTGTTAATAGGTTAGTTCCAGAAAATGCACGAATATGACATAAAGTGTGCATAAAACATGTAGATAACATCAATAATGTGGCATGGATCATAAGAAATTATCGATACGTCGGAGACGTATCAGCATCCCCAAGCTTAGTTCTGCTCGTCCCGAGCAGGTAAAACGATAACACAGATAATTTCTGGAGTGACATGCCATCATAATCTTGATCATACTATTTGTAAAGCATATGTAGTGAATGCAGCGATCAAAACAATGTATATGACATGAGTAAACAAGTGAATCATAAAGCAAAGACTTTTCATGAATAGCACTTCAAGACAAGCATCAATAAGTCTTGCATAAGAGTTAACTCATAAAGCAATAACTCAAAGTAAAGGTATTGAAGCAACACAAAAGAAGATTAAGTTTCAGCGGTTGCTTTCAACTTGTAACATGTATATCTCATGGATATTGTCAACATAGAGTAACATAATAAGTGCAATAAGCAAGTATGTAGGAATCAATGCATAGTTCACACAAGTGTTTGCTTCTTGAGGTGGAGAGAAATAGGTGAACTAACTCAACATTGAAAGTAAAAGAATGGTCCTCATAGAGGAAAAGCATCGATTGCTATATTTGTGCTAGAGCTTTGATTTTGAAAACATGAAACAATTTTGTCAACGGTAGTAATAAAGCATATGCATCATGTAAATTATATCTTATAAGTTGCAAGCCTCATGCATAGTGTACTAATAGTGCCCGCACCTTGTCCTAATTAGCTTGGACTACCGGATCATCACAATGCACTGTTTTTACCAAGTGTCACAAAGGGGTACCTCTATGCCGCCTGTACAAAGGTCTAAGGAGAAAGCTCGCATTGGATTTCTCGCTATTGATTATTCTTCAACTTTGACATCCATACCGGGACAACATAGACAACAGATAATGGACTCCTCTTTTATGCATAAGCATGTAACAACAATTAATAATTTTCTCATTTGAGATTGAGGATATATGTCCAAAACTGAAACTTCCACCATGGATCATGGCTTTAGTTAGCGGCCCAATGTTCTTCTCTAACATATGCATGCTTAACCATATGGTGGTAGATCTCTCTTACTTCAGACAAGACGGACATGCATAGCAACTTACATGAAATTCAACAATGAATAGTTGATGGCGTCCCCAGTGAACATGGTTATCGCACAATGATAACCCACAAGTATAGGGGATCGCGATAGTCTTCGAGGGTAGTATAACCCAAATTTATTGATTCGACACAAGGGGAGGTAAAGAATACTTATAAGCCTTAACAACTGAGTTGTCAATTCAGCTGCACCTGGAAAAGCACTAGCAACAGGGGTGATGTGAAAGTAGCAGTAATATGAGAGCAATAGTAACAGTAACACAGCAGCAGTAATAGCAATATGAGAGCAATGGCACCGGAAAATAGTTGATACTACTTCCAATGACATGTAGAACAAGTATATAATGATGAGAGATGGACCGGGGTTCCCAGCGATCTACACTAGTGGTAACTCTCCAATAAGTGACAAGTGTTGGGTGAACAAATTACAGTTGGGCAATTGATAGGAATCAAAGCATTAAGAAAGAACATCAAGATTATTAATTATGTAGGCATGTTTTCCGTATATAGTCGTACGTGCTCGCAATGAGAAACTTGCACAACATCTTTTGTCCTACCAGCCGGTGGCAGCCGGGCCTCAAGGGAAACTACTGGATATTAAGGTACTCCTTTTAATAGAGTACCGGAGCAAAGCATTAACACACCGTGAAAACATGTGATCCTCACATCACTACCATCCCCTCCGGTTGTCCCGATTTCTGTCACTTCGGGGCCATTGGTTCCGGACAGTGACATGTGCATACAACTTGTAGATACAATCTAAGCAATAATATAGAGCTCAAATCTAAGATCATGCCACTCGGGCCCTAGTGACAAGCATTAAGCATAACAAGATTGCAGCAACAATAACTTCACAAACTTTATAGATAGACTAATCATAATGTATCATCCATCGGATCCCAACAAACACAACACCGATTACATCAGATGAATCTCAATCATGTAAGGCAGCTCATGAGACCATTGTATTGAAGTACATGGGGGAGAGTATACCGACATAGCTACTGCTAGAACCCGTAGTCCATGGGGGAACTACTCACGGAGCATGGCGGAGGCGGTGGCGTTGATGGAGATGGCTTCCGGGGGCACTTCCCCGTTCCGGCAGGGTGCCGGAACAGAGTTCTGTCCCCCGAATTGGAGTTTCGCGATGGCGGCGGCGCCCCTGGAGTCTTTCTGGAGTTTCGTCAATTGGTACGGTGTTTTTAGGTCGAAAGGGATTTTATAGGCGAAGAGGCGGCGCAGGGGGGTCGACAGGGTGGCCTCACCCTAGGCCGGCGCGGCCAGGGCCTGGCCCGCGCGGCTAGGTGGTGTGGGGCCCCCCTGGCTCTCCTCCGACTCTTCTTCGGTGTTCTGGAGCCTTCCGGGAAAAATAGGAGGTTTGGCGTTGATTTCGTCCAATTCCGAGAATATTGCCCGAACAGCCTTTCTGGAACCAAAAACAGCAGAAAACAGGAACTGGCACTGTGGCATCTTGTTAATAGGTTAGTTCCGGAAAACGCATAAAAACATCATAAAGTGCAAGCAAAACATGTAAGTATTGTCATAAAACAAGCATGGAACGACAGAAATTATGGATACGTCGGGGACGTATCAGCATCCCCAAGCTTAGTTCCTGCTCGTCCCGAGCAGGTAAACGATAAAAAGAATAATTTCTGTAGTGACATGCTACTTACATAACCTTGATCATACTATTACAAAGCATATGAAATGAACGAAGTGACTCAAGGCAATGATCTATAGTTGCTAACAAGTAGATAACATATAGCAAAACTTTTCATGAAGAGTACTTTCAAGGCAAGCATCAAAATTCTTGCATAAGAGTTAACTCATAAAGCAATAAATTCAAAGTAAAGGCATCGAAGCAACACAAAGGAAGATATAAGTTTCAGCGGTTGCTTTCAACTTTCAACATGCATATCTCATGGATATTGTCAACATAAAGTAATATGATGAATGCAAATATGCAAGTATGTAAGAATCAATGCACAGTTAACACAAGTGTTTGCTTCTAAGGTGGGAGGAAGTAGGTAACTGACTCAACATAAAAGTAAAAGAATGGTCCTTCAAAGAGGAAAGCATCGATTGCTATATTTGTGCTAGAGCTTTGGTTTTGAAAACATATAGAGAGCATAAAAGTAAAATTTTGAGAGGTGTTTGTTGTTGTCAACGAATGGTAATGGGTACACTAACTACCTCGCCAACCGGACTTTCAAGAGCGGCTCCCATGAATTATTGCATATTTATTTTTGGGTGGCACTCCTTCCAACCTTTCTTTCACAAACCATGGCTAACCGAATCCTCGGGTGCCTGCCAACAATCTCATACCATGAAGGAGTGCCTTTTTATTTTAGTTTTATTATGATGACACTCCTCCCAACCTTTGCTTACACAAGCCATGGCTAACCGAATCCTTCGGGTGCCGTCCAACAATCACAAACCATGGAGGAGTGTCTATTTAAGTTAATTAATTTGGGACTGGGAATCCCATTGCCAGCTCTTTTTGCAAAATTATTGGATAAGCGGATGTGCCACTAGTCCATATGAGAGTCCGTCAAAAGTAAATGACAAGGTTGAAAGCTAAACACCACATACTTCCTCATGAGCTATAAAACATTGACACAAATCAGAGGTGATAAATTTTGAATTGTTTAAAGGTAGCACTCAAGCAATTTACTTTGGAATGGCAGGAAATACCACATAGTAGGTAGGTATGGTGGACACAATTGGCATAGTGGTTGGCTCAAGGATTTTGGATGCATGAGAAGTATTCCCTCTCGATACAAGGCTTAGGCTAGCAAGGTTGTTTGAAGCAAACACAAATATGAACCGGTACAGCAAAACTTACATAAGAACATATTGCAAGCATTATAATACTCTACACTGTCTTCCTTGTTGCTCAAACACTTTTACCAGAAAATATCTAGACCTTAAGAGAGATCAATTATGCGAACCAATTTTAACAAGCTTTACGGTAGTTCTCCACTAATAGGTTTAAACTACATGAAAAAACTTAATCATGATCTACTTGAGAGCTCAAAACAATTGCCAAGTGTCAAATTATCCAAGACATTATGAGGCATTTTCTGTTTCCAACCAAATAAAAATAATTATTGTAGCTTCCAACTTTTATCATTGAACTTTTAAAAGTAAAACGAAGAACAAGTGTTCATATGAAAAAGCGGAGCGTGTCTCTCTCCCAAACAAGGATTGCTAGGATCCGAATTTATTCAAACACAAACAAAAATAAAAGCACACAGACGCTCCAAGTAAAGCACATATGATGTGACCGAATAAAAATATAGTTTCAGGGGAGGAAACCTGATAAGTTGATGAAGAAGGGGATGCCTTGGGCATCCCCAAGCTTAGACGCTTGAGTCTTCTTGAAATATGCAGGGATGAACCACGGGGGCATCCCCAAGCTTAGACTTTTCACTCTTCTTGATCATATATCATCCTCCTCTCTTGACCCTTGAAAACTTCCTTCACAACAAACTTCTCATAAACTTCATTAGAGGGGTTAGTACTCAAAAAATTTGAATCCACCTTGGTCCCGTAGTGGCACATTGCAAGAACTCAATAAAACATTAGCTACAGCTCTCTACGTCTAGAAAAGCTCGCTTAAAGTCCGCAAGAGACAATGCAAAAAACAGAGACAGAATCAGCCAAAACAGAACAGCCAGTAAAGATGAATTTTAATAAAATACTTCCGTTGCTCAAATCAGAAAACTCAAAACTAATGAAAGTTGCGTACATATCTGAGGAACACGCACGTAAATTGGCATATTTTTCTGATTTTTATACAGGGAAAACAGCCCAGATTCGTGACAGATAGAAATCTGTTTCTGCGCAGAAATCCAAATCTAGTATCAACCTTCGATTAGAGGCTTCACTTGGTACAACAAAACACAAAACTAAGATAAGGAGAGGTTGCTACAGTAGTAAACAACTTCCAAGACACAAATATAAAACAAAGTACTGTAGCAAAATAACACATGGGTTATCTCCCAAGAAGTTGCTTTCTTTATAGCCATTAAGATGGGCTCAGCAGTTTTAATGATGCACTCGCAAGAAATAGTATTTGAAGCAAAAGAGAGCATCAAGAGGCAAATCCAAAACACATTTAAGCCTAACATGCTTCCTATGCAAAGGAATCTTGTAAATAAACAAGTTCATGAAAAGCAAAGTAACAAGCATAGGAAGATAGAATAAGTATAACTTCAAAATTTTAAGCATATAGAGAGGTGTATTAGTACTATGCAAATTTCTACAACCATGTTTTCCTCTCTCATAATAATTTTCAGTAGCTTCATGAATAAACTCAACAATATAGCTATCACATGCAGCATACTTTTCATGATCCACAAACATATAATTTTTATCAAGTTCAAGAATAGTGGATTTAATGCTTTCAAACTTACTTTTATTAATAATATAACAAGGTAGTTGATCATTCTCAAGAGATATGGGACTCATAGAATAAGTCAAGAACTCTCCAATCCCATTTTCATTAGTAGCACAATTAATATTATCAAGTAACATAGGACCATCATCTAGAGCTTTATCATAAACATTTGCTAAGCAAAATTCTTTAGTACCATGCATTTCGACATCAGACACAAACAAAGCATTATCATAAGATTTATCAAAGTAGCATGGATTATCATATATAACAGTAGCATAATTATTTTCACAAGTTTTACTCATAGGTAGTATTTCAAGAGAATCCACAGGAACATAACATTCAACCTCTTTCGGTAAGCATGGAGGACAATCAAATAATGTAAGAGATAAAGAGTTACTCTCATTAGAAGGTTGGCATGGGTAGCTAATCCATTCTTCCTCCTTTTGTTCGTCGCTCTCCTCTTCTTTTTCATCCAATGAGCTTTCAGGTTCATCAATTTCCTCCTCTTTTTCATCCAATGAGCTTTCAGGTTCATCAGTTTCTTCTTCCATAGGTTCCTGCAAATTGTGAGTGCATTCTTGTGCATTAATGTGTCTCTCTTTATAATCAATGATATAAGGATTATTACCGAAGCATTCTATGCAACAATTAAGGATAGAAGAGACATAATCTTTAAGGTCCTTACAAACAACACAAGTTTCATAATTCTCAACCATGAAGGATTCGATCTCAGAGGCTCCCATAAACACGACAAATTGTTCTACCTCTTCGAACCCATAATGAATATAGCAATTCCGATTATAGTTTTTAATTAAAAATTCCTCACTAAAGCCACATTGAAATTTAAGATGTTTAGTATCCTGTTGAGAGCAACAGTTTATATCATGGCGTTTAAGCAAGATTTTAGCAATTGTATCCACTTTTTCTATCATAGCACTCATTACTTCACCAGCTCTTGATTTTCTATAATTATTATAACATTCTATAAGCTCCAAGTAGGTTGTTGGTTCTCCCATAACAGCAGTTTTTAATTTTTTGGTTTTTCAAATTTTTATGGATTTTTGGGTATATGAGGAAAGTAAAACAAGACAAAAAGAAACTAAGCAAAAGTAAACTACGCAAACTAATACTAGACAGAAATAAACTAAGCACAAATAAACTAGACAAAAGTAAACTAAGCAAAACAAAATAAAATAAAACAGAGAGAGAGGTAGAGTGTACTCCCCAGGTGAACTTATGAGTAGAGCTATGCCTCCCCGGTAACGGCGCCAGAAAACAGTCTTGATAACCCACAAGTATAGGGGATCGCGATAGTCTTCGAGGGTAGTATAACCCAAATTTATTGATTCGACACAAGGGGAGGTAAAGAATACTTATAAGCCTTAACAACTGAGTTGTCAATTCAGCTGCACCTGGAAAAGCACTAGCAACAGGGGTGATGTGAAAGTAGCAGTAATATGAGAGCAATAGTAACAGTAACACAGCAGCAGTAATAGCAATATGAGAGCAATGGCACCGGAAAATAGTTGATACTACTTCCAATGACATGTAGAACAAGTATATAATGATGAGAGATGGACCGGGGTTCCCAGCGATCTACACTAGTGGTAACTCTCCAATAAGTGACAAGTGTTGGGTGAACAAATTACAGTTGGGCAATTGATAGGAATCAAAGCATTAAGAAAGAACATCAAGATTATTAATTATGTAGGCATGTTTTCCGTATATAGTCGTACGTGCTCGCAATGAGAAACTTGCACAACATCTTTTGTCCTACCAGCCGGTGGCAGCCGGGCCTCAAGGGAAACTACTGGATATTAAGGTACTCCTTTTAATAGAGTACCGGAGCAAAGCATTAACACACCGTGAAAACATGTGATCCTCACATCACTACCATCCCCTCCGGTTGTCCCGATTTCTGTCACTTCGGGGCCATTGGTTCCGGACAGTGACATGTGCATACAACTTGTAGATACAATCTAAGCAATAATATAGAGCTCAAATCTAAGATCATGCCACTCGGGCCCTAGTGACAAGCATTAAGCATAACAAGATTGCAGCAACAATAACTTCACAAACTTTATAGATAGACTAATCATAATGTATCATCCATCGGATCCCAACAAACACAACACCGATTACATCAGATGAATCTCAATCATGTAAGGCAGCTCATGAGACCATTGTATTGAAGTACATGGGGAGAGTATACCGACATAGCTATCGCTAGAACCCGTAGTCCATGGGGGAACTACTCACGGAGCATGGCGGAGGCGGTGGCGTTGATGGAGATGGCTTCCGGGGCACTTCCCGTTCCGGCGAGGTGCCGGAACAGTTCTGTCCCCTGAATTGGAGTTTCGCGATGGCGGCGGCGCCCCTGGAGTCTTTCTGGAGTTTCGTCAATTGGTACGGTGTTTTTAGGTCGAAAGGGATTTTATAGGCGAAGAGGCGGCGCAGGGGGGTCGACAGGGTGGCCTCACCCTAGGCCGGCGCGGCCAGGGCCTGGCCCGCGCGGCTAGGTGGTGTGGGGCCCCCCTGGCTCTCCTCCGACTTTTCTTCGGTGTTCTGGAGCCTTCCGGGAAAAATAGGAGGTTTGGCGTTGATTTCGTCCAATTCCGAGAATATTGCCCGAACAGCCTTTCTGGAACCAAAAACAGCAGAAAACAGGAACTGGCACTGTGGCATCTTGTTAATAGGTTAGTTCCGGAAAACGCATAAAAACATCATAAAGTGCAAGCAAAACATGTAAGTATTGTCATAAAACAAGCATGGAACGACAGAAATTATGGATACGTCGGGGACGTATCACACAACAAGCAACTTAATAAGAGATAAAGTGCATAATTACATATTCAATACCACAATAGTTTTTAAGCTATTTGTCCCATGAGCTATATATTGCAAAGGTGAATGATGGAATTTTAAAGGTAGCACTCAAGCAATATACTTTGGAATGGCGGAAAATACCATGTAGTAGGTAGGTATGATGGACACAAATGGCATAGTGGTTGGCTCAAGTATTTTGGATGCATGAGAAGTATTCCCTCTCGATACAAGGTTTAGGCTAGCAAGGTTTATTTGAAACAAACACAAGGATGAACCGGTGCAGCAAAACTCACATAAAAGACATATTGAAAACATTATAAGACTCTACACCGTCTTCCTTGTTGTTCAAACTCAATACTAGAAATTATCTAGACCTTAGAGAAACCAAATATGCAAACCAAATTATAGCATGCTATATGTATTTCTTCATTAATGGGTGCAAAGCATATGATGCAAGAGCTTAATCATGAGCACAACAATTGCCAAGTATCACATTACCCAAGACATTTTTAGCAATTACTACATGTATCATTTTCAAATTCCAACCATATAACAATTTAACGAAGGAGAAACTTCGCCATGAATACTATGAGTAGAAACCAAGGACATACTTGTCCATATGCTACAGCGGAGCGTGTCTCTCTCCCATAAAGTGAATGCTAGGATCCATTTTATTCAAACAAAACAAAAAACAAAAACAAACCGACGCTCCAAGAAAAAGCACATAAGATGTGATGGAATAAAAATATAGTTTCAGGGGAGGAACCTGATAATGTTGTCGATGAAGAAGGGGATGCCTTGGGCATCCCCAAGCTTAGACGCTTGAGTCTTCTTGATATATGCAGGGGTGAACCACCGGGGCATCCCCAAGCTTAGAGCTTTCACTCTCCTTGATCATGTTGCATCATACTCCTCTCTTGATCCTTGAAAACTTCCTCCACACCAAACTCGAAACAACTCATTAGAGGGTTAGTGCACAATATAAATTGACATATTCAGAGGTGACACAATCATTCTTAACACTTCTGGACATTGCATAATGCTACTGGACATTAGTGGATCAAAGAAATTCATCCAACATAGCAAAAGAGGCAATGCGAAATAAAAGGCAGAATCTGTCAAAACAGAACAGTTCGTATTGACGAATTTTAAAATGGCACCAGACTTGCTCAGATGAAAATGCTCAAATTGAATGAAAGTTGCGTACATATCTGAGGATCACTCACGTAAATTGGCATAATTTTCTGAGTTACCTACAGGGGGATTTTGCCCAGATTCGTGACAGCAAAGAAATCTGGAACTGCGCAGTAATCCAAATCTAGTACTTACTTTTCTATCAACGGCTTAACTTGGCACAACAAAACACAAAACTAAGATAAGGAGAGGTTGCTACAGTAGTAAACAACTTCCAAGACACAAAATAAAAACAAAGTACTGTAGGTAAAACATGGGTTGTCTCCCATAAGCGCTTTTCTTTAACGCCTTTCAGCTAGGCGCAGAAAGTGTGTATCAAGTATTATCGAAGGGTGGTGTGTCCTCAGCGGGGTGTGAATCGTTCTCAACTAGGCATAGTATATTTGATACATAAGTTTCAGCACCTCCCTTTTCATTAGTCTTAGGCGTGCTACTCTCATCAAACAAATTTTCAGGAACAAGCCAAGCATAGTTATTTTCTAGTGCATCATTCATAGCTAAGAGTTTACATGGTATTGGTGCTTTGATCTCCCCACCATCATCAATATTATTAGTGTATCTTATTCTATCCATGTCCATCTTTTCAAGGAGACTAACAAAATTAGTATGAGAACCAAGCATATTAAATTTAGCAAAGACCTTTCTAGCTTCTCTTGCTAGACCACCAAATTCTCTAAGAAGGGTTTCTAAAACAAAATCTTTCTTTTCCCCTTCTTCCATATCACCAAGTGTGAGAAACATGTGTTGGATTATAGGATTAAGATTAACAAATTTAGTCTCCAACAAAGTAACTAAATGCGCGGCAGCAATTTCATAAGTAGGCGCAAGGTCTACCAAGTGTCTATCTTCAAAATTTTCAATGGTACTAACATGATTGAAAAATTCTTCTATATTATTTCTCCCAACTATAGACCCACGTCCTACCGGTATGTCTTTTGTGGTAAAATTAAAAGGAAACATGATGAATCAAGTAAAGTAAATGCAAGTAAACTAATTTTTTTGTGTTTTTGATATAGCAAACAAGATAGCAAATAAAGTAAAACTAGCAACTAATTTTTTGTATTTTGATTTAGTGCAGCAAACAAAGTAGTAAATAAAAATAAGCAAGACAAAAACAAAGTAAAGAGATTGAGAAGTGGAGACTCCCCTTGCAGCGTGTCTTGATCTCCCCGGCGACGGCGCCAGAAAAAGAGCTTGATGGCGTGTAACTCACACGTTCGTTGGGAACCCCAAGAGGAAGGTATGATGCGCACAGCAGCAAGTTTTCCCTCAGAAAGAAACCAAGGTTTATCGAACCAGGAGGAGCCAAGAAGCACGTTGAAGGTTGATGGCGGCGGGATGTAGTGCGGCGCAACACCAGAGATTCCGGCGCCAACGTGGAACCTGCACAACACAACCAAAGTACTTTGCCCCAACGAAACAGTGAGGTTGTCAATCTCACCGGCTTGCTGTAACAAAGGATTAACCGTATTGTGTGGAAGATGATTGTTTGCAGAAAACAGTAGAACAAGTATTGCAAAGAGATTGTATTTCAAGAAAGAGAATTGGACCGGGGTCCACAGTTCACTAGAGGTGTCTATCCCATAAGATAAACAGCATGTTGGGTGAACAAATTACAGTTGGGCAATTGACAAATAAAGAGGGCATGACCATGCACATACATATCATGATGAGTATAGTGAGATTTAATTGGGCATTACGACAAAGTACATAGACCGCCATCCAACTGCATCTATGCCTAAAAAGTCCACCTTCAGGTTATCGTCCGAACCCCCTCCAGTATTAAGTTGCAAAGCAACAGACAATTGCATTAAGTATGGTGCGTAATGTAATCAACAACTACATCCTTAGACATAGCATCAATGTTTTATCCCTAGTGGCAACAGCACAACACAACCTTAGAACTTTCTGACACTGTCCTGTGTCAATGCAGGCATGAACCCACTATCGAGCATAAGTACTCCCTCTTGGAGTTACAAGCATCTACTTGGCCAGAGCATCTACTAGTAACGGAAAGCATGCAAGATCATAAACAACACGTAGATATAACTTTGATAATCAACATAACAAGTATTCTCTATTCATCGGATCCCAACAAACGCAACATATAGAATTACAGATAGATGATCTTGATCATGTTAGGCAGCTCACAAGATCCGACAATGATAGCACAATGGGGAGAAGACAACCATCTAGCTACTGCTATGGACCCATAGTCCAGGGGTAGACTACTCACTCATCACTCCGGAGGCGACCATGGCGGTGTAGAGTCCTCCGGGAGATGATTCCCCTCTCCGGCAGGGTGCCGGAGGCGATCTCCTGGATCCCCCGAGATGGGATCGGCGGCGGCGGCGTCTCAGTAATGTTTTCCGTATCGTGGCTCTCGGTACTGGGGGTTTCGTCACGGAGGCTATTTGTAGGCGGGAGGGCAGGTCAAGAGGCGGCACGGGGGGCCCACACCATAGGGCCGCGCGGCCAAGGGGGGGCCGCGCCGCCCTAGGGTTTGGCTCCCTCGTGGCCCCTCTTCGTCTCTCCTTCGGACTTCTGGAAGGTTCGTGGAAAAATAGGCCCCTGGGCTTTGATTTCGTCCAATTCCGAGAATATTTCGTTACTAGGATTTCTGAAACCAAAAACAGCAGAAAACAGCAACTGGCACTTCGGCATCTTGTTAATAGGTTAGTTCCAGAAAATGCACGAATATGACATAAAGTGTGCATAAAACATGTAGATAACATCAATAATGTGGCATGGATCATAAGAAATTATCGATACGTCGGAGACGTATCAGCATCCCCAAGCTTAGTTCTGCTCGTCCCGAGCAGGTAAAACGATAACACAGATAATTTCTGGAGTGACATGCCATCATAATCTTGATCATACTATTTGTAAAGCATATGTAGTGAATGCAGCGATCAAAACAATGTATATGACATGAGTAAACAAGTGAATCATAAAGCAAAGACTTTTCATGAATAGCACTTCAAGACAAGCATCAATAAGTCTTGCATAAGAGTTAACTCATAAAGCAATAATTCAAAGTAAAGGTATTGAAGCAACACAAAAGAAGATTAAGTTTCAGCGGTTGCTTTCAACTTGTAACATGTATATCTCATGGATATTGTCAACATAGAGTAACATAATAAGTGCAGTAAGCAAGTATGTAGGAATCAATGCACAGTTCACACAAGTGTTTGCTTCTTGAGGTGGAGAGAAATAGGTGAACTGACTCAACATTGAAAGTAAAAGAATGGTCCTCATAGAGGAAAAGCATCGATTGCTATATTTGTGCTAGAGCTTTGATTTTGAAAACATGAAACAATTTTGTCAACGGTAGTAATAAAGCATATGCATCATGTAAATTATATCTTATAAGTTGCAAGCCTCATGCATAGTGTACTAATAGTGCCCGCACCATGTCCTAATTAGCTTGGACTACCAGATCATCACAATGCACTGTTTTTACCAAGTGTCACAAAGGGGTACCTCTATGCCGCCTGTACGAAGGTCTAAGGAGAAAGCTCGCATTGGATTTCTCGCTATTGATTATTCTTCAACTTAGACATCCATACCGGGACAACATAGACAACAGATAATGGACTCCTCTTTTATGCATAAGCATGTAACAACAATTAATAATTTTCTCATTTGAGATTGAGGATATATGTCCAAAACTGAAACTTCCACCATGGATCATGGCTTTAGTTAGCGGCCCAATGTTCTTCTCTAACATATGCATGCTTAACCATATGGTGGTAGATCTCTCTTACTTCAGACAAGACGGACATGCATAGCAACTTACATGAAATTCAACAATGAATAGTTGATGGCGTCCCCAGTGAACATGGTTATCGCACAACAAGCAACTTAATAAGAGATAAAGTGCATAATTACATATTCAATACCACAATAGTTTTTAAGCTATTTGTCCCATGAGCTATATATTGCAAAGGTGAATGATGGAATTTTAAAGGTAGCACTCAAGCAATATACTTTGGAATGGCGGAAAATACCATGTAGTAGGTAGGTATGGTGGACACAAATGGCATAGTGGTTGGCTCAAGTATTTTGGATGCATGAGAAGTATTCCCTCTCGATACAAGGTTTAGGCTAGCAAGGTTTATTTGAAACAAACACAAGGATGAACCGGTGCAGCAAAACTCACATAAAAGACATATTGAAAACATTATAAGACTCTACACCATCTTCCTTGTTGTTCAAACTCAATACTAGAAATTATCTAGACCTTAGAGAAACCAAATATGCAAACCAAATTATAGCATGCTATATGTATTTCTTCATTAATGGGTGCAAAGCATATGATGCAAGAGCTTAATCATGAGCACAACAATTGCCAAGTATCACATTACCCAAGACATTTTTAGCAATTACTACATGTATCATTTTCAAATTCCAACCATATAACAATTTAACGAAGGAGAAACTTCGCCATGAATACTATGAGTAGAAACCAAGGACATACTTGTCCATATGCTACAGCGGAGCGTGTCTCTCTCCCATAAAGTGAATGCTAGGATCCATTTTATTCAAACAAAACAAAAAACAAAAACAAACCGACGCTCCAAGAAAAAGCACATAAGATGTGATGGAATAAAAATATAGTTTCAGGGGAGGAACCTGATAATGTTGTCGATGAAGAAGGGGATGCCTTGGGCATCCCCAAGCTTAGACGCTTGAGTCTTCTTGATATATGCAGGGGTGAACCACCGGGGCATCCCCAAGCTTAGAGCTTTCACTCTCCTTGATCATGTTGCATCATACTCCTCTCTTGATCCTTGAAAACTTCCTCCACACCAAACTCGAAACAACTCATTAGAGGGTTAGTGCATAATATAAATTGACATATTCAGAGGTGACACAATCATTCTTAACACTTCTGGACATTGCATAATGCTACTGGACATTAGTGGATCAAAGAAATTCATCCAACATAGCAAAAGAGGCAATGCGAAATAAAAGGCAGAATCTGTCAAAACAGAACAGTTCGTATTGACGAATTTTAAAATGGCAACAGACTTGCTCAGATGAAAATACTCAAATTGAATGAAAGTTGCGTACATATCTGAGGATCACTCACGTAAATTGGCATAATTTTCTGAGTTACCTACAAGGGGATTTTGCCCAGATTTGTGACAGCAAAGAAATCTGGAACTGCGCAGTAATCCAAATCTAGTACTTACTTTTCTATCAACGGCTTAACTTGGCACAACAAAACACAAAACTAAGATAAGGAGAGGTTGCTACAGTAGTAAACAACTTCCAAGACACAAAATAAAAACAAAGTACTGTAGGTAAAACATGGGTTGTCTCCCATAAGCGCTTTTCTTTAACGCCTTTCAGCTAGGCGCAGAAAGTGTGTATCAAGTATTATCGAAGGGTGGTGTGTCCTCAGCGGGGTGTGAATCGTTCTCAACTAGGCATAGTATATTTGATACATAAGTTTCAGCACCTCCCTTTTCATTAGTCTTAGGCGTGCTACTCTCATCAAACAAATTTTCAGGAACAAGCCAAGCATAGTTATTTTCTAGTGCATCATTCATAGCTAAGAGTTTACATGGTATTGGTGCTTTGATCTCCCCACCATCATCAATATTATTAGTGTATCTTATTCTATCCATGTCGATCTTTTCAAGGAGACTAACAAAATTAGTATGAGAACCAAGCATATTAAATTTAGCAAAGACCTTTCTAGCTTCTCTTGCTAGACCACCAAATTCTCTAAGAAGGGTTTCTAAAACAAAATCTTTCTTTTCCCCTTCTTCCATATCACCAAGTGTGAGAAACATGTGTTGGATTATAGGATTAAGATTAACAAATTTAGTCTCCAACAGGCGAACTAAATGCGCGGCAGCAATTTCATAAGTAGGCGCAAGGTCTACCAAGTGTCTATCTTCAAAATTTTCAATGGTACTAACATGATTGAAAAATTCTTCTATATTATTTCTCCCAACTATAGACCCACGTCCTACCGGTATGTCTTTTGTGGTAAAATTAAAAGGAAACATGATGAATCAAGTAAAGTAAATGCAAGTAAACTAATTTTTTTGTGTTTTTGATATAGCAAACAAGATAGCAAATAAAGTAAAACTAGCAACTAATTTTTTTGTATTTTGATTTAGTGCAGCAAACAAAGTAGTAAATAAAAATAAGCAAGACAAAAACAAAGTAAAGAGATTGAGAAGTGGAGACTCCCCTTGCAGCGTGTCTTGATCTCTCCGGCGACGGCGCCAGAAAAAGAGCTTGATGGCGTGTAACTCACACGTTCGTTGGGAACCCCAAGAGGAAGGTATGATGCGCACAGCAGCAAGTTTTCCCTCAGAAAGAAACCAAGGTTTATCGAACCAGGAGGAGCCAAGAAGCACGTTGAAGGTTGATGGCGGCGGGATGTAGTGCGGCGCAACACCAGAGATTCCGGCGCCAACGTGGAACCTGCACAACACAACCAAAGTACTTTGCCCCAACGAAACAGTGAGGTTGTCAATCTCACCGGCTTGCTGTAACAAAGGATTAACCGTATTGTGTGGAAGATGATTGTTTACAGAAAACAGTAGAACAAGTATTGCAGTAGATTGTATTTCAGTAAAGAGAATTGGACCGGGGTCCACAGTTCACTAGAGGTGTCTCTCCCATAAGATAAACAGCATGTTGGGTGAACAAATTACAGTTGGGCAATTGACAAATAAAGAGGGCATGACCATGCACATACATATCATGATGAGTATAGTGAGATTTAATTGGGCATTACGACAAAGTACATAGACCGCCATCCAACCGCATCTATGCCTAAAAAGTCCACCTTCAAAGTTATCGTCCTAACCCCTCCAAAGATATTAAGTTGCAAAGCAATGTACAATTGCATTAAGTATGGTGCGTAATGTAATCAACAACTACATCCTTAGACATAGCATCAATGTTTTATCCCTAGTGGCAACAGCACAACACAACCTTAGAACTTTCTGTCACCTGTCCTGTGTCAATGCGAGCATGAACCCACTATCGAGCATAAGTACTCCCTCTTGGAGTTACAAGCATCTACTTGGCCAGAGCATCTACTAGTAACGGAAAGCATGCAAGATCATAAACAACACGTAGATATAACTTTGATAATCAACATAACAAGTATTCTCTATTCATCGGATCCCAACAAACGCAACATATAGAATTACATATAGATGATCTTGATCATGTTAGGCAGCTCACAAGATCCGACAATGATAGCACAATGGGGAGAAGACAACCATCTAGCTACTGCTATGGACCCATAGTCCAGGGGTAGACTACTCACTCATCACTCCGGAGGCGACCATGGCGGTGTAGAGTCCTCCGGGAGATGATTCCCCTCTCCGGCAGGGTGCCGGAGGCGATCTCCTGGATCCCCCGAGATGGGATCGGCGGCGGCGGCGTCTCGCAATGTTTTCCGTATCGTGGCTCTCGATCGGGGGTTTCGTCACGGAGGCTATTTGTAGGCGGGAGGGCAGGTCAAGAGGCGGCACGGGGGGCCCACACCATAGGGCCGCGCGGCCAAGGGGGGGCCGCGCCGCCCTAGGGTTTGGCTCCCTCGTGGCCCCTCTTCGTCTCTCCTTCGGACTTCTGGAAGGTTCGTGGAAAAATAGGCCCCTGGGCTTTGATTTCGTCCAATTCCGAGAATATTTCGTTACTAGGATTTCTGAAACCAAAAACAGCAGAAAACAGCAACTGGCACTTCGGCATCTTGTTAATAGGTTAGTTCCAGAAAATGCACGAATATGACATAAAGTGTGCATAAAACATGTAGATAACATCAATAATGTGGCATGGATCATAAGAAATTATCGATACGTCGGAGACGTATCATCCTGCTACTTTTCAAAGATGCATGTCTGCTATTTTTCATGGTTTTTGTGAAAGTATTGTAGAGGTATTCATGGATGATTTTTCCGTCTATGGGAATTCTTTTGATAGTTGCTTGCGAAACCTTGATAAAGTTTTGCAGAGATGTGAAGAAACTAACCTTGTTCTTAATTGGGAGAAATGCCACTTTATGGTTAATGAAGGAATTGTATTGGGACATAAAGTTTCTGAGAGAGGTATTGAAGTTGATAGAGCTAAAGTTGAAGCAATTGAGAAGATGCCCTATCCGAGGGATGTTAAAGGTATTCGTAGCGTTCTTGGTCATGCTGGGTTTTATAGGAGGTTTATTAAAGATTTCTCCAAGATTTCAAAACCTCTTACTAATCTTCTTCAAAAAGACGTACCATTTGTTTTTGATGATGATTGTAAGGAAGCTTTTGAAACTCTTAAGAAAGCCTTAACAACTGCTCCTATAGTTGAACCTCCTGATTGGAATTTACCATTTGAAATTATGTGTGATGCTAGTGATTTTGCTGTAGGCGCTGTTCTTGGACAGCGAGTAGATAAAAAACTGAATGTTATTCATTATGCTAGTAAAACTCTTGATGCTGCTCAAAGAAATTATGCTACAACTGAAAAAGAATTATTAGCTGTAGTCTTTGCTTGTGATAAATTTAGATCTTATATTGTTGATTCAAAAGTTACTATTCATACTGATCATGCTGCAATTAGATACCTTATGACAAAGAAAGATGCTAAGCCGAGGCTTATTAGATGGGTACTTCTGTTGCAAGAATTTGATTTACATATTGTAGATAGGAAAGGTGCTGATAATCCTGTTGCTGATAATTTGTCTAGATTGGAAAATATTGCTAATGATCCTGTTCCTGTTAATGATAGTTTTCCAAATGAACAATTGGCTGTAATAAAGGTGAGCTCGCGAGACAGTCCTTGGTATGCTGATTATGCTAACTTTATTGTTTCCAAGTACTTGCCTCCAACCTTTTCAGCTCAGCAAAGGAGGAAATTCTTTTATGACTTGAGGTATTATTTCTGGGATGACCCACACTTATATAAAGAAGGAGTGGATGGTATTATGCGAAGATGTGTTCCCGAATATGAACAACAGGAGATATTGAGTAAATGTCATGGTAGTGCTTATGGAGGACATCACGCCGGAGAAAGAACCGCGCAAAAGGTTCTACAATCAGGTTTTTATTGGCCAACTCTCTTCAAGGATGCGAGAAAGTTTATTTTATCTTGTGATGAATGCCAAAGGGTTGGTAATATCTCTAGACGCAATGAAATGCCAATGAATTATACTCTTGTTATTGAACCGTTTGATTGTTGGGGATTTGACTTCATGGGACCTTTTCCGTCTTCGGAAGGTAACACTCACATACTTGTTGCTGTTGATTATGTTACTAAATGGGTGGAAGCTATACCTACAAAAAGTGCTGATGGTGAGACCTCTTTAAGAATGCTTTTAGATATTATTTTTCCTAGATTTGGAGTACCTAGATATATTATGACTGATGGAGGTTCTCATTTTATTCATGGAGGTTTTAGAAAAACTCTTGCTAAGTATGGTATTAATCATAGAATTGCTTCCGCTTATCATCCTCAAACTAGTGGTCAAGTAGAATTATCAAATAGAGAGATTAAATCTATTTTGGGAAAGACCGTTAATAAAACTAGAAAGAATTGGGCTAGTAAATTGAAGGATGCACTATGGGCTTATAGAACTGCTTATAAAAATCCCATGGGAATGTCACCTTATAAAATGGTTTATGGGAAAGCTTGTCATTTACCTTTAGAACTAGAGCACAAGGCTTATTGGGCTGTTAGAGAATTAAATAAAGATCCAAAACTTGCCGGTGATAAGAGGTTGTTGCAATTAAGTTCTCTAGATGAATGGAGAAGTGAAGCTTATGAAAATGCTAAACTCTTTAAAGAGAAAGTTAAAAAATGGCATGATAGGAGGATTATCAAAAGAGAATTTAATATTGGGGATAAAGTCCTATTGTATCGGTCTCGTCTCAGATTCTTTGCAGGAAATTACTCTCGAAATGGGAAGGACCGTATGTTGTCGAGGAGGTGTATCGTTCAGGAGCAATCAAAATTAGCTCTCTCCAAGGCAATGCTACGCAAGTGGTGAATGGACAAAGACTCAAGCATTATATCTCAGGTGATTCCTATAATGTTGATATTGATATTATTCAAGTGGAAACACCGGAAGCTTTCATCAAAGGGCAAATTGACAGTCCGCCAAAACTCGACTTTGAATAGGTAACAGTACTGGTAATGAAAAGTACGCAATTTACTTTCCGAATAATATTTTTGCTGTTTTTAGGAAATATGAAAAATTACGAGTTCGAAACGGAGTGGAAAGGACGCACGAGGGGGCGCCACCATAGGCCGGCGCGGCCAAGCCTGGGCCCGCGCCGCCCTATGGTTTGGCCGCCCCGTCGCCCCTTTCCGACTCTGGTTCGATCTGGTACTTTCCGTTTGTCGTGAAAATTTTTGCTATATAATCCCCCGGACCCCTGGAGGTCCGTATATCGTTTTCTCGACGTGTTTTGTTTCGAGTTGTTTCTGCCAGGATTTGCTTCGGATCTAGAGCCATCATGTCTTTGTCGGAAACTCCGAAGGACAGCTCCAGCAAGGATGTTGGCAACTTGTACATGGAGGAGCTGAGGATGCACCCCAAGGAGTTGCTGCTCGTTGAAGGAGAACTGCAGGTCAAGGATGTCCAGGGTCCTAAAGGAGAAGGAAGCCTGGAAGACAGGATGGAGAAGCTAGAACAAGAGGTTTTCAAATACAAGAAGATGGCTGAGCGTGAGGTGGATATCTTCCACAGGATTGTGTCTGAACTCATTGCTGAACATGAGAAGGAAACTGCAAAGCTTTGGAGCGACATCCTCTCACTTCACGACACCACCAACAAGCTCCAAGCACAACTCTATGATTTTCAGAATCAGAACTGTGAGTATGAAAACAGGTTTAAATACATAAGCCGTGCTGCTAGTTTCAGGATCCCCGAGACCAAGATGTCGTTTCTTGATGGAGAGCCTCTTCCTTGGAAGTTTGATGACGGGAATTCATCACCACCATCTCCGCAGGAGTAATTCATCATCGGTATTGGCATCCCCTTGGTTTGTTCCAAGCTTGGGGGAGTGCCGCGGTATCACATTATCACTACCTTTTACTTTTATTGTCAAGTAGTGTCATATCATGAGTAGGGAAGTTATCATATAAGATGGGTTGTAGTTGGAAGTGTCTCTCCTTTAGTTGGTTATCTATGTATCCCTTGGTGTGAGTTATCATTATGGAATATTAATAAGAAGTTTTATCATTTACATATTGCACATCTTATTCTAGTTTGCAATCTTTATCATATGATTTACCTTGTTGTTAGTATTGGTATCACTTTGGGAGCATTGAATAAATCTATTTGGTTTTGGCAAACTTAGCATTGGTCAATAGCAACAACACTTTGAGGTTTAAGTAGAAAAGAGAAATACATGTAGATGTTTCATTGTCTTTCTTGTTAGCTCATAGCTTACTATTCTGAAGTTAAGATTGTTTGTGCTTACAAGGAAGATGCATGATTGTTTCTATCATATGTATATTTGTTTGTTTCCCTCGACTCTTATGCTTGCTAATTAACCTTGCTAGCCAAAGACCTGTACTGAGAGGGAATACTTCTCGTGCATCCAAACCTTAACCCAAACCTATGTCATTTGTGTCCACCATACCTACCTACTACATGGTATTTTCTGCCATCCCAAGTAAATACTTCATGTGCTACCTTTAAACAATTCAAAACTTAGTATCTCTTATTTGTGTCAATGTTTCATAGCTCATGAAGAAGTATGTGGTGTTTTATCTTTCAATCTTGTTGGGCAACTTCCACCAATTGACTAGTGGCTTCATCTGCTTATCCAATAATTTTGCAAAAAGAGCTGGCAATGGGATTCCCAGTCCCAAATTAATTAAACTAAATAGACACTCCTCCATGGTATGTGATTGATGGACGACACCCGAAGGTTTCGGTTAGCCATGGCTTGTGTAAGCAAAGGTTGGGGGGAGTGTCATCATCATAATAAAGCTAAAATAAAAAGGCACTCCTTCATGGTATGAGATTGTTGGCAGGCACCCGAGGATTCGGTTAGCCATGGTTTGTGAAAGAAAGGTTGGAAGGAGTGCCACACAAAATGAAAATAATATGGGAGCCGCTCTTAGGAGGTTGTCTGGCAAGGGGGTTAGAGTACCCGCTACCAGTCGTTGACAACAACAAACACCTCTCAAAATGTTACTTTTATTCTCTTTATATGATTGCAAAACTGAAAAAGCTCTAGCACATGATTTAATCCCTGCTTCCCTCTGCGAAGGGCCTGTCTTTTACTTTATGTTGAGTCAGTAAACCTATTTCCCTCCATCTCAAGCAAGCATTTGAGTAGTTGTGATCAAACCATTATATTGTGATTTGCTTCATCATGTCTCTTATTCTTCCTTGTTTAGTACAAGTTTTATCTGAATGAATATAGCTTTGCACGTTATCAATGATTATGAAGAGACCATTATGATTGAGTATGCAAGTTGTGCCTTATAAACTTTAACATGAGAGCGCTGCTCAATGAGATAAATATAATCTGTTAATTGTTCTCTGACCAAGAACGAAGTTTGCCATCACCAATTATGATTTCTTATGCACCTTTACTTGTGATTACCTTATACTTGTTTCAAGTTGAGTTATGAGAGGTTGTTTACTATAATGTCCTGTGTGAATGAATATGATGCTTCTTGTCCGTATTTTATTTATCGACTCTTCACTCCATAAACATGTGGTCCTGTCTATCGAGCTCAGTTTCGCTTGGGGACAAGCGAAGTCTAAGCTTGGGGGAGTTGATACGTCCAATTTGCATCACTATTTTATATCATAATTTGCTGTTATTCATTGATATATTTCATATTGGGACACAATACTTATGTTATTTCATCTATTTTGCATGTTTCATCATTATTGGAGGACCAAGCACCGAGCCGAGGATTCTGCTGGAAAAAGCACCGTCGAACGCAATATTTCGGAAGATCAACTGTGGAAGGAAATTATACCAAAAATCCTATTTTTCAAGATGACGAAGGAAGCCAGAAGGAGGGGCCAGGAGGACCCAGGGTGGGCCCACACCCTAGGGCGGCGCGGCCCATGCCCTGGCCGCGCCGCCATGTGGTTTGGGGGGCCCACGACCCCTTTCGCCTCCTTTTCTTCGCGAAACCCTTCGTCCCGAAGACCTAAGCCACAGAGGGTACCTCGCGAAGAGTTACAGCCGCCTCTGCGGGGCGGAGAACACCAGAGAGAAAAGAGCTCTCCGGCGGGCAGGAATCCGCCGGGGAAATTCCCTCCGGAGGGGAAATCGACGCCATCGTCACCGTCATCGAGCTGGACATCATCTCCATCACCATCATCATCATCTCCACCATCATCACCGCCATCTCCTCCGCAGCACCTCATCACCGCCGTAGCAATTTGGGTTTGATCTTGATTGTTTGATAGGGGAAACTCTCCCGGTATCTATTCATACTTGTTGTTGATGCTATTGAGTGAAACCATTGAACCAAGTTTATGTTCAGATTGTTATTCATCATCATATCACCTCTGATCATGTTCCATATGATGTCTCGTGAGTAGTTCGTTTAGTTCTTGAGGACATGGGTGAAGTCTAAATGTTAGTAGTGAACTATGGTTGAGTAATATTCAATGGTGTGATATTTAAGTTGTGGTGTTATTCTTCTAGTGGTGTCATGTGAACGTCGACTACATGACACTTCACCATTTATGGGCCTAGGGGAATGCATCTTGTATTCGTTTGCTAATTGTGGGGTTGCCGGAGTGACAGAAACCTAAACCCCCATTGGTATATCGATGCAGGAGGGATCGCAGGATCTCAGAGTTTAAGGCTGTGGTTAGATTTATTCTTAATTACTTTCTTGTAGTTGCGGATGCTTGCAAGGGGTATAATCACAAGTATGTATTAGTCCTAGGAAGGGCGGTACATTAGCATAGGTTCACCCACACAACACTTATCATAACAATGAAGATTATTTAGCCGTATGTAGCGAAAGCACTAGACTAAAATCCCGTGTGTCCTCGAGAACGTTTGGTCATTATAAGTAAACAAACCGGCTTGTCCTTTGTGCTAAAAAGGATTGGGCCACTCGCTGCAATTATTACTCTCGCACTTTACTTACTCGTACTTTATTCAACTGTTACATCAAAACCCCCTGAATACTTGTCTGTGAGCATTTACAGTGAATCCTTCATCGAAACTGCTTGTCAACACCTTCTGCTCCTCGTTGGGATCGACATTCTTACTTATCGAAGATACTACGATACACCCCCTATACTTGTGGGTCATCAATGAACACATGAAATAGTGAGATCAATGTCTTACTTAAATTAAAACTAGGGTTTCTAAATTATGGTACAACTCCTAAAATGATAATTGATAATAGAGGTGTGGTAACTAATTACTTTGAATCATAATTAGTAATGGTTTGGCATTTTATTAATCTTCCACAAGAATTAATAATTAGGGTAACTCCTATTTTGGTTTAATTAAGTACCAGTGGTTTAATAATTGTTATTAGGGTTTAAAATAATTAACTTGTTAACTAAATATGTTTAATTAAATAAGTTTTGAATTACCAAAATACATTGGCTTTTAATATTTTCTTGAGTTATTAGCTCATTGTTGTCCATTATGCCAAACTAGTGTAAACAAGAAACAAAAAGATGCAATTGCAGGATCTAAAGGAAATAGCTTTGAGCACAAACACAATGGCGCCAGAAAAGTACTTTACCTGGAACCGAAGTATGAGTGCCTTTTTACCTTTCCTCCCCGGCAACGGCGCCAGAAAAAGTGCTTGATGTCTACGTTCCCCCTCCTTTCCTGTAGACAGTGTTGGGCCTCCAAGAGCAGAGGTTTGTAGAACAGCAGCAAGTTTTCCCTTAAGTGGATCACCCAAGGTTTATCGAACTCAGGGAGGAAGAGGTCAAAGATATCCCTCTCATGCAACCCTGCAACCACAAAGCAAGAAGTCTCTTGTGTCCCCAACACACCTAATAGGTGCACTAGTTCGGCGAAGAGATAGTGAAATACAGGTGGTATGAATAAGTATGAGCAGTAGCAACGGTGCCGGGAAGAATAGCTTGCTGGCGTGTAGTTGATGGTGGTAGTATTGCAGCAGTAGTAACGCAGTGAAACAGTAAACAAGCAGTAGTAACGCAGCAGTATTTAGGAACAAGGCCTAGGGATTAGACTTTCACTAGTGGACACTCTCAACATTGACCACATAACAGAATAGATAAATGCATACTCTACACTTTTGTTGGATGATGAACGCATTGCGTAGGATTACACGAACCCTCAATGCCGGAGTTAACAAGCTCCACAATTTGTTCATATTTAAGTAACCTTATAGTGTAAGATAGATCAAAAGACTAAACCAAGTACTAACATAGCATGCACACTGTCACCTTCATGCATATGTAGGAGGAATAGATCACATCAATATTATCATAGCAATAGTTAACTTCACAATCTACAAGAGATCATGATCATAGCATAAACCAAGTACTAACACGGTGCACACACTGTCACCTTTACACACGTGCAGGAGGAATAGGACTACTTTAATAACATTGCTAGAGTAGCACATAGATGAATAGTGATACAAAACTCATATGAATCTCAATCATGTAAAGCAGCTCATGAGATTATTGTATTGAGGTACATGGAAGAGAGATGAACCACATAGCTACCGGTACAGCCCCGAGCCTCGATGGAGAACTACTCCCTCCTCATGGGAGCAGCAGCGGTGATGAAGATGGCGGTGGAGATGGCAGCGGTGTCGATGGAGAAGCCTTCCGGGGCACTTCCCCGCTCCGGCAGGGTGCCGGAACAGAGACTCCTGTCCCCAGATCTTGGCCTCGCGATGGCGGCGGCTCTGGAAGGTTTTCCGTATCGTGGTTTTTCGCATCAGGGTTTTCGATCCAGGGGCTTTATATAGGCGAAGAGGCGGCGCAGGAGGGTCGAAGAGGCGGTGGCACCATAGGCTGGCGCGGCCAGGGCCCAGGCCGCGCCACCCTATCATCTGGGGCCCACAGGGCCCCCCTCTGGCGGCTCTCGGGTGTTCTGGATGCTTCCGGTGAAAATAGGAACCTGGGTCTTGATTTCGTCCGATTCCGAGAATATTTCGTTACTAGGATTTCTGAAACCAAAAACAGCAGAAAACAGGAACTGGCACTTCGGCATCTTGTTAATAGGTTAGTTCCAGAAAATGCACGAATATGACATAAAGTGTGCATAAAACATGTAGATAACATCAATAATGTGGCATGGAACATAAGAAATTATCGATACGTCGAGACGTATCAGCATCCCCAAGCTTAGTTCTGCTCGTCCCGAGCAGGTAAAACGATAACAAAGATAATTTCTGGAGTGACATGCCATCATAAACTTGATCATACTATTTGTAAAGCATATGTAGTGAATGCAGCGATCAAAACAATGTATATGACATGAGTAAACAACTGAATCATATAGCAAAGACTTTTCATGAATAGCACTTCAAGACAAGCATCAATAAGTCTTGCATAAGAGTTAACTCATAAAGCAATAATTCAAAGTAAAGGCATTGAAGCAACACAAAAGAAGATTAAGTTTCAGCGGTTGCTTTCAACTTGTAACATGTATATCTCATGGATAATTGTCAACATAGAGTAATATAACAAGTGCAATATGCAAATATGTAGGAATCAATGCACAGTTCACACAAGTGTTTGCTTCTTGAGGTAGAGAGAAATAGGTGAACTGACTAAACAATGAAAGTAAAAGAATGGTCCTCATAGAGGAAAAGCATCGATTGCTATATTTGTGCTAGAGCTTTGATTTTGAAAACATGAAACAATTTTGTCAACGGTAGTAATAAAGCATATGTATCATGTAAATTATATCTTACAAGTTGCAAGCCTCATGCATAGTGTACTAATAGTGCCCGCACCTTGTCCTAATTAGCTTGGACTACCGGATCATCACAATGCATTGTTTTTACCAAGTGTCACAAAGGGGTACCTCTATGTCGCCTGTACAAAGGTCTAAGGAGAAAGCTCGCATTGGATTTCTTGCTATTGATTATTCTTCAACTTAGACATCCATACCGGGACAACATAGACAACAGATAATGGACTCCTCTTTTATGCATAAGCATGTAACAACAATTAATAATTTTCTCATTTGAGATTTGAGGATTGTTGTCCAAAACTGAAACTTCCACCATGGATCATGGCTTTAGTTAGCGGCCCAATGTTCTTCTCTAACATATGCATGCTCCAACCACAAGGTGGTAGATCGCTCTTACTTCAAACAAGACGGACATGCATAGCAACTCACATGATATTCAACAATGAATAGTTGATGGCGTCCCCAGTAAACATGGTTATCGCACAACAAGCAACTTAATAAGAGATAAAGTGCATAATTACATATTCAATACCACAATAGTTTTTAAGCTATTTGTCCCATGAGCTATATATTGCAAAGGTGAAGAATGGAATTTTAAAGGTAGCACTCAAGCAATTTACTTTGGAATGGCGGAAAATACCATGTAGTATAGGTAGGTATGGTGGACACAAATGGCATAGTGGTTGGCTCAAGTATTTTGGATGCATGAGAAGTATTCCCTCTCGATACAAGGTTTAGGCTAGCAAGGCTTATTTGAAACAAACACAAGGATGAACCGGTGCAGCAAAACTCACATAAAAGACATATTGAAAACATTATAAGACTCTACACCGTCTTCCTTGTTGTTCAAACTCAATACTAGAAATTATCTAGACCTTAGAGAAACCAAATATGCAAACCAAATTTTAGCATGCTCTATGTATTTCTTCATTAATGGGTGCAAAGCATATGATGCAAGAGCTTAAACATGAGCACAACAATTGCCAAGTATCACATTATCCAAGACATCATAGCAATTACTACATGTATCATTTTCCAATTCCAACCATATAACAATTTAACGAAGAGGAAACTTCGCCATGAATATTATGAGCTAAGAACACATGTGTTCATACGAACCAGCGGAGCGTGTCTCTCTCCCACACAAGCATGATGTAATCCAATTTATTCAAACACAAATAAAAACAAAAGCAAACAGACGCTCCAAGTAAAGTACATAAGATGTGACCGAATAAAAATATAGTTTCAAGGGAGGAACCTGATAAATTTGTCGATGAAGAAGGGGATGCCTTGGGCATCCCCAAGCTTAGACGCTTGAGTCTTCTTGATATATGCAGGGGCGAACCACCGGGGCATCCCCAAGCTTAGACTTTTCACTCTTCTTGATCATAGTATATCATCCTCCTCTCTTGACCCTTGAAAACTTCCTCCACACCAAACTCGAAACAACTCATTAGAGGGTTAGTGCACAATAAAAATTAACATGTTCAGAGGTGACACAATCATTCTTAACACTTCTGGACATTGCATAAAGCTACTGGACATTAATGGATCAAAGAAATTCATCCAACATAGCAAAAGAGGCAATGCGAAATAAAAGGCAGAATCTGTCAAAACAGAACAGTTCGTATTGACGAATTTTAAAATGGCACCAGACTTGCTCAGATGAAAATGGTCAAATGGAATGAAAGTTGCGTACATATCTGAGGATCACTCACGTAAATTGGCATAATTTTCTGAGTTACCTACAGAGAATTAGGCCCAGATTCGTGACAGCAAGAAAACAGTTTCTGCGCAGTAATCCAAATCTAGTATTGACTTTACTATCAAAGACTTTACTTGGCACAACAAAACACAAAACTAAGATAAGGAGAGGTTGCTACAGTAGTAAACAACTTCCAAGACACAAATATAAAACAAAGTACTGTAGCAAAATAACACATGGGTTATCTCCCAAGAAGTTCTTTCTTTATAGCCATTAAGATGGGCTCAGCAGTTTTAATGATGCACTCATAAGAAATAGTAGTTGAAGCGAAAGAGAGCATCCAGAGGCAAATTCAAAACACATTTAAGTCTAACATGCTTCCTATGCATAGGAATCTTGTAAATAAACAAGTTCATGAAAAGCAAAGTAACAAGCATAGGAAGATAAAACAAGTATAGTTTCAAAAATTTCAGCACATAGAGAGGTGTTTTAGTAACATGAAAATTTCTACAACCATATTTTCCTCTCTCATAATAACTTTCAGTAACAACATGAGCAAACTCAACAATATAACTATCACATAAAGCATTCTTATCATGAATCTCATGCATAAAATTATTACTACTCCCAACATAAGCATAGTTATTCTTATTAATTGTAGTAGGAGCAAATTCAACAAAGTAGCTATCATTATTATTCTCATCAAGTGTAGGAGGCATAGTATTATCATCATAAAAATTACTCTCCATAGTAGGCGGCACTAAAAGACCAATATCATTATAATCATCATAAATAGGAGGCAAAGTATCATCAAAGAAAATTTTCTCCTCAATGCTTGGGGGACTAAAAAGATCATGAAAACCAACTTCCCCAAGCTTAGAACTTTCTATATTATTATCAACAATGGTGTTCAAAGCGTTCATACTAATATTACTACCAGCATGCAAATAAGATTCCATAGGTTTTTTAATTTTCGCATCAAACAATCCATGTTTTAAATCAGGAAATAGAATAAGAAGCTCATTGTTGTCCATTATGCCAAACTAGTGTAAACAAGAAACAAAAAGATGCAATTGCAGGATCTAAAGGAAATAGCTTTGAGCACAAACACAATGGCGCCAGAAAAGTACTTTACCTGGAACCGAAGTATGAGTGCCTTTTTACCTTTCCTCCCCGGCAACGGCGCCAGAAAAAGTGCTTGATGTCTACGTTCCCCCTCCTTTCCTGTAGACAGTGTTGGGCCTCCAAGAGCAGAGGTTTGTAGAACAGCAGCAAGTTTTCCCTTAAGTGGATCACCCAAGGTTTATCGAACTCAGGGAGGAAGAGGTCAAAGATATCCCTCTCATGCAACCCTGCAACCACAAAGCAAGAAGTCTCTTGTGTCCCCAACACACCTAATAGGTGCACTAGTTCGGCGAAGAGATAGTGAAATACAGGTGGTATGGATAAGTATGAGCAGTAGCAACGGTGCCAGAAAATAGCTTGCTGGCGTGTAGTTGATGGTGGTAGTATTGCAGCAGTAGTAACGCAGTGAAACAGTAAACAAGCAGTAGTAACGCAGCAGTATTTAGGAACAAGGCCTAGGGATTAGACTTTCACTAGTGGACACTCTCAACATTGATCACATAACAGAATAGATAAATGCATACTCTACACTTTTGTTGGATGATGAACGCATTGCGTAGGATTACACGAACCCTCAATGCCGGAGTTAACAAGCTCCACAATTTGTTCATATTTAAGTAACCTTATAGTGTAAGATAGATCAAAAGACTAAACCAAGTACTAACATAGCATGCACACTGTCACCTTCATGCATATGTAGGAGGAATAGATCACATCAATATTATCATAGCAATAGTTAACTTCACAATCTACAAGAGATCATGATCATAGCATAAACCAAGTACTAACATGGTGCACACACTGTCACCTTTACACACGTGCAGGAGGAATAGGACTACTTTAATAACATTGCTAGAGTAGCACATAGATGAATAGTGATACAAAACTCATATGAATCTCAATCATGTAAAGCAGCTCATGAGATTATTGTATTGAGGTACATGGAAGAGAGATGAACCACATAGCTACCGGTACAGCCCCGAGCCTCGATGGAGAACTACTCCCTCCTCATGGGAGCAGCAGCGGTGATGAAGATGGCGGTGGAGATGGCAGCGGTGTCGATGGAGAAGCCTTCCGGGGGCACTTCCCCGCTCCGGCAGGGTGCCGGAACAGAGACTCCTGTCCCCCAGATCTTGGCCTCGCGATGGCGGCGGCTCTGGAAGGTTTTCCGTATCGTGGTTTTTCGCATCAGGGTTTTCGATCCAGGGGCTTTATATAGGCGAAGAGGCGGCGCAGGAGGGTCGAAGAGGCGGTGGCACCATAGGCTGGCGCGGCCAGGGCCCAGGCCGCGCCACCCTATCATCTGGGGCCCACAGGGCCCCCCTCTGGCGGCTCTCGGGTGTTCTGGATGCTTCCGGTGAAAATAGGAACCTGGGTCTTGATTTCGTCCGATTCCGAGAATATTTCGTTACTAGGATTTCTGAAACCAAAAACAGCAGAAAACAGGAACTGGCACTTCGGCATCTTGTTAATAGGTTAGTTCCAGAAAATGCACGAATATGACATAAAGTGTGCATAAAACATGTAGATAACATCAATAATGTGGCATGGAACATAAGAAATTATCGATACGTCGGAGACGTATCAAACGACGACAATCTTCACTTTTCTGCGGGATACCGATCAAAGGGAACGGTCGATTGGCGGCGATTGAGACCTCCTCTCCTCGATTCCTTCCACGAGGATGCTCCCTGAGACACGGTGCTTCTCCTCGACTACGCGGTGGACTCCGGGGTGGCTTCTATCGACGGCTAGCCGGAGAACTGGCTGGCCATGGCGGTGGTTCCAGTGAGAGATAGAGAGCGATTGAGATAGAATGGATGGGCGGCGAAGAACAAGGATTACACGGTGATGATCTCCAACTATTTATAGGCCGAGGGGAGCTCTGAGGCCTCGACACGACGACGGCGACGGTCAGGAGGTGGCGGTCTCTGGAAGATTTAGTCAGGCGAAGATCTTTTCTTCCGCGGATAGACTCGGACGCGAGAGAGATTGGGCGTGCTTCTGAGAGGTATGGCTACGTCCGGGCAAGCTTATCGGCGAGGAGGTCGTGGCCTACTGGCGTCGCAGTGCTGTCGACGCCGTAGAGGAAGACGACGACGACGAATCTCCATTGCACGATTTTTAAAGCAGCGAAACGGTAAGTGGTTTGGGCTGGCTTCACTCGTGGGCTGGGCTGCTCCTGGGCCTAAGCTTTGGGCTGCTGCGGCCTGCTTCGGTGGACAGGTAAAGCTTTCCCTCTCTTTTTCCTTTATAAATTTTCTGTTTTTATTTTCTGGTTTGAATTTACTATTTGATTTTAAATTTGAACTCTGTCTTATTTTGCAGGTCCTAAATTATTTGAATATCAAAACAATTTGATAGCCATGCTCCCTGCATAATGTTGTTGTTTAAACAAGCATTGCAATCTTGGTTATATTTTATGATATTTGAGTAGAGTAGAAATGGGTTTAAGTATTTACCTCAATTCTCTTTTATTTAGAAACCAAATTATTTAAATGGTTTGGAATTTGATAACATGTGACTGGTGAAAATATTATTAGGTTTAACTAGTGTTCTTAACAATAGTGAGGTTCACATAGATTTTAATTAAGGTTAGAGTTTCATATAATTGGTAATGAGGTTGGAATTGTGTTATGATTGTATGTGAAGAATTATTTCTAGGGTTTAAGAAAATGGTTGAACATTTTATGTTTGTTAATCTTGGTTAGCAAATTTCTAACTTGAATCATTTAAAATGGATCCAAAGCTCATTATGGTTAACTCACTAGTTAAGGTGTTGGTTTAATTATGACACAATATTCCATTTGGGCAACTAAACAAGGTGATTGGAAATCAAATTGGAATTGGTTATTGGTTTCACTCTACTCACCAAATGGAATCTAGTCTTTAGGTATATATGGCTTGGTTTATACTTGCGATCTAAGATACACAAGTGGGGACATAATATTTTATGTGGTGTGAATTTTACTTGAAAGGTTTAGGGTCTTGCATAAGCTTCACTAAATTGAAGTGTAAATAGTCATGAGATATGGCAGGGTTCTACTTATAATCCAAAGTGTTACTTGGATTGAAATTCAAATGTGGTCTAGGGTTTTAGTAGTGATCACCCAAGTGATACACAACTAGGATTAGGTATGAGCATAAGCTTGGTTATGTTTAATTGGCTAGGGTCATCCTCCTCACTTAGGTAGAATTATTGTATCAAGGCAATGCTAGGTTTGTCTCAAGTGTTTGGATAAGCAAGGTTTAAATACCATATCAATACTACACAAGACATGAGTATTGGTCTGGATTAACTACTATTGATATATTTATCATTTCATGTGATAGATTAGATCTATGGATCACATATATATGTTTAACTTATCATCTCAATTTATAAAGTAAAATCATGCATTAGACATGATCCACTTATTCCTCACTAATCTCTCTTCTTTAATACTTCTTTCAACACACTCAATTAGATTCTTAGGGTTTATGATCATCACCCAATTTGTAATGGTCAAAGTATTGGCCTCATAATAATTCATTAGTAAATCATGGTTCTCTATCCAAGATCAAGTATAAGTCCATATACTTGAGTATACCTCTTTAGGTTGAGCTCTACTGAATAGGTAGGGTTCCCCTAGGGTTTATGATCATTACCAAGTTGTAATGATCACAACACTTGTCTCTCTATAATTACTAGATATAGTTTCTTACTAAGTCAATTAGAGTTTAGTACTTGACTTATATTTATTATAACATTGGTTAGTATCAACAATTACCTCCCTTGGACAAGGTTTAAATATTTAGTTAGGTTCTAGTGAATGCATAATATAAGCATATGAATAGTTCTCTCTTTTCTCTAGGTTTAATGATATGAGTTGGAAAACAAGGTTGGAATGGTCAAGGTTTAATGAAGAATGAATATGGATGTTCTTGTCATGGATTCCAGTATTGTAGTGGAAAAGATATACCATGTGACTAATGGTAGGAACATTTATTTAGTAGAAAGCATGTATAAGATAAGTATAGAATAGTTTCTTAATTAATTGTGTTCCTTGATTTAGGATTGAATAATTATTCATGTGTTGTTGTAAGAGATGTCATGTGGATATCCTTTTATATAAGATCTTGTAGTTGATCCTTACTTAAGGTGTTGTTTGTTATAAAACTAATTCTATTTGATCTAGCCCATAGATCAAATCATCTCTACCCAAAACAAGGTTTTAGCAAAGATCACAGTGAAGTTTATAGCGCTTGACTTGATGATCTACTTCAATTCCAGCAAGTCAAGTGAAACTTCAGTTACTGTGGTAAGTTTTATTTGAAGCGCGAAAATTCCCCGGATTTTCTATGCATGAATGCAATGCACACTTTGGTGTTCTCTCATTTTATAGCCTCTAAACCTGGGATATTACATGCTACATGTTGTGGTTGCTGGGATCCTATGAATATTGTATACTATGTTGAGGTCGATTATATATTCTTGTCATATGTTATTTGTGATGTTGCATGCTCTCCGTTGCTAGTAGATACTCTGGCCAAGTAGATGCTTGTGACTCCAAGAGGGGGTATTTATGCTCGATAGTAGGTTCATGCCTCTAGTTTTCTAGAAGAGTGACAATAACTTCTAAGATTGTAGATGTGTTGTTGCTACTAGGGAGAAAACAACAATGTTTTATCCGAGGGTAATTCTGTTGTTTACTTTACACACATTGCTTAATGCGATAATCTATTGCTTGCAACTTAATACTGGAAGGGGTTCGGACGATAACCGAAAGGTGGATTATTAGTCATAGACGCAGTTGGATTACGGTCTATGTATTATGTTGTAATGCCCAAACGAATCTCACAGTAATCATCTTGTCATGTATGGTCGATATTCTGTCAATTGCCCAGTTATAATTTGTTCACCCAGGATGTTATTTATCTTTATGGAGAGACACCTCTAGTGAACTGTGGACCCCGTTCCTTTCCTTACACTCATAAATTCAACCACTGCAATCCTGTTCTATTTACTTTTGCAATCATGTTCTCTTTAATTACTGCAAACATCTCTTTCCACTCGATATGTCTAATCCTTTGTGTTCAGCAAACCGGTGAGATTGACAACCTCACTGTAATTTGGGGCAAAGTACTTTGGTTGTGTTGTGCGCAGGTTCCACGTTGTTGCTGACGCTAGTAGTGCGCCCTGCCACTAGTCAGCTAGCAACACCTTCAGAAGTCACGCCTTTCTCATACTGGTCGATTAAACCTTGGTTTCTTACTGCGGGAAAACTTGCTGCTATGGTCATCACACCTTCCTCTTGGGTTTTCCCAACCGCTTCCACAACAACCGCCACCAAGATTGTCTGGCGCCATCACCGGAGCACCATCAATATTCTCTTTGATGCTTTAATTGGGTTCACTTGGCACATGCTTACACCATGTTATGACTACAAACCAGTCACCTCAAGCCTCTATGATCATTTGTTTTTTGACTTGTAATATCACTTTATGCTTTGATTAATAATGTTTTGTCGCTATGCATGATTATGGCCATTATTGCTCTCTTAGTTGGTCGCTCCCAGTCTTTTGCTAACCTTCACCTGTACTGAGTATGAGCTCTACTCGTGCATCCAACTCCCAAAAACCAAAGTTTCCAATTGTGTCCACCATACCTACCTATATGTGGTATTTCACCTCCACTCCAAAGTAAATTGCTTGTGTGCTACCTTTAAACCTTCAAAAACTATTACACGTTTTATGTTCATGTTTTAGCTCCTGAGGAAGTGTTGAATGCTTTATTATATCTTTCATGTTTATTTTGGCTTCACACCTTGACTATCATGCATAATGTGCTAGTCCCTAATATTTCAAAAAGAGCAGGCAAGTGGGTGCCCAACCCACTAAAATATAAAATGAACCAATAATTAAAATCTCCTAACACTATGTACTATAGAAATCATGAACTTAGCTTGTTCAAACAAAGGAGAAGAGGAACTTTATTGTTCTCTCTATGGGAGCTGCTCTTGAAGCCATTAAACATGAAAGGATAATAGATCATTTGATGCCATTCGTTGACATAGACATACATACCTCTCAAAATATATTTTCAACACCTCTATTTTATTCAAAATAAAAAGCTCTAGCACACGAGTAATCTTGCTTCCCTCTGTGCAGGGCCTTTCTTTTACTTTTATGTTGAGTCTTCATGTTCTAAGTTTATGCACCAATTAAGAGAGCATTGTTGTCATTCTGAGTATAATGTGCATAGTCCCAAAATTTATTATTGATTGATTCATGATTATGTTATTGCTTGTTCTCAAATTATTTGTATCTAGTCACCCTTTGAACTCTAAAGGTGTCCTGGCATTAAAGTTTTGCTATTCCATAAAGGACAATCTGAATACCACTTTTCTATGTTTTCTCTATGCTAAAAAACAAATAGTTGCTTTCAGTGCATTATTATTCATGATCTTTTGTTTGAGTTACTTCTCAGGTTGTAACATAGTTGCTAAGTT
Source organism: Lolium perenne (assembly GCF_019359855.2). Classification (NCBI taxonomy): domain Eukaryota; kingdom Viridiplantae; phylum Streptophyta; class Magnoliopsida; order Poales; family Poaceae; genus Lolium; species Lolium perenne. The sequence continues at coordinate 106,813,779 of NC_067246.2, read as the reverse complement.
CTATTGTTAGAATTAGATCTATCATGCCTATGTTTAGAGTACTTTGATCCCAGCTCACAATGCTTTTACAATAACTTGATCAAGATTGTGTTGGCTGCATGTCACCTCAAAATTTTTTTTTGTTATCACTTACCTACTCGAGGACGAGCATGCGTTAAGCTTGGGGATGCTGATACGTTGCAAACGTATCTATAATTTTTGATGCTCCATGCTTGTTTTACACCAATTTCTATATGTTTTGTTTACACTTCGTGTCACTTTTATGCATTTTTTGGAACTAACCTATTGACAAGATGCCACAGTACCAGTTCCCGTTTTCTGCTGTTTTTGTATTTCAGAAAAGTTGTACAGGAAATATTCTCGGAATTGGACGAAACGAAAGCCGCAGTTCCTATTTTACTGTAACAAAGACGGAGTCCAGAGGGGAGACGGAAAAGTGTCAGCAGGCGGCCACACCATGCCTATGCACGGGCCACCCCGGTCGCGCCTATGGGTGGTGTGGGCCCCTCAGGCACCCACCGACCTCGCCCTTCCGCCTATATATTCATCTGTTCGAGAAGAACCTAAATACCCGAGCCTCCATCCACGAAAAGTTTCATCGCCACCGCCATCGTCGACCCTAGCTCGGGATGGTTCTGAAGCTCTTCCCGGCACCCTGCCGGAGAGGGAGATCATCACCGGAGGCATCTACATCACCATGCCCGCCTCCGAAGTGATGCGTGAGTAGTTCATCTATGGACTACGGGTCCATAGCAGTAGCTAGATGGTTGTCTTCTCCACTTTATGCTTCATGTTTAGATCTTGTGAGCTGCCTATCATGATCAAGATCATCTTTATGTAATGCTACATGTTGTGTTTGCTGGGATCCGATGAATATTGAATACTATGGTTGAGATTGATTATAGACTTGTTATATATTATTTGTGATCTTGCATGCTCTTTGTTGCCAGTAGATACTCTGGACAAGTATGTGCTTGTGACTCCAAGAGGGAGTATTTATGCTCGATAGTGGGTTCATGCCTCTAGTAATCTGGGAGAGTGACAATAACCTATTAGGTTGTAGATGTGTTGTTGCTACTAGGGAGAAAACAACAATGCTTATCCAAGAATAATTCTATTGTTTACTTCAGACAATTTACTTAATGCAATAATCTGTTGCTTGCAATTAATACTGAAAGGGGTGCGGATGCTAACCAGAAGGTGGATTATTAGTCATAGAAGCAATTGGATTACGGTTTATAAATCTTATTGTAATGCCCAAATGAATCTCATAGTAATCATCTTGTCATGTATGGTCTTTATTATGTCAATTGCCCAGTTATAATTTGTTAACGCAACATGTTATTTATCTTTATGTAGAGACACCTCTAGTGAACTATGGACCCCGGTTCTTTATTTTACACTGCAAATACATGTTTTGTTTACTTACTGCAAGCATGTTCTCTTTATTTCACTCCAAACAAACATCTCTTTCCACACTATATGTTTAATCCTTTGTTTTCCGCAAAACCGATGAGATTGACAACTTCAGTGTAAGTTGGGGCAAAGTATTTTGGTTGTGTTGTGTGCAGGTTCCACGTTCTTGCTGACACCGGTAGAGTGCCCTGCTAAAGTCAGCTACCAACACCTTCAGAAGTGATTTATTTCTCCTACTGGTCGATTAAACCTTGGTTTCTTACTGAGGAAAAATTTGCTGATGTGCTCACCATACCTTCCTCTTGGAGTTTCCCAACTGCGTGCTCTGCACAACATCAAGGGTTTAAATCGAACTCTCAGGGAACTGAGCAAAGAGTATTCTCTTCTCTCTTCTTCTAGCAATCCCGCAAGTAAAATAAAAGCCTTGTGTCCCCAACTCCATCATGTGGTTGTCACGCACAAGATTTCACGTAAGTAAATAAACACAAGTAAAAATAAAGCGAGTAAAACTAGATGAAATAACGTAACCATGGTCCTTTCCACCCCGCCACCTCCTAAACCCTAGAACCTTTTGCACCGGTGATCTCTGCTGATCCACCTTTCCAATCAAACGATCTTCTTCGGCTTTCTCTCCTCTACATCCTCATATCCACTTCATCCCATTCAAATCTAGATCTCATGACCTCCCCAACGATCTCATTGAAGGTGACGTCTAGTGATCAAGATCGTGTCCAGAACATTTATGTTACCAACGCATTGGAGTCAGTGTCCCGGCGATGGGTGGTGACATACACGACGCTACTGCAGAAGAAGAGTAAGACGATCCATGATGGAGCCATTCTCCTCCACCTTGATAATCGCCGTTTAGTCCTTCTTGATGAATAGGTTGTTACTGTGGATGCCAAGATCATTTTTGTTGATGAATCTATCTTGGTGGGTGCATCCATTGAGTTCTCGTGCCATCTGGTGGAAGTTGGAGAGCAGATCTCTCGGATCGATGATGATGGCAAGTCTAGCAATGGCGCAGGGGTTTTGGGTTCTGTCAAACCTGTAGGCACTACGTGTATAGGCAATCCCAAGATGGACATCCTTAGTTCAATCTCGAAGGTTTCCTACTCCACAAAGAAATATTTGGATCATGGGCGCATGAAGTATTATGATGGCATGATGAAATTCTGTTCTTCAAATGGATGGATCGCGCTGCTTAATGCAAAGGATGAACCGATTGCGGTGCAAGCAATCCCATTGGGGCAAGCTAGACACGAAGGTAACTTTCCCACACCATGTTGTTAGGGTTGGATGTATTCTGTATGGCTCATCTGTTGTTCTTCAGAAAAATTATGTGGAGGTCTCGGTCCTTGCTCCTGTCAATATGGGGCCTATATCTGCTGATGGGGATCGACAGAAACTTTCTGATAATCTGCAAGATTTGGATTGTGCTGCTAAGTCTATTCAGAATAAATTAGATCCTTATTTTGTTGTGCATACATCCATTGCTCTGGGATTGGACTTTAAAGCTGGTTATAATTTTGCCAAGGAAGTTCTAAGGAAATTTTCAACTACTGTCCATCCTTTAAAGGTAAAGGCCTATTTTTCTCTTGTAGTATCTTTTGGACGGGCGGCCTTTAGGCTGGATGAGGAAACTGTAGCTTTGGCTCCTGAAGCAGCTACTGGTGGGTTTTGTGGCTCACTCAATGTTTTTCAGCTAAGTGATCGAGTATTCTCCTTTAGGGTGGCCAATAAGGCTGTGGGATTCTATATTATTCAGAAGAGATTGTTTATATATGATAAGTTCAAATGTTTCTTTCACCTTTGGAGTGAAGGTGGCACGAATTGGAAGAGAGAATTTGATCAATGGCAGTATGAAAATGATCAGAAGTGGACTTTGATGAGCCCTTCAAAAAGAAGAGTTAAATTGGGGATGGACGCTCTCAATTTGCCTGCACCGAAACCAGCTCTGAAGCATAACTCTTCTATTAACAAGAAATTGGTTTTTGCTGAACCTATTCATTATGAGGCTAGAAAAGCTTATGTTGAAGTGGTTTCTAGTTTTATTGATCTGAATATGTATCAAACTGAAACCACCCCAGTCATTAGCTTTGGTACCACATTCCCTAGCAATAAAGGTCAGGAACAAGTTACTGATAAGGTTCCGTCCTCTACTATTCCTGTCTCTGAGAATCAGGTAATAAAACAGCCTCAAAAATCTGCTAACATGATTCAGAAGAGAACAGATATTCCCATTGCGAATCAAGGTAATGATGGTGATCAACAATTTCATAATATGGTGGATGAGATGGTTTTAAAAGTTTGGAACTGTCAAAGATGTCTCAGTCTGAACCATGTTACAAAAGATTGTGTTAATAAAGTTTGTTGACGTGGCTGCTTTAATTATGGACACTTTAAAAGGAAATGTTTAATTGCTAAGGCCAATTTGGGTAAGTGTCGGGTGCCCAAAAAAGTGGGGACAGGTGAATCCGGCCAATTTGGTTAAGGTTGTTGCACCGACGGTTGGAGTTGTCGTTTCGTCTTCCACAACCGAGGAATCTTCTATATCTGCGTCGGCTGGTCCGGACAAGGGTCAAAGTCCTCCACATTGTGCTCCGCCGCCCTCCACCTCTATCGCTCCGTCTACTCCAATGGCTAACTTTGAAGTTGATCCCACACCGTGGTTGCCATGGGGGCATCAGGTGATCGACGGCGGTCCGACGAGATTGACGAGATCCTTCTACTTCGCCACACAAGATCCTCTACAAGAACATCAGAATAACTGCATTGGGATTGTTCATCCACCTCCGCCACCAAATCTGCAAGCTTTCTGGAGGCACCAGGTTTGAAATTTCTTGGTTGGACCTCTCAACCGCAATGTTGTCGACTATCAGCCAAGTCTTTATGGCGTGGGATTGTTTCAGTTTAGTGGGCCAACTGCGGTTAGCGCTTTGATTCAGCATTGGGAGTACAATATTAATGACAACACGACGGTTAGATTCATACATGTGGATCGTGCAGTTAATCACTGCAAGGGTTGGCTGATGTTTGTTTCGGATGAATCCTAACTACAGAAACTATTTAGATATTGCCAATGCAGTGTCAACCTTTGGAAAATTTCTCTACTGGAATCATACTGATCCCATACTAGAGAGGCTGCTAGTATATGCTGCTTTTTCTTCTCGTGCCTTGGTTCCTAGAGATGTGGTTTTTGGCAGATTTGCTTCAGTTGGTGGTGTCAAAGATTCCTGGACTGTCCCATTGTTCATCTTGACGACTGAGTTCACGGATGTGCTGCCAGCTAGGGGTGGGCATTCGGCCATGACCGAAAATTCGGATTTTGTATTTCGGTCTATTTCGAATATGGTCAGAAAAATGAAGACCAAAATATACTTGTTACTTTTACTACCCAACAAATTCGGGTACCCAATAATTCGGGTTCGGGTTCGGTTATGACCGAACAGTGTGGCCGACGTTGTCAATGCAAAACTTAGACATTATTTAGTAAAAGGTTGGCAACATTTTAGAAGTATTTTGGATGTTTTTTTCATTGCATATATTATTATCAATTGGCATAAATAAATGTTCAACAATCTAAACAAAAATGTAACAATGGTAGAGAAGTTTATGAACATTCAACAATATCACATCTCACGCATATCAAAAAAATCTAAAGATTGGGACAGTCTTACGAAAATTCGGTCAGTTCAGTCTATTCGGTTACTCATAAAAAATGACCGAATTGACCAAACTTAATTTGGTCTATAAAATTTTCTACCCAATATTTTATCGGTCATTTCGGTCTCGGTTTTTTCGGATTCGGTCTCGGTCTTTTCGGTTTCGGTCTTCAGTCATCGGTTTTTTTCCACCGTGACTGCCAGCTGATAAGGACCCTATGCCACCTGATGGTAATCCGCATCCTATGCCTGGTAATATGTTTGTGCGTCCTAAATTCCCTGTGATTGGCTGGAATATGGCACCAATGGAGCAAGGTCCAATGGGACAGCATAACCATCAACATGATGACATGCAGGAACATGACTTGCAAGATGAGGTACAGCAGCAGGTACAGGAGTTTGATCAAGATATAGAAGAAGCAGAATCTATGGTTTTAGTCCCTTCGGACAACTCTAGGGATTTAGTCAATATGCTTCATGACAATCACATTGTGGTTCAATATATGCATCACTTAGACATCCCTGTTCTGCAACAGTAGTTGATGGATAGGATGGTTTTTGGCCCTATTATTCCTCCAGAGATGAAATGGACATAGATATTTGAACATATGATGACACAACTGCTATCTCCCTCGATTCGTTTGTCGCTGCAGTTGTCTCCTTTCATTTAGTTGTAGAGATCTTGGTCAATTGCTTTTGCTGTGGAAAATCTAGGGGAATTACATGCTCCCGAGGCTTTGCCGGTGACACCAAAATAAAGGTTTAAGTGTCCTCCCATGAGAAGATCAGTTGCTTGACAGTTACTATATGAGGAAAAGACTGAAGAAAATCCAATTCTCCCTGTTTGTTTTTGCGGCCACTCATGTGTATGTCAAGGCTAAACGTGCAAGAAAGGTGGCTGCCCCTATTGTTCAGCCAGAAGATCGTCGCTTCACAAGGAGCTGTCTGAAAGATGGATATCGACCGGCTCCTGTAGTTGAGGTCCAGCCAAAGAAAAAAGCTAGAGGAAGGGAAAAGTTGTTGGTGGTTCAGAAGGAACCAGAGGAGTCTGGCTCGACTGCTTTTACTGAGAAAAACAATCCTAGTATGGAGGAAGGAGATTTATCAGATCTCCAGCAACACCAACTCATATACTGCGGAGGATTGGACGACAGCTGGGTATTGTAGAGGAGAAGTTGACCAAGGAGAAGCTTGAAGCTGCTCCAGATTCTGTTAGCAAAGCAAATAATGATGATGTATAAGTTTCAGTACTGGTTCATGACGTCTGGTGTATTTTTGGGGTTAGTACTGTGTGGGGATGAGTTTTGTGTTGGTTAGTATCAGCTGGTGTTCTCTGTCTGTGAGTGTTGTGGTGTTACTATGTCAGGGTTTGAGTACTATGTTTTGTAAGATACTATATCAGTTGTTGTGGTCCTGGGTTCTAAGTATGTGGGGTGTTGTGCACCTGTACATGTCCTATTATTTGCCTACCTCCTTTTATGTATCGTCTATCTAAGATAAAATGGAGAATTTTGTGTTGGAATGTCAGAGGTTAAAATTTTGAAAACAAACAAAGAGAAGTAAGATAAAAACTAGAGGAAAGTGATTGTGACATAATTTGTCTTCAAGAAACGAAATGAGAGAATTTTGATTGGCGTTTGATAAGGACTTTTTGCCCCAAAAGATTTGATAACTTTGCTTTTTACCCTTCTGTGTGAGCATCAGGGGTAGTTTAGTCATTTGGAATTCCTCCATATTTAATGGTTTGCTTGTGGATTTGCAAAGATTTGGGGTCAGAATTGATTTTACCTCTCCTCATATTAATGACAATTGGTCTTTGGTTTGTGTGTATGGCCCCTGTCATGGTATTGAAAGGGGTCAGTTTGTCTCTTGGTTATGCAACTTGTAAATTTCTTGCACTGATAATTGGTTACTTCTTGGAGATTTTAATTTTATCAGATCACAAGATAGTAGAAATAAGCCAGGAGGGGATGTATCTGACAGGTTCTTTTTTAATGAAATTATTGAAATTAGGGCTGCTTGAATTACCTCTAAAAGGAAGGCGTTATACTTGGTCAAATATGAAAGGGAGCCATTACTTGAGCAACTTGACTAGTTTTTTACTAGTCAAAATTGGATCTCAGATTTTCCTAATACTATGGTGCTTCCTTTAGCCAAAAAGGGATCTGATCATGTACCTTGTGTGGTTAATATTGATACATCTATTCCCAAGGCAAAAATCTTTAGATTTTAAAATTATTGGGTGGACTTGCCAGGGTTTAAGGAATGTGTTACTGGATCTTGGGAGAGAGGTTTAGTAAAATCATATAGCTCGGTGATTATTGCAGATAAGTTAAAATGGCTTAGGCAGGAGCTGAAGTGAGTTTGTCTAGGCTTACAGGATTGATACAAAATTGTAATAAAATAATTCTCATCCTTGATACCTTGGAAGAGCAGAGACCTTTGTATAGAGCTGAATTTAATTTCAGGCAAATTGTGAAGTTGCATTTGGAGGAGTTATTGCGGGCAGAGTGTAATTATTGGAAGAAAAGATGTACAATCCGTTGGATTAAACAAGGTGAAGATAATACTAAATTCTTTCATGCCATGGCTACTGAAATATTTAGGAGAAATACTATTGCAGTTCTACAGGATGGAGATGGCAATGAAGTGTATGATCACCATGCCATGGCTGCATTGCTTTGGGTAGAATATAAAACAGAATGGGGAGATCAGATTGCATTTCTATGGAGTTTAATCTTCATTCCTTGATCAAAAGAGTGGATGGTTTAGATGAATTGACTGTGATATTTCAGGAAAAGAAGATGGATGATGTGATTAAAGAAATAACAGTGGATAGAGGACCAAGGCCAGATGGGTTTAATGGTATGTTCTTGAAGAAATATTGGCCCATTGTAAAGAAGGATTTTTATAAGTTGGCTGAGGATTTCCATAATGGGACAACTAAATTGCAAAACATAAATGGCTCATACATTACTTTGGTTCCAAAAAAGCAGGTCTCCATGACATTTAATGATTTTAGACCAATTTCCTTGACTAATGTCTCTGTTAAGTTCTAGATAAAGCTAGCTGCTAATGGGAAAGACTAGCCTGAGCGCACGCTTCCGCGGCTGAACCAGCGCGCCGCGGCAGTAAGGGCATCTCCAGCGGCGCGACGCATTTCGGACGTCCAAACGGACGCGTCGTGTCCGTTTGCGTCGGGCCAAATGGTCGAAACCGTCCGAGCGTCCGTTTGCGTCGGGGGGTGGCTCCAGCAGCACGACACATAAATTTTTGTTTTCATTCATACTCCATAATTTACATGAACAAAAGGACATACAAAAAGCCAGAAAGGCGTGCTAAAATACGCGCTGTCTACTGGTCGTCGTCGCTGACGAGGTCAATCAGCTGCGGCGTCGGCCATGGAAGCTCGTACGCCGGCGGTGGAGGAGGTACCGCCGCACGGGCAGGAGGCTGTGGCCAGGAATCCCACGCTGGAGCAGCAGGCGGAGCACGGACGTTGGAACGCGTCGGCGTGGCCGGAGGAGTCGCCGGCCTCCCCAGCGCGAGCGCTGACTCGCGGAGCTGGATTGCGAGCCCGTCCCACAAAGCGAGCTCGTTGAGCTCGTCCTGCTCGCTGTTCGCCAGTGCCATGACAATGACCTCCTCCTCTGAAATGTCTGGCGGCTAGGTCTCCGGATCCCACGCCGGCCCGCCGTCGTCGTGGTCGTACTGCGCCATGGTCACGTCGCCGTCCTCATCCTCGTCGCCGTCCTCGTCCGCGTCCTCCTGGTCGTTCTCTTCTTCTTCGGCGGCGATCTCGCGCTCGAAGTAGTCTACGTCGGCAAGGTAGGCAGCGCGGCGCCGCGCGTCGAACTCCCACGTCCCGAAGGAAATCCAGTTGTAGGAGTTTAGCGCGTACGCCGGATCCTCCCGCAGATCCGGCGGCAAGATCGCTCGGTGGCGGTGCACCTCGTCCCGCCGCTCTCGGCCCTCGCGCGGCACGGGGGGACCGGCACGCGCCGCGAGTTCAGGTACCGGCCGGTTTTCCTCCCATAGCTGCCGCGCGAGGTCAACGCGGACGTACCGGCCGACCCGTGCCTTCTTGCCGGAACGCGAGCCGCTAGCCTCCTGGTCGTTCTTCGTCTTCCGGAACGGCCAGCATTTCTTCCCCATGCCGTCGGTGTGGTGGATACTGTGGGATTTTGGCAATGGTTTTGGTCGGGGAAATGGGCGCCGGCAGCGTCCCTTTAAGAGGCTCCGACGCCATCTCGCCTTCAATGGCCTGCTAGTGCAACGCCTACTAGCTGCGCACGCTCGCGGAAGCCGATGCACGCCATTAACGCGGCCCCTGCAAAGGCTGCAGCGCGCCTCCCAAAAGTAATACCGCGGAAGACGAAGCAGTTGTGCCGCTGCCAGGCGGGCCCGTGCGAGGACCGAGCGGACACTTTGCGCGTCCGCGCAGCGTCCACCGAGACGCAAACCTGGCGTATATTTGGGCCAGGTTTGCGTCTCCGCGGACGGTCCGATCACTTTGCGTCGCCCCGCTGGAGGTGGTGCCAGACGCATTTCCGGTCACGCGGACACAAACGGTCGCTCAGCGTCCGTTTACGTCGCGCCGCTGGAGATGCCCTAAGGGAACATGCGCGAGCGTGCCACGTGGCCGCATGCGAGTAGCACGGGGAACCTGGCCGGTTTGTGATGGTCGCGCGCGGGGCCATGCCCATGTGCATGACCATACATGGCCTGCTGCCTTTTCGTCAGTCGCACGCGACATGACCATGTACTTTGAACCAACGTGGCTTGTGCATTCTTCCTATTAGGGCATCTCTAGCGGCGCGATGCAAACGGTCGCTGAGGGTCCGTTTTCGTCCGCCGTGACTGGAAATGCGTCTGGGGCCTGTTCCAGCGGGACGACGCAAAGTGACCGGGCCGTCCGCGGAGACGCAAACCTGGCCCAAATATGCGCCAGGTTTGCGTCTCCGCGGACGCTCGGCGGTCGCGCCGAGCGTCCTCCATTTTTTACCCGGTCCCGCATGTCAGGGCCAGCGAAATCGACCGCTTCGATTTGCTTCTTGTTCCCCTTCTTTCCTGCCCTAGTGCGACGGCACCACCCCCACCCCTAGCGCCGCCGTACGGCCGTAGCGCCGCAGTAGTCGGCGTCGGCTCCGTTCTTGCCGCGCGGGAGAGCAGGAGCGTGCTCCGCCGCGTACGTGCCGGCTGTTTTCGGCCGAAACGCTCCCGGTTGCGCCGCCCTTCCGCGCCGCCCACGACCTGTTCGGTCAATTGCGCCGGTAGGTTTCTACTCGTGTTTTCGGCGCTATTGTGCGCGGCCATTGATCCGCAGTTTGTACCCACGCAGATGGACATGTTGCAGATGTTGGACAAGTTCCGCGCGGAGGTTGTCGACTCCTCTTCCGACGAGGAGTCCGATGAGTCCACGCAGACATTGGCAACTACTGCGGTCTCCATGATCCACGAGTTCACCTCTAACCCGGGGCCGCAACACCGGGGCTCTGTGAAGGGGCGCTCCAAAAACCTGCCGCGCAACAGAGTGGAAGGGCAGGCCCGCCTCCACAAGGACTACTTCCACCTCACCAATCCGATCTTCCCGGAAAAAATGTTCCGGCACCGATACAGGATGTCAAGGGACCTGTTCTTGGTCATTCTACGGGGCGTCAGAAACTACGACCCGTACTTTCAATGCAGGCGCGATGCAACAGGTGCGTTAGGCTTCACCTCGTACCAAAAATGCTCCGCGGCTATTCGCATGCTCTCATATGGAATGGCTGCGGATATATCCGATGAGTATCTTCGAATGGGTGAGAGCACCTGTCTTGAGGCCATGTACAGGTTTTGCCGAGCCGTCATTGCCGTGTTCGGAGAGTATTACTGTAGGGAGCCAACTGTTGAGGATACAAGGCTCCTCCTGTCTATCAACGAGTCTAGAGGCTTCCCAGGAATGATTGGCAGCATAGATTGCATGCACTGGCAGTGGAAAAACTGTCCATTTGGATGGCAGGGTGCGTACAGCGGGCATGAGGAGGGAACTGTCATTCTTGAAGCTGTCATATCTCAAGATTTATGGATTTGGCATTCATTCTTTGGCATGGCCGGTTCCAACAATGATATCAATGTGTTGCACCGATCACCGGTTTTCGAAAGGCTCATGCAAGGCAAAGCTCCCCAGGTGAGCTATGAGATCAATGGAAATGCATATGACAAGCCATATTATCTTGCTGATGGAATCTACCCTGACTGGGCCACATTGGTGAAGACTGTCCGTACTCCAAACTCTGAGAAGACGAGAAGGTTTGCGAAGATGCAAGAGGCTTGCAGGAAAGATGTGGAGCGTGGATTTGGTGTGCTCCAAGCTCGGTGGGCAATTGTCCGTCACCCGGCAAGAACATGGTCGCTGAAGACCATGCATGAGGTGATGACATGCTGCGTGATCATGCACAACATGATCGTTGAGAACGAGCGTCCTGATGGCCGCAATGAGAACCACTGGGAATTCCAAGGTGAGCTGGTTGCGCCACTTCCTGGAGCTTCATCTTGGCAGGACTATCTACATAGGAATGTAGAAGTCACGAGAACGTCTCCAAACAGCTGCAAACGGATCTGATTGAGCATCAATGGACAATGGCTGGCCATGCAGATCATGCCTAGAGGAGTACTATCTTATTTGCATGCAGACTTTTTAAAATTTAAATGTAATAACTATGACTTCGTTGAATATTATTTTATTGTTTCGAAACTTCATATTTCATGCAAACGCGGAAATGCGTCGCGCCGCTGGAGCCTCCCCAAGGTGCAAACGGACGCGCGGACAAAAACGGTCTGTCTCGCGTCCGCCGCGTGACGCAAACAGACATTTCGGACGTCCGAAATGCGTCGCGCCGCTAGAGATGCCCTTAGGAGGAGTGAGCATTGATTTTTCAAATTGGTTAAAATATGTAGCAAAAGGCAGGAAACCAAGAAAAAAACATGGAAGTACACAGTAAAAATATGATACTGCACCGCGAAAAAGGGCAGTGCATGTCGGAAAGAGAAGGCGATGCATGCGAATGCACTGCCAGGACCCCGCACGGTGCACTGCTAGGATTTCGCGCGGTGCAAAAAAAAATAGAACAAAAGCAGTGCTAAGTCGTATAAAAAGGCAGTGCACGGGTGGTGCACTCCGAGGACCCTACGCGGTGCAAAGTGATCCAAGGCAGTGCAATGTCGTACAAGAAGGCAGTGTACGGGCGGTGCACTGCCAGGACCCGCGCGGTGCAAAAAGACAAAAAATGTAGTGCAAAGCCGTACAAAAACGCAGTGCACGGGCGGAGCACTCTGAGGACCCTGCGCGGTGCAAAGCGATCGAAGGCAGTGCAACGCCGTACAACAAGGAAATGCACAGATGGTGCACTACCAGGACACCGCGCGGTGCAAAAGCGACTCAAGGCAGTTCAACGTGTTACAAAAAGGCAAATGCACGGACGACGCACTGCTAGGACACCGAGTGGTGCAAAGGGATTCAAGGCAGTACAACATGGCACAACAAAGCTGTGCATGTCAGTTCACTTCCACGACACTGTGCGGTGCAAAAGCGACCCAAGGCAGTGCAGTGCCGTACAACAAGGCAGTGCACTGCTAGGACAGCACATCATGCACCGTGACGGAAGACAGTGCAATCTATGCACGAAGAGCAGTGATTTTTTCTTTTTGTCAAAATATATTAACATGGTATCTACATTTAAAGATCTCAACGAGACAAACATACCCATGAAATCAGATAGTTAGTTGGACATTTGGTTCAAAAGTTATTTTGATTTTTGGTATTCAAATCTAAAAAAAAGGAGAAAAACGCATGAATAACGAGGCTAACTCTTGTGTGCACTGTGTATTGAAAAAGACTAGTACCTTTTTTAATGATCTAAATATACTAGTAGTACCAAGAGCAACCTAAGCTAGATTGGTCATGTGAGCTGTCAGGACTGAACATGGTAGCCTGTCACGCATGTACGGTAGGTGGTCGATCCACTAGCTCATCCTGGAAAAAGCGGTGACCTGTTGGAAAAAGAGGACCGTCTCGGGGGCCATTTGCACAAAAATAACCTAAAAGTGAAAGAAAAGAGAAGATAAAAAAAACTCTACAAAACAGTACGGAGATTCGAACTCATGACCTGGGATGGGGAAACAAAGGCATCATCCAATTGAGCTACCACAGTCTTCTGTTACCTCTAGACAGAAATTATATATATAGAGTAGTGTGGCGCCCCTCCCATGGGCGCCACACATGCTGCCACGTCGGATCGGCGCACCAGCTCAGCGTCGAGGGCGCCACGTCGGCTGGGAGAGTGGCGCCAGGGGTGCCACACAAAAGAGTTAGATGGGTGAAATAGTTTGCCCGGAGGGTCAGTCTGTGCTTTTCTTTCACTTTTGGGTTATTTTTGTTCAAATCGCCCGTCTCAGACGAAGTCTCTGCTCAACACGTGTCATGCTGTCGAGGATTGATGGTACTATTCTCTATGCTGAGCGCGATGCACCTGCATCGCCCACGTGCGGGCAGCGGAAGAGACACAGAAGCGCGCGTTAAGCACGCGCGCGCTCAAACTAGTATTTTCGGCTGCTAATATATTACAATCCATAATACTGGAGTGCATGGATAAGAATCATTATGGATTTCTCAGAAATAGATCAATTCAAGATTGTCTTGCTTGGTCATTTGAATACCTGTATCTCTGCCATTTGTCCAAAAAGCCTATCATTATGTTGAAGTTGAATTTTACCAAAGCATTTGACACTATTGGGCATGAGGCAATTCTCTAGATCATGAAATATAAAGGATTTAATGATAAGTGGTTGGGTTGGGAAAAAGCTATTCTGTCTACAGGAACTTCCTCAATCCTGTTAAATGGTATTCCAGGGAAGCAGTTTGAGTGTAAAAGAGGAGTTCGTCAAGGGGACCCCATTTCACCTCTTTTTTATCTATTTGGTTCAGACCTGTTGCAGTCGGCAGTGAATGAGTTGGTACATTTGGGAATACTTTGCAGGCCAATTGAGACAAATGATATGGATTTTCCTATAATACAGTATGCTGGTGATACACTCCTTATTTTGCCAACAGACAAAGACCAATTGATGTCTTAATTTAAAGGAGGTGCTGCATAAATTTTCAAGCTCCACAGGTCTTAGAATTAAGTTTGATAAATCTGAAATGGTCCCTATTAATGTTGCAGAAGGAGATGTTCAGCAGCTGGCAGAAGATTTTGGCTGTCAGATAGGGAAAATGCCTTTCACATATTTAGGTTTCCTCTGGGTACAATGAAGCCTACCATCACTGAGTTATCTCCTTTGGTTTGTATATTGGAGAGGAAGTTATCTGCAAGCTCAAGTTTTCTTTCCCAAGGTGCTAGATTGCAGCTGATTAATTCTGCTCTAGCATCCATGCATATGCATTGTGTGTGTTCCTTGCAATTGCATGTGGGTCTCACTGTTCAGCTTGATAGGATCTTGAGGCAGTGTCTGTGGAGAGATAAGGAGGGAGAACCAAAGCAATCCTTAGCTGCTTGGGTAAGGATTTGTAAACCAAAGGACAGAGGTGGTCTAGGCATTGTTAATTTTCAGAAGCAGAATGCAGCCTTGCTCATCAAATTCTTGGACAAATTTTACAATAAAAGGGATCTCCCATGGGTGCAACTTATTTGGGATGAGCATTATACTGGAAAAGTCCCTCATGCATAAAATTTATGTGGCTTTCTTTGGTGGCGATATGTTCTTAAGCAAGTGGATAATTTCAGGGCTGTGGCTAAAGTAAAGATGGGCAGTGGTGACACTTTTCTGTTGTGGGTTGATAGTTGGTTAATTGATGGTGTTTCTATACCACTAAAAAAGATTCCCTAGGCTATTTTCCTTTGTCTTAAAGGAGGATATTTTGGCTGTTGAGGCTTATGGTATGGAAAATATAGTTGATTTATTCTATACACCGTTGTCACGGTGAGCTTTTTCAGAGTTGCAAGATTTGATAGTATTAATGCAGCAAAATCCAGTCAGTGGGGCAGAGATGAGTGGAGGTACTATTGGGGAGAAAAAATGCTCCAGTCAGGTTTTACGCACATATTCATGAGCATATTCAGGTACCCAAGGTGTACAAATGGATTTGGCGGTCCAATTGTATGATGAAGACAAAGGTTTTTGCTTGGTTATTATTGGTGGATCGCTTGAATACTAGACATTTGCTGCAGCGCCGTCATTAGCATGTCACTGATGATTATCACTATGAATTATGTCCTCTACATGTGCATGAGGATCGGATACACCTTTTTGGGTGCAATTTCAGTGTTCGGATCTGGAACTATCTTCAATTTGAATGGTTACCCAATGATGATTTGCAGCTTGTGGTGGCTCATGAGAGGAAGGTGTTTGCTAAACCTTTCTTCATGGAAGTTTTAATGTTGGCATGTTGGAATATATGGATACTCAGAAATGGGAAGATCTTCAGACATGAAAGGCCTACCTTTGCAAGGTGGAAGGCAGGATTCATTCATGATATTTATTTGTTGAGACATAGAATAAAAGTTAAGCATAGGGAAGGTTTGGTAGATTGGATTAAGACTTTGCCTTAGAGTCTTTACCTAGATAGGTAGGGTTTCTTTTTCCATCTTTTCTTTGGTTTTGTTTGTACATAAGACTGCTTTTCTACGGGAATAAAATTTTGCCGTGGGGCTGTTGCCTCACAGTGGTTGGTCAAAAAAAGTAACTAAGTAAAACTCTAAAGGGGTTGATTGTTTTTGGTATTTTGGATGCAAATAAGAAAATTAAATATTTTTTTTATTTTCGGACTAAAATAGTGCAGCAAATAGAAAACAAGATAAAAAAAGGCAATATAAAGTTGTTTCTTATGATAAAATGTGGACCAGGGTTTATGGGTTCACTTGACTATTCTTTCTTTTAAGTTGAAGTGGACAAATAATAATTCATCAATGAGATATGAGGATGCAAAACAATAATACATAGAGATGATGCAACGCATATCTCTTGTACTCCACAAGAAAGGGAAAACTCCATGAAATCTTCTCTTATGAATTAACAGAGTATAGCCATAAGTACTACCTTGACCAAACAAGATCATCACTTTTGTCACGTGATGAACATATCACATGCATTCACTTTATCCCTAGTGAGGTAGCAAAAGAAAAGGCTAAACCATAATAGATCATGAATTTGTTGTCACTATTCAATCACTAAAACCATGCTACTCCATCTAATACACACATCACCCCACACACGGTCTTGCATAGATGTTGGATCAGAACAACTACTTAAGAACAGGGTACATAATATGCATGTATCAATACATCTTACACATAATACGATCAGATCTCATAGCACAGTATCACAGAATAAAGATCCACCACATATGTATTAGAAATATGGTCATAATCATGTGAGGCAGCTCATATGGCACTAAGAACTATGAAGAACATGAGATAAATAGATCAAGCTACTTCCACAAACCCGTATTCCAGAGGTGTACTACATACTCTCCCTTGATCATGGTGATGATGACGAAGACGTTGGAGAAGGTGGACATCCCTCTAGCGGTGATCCCGACGGAGTTTCCCCCTCCAATCTTCCCTGTTGCAGCCTCCGTTTTCGAGTTTCTGTCGCTCTACGGCGCTACTCTCTCGAGAACTCTTCACGGCCATATATATAGTGATTTTTAGGTCAAAATACATCGGTGGGCGAAAAGATCACGTGATTTGGACGATCGACAACCGAAAGAGGGCAGGTGGCGCGCCCTACATGTTTGGGCGCGCCACCTGGGCTCTTTTGGGCCTCAGGCCCATCTAGGTGTGCTTCTCCCAATGAAATAATGATGCTCCAAAAATTCCATCTCAATTTTGACTCCGCATAGGTCTCTGAAAGTGAAAAATACACAAAATAGGGAATTCATGTTTTGCAGAGTTATAAACCAAATAAAGGAGATCATTTGTAAATCCCCATAAATCAATGTAAAACATGGTAATAACATCATATATGTTGCAAATACGTGGGAATTCAATATGATAAAGGACAAAGTTCATGTATGTATTTTACATGCATCAACATCCCCAAGCTTAACCTATGCTCGTCCCGAGTATAAAGGTGATAAAACTAACATGAACTTTGGAGTTTATGTGGTGACCCAGCATACCACTGCATGGTGTAGTATGCAAGTCTGATATAACACCAATGAAACACCGTTCCACTAGTATTATATCGCTCAGAGTGGTACAACAGAAACATATGCGGGTCCAAGGCATGCCTATAGAATTACAGCATTGACTCTGTTACATAAGATCATCACAGCCTCCTACTTTACAATGAGGTAAAACTGCAAATAAACTCCAGAAGAACGACTCGTAGTCTAATCTTATCACGAACTCTACTTGTAGAGTATTTACCTAGCTACAGAGGCTAAGAATAGATTCTAGCTAAGTAGGAGCTAGGTTTAGGAAGCTAGTTCCTTTCTATTGCTAATCTAGGTTTTCTCCTTGTTGGAGGTAGTGTTTGACTCCTCTGACATGGTCCTGTCCCTTGAAGTAGTTATTGACTCCTCGGCCTTCGAGTTGCACTGTAGATTCTCCTTCGATGCCTCCATATCTAAGCAGGGGATTTAAGAGTGGGATGAGTACGAGCGTACTCAACAAGTTCATTATAGGAAAGAGGTGTTTAATGCACTAGCTACGGCATTAGACCAGAAAGTCTAATACCAATGCAGGTTTTCATAATCATTTCTTCAAAAGGTTGCTTTTATTCAGAAGAACTATGTCCGTCAGCCTTCACCAGTTTACTAGAACTTCATGGAGTTCCTTTCCGGCAGCGTTCGCAGTTCCATATCCCGGAATAGGGAGTGCTAGGTCACGATTCATTACACTCTGCAGAGGTGTGTTGCTTTACCCATAAGAGATCTTAACCTTGGTGCCAACCGGGTGATCTTCCCGTCCACACTTCCTTTGGTGTGAGGCCCGGTATAAGGTCATAGCCAATCATATTCCTCCGCTACCTCGCACACCCACCCTTTGTTGCATACCCCGACCCTGGGTCCTCGTCGGTCCCATTATTCCCACTTTCGGGTGGACCCCGACCACGACAACAGTTCTGGGCTCTTACCATAAACTCCTTCGCCGGTAGCTGCAACCCATCATAGACCGCAATACCGTGGGGAACTTAAGGCTTCCCCAGCCTACCGCTTGCTCCTCGGGTGACAAGTGTCTACGGACGATGCCGTGGGGACTTAAGGCTTCCCCAGCCTACCGCTTGCCCCCGACAGATAACAAGTGTCTACGGTAAAGCGCGTCCGTTGATGTACAAGAGGTGGAAACACGATTGACTAGTCTGTCCCACTCCAGATCTTATGGTTAACACGGGTATTACGGCACAAGAATCACTGGACGACATTTGTTGTTTAATCCTAGATGGATATAAACCCTTGCAATGGAACCTCCACCATATCAACACATACCATGGTTCCATTGCCCACCACATAGTCATATTCATAGTTATGAAAATAGTATTTTTGATTTTTATGCAAGAGTGATAAGTATAGTACTTTGCAAGTAATTTGGTAAAAATACTCAAATGACATGAGCAAGCGATAAACTTGCCTTTCTTGGCTGCAAGATTATGCAGACAAGGTCTTCGATACGCAATAACTCCAAATTCTGAAATAGCATCATCATCCGGTAAGGACGATGTTTAAAAGATTGACAAGGATGCAATAATGCATAAGTATGAGATGCAATCGCTCTAAACGTGACCTAACCCCGATGATTTAGGACTAGTGAGTGGTAATGATTAGTTCACGGTGTGTTGCACTTTTAGAGTGATTCACAAACAAGGTTCTTATTCAGGTTTGTGTTGTTTTAGAATCTTAAGCAAGTGGTAAAATGCATAGTAACAATCATACACATCAAGGAATAGTAGTTGTATAATAAGTAAAGAGCAGTTGTCAATTTTAAGTCCTATAGTGCAGGGTTGATGATTACTTGTTATATACTTCAAAAGAATAACTTTTGAAGAACATGTTCTTTAATAAAGAATAAGTATGACAATTGGGTTTGTGGGTTTTTATGGTTATCTATGGTTCTAATTGGTTTCTGGAGGAAGTAGTAGATGGATCCCAACATAGTTGGATTCATCAAAAGCTAGAACTTGTAAATGTTGAGCTAAGCCTAAGCATTTTGAGCAATTTATTATAAATAATTGCTATCAAGGTTGGTATACCTTGTTGGTAATAGATGGCTATTGTCTATGGGTCCTATTAGGCAGGATTGATGACGATTCCTTATTTTCTTCAAAAGAATAACTTTCGAAGAACATACTTCTTAAGTAATAAGAAGTATTACAATTAAGGTTGAGGTTGCCTAGGTTTTACCTTTGAATCCACTACGTAAAGAAGGGTTGGTTCTTAAATAGGATGTGGCATAAGTATCTCACACTGGTAGGTTTGAGTGGAGTATGGTATGTAAGATAAACATTAGTCATGGTTACTATTAGGGTTCATCACAATGGTGTGATGCTAAGTAGGGGTAAATAAGGATGACGGCTTTGGTGATAGGATCAAGGTTTTACACTTGGTTGACCCTACCTGATTATCTAGGTTTGATGGGTATGTAAAAATGGAATACTAAATTGGTAGTGATAAGGTTCTACATTTTATGTGGACATAGATATGTCTTTAGTTGCTAATTATGGCTCTATGATAATAGAGCAACATGATTACATGCTCTAACCTAGGGTTTAGGTTTTAGAAATTAATTGAATTAGGGTTTTGGGTTTCACATGAAATGATGAGATTCTAGTTTTCTTTCTTATGGAACTAGGGTTTACTAATTACCCTATAATTCTTAATTAATAACTTGTTTGCAAAGTTAAAGTTATTAATAACTTTGAAATAAAAATAATATTGGATTTGGCATTTTATTATTTTTAAAGATTTATAATAATTAGGGTAATTATTAATCAGGGTTTAAATCTCTCTAATAATGATTTAATAAGTTCCAAATAAAGAAACTTAATTTTAATGTTTTCTTTATTTACCTTACTGGTTTTTTATTTATTTTATAATCTTTTCCTAATTATTGAATTTTTAATTCAATTATGAATAAAAGAAATTGTTAAATTTTTATTACAAATAAAAATTTCATATTATATTTTTATTGGATAGAGTTTTCTTTTCTAAGAATTTTGATATCTCATTTATATTTTTCTGACTTAAATTGAATTTTTTAAATTCATTTGAAGTTGCAGCAATTTATGAATTTGAAATTAAACAAACTGAATACTAAACCTACCCGGCTTTCTACCCACAGAGGCACTGACCTGTGGGCCAGAGGTCCACGTCAGACGCCACGCAAGCGTGGACCAAGTCAAAATCGTTGGTGGTTCTTGGCTCACGGTGACCAGCGTTAAGTCGCCGATGGTCGCCGGCGTTGTCGTTTTCCCACGGGGGCGTTGGAAAGAGGGCGACGAGACGAACACGATGGTGGTTGCGCCGCTCCGAATAGGTCACCGGAGCATGCCCGGCGGTGAGGTACCACGGCGGCGCACTCTGGCCATCTAGCTACTGCTAGCTATGCGCATCGATAACTCGAAATAATGAGCTCCAGAGATGTGCTAGATCGACCTGAGGCTGTTGGTGAGCTCGGTGAAGCTTAGGGAGGCTTGGTTCACCGGAATTCACAGCTGCCGGTGTCGGAGAAGATGATCTCGCTGGCGTCGATTTCGGGTGCCTCAGCTCAATTCCTCCCGTGGACTGGGCTTGTCGATGACGGCGGTCACGGTGGTATGATTCGCTTGGCTCGGGGAGGCCTCTATCGCCGGCGGTAATGGAGACTGGCGGAGCCAGGGTTTCGGAATAGCTGAATCGTGGAGAGAAAAGAGGGGAAACGGAGCTAATACGTTGTCCAGGGTACTTATAGGGCACGGTGGCATGCCTCGTCACGCATTGGAGCCCTGGGACGTCGACAGGGAGAGAGAGGAGGAAGGACATGGCGTCGTGCTGGCTGGCATGCGGGAGGAAGGGGATGAGGATGACTCCTCGTAATATTTTGGCTGAAGGTTACCCTGGCCAAGCTGGGCTGTGCTGGGCTGGTGCCTGATGGGCTGCTGGGCAGGCTGCTGCTGGGCTGCTCGGATCTTCCAGGTAAGCCCTCCTCTGCTCTTATTTTCTTTCCTATTTTTATTTCCTGTTTTCCTTTTCTATTTTGTATTCTGTTTTAAATCCAATTCAAATTATTTTATACCCTTCAGGTAATTTATACTTTGTACATTTTATGACTAAATAAAGGGCCATTGTATTTCTGAGTTATTCTGGAATAATCATTTGACATAAGTGAGCTTTATTGTGAATCTTAGTTAAGCATGATTTTATGCACTATTTTTCTAACTTCTCTTATCTTGTGTATCAATTTTATTTTGAATGATTATGGTTGATGCTTTCAATCCAAAGTATTTCAGAGATTGTTCTTAGGGCTTGGTTTCTATTTGAGGAGTTGGTCTCTTGCATATTATTTCATGTGAGCAACACTTTATTAAGGTTTTGTAGGTTTGATGATAACCTATATTAAAACTAACATTAGTGTTATGGTCTCTTAATCCTTTGAAATATCTAGAGTAAATATTACTCTCCTCAAGGTTGGGTCTTAATTATATAGGTAAGTGGTTGATAATCACACTTATGGTTTTAATTATAAGATGTATCACAAGGTTTTCCTCAGGTTTAACAATTGAAGTATAAGATTTTATTACTATGCCATATTAGGGTTCTAATGATATTCACCTAATGTCAATTGGTTTGAATTTCAATTAT
Organism: Lolium perenne; assembly: GCF_019359855.2. NCBI lineage: Eukaryota > Viridiplantae > Streptophyta > Magnoliopsida > Poales > Poaceae > Lolium > Lolium perenne. The sequence goes on along the minus strand of NC_067246.2, from coordinate 106,791,879 downwards.
GGCCTAGGTTCATATTATGATCACCATAGTGATACATAAACTAGGGTTGAGATATACTCCTAATTTGTAGAGTTGGGATGTCATCATATTGCATTTGCTAGGGTTTAATCTCCCCTAACCAAAATAATATGGTTACTTGCTTAATTGTTTTGTTCTCTTTTAATTACTAAGGACTTGAGAATTAGTTTTGTCTTATCCCAATTCACTTCTATTGCTATCCTCAATTTATCATTAAAGTAACTAAAGTTGTTGTAGTTCTTTTTTTTAGTTAACTTTGGTCATAGGGATGGATGGTTTCTCATCATATTAAGTATGGAGTTTTACTCCAAGGTTTTCTTATGTTTCTTAGGTGAAGAATAAATGGAATGTAGATGTGGTTGACTTCTACTTATGATCACCAAGTGGTTCACAAGTTAAAGTTGGGATATAAGCCTAGATTTGATTACTAGTGATCTCCCTATAATTTCATGTGGGAATGGGATCTACTTATCCTAGTAGGGTTTAACTTATCCTCACATACCTCAAGAGCATGATCATGGATTAGGCATGATCAACTTGTTCTTAATATCTTTACCTCAAGTTCTTAGGGTTTATGGTCATCACTCAATTTATATTGTTCAAGGTTTGGCTTCCTAAAGTATTTCTAATGGAATGGTTTTCACTTCCATGATCAAGTGTTGTCTTGATCCACTAAGCATAATATCTCCCTTATAGTTTCTTGGATGGACATGGCTATGGTTGTCTCTATAGATTATATCCCAGGAGAATGCCTGAGATATTCTGTTACGGTTCCACTTAAATAATGTTGATATTATCATCTGGGTATATGGATAGTTCTCTCCCTCACATTCAAGTGTTGGATTTAACTTTCTTGAGTGTAACACCTTAGCTTGGGCTCTCTTATAAAGGAATGGTTCATTCTAGGGTTTATGGTGTATTCACCATATCTCAATAGATATCAAGTCTAAAACTCCACTTGGCTATCTTGGTTGAATTAATCTCCTCCTTACTTTATAAATTCATGGATATGTTATTATTCTATGTGATATTAGGTTATCTCACCACTCCAAGGGAAATGGTTTACAACCTAATACTTTAGTTCAAAGGTTGTCCTTTATTCTTAAATAAACAGAACTAGGATTAGTATGAATGGTCTCTCTCATTTGGGAAGGACTTCAATTCTAACCTAAGGTTATCCTCCAAAGATAATGATGTAGTCACCAATATCTATGGTTAACATAAATGGGTTCTCTCTCTAGGGAAGGTCTTGAATAATATCCTAGGGTTCCTCTTGAAGATGATGTTGTGATCATATGGATATTTATATCCAAGGTTTGCCTCAAGGTTTGTCATTGCTTCCCTAAATAAAATAGGACTCTCACCTCTTTAGGTTTGATGTAAAGCTATTTGGAATAGAGAAGAATATATACTTCTTGAGTGGATCTCCTTGTTATAATTCCAATGTGGAAGTGGAATGAGTACCATGAGGTTTCATGGTAAGATCATAGATTAGTCTTAGGACATGGAAAAGATAAGTGAATAATGTTCTCTTCATTTTATTCTTGCTTGATTTACCATTGAATATATGTTCATATGTTATGGCAAGGAATATCATGTTGTGATCTTTAATAAGATCAAGTAGTTGATCCTTGATTAATAAGTTCTTGTGTTGATTTTAATTCCATTTGATCTAACCCCTTAGATCAACTTGTCTCTACCCAAAACAAGGTTTTAGCAAAGTCACATTGAGGTTTATAGCGCTTGACTTGATGAGCTGCTTCAATTCCACCAAGGTCAAGTGAAACTTCAGTTACTGTGACTGTTTTACTTTAAAGGCGAAAATTCCCCAGATTTTCTATGCATGAATGCAATCACACATCTGTTTCCTCTATTTTTGTAACCCCAATACCTGGGATATTACAATTTATTATATATAGCTTATAAATAATCATGCAAAGTATCACAAGGTTCAGTCAATAAAGAGTGAAGTAATATGAACTCATCAAGTGATAACACTTACATTCTACAAAGCATGCATAATAGTAAATAACATTGTAAGAAACATGAATGATAAGAAATACAAATCATAAAGTATGCTTAGAAGAATCCTATAGAATTGTTGGAAAACTCTTTGTCCTCTCTTTTCATGAATATTTCTTTTGACTCTTGAACACAAGAAAGTAACAAGGGAATGTATGTGCTAAACTTCCAACAAAGTAAAAAATAGAGAGAATAAAACAAGGTTTTTGAGATATGCAATTCATGTCAACAATAATAATAAGAATGGGGTACCAAGTATCTCATGTAAGAATATATCTACGTGTCATGAGTTTGACCTCTTATGAGTAAGTGTTGCCTCATTTTCTTAAATGCTAAGGACTACACCTCTTGTTTCTCAACTTCGGGTTACCAAGACTTTTCAACATACATGTTTCAACCAAGTATAGCAATGGGGTACCTTCATGCCTCCTGTACAAAGGACCAAAGGAGATGGGTATCTCAACTATAGGCCATCCATACCGGGACAACATGACCAATAGACGTTGAGCATCCTCTCTAACTCTCTCTCACTTTTTTCTCTAACTCTTTTTCTTTCTTTTTATTTTTCTTTCATTTTTTCCTCTCTCTCTCTCTTTCATAACTCTTTTACTTTTTTCATTCTTCCTATAGAGGATGCTCGTTGCTGAAGCTTTCACCATGATTAAGCATTGCTTCGTTTAGCAGCACATTGCTCTTCTCTAACAATGTATGCATACTTACTCTTAAATAACCTCCACTTATTCCGCAAGAGATAGCCATCAACAAAACAAAAGAAATGATGATCAACACAAGGGACGAAGGAAGAAAAAATAATAAAAGCGTTCGCCTGAAGATGATGCGGCTGAAGCTTATACTTATCTAAGAAGCTCATAAAGAACCCACTAACCGGGAGACCTAACCCGCGTGCAAAATGAGCAATGAATACCACGACCTCGCCGTCCTTCGGCTTGTGTTCTATTTCACTGGCTAGAAGACAAATACTACTTGTGGGGGGATCCGCTTGGTATTGTATAACCAGGTCACCTCTGTTGGCTTCACATTTGAGCCCTCACCTAGCCAACTCGGACATGCACATCTTCTTCATCGTCAAACTCCTCGTCTATAGGGACGGCGGTCGGGATCACTTCGCTGGAATATCCATCGAAGGGGTAAGATCCGGAAGTGGACGAGAAGGAATCGGCCCCGTCGCTAAGTTGAATGTGAGGAAGATCTAGAAAGAGAGGGAAAAGAGAAATCAATGCAAGAACTCACGAAAGATTGAGGGCCAAGAACATCAACAACACGAAGAACTCAAAAAACCAATATAGAAGAAGAGTTGAGGCGAGATCTAACAAACCTCAAATGAGCGATGCCGGCAACAACGTCGGTTGCGGCGGCGACAACACGCACGACAGCGGCGGCGCCAGAGCAAATGTAGGTCAGGCCGGCGGAAGCGAGCGGCGATGGCGTACATCCGTGTAAAGCTCCGGTGGCAGCGCTCGAGGGCTTGGGGAAGGAGAAGGAGAAGTGAAAGTGAAAGTTGAATTGGACTAATGACCGGGGTATTTATAACCCCAGGGAGACCGTGAGTCGTGGATTTACCGTGCCCATGATACCACTAACTGTGTGTGTATTGTATGGTTGGCGCATTCAACGGAGCCACACGGAGGGCCACACGGATCCTATCAACGTGCATTTAATGTGTGCGGTTATCGAAGAGACACTAGTCATTAGCCTGCGCTGATATGATCGCCGGGCGGCAGGCGTGTGAGGTACAGTGACGTATGTCCCTGACAAATGTGAGTTACGAGAAATTCTCCACGCAAGTTGAAGCCAAGTGGAAAAAGCATGCCAGACGATATTCAAAATAGCCGCTACGCTCTAAGTGCTGGCACCGGCATGAGATTATGCCGGAGAGTTTGAAAATTGGTGGCCAATCTAAACTGAAACCGGGATAATTAACCTGGTACTTTGATGAGTTTCGGGCAGGGAACCTGCTGCGGCCCATCAGGTGGCACCGCTAGGCCACACCAGCTTCGGGGACTAATGTCAGGGGGATGACCCCTGGTAGGTCAAGCTTGGGCTTAGTTAGCCGGCATAAGGAAGTTATGCCGGATTAACAAGGTATGCCAGAATACAGAACAAGGATGAATTGAGTGTAAGCCGGATTAAAGGTCACCCGGCTTAAAGGGAAGCCGGAACTCTTATGCCGGAATAAGGACTATGCCGGCATGAGCTCACTCGGTATGGGTAACCAATATACGGATTCAGAATATGAGTCGAGAGATGCAGTACCGGCATTCATGTATGCCGACACACAGATGCCGTCATAGGGCCAACAGTCATATGCTCATCTCCAAGGTCCAAGATCTGGTCGTGCCACTACATATATGAAGGAGATACGGGGGATCTCGTCATGACGAGAGCGGCCGCTACGTTCCAACTGAAGGCAGATCACGCCAATGATGAAGAGAGCTACAATGCTCAGAACCACAGTGGTAAGTGCCACAATGCCATGAGGCCAGAACAGAGAGTACATCACAAGCCAGGGTCAAAGCTACAAGCCAAGGGCAGCCCAACGTAGGCAAAGATTCTCAAGATACAACCCATTCTAGGGTTTCTCTCTTGTAACCTACCTCCCCACTATATAAGGGGGGGTAGGGCTCCCTTGCACGGGACGAATCTACGATTCCACACTTCACCATCTTTTTGATTCTCCCTTTAGCGATAGCACTTCATCTTGTACCTCTCGCATACAACTCGAGGAGCGCCATTGTAGCTCTCTTTTTTCTTGAAACTTTAACAGTAGGAAAGGCTCCTACTGCTTTGTATTAATAAAAGGGACCCAAACAAGGATCCAGGGTTTTACATTTTGGATTTGTACAACAACCTTTGGCTGGAACAAAGGAAAGAGCAAGTGTTTGAAAACACCCAGTAACTACAATCTAGAGATGAAATGAGCAATGTAAGGGTGTATCCCTTCTTTTGTTCTATGTATTAACAAACCAAAATCTTCTTTGAATCTCCTCCTCCAAGCTGCAATATTATTTCTTTCCTTCCAAATGTTCCAGGCTCCAATAAGAAAAACTTCCATGAATAAAGGGTCCCTCCATTGTGTCTTGCCATGCTCAATAATTTGTAGTCTGGTATCTCCAAATGGCCAAATGATATTCAGAGCCGACCAACATTCTTGACTAAAAGGGCAATGAAAGAACAGGTGTTCTACTGTCTCTTCAGGTGGAGTATCACACAACAGACAGTTGTATCTAGAATTGAGAATAACGTTCCTTCTCCTCAGCATATTTCTTGTATTGATTCTATCAGAGAGCAAAATCCAACCAAAAAACTTCATCTTTGGGATGCACTTTGATTTCCAAAGCCATTGGAATGAGATGTGTGGTTTGAGTTCTCTGAAGCAGTACTTATAAAAGAGCCTGGAAGAATATTTATCTGATGCCTGTTCATATATCCATTTATCCTGTGTGTTCTCCTGGAGAGTAGTATGAGTTGCATCCCTCTGAAGCTCTCTTATTTTTTGAAGTGCTTCTGGAGATAAAGGCAGATTGAAATTTTCAGCAAGAGAAGTGGCAGAGAGGAAATCTGTCACAGTGACATCTTCTGTTAAAGCATATGAAAACGCTCTGGGATATTCATAAGACAATATTGCATTCAACCACTTATCCTTCCAGAATAAAGCAGTCCTCCCATTACCAATTTTAGGTGAGGATATAGCTCTATAGATGGGCATGAGCTTACAGACATCTTTCCACCAAAAGGAGCCACAAAGATTAATAGCATGAGGTACCTTCCCTATATAATAGGAATTCCATAAAAGATGAACCCATGGTGTGTCCTCCTTAAATTTGTGCAAGTATTTTAGGAGCAGTCCTTGGTTCTGCAATTTTAAGTTGAGTATTCCCAAACCTCCTTTCTTATTTGGTACACAGACCATATCCCAAGCAGCTAATGCATGACATTTCTCTCCTTCCTCTGTTTTCTTATTCCACAAACAATGTCTTCTTATTTTCTCCACATGTTTAAGGATTTTTGGATTCAACTGGATAGAGCACATTGCAAAAGTAGCAATAGAGGAGATCAACGAATTAACCACTGTTACTCTTCCACTATAAGACATCATCATGAAGGTTGCTGAAACTCTTCTTTCAATTCTATCTACCAATGGCATCAAATTATACACACTTGGCTTTGTGGTACCAAGTGGTAGACCCAGATATGTAAATGTCATAGAAGCAACATTACACCCTAATAATCCAGCCATGTCTTGTGCTGAGTTGCTGTTCAAATTGATAGGGATTAAGGATGATTTGTGAAAATTTATCTTCAATCCAGTAGACAATGCATAACCCTCCAATATTTTTTTCATAGCAGCCAGTTGTAAAGGACAAGCTGGCATTATAATCAGAGTATCATCAGCATATTGAACTATTGGATAATCCATTCCAAAATCAGGTGAAAAGGGAGCTTGAAGTATTCCATCTTTGAAAGCTTTATTGATTGCAGCTTGCAATAGATCAGCAGCTAGCACAAAAATTAGTGGGGATAATGGATCGCCTTGTCTGTCCCCACGTTTACAATGAAATTTCCTGCCAGGAACTCCATTAAGTAATACAGCTGACATACCTGTGCTAAAAATAATATTAATCAAATTAATCCACCTGTCATCAAAGCCCATCAGAGCCATAATCTTTAACACAGCAAAGTGATCTATAGTGTCAAAAGCTTTGGCAAAGTCCAGTTTGAGTAATATTATTTCCTTTATTGATGTTTCACACTGATCTAAAAATTCAAATGCCCATGCAAGACAGTCTTGTATATTTCTTCCCCTAAGAAATCCATATTGATTCTTATGCACAATCTGCAGAACTTTCTTTTGTAACCTGTTAGCCAGTAACTTGGTAATGATTTTTAAAATACGGTTCAACAAAGTTATTGGTCTATAGTCATTCACTCCTTCAGGTACTGGATTTTTTGGAATCAAAGTGATATGTCCCATATTTATACTTGTCAAGTCCAAATTCCCATCATAAAAGTCAAAGCACAATTTGTATATATCTTCCTTTATTATATTCCAGCAAGATTTAAGAAAGTGACCATTAAAACCATCTGGCCCAGGTTCTTTGTCTGTTGGCATTGTTCTAATAACCTCATCAATTTCTTCCTTGGTGAAAGGCAGAGACAATTCTTCTAGACTAGAAGTTGGACCAATTAGTGAAGGGAGGTCCATATGCATTATTGGGGAAGTACAAGTGCCCAATCTTTCCTTAAAAGCTAGATAAATAGCATTATATTTCTCTGTATGGTTTTCAGCAACTGTTCCATCATTGAGAAGAATTGAGCAATAGAATTCCTTCTGTGCCTCTCTGTTGCAATTGATTGGAAATTTTTTGTATTTTCATCTCCAAATTTCTTCCAACGAATTGTGCAACGTTTTTTCCAGTATGCGTTTTGATATTTCAAGAGCCTGACAAGATGTGTTTTCTGAGTTTTCCTGAAGTTTACTTCTTGAATAAAAAGTGCCCTGGTATTTTCAATGTTATCCACCTCCAAAATGGCCTTGTTGGAATTCTCAATACATATAGACAACTTGGAAATGGATTTGCTCCAATATTTGAGATCATATCTTAGTCTCTTCAATTTAGCATTAATATCTACAACACTATTGTATTTATGAGTAGGCTTTGACCAGCTTTGTGTGAATATTTGCTGAAAACCAGGATGTGCAGTCCAGAAAGATTCAAACCTGAATATCTTTGATCCTGGAATATTAGTCTGGATAGAAACCAAGCAAGGAGTATGATCAGATGTAGGTTTGCCTTGTGGTGTGACAATAGTTGCTAGGTAACTAGCAGTCCAATGTAACTCCAAGTGTATTTCCTTCCTTTTATTGGTAATTCTGTAAAATTTTGTGCTCTAATGATGTCATTAAAAATGAGCATATCATCAACATTTCCCCCTGGTTTATTTCTATTTGTTGGAGATCTAATGAAATTAAAATCTCCCAAAATCAACTAGTCTTCATCAACATGGATATTTAAATTGTATAACCATTGCACAAAAAGCATCCCTGAGATCTCCATTACAAGGCCCATACACATTCACAAGTGTCCATTTTTGGGTGGATTGTTTTGAGGTAAAATGCACAGAAATAGCAAAAGGCTCACAGTGCATTACCATACCAGAAAAACAGAACTGTTGAAGGGATGAAAACATATTCATCAAAACGACTAGGACACCATGCTTTAATAAAAGCCATATCAAAATCCTCCTTTTTGTTTCTTACAAACAGATAACAGAACAACCACTGTTATTAATAGCATTCAAAAGAGCTAACTGCTTAGACTTAGCATTAAGACCCCTGATGTTCCAACATAACACAAACCACTTCTTAAGGAAGTTCATTACAATAAGGTGGGATACAAATAAAATAGATAGATTTAAACAGAGTCCTCTGAATTATCTTCTTCCTGTAGGGAAGCCAGTAGTTTCTTGGTTGACACTTCTTTAGGTGGCACACCACACAGGTTCACAGCAATAGCTTGAATTGTAGGCACTGAAGTTTCTCCAGGAATAGCAGTAGAGGGCCCAGCTTCATCAATCACAGGAACAATAGTTGGATCCTTCCTAGGCTTTACCTTAGATGTCACTGATTTTTTATCTGAGTAATTTCTTGGTTTAAAACCATTGTACTTATTACATCTTGGACTCCTTCTAACCTGAGCAGTACATTCAGGTTCCTGAGCTTGCACTTCTTTCCTTTTCCTTCCTGTTTCTCCCAAAAGAACTGAAGCAGAGGAACTGCCCTGGTCATTAGTACTTGCACTGTTCATAATCATGTGATTTTCACCAGAACTTGCACTGTTCATCATCATGGAAGTTTCAGCAGTAGACAAGGCAATGGCTATTTCTCTGTTTTGTGTCAGACTAGCAAATTCACCAAGCATTTCAAAGAGTACTTGCTTGGGCATTTCAACAGAATTGGAAAGATGTTCACTATTGTCCTGAACTCCTGGCTGAACAAAATAATTGACTATTGCCTTAACCATAGTAATTCTAGCCCAGATTTCAGCATGCATGTGTGAGAAAGAGTTAACTGTGAAAGAGTTTATATGGAAAGCATCAAAGGCATCAACAGACATAGCACTTCCTCCTGAAGAAGAAGAACTGGAGATACTATCATTCGAAGCCTGCATTGGACTATCTGTCAGATTATTAATAGGAGGATGAACACCAGCAGAAAAATGTACTCCTTGCTCAACAAGCATGTGTTGGAAATTATACAGAGGAGCCACTTAAAGCATCTGTTGCAGTTGTGAAATATTATTGTCTTCTTGGATAGGTAAAGGCACTGGATCATGACCTTGCATATGCTGCACATTCTGGTTGTTCCCTTCATGATTCCCACCAAACTTCATATTTTGCTGAAGCCAATGTGCCAGCTGCTGTTGGAAGAGTTGCTCTGCAGTAACTTTAGGGCCATACATAGGGTGAGGGTTGCCATTTGCTGGAGCTGGATCTTCTGGAGGAGGAGGTACATCATGGATATGAGCATTCCAGTCAGCAGATCTTAACATAATAACTGGCACTGTCCAGCTGCGTCTTGCACCACCCAGTTGATGCATCGCCAAGCTTTTGGGTACAAATTTTGGGTCCACAATCCATGCTTTGACAAGAACGAACTTCTTATTACCTCTAGGGTCGTGCCAGATAGACAATTGCCCAAAATCTTCCACAGCCCCATTAACATAGTAATCTGTCTGGTAGTCTAATGGAAATCCAAGGTAGACAAGCCAAGTCTCTCGACCAAAAATGTCAAACGCATATTTCTAGCAGCATCATGGCGTACAAAAGTACAATAGTGATCTCATCTAGTTGTAATGTGATACCTATAACTGCATCTGCTGCCAAGGTCTCAGCAAAAGTGTAGACACCAATGCCAAAGGGATGATCATCAAAATAACGAACAATAAACCCATCTTCTACCAGCATATCCCTAATGTTCTCTCTGGTCGACTGCCTCAAGTGCACAGGTATGAATCTATTCGTCTCCGCAATGAGAACTTGATCATGCTATAGGGGAGCAGTAGGAGGAACAACCAGATCAGTTCTAACCTTTCTGTCAGGAGGGCCTTGATCAACGGTCATCCCTTCTGGAAGGAACACAAGAGTATTCACCGGGAACGTAGCCATGGAGGCGGCGGAGCTAGGAGGAGAAACAGAGGGAGGAGACGCAACGGCAAGAGGTAAAGGTGGCACATAATCTCCACTTCCCTTAACCCCCCATTTCTTCCGACCCATTAAATGATTCTTTTTGTTAATTGTCTTCCCTGTTTTGACTCTTCGAATTCCTGTGGGCCGCTTGGAATAGTTCGAGGCCCAATGTCCCAAAATTTGACAGGATTTACACCTGAGACCAACAAAACAATCCTTGGAATAATGGCCACGTGTTAGACATTTAGAACAGAAAATATCTGGCCCAATAGGAGAGCAGCGACTGCATTTGACTCCCAATTGATAGAAATTATCACAGAAACCAGGGCAATTAATTCTGAGGTGATCTTGAAGTCCACAACGAAAACAACGTCCAATAAATTCAAACACAAGATCTTTTAGCGGAATAAAAGGCAGATTCAATGCATGCATAATATCGTCCTCAGAATAACCTGTCTGACGTTGATCTTCCAAAAATTCCGAAGTTTGAACGGGCAGATTCTGACACAGTAGACGTGGAAAATTTGAACCCATAGATGTCATTTTTTGAGAATGTACACGATCCTTTTTAATCGGAATCATAAGCTGACCAACCATGAAAAATGGATCATCACATGTCACCGTTGCAGAATTTGAATTGACCGGGGGAGTAGAGCAATATGTGCGTTTGAATCCAAATTTTGCCAATTCTCTTGTAGCTGAGAAATCATTAGCAGAACTAGATGCAAGAACCTCCAGATTTGGACACAAAAGGGTTGGACTTCTTTGATCCACGATCAGATCTTGTTTGGATGGAACCAGAGGTGATGAGACATGATCGAAAAAACCAGATACCCTAGGATGAACTCCACGAAATAGAGAGAAGTGACATACAAAATCTGGCCAGATCCGATCATGTAAACCATATCTGAAATGTCCCACCTTATTTGAGGCCACAGTGAAACGAAATCACCGATCACTCAGTTGAAAAATCCTAAATCCAAGGGCATCACCGCCAATGCAACATTGAATTGCTAAACCCACTTCTCCACCGAGAGAACAAAAGAGGCCGAATAAAAAGAAACCACCAAGAAGAATTCTTTGCCAGGAGAGGAGGGAGAGAAGTGCACCGTAGATCCAAAGCGATGGCGAACCTGATCTGCCAAGGCCAAGCCTGGCATGAAATCCCAATGCAAAATGGCCTCCATACTGCCTAGATCTCAAGGCCATGGCCGCCGGTGGGGTGGGTTGTGGTGGAGGTGGAGAGATGGAGAGAGCCATCGATACGAGCCTTGTAGCTCTCATATTGTGATCTATACATTGCAGACAAGCAGAAGTAGGGGTTTTACCTCCTCACGAGGGCCCCAAACCTGGGTAAACCTCGTGTCAAGTGTGTGTGTGTTCTTCCATCTCCCCCTCCTCCGGATCCCCCGGAGCACATCGGCCTCAACTTAAGCCTACCCATGGCATCTGTTTGTTCACCACCATGACAGTAACTGCTATGATGGGACATTTATGTCTTAATGATTCATATACTTGATCATGAGAATGGCTCTATGACCCATTGTCAAGGGTACTCCTCGGCAATGCCCTCCGATTGGGGCTTAGGGTTGATGGAATCCTGTAGGCTGACACGAGACATCGGTTAACAGACAAGCGGGGAGAACAATTTACCCAGGTTCGGGGCCCTCGATGAGGTAAAACCCTTACGTCCTGCTTTTCTGATCTTGATTATAAAAATATCGGGTTACAATGGGGGTGCCGAAGGTTTCGGCTGTGTTCTCGTCGAGAGGCCAAGTGTTACGGTGACCTAGCTCTGGACTTATGGTGGCTAAGATTGCTAAAATTGATTGTGTGTCTCCGACAGCCCCTCTCCTGGCCCTTATATAGGGGGCCAGGTCTCAAGAGATCTGCACGGGTACGACTAGGTTTACAAGAGACCTAGTTCTAAACTTTCCTTGTTCGGTCCCTCTCCGTCTTGTTCTTCAAGGAATCTTCTTCGGCACCGACCTAGTGGCCCACCTCGCCATCGGCTGTCTTCATGGGCCTCCAGTTGGGCTGTATAGGATAGGGCAATAACAGTTACCCGAAGGGTAATGCCCACGTCAGTAGTCCCCGAGTGTCTAGCTGAAGATACTTCGGGTAGAGACTAAAGCATGCCTCCGCTGGATGTTCTTCTTTTGATAGTTCTTGTCCATCTTATAACAGCTTTATCTTTGTCAACACCCGGATTTTTAAGTCCAGATGCCTATTATGTCATTCATCGCAATCCCAGGAATATTGTTTTTGCGAGACATAATAGATTGATATCACAACACATCATTCATTACATACCATAATCGTCTTACAAATAGAGGATCACATGATCCAGTCTTACAACATAGTGGATCTAGAGATCCAAATACAAAACACATATAGCGGAAGCGAAGTAGCGTTCTTGGTCCATCTATTCCACAGGAAATTGTTGACGTCAGGAGTGGTCCTAGTTATCGTAGACGTCTTGCTGTCCATCTTCTTGGTTCTGGTACTCCTCTTCATAGTCTGGCCATTTGAATAGCCAGGGAAAAAGCCATGAGTACTTTAAAGTACTCGCAAACTAACACAAATGTAAGTACTATCAACTATGGTAAGGGGGTGCTAAGCTCTAGGTTCATTTGCATAAAGCCAGTTTTATTTCATACGCACCTTATTAATAAAAGACTCTTCATTTGCCTAACTTACTTAAGTGGGAACATTAGTGTCATTCCCACAACTTTGTTGTGATTCAAGTCAAATTCACCTTTCAAGTTCAAGTCACATGTCACATTTTTGAAAATGGTCTGATAACGGAACAGTATGGCCTTTCCAACCGTCCTTAACCGTGGACGCGGCTATTCGAATAGTTTTACACTCTGCAGAGGTTGTACACTTGTGCCACAACATTTGATTTCATCCGTCAGGGATAACCCTGAATCATCGTAACTCCGTACGCGGATCATCAACCATAACCTTTCACTTACATACCCTAGTATAGGTACCTCTCCCCATGAGCCTGGCCTCCCAGTGAAGACAAACCATCAGCCTGGGAACTGCACAGGGCTTGGGCCGGACATTCACCTCATCTTTAACGTCGTTTCTTTTGTTGTGGAGGTAGCTTTCGGCATAACCCCGATGAAGCTTGTTTAGAGGGAACCCATACTAAAGTACATAAACTTCCAGTTAAGCCCTACCCATAATCAGGTATTGTGGGGGTACTCTAAAATTGGAATGGTATCGCATCCGAACCCAACCATCAGTTTTTGTAAAGTTCACCATATCATTCTTAAGTCACATTCACCTTCAAAATCTTTCAATAGAATGACTGATCATTCCAAGGTTTTCAAAGTCATTTCATTTCACATGTTCCCATCTAGAGTAGTCAATTTTATTTGTTAGCACTAGCAACTAGTCATGAGGGGTGCTAACTAGCTTATAGCTTTCTAGGCTAAGTATGATGCTCTTGTACTACTCCATAGCTAGACCAAGTGAATCATGAATCAAGATAATCTTTGATAAACCAAAGTCAAAAACTTGTAAGGTAAAAACTTGGGATAGGATTAGTAAGCATAAAGTAAATTGTGATGAGGCCTTGCTCTTGTAGAGCTTTGCCTTAGGGTAGCTTGCAAGAATATTAGCTTGCCTTGGTTGGTGTATTGATCAAAGTGTTCCTCCTTCTTCTCCGTATATGTTCTCGTCGTCCCCTTCGTAGCCTTCGGTACTAGCGTCTATAAACGGATACGAACATAACAATCACCAAACAATACTTAAGTAGACTGGTTAGCCCTAATGGCTCACTCAAGATGATCTAACATCATCATCTACATTACTCAACATTAGACTAGGGTTTCTTCTTTAGTGTTTAGAAAACAACTCTTCTTAATGAAATAGGGATTAGGGTGTCTATTTACTTCTTTGGAGAAATAATTTCCTCTCATTGAATCTTCTTAAGATTTAATCTCCTCAGTTCATAAAGTTGAGATCATGTTGACCAAGGTCAATACTTCACATTTATCATTTGAGAAATAATGATTTAAATGAGATTCCTCATCTCATGTAATTTAAATACTACTTTGATTTAAGATCCTCAAGTGAGCAAGTATGAGACCATGCAACAAGGGTCATCATATTGCTTCATACTACTTGGGAAGATGATTTAAATGAGGTGCTACACCTCATAGATTTAATATCCTCAATTTGAAAATAATTTAAATGGGCTAGTATTGACTACATAGCCAATTTTTGATTCTAGACCATGATCTTATGAAGCAACCATGTCATATTTTTATATAAACAATTAGGGTACTTGAAATGTGAATTATAGCAATTGGATTCATCTTAAAGTTCAATAGGGTTGATTTTATAAATTTGTTTGAAGTTGGAAAACCTTCTGACTTGTTATTTTTACTATTCAAATTCTACAATAGATATTGATTTGAATCCAGTGTGGTTGGATAGAGCTTTTCATAAGCTTTCTAAATATATAAAATTTGTCAAATTTAGTCTAGTATATTTGGAGATATTGAATTTCTAGCAAAGCATCAGTAAGTAAATAAAATAAAAAGATTAAATACACATTTGAATTTCAAACGCGGGCAGGAAACTAGCTGGGCCGGCCCAGTTGCGGCCCGGGCAGTGCGTGCATGGCGCATGCACGTGGCCGATGCACGGGGCACACAGAGCATCAGATCAAGATCCGATGGCCCTGGGCCATCGTCTTCCGCGCGACACTGTGAGCTTGCGGGGGCGATTTCTCTCACCTCGGGGCTCCGATGACGGAGGGGTTGGGCTCGTTGGACGGGGATTTTCAAGGGCTTCAAGAGGGTGTATGGGTTGGGGGCTGTGGTGATGAGAAAAAGGGCGAAGTTTGGTGATGCCGCCGGGTGCCCGTGGCGAGCTCCTTGCTCCTGTGAGCTGCGAGGAGGGAGGAGGAGTGGCTCTAGGAGGGAGAGAGGGATGCGTCTAGGCGCTGTGGTGATGTCCAAGGGCAGGGGCACGGCTTATATAGGCGCCAGGGAGGAGGGACGCGACATGGCAGCATGGCGGGTGACATCGTCGGGTTCGTCATGCACATGCGTCTCCGGCAGGGCTACGACGTCAGACAGTGATGTAAGGGGTAGGTGTTGACGTGCGCATAGTGGCAGGCTTGCGGGCGTCGTGTACAGGGCCCACGGGGACGATGCCGACGTCAGCGTCCTTGCAGGCGTCGCGTCGTGTCGCCGTCCTGGCGCGCGTGCGGGTCAAAGATCGTGTCTGGCAGGTGTTCTAGAGTGAGGGGGTACTGGTGGCGCAGGGAGACGGGCTGGTTTGCAGTGTGCACGCAGGGAGGTGGTGGTGTCCACGGGTGGTGCGCGGGTGACGTTGGCATGGGCGGTTTTGGGTCAAGTCTTTCTCTCCTCAGCCAAGGGCTGGTACCAGCAGGTGTAGAGGGTCAATGCCAATGTAGATGACATGGTGAGAGAGAGGGAAAAGGGCCAGGGAAGGTGGGTGCATGGTGGTGATCATGTGAAAGGCATGGGTTGGCAAGGGTCCTTGCAAGGCTATTCTTGGGTCAATTCCTGCAGAGTGGTGTTCATGGGAGTGTGATGAGTCAACTTGACAAGGGGAGGGTTACCAGAGAGGGAGAAGGACAAGGGTTGGCATGGTGATGTCATTTGGAGTGGCATGGCATGGCATTGATGCTTTGTGCATATTTTTCTTGTGTACAAAGGTGCTCCAAGCTTAAGTGGGGTGAGGTGAGTCTATTAGACATGGTGGGCAAGGTGAGAGGGGTCTAGGGTGTGCACATTGGATCAAAGTTAACATGTGTATGTGACACATGCCAAGTCTTTGGCATGGTTTTGTGTGTGAGGATGATCATGCAAGGCTATGTGAGGTCATGGTGAGGGGTTGGAGGTACAAAGCACTATAGATGAGCTCAAAGAGAGAGGAGGTGAGGTGGTTGAATAGTGGTTGTACTTCTATGTAAAGAATTGGATCACATGCAATGGTCTCATGTGTGTTGAATTTTGGCCAACTTTCTGCATGGATGGGTTCTAAAAAATGTTTGGCATCAAATGGTGACATTGGTTTGGGTTTTGGAATTGATTTGTGAAAAATTTATAATTTGGGGGAATCTAGAATTTGTGTTAAAGTGGCATTTTGGCTTGACTATTGTGAACAATGGTCAATGATTTGGTCAATGTGGTCAACACAAAAAATGTTCATCTTGATGAGGTCTTGGATGAGGTGCAAAGAGTTGAGAGGGTTTGGTTTGAGAATTTCTTGATACAAGGGCTCAAAGAGGGCATCATGCTAAAAATGGCAGATTTGACCATTAGTGCATGTGAGCTCATTTTGAATTCAAATTTGATTTGATTTGAGTTTCTTCGATTCCAAAAGTGTTTATAAGTGTTTAGTAACCATATCCAACCAATGGTGCAAGCCAAAATGGTCTAGGTTAAACATTTGCAAAATTGGCCATAAGCACATATGTGCATTTTATGTTTTTATTTTATTTTCTTTTTCTTTGACCCAAAGGTTTTTGTTTTGAGTTCATGGAGTGTTAGATTAAGTTTAGGAAGGGTTTCAAACCATTTGGGCCAAGTATAATGGCATAGGTCAAGATTTGGTATTATGGCTATGTGCCACATATGCCTCTATGCATATTTTTATTTTCTTTTTATTTCACCTTAGATTTAGTTGGTAAATGATAGGTTGGGTTTGTTGAGGTTTTGCAAACCATCTAGCAAGGTAGAACATGGCATAGTTGATTATTTGCAAAAATAGCCATAGGCATACCTAGGCTTTTCTTTTTAATTTATATTCTTTTTATTTTGTTTTATCTTGGTTGGTAAAAAGAAGAGCAAGGTTTAGGGTTTTAGATCATTTCAAAATATTTCAAAAACAAACATGGCAATGTCACAATATATAAGCATGATCACTATGCATCAAACTTAATTTAATAAAAGTTTTTGTTGGTTCCAAATTTTGGAAATAGTAAATTCATTTTCTTTCTTTGTTTGAAAATTTGGGATGTTACAAACCCTTCCCCCTTAAACAGATCTCGTCCCGAGATTTTAAGAAAATTTAGGTTCCTAAGAGAGATTGGGAAATTGGATTAACAGGAAAACATACTTGGCATGGCTTGAGGTGCTTCTTGTGCTTCTGTTGCATTCATGCGGTAGTAACGACCGTTGCGGTTGTTCAGGTAGTTTGGGGCAAACTTCCTTCCAGTTGCGACACAGCGCTGCTGCTGGGTAGATGCAGCGGTATTGGGGGCAGTCTTGGCAAGCTTCTTGGGGCACTCATTGGAGTAGTGACCTTGGATTCCACATTCATTGCAGGTCAAAGTTGACTTGTCTCCTGAGGTAAGGGGCACAGCATTGCTTCCAGTCCTTGGGGCATTGTTGGCGGCTTTCATCGGGCACTTATTAGAGTAATGACCAGTAACACCACAGTCATAGCAAGTCACAGTGGACTTGCCTCCGGGGGCGTGGTGGGGTATTGGGATGAGCTGCTCCAGTGATGCTATCCTCACGCGGAGGCGAGCAATGATATAGTCCTTCTTGGCGTGCTGATGGTGAAGTGCCTTGCGCTCCATTGCAAGGATGTTGATGGTGTCAGTCATCTTGGCGTGCTCCAGGTGCATCTGGTTGGCCTGGGCACGGGAGTTGTTGCGGGTAGGAGGGGCCATCTAAACAATGAGGTAGATCATAAGATAAGAGGGGAATTTCTATGGTTTGTTTGAGATAAAATTTGAAAAGTTTCAAAACTTGAGTAGTGTTGAGGGGGTAAAAGCCAACAACACTTTTTCATTCATACCAAACATCACACATTACAAAGCTAACACACCGTTGGTTTTAAGAACCATTCATTCGTTCTACGGTACAAGGGGATCCTGATACAAACTCATAATAGTGCTCTCTTGCGTAGGTGTGAGTTCTACTAAAGTGATCAAGTGTGCGAAATTTTAGGTAGAATTTTAAGGAAAAGTAGAGCATGGACTTCTTATTTTGAAAATATCTCAAGGATAAGAGTGAGAATAAGTTTTCATAAATATTTAATTCATTTGTTTTGAAACTAAGTTTTTCAGACGTCCATTCTAACTAGGGTCTCCTAAGGTCAAACAATGGCTCTGATACCAACATGTCAACACCCGGATTTTTAAGTCCAGATGCCTATTATGCCATTCATCGCAATCCCAGGAATATTGTTTTTGCGAGACATAATATATTGATATCACAACACATCATTCATTACATACCATAATCGTCTTACAAATAGAGGATCACATGATACAGTCTTACAACATAGTGGATCTAGAGATCCAAATACAAAACACATATAGCGGAAGCGAAGTAGCGGTCTTGGTCCATCTATTCCATAGGAAACTGTTGACGTCAGGAGTGGTCCTAGTTATCGTAGACGTCTTGCTGTCCATCTTCTTGGTTCTGGTACTCCTCTTCATAGTCTGGCCATTTGAATAGCCAGGAACAAAGCCATGAGTACTTTAAAGTACTCGCAAACTAATACAAATGTAAGTACTATCAACTATGGTAAGGGGGTGCTAAGCTCTAGGTCCATTTGCATAAAGCCAGTTTTATTTCATACGCACCTTATTAATAAAGGACTCTTCATTTGCCTAACTTACTCAAGTAGGAACATTAGTGTCATTCCCACAACTTTGTTGCGATTCAAGTAAAATTCACCTTTCAAGTTCAAGTCACAAGTCACATGTCACATTTTTGAAAATGGTCTGATGACGGAACAGTATGGCCTTTCCAACCGTCCTTAACCGTGGACGCGGATATTCGAATAGTTTTACACTCTGCAGAGGTTGTACACTTGTGCCACAACATTTGATTTCGTCCGTCAGGGATAACCCTGAATCATCGTAACTCCGTACGCGGATCATCAACCATAACCTTTCACTTACATACCCTAGTATAGTTACCTCTCCCCATGAGCTTGGCCTCCCAGTGAAGACAAACCGTCAGCCTGGGAACTGCACAGGGCTTGGGCCGTACATTCACCTCATCTTTAACGTCGTTTCTTTTGTTGTGGAGGCAACTTTCAGCATAACCCCGATGACGCTTGTTTAGAGGGAACCCATACTAAAGTACATAAACTTCCAGTTAAGCCCTACCCATAATCAGGTATTGTGGGGGTACTCTAAAATTGGAATGGTATCGCATCCGAACCCAACCATCAGTTTGTGTAAAGTTCACCATGTCATTCTTAAGTCACATTCACCTTCAAAATCTTTCAATAGAATGACTGATCATTCCAAGGTTTTCAAAGTCATTTCATTTCACATGTTCCCATCTAGAGTAGTCAATTTTATTTGTTAGCACTAGCAACTAGTCATGAGGGGTGCTAACTAGCTTATAGCTTTCTAGGCTAAGTGTGATGCTCTTGTACTACTCCATAGCTAGACCAAGTGAATCATGAATCAAGATAATCTTTTATAAACCAAATTAAGTCAAAAACTTGTAAGGTAAAAACTTGGGATAGGATCAGTAAGCATAAAGTAAATTGTGATGAGGCCTTGCTCTTGTAGAGCTTTGCCTTAGGGCAGCTTGCAAGAATATTAGCTTGCATTGGTGTTAGCTTGCCTTGGTTGGTGTATTGATCAAAGTGTTCCTCCTTCTTCTTCGTAGATGTTCTCGTCGTCCCCTACGTAGCCTTCGGTACTAGCGTCTATAAACGGATACAAAGATAACAATCACCAAACAATACTTAAGTAGACTGGTTAGCCCTAATGGCTCACTCAAGATGATCTAGCATCATCATCTACATTACTCAACATTAGACTAGGGTTTCTTCTTTAGTGTTTAGAAAATAACTCTTCTTAATGAAATAGGGATTAGGGTGTCTATTTAGTTCTTTGGAGAAATAATTTCCTCTCATTGAATCTTATTAAGATTTAATCTCCTCAGTTCATAAAGGTGAGATCATGTTGACCAAGGTCAATACTTCACATTTATCATTTGAGAAAAAAATGATTTAAATGAGATTCCTCATCTCATGTAATTTAAATACTACTTTGATTTAAGATCCTCAAGTGAGCAAGTATGAGACCATGCAACAAGGGTCATCACATTGCTTCATACTACTTGGGAAGATGATTTAAATGAGGTGCTACACCTCATAGATTTAATATCCTCAATTTGAAAATAATTTAAATGGGCTAGTATTGACTACATAGCCAATTTTTGATTCTAGACCATGATCTTATGAAGCAACCATGTCATATTTTTGCATAAACAATTAGGTTACTTGAAATGTGAATTATAGCAATTGGATTCATCTTAAAGTTCAATAGGGTTGATTTTATAAATTTGTTTGAAGTTGGAAAACCTTCTGACTTGTTATTTTTACAATTCAAATTCTACAACAGATATTGATTTCAATCCAGTGTGGTTGGATAGAGCTTTTATTAAGCTTTCCAAATATATAAAATTTGTCAAATTTGGTCGAGTAGATTTGGAGATATTGAATTTCTAGCAAAGCATCAGTAAGTAAATTAAATGAAAAGATTAAATACACATTTGAATTTCAAACGCGGGCGGGAAACTAGCTGGGCCGGCCCAGCTGCGGCCGGGCAGTGCGTGCATGGCGCATGCACGTGGCCGACGCGCGGGGCGCACAGAGCGTCAGATCAAGCTCCAACGGCCCTGGGCCATCGTCTTCCGCGCGACACTGTGAGCTTGCGGGGGCGATTTCTCTCACCTCGGGGCTCGGATGATGGCGGGGTTGGGCTCGTTGGACGGGGATTTTCAAGGGCTTCAAGATGGTGTATGGGTTGGGGGCTGTGGTGATGAGAAAAAGGGCGAAGTTTGGTGATGCCGCCGGGTGCTCGTGGCGAGCTCCTTGCTCCGGTGAGCTGCGAGGAGAGAGGATGAGTGGCTCTAGGAGGGAGAGAGGGATGCGTCTAGGCACTGTGGTGATGTCCAAGGGCAGGGGCACGGCTTATATAGGCGCCAGGGAGGAGGGACGCGACATGGCGGCATGGCGGGCGACGTCGTCAGGTTCGTCATGCACATGCGTCTCCGGCAGGGCTACAGCGTCAGACGGTGATGTAAGGGGTAGGTGTTGACGTGCGCATAGTGGCAGGCTTGCGGGCGTCGTGTACAGGGTGCACGGGGACGATGCCGACGTCGGCGTCCTTGCGGGCGTCGCATCGTGTCGCCGTCCTGGCGCGCGTGCGGGTCAAAGATCGTGTCTGGCAGGTGTTCTGGAGTGAGGGGGTACTGGTGGCACAGGGAGACGGGCTGGTTTGCAGTGTGCACGCGGGGAGGTGGTGGTGTCCACGGGTGGTGCGCGGGTGATGTTGGCATGGGCGGTTTTGGGTCAAGTCTTTCTCTCCTCAGCCAAGGGCTGGTACCAGCAGGTGTAGAGGGTCAATGCCAATGTAGATGACATGGTGAGAGAGAGGGAAAAGGGCCGGGGCAGGTGGGTGCATGGTGGTGATCATGTGAATGGCATGGGTTGGCAAGGGTCCTTGCAAGGCTATTCTTGGGTCAATTCCTGCAGAGTGGTGTTCATGGGAGTGTGATGAGTCAACTTGACAAGGGGAGGGTGACCAGAGAGGGAGAAGGACAAGGGTTGGCATGGTGATGTCATTTGGAGTGGCATGGCATGGCATTGATGCTTTGTGCATATTTTTCTTGTGTACAAAGGTGCTGCAAGCTTAAGTGGGGTGAGGTGAGTCTAGTAGACATGGTGGGCAAGGTGAGAGGGGTCTAGGGTGTGCACATTGGATCAAAGTTAACATGTGTATGTGACACATGCCAAGTCTTTGGCATGGTTTTGTGTGTGAGGATGATCATGCAAGGCTATGTGAGGTCATGGTGAGGGGTTGGAGGTACAAAGCACCATAGATGAGCTCAAAGAGAGAGGAGGTGAGGTGGTTGAATAGTGGTTGTACTTCTATGTAAAGAATTGGATCACATGCAATGGTCTCATGTGTGTTGAATTTTGGCCAACTTTCTGCATGGATGGGTTGTAAATAATGTTTGGCATCAAATGGTGGCATTGGTTTGGGTTTTGGAATTGATTTGTGAAAAATTTATAATCTGGGGGAATCTAGAATTTGTGTTAAAGTGGCATTTTGGCTTGACTATTGTGAACAATGGTCAATGATTTGGTCAATGTGATCAACACAAAAAATGTTCATCTTGATGAGGTCTTGGATGAGGTGCAAAGAGTTGAGAGGGTTTGGTTTGAGAATTTCTTGATACAAGGGCTCAAAGAGGGCATCATGCTAAAAATGGCAGATTTGACCATTAGTGCATGTGAGATCATTTTGAATTCAAATTTGATTTGATTTGAGTTTCTTTGATTCCAAAAGTGTTTATAAGTGTTTAGTAACCATCTCCAACCAATGTTTCAAGCGAAAATGGTCTAGGTTAAAGATTTGCAAAATTGGCCATAAGCACATATTTGCATTTTATGTTTTTATTTTCTTTTCTTTTGCTTTGACCCAAAGGTTTTTTTTTAGTTCATGGAGTGTTAGATTAAGTTTAGTAAGGGTTTCAAACCATTTGGGCCAAGTATAATGGCATAGGTCAAGATTTGGTATTATGGCTATGTGCCACATATGCCTCTATGCATATTTTTATTTTCTTTTTATTTCACCTTAAATTTAGTTGGTAAATGATAGGTTGGGTTTGTTGAGGTTTTGCAAACCATCTAGCAAGGTAGAACATGGCATAGTTGATTATTTGCAAAAATAGCCATAGGCGTACCTAGGCTTTTCTTTTTAATTTATATTCTTTTTATTTTGTTTTATCTTGGTTGGTAAAAAGAAGAGCAAGGTTTAGGGTTTTAGATCATTTCAAAATATTTCAACAACAAACATGGCAATGTCACAATATATAAGCATGATCACTATGCATCAAACTTAATTTAATAAAAGTTTTTGTTGGTTCCAAATTTTGGAAATAGTAAATTCAGTTTCTGTCTTTGTTTGAAAATTTGGGATGTTACAATCTTCTTCTATCGGGTGCGCGTCCAGCGCTCCCGATGGGAGTAGCCCCCGAGTCTAGATACGGATGCTTGCCATCCGTGTGTAGACTCAAGTTGTGCCACTAGAATATTTTCTTCTGCCGAAGTTTCTTGCAAGTCTTCATAAACCATCCGATACATGCATACCGAGGCTTGTATTTTCTCAGTAAGATTTAGTGCGTAATGGATATTGAGTAACGTGTCCAGCTTTGCTGGTTAACTGCCGTTGGCAAAACAACGTTACCCTACACAGAATCAAGTCCCCGGGCATGATCCTGGAGTGCAAAAAAGTTTTATCGGGTGCGCGTCCTGTGCTCCCGATGGGAGTAGCCCCCGAGTCTGGGCACGGGCGCTTGTGACCGGGTGCAGACTCGAGCCGAGCATTCCGTTTTTTCTTCAAATACTTCTTCACGCCCTTCTTTATGGAATCTTCTTCAAGTTCACATTTATCGGGTGCGCGTCCAGCGCTCCCGATGGGAGTAGCCCCCGAGTCTAGGTGCGGATGCCTACAATCCGTGCGTAGACTCAAGTTGACCACCCGACAGTTTTGTTTGTTCCTTCGGATCCCTCAACCAAGCTTTACGACGTCATTGATGACGTAACCACTGCCACGGTTTGATTGACAAGACGTGACCTGACGGGCCCACCCTAGTTCTGCGCGGGCAGTTTTTAGGAAATGACCAGTGCATGCGCATTGACCGAGGTGCCTCCTCGATTTCCGCACATCGTGGGAATAATGGGCCGCCGGTTCCGTTCTCTTTAAAGTGACTGATACGTCTCCAACGTATCGATAATTTCTTATGTTCCATGCCACATTATTGATGTTATCTACAGAGATAATCGCATGGTTGGTCACAGAACTTACCAGAGATGAGCACTTTAGTCACAAAACTTCAGAAGAGGAGTCCGCTAGTCACTCAGGATTGTTTTATGAGCAAACTGGTCACTCCCGTCATGACACCGTTAGCCAGGATGACGTGGCATAGGAAGTTGACTGGAGATAATCGCATGGTTGGTCACAAAACTTACCAGGGATGAGCACTTTAGTCACAAAACTTCAGAAGAGGAGTTCGTTAGTCACTCGGGATTGTTTTATGAGCAAACTGGTCACTTTCTGTTAAGTAGCACGTTGAGAGCCTGTTGACCACGTTAGGATGTCCTTTTTGCAAAAAAACACCCTAAACAATCAACATAGTCCTTTTAATCTCAAGTCTCTCTGGTCCATCTCATTGGCTAGTGGGTCCCACTGGTCAGGTGCATCTTCTTCCCCGTCCTAGCTCATTGGAGCGTCCTGTCCGCGCTCTCCGACACAGTGCCATCGGCGATGAGCTAATGACTGCGATTGACGAGGGTGCTCCTCGGCAATACCCACCTTTTGGGGCTTAGGGTTGACAGAATCCTGCAGGCTGACACGAGACATCGGATACCAAACAGACAGAGAGAGAGATTTACCCAGGTTCGGGGCCCTCGATGAGTTAAAATCCTTACTTCCTGCTTGTCTGATCTTGATTATCGAATATATCGGGTTACAATGGGATAGCCGAATGCTATGACTAAGATCTGAGGCTAAGATTATAATGACCTAGCTCTAGACTTGTGATGAATCTATCTGTTGTGATTGTGTGTTCCTCGGCAGACCCTCTCCTGGTCCTGTTGTTCATCAGCTCATCGCCGAGGGCACTGTTTTGGAGGGCGCGGACAGGACGCTCCAATGTGCTAGGACGGGGAAGAAGATGCACCTGACCAGTGGGATCCACTAGCCAACGAGGGTCCAGAGAGACGTGATATTAAGAGGACTATGTTGATTGTTTAGGGTGTTTTTTTTTTGCAAAAAAGGACATCCTAACGTGGTCAACAGGCTCTCAACGTGCTACTTAACAGAAAGTGACCAGTTTGCTCGTAAAACAGTCCTGAGTGACCAGCGGACTCCTCTTCTGAAGTTTTGTGACTAAAGTGCTCATCTCTGATAAGTTTTGTGACCAACCATGCAATTATCTCCAGTCAACTTCCTAGTCAACGTGCCACGTCATCTTGGCTAACGGTGTCATGACGGGAGTGACCAGTTTGCTCATAAAACAATCCCGAGTGACTAGCGGACTCCTCTTCTGAAGTTTTGTGACTAAAGTGCTCATCTCTGGTAAGTTATGTGACCAACCATGCGATTATCTCTTATCTACATGTTTTATGCACACTTTATGTCATATTCGTGCATTTTCTGGAACTAACCTATTAACAAGATGCCGAAGTGCCAGTTCCTGTTTTCTGCTGTTTTTGGTTTCAGAAATCCTAGTAACGAAATATTCTCGGAATTGGACGAAATCAACGCCCAGGTTCCTATTTTGCCCGGAAGCATCCAGAACACCCGAGAGTCGCCAGAGTGGACCCACGGGGGCCTGCACCATAGGCCGGCGCGGCCCAGGCCCTGGCCGCGCCGCCCTATAGTGTCGGCGCCCCTTCGACCTTCCGAGGCTGCCCTTCCGCCTATTTAAAGCCTCCGTCGCGAAAACCCTGATGCGTTCGACGAAACCCACAGAAACCTTCCAGAGCCGCCGCCATCGCGAAGCCAAGATCTGGGGGACAGGAGTCTCTGTTCCGGCACGCTGCCGGAACGGGGAAGTGCCCCCGGAAGGCTTCTCCATCGACACCGCTGCCATCTCCACCGCCATCTTCATCACTGCTGCTGCTCCCATGAGGAGGGAGTAGTTCTCCATCGAGGCTCGGGGCTGTACCGGTAGCTATGTGGTTCATCTCTCCCATGTACCTCAATACAATAATCTCATGAGCTGCTTTACATGATTGAGATTCATATGAGTTTTGTATCACTATTCATCTATGTGCTACTCTAGCAATGTTATTAAAGTAGTTCTATTCCTCCTGCACGTGTGTAAAGGTGACAGTGTGTGCACCGTGTTAGTACTTGGTTTATGCTATGATCATGATCTCTTGTAGATTGCGAAGTTAACTATTGCTATGATAATATTGATGTGATCTATGCCTCCTACATATGCATGAAGGTGACAGTGTGCATGCTATGTTAGTACTTGGTTTAGTCTTTTGATCTATCTTACACTAAAGGTTACTAAAATATGAGCATTATTGTGGAGCTTGTTAACTCCGGCATTGAGGGTTCGTGTAATCCTACGCAATGTGTTCATCATCCAACAAGAGTGTAGAGTATGCATTTATCTATTCTGTTATGTGATCAATGTTGAGAGTGTCCACTAGTGAAAGTGTAATCCCTAGGCCTTGTTCCTAAATACTGCTATCGCTGCTTGTTTACTGTTTCACTGTGTTACTACTACTGCAATACTACCACCATCAACTACACGCCAGCAAGCTATTTTCTGGCACCGTTGCTACTGCTCATACTTATTCATACCACCTGTATTTCACTATCTCTTCGCCGAACTAGTGCACCTATTTGGTGTGTTGGGGACACAAGAGACTTCTTGCTTTGTGGTTGCAGGGTTGCATGAGAGGGATATCTTTGACCTCTTCCTCCCTGAGTTCGATAAACCTTGGGTGATCCACTTAAGGAAAAACTTGCTGCTGTTCTACAAACCTCTGCTCTTGGAGGCCCAACACTGTCTACAGGAAAGGAGGGGGAACGTAGACATCAAGCACTTTTCTGGCGCCGTTGCTGGGGAGGAAAGGTAAAAGGCACTCATACTTCGGTCCTAGGTTAAGTACTTTTCTGGCGCCATTGTGTTTGTGCTCGAAGCTATTTCCTTTAGATCCTGCAATTGCATCTTTTTGTTTCTTGTTTTACACTAGTTAGGCATATTGGAAAACAACAAAAAAATTGGTGAGCTTTTTAATCTTTTTCCTGATTTAGAATTGTTTGATGCGAAAATTATAAAACCTATGGAACCTTATTTGCATGCTAGTAGCGATGTTATTAGTATGGATGCAATTACTGCTAATGCTATGGAGAAGTCTAAGCTTGGGGAAGCTAGTTTTTGTGATCTTTTTAGCTTCCCATCTTTAGGGGAGAAAATTTGTTCTGATAATGCTTTATCTCCCATATGCGATAACTCTAATGATGCTTCTGATATTTTAAATCCACCCGCCGAAAGTATTCCGTATAAAATACCTATGAAAATTATTGAACGTGTTATGGACAACCACTATAAAGGGGATGGAACTGTCCATCCTAGAGATCATTTACTGTTTTTGCATGAATTATGCGGGTTATTCAAGTGTGCAGGTATCTCTATGGATGAAGTGAGGAAGAAGCTATTCTCTGTTTCGCTGTCTGGTAAAGCGGCGCATTGGTATAAATTGTTGGAGAATAGTCATTCTCTTGGATGGGAAGAAATTGCATCTCTCTTTTATTCTAAATTTTATCCTCCTCATGAAGTGCATATTGATAGGAATTATATTTATAACTTTTATCCTCATGATGGAGAGAGTATTTCTCAAGCGTGGGGGAGATTGAAATCACTAATGCTCAAATGTCCCATTCATGAGCTCCCCCGTAATGTTATTGTTAATAATTTTTATGCGAGACTTTCAGGACAACACAAGGACTATCTGGACGCGTGTTCGGAGGGATCTTTCACAAGCAAGGAGGTTGAAGCTAGGTGGGATCTTCTTGATCGGATTGAGGACAACACTGAAGGATGGGAGAACGACAAAGGTAAAGAGTCAGGTATAAATTATGATTATGAATGCATTGAAGCTTTTATGGATACCGATAAATTTCGAAATATGAGTGCTACTTATGGTCTTGACTCTCAAGTTGCTGCAAATCTTTATAAATCCTTTGCTTCTCATTTTGAATTGCCTAAGAAGAATTTTGATAAGTATCATGAACCTTTTAAAGAGGCTTGCATGAAGAATCAAATTGTTGTTAATTATTGCAATAAGCATGCTCAAACTCCTAAGAATGCTATTTCCTATAAGCATGTTAATTTTTGTGGAATACATAGACCGGATGGCGTGTAACTCACACGTTCGTTGGGAACCCCAAGAGGAAGGTATGATGCGCACAGCAGCAAGTTTTCCCTCAGAAAGAAACCAAGGTTTATCGAACCAGGAGGAGCCAAGAAGCACGTTGAAGGTTGATGGCGGCGAGATGTAGTGCGGCGCAACACCAGGGATTCCGGCGCCAACGTGGAACCTGCACAACACAACCAAAGTACTTTGCCCCAACGAAACAGTGAGGTTGTCAATCTCACCGGCTTGCTGTAACAAAGGATTAACCGTATTGTGTGGAAGATGATTGTTTGCAGAAAACAGTAGAACAAGTATTGCAGTAGATTGTATTTCAGTAAAGAGAATTGGACCGGGGTCCACAGTTCACTAGAGGTGTCTCTCCCATAAGACGAACAGCATGTTGGGTGAACAAATTACAGTTGGGCAATTGACAAATAAAGAGAGCATGACCATGCACATACATATCATGATGAGTATAGTGAGATTTAATTGGGCATTACGACAAAGTACATAGACCGTCATCCAACTGCATCTATGCCTAAAAAGTCCACCTTCGTGTTATCATCCGAACCCCTCCAAGATTAAGTTGCTAACAACAGACAATTGCATTAAGTATGGTGCGTAATGTAATCAACAACTACATCCTTAGACATAGCATCAATGTTTTATCCCTAGTGGCAACAGCACAACACAACCTTAGAACTTTCTGTCACTGTCCCAGGTGTCAATGCAGGCATGAACCCACTATCGAGCATAAGTACTCCCTCTTGGAGTTACAAGCATCTACTTGGCCAGAGCATCTACTAGTAACGGAGAGCATGCAAGATCATAAACAACACATAGCATAACTTTGATAATCAACATAACAAGTATTCTCTATTCATCGGATCCCAACAAACGCAACATATAGAATTACAGATAGATGATCTTGATCATGTTAGGCAGCTCACAAGATCCGACAATGATAGCACAATGGAGAGAAGACAACCATCTAGCTACTGCTATGGACCCATAGTCCAGGGGTAGACTACTCACTCATCACTCCGGAGGCGACCATGGCGGTGTAGAGTCCTCCGGGAGATGATTCCCCTCTCCGGCAGGGTGCCGGAGGCGATCTCCTGGATCCCCCGAGATGGGATCGGCGGCGGCGGCGTCTCTGGAAGGTTTTCCGTATCGTGGCTCTCGGTACTGGGGGTTTCGTCACGGAGGCTATTTGTAGGCGGAAGGGCAGGTCAAGAGGCGGCACGGGGGGCCCACACCATAGGCCGGCGCGGCCAGGGGTGGGGCCGCGCCGCCCTAGGGTTTGGCCACCCCGTGGCCCCTCTTCGTCTCTCCTTCGGACTTCTGGAAGCTTCGTGGAAAAATAGGCCCCTGGGCTTTGATTTCGTCCAATTCCGAGAATATTTCGTTACTAGGATTTCTGAAACCAAAAACAGCAGAAAACAGAATCGGCACTTCGGCATCTTGTTAATAGGTTAGTTCCGAAAATGCACGAATATGACATAAAGTGTGCATAAAACATGTAGATAACATCAATAATGTGGCATGGAACATAAGAAATTATCGATACGTCGGAGACGTATCAGCATCCCTGCTTAGTTCTGCTCGTCCCGAGCAGGTAAAACGATAACACAGATAATTTCTGGAGTGACATGCCATCATAATCTTGATCATACTATTTGTAAAGCATATGTAGTGAATGCAGCGATCAAAACATTGTATATGACATGAGTAAACAAGTGAATCATATAGCAAAGACTTTTCATGAATAGCACTTCAAGACAAGCATTAATAAGTCTTGCATAAGAGTTAACTCATAAAGCAACAATTCAAAGTAGAGATATTGAAGCAACACAAAAGAAGATTAAGTTTCAGCGGTTGCTTTCAACTTGTAACATGTATATCTCATGGATATTGTCAACATAGAGTAATATAATAAGTGCAATAAGCAAGTATGTAGGAATCAATGCACAGTTCACACAAGTGTTTGCTTCTTGAGGTGGAGAGAAATAGGTGAACTGACTCAACATTGAAAGTAAAAGAATGGTCCTCCATAGAGGAAAAGCATCGATTGCTGTATTTGTGCTAGAGCTTTGATTTTGAAAACATGAAACAATTTTGTCAACGGTAGTAATAAAGCATATGCATCATGTAAATTATATCTTATAAGTTGCAAGTCTCATGCATAGTATACTAATAGTGTCCGCACCTTGTCCTAATTAGCTTGGACTACCGGATCATCACAATGCATTGTTTTTACCAAGTGTCACAAAGGGGTACCTCTATGTCGCCTGTACAAAGGTCTAAGGAGAAAGCTCGCATTGGATTTCTCGCTATTGATTATTCTTCAACTTAGACATCCATACCGGGACAACATAGACAACAGATAATGGACTCCTCTTTTATGCATAAGCATGTAACAACAATTAATAATTTTCTCATTTGAGATTTGAGGATTGTTGTCCAAAACTGAAACTTCCACCATGGATCATGGCTTTAGTTAGCGGCCCAATGTTCTTCTCTAACATATGCATGCTCCAACCATAAGGTGGTAGATCGCTCTTACTTCAAACAAGACGGACATGCATAGCAACTCACATGATATTCAACAATGAATAGTTGATGGCGTCCCCAGTAAACATGGTTATCGCACAACAAGCAACTTAATAAGAGATAAAGTGCATAATTACATATTCAATACCACAATAGTTTTTAAGCTATTTGTCCCATGAGCTATATATTGCAAAGGTGAAGAATGGAATTTTAAAGGTAGCACTCAAGCAATTTACTTTGGAATGGCGGAAAAATACCATGTAGTATAGGTAGGTATGGTGGACACAAATGGCATAGTGGTTGGCTCAAGTATTTTGGATGCATGAGAAGTATTCCCTCTCGATACAAGGTTTAGGCTAGCAAGGCTTATTTGAAGCAAACACAAGGATGAACCGGTGCAGCAAAACTCACATAAAAGACATATTGAAAACATTATAAGACTCTACACCGTCTTCCTTGTTGTTCAAACTCAAAACTAGAAATTATCTAGACCTTAGAGAAACCAAATATGCAAACCAAATTTTAGCATGCTCTATGTATTTCTTCATTAATGGGTGCAAAGCATATGATGCAAGAGCTTAATCATGAGCACAACAATTGCCAAGTATCACATTACCCAAAACATTATAGCAATTACTACATGTATCATTTTCCAATTCCAACCATATAACAATTTAACGAAGGAGAAACTTCGCCATGAATACTATGAGTAGAAACCAAGGACATACTTGTCCATATGCTACAGCGGAGCGTGTCTCTCTCCCATAAAGTGAATGCTAGGATCCATTTTATTCAAACAAAACAAAAAACAAAAACAAACCGACGCTCCAAGAAAAAGCACATAAGATGTGATGGAATAAAAATATAGTTTCAGGGGAGGAACCTGATAATGTTGTCGATGAAGAAGGGACGCTTGAGTCTTCTTGATATATGCAGGGGTGAACCACCGGGTGCATCCCCAAGCTTAGAGCTTTCACTCTCCTTGATCGTGTTGCATCATACTCCTCTCTTGATCCTTGAAAACTTCCTCCACACCAAACTCGAAACAACTCATTAGAGGGTTAGTGCACAATATAAATTGACATATTCAGAGGTGACACAATCATTCTTAACACTTCTGGACATTGCATAATGCTACTGGACATTAGTGGATCAAAGAAATTCATCCAACATAGCAAAAGAGGCAATGCGAAATAAAAGGCAGAATCTGTCAAAACAGAACAGTTCGTATTGACGAATTTTAAAATGGCACCAGACTTGCTCAAATGAAAATGCTCAAATTGAATGAAAGTTGCGTACATATCTGAGGATCACTCACGTAAATTGGCATAATTTTCTGAGTTACTTACAGAGGGATTCCCAGATTCGTGACAAAGAAATCTGGAACTACGCAGTAATCCAAATCTAGTACTTACTTTTCTATCAACGGCTTAACTTGGCACAACAAAACACAAAACTAAGATAAGGAGAGGTTGCTACAGTAGTAAACAACTTCCAAGACACAAAATAAAAACAAAGTACTGTAGATAAAAACATGGGTTGTCTCCCATAAGCGCTTTTCTTTAACGCCTTTCAGCTAGGCGCAGAAAGTGTGTATCAAGTATTATCAAGAGATGAAGTGTCAACATCATAATTTGTTCTCATAATAGAGTCAAAAGGTACCTTCATTCTCTTTCTAGGGAAGTGTTCCATACCTTTCTTGAGAGGAAATTGATATTTTATATTACCTTCCTTCATATCAATGATAGCACCAACAGTTCGAAGAAAAGGTCTTCCCAATATAATGGGACAAGATGCATTGCATTCAATATCCAAGACAACAAAATCAATGGGGACAAGGTTAT
The DNA here is from genome assembly GCF_019359855.2 of Lolium perenne. NCBI lineage: Eukaryota > Viridiplantae > Streptophyta > Magnoliopsida > Poales > Poaceae > Lolium > Lolium perenne. The sequence goes on along the minus strand of NC_067246.2, from coordinate 106,759,312 downwards.
TGTTAACGGTAATGCGAACATTATCAACTTTACCCAAAGGTTTCTTTGTGGAATGATCAGAAAGATTAACATCCAAATAACAATTTTTCAGCGGTGGCAAGTCAAGCATATTATAAATTTTCTTAGGCATAACAGAAATACTTGCACCAAGATCACATAAAGCATTACAATCAAAATCTTAAACCTTCATCTTAATGATGGGCTCCCAACCATCTTCTAGCTTTTTAGGAATAGAGGCTTCACGCTCTAATTTCTCTTCTCTAGCTTTTATGAGAGCATTTGTAATATGATGTGTGAAAGCCAAATTTATAGCACTAGCATTGGGACTTTTAGCAAGTTTTTGCAAGAACTTTATAACTTCAGAGATGTGGCAATCATCAAAATTCAAACCATTATAATCTAAAGCAATGGGATCATCATCCCCAATGTTGGAAAAAATTTCAGCAGCTTTATCAAAGGTAGTTTCAGCAGTTTTAACAGTTTCAGGCAGTTTTTCGCGCTTTGCATTAGAAGTGGAAACATTGCTAACACCTATTCTTTTATTAGTATGAGTAGGAGGTGCAGCAACATGTGTAGCATTAGCATTACTAGTGGTGGTAATAGTCCAAACTTTAGCTATATTCTTTTCTTTAGCTAGTTTTTCATTTTCTTCTCTATCCCACCTAGCACGCAGTTCAGCCATTAATCTTATATTCTCATTAATTCTAACTTGAATGGCATTTGCTGTAGTAGCAATTTTATTATGATGATTCTCATTAGGCAAAATTTTTGATTTCAAAAGATCAACATCAGCAGCAAGACTATCGACTTTAGAAGCAAGTATATCAATTTTCCCAAGCTTTTCTTCAACAGATTTGTTAAAAGCAATTTGTGCACTAATAAATTCTTTAAGCATGGCTTCAAGTCCAGGGGGTGAATTCCTATTATTGTTGTAAGAATTCCCATAAGAATTACCATAGCCGTTGCCATTATTATAAGGATATGGCCTATAGTTGTTACTAGAATTGTTCCGGTAAGCATTGTTGTTGAAATTACTATTTTTAATGAAGTTTACATCAACATGTTCTTCTTGTGCAACCAATGAAGCTAATGGAACATTATTAGGATCAATATTAGTCCTATCATTAACAAGCATAGACATAATAGCATCAATCTTATCACTCAAGGAAGAGGTTTCTTCGACAGAATTTACCTTCTTACCTTGTGGAGCCCTTTCCGTGTGCCATTCAGAGTAGTTGATCATCATATTATCAAGAAGCTTTGTTGCTTCACCAAGAGTGATGGACATAAAAGTACCTCCAGCAGCTGAATCCAATAAATTCCGTGAAGAAAAATTTAGTCCTGCATAGAAGGTTTGGATGATCATCCAAGTAGTCAGTCCATGGGTTGGGCAATTTTTAACCAGAGATTTCATTCTTTCCCAAGCTTGAGCAACATGTTCAGTATCTAATTGTTTAAAATTCATTATGCTACTCCTCAAAGATATAATTTTAGCAGGGGGATAATATCTTCCAATAAAAGCATCCTTGCATTTAGTCCATGAATCAATACTATTCTTAGGCAGAGATAGCAACCAATCTTTAGCTCTTCCTCTTAATGAGAAAGGGAACAATTTTAGTTTAATAATATCACCATCTACATCTTTATATTTTTGCATTTCATATAGTTCAACAAAATTATTAAGATGGGCAGCAGCATCATCAGAACTAACACCAGAAAATTGCTCTCGCATAACAAGATTCAGTAAAGCAGGTTTAATTTCAAAGAATTCTGCTGTAGTAGCAGGTGGAGCAATAGGTGTGCATAAGAAATCATTATTATTTGTGGTTGTGAAGTCACACAACTTAGTGTTTTCAGCGTTGGCCATTTTAGCAACAGTAAATAAAGCAAACTAGATAAAGTAAATGCAAGTAAACTAATTTTTTTTTGTGTTTTTGATATAGCAAACAAGATAGCAAATAAAGTAAAACTAGCAACTAATTTTTTTGTATTTTGATTTAGTGCAGCAAACAAAGTAGTAAATAAAACTAAGCAAGACAAAAACAAAGTAAAGAGATTGAGAAGTGGAGACTCCCCTTGCAGCGTGTCTTGATCTCCCCGGCAACGGCGCCAGAAAAAGAGCTTGATGGCGTGTAACTCACACGTTCGTTGGGAACCCCAAGAGGAAGGTATGATGCGCACAGCAGCAAGTTTTCCCTCAGAAAGAAACCAAGGTTTATCGAACCAGGAGGAGCCAAGAAGCACGTTGAAGGTTGATGGCGGCGAGATGTAGTGCGGCGCAACACCAGGGATTCCGGCGCCAACGTGGAACCTGCACAACACAACCAAAGTACTTTGCCCCCAACGAAACAGTGAGGTTGTCAATCTCACCGGCTTGCTGTAACAAAGGATTAACCGTATTGTGTGGAAGATGATTGTTTGCAGAAAACAGTAGAACAAGTATTGCAGTAGATTGTATTTCAGTAAAGAGAATTGGACCGGGGTCCACAGTTCACTAGAGGTGTCTCTCCCATAAGACGAACAGCATGTTGGGTGAACAAATTACAGTTGGGCAATTGACAAATAAAGAGAGCATGACCATGCACATACATATCATGATGAGTATAGTGAGATTTAATTGGGCATTACGACAAAGTACATAGACCGTCATCCAACTGCATCTATGCCTAAAAAGTCCACCTTCAGGTTATCATCCGAACCCCCTCCAGTATTAAGTTGCTAACAACAGACAATTGCATTAAGTATGGTGCGTAATGTAATCAACAACTACATCCTTAGACATAGCATCAATGTTTTATCCCTAGTGGCAACAGCACAACACAACCTTAGAACTTTCTCACATCGTCCTGTGTCAATGCAGGCATGAACCCACTATCGAGCATAAGTACTCCCTCTTGGAGTTACAAGCATCTACTTGGCCAGAGCATCTACTAGTAACGGAGAGCATGCAAGATCATAAACAACACATAGCATAACTTTGATAATCAACATAACAAGTATTCTCTATTCATCGGATCCCAACAAACGCAACATATAGAATTACAGATAGATGATCTTGATCATGTTAGGCAGCTCACAAGATCCGACAATGATAGCACAATGGAGAGAAGACAACCATCTAGCTACTGCTATGGACCCATAGTCCAGGGGTAGACTACTCACTCATCACTCCGGAGGCGACCATGGCGGTGTAGAGTCCTCCGGGAGATGATTCCCCTCTCCGGCAGGGTGCCGGAGGCGATCTCCTGGATCCCCCGAGATGGGATCGGCGGCGGCGGCGTCTCTGGAAGGTTTTCCGTATCGTGGCTCTCGGTACTGGGGGTTTCGTCACGGGGGCTATTTGTAGGCGGAAGGGCAGGTCAAGAGGCGGCACGGGGGGCCCACACCATAGGCCGGCGCGGCCAGGGGTGGGGCCGCGCCGCCCTAGGGTTTGGCCACCCCGTGGCCCCTCTTCGTCTCTCCTTCGGACTTCTGGAAGCTTCGTGGAAAAATAGGCCCCTGGGCTTTGATTTCGTCCAATTCCGAGAATATTTCGTTACTAGGATTTCTGAAACCAAAAACAGCAGAAAACAGCAACTGGCACTTCGGCATCTTGTTAATAGGTTAGTTCCAGAAAATGCACGAATATGACATAAAGTGTGCATAAAACATGTAGATAACATCAATAATGTGGCATGGAACATAAGAAATTATCGATACGTCGGAGACGTATCAAGACCTTGTGGAATTAATCAAATCAAAGATGAATATTGTATCCATCATGCTAATGAAAAAACTAGAAAGTGGTTTAGGGCTCTAGATGATCTTGGTAAAAAAGTTTGTGCCCTCTATCCTTTTATTTGTGAAGTTTGCCATGAAGTGGGTCATTTTAATTTTCAATGCTCCTCCAATGATAATTTGAACCCAATGAGTGCTGCAAATTTGTATTGTGATGATGAAATTACTCCTAATCAGCATGATGAACTTACTCTATTCTTGGGGTGTGAAGAACTGTCGAGAAAAATCTCTTTGTTACATATGAGTGATCTTGATATTGATGATGTCCTGCATGGGTGTTTTTCTTATTGCATTGATAATAGCCATACAAATACTTACATACAAAATATTTTAGAAGATGACACCTTGCCAAAATATGATAGGACCGCTATGTGTTTTCAACTAATTAATGAAAAGGAGGGATCCTCCCAAGTTTCTTCTATTATTTCTGAAAGTAAATCAGGTTATGCAGACAAGCCACCCTTCAAGCCTCTCCCTCCTGAAGAAGGGAACGAGGAAAAGGAGGAGGAGAAGAAGAAGAAGGGAACGAAGAAGAAGAAGAAGAATAAGGGGAATAAAAAGAAAGAGGTAACATCATATCCCCGCGTATATGAGATAACGATAGGTAACCGTAAGTATGTTGCTCCTGATGATTATTGTGATAATGAATCTGAGTACGATGATCTTCCTATACCCTTTACCCATATTAGTGATCATGATTTGGAAGAGCACACTAACTTTGATGTTGGAAATCTCTTTGGTACTGATTATGAAAGTAATGATGATAGCATTATTCATGTCCCCTCAAACGATGATATTGAAAGCTCTAAGCTTGGGGATGTTGTGCTCGAAGATCCTATACTTGAGACCTCTACTTTTAGTGAAAATGATGATATCACATATTCTGGTCTAGATAATCGCTATAGAGATGGATATGACACATGTTACAATTATCCTTATGAAACTTGTCATAGTTATGATAGGCTTACCAAAAACAATTCCCTTAATATGCAACTTGTTTACCATGTTCAAATTCTTGATAATAATCCTGCTCCAATTACTATTAATGAGAATAACTCTTCTTATGCCAAATTTAATGATACTTCTATGCATATGAACCATGATAAGAATGTTTTAAGTGATGGGTATATTGTGGATTTCATCAATGATGCTACTGAAAGTTATTATGAGAGAGGGAAATATGGTTGTATACTTGTATGCATCTTAATAATATTAAGTTTCCCCTCTTTATGTCGAGAATTTTGAAGTTACTCGTGTTTTATCCTCTTATGCTTGTCACTTTGTTCTTCATGAATTCATTTGTGTACAAGATTCCTATTCATAGGAAGCATGTTAGACTTAAATTTGTTTTGAACTTGCCTCTTGAAGCTCTCTTTTGCTTCAAATACTATTTCCCGCGAATGGATTATTAAAACTGCTGAGCCCATCTTAATGGCTATAAAGAAAGAACTTCTTGGGAGATAACCCATGTGTTATTTTGCTACAGTACTTTGTTTTATATTTGTGTCTTGGAAGTTGTTTACTACTGTAGCAACCTCTCCTTATCTTAGTTTTGTGTTTTGTTGTGCCAAGTAAAGTCTTTGATAGTAAAGTCAATACTAGATTTGGATTACTGCACAGAAACTGTTTTCTTGCTGTCACGAATCTGGGCCTAAATCTCTGTAGGTGACTCAGAAAATTATGCCAATTTACGTGAGTGATCCTCAGATATGTACGCAACTTTCATTCAATTTGGGCATTTTCATCTGAGCAAGTCTGGTGCCATTTTAAAATTCGTCTTTACGGACTGTTCTGTTTTGACAGATTCTGCCTTTTATTTCGCATTGCTTCTTTCGCTGTGTTGGGTGGATTTCTTTGTTCCATTACCTTCCAGTAGCTTTGGGCAATGTCCAGAAGTGTTAAGAATGATTGTGTCACCTCTGAACATGTGAGTTTTTGATTATGCACTAACCCTCTAATGAGTTTGCTTTGAGTTTGGTGTGGAGGAAGTTTTCAAGGGTAGAGAGAGGAGGATGATATACTATGATCAAGAAGAGTGAAAAGTCTAAGCTTGGGGATGCCCCGGTGGTTCATCCCTGCATATCTCTAGAAGACTCAAGCATCTAAGCTTGGGGATGCCCAAGGCATCCCCTTCTTCATCGACAACATTATCAGGTTCCTCCCCTGAAACTATATTTTTATTCCATCACATCTTATGTACTTTACTTGGAGCGTCTGTGTGCTTTTGTTTTTGTTTATGTTTGAATAAATTGGATTACATCATGCTTGTGTGGGAGAGAGACACGCTCCGCTGGTTCGTATGAACACATGTGTTCTTAGCTCATAATATTCATAGCGAAGTTTCCTCTTCGTTAAATTGTTATATGGTTGGAATTGGAAAATGATACATGTAGTAATTGCTATAAATGTCTTGGGTAATGTGATACTTGGCAATTGTTGTGCTCATGATTAAGCTCTTGCATCATATGCTTTGCACCCATTAATGAAGAAATACATAGAGCATGCTAAAATTTGGTTTGCATATTTGGTTTCTCTAAGGTCTAGATAATTTCTAGTATTGAGTTTGAACAACAAGGAAGATGGTGTAGAGTCTTATAATGTTTTCAATATGTCTTTTATGTGAGTTTTGCTGCACCGGTTCATCCTTGTGTTTGTTTCAAATAAGCCTTGCTAGCCTAAACCTTGTATCGAGAGGGAATACTTCTCATGCATCCAAAATACTTGAGCCAACCACTATGCCATTTGTGTCCACCATACCTACCTACTACATGGTATTTTCCGCCATTCCAAAGTAAATTGCTTGAGTGCTACCTTTAAAATTCCATCATTCACCTTTGCAATATATAGCTCATGGGACAAATAGCTTAAAAACTATTGTGGTATTGAATATGTACTTATGCACTTTATCTCTTATTAAGTTGCTTGTTGTGCGATAACCATGTTCACTGGGGACGCCATCAACTATTCATTGTTGAATTTCATGTGAGTTGCTATGCATGTTCGTCTTGTCTGAAGTAAGAGAGATCTACCACCTTATGGTTAAGCATGCATATTGTTAGAGAAGAACATTGGGCCGCTAACTAAAGCCATGATCCATGGTGGAAGTTTCAGTTTTGGACATATATCCTCAATCTCAAATGAGAAATTTATTAATTGTTGTTACATGCTTATGCATAAAAGAGGAGTCCATTATCTGTTGTCTATGTTGTCCCGGTATGGATGTCTAAGTTGAAGAATAATCAATAGCGAGAAATCCAATGCGAGCTTTCTCCTTAGACCTTTGTACAGGCGGCATAGAGGTACCCCTTTGTGACACTTGGTCAAAACATGTGCATTGTGATGATCCGGTAGTCCAAGCTAATTAGGACAAGGTGCGGACACTATTAGTACACTATGCATGAGGCTTGCAACTTATAAGATATAATTTACATGATACATATGCTTTATTACTACCGTTGACAAAATTGTTTCATGTTTTCAAAATCAAAGCTCTAGCACAAATATAGCAATCGATGCTTTTCCTCTATAGAGGACCATTCTTTTACTTTCATTGTTGAGTCAGTTCACCTATTTCTCTCCACCTCAAGAAGCAAACACTTGTGTGAACTGTGCATTGATTCCTACATACTTGCATATTGCATTTGTTATATTACTCTATGTTGACAACTATCCATGAGATATACATGTTACAAGTTGAAAGCAACCGCTGAAACTTAATCTTCCTTTGTGTTGCTTCAATACCTTTACTTTGATTTATTGCCTTATGAGTTAACTCTTATGCAAGACTTATTGATGCTTGTCTTGAAGTACTATTCATGAAAAGTCTTTGCTATATGATTCACTTGTTTACTCATGTCATATACATTGTTTTGATCGCTGCATTCGCTACATATGCTTTACAAATAGTATGATCAAGGTTATGATGGCATGTCACTCCAGAAATTATCTTTGTTATCGTTTTACCTGCTCGGGACGAGCAGAACTAAGCTTGGGGATGCTGATACGTCTCCAACGTATCGATAATTTCTTATGTTCCATGCCACATTATTGATGTTATCTACATGTTTTATGCACACTTTATGTCATATTCGTGCATTTTCTGGAACTAACCTATTAACAAGATGCCGAAGTGCCAGTTCCTGTTTTCTGCTGTTTTTGGTTTCAGAAATCCTAGTAACGAAATATTCTCAGAATTGGACGAAATCAACGCCCAGGTTCCTATTTTGCCCGGAAGCATCCAGAACACCCGAGAGTCGCCAGAGTGGACCCACAGGGGGCCCAGACCATAGGCCGGCGCGGCCCAGGACCTGGCCGCGCCGCCCTATAGTGTCGGCGCCCCTTCGACCTTCCGAGGCTGCCCTTCCGCCTATTTAAAGCCTCCGTCGCGAAAACTCTTATGCGTTCGACGAAACCCACAGAAACCTTCCAGAGCCGCCGCCATCGCGAAGCCAAGATCTGGGGGACAGGGGTCTCTGTTCCGGCACGCTGCCGGAACGGGGAAGTGCCCCCGGAAGGCTTCTCCATCGACACCGCTGCCATCTCCACCGCCATCTTCATCACCGCTGCTGCTCCCATGAGGAGGGAGTAGTTCTCCATCGAGGCTCGGGGCTGTACTGGTAGCTATGTGGTTCATCTCTCCCATGTACCTCAATACAATAATCTCATGAGCTGCTTTACATGATTGAGATTCATATGAGTTTTGTATCACTATTCATCTATGTGCTACTCTAGCAATGTTATTAAAGTAGTTCTATTCCTCCTGCACGTGTGTAAAGGTGACAGTGTGTGCACCGTGTTAGTACTTGGTTTATGCTATGATCATGATCTCTTGTAGATTGCGAAGTTAACTATTGCTATGATAATATTGATGTGATCTATGCCTCCTACATATGCATGAAGGTGACAGTGTGCATGCTATGTTATGTAACATCCCTGTTTTGCTAAACATAATTAGGAGTTGTTTTGTGCATCATGAGCATCATCTAATTTGCATTAAGAAAAATTTGCAAATAAATCAAAGTGGAAATCCTAGGTTTATGCGCGTCTTTCTCTATTTGATACGCCTTACAAATGTTTCAAACATTCAAAATCTTGTTATGTGGCATTTTAGAAATAGTCAAATAATGCCACACAATATTTGTACAAAGTTTGAGTTGTTTTGGTTTTGCAAAAGGGGTTCAATATAGCAAAATAGAGTTGATTTAAAGCCTGTTTTTAAATCTCAAGATTTGTTTTCCCAAAAGCCAGGGGGTTATGGGCAAATTTGCCCATATCTTCTTCTACCAGGCAGGCACACACCTGCGTGTGGCTGCCCCCGCCGTCGATCCCTGCGAGGGGATGCTCACCGCAGCTCGCCGCCCCTGGACGGGGATAAGGCCGCCACGACGCCGCCCCTCTCCCTTATCCTCTCCCTTCCTCACGCGCCCTCTTTCCCCTACTCTCTGTGAGCCCGCGCAGCAAACCCTACCCGCCCGGAGACCTCGCCGGCGCCGCTGTTCTGGCCACCCCCGTGCCTAGCCGCGCCTCCCTTCGGCTTCGCCTCGCCGCCAGCAACCTCCCCCTCCAAGGAATCGAGCCCGCACGCCCTCAATCTCCGCCGCCACCCTCTTCTTCCGCGCGGCCGGGAAGGATTCCGACGACCACCGCCGCCGCTCCCGACCTTCCCCGCCGTTGCCGCCTAGCCTGCAAGCTTCAGGGTGAGCTGCTGGTGCTCCGGCGCCCCTCCTCTTCCTCCCTACCCTTCTCAGTCACTGCCGCGACGCGCGCCCACAACTACCGCCGCGCTGCTCGCCGTGGTCGCCGCTCCGGCGACCATCTCGGGGCGGCGCCGCCTCCCAGAGGTCTCCCGCGTTGAGGCGCTCCTAAACCGCCCGCTCACGCTGCCCCGCGCGCCTCCAAACGCCCAGGCCGTGCCCGACCTGGCCGGCCAGGCCATGCCCTGATCTAAATCGATCGTTGTTTGCCTGCTGTTTTAGTGTTTCTTACTCCGATCAGAAACAAATAGATTCTGCTGCTTGTGTTTGTATGCCTAGAAGCACACGTACTTCTGCTTGTACTCACACATGCTTCAGTTTGTAGTTCTGATCAGAAGTAGAAAAGGTCCAGTTTTGCATGCTCCTGTATTGCCAATACGTATCAGGTTCAACACGCTAGTACAGTATGTAGAATCTCATAGTTTGCTACACACACTTTTTTCCGTAAGCACTTGTTTCTATCATTACCATCTGCTAGTACTAAATATTTGAGTGATGTTTAAACAAGATCAGAACTGAATACTAATGTCTAAATATGCAGTAACACATGCTCTGAATTTTAGATATGCCGTAGCCTTTCTCTCGTACATGGTCATCTTGGTTAGCTCTGTCAGCCACACTTCCTGTAGATTGTGTTTTATCACTATTTCCAGAATATGCTTGAGCATGTACAAATGAGTCCAGGTTGAACCATATCAGTCGCACACATCTGAGCTGAGAACAATACATAGTTTCTGTTCTTCTTTAAAAATCATTTTCTTTGTTTCCAGAAATTTCAGGAAATGCGCAAGCATATAAAATTCGTAACTAACTCGTTTTTTATCCAAAAATTACATATGAGGTATCAAAAGGTTCAGAAAAATGAAACCTATCTATTTATGCTATCATCATGCATATTCGAACAACTTCAATTAACATTTATGTTAGAACAACGAAATACCACTTTATGGAGGTCATCGAAATGCAATGTTTTATGCATTCGAATTCCATTTAAAATTGATGATGTCTTAGGGTTAGTATCAATACCTTTAATCTGACATATCATTCATACTTGTATGCGCATTGCATCGATGCCATGTGTTGATTGTTATTTCTCTCTTTCTAGTATTTGCTTCTTCGCGATCGATAGAGCACGAGTTTGAGACGATGAAGATCGACAACACCGAAGATCAATAATTGTTCACCGACGAACAAGTCAAGCATGCATCGAAGATCCACTTTGCTTTGTCAGGGACAAATGCAAGCCCTAGCCTGGTTCATATAAGTTTTACAAATTCTTTCATTCTGGTTACTTCATATTGCATGCGATTCAACTGTCTTTTACCGATAGATAGAATTACCCTATCTGTTGCATGTCCGACCTTTGTAGTCTCGATACCCTGATCCACTGCTCCTAGCATAATTAGGTTTGGCATGTGTGCGTCGCGAGAGCCTTTATCTCTTATGCTTAGCCATGCTTAGTTTGTTACGCTACTACTCCGGTCTTCGGACTGGAGCCTTACAATGAAATGAATCTAGCATGACAGGTTGACGTGGTAAGTATGGAGATGATGATAAACATGATTAAAGGCTCAGACGAGAGGCCACATTGGGATGTGGTGGGTTGTTTCGTTTCTGCCGACCCTAGGAACCGAGTTCTCGCCTCTTGAACCAAGACCGAGCGTACAACCACACGAGGCCCTATTATGGTACCCTCTCGACTCACTAACTTGCCTAGTAGATTCCATGAGTCACATAGTTTGCGCGTTATCTGGACATATGCATTGCATTTTGCTTGGGGGTTAAAGGTACATAACAGGTAGGTAAGCGTGGCCGTGGTGGCTGGGGGTTGCGGCCCCTGGGGAAACCCACCTCGCCTCACATCGTTAAGGACCGACTTCGGGACTTGACCCGTTACGGCGGAACAATCCTTAGCGCGTGACTCATGGTCTCGGCGACAGCAAGGTAAAGGTCGTGGTCAACCACCCTCTGCCGGCTTTCCAAGGAAGAGAGCTCAAACGTTGGCACTAAGAGTCGGTTGGCGCGTGTGGGTAAAGTTGTGCACCCCTGCAGGGTTATGAATCTTTTCGAAAAGCCGTGTCCACGGTTATGGACGACTTGGGAACGGACGTGGAGATCATAGAGAACATGAATCTAATCGTAAAACTTGGCAACCAATGTGTGCTTACGGATACCTTCTTCGGGTGTTGAGGGGGTGATCCGAGGATAGTGGTTCGAGATGATGAAGATTGGTGGATACAATATGATGATCAATAGAGATAGAGATGTCGCTCTCTTATCCTTTTTTAAAGGTTCTGAGTAGTCGAGCTTCTTCTCCCTCCTGTTTATCAAAGGAAAACTGGCTTTACGCAAAAGAAGCCCTACAGAAAGCCCGCATACCCGCTTTGCTAAAAGGTTGTACTAAGTCTTGCTGAGTCCCTGTACTCAGCTTTGCATGCTTTTGTTTCGCATTTAAGTCGCTCCAACAGATGGTGGTTTCTTTTCGACATCGACGAGTAGCTTGGGGTTCCCAGGTGGCAGCCTGGAATCTATGGGCTGGGACGTCGCCGTTATGCTCCTGGCCTCTTAGGCCTTTTGCTATCTTGCTATGTCTAATAGCATAACTTTGCTTCCGTTGGTTGATGTATGTCAGGTCAGTGACCTCTGCTTGTAATACTTTGGTTCTTCGCTCAGTTATGAGCTTGTATTACTTCTTGAGTCGTAGAGTCACTGTTGTGTTACCGATTCTCTCACTGTAGTCTCTCGAGCTCTAGGTTAGGCTTATGTCAGAAGAAGATCTGGTATTTGTCTAACCCTGATCCCAGGGGTGCCACAGGTTTTGGTATCAGAGCAGGACTGCCTGTAGGAAGCCCTTTCTACTGGTCGATGTTGAGTCTAGTGTTTGTGAAAACTATTTGAAAGATAAAAAGTATTTGCGAAAATCTGATTAGGATTCTTTTTACTCCTTATCTAGTATCGCTCTAATTCTAAGGTGCCTTACCTTGTGTTGATTTGAAAGTTTTTCTTTCTCTTCTAGTCTTTCAAACTTAGGTGCCTCAAGGGCAATGCCGTTTCTAAACCAGTTGACCTAGTGCAGAGTTCTCTAGAGTCGTGTGTGTTCCTTGCTTTCCCGTTGTTTTGTTTCAACATAGAGATTCCTTTCCATCATGATCTCTCTATTTTGTGGGTTCCATATCATTCTGTTCTAGGCTTCGAGGTTTTCTTTCACCTTGTATGTCTCCTTTTTATTTGCTTGGGTACTTCAGAAGCTATGCATGTCTTCTAGAAGCTACACAGTGATTACTACCTCGCAGTGTCCTCCGTGTCACTCCTCTAGTAGTTACTCCTTTCTCTGGGTTTTAACCCTTGGACTTGAACCGAAGGTCCCCGATTGTGCTGGATTCTAGTATACGAATCTTAGTACATGAAGCTGGCCTTTAACCCAAGATCCATCCCGTTGAACACTGGTGTTAATGTTCAAACATTACATCGGGATAGCTAAATTCAAATCAAGCTACGCTTCAAGCTTGTGGTTATTGTCGTGTTGAACTATGGCAATAAAGGTCTTCCCCTCCACTAGCTATTCCAGAGGTTCTTTCATGGAACCAAATGGATCACGACAAGAGTGCTCTTTGCGAGTCCCACTGCTATGTCTCTGACTCTGCCAAAACTTTTTTTTTCAGCATGAGTTTCATAAAAGTGTTATCTTGTGCATCTATCTCTCAGGAATTCTGATCCTGGTCGTGTTCTTCTTCTTTAGTTGCTTTCCGACCTTTGTCTGCTAGTTAGCAGCCAAGATGTAAATGTGCATTGTTGTCTCCAGTGCATGTTACTCTTGTGGTTCGTCAAGACATTCCACTTCAGTATGTTAGGAGAAACAAACTCCAGTACCTTGTCCATTTCTAGGACTTGGTCAAAGTATTGTAATCCGCAGATTAAGAGGCCTCGTTAGCTTCTGTTCTGTTCTACCTTGGAGTATCACCCTCTTATATATCATGAGGTCGTGCTTTGTATCATGGCCTTATTGATGAAGTGATGCTCTTACATATCTGTACTCACCCTTCCTCCGAGCTGTCCGTGCTTGGGAATGTTGGGGTGTACCTATTGATGTGGCTATCTAAGATTCTTAGCAATTCTTATTGCTTTGAAATCCAAGGACGTTTGTGTCATCCTTAGCATGATTGGTTCCCCAATTACTAAGCGAAGTTTGATCGTGTTGCCAAGTCCATTTATTCAGGCACATCTTCGGTCAAAGAGTTAGGTTTATGCTGAAGCTCTCAAGACCATATCGTTTGCTTTGTAAAGCAAGATCCCCTCTCGAATTCAGTGATATACCGGTGGTTCGTGATATTCAGGATGTCTTTCTAGAAGTATCGCCATGTTGCCACATGACCGTGTTGTCGAGCTCATGAGTATGTTGGTCCCTTGAACTACTCTTTCTCCGAGAACCGTGCTGGATAACCCTGGACTAGTTGGTTGAGCTTAATCAACAACTTGGAGAGTTGAAAGACAAAAGCTTTATCCAACTTTGTTCCTTCATAAAGGGATGTCTAGTGATGTTTGTTTTGAAGTCAGAAAGTATTTCCTTTGTGGATATGCTATTTTCCCCATATTTGATTTGAGTTTGGGCTATCGTCAAATCATACTCAGTTCCAAGGACTATCTGGATGATGTTTATACTCATGGTGTCTCGTCTGAGTATACCTTCATGTCCTTTGGTCTGACCAATATTTCTGTCGAGTCCATATAGAATATGAGTCCCTCATTGGAGTATCTTGATAAGTTTGTTGTTGAGCCTATCGACAACATTCTTATTTCCTCCAAGTTTAAAAGATTCATATTGGACGTTTGACACTAGTATTGGAAAGTTTTGAGAACCATCTTTGTGTTATCATGAAGTATGTGTTCTGGATGTTGGAAGTAACCTTCTCTGGTTCACGTGCATATGCTGAAAGATGTCGCCGTGGATCAGAGTAGAGTTCCCTTTTGTTTCCCTCGGGAATCATCACAAGTTGGTCAGGCAAGTGCAAAGTTATCTTGAGATGCAAGGTTGTTACCTCCATTCCTTGAAAAGTTCCTCTATGCACATTAAGCCGCTGACTGATTTTTTTTTTTCAAGAAAGACAAGAAGCTTAAGAACTTCAAAATCTTCTTTGATGTCCCCATTAGGACTCACTCGTGTTACATTGCAAATTCATATGCACGCAATTGCCTTTGGCAGTCGCATCCATACGTGTTACGCAATCTAGCTCAATCCTTTGGAGCTTGACATTGTAGTCTATAACTTGAGAGTCTAGCGACTTTACCTTTGTAGTAACTATTGCAATTTTTCTAATCGGACATTCTAAGTCTGAAATATCTTACACCTAACCTAAGCTGAATCTCAAGCGGCAATGATGGTTAGTGTTTCTCAAGGAATTTTGACATAGGTCTCTTTGTAAATCCAACAAGATTGATGTCGTGGTTAACACATTAGTCGGAAGGCCTAATGCCATAATCTCTTGAATCATCAAGAACAACCATTCTCCATAAGGATCTTGTATGACTTATTCTAGGAGTTGCCCTTATGATGCTTTTCAAATCCTGAAGTCTTGACCTCCGCTTGATGACCTATTGAAGGCTAGTCAATAGCCTAATACTGGTGTCTAGAACATCAAGGAGAACATCATAAGCAGTGTTGCTAAGTGTCTCTCGGTCAATCCCTCGAAATCATTCTCCGGTGACAACAACTTCGTTCGGAGAAATTTCACTCACCGCTGATCCTTGGCACTTCTCTAGTCAGTACCCTTCCCTTTCCGTTGGTCATTACCTGAAATTATAATCAATTCACACGTTGTGTGAATTCGTCAGCCATCTATGGTCCCCCGCCTTTTGAGTAGAAAACAATCGTTTCATGTATCCTTGCCCAAAGAGTGACTATGATTTTGGAGTCCAAAGTTGCTCTCGTTGTATAAAAATTTGTGCTTCTACGAGTCATCCTCCCTAAGAGTGCCTCGTCATGGTATCAAAGGCAGTTTAACTCTTCGCTACCTTGTTCGTTCGTATTCTTGTAAAGCGTGGAGCAATTGCCTACCAAAAATTGAAACTTCTTTTGTCTCTTCGTTACCTTGATGTGTTTCATGTTTCCTAGCTCAAGAGTTGTTTCCGAACACTCCTTCCATGAGTTACCCATGAGATACTCGATCTTCGTGAAGATCCATCGTTCCAGAGTTATTCCCTCTTTCCTTTAGGTGCAGTTGAGCAACAACCTCAAGGGAAGAAAAATGAAGCGCTTCATTCATGGTGTTGTGGGTCAACTTCCTAATGGTGTCATGGATCAACTTCTTCAACAAAGAAGATTCTTGTGGTATCGACAAGCTCGTTTAAGACCGTCGTGGTCCTTGTTACCTTCTCTTTTCCTACCTTAGGAATCTCGGGGACGAGATTCTTGTAAGGGGGATAGAGTTGTAACATCCCTGTTTTGCTAAACATAATTAGGAGTTGTTTTGTGCATCATGAGCATCATCTAATTTGCATTAAGAAAAATTTGCAAATAAATCAAAGTGGAAATCCTAGGTTTATGCGCGTCTTTCTCTATTTGATACGCCTTACAAATGTTTCAAACATTCAAAATCTTGTTATGTGGCATTTTAGAAATAGTCAAATAATGCCACACAATATTTGTACAAAGTTTGAGTTGTTTTGGTTTTGCAAAAGGGGTTCAATATAGCAAAATAGAGTTGATTTAAAGCCTGTTTTTAAATCTCAAGATTTGTTTTCCCAAAAGCCAGGGGGTTATGGGCAAATTTGCCCATATCTTCTTCTACCAGGCAGGCACACACCTGCGTGTGGCTGCCCCCGCCGTCGATCCCTTCGAGGGGATGCTCGCCGCAGCTCGCCGCCCCTGGACGGGGATAAGGCCGCCACGACGCCGCCCCTCTCCCTTATCCTCTCCCTTCCTCACGCGCCCTCTTTCCCCTACTCTCTGTGAGCCCGCGCAGCAAACCCTACCCGCCCGGAGACCTCGCCGGCGCCGCTGTTCTGGCCACCCCCGTGCCTAGCCGCGCCTCCCTTCGGCTTCGCCTCGCCGCCAGCAACCTCCCCCTCCAAGGAATCGAGCCCGCACGCCCTCAATCTCCGCCGCCACCCTCTTCTTCCGCGCGGCCGGGAAGGATTCCGACGACCACCGCCGCCGCTCCCGACCTTCCCCGCCGTTGCCGCCTAGCCTGCAAGCTTCAGGGTGAGCTGCTGGTGCTCCGGCGCCCCTCCTCTTCCTCCCTACCCTTCTCAGTCACTGCCGCGACGCGCGCCCACAACTACCGCCGCGCTGCTCGCCGTGGTCGCCGCTCCGGCGACCATCTCGGGGCGGCGCCGCCTCCCAGAGGTCTCCCGCGTCGAGGCGCTCCTAAACCGCCCGCTCACGCTGCCCCGCGCGCCTCCAAACGCCCAGGCCGTGCCCGACCTGGCCGGCCAGGCCATGCCCTGATCTAAATCGATCGTTGTTTGCCTGCTGTTTTAGTGTTTCTTACTCCGATCAGAAACAAATAGATTCTGCTGCTTGTGTTTGTATGCCTAGAAGCACACGTACTTCTGCTTGTACTCACACATGCTTCAGTTTGTAGTTCTGATCAGAAGTAGAAAAGGTCCAGTTTTGCATGCTCCTGTATTGCCAATACGTATCAGGTTCAGTCACAGCTAGTACAGTATGTAGAATCTCATAGTTTGCTACACACACTTTTTCTGTAAGCACTTGTTTCTATCATTACCATCTGCTAGTACTAAATATTTGAGTGATGTTTAAACAAGATCAGAACTGAATACTAATGTCTAAATATGCAGTAACACATGCTCTGAATTTTAGATATGCCGTAGCCTTTCTCTGTACATGGTCATCTTGGTTAGCTCAGTGTCAGCCACACTTCCTGTAGATTGTGTTTTATCACTATTTCCAGAATATGCTTGAGCATGTACAGTCGAGTCCAGGTTGAACCATATCAGTCGCACACATCTGAGCTGAGAACAATACATAGTTTCTGTTCTTCTTTGAAAATCATTTTCTTTGTTTCCAGAAATTTCAGGAAATGCGCAAGCATATAAAATTCGTAACTAACTCGTTTTTTTATCCAAAAATTACATATGAGGTATCAAAAGGTTCAGAAAAATGAAACCTATCTATTTATGCTATCATCATGCATATTCGAACAACTTCAATTAACATTTATGTTAGAACAACGAAATACCACTTTATGGAGGTCATCGAAATGCAATGTTTTATGCATTCGAATTCCATTTAAAATTGATGATGTCTTAGGGTTAGTATCAATACCTTTAATCTGACATATCATTCATACTTGTATGCGCATTGCATCGATGCCATGTGTTGATTGTTATTTCTCTCTTTCTAGTATTTGCTTCTTCGCGATCGATAGAGCACGAGTTTGAGACGATGAAGATCGACAACACCGAAGATCAATAATTGTTCACCGACGAACAAGTCAAGCATGCATCGAAGATCCACTTTGCTTTGTTAGGGACAAAGGCAAGCCCTAGCCTGGTTCATATAAGTTTTACAAATTCTTTCATTCTGGTTACTTCATATTGCATGCGATTCAACTGTCTTTTACCGATAGATAGAATTACCCTATCTGTTGCATGTCCGACCTTTGTAGCCTCGATACCCTGATCCACTGCTCCTAGCATAATTAGGTTTGGCATGTGTGCGTCGCGAGAGCCTTTATCTCTTATGCTTAGCCATGCTTAGTTTGTTACGCTACTACTCCGGTCTTCGGACTGGAGCCTTACAATGAAATGAATCTAGCATGACAGGTTGACGTGGTAAGTATGGAGATGATGATAAACATGATTAAAGGCTCAGACGAGAGGCCACATTGGGATGTGGTGGGTTGTTTCGTTTCTGCCGACCCTAGGAACCGAGTTCTCGCCTCTTGAACCAAGACCGAGCGTACAACCACACGAGGCCCTATTATGGTACCCTCTCGACTCACTAACTTGCCTAGTAGATTCCATGAGTCACATAGTTTACGCGTTATCTGGACATATGCATTGCATTTTGCTTGGGGGTTAAAGGTACATAACAGGTAGGTAAGCGTGGCCGTGGTGGCTGGGGGTTGCGGCCCCTGGGGAAACCCACCTCGCCTCACATCGTTAAGGACCGACTTCGGGACTTGACCCGTTACGGCGGAACAATCCTTAGCGCGTGACTCATGGTCTCGGCGACAGCAAGGTAAAGGTCGTGGTCAACCACCCTCTGCCGGCTTTCCAAGGAAGAGAGCTCAAACGTTGGCACTAAGAGTCGGTTGGCGCGTGTGGGTAAAGTTGTGCACCCCTGCAGGGTTATGAATCTTTTCGAAAAGCCGTGTCCACGGTTATGGACGACTTGGGAACGGACGTGGAGATCATAGAGAACATGAATCTAATCGTAAAACTTGGCAACCAATGTGTGCTTACGGATACATTCTTCGGGTGTTGAGGGGGTGATCCGAGGATAGTGGTTCGAGATAATGAAGATTGGTGGATACAATATGATGATCAATAGAGATAGAGATGTCGCTCTCTTATCCTTTTTTAAAGGTTCTGAGTAGTCGAGCTTCTTCTCCCTCCTGTTTATCAAAGGAAACTGGCTTTACGCAAAAGAAGCCCTACAGAAAGCCCGCATACCCGCTTTGCTAAAAGGTTGTACTAAGTCTTGCTGAGTCCCTGTACTCAGCTTTGCATGCTTTTGTTTCAGACGAAGTCGCTCCAACAGATGGTGGTTTCTTTTCGACATCGACGAGTAGCTTGGGGTTCCCAGGTGGCAGCCTGGAATCTATGGGCTGGGACGTCGCCGTTATGCTCCTGGCCTCTTAGGACTTTTGCTATCTTGCTATGTCTAATAGCATAACTTTGCTTCCGTTGGTTGATGTATGTCAGGTCAGTGACCTCTGCTTGTAATACTTTGGTTCTTCGCTCAGTTATGAGCTTGTATTACTTCTTGAGTCGTAGAGTCACTGTTGTGTTACCGATTCTCTCACTGTAGTCTCTCGAGCTCTAGGTTAGGCTTATGTCAGAAGAAGATCTGGTATTTGTCTAACCCTGATCCCGGGGGTGCCACATGTTAGTACTTGGTTTAGTCTTTTGATCTATCTTACACTAATGGTTACTAAAATATGAGCATTATTGTGGAGCTTGTTAACTCCGGCATTGAGGGTTCGTGTAATCCTACGCAATGTGTTCATCATCCAACAAGAGTGTAGAGTATGCATTTATCTATTCTGTTATGTGATCAATGTTGAGAGTGTCCACTAGTGAAAGTGTAATCCCTAGGCCTTGTTCCTAAATACTGCTATCGCTGCTTGTTTACTGTTTCACTGTGTTACTACTGCTGCAATACTACCACCATCAACTACACGCCAGGAAGCTATTTTCTGGCACCGTTGCTACTGCTCATACTTATTCATACCACCTGTATTTCACTATCTCTTCGCCGAACTAGTGCACCTATTTGGTGTGTTGGGGACACAAGAGACTTCTTGCTTTGTGGTTGCAGGGTTGCATGAGAGGGATATCTTTGACCTCTTCCTCCCTGAGTTCGATAAACCTTGGGTGATCCACTTAAGGGAAAACTTGCTGCTGTTCTACAAACCTCTGCTCTTGGAGGCCCAACACTGTCTACAGGAAAGGAGGGGGAACGTAGACATCAGTGACACATGTACGACTAGATCTCATTCACCTCCCACGATGTCTTTAGTGTTATGGCCACGATTTCCCAGCGGTCTCATGATATAAATAGAGGGCCTTTGTCATTTTTTACTTTTTACGCCTCCACATTGCTCATCTTCTTCCCAACCTTCCTCTTCACCTCTGTTCCTTTCCTCGAAAGCTCCGGACGCCATGGGTAAGAAGAAGAGCACCAGCGCCTCGGGCAAAACCAAGGTCAGCCGCGATTGGGGCGCCTCCACCATTTCCAACCGCGAGGTGAGCAAGCTGCGCACCCTTGGCTTCATCTCCTCGTCTGACGACGACATTCGTCTTCCAGGTCCTTCCTCTCGCCCAAATCCTCCAAAGGGCTTTACTGTTATGTTCATTGCCTTTCTGTTTCGCGGGCTTTCGCTTCCTGCCCACGAGTTCCTTCGTTCCCAAATTCTATCCTCCATCTTTCCATCTTCATTACTGTTTGCGAAGCTTTCCTTGGCATCGATCCCCACTGGGGTCTTTGGAGGAAAATCTTTTACGTCAAGCGTCACAATGACAACAATGCCCCCCCCCCCCCCCCCCCGTCGTCGATGGCGTTGGCTTTGTTGTTAGAAAGGATGTTGATTACCTCAACTTCCCGATGAAAGAATCTGTCCAGGGCTGGCGCCATACATGGTTCTACCTACGAGATACTCCAATACCTGGGCGGCGTTCCAACCTTCCTCCCTTTAAAGATGTCTTGGTGGCTCAGCCGAAGAAGTCTTAGCGAAACACCCTGTCTCCCGAAGAAAGCGCTATAGACGACAAGCTGTTCGAACAGGTTGTTGACCTAAAGAACACGGGAGGCCTGACGATGTGCGGCACTGAAGTGGTTTCAGTGTTCCTAAAACGTCGGGTGCAGCCACTGATGTCCCGTCCCCACCAGCTGTGGATGTACACTGGGAAGGACGACAAGTCGAGAGTAAGCTCTGCCGACCTGTCGGATGACGACCTTCATGATGAAGTGCGGCGTCTTACTTGCTACAGCATGAAGTACACCATTGTCCTAACTTCTGCTCGCTCTCCATATGATCTGACACACCTTCCAGCTGAGGTAGTCTTTATTACACTTGCTTCTTTTGCTATTATCGTGCTGTTCTTCAATCTTCCACTGATTCTCTCCTGTCGACAGGCCTCCACCGTGGTCCAGTGTTATCCTCCCACACCCGAAAGTGGTGTGGAGCCAGAGGATGATGATGATTCCGAAGAGACCGAGGACGCTCAGCATGTCCTTGAGGACAACGACGTTCAGGAGGACGAAGCCCCCGAGGATGATGCCCTTACCAGGAGCAGGCGATGCAGGAGGATAAATGATGACCTGATTACAACGGCTGAATCGAGTCCTAGCAGACAAGATAATGATGCCGATGAAACTGCATTGCCTCCCCCTGCCGCGAAAAGTTCGGCAGGATTTTTTTGCTGTCGAAGATGATTTGGACCTGTGAGTACCTATTCTTCATAACGTGCTTCCCTTATTCTGTGTGATTAACATCCTTGCATTTCAAGCAGCTCTGATGATGATCACGACGTTCCTCTCGCAAAGAGGGCTAGGTTATCTTCTGGGAAACCTGAATCAGGCAAGGAGTCTAATCCTTCGCCTGCCAAACGAACATCGCCTTCAAGGACGGTTGTGGAGAAGATTCCGGTGTCGAAGGTTATCCCTTCTGGCAACGTCTCCGTTCCACCAGCTGCCCGCGACCATGTAAGTAATTTGTCTGGCTTGGCTTTCTTATTTCACGGTGGATTTCTACACTAGACTGAAGTTTCTTGACCTTTGCCCTGCATCCGATTTATGCCACAGTTGACGCTGTGGCAGATTTTGCTGAGCAGTTCACTCGTCTGGAGTCTGAAAATGCTCATCTTCGGAAGACCATCAAGACTTCGGCTGACCAGGTGTTGGAGGCCAATAGGCTTGCCACCGATGCCCAGAATGAAAATATCTTGCTGAAGGATGAACTGAAGAAGCTGAAGTAAAAGATGAAGGATGAGCAGGATGCTAAACGCAAGGCTGCAATCGCTGCCGATGAAAAAGAAGGCATCCTCCGTGAATCCATTGCAAACTTAATGGGTAAGTTCCTTCGCGCATATCCTTTTTCCAGTACTTTCCTTCAGGTTGCTTATCTATCTTCTTTCAGGTGCTGTCGATATGGGTATCAACCGAGCTCGCAAGCTTCGAGAGGATTCCATAACTGATGCCCTGTCACTCGCTACTGAATCCAACATCCAAGTTCTTGGAGTTTTGCAAAAGACCAAGGGAGCATTGTCGAGGTTGTTCTCGATGATTTTCCCGAAGATGAAACAGAACAAGACCGTTGGCGAGATGGCAGATGATTTCCTCATCGACCCTTCTGAACCTGTGGAGGTACTTAAGCGTCGTTCCCGTTTGTTCGGGGCGGTACTTACTTTCCAGCTGCTAATGGGTCATGTGCTGGGCTCTGAGCTAGAAAAGTTGTCTAAGGCTTTGCCTATAGATGACAATGATCGTCTAATCAATCTTGAGCCCTTCAAGCAATCAGCAGTAATATGCGCTAATCAACTCCTCAAGCTGGTTGACGAGGCAAAGACCAAGACTGCATCTGAGGCTGCCCCTGGCTCATCATCTGCTCCTCCTTGAATGAACATTTGCTTTGCCAATTTGTAATTAAGGCCCGATACATTTTAACCCAGTCCTGTTTTATTTTGGCTCTATTGCCAGTACCAACAGTCTTTTGGATGTAATATATACGCTGCCGCGCTCCCGATGGGAGTTTTTATTAATGTCGTTCCTAACTGAGACTTGTGCTGCAGATTCCTTCGTCTCACTACAAGAAAAGTTCTGATAGACAACGTCCCAAAATCGCCCACTAAGGGGTATTTTTCGTCGCCTATGGGCCTAACCCGACGATATGGGTTCTGTTGTCCAAACTGCGTCAGGCAAAGTCCTACGACGTTTTTTCGGTCCGTCGCGTTTGGGCGCCCTTCCACCACGGAAAATCGGACCGTTGCGCAAGTGTTTTCGGGAGCCCGTTGACTGCTGACGTCATGAAAACTGACACGTGGCAGACGCCGTTAACTGGCAGTTAACGGCGTTAACCGGCTGAAACCCCGTGGTAGATGGTAGGCCCACACGAGGCCTGCCACGTCTTAAGCGGGCCGGGCCAACTGACATAGTTTGACCGGTCAACTATATAGCTGGGCTGGTCCATTAGTTACGTGGGCCGGGCCTAACCTCTAAGGTTGACTGGTCAAAACTTAAATGGGCCGGCCCATTTAACATGTGGGGTCCACCTTACAGCAACTGGGCCGGCCCAAGAAGCAAGTGGGCCGGGCCAAAACACAGGTGGGTCCCACTTTCCTGTTAAAGGGCCGGCCCATTTAGTGTGTGGGGTCCACCATATAGCAAGTGGGCCGGGCCAAAAACACAGGTGGGTCCCACTTTCCAGTTAAAGGGTCGGCCCATTTAGTATGTGGGGTCCACCATATAGCAAGTGGGCCGGCCCAACAAGATAGTGGGCCAGGCCAAAAACACAGGTGGGTCCCACTTTCCTGTTAAAGGGCCGGCCCATTTGGTGTGTGGGGTCCACCATATAGCAAGTGGGCCGGCCCAACAAGATAGTGGACCGGGCCAAAAACACAGGTGGGTCCCACTTTCCAGTTAAAAGGCCGGCCCATTTAGTATGTGGGGTCCACCATATAGCAAGTGGGCCGGCCCAACAAGATTGTGGGCCGGGCCAAAAACACAGGTGGGTCCCACTTTCCAGTTAAAAGGCCGGCCCATTTAGTATGTGGGGTCCACCATATAGCAAGTGGGCCGGCCCAACAAGATAGTGGGCCGGGCCAAAAACACAGGTGGGTCCCACATTCCTGTTAAAGGGCCGGCCCATTTTGTGTGTGGGACCACCATATAGCAATTGGGCTGGCCCAACAAGATAGTGGGCCGGCCCAATAAGCATGTGGATCCCACTATCGTGTAACCGGGCCGGCCTACTAAAGAAGTGGGCCGGCCCAAAATGAAAGTGGGTCCCACACTACTGTAAGTGGGCCGGCCCAATCTGTTGTAGGGCCCTACTTGTTTGACTAGTCAACTTGCATTAAATTTCATGAGCCTAAAATCTGATATCAATGATACACACAATTACATACACAAATAAAACAAGTAGGAAAATTACAAGGCAATTAATGTGCCCAAATAAAAAAATTACATAGAATCATTGAGGACTTCTATTAGCATCATCAATAACACGTTGACATTTGGCAATCGCCTTGATTGAATCTTGTGTACTCTTTGTCAACATATCAGCTACAGATCTTAAAGCAGCAATACCATGTCTTTTATAAAGTACAGCCTTGAGATATTTACTGTTTGATGAAAGAAATGGTCTAGGTTGACGGCTATGAGAAGATGCATCAGAAGAAATATTAGAACTTTTTGTGGGCCTCACTTCTAATGAAGATTGCTTCATCACAACTGCATTCTGATAATAATGCAAAAAGAGTTAAACGATGAACTATGCAAACATTTATTATGCAATGTAGATATAAGATAATAACAAGTTGCATAAATAAGACAATATATGGAACTTGTACTAAGCACAAACTTACATCATAATGTTGCACAGGGTCGCTAAAGATCATTTTTTGGCGACTATCTTCTAATGATGACTGCTTCATTAAAAGCGCATTCTGGTAACATTGCAAACATAGTTACAACAATTAACTATTCAAACATGTATTACGCAATGTAGAGATCAGATAACAGCATGTAGCAGAAATAAGCACAAGATAAGATAAGATGCATGTACTAAGCACATACTGGCTCGCTGCAGGTCCTTCTCTTGCGTGCACTAGTCGTGGTCAACATGCCTGTCATTTTAGGTTCAACCATCAAATGAAATGCTAATCCTCCTGCTCCATTGTCCTTAATCTGTGTTTAGATATCACATTTAAGACCAAGTCAGCTGGTTTCAAATAACAAAAAACTTGAGCTGCCAAATGAATAAGCCAATATTTACCAGATATCAGATTAAAACCAACTAGATGTTGCTTTGCATGAGATACGAATTTCAGACATTCAGATTTAGAGTAGGGTAATTTCAAGGTTTTCCACATAAAGTAAACTGGCATTAAGAATGACCAAATGTCAGGTTCAAATCACCTTCGCAGTTTCTCCAAGACAAGCATATCAAATAGGCAGAAACATAGTAAAGCATGAATGGCATTGCTATGGTAGGGTTCCATGTGTTAATCTCTTGCATAAGGAACAATGCATATAGGTTATAGATAATAACGGAAGTAAACTGCCAAAATTACCAACCAAGAACTCAGATTCCAACCTTCCCTAGCGTCCCCGTTGTTAATGTTGGATGTTCTAATAAGTGGTTCGCATGATCAATCCCTAGGAAAAATAACATTGACAAGTCAGTCTACGATAATACAAAGACCAGACATGCACGCAACAATAACTATATAAGCTAAAGACGAGGTATAAGAGCAAGCAGATTGGAAATGCACATAGCATGATTATAAAAGCAGTGTGAGAATAGCAGACACGAGAAAACAGCTAGCGGCTAGCGGTGAGCTAATGACGTGGTATAAGAACAAGCAGATTGGAAATGCCCATAGCATGACTATAAAAGCAGTGCGACAATAGCATGCAGTACAAAAACAGTTGGCAGCAAATGAATGGGTATAAGGCTATAAATATGTGGATGCACACAGGTGTCAGTAGAATGAACAGTATGGTAGCGACCGGATAATGCTTTTGTACTGTACAATATTTAAACAAACTTCATGCGAAGCAACACATCAAGAAAGTTAACTGCATATGAGATATGCAAATAACTACACAAAACATGGCTAAAGAAACACCGCGATCTAACGGGCCAGCGTACTAACCAAGCTGCGGCGGGGTGGACGGGGGCGGCAACTTGCATTCCAGCGGCGGCGAACGCGGGAGACGATGAATCGACCCTGTTTCAAAGAGAAGCGGGCGTTAGTGAAGCAGATCTGGTTGGCTGGCAAGGGATTCGGTGAAGTTGATACAGCCGCTGCGCCGAGGTAGTCGGTGGCGAGGTCGGCGGTGAAGCAGATCCGTCGGTGGCGAGGTCGGCAGTGAAGCAGATCCGTCGGTGGCGAGGTCGGCGGTGAAGCAGATCCGTCGGTGACGAGGGCGGCGGGGGAGCGGATCAGGTGGGTGGACAGCCAACACATCAAGGCTACGCTGTGGAGGAGTATGCCGGCGGCGAAGCAGATCTAGTACTGTAGAGAGTCAGAGCTTTGGCGTGTGATAGTATTTTTGAGCTAATGGGGCGAATGGTTGGTGGGTGGGTGTGGGCCTGTGGGGAGGGTTCGGGATCTAGGCAAGATATTTCATTGTTACCGAATGAGCCCTCCATGGTCGGTGGGTTGTAGCTTCCGGACCAGGGTTAAAAGGGTAAAACTGGTCACGGGATTTTCGAATGGATACGGCGGGATGATTTGGCGCGCGGCCGAAATTTTCAGTTTCAAGCTACGAGCAGAACGACAAAAATAATGTTCTTCCCCAGGGAGCTCTCATTTCTTCCTCTTCTCTTTCTCTCTCGAGTCTCTCCCACTCCCCCGGCTCCTCTCCCCCTTCTCTCCGGCGGCCTCGCCGTCCGGAGACGAGGCCGACTTCTCTCTGTATATTGTACACCCTCCGAACTAAATTAATTGATTCAACTTTCCTTAGACGTGTATGTATCTAGAGTAAAAACATGTGTGGATACATCCATATTTAGATAAGCAAAGTTGAGTCAGCTAATTTGGATCCGAGGGAGTTAGTGTTGTTGTAAGCTTAGATCCAGTGTTTCCCATGAGCAGAATGGCGCAATGGAGTCGGGGATCTCGTCATCGGCTTCAGATCTGGCACATGGTGAATCTGGCGGATCTTGCCGGCCAAACCCCGATCTGGTGCCATCAATGTGATGACGCTAACGGTGAGGCTTGCTTTGGCCAGTGCTTCAGATCTGGCCAATGGGGAAGTCAAGCTGCTAAAGTTCACAAGCTCGGGGCATACGACAGCGTCATCCGTCTTGCCCGTGCACATCTTGGCCTTTCAGCGGCCCTTCTCAGAGCCAATATACCGTTGCTGAGGCCCTTCTTCTCCTTCGTCCTGACGACTACCGGCGACACCGTCCCAAGTGGTGCGTCCTCGGCGACGGAGTTGCTGGAAAGGATGCGGAGCAGAGATCTGATGTGCGGTCGAGAAGGACTCGATTGATTTTCTTCTATATGTTTTGGGGTCCTTTTTGTAAAGTTGCAGGTTCTATTAGTTATTGTCAAGTACTTTTGGTCCTCTATGTAATTTTTTGGACTAGTTTCCGTTGGCACTGATAAACTTGAATTTTGACAAGTTCACAGGGAAAAAAATTCCTTTGCACATATGGCCTATCATGTATAAACATTCTTGAGATTTAAACTATATGTAATGTGCCATGCATTAACCCTAAACCATATATATGTAACTAACCCTAGCTGATCAAACCCTACTTAATTGAAACAAATAACCCTAAACTATACGCATGCACTTTATGCGCAAAGGCGCGGGTGCCTCTAATAATGTGTGTGCGCACTCGATCGATGATCCCTAAACCTTATACAACCCTGAAACCCTAATCCCTAATCCCTAAACCCTAAACACCCTAAACACTAAACCCTAAACCCTAAACCCTAACCCTAAACCCTAATTAAACCCTATATATAGGCCAACGACACTTAATTGTGCATCAAGCAGGCCAGGGGTGCCTCGCGGTCCTCTAATTAAATTAAATGTGCCATGCATTAACCCTAAACCATATATATGTAACTAACCAAGCTAATCAACCCTACTTAATAAAAACACATAACCCTAAAGTATACTAGCTATAACCCGATCTAATAAAAACATGCTCTATATATAGCAGCTAGCTAGCAAACCGTAGATTAACACCAATTAATATATACATGGCCTATATCGATCATGTTGTATAACATATCCCTGAGATTCATTAATTAATTATATAATTATCGTGATAAATTAATTAACTTTAATTTTGACAAGTTCTCTCGAATGAAAACACATTTGATTAAGTTGCCTCATAATATATATATAATTAGTGTGCATGCATGGCCTACCATGCATTCGTGCATATATTTTAATGTATATTTGAACATATTCTTGGGGATTTCAATCTCTCTCTCTCGATCATCTATATATCGTTGGTGGCCAAAAAACACACATATATATGCATGCAATTTATGCGTAAAGGCGCGGGTGCCTCTAATAATGTGTGTGCGCACTCGATCGATGATCCCTAAACCTTAAACAACCCTAAAACCTTAAATCTCTAATCCCTAATCCCTAATCCCTAAACCTAAACACCCTAAACACTAAACCATAAACCCTAGACCCTAAACCCTAACCCTAACCCTAACCCTAAACCCTAGCTAACCCTAAACCCTAATTAAACCCTATGTATAGGCCAACGACACTTAATTGTGCATCGAGCAGGCCAGGGGTGCCTCGCGGTCCTCTAATTAAATTAAATGTGCCATGCATTAACCCTAAACCATATATATGTAACTAACCCTAGCTAATCAACCCTACTTAATTAAAACACATAACCCTAAACTATACTAGCTAGCTATAACCCGATCTAATAAAAACATGCTCTATATATAGTAGCTAGCTAGCAAACCGTCGATTAACACCAATTAAAATATACATGGCCTATATAGATCATGTTGTATAACATATCCCTGAGATTCATTAATTAATTATATAATTATCGTGATAAATTAATTAACTTGAATTTTGACAAGTTCTCTCGAATGAAAACACATTTGATTAAGTTGCCTCATAATATATATATAATTAGTGTGCATGCATGGCCTACAATGCATTCGTGCATATATTTTAATGTATATTTGAACATATTCTTGGGGATTTCAATCTCTCTCTCGATCATCTATATATCGTTGGTGGCCCAAAAAACACACATATATACGCATGCACTTTATGCGTAAAGGCGCGGGTGCCTCTAATAATGTGTGTGCGCACTCGATCCATGATCCCTAATAAACCTTAAACAACCCTAAAACCCTAAATCCCTAATCCCTAAACCCTAAACACCCTAAACACTAAACCCTATACGCTAGACCCTAAACCCTAACCCTAACCCTAACCCTAACCCTAACCCTAACCCTAAACCCTAGCTAACCCTAAACCCTAATTAAACCCTATGTATAGGCCAACGACACTTAATTGTGCATCGAGCAGCCCAGGGGTGCCTCGCGGTCCTCTAATTAAATTAAATGCGCCATGCATTAACCCTAAACCATATATATGTAACTAACCCTAGCTAATCAACCCTACTTAATTAAAACACATAACCCTAAACTATACTAGATATAATTAACCCGATCTAATAAAAACATGCTCTATATATATAGCAGCTAGCTAGCAAACCGTAGATTAACACCAATTAAAATATATATGGCCTATATCGATCATGTTGTATAACATATCCCTGAGATTCATTAATTAATTATATAATTATCGTGATAAATTAATTAACTTGAATTTTGACAAATTCTCTCGAATGAAAACACATTTGATTAAGTTGCCTCATAATATATATATAATTAGTGTGCATGCATGGCCTACAATGCATTCGTGCATATATTTTAATGTATATTTGAACATATATATTCTTGGGGATTTCAATCTCGATCTCTCTCTCTCGATCATCTATATATCGTTGGTGGCCCAAAAAACACACATATATACTCATGCACTTTATGCGTAAATTAAGGCGCGGGTGCCTCTAATAATGTGTGTGCGCACTCGATCGATGATCCCTAAACCTTAAACAACCCCTAAAACCTTAAATCCCTAATCCCTAATCCCTAAATCCTAAACACCCTAAACACTAAACCCTAAACCCTAGACCCTAAACCCTAACCCTAACCCTAACCCTAAACCCTAGCTAACCCTAAACCCTAATTAAACCTATATATAGGCCAACGACACTTAATTGTGCATCGAGCAGGCCAGGGGGTGCCTCGCGGTCCTCTAATTAAATTAAATGTGCCATGCATTAACCCTAAACCATATATATGTAACTAACCCTAGCTAATCAACCCTACTTAATTAAAACACATAACCCTAAACTATACTAGCTAGCTATAACCCGATCTAATAAAAACATGCTCTATATATAGCAGCTAGCTAGCAAACTGTAGATTAACACCAATTAAAATATACATGGCCTATATCGATCATGTTGTATAACATATCCCTCATATTTATTAATTAATTATATAATTATCGTGATAAATTAATTAACTTGAATTTTGACAAGTTCTCTCGAATGAAAACACATTTGATTAAGTTGCCTCATAATATATATATAATTAGTGTGCATGCATGGCCTACCATGCATTTGTGCATATATTTTAATGTATATTTGAACATATATATTCTTGGGGATTTCAATCTCTCTCTCTCGATCATCTATATATATCGTTGGTGGCCAAAAAAACACACATATATACGCATGCACTTTATGCGTAAAGGCGCGGGTGCCTCTAATAATGTGTGTGCGCACTCGATCGATGATGATCCCTAAACCTTAAACAACCCTAAAAACCTAAATTAATTATCGATCTCCCTGTGATTCATTAATTAATTATATATATAATTATCGATGATAAATTAATTAACTTGAATTTTGACAAGTTCTCTCTCGTATGAAAACACATTTGATCAAAAGTTGCCTCATAATATATATATATATAATTAGTGTGCATGCATGGCCTACCATGCATTCGTGCATATATTTTAATATATATTTGAACATATTCTAGGGGATTTCAATCTCTCTCTCTCGATCATCTATATATCATTGTTGGTGGCAAAAAAACACACATATATACGCATGCACTTTATGCGCAAAGGCGCGGGGTGCCTCTAATAATGTGTGTGCGCACTCGATCGATGATCCCTAAACCTTAAACAACCCTAAAACTACTCCCCTAAACCCTAAACACCCTAAACACTAAACCCTAGACCCTAAACACCCTAAACACTAAACCCTAAACCCTAAACCCTAGACCCTAAACACCGTAAACACTAAACCCTAAACCCTAAACACCCTAAACACTAATTAAACCCTAAACCCTAGACCCTAAACACCCTAAACACACTAGACCCTAAACCCTAGACCCTAAACACCCTAAACACTAAACCCTAGACCCTAAACACTGAACCCTAAACGTACCCTAGACCCTAGCTAAACACCCTAAACACTAATCCCTAAACCCTAAAGCCTAGCTAACCCTAAACCCTAATTAAACCCTATATATAGGCCAACGACACTTAATTGTGCATCAAGCAGGCCAGGGGTGCCTCGCGGTCCTCTAGTTAAATTAAATGTGCAATGCATTAACCCTAAACCATATATATATAACTAACCCCTAGCTAATCAAACCCTAGTTAATTAAAACACATAACCCTAAACTATACTAGCTAGCTATAACCCGATCTAATAAAAACATGCTCTATATATAGCAGCTAGCTAGCAAATTAAACGGTAGATTAACACCAATTAATATATACATGGCCTATATCGATCATATGTTGTATAACATCTCCCTGAGATTCATTAATTAATTATATAATTATCGATGATAAATTAATTAACTTGAATTTTGACAAGTTCTCTCGAATGAAAACACATTTGATTAAGTTTCCTCATAATATATATATAATTAGTGTGCATGCATGGCATACCATGCATGCATTCGTGCATATATTTTAATATATATTTGAACATATTCTTGGGGATTTCAATCTCTCTCTCTCGATCATCTATATATCGTTGGTGGCCAAAAAAACACACACATATACGCATGCACTTTATGCGCAAAGGCGTGTGTGCCTCTAATAATGTGTGTGTGCGCACTCGATCGATGATCCCTAAACCTTAAACCCTAAATAAACCCTAATCCCTAATCCCTAAACCCTAAACACCATAAACATTAAACCCTAAACCCTAGACCCTAAACCCTAACCTCCTAACCCTAAACCCTAAAACCTAATTAAACCCTATATATAGGCCAATGACACTTAATTGTGCATCAAGCAGGCCAGGGGTGCCTTAGCTCGCGGTCCTCTAATTAAATTAAATGTGCCATGCATATATATGTGTTTAATTTGGGGATTTCAATCGCTCTCTCGTATGTAGCTCTCTCTCTACCTCTCTCTCTCTCTGTCTCTCTCTCTCGTTAATTGGTGGCCAACAACACACACACGCACTTTGTGCGCAAAGGCATGCGCCTCTAATAATGTGTGCGCAGTCGATCGATCTAGTTTTGATTAATCATAGCACACAAATAAAGAAGTTGTATTTGAATCCACACAACCTAATCTAAAACACATAACCCCTAACATGGCCTAATTAATTATCCCCTTCTCTCTACCTAATTAGTGGAAATTGCACAAAATCAAAAGGGGTCCCTCACTAATTATGCATATCTGCTAGATTGTGATAAACTTTTGCCCCATATATATTTGGTGGATGGGTGCATCTTGGCATGTAAAACAATTAGTGTTTGCAAATGGTGTTGTCAAAATTTATGTACAAATGATTTCTTTCCATCCAAAGTGCATAAAATGGGAGTTTTAATGAAGAAAGTACAAATAAAACAGCTCAACATGCTTCCACACCCCGATTTTCACACGAAGTAGAGCATATTTAAAGGATAATTCCAGAGTTTTACTATTTTTCAAGCAACTTTGCTAATTTTCCCCCACTCACATGACTTTATGTCGATTTAACGAGAATATGGCGAATTTAAACTACATGGGCGGGATAGTTTGAATTGTGCGCGCGGCAAAGGGAACCGCCTATTCCTCAACCTTGTGCACGGCAAATTACACACGCAACTCCATTAAACGCCACCTATCGACCTTAATTATCACCCCGGTGGCCCGACCGCATGACCCCCCACCCACCCCTACACAACTTATCCCCGTCCATGCGAAGAGCTTCCCCTCCCCGTCCCGTCCGTGCGAAGAAGAAGCTTCCCCTCCCCGTCATTCTTCTCGAGACGCACCGGCGGTCAAGTTGATCCATAGTAGGGCTGCTATCTCTAGCTCAATCATGTATCGGGCAAGACGGCCTAACGATTTATATTTTCTTGATGCTGCTAAAAAATTCGTCAGTATGCTCGAACTAATTGGCACTTTATAGTTTTCCGCTCGATTTGTCATCGATCAATTTGTTCATTTGCGTGGGCATATAGAGTCAGTTCTGCACTCGATCCGTTAATTTGCTGAAATGCCATGGCAGAGTTTTGTACACGATCTGTTTGCTAAAATGTCGATGGGCATTTTTTGTTTTGTACTCGACATGATTGCTGAAATGCATAATCATGTAGTATAGTTTTGTACTCGATGGATATACATTTCCTACGTCGCCTTAAATTAATCACCAACCACTGTATCTCATAATTAAACAGATGGACAGAACTTGGATACTGCATGGACACTTATGTTCCCCTTCATATATAAATGGTGTTCAACCCTTTATGGGGTTTATTAGAGCTCATGAAGGTCACAACCTGGACGTGTATTGCCCGCGCTGCACATGTATGAATGGTGAGAAGAGGCCTCACCCTGTAGTGGCAGATCATTTACACATTTTTGGGATGGACCGCACATATGTTAGGCGGGTTTAGCATGGTGAACCATATAATGATCCTTTAGCAGGAGAAGCAGATCTTGCTCACACTGTATGTGTCTTTGGCATATGTAGTTAATTATTTATATTGATGCTGCCGCTGTTTCAATCAATAGTTTGCATTGCTGTGCAAGGTTCTGTACTCAAATTTAACTTGTTGCAGATGGATGGACGGGAAGGAGAGAAAAAGCGCTTGCTTCAGGAAACGGGTTTCAGCTCTGGGACATGTGTTGTGCCAGATGAGAAGGTAAATATGTAAAATGACATTTGTTTGTCTAATCGGTTGATGTACTAATTGCAGAAGCATAGAGTTGAAGAGGTCTCTCAGTTTGATGGGAGATTTGAAGATGAATCTCAGTTTGATGCACCTGTGGATGGTACTGATGACGAGCCTTTCATAGACGAAGGTCCTGCACCTGAGATTATCCAGCCTACAGAAGGAGGCCGTGGACCGAGTACACAGCTTTGCGTTGAAGTGGATGCACGCCCGGAGATCATCAGGGGCGTCCGGGTAGTCTCAAGACCACCCAGCCCTGATGCACCTGTGGATGGTACTGATGACGAGCCTCTCATAGACGAAGGTCCTGCACCTGAGATTATCCAGCCTACAGAAGGAGGCCGTGGACCGAGTACACAACTTTGCGTTGAAGAGGATGCACACCCGGAGATCATCAGGGGCGTCCCGGTAGTCTCAGGACCACCCAGCCCTGATGCAAAATGTTGAGCTACTTTATGATTCGTACTATTATGTTCTGGTGCTGTAGTATGTTATGATTTGTACGCATTTGGCGCTAGATTAAGCATTCAGTGGATGATCGTGTTGCAAAATTCAACACCCACTGATGGCGTGTATTTCACACGTTCGTTGGGCAACCCCAAGAGGAAGGTATGATGCGCACAGCAGCAAGTTTTCCCTCAGAAAGAAACCAAGGTTTATCGAACCAGGAGGAGCCAAGAAGCACGTTGAAGGTTGATGGCGGCGAGATGTAGTGCGGCGCAACACCAGGGATTCCGGCGCCAACGTGGAACCTGCACAACACAACCAAGATACTTTGCCCCAACGAAACAGTGAGGTTGTCAATCTCACCGGCTTGCTGTAACAAAGAGTTAACCGTATTGTGTGGAAAATGATTGTTTGCAGAAAACAGTAAAACAGTATTGCAGTAGATTGTATTTCAGTAAGAGAATTGGACCGGGGTCCACAGTTCACTAGAGGTGTCTCTCCCATAAGACGAACAGCATGTTGGGTGAA
Source organism: Lolium perenne (assembly GCF_019359855.2). NCBI lineage: Eukaryota > Viridiplantae > Streptophyta > Magnoliopsida > Poales > Poaceae > Lolium > Lolium perenne. The sequence continues at coordinate 106,724,120 of NC_067246.2, read as the reverse complement.
CAAATTACAGTTGGGCAATTGACAAATAAAGAGAGCATGACAATGCACATACATATCATGATGAGTATAGTGAGATTTAATTGGGCATTACGACAAAGTACATAGACCGCCATCCAACTGCATCTATGCCTAAAAAGTCCACCTTCAGGTTATCATCCGAACCCCCTCCAGTATTAAGTTGCAAGCAACAGACAATTGCATTAAGTATGGTGCGTAATGTAATCAACAACTACATCCTTAGACATAGCATCAATGTTTTATCCCTAGTGGCAACAGCACAACACAACCTTAGAACTTTCGTCACTGTCCCGGTGTCAATGCAGCATGAACCCACTATCGAGCATAAGTACTCCCTCTTGGAGTTACAAGCATCTACTTGGCCAGAGCATCTACTAGTAACGGAGAGCATGCAAGATCATAAACAACACATAAGCATAACTTTGATAATCAACATAACAAGTATTCTCTATTCATCGGATCCCAACAAACGCAACATATAGAATTACAGATAGATGATCTTGATCATGTTAGGCAGCTCACAAGATCCGACAATGATAGCACAATGGGGAGAAGACAACCATCTAGCTACTGCTATGGACCCATAGTCCAGGGGTAGACTACTCACACATCACACCCGGGAGGCGACCATGGCGGCGTAGAGTCCTCCGGAGATGATTCCCCTCTCCGGCAGGGTGCCGGAGGCGATCTCCGGATCCCCGAGATGGGATCGGCGGCGGCGGCGTCTCCGGGAAGGTTTTCCGTATCGTGGTTCTCGGTGCGGGGTTTTCGTCACGGAGGCTATTTGTAGGCGGAAGGGCAGAGTCGGGGGCCGCACGAGGGGGCCACACCATAGGCGGCGCGGGCCCCCCTGGGCCGCGCCGCCACGTGGTGTCGCCACCTCGTGGCCCCACTTCGTGTGTTCTTCGGTCTTCCGGAAGCTCCGTGGAAAAATAGGCCCCCGGGCTTTGATTTCGTCCAATTCCGAGAATATTTCCTTACTAGGATTTCTGAAACCAAAAACAGCAGAAAACAAAGAATCGGCACTTCGGCATCTTGTTAATAGGTTAGTTCCGAAAATGCACGAATATGACATAAAGTGTGCATAAAACATGTAGATAACATCAATAATGTGGCATGGAACATAAGAAATTATTGATACGTCGGAGACGTATCAGCATCCCCAAGCTTAGTTCTGCTCGTCCCGAGCAGGTAAAACGATAACACGTATAATTTCTCTGAGTGACATGCCATCATAATCTTGATCATACTATTTGTAAAGCATATGTAGTGAATGCAGCGATCAAAACAATGTGTATGACATGAGTAAACAAGTGAATCATATAGCAAAGACTTTTCATGAATAGCACTTCAAGACAAGCATCAATAAGTCTTGCATAAGAGTTAACTCATAAAGCAATAATTCAAAGTAAAGGTATTGAAGCAACACAAAAGAAGATTAAGTTTCAGCGGTTGCTTTCAACTTGTAACATGTATATCTCATGGATATTGTCAACATAGAGTAATATAATAAGTGCAATAAGCAAGTATGTAGGAATCAATGCACAGTTCACACAAGTGTTTGCTTCTTGAGGTGGAGAGAAATAGGTGAACTGACTCAACATTGAAAGTAAAAGAATAGTCCTCATAGAGGAAAAGCATCGATTGCTATATTTGTGCTAGAGCTTTGATTTTGAAAACATGAAACAATTTTGTCAACGGTAGTAATAAAGCATATGCATCATGTAAATTATATCTTATAAGTTGCAAGCCTCATGCATAGTGTACTAATAGTGCCCGCACCTTGTCCTAATTAGCTTGGACTACCTGGATTATCACCGCAATACATATGCTTTAACCAAGTATCACAAAGGGGTACCTCTATGCCGCCTGTACAAAGGTCTAAGGAGAAAGCTCGCATTTGGATTTCTCGCTTTTGATTATTCTCAACTTAGACATCCATACCGGGACAACATAGACAACAGATAATGGACTCCTCTTTTAATGCTTAAAGCATTCAACAACAATTAATTCTTTTCTCATTAGAGATTTGAGGATGTTTGTCCAAAACTGAAACTTCCACCATGGAACATGGCTTCGGTTAGCGGCCCAATGTTCTTCTCTCACAATATGCATGCTCAAACCATTCAACTCAGAGTAGATCGCCCTTACTTCGTACAAGACGAACATGCATAGCAACTCACATGAAATTCAACAATGAGTTGATGGCGTTCCCCGATAAACATGGTTATCGCACAACAAGCAACTTAATAAGAGATAAAGTGCATAATTACATATTCAATACCACAATAGTTTTTAAGCTATTTGTCCCATGAGCTATATATTGCATAGGTGAATGATGGAATTTTAAAGGTAGCACTCAAGCAATTTACATTGGAATGGCTGGAAAATACCATGTAGTATAGGTAGGTATGGTGGACACAAATGGCATAGTGGTTGGCTCAAGTATTTTGGATGCATGAGAAGTATTCCCTCTCGATACAAGGTTTAGGCTAGCAAGGCTTATTTGAAACAAACACAAGGATGAACCGATTGCAGCAAAACTCACATAAAAGACATATTGAAAACATTATAAGACTCTACACCGTCTTCCTTGTTGTTCAAACTCAATACTAGAAATTATCTAGACCTTAGAGAAACCAAATATGCAAACCAAATTTTAGCATGCTCTATGTATTTCTTCATTAATGGGTGCAAAGCATATGATGCAAGAGCTTAAACATGAGCACAACAATTGCCAAGTATCACATTACCCAAAACATTTATAGCAATTACTACATGTATCATTTTCCAATTCCAACCATATAACAATTTAACGAAGGAGAAACTTCGCCATGAATACTATGAGTAGAAACCAAGGACATACTTGTCCATATGCTACAGCGGAGCGTGTCTCTCTCCCATAAAGTGAATGCTAGGATCCATTTTATTCAAACAAAACAAAAACAAAAACAAACCGACGCTCCAAGAAAAAGCACATAAGATGTGATGGAATAAAAATATAGTTTCAGGGGAGGAACCTGATAATTTGTCGATGAAGAAGGGGATGCCTTGGGCATCCCCAAGCTTAGACGCTTGAGTCTTCTTGATATATGCAGGGGTGAACCACCGGGTGCATCCCCAAGCTTAGAGCTTTCACTCTCCTTGATCATGTTGCATCATACTCCTCTCTTGATCCTTGAAAACTTCCTCCACACCAAACTCGAAACAACTCATTAGAGGGTTAGTGCACATTATAAATTGACATATTCAGAGGTGACACAATCATTTTTAACACTTCTGGACATTGCATAATGCTACTGGACATTAGTGGATCAAAGAAATTCATCCAACATAGCGAAAGAGGCAATGCGAAATAAAAGGCAGAATCTGTCAAAACAGAACAGTTCGTATTGACGAATTTTAAAATGGCATCAGACTTGCTCAAATGAAAATGCTCAAATTGAATGAAAGTTGCGTACATATCTGAGGATCATGCACGTAAATTGGCTTAATTTTCTGAGCTACCTACAGGGAGGTGGACCCAGATTCGTGACAGCAAAGAAATCTGGAACTGTGCAGTAATCCAAATCTAGTACTTACTTTTCTATCAACGGCTTAACTTGGCACAACAAAACACAAAACTAAGATAAGGAGAGGTTGCTACAGTAGTAAACAACTTCCAAGACACAAAATAAAAACAAAGTACTGTAGGTAAAAACATGGGTTGTCTCCCATAAGCGCTTTTCTTTAACGCCTTTCAGCTAGGCGCAGAAAGTGTGCGTCAAGTATTATCAAGAGATGAAGTGTCAACATCATAATTTGTTCTCATAATAGAATCAAAAGGTACCTTCATTCTCTTTCTTGGGAAGTGTTCCATACCTTTCTTGAGAGGAAATTGATATTTTATATTACCTTCCTTCATATCAATGGTAGCACCAACAGTTCAAGAAAAGGTCTTCCCAATATAATGGGACAAGATGCATTGCATTCAATATCCAAGACAACAAAATCAACGGGAACCAGGTTATTGTTAACGGTAATGCGAACATTATCAACTTTACCCAAAGGTTTCTTTGTAGAATGATCAGCAAGATTAACATCCAAATAACAATTTTTCAGCGGTGGCAAGTCAAGCATATTATAAATTTTCTTAGGCATAACAGAAATACTTGCACCAAGATCACATAAAGCATTACAATCAAAATCTTTAACCTTCATCTTAATGATGGGTTCCCAACCATCCTCTAGCTTTTTAGGAATAGAGGCTTCACGCTCTAGTTTCTCTTCTCTAGCTTTTATGAGAGCATTTGTAATATGATGCGTGAAAGCCAAATTTATAGCACTAGCATTAGGACTTTTAGCAAGTTTTTGCAAGAACTTTATAACTTCAGAGATGTGGCAATCATCAAAATTCAAACCATTATAATCTAAAGCAATGGGATCATCATCCCCAATGTTGGAAAAAATTTCAGCAGCTTTATCACAGGCAGTTTCAGCAGTTTTAGCAGTTTCAGGCAGTTTTTCGCGCTTTGCATTAGAAGTGGAAACATTGCTAACACCAATTCTTTTATTAGTATGAGTAGAAGGTGCAGCAACATGTGTAGCATTAGCATTACTAGTGGTGGTAATAGTCCAAACTTTAGCTATATTCTTCTCTTTAGCTAGTTTTTCATTTTCTTCTCTATCCCACCTAGCACGCAGCTCAGCCATTAATCTTATATTCTCATTAATTCTAACTTGAATGGCATTTGCTGTAGTAGTAATTTTATTATGATGATTCTCATTAGGCAAAACTTTTGATTTCAAAAGATCAACATCAGCAGCAAGACTATCGACTTTAGAAGCAAGTATATCAATTTTCCCAAGCTTTTCTTCAACAGATTTGTTAAAAGCAGTTTGTGTACTAATAAATTCTTTAAGCATGGCTTCAAGTCCAGGGGGTGAACTCCTATTATTGTTGTAAGAATTCCTATAAGAATTACCATAGCCGTTGCCATTATTATAAGGATATGGCCTATAGTTGTTACTAGAATTGTTCCGGTAAGCATTGTTGTTGAAATTATTATTTTTAATGAAGTTTACATCAACATGTTCTTCTTGTGCAACCAATGAAGCTAATGGAACATTATTAGGATCAATATTAGTCCTATCATTCACAAGCATAGACATAATAGCATCAATCTTATCACTCAAGGAAGAGGTTTCTTCGACAGAATTTACCTTCTTACCTTGTGGAGCTCTCTCCGTGTGCCATTCAGAGTAGTTGATCATCATATTATCAAGAAGCTTTGTTGCTTCACCAAGAGTGATGGACATAAAGGTACCTCCAGCAGCTGAATCCAATAAATTCCGTGAAGAAAAATTTAGTCCTGCATAGAAGGTTTGGATGATCATCCAAGTAGTCACCCATGGGTTGGGCAATTTTTAACCAGAGATTTCATTCTTTCCCAAGCTTGAGCAACATGTTCAGTATCTAATTGTTTAAAATTCATTATGCTACTCCTCAAAGATATAATTTTAGCAGGGGGATAATATCTACCAATAAAAGCATCCTTGCATTTAGTCCATGAATCAATACTATTCTTAGGCAGAGATAGCAACCAATCTTTAGCTCTTCCTCTTAATGAGAAAGGGAACAATTTTAGTTTAATAATATCACCATCTACATCTTTATATTTTTGCATTTCACATAGTTCAACAAAATTATTAAGATGGGCAGCAGCATCATCAGAACTAATTCCAGAAAATTGATCTTTCATGACAAGATTCAGTAAAGCAGGTTTAATTTCAAAGAATTCTGCTGTAGTAGCAGGTGGAGCAATAGGTGTGCATAAGAAATCATTATTATTTGTGGTTGTGAAGTCACACAACTTAGTGTTTTCAGGGTTGGCCATTTTAGCAACAGTAAATAAAGCAAACTAGATAAAGTAAATGCAAGTAACTAATTTTTTTGTGTTTTCGATATAGCAAACAAGATAGCAAATAAAGTAAAACTAGCAACTAATTTTTTTGTATTTTGATTTAGTGCAGCAAACAAAGTAGTAAATAAAACTAAGCAAGACAAAAACAAAGTAAAAAGATTGAGAAGTGGAGACTCCCCTTGCAGCGTGTCTTGATCTCCCCGGCAACGGCGCTTAAAAAGAGCTTGATGGCGTGTATTTCACACGTTCGTTGGGCAACCCCAAGAGGAAGGTATGATGCGCACAGCAGCAAGTTTTCCCTCAGAAAGAAACCAAGGTTTATCGAACCAGGAGGAGCCAAGAAGCACGTTGAAGGTTGATGGCGGCGAGATGTAGTGCGGCGCAACACCAGGGATTCCGGCGCCAACGTGGAACCTGCACAACACAACCAAGATACTTTGCCCCAACGAAACAGTGAGGTTGTCAATCTCACCGGCTTGCTGTAACAAAGAGTTAACCGTATTGTGTGGAAAATGATTGTTTGCAGAAAACAGTAAAACAGTATTGCAGTAGATTGTATTTCAGTAAGAGAATTGGACCGGGGTCCACAGTTCACTAGAGGTGTCTCTCCCATAAGACGAACAGCATGTTGGGTGAACAAATTACAGTTGGGCAATTGACAAATAAAGAGAGCATGACAATGCACATACATATCATGATGAGTATAGTGAGATTTAATTGGGCATTACGACAAAGTACATAGACCGCCATCCAACTGCATCTATGCCTAAAAAGTCCACCTTCAGGTTATCATCCGAACCCCCTCCAGTATTAAGTTGCAAGCAACAGACAATTGCATTAAGTATGGTGCGTAATGTAATCAACAACTACATCCTTAGACATAGCATCAATGTTTTATCCCTAGTGGCAACAGCACAACACAACCTTAGAACTTTCTGTCACTGTCCCAGGTGTCAATGCAGGCATGAACCCACTATCGAGCATAAGTACTCCCTCTTGGAGTTACAAGCATCTACTTGGCCAGAGCATCTACTAGTAACGGAGAGCATGCAAGATCATAAACAACACATAAGCATAACTTTGATAATCAACATAACAAGTATTCTCTATTCATCGGATCCCAACAAACGCAACATATAGAATTACAGATAGATGATCTTGATCATGTTAGGCAGCTCACAAGATCCGACAATGATAGCACAATGGGGAGAAGACAACCATCTAGCTACTGCTATGGACCCATAGTCCAGGGGTAGACTACTCACACATCACACCGGAGGCGACCATGGCGGCGTAGAGTCCTCCGGGAGATGATTCCCCTCTCCGGCAGGGTGCCGGAGGCGATCTCCTGGATCCCCCGAGATGGGATCGGCGGCGGCGGCGTCTCTGGAAGGTTTTCCGTATCGTGGTTCTCGGTACTGGGGTTTTCGTCACGGAGGCTATTTGTAGGCGGAAGGGCAGAGTCGGGGGCCAGACGAGGGGGCCACACCATAGGCGGCGCGGGCCCCCTGGGCCGCGCCGCCACGTGGTGTCGCCACCTCGTGGCCCCACTTCGTGTGTTCTTCGGTCTTCTGGAAGCTCCGTGGAAAAATAGGCCCCTGGGCTTTGATTTCGTCCAATTCCGAGAATATTTCCTTACTAGGATTTCTGAAACCAAAAACAGCAGAAAACAGCAACTGGCACTTCGGCATCTTGTTAATAGGTTAGTTCCAGAAAATGCACGAATATGACATAAAGTGTGCATAAAACATGTAGATAACATCAATAATGTGGCATGGAACATAAGAAATTATCGATACGTCGGAGACGTATCACCCACACAATCAGTTCATCGTATGAGTAGTAGCACAATTACTTCTACAGCGATTCCTGCCAGCGCATTAGTTGGTAGCATGAAACACTTTCAGGTACTCCCCTCTGATTCATATTAATTGACTCAATTCTGTCTAGATATGGATGTATCTAGATGCATTTGTTAACTAGACTAACAAACTTGAGTCAGTTAATATGAATCCGTGTAAACCGCCCAGTCCTCGAGCAGCTAGTTTATTGACTCTGGACTCCAAGCCTCTCGCGGCAAGCCATCGTCGAAGCTTTGACCAGATCTTGGCCCGCAATTTTTTTTGTGTGGCGAATAGCAAAGCTTTGACCAGTTCCTCTCGGGATACAGCACGCCGGTGAGCTTGCACGGTTGCCATGAGCACTTTCCGGCGGAACTTCCTCTTCAGCGGCCTCAAGCCGCTGCTGCGAGACAGCACGCAGTGCCTCGAGGTGGACGGAATTCTGGATCTCAGGGCGGGGGGTCCGCATCGTCCGGGAACGATCTCCAGCGGGTTAACGAGGACATGCATGGCGGCCAGGGGATTTGTTTTTTTTTTGGTTTGAGCTTGGGATTTGGGGTTTTTTCGGATAGGGGAGGAGGAACCGAGGAAGAGGAAGGAACAGCCGCGTGCTTGGCGCGTGGCGGTGTGCTTGAATTTCGAATTTTTGTGAAATGCTTCATTTCCCCGCTACAATTCGGGGGTTTCTTGACGCGCCAATGCGTCCCGCCGGGCAGCTTCAAGTGAATTTGGGGTGCCACACTATGGGCCCTAGTTTCAGTGAGACATGTAATGACTAGTCACATCAGTAAGTTCACTGTGTAATAAAATATGTTACCCCTCCCCTTTATGTAGCACCCCTTCTCTCCCGATCGAGTGCCGATTGCCGACGGATGCAAGCCGCTAGCTCGATCCCCTCCTTTCGCCTCCACCGTCCAGGCATCCAGCTTGGAGGGGCAAGCTGCATCTAGACCAAGCGGATTAGGTAGGACTAGTAATGTTCTTTCCTTTCTCGAGATCGGTTCTTTTTTCCTCTCCTCGATATCTTGCGCATCTCTTTCCTATTCTGGGCGAAGGGGTGTCTTTCTGGTCACCCTCGAGCTGGGAGTGATTGATGGGGGTGGGGGCGGGGGCTACCTTTGCTTGGATTGGGGTGTTCTTCCTTTATTTGTCGACATTTGCAACCTTTGTAGTTTCTGCTGATCCTCACTGTATCTTTTGTCAGCTTGTACAGGAAAGGTAAGACCTCGGCGGTGGGGGCAATGGAGCGTAAGGCCACCACGCATGTGGGCAGTTGGCTGAGCCTGAGCTGCGTCCCCAGCCCCGCGAAGCAGGTACTCCGTTTGCTTATCCACTCTTTACCTTTTAAGTGTCTCTCTGCATCCTCAATCTGTTCCTGTTCTGGAATATGCTTAAAGTAGCACATGTCTTCAGCTGTTTATGCGTAAAGCCTCTGTGACACCATGCTCTATATTCTCTGTATCAGGTTGGTACCTCCAGGTTCCGTGCTGAGGCTATGGGGAACGAGAATAGCGCCCCACCTGCTGCAGGAGCATGGCCCGATCTACAGCACAAGAAGCGAAATGCCACTGCCGAGCTGGGCAGGGACCGCCCAGGGGTAATTTTTTTTAACCAACTTACCATGATGTAGTCTGAATCTGATACTCCCTTAGATCCCAAATTAATTGACTCAACTATCTGTAGATACGGATGTATCTAGATGTGTTTTAGCTCTAGATACTACTGCCTCCATCCCAAAGCTTTGGGCTTATATTATTTTTAGAAAGTCAAACTATACCATGTTTGACTAAGCTTTTACCAAAAATCAGTAACATGCAAAATACAAAATTAATATCATTAAATAGATAATAAAATATATTTTCCTACGGTCTCTACACAGTATTATATTTGTTGATAGAATGTTCTAAAATTTTGGTCAAACTTTGCTTGTTTTGATTTCTCAAAAATAAATAAGGCTTAAGCTTTTGGATGGTGGTAGTACATTCATATCTAGACAAAGCTGAGTTAACTAGTTTTTTTGTCTGTCCATAGCTAGTGTTCACGCTGCAAAAGGCTAAGAGCATCCACTATATGCATCAGTCTATCTCATACAGTAATTCAATATCACTGCTGAGGTCTGCCTTTTGTTTTGCTATTCATATGCAGACTGAAACTTTAGGGCCTTTACTCAAAAGGAAGATCAAAACTGCGGCTGATCAGGCTGCCAGTATGTTGATGCCGCCCCCATCTTCTAAATGCCTCTACAAGCACAAGGCCACGCGCCAGCTGGGTGGTGATCTTTTAATGAATATGGTATATTTTCTTAATCCACAAAACATGCCTTGATTTTTCTCTGTTTATTGTCGGTTTTTTCTATGCTTGCCAAAAGTTTACAACAACAACAACAACCAAGCCTTTCAGTCCCAAACAAGTTGGGGTAGGCTAGAGTTGAAACCCATAAGATCTCGAAGCCAAAAGTTTAGAAACACCAAATTCGTTTGCTTACAATCATCATACAGTAATGTTCATCTACTCCAGTTCCCCTAACCCAACAAAAAATGATGTTAATTACGATTTTTAGATTAAAAGAGCACCATTAGGCGCTGTTAATTACGACTTTGAGATTAAAATGTCATTTGCAATTGTTAATTACAATTTTGAGACAAATGGTTAGTTTAACCTCGATCTCTTTTGCTCTCCATTTTTCCCAACCGAACAAAAATGTAACCATTCCATTCCTCTGAAATGGAACCATTCCATTCCATTCCACGTTGTTTCAAAACCGAACACACCCTTGCATTGTTGTGAACTATTGTCCATACACGGCCATACCCTTCCACTTACATCCAGCACTATATGCATCAGTCTGTCTCAGAGTCATTCAATATCACTACTGAGATCTGTTCCCATTCTTATGCAGGCTGAAACTGCTGCGTCTTTACTCAAGTGGATGCAAAATGAGGCTAATGAGGCTGCTGTGAGGACGATGGTGCCGGCACCATCTTCCGAAAACCTCTACAAGCACGAGGCCATGGGCCAGCTGGGTGGTGACCTTTTAATGAATCTGGTATATTTTCTTAATCCACATACATGATTTCATTATTATCTGTTTAATTACTGTTGGCTTTGTCTAATGTTTACCAAAAGTTCAGAAACACTGCGTTTGCTTACAATCATCATACACTAATTTTTCACTTTTCAGTCTGTCTCATCCAGTATATAAACTGTTGATTTCCATTGGCTTCTTTTGTAATCATTTGCATTGTTGTCAACTGTTCTCTATGCACAACCCTATTCTTCCACTTACACCCCGCACTATTTGCATCAGTCTATCTCATAGATTTATTAAATATCATTGATGAGTTATGTTGCTATTCATATGCAGGATGAAACTTTTGTGCCTCTACTCAAATGGATAAAAATTGATCCTGATGAGGCTGCTGTGAAGACGATGGTGCCGCCACCATCTTCTGAAAACCTCCTCAAGCACAAGGCCACAGACCAGCTGGGTGGTACCCTTTTCAGTAAGCAGGTATATTTTCTTAATCCTCATACATGAATTGATTTTTGTCTGTTTATTGCCGGCTTTGTCTAATGCTTACCAATAGTTCAGAAACACACACACACCTATTCTTCCACTTACATCCAGCACTATATGCATCAGTGTCTCATAGATTCATTTTATATATCACTGCTGATGTCTGTTGCTCTTCAATTTTCATATGCAGACTGAAACTGCTAAGCCTTCATTAGTCAAAAGGATTGCAACTGCTGCTGATGAGGCATCTGCAGAGGCTGCCACCAAGTTACTGCCAGCCCCACCTTCTGGATGCTTATATAAGCTCAAGTCCAAGGACCAGCCGGGCCGTAACCATCCAAGGGTTCGGGTATATTTTCTTAAGCCACATATACATGCCATGATTTATGTCTGATATTATCACCGGCTCTGTCTAATGCTTTTTGGAATTCGGAAACACCAAATTAGCATGCTTATATTCATCATACACTAATTTTTCACTGTTCAGTTTGTAACATAGTGTTATGCATACTGTACCTTGTGAACTTCGTCCAATGATTAACCAGATGTGTCCGCATGAAGGGTCTTTCACTATGCATGGCAATGGCAAATTGATGAACACCTACACGGTCTATGAGGTGTATGTCTACAAGACGCAGGCCATCACATATTTGTATGGACATGATTGGAGAAAGTTTGCTTTTGACTACGGTCTGAAGAAGGGCGACGAGCTGAGGATCAGAAACTCAAACGGGCAGATATACGTAACTGCTTACAGAGTTGGAGACACTTCTAAATATATAATATGTAACTTTTTCTACTCATATCTTTTGATAACTGCATTCTGAGCAGTTGTTCTAAACCATTCCCTCTGTTCTAGCTTGCTGGGTTTAACATGATCAAAGCTGCAGATCCCCTGATGGAACAGGAGCGGATGTCACAAAGGGCAACCACACCAGCACCGGCACCGGCTTCCCACTCTCCTGCATCAGCACCGGTTCCTGTACCAGCTCTGTTTACTGCATCTACCCAGCAGTCCCCTACATCAGCATTGGTTCCTGTAGAGGCCCCATATACTACACCTGCCCAGCAGGCTCCTGCATCAGCACTGGTTCCTCTAGCTGCACCGTTTACTGCACCTGCCCAACAGTCTCCTGCATCAGCACCGGTTCCTCTAGAGGCACCGTTTACTGCACCTGCCCAGCAGTCTCCTGCATCAGCACCAGCTCGTGTACCAGCCCAGGCTCATGCACCTGCCCCAGCCAGATCACCGAGGTCTCAGCTCATTGCTGTGGCCACCCGTGTGGTGACCAGGACGCATCTGAAGGCTATGTTCGTGAGTATATGACAGCATAACTACTCTTATCTTGATGTCTTCTCTGCTCAAAGTCTCACATGGTTCAGTGCATTGGTGCCATTGACTAATTTTTGGTGGTATCTCTTGCTTTGAATCAGAAATTGCCTAAAAGTATCTCCAAGGATCTCAATGCTGGCCGAAGGGGCAAGATATCCCTCGTCATGGAGAGTGAAGGTCTCACCGTGGAGGGACGGTACTCCGTCAGTCCCACAGATGGCCGCTTGGCTGTTACTTCCAGGTGGAAAAAGTTCATTGACGGTGCCAAACTTCGCATTGGATCAAAGTTGAAGGTCAAGATCTTTCGATGCCGCTGTGACATGCTGGTCATAAAGTTCGCGGTTGTCTAGTTCTGTTGTCCCATGAGCCCTTAGCAAATGCATTTGTAGTTATACTTATATAAGGTTATCTTATCTCGAATCGCTAATTAATTGTATGGGTGGTAAAACTCTGGCAAGCTTTTGCTCTTAGCAAGTATGTATGTATGATCAGCTATTATGATAACTAATGTTTGTGTTCATCTTAATTTGCATTTCCGTTTTAGAAGAAAACTTAATTTCTATTTTGGCTGACCTGTTAGAGAACTATCATATTGAACCCACAACATGATTCAAATAGATTCATTACACCGAGCCACATGTCTTGACCTTGCTATACACTTCTTCCATTAATCAGTGCAAGAAGGCTTACCTGAGTTGCCTAAACCATGGCAGATTCGAATCCACCTTATCTATCTAGAAATACAACCTTTGCAGAAATAAGCCAAAAATCAGTTGGTAACAAATTCAAGAAAAGAAACATTTACCTTTCTGAGAGGATGACATGCGGGACCCATGAGGCAGCAGCATCCTCAACTATTTCAAGGCGGCAGGGGATCAAAAGAAAAAAGGAAATAGCCAGAAATTAATTAGGGTCAAAAATAAATCCATCAAAGGAAACTTTTATTGTTCATAGAGGATGACATGTGGGACCGACTTGCCAGCTGCGTCGTCATCGTTTCAAAGGGGGAAGGGGATCAAAAGAAAAAGGCAAATAGCTAGAAATTAGGGGAAAAAAATAAATCCAACAAAGGAAACTTTTATTGTTCATAGAGGATGACATGCGGGACCCATGAGCCAGCAGCTTCCTCAACGTTTCAAAGTCGGCATGAGATTGAAAGAAAAAGGCAAGTGACATAATATCAGGAGCCAAAAATAATCCAAGAAAAGAAACTTTATTGTACATAGAGGATGACATGCGGGTCCCATTTTGTAGCAGCGGTCTCAACGCTTCCAAGGCGGCACAGGACCGAAAGAAAAATGAAGTAGCCGTAAATCGTGGTGTGAAAAAATCCAAGAAAAGAAAGATTTCAATTGGGCTGTATCTGGACATCTGGGCCTTCGAACTATCCTGCTGGGCCTTTTGACTCGTACAATTTCAGCCCACTCCAAAACAGGAAAGGTCGGATTTTTCTCAAAAATAAAAAACAGGAAAGTCCTATGCTTCGCAAAAACAAAAAACAAGGAGATTCAACATATAAGTTTGTTTATGTAGATATAAAGATTTAATTTATCGTTTGCAATAGCTCAGAGCGAAATACAACGTTTATTGTCTGCAAAATAAAATATCACATGTTTCTTGTACGGGGAGGCTGACATCGGGGACCCATGAGCCAGCAGCGTCGTCAACGTTTCAAAGGCGGCAGGGGATCGAAAATAAAAAAAGCCAAAAATCAGTTGGTAAAAAAATACAAGAAAATAAAACATTTATCGTTCTGAGAGGATGACATGCGGGACCCATGAGGCAGCAGCATCCTCAATGTTTCAAAGTCGGCATGAGATCGAAAGAAAAAGCCAAGTGACATTATATCAGGAGCCAAAAATAATCCAAGAAAAGAAACTTTATTGTACATAGAGGATGACATGCGGGTCCCATTTTGTAGCAGCGGTCTCAACGTTTCCGAGGCGGCACAGGACCAAAAGAAAAATGAGGCAGCAGCATTCTCAACAATTCCAAGGCGGCAGGGGATCAAAAGAAAAAAAAGGAAATAGCCAGAAATTAATTAGGGGTCAAAAATAAATCCACCAAAGGAAACTTTTATTGTTCATAGAGGATGACATGTGGGACCGACCTGCCAACAGCGTCCTCATCGTTTCAAAGGGGGCAGGGGATCAAAAGAAAAAGGCAAATAGCCAGAAATTAGGGGTCAAAAATAACTCCAAGAAAGGAAACTTTTATTGTTCGTAGAGGATGAAATGCGGGACCCATGAGCCAGCAGCTTACTCAACGTTTCAAAGGCGGCATGAGATCGAAAGAAAAAGGCAAGTGACCAAATATCAGGAGCCAAAAATAATCCAAGATTTATTGTACATAGAGGATGACATGTGGGTCCCATTTTGCAGTAGCGGTCTCAATGTTTGTAATGCGGCTTGAGATCAAAAGAAAAAGAAAGTAGCTAGTAATTAGGGGGTGAAAAAAAATCCAAGAAAAGAAAGTTGATGGACATAGAGGATGACATGCGGGTCCCTTAAGCCAACAGCTTACTCAACGTTTCAAAGGGGGCAGGGGATCAAAAGAAAAAGGCAAGCCAAAAATCAGAGGGTGAAAAAAATCCAACAAAGGAAACTTTTATAGCACATAGAGGATGACATGCGGGTCCCATGAGCCAGCAGGTTCCTCAACGTTTCAAACGTGGCATGAGATCGAAAGAAAAAGGCAAGTGACCAAATATGAGGTGCCAAAAAAAACTCCAAGAAAAGAAAGTTGATTGCTCATAGAGGATGACATGCGGGTCCCATTTAGCTGCAGCGGTCTCACTGCTTGAGAGGCGGCAGGGGATCGAAAGAAAAAGGCAAGTGACCAAATATCAGGAGCCAAAAATAATTCAAGAAAAGAAAGTTTTATAGTCCATAGAGGATGACATGCGGGTCCCATTTAGCAGCAGCGGTATCACCGTTTGAGAGGCGGCAGGGGATCGAAAGAAAAAGGCAAGTGACCAAATATGAGGTGCCAAAAAAATCCAAGAAAAGAAAGTTTTATAGTACATAGAGGATGACATGCGGGTCCCATTTAGCAGCAGCGGTATCACCGTTTGAGAGGAGGTAGGGGATCGAAAGAAAAAGGCAAGTGACCAAATATGAGGTGCCAAAAAAACTCCAAGAAAAGAAAGTTGATTGCTCATAGAGGATGACATGCGGGTCCCATTTAGCTGCAGCGGTCTCAACGTTTCCAAGGCGGCAAGGGATCAAAAGAAAAAGGAAGTAGCCAGAAATCAGGGGGTAAAAAAAATCCAAGAAAAGAAAGAAATTTGGTTCATAGAGGATGACAAGCGGGACCCATGATCCTGCATCGTAAACGGCTCGATCGGAGAGCGTTGAACGAGATGGCGCGATCGAGAAAAAAAACAATGCTAGAGAGGCTGCCATCTGGGCCCTACATCCCTGGGCGGTGCGGATTTGCGTTGACTCGGCCGGCGAACCCGAGAATTCGCGATGCACCACGTCCCGGGCCACCATACGCGATGTTTTGGCCGCTTTCGTCGGGCTAGGTGGCCTCAAAAATGAGAAAAAAAAGTTTTGACATGAACCACGGAGGGACCAAAAATCGTCGGCCATGGTGCACCAGCAACCACGGCGCGACTTCAACTTCGTCGGCCATGGCAACTTTTCTTGTAGTGTCTTCCTCCCGTGCTGATCCTTCTTTAAATCGTTCGGCTAGCGATGAATCCGATCTTGTTCGTCGTTTACGTGATCAGATATCCCAATTGAATAAAGACATAAGCACCCTTCACGTGATGGCAGCGTTGGTGAAAAGGAAAGGTGAGACTGCAACTGCAGTAGAACAACACGTTCTTGATCGTCTCCGTGTTGCTACTAAAAGCTTGAGCTGTAAGTGTTCATCCACCCGCCGATTTTTATCGAAAATCAAATATCCCAAGACTGAACCTTGCTTTTCGACAGTCGTAGCTTCTGATGAATCAGAGGAAGACCGAAGAATCCATGAAAAGATCGAAGCGATGACCGACGTCTCTCACCCGAAACATGAATTGTGGTCCAATCGACCAAAGGCTGTTGTCGTGGCCAAGTTTGAGCATCGGGAAGAGAAGGTGCACTATTATTTTGACAAGTTCCATGCTCATCTCTCGATGGTTTGGCGAACCTTGTTTCCTTTAGACCAAGCACCCGAAACTTTGTCTGCTCTGTTCACCCGATTCAAGACTCCATAAAGGATCCGACTATTGGTGCGGAAGGAGCTTCTGGCCGGTGCCGAACTTGCTTTTGCTTCAGTTTTAGCGTGTCACCCGACCTTAGATTTGGAGGCTATAGCAAATACTAGCAGGAGTTTAGACCAATATTACGATATTGCTAGAAATCCTGCATATATTGTCATCTCTCGAATGGAAACAGGCATCGAGAGAGACCTGAAGGCCCGGGAAGACCGAGGAAACCTGCCATAAGATTGTGCATATATATGTATGTAATGACCTTGTACTTTACAAGAGATAATTTCATATGTAACTTAATGCGTGTTTTATGCATCTTGTACTCTTGATGAATTTGCTAATTCGAGTAATAATATTTTGTCGGGGGCGGCCAAGTGATCAAGTCTGATGGGGATATGCCCATAGGGGGTGGGTCGCCAGTCCCACTCGCCGTGAAGACGGAGGCCCAGGCGGATCGCCAGTCGCTCAAGGGACTGGGCCCTAAGACGACTGGGCCACGATCCCAAGGAGGAGACCTGCGCGACTGGATAAGAAGATTACTTGCAAGGGGGTCAGCGTATCCCGGATTAGTAGCAACTGATACGATTCGGAGTTATCTCCTTGTAACCCTAGATCGGGGGTGCCCATATAAACCCCTGACCTTAAACCCTAGAGGACACATTACTTGAGATCCAATCTCTCCCTGTAAGCTCTTGGCGTAGCCGCCGACTGAGCCCCCCCCATTGTAATTCTCCACTGAGCAATAAGATCTAGCAGGACGTAGGCCTTTTACTCTCTCGAGGGGCTGAACCTGGGTAAAACCCTTGCGTCTTGTGCACCTCGACCCGCATATGGCTGTGTCTCCTTGCCCCCGTATCAACGAAGTGCTACCCCTGGTAGTACCTGCCGTGGTTACATCCACGACAGTGGCGCCCACCGTGGGGCATGGGGCATCAAGCCTTCAAGCTGCGGCGAGGCCCTACTCGCCTACACGCCGGCCAAGTTCGCCTCCACGCCAGCCGATCGCCTCCGGTCGGATGATCGCCACAGGCAGCTTCTTCCACATCCAGCCAAGCTCTTATCGGCCGGCTTCCGCACCCCTCACGCATGCCTGGATGGTGCTGGTTGGCACTATCAACCTCTTCGTCGGGCTCGCCAGCGTCAGCGACCCCACTGAGCCCCGTCCGGGCCAGCAGCACGACCCCTTTGCGCTAGGGCAATCCCTCACCGCCACTCTCCCAATCACCGGCGAAGTCTACGTCGAGGGCGAGTCGGCCCTGGAGGATGACGCCGATTCGGCGGCCACAACTCTGGTCGCCGGGCCCCCCGCCACGGCATCAGTCGCCGAATCCACCGCCACAGCGTTGGTCGCCGGCTCCATCACGGTGGCGTCGGTCGACGACTCCATCTCTCCAGTCTCTCACCCGAGCGACTTCGAGAACGACTCCGTCCTCCCTCTCTTTGGCAGCGACCCCGAATCGGACTCCGTTGACGCCGCGCTTTACCAATACCCAACCGCCGTCTTCATGGCAGGAGGTGAGGAAGTGCCGCCGAACGATCCCTTCTCCACGCCCCTCCCAGCAACCGCCAACGCGACTGAGATCGAGGCGCACCGGACAGCGCTCGAGGAGCAGAGGAAGAAGGAGCTTGCAGAGCGGCAAAAAGTTCGCCTCGAGCAAGATGAGGTGAGAGCTGTGTCTCACTACCGGCAACAGCGCAATCGCCTGCGCCTGGAGCGCGCCCGCGCGCGGGACTTCCCCAACGCCCGCCTCAACTTCGATGACCCGGACGGGAAAGTTCGGGTCGCCCGAGTCCAGAACCCCGACATTCCGGAATCAAGCCGGGCCGCCACCGGCAGAGCAGCGAACGGAGCGCCGCCACCACCACCACCCCCACCGCCACCGGAAGCTCCCGAGCAGAGGTCGATGCCAATGGCCTGCCCCTGCATTCATCTCCGGCCGACAACGTCGCTGCCGCTCAAGCCGTCCTCGCCAAACTTCCAGAAACTGGAGACGGCGCGATCCTCGTCCAGCACGCCAAGGCCCTCGTCGCCAAGGCCTTAGAGCAGCAGCATGCCGCTGCCGATTCACAAGGGCGACTCTACTCACGCTCCTCCTCCAGCCGCGCCGCCTCGTCAGTAGCAGCGAATCGCGCGGTCGCCAACGTGAACAACTGCCCTCCACCAGCACCGCGCGCAGCCCACTCGACCAACCACCGAGTCGAGCCGCGCCCCGAGTGAGTAATGGTCGCGGCCAACGGGCAGCCCATCGACGCGCGCACCCATATCCTCAATGACCAGGAGTGGCGGGCGCGCAACCGCACGAATGACCGCTACGCCGACGAACTCCCGCGCTAAAGCGCATTCAATCGAGTCGGCCCGGCGTGCTTCGGCCCCATGATCCGAGGCGAGTCCTACCCCGTAGGGTTCAAGGGACCTCGCGACATCGAAAAGTACGACACCCACATCGACCCCACGGTCTGGATCGATTCGTACACCATGGCCATGGGCATCCAGGGCCATTCCGAGCTACTCGCCGCCCGTTACCTGCCCCTCATGATGGATGGCGTAAACCGCCACTGGTTCAACACCCTCCCTCCCAACAGCATCGATTCCTGGGAGGAAGCCCGCCCCGCGTTCATCCAGCACTTCGCCAGTGCGTACACCCGCGCAACCACCATAGAGGACCTGGATCGCTGCATTCAGGGCCCACGCGAGTCGACTCGCCGGTGGGTGCAACGGTGGCAAGACATGTGGACGACATCCAGTGGCATCAGCACGGACACGGCGATCTACTGCTTCCGGCGGTGCTGTCGGTATGAGCCGCTCAGCGCCAAGCTCCGCCGTGTCAGCAGAGACAACATCTCCATCGCCGAGCTCTTCGACATCGCTCTGCGCTACGCCGACGAGGATCCTGCAGTCGACTCGGACGACGAGTATGGGCAGCGGCGCAATCGCCAGCCCGCTCAGCCCGACAATCGCCACGGCGACTACCGGTTCAGCGGCCGGTCAAGCAATGGCAAGCGCCGCGCAGACGGCGTACACACCGAGCTCGTCGCCAACGCCGATTATGAGCAGCGCAACCCGAAGTCCTTCCGCCGCGACAACCGCGCGCCACGGGGGGATCGGCCTCCACCCAAACGGTTCGACGCACGCAGCCTACTGGACGCCCCATGCATCTACCACAGCAAGGAGGGCAAGCCCTCAACACACACGACGGGAAACTGCTACTCCCTGAAGCAGATAGAGAAAGCTCGCCGCGCCAAGGAAGCCGACGGCAGCAACCAGCACAAGGACCGCTCCAAGGACCAAGACCAGCATAAGGAAGATGGTTTCGGCCGCAGCGCCGGCTCGCTCCATACCTTCACCGGGGTTGGCGACCGACGGGACAGGAAGGTCCTCACAAGGGCGGTGGCCGTCCACGCAGTCATCCTCGACGACATCCCCCGCTGGCTCAACTGGTCCGAGCAGAGCATCACGCCCCACGCATCGAGTACCCCGGTCGGGTGGCGCTAGTCGTCCGGCCCAAGGTGGCCGACTACTGGCTGCCGAAGACACTGATGGACGGAGGGAGTTCCATTAACATCCTGTACTACGAGACCTTCCAGCGGCTCGGCCTGCCAGACTCCCACCTCGAGAACACAAAGGTGACGTTCCACGGCATCGTCCCGGGGCGGAAGGCCTTCCCAATCGGCAAGGTCACGCTGCCGGTCACATTCGGCACACCGGTGAACTACCGGACCGAGCGAATAACGTTTGAAGTGGTCAACTTCCGAAGCCCGTACCACTGCGTCCTTGGGCGCCAAGCGTTCGCCAGATTCATGGCGGCACCCCACTACGCCTACAACATGATGAAGATGCCCGGGCCCCGCGGGGTCATCACCGTCCACGGCGACCCAGAGATGGCACTGGAGTGCGAAGAAAACGGCTCCAAGCTCGCCGACGCCGTCATCGCCGAGGAACACGACCACAACGCCGAGCTGGCCAAGTACCCAGTCGACCGCAACGACTCCGCCATCCTCGAGAAGCCAACGGAGCTCGACTCGCCCGCTGCTACCTTCAAGCCTACAACCGACACTCGCCAAGTAGACCTTGTAGAAAACGATTCGAGTAGGCAAGTTACCATTGGGATGGGCCTGTCCGCCCAATAGGAAAGCGCGCTCATCAAGTTCCTCCATGAGAATCGAGATATCTTTGCATGGATACCATCTGACATGCCGGGTGTCACGAGAGAACTTGCTGAGCACAAATTACATGTTGACCCCACCGCTCGCCCCGTTAGGCAGGCGATGCGACCCGTGGGCGAAGAGCGCCGACGCGCAATCGCCGAAGAGGTGAACCGGCTCCTCGCCGCCGACTTCATCATAGAGATCAAGCACCCGAAATGGCTGGCAAATCCAGTCCTAGTGCTGAAGAAGAACAAGACTTGGCGCATGTGTATCGATTACACTAGCCTTAACCGCGCCTGTCCCAAGGACCCTTTCGTCCTACCGCGAATCGACCAGATCATCGACGCGGTCGCGGGGTCGGAGTCGCTATGCTTCCTCGACGCCTACTCCGGTTACAATCAAATAAAGATGGCCAAAGAAGACCAGGAGAAGACGGCGTTCATCACGCCACTCGGCGCCTATTGCTACACGTCGATGACCTTCGGCCTCAGAAACGCTGGAGCGACCTACCAGCGATGCATGAATAACTGCCTGGAGAGCCAAATCGGTCGCAACGTATACGTCTACATAGACGATGTGGTAGTCAAATCGACTCGACAAGATGATCTAGTCGCCGACCTCGCCGAGACATTCGCCAATCTTCGGCGCTACCAGATAAAACTCAACCCCCTGAAGTGCACCTTCGGGGTTCCATCCGAACAACTCCTCGGATATGTCGTGTCCAAGCGGGGCATCGAGCCCAACCCGGAAAAAACTCTGGCAGTCATGCGCACCAAGCAACCAACCTGCCTGGTCGACGCGCAGAAACTCGCCGGGCGAGTCGCGGCCCTCAGTCGCTTCATACCCCGGCTCGGCGACAAGGCCACTCCGCTCTATCGCCTCCTGAAGAAATCAGAGTCGTTCAAATGGACGAACGAAGCACAGAAAGCCCTGGAAGAACTCCAGCACGCCCTGCGGAACGCCCCCGTCCTTGCGGCCCCGCTCCCAAACGAAACAATGCTACTGTATGTCGCCGCGTCCAATCGCGCGATCAGTGCAGTAATGGTCGTCGAGCGCCAGGAGGAAGGGAAAGACCAGCTAACGCAACGCCCAGTCTACTACATCAGCGAGGCCCTCATCGAGTCAAAGCAGCGCTACCCGCATTACCAAAAGCTGGTATACGCAGTGCTCAGGGCTCAACGGCGGCTGGCCCCTTACTTCCACGAGCATCCCATCAAGGTGGTCGCCTCAACGCCACTCGCTGACATCATCCGCAACCGTGACGCAACCGGTCGGATCGCCAAATGGGCAGTCGAACTCGGCGTCCACAACATCACGTACGAGTCACGCCACACCATTAAATCCCAGGCGCTCGCAGACTTCCTCACCGATTGGGAGGAGGCCCATCAGCCAAACACTCCCACAGACCTCAAGCACTGGACACTGCACTTCGATGGCTCCAAAAACCTCGAAGGAGCGGGAGCGGGAGTCATCCTCACTTCGCCCAAAGGCGACACCGTGAGGTACGTCCTGCAACTCCGATTCGAGCCCTGCACCTGTTATCACCAGAATTTGACCGAGTCAGAGGTGGGCCGCGATCAAGATGAACTTGAAGATTATATACGGAAGAAATACGTGAATCGGCCTTGTATGCAAAGTTCGGGCTAGTTGGCCCGTGTATCTGTAATTTAGTAGGATACGTGTCGGTTAGTTAGAGTTTATCTCGTGCACGGTTGGGATTATTCCCACGTTAGAAAGTCCCTTGGACTATAAATATGTATCTAGGGTTTATGAAATAAACAACCAACGTTCACCCCAAATCAATCTCGGCGCATCGCCAACTCCTTCGTCTCGAGGGTTTCTACCGGTAAGCATCATTTGCGATCTAGGCAGCACAAGCTTATTACGTTGTTCATGCGTTGCTCGTACTGAAGCCTTTTTGATGGCGAGCAACGTAGATATCTTAGATGTGTTAGGGTTAGCATTGTTCTTCGTATCATATGCTGTCGTAGTGCAACCCTTACGCATCTAGCCGCCCTTACACCTATCTTAGGTGTAGGGGCGGCACCCCGCTTGATCATTATTTAGTAGATCCGATCCGTTACGGTTGCTCCTTGTTCTTCAAGGATTAGTTTAATATCTGCAATAGTTAGGCCTTACAAAGGGTTGGAGGATCCAGCGGCGCGTAGGGTGGCGTTTGCTAGTCCTAGACAGGATATTCCGGGGATCAACCTCGTGTTGGTTTTTAGGCCTTATCTAGGATCGGCTTACGATCGCCGTGCGTGGCCGCGAGGCCCAATCGTGAGTAGGATGATCCGATTATGCGGTGAAAACCCTAAATCGTCGTAGATCGTTTTAGCTTTATCTTGATCAAGCAGGACCACCATATATTCGTGCACCTCGTACGAATCATGGGTGGATCAGCTCCTTGAGCCGATTCACAGGATAACCTGAGAGCCGATCGAGGCTCGTATTTAATGTTTACGTGTATGCCATGCAGGAAACTAAGCGAGGCATCTCCATCACCTTCCTGGCCAGGTATAGGTCAGGTGGCACGCCCTTGCACCAGCATCGGACGTGCGTACCACAGGCTTTGCGGGCCGTCGCTCGGAGGGACCAGGGCCAGCCGCAGCCCTAAGTTGTTCCCGGCTCTACTGTGTTGCCTGTCGCTGCTCGCCAGTGGGTTTCTGACCGCAACACATTCTGGCACGCCCGGTGGGACAAGCTTCGACATCAACCACATCGCTATCTACATCTGAGATGGCGGACGGCACCCCAGTCACGTACGAGGATCTGACCGACGAGCTCAAGAAGAAGTATGACGAGGTCAAAGCTATCCTCGAGGCCGATCTCATCGGCTCTTTTCACAGAACCCGTTCACATGGCATCAGGTGGAAAGGGTTCTCGCCTGATGGTGCGCTCGATGGAATAGACCTGTCTGCCCCGTCAGAAGAGCGCACCAGGTCCCTGCGTCAGGAGATTAACTACATGGTGGCTCACTCGCTGCACCGCCACTCTGAGAACCTGGTGAACACTTTGGAGCGTGTCGCTCTTCGGGTGATCCAGGAGATCATGAGGCACCAGTACTCTCCGTCAGGACCAGCTCTCGGGACACATCAAGGAGAGATGCCACTCCAGTCCCGTCCACCGCTGCCATTTGCGTTGGAGCACCAGAAGTGCCGAATTCACCGGCATTCGTCGTCTACAAGATCGGCGGTGACCCTAGTGACTGCCAGTTCTTGCATGAGGCGCCTAAGGAGATCCCTCACGGGTACATGTGCACATACGTGCCAGACTGCGGTAACTGGGCGCTCACAAACCAGGCCGCTGCATCAGGGACTTCTGGGAAAACAGGAGGAACGTCAGTGACAGATCTTGAGAAGCAGATGTGGCTAGCTAAGTACGCCACTCCGACGAACCTCCAGAGCCCAGCTCCTGCAGTTGGCTCAGAGCTGGAAAAGCAAGCATGGCTGGCTAAGTACGCCACCCCGGCGAATCTTCAGAGTTCAACTCCTGCGGCCAGCACTGCGGATCAAATCAGCACGATCCTGAGAGACCAGTTCGGCATGGTGCCGAAAAGGAGGACAATCGGCTATTCCAAGCCGTACCCCGACGAGTACGAATTGGTCCCGCTACCACCCAAATATCGGCTCCCTGACTTCTCTAAATTCAGTGGATCAGATGGTTCCAGCTCCATCGAGCATGTGAGCCAATATGTGGCACAATTAGGAACGGCCTCAGCGTCGGATCCACTACGCGTGAGGTTCTTCGCACAGTCCCTCACGGGATCGGCTTTCGGGTGGTACACTTCGTTGCCACCGGACTTGATCCGGACTTGGAAGCAGTTGGAAGAACAGTTCCACATGCAGTTTCACTCAGAAGCTTCCGAGGCCGGCATTGCCGATCCAACTCAAATACGTCAGAAGCGTGGAGAAACTGTGGCAGAATACATCCAGCGCTTCAGGAATCTAAGGAACCGATGTTATTCGGCTCGTGTGACTGAAAAGGAAGCAGTCGAGTTGGCAGTGGTGGGCCTTGCATCGCCAATCAAGGACATGGCCTCCCAAGCAGACTACCCTTCACTGGCGCACATGGTTCAGAAACTGTCGGCATATGAACAGCGCCACCCGGACTTGTACCAGGACAAATTCAAGCGTGCGGTAGTCCTGGTTGAAGCCGATGAAGACGAAGGCTCTGCGGGAGATCAAGAGGTAGCAGTGGCCGAATGGACTCGGGGGGCAACCCCCGTGTCCTGCAAATGGGTTAAGCCACCGGGTCCGCCCAGAGGGTTTGATTTTGACGTGACTAAAACTGAGCAAATCTTCGACCTCCTACTCAAGGAGAAGCAGTTGAAGATACCCGAAGGCCTCAAAATCCCCACGGTACAGGAGCTGAACGGAAAGCCATACTGCAAATGGCATAACTCGGTCTCCCATGCCACCAACGACTGCAGGGTGTGGCGTCAGCAGATCCAAATGGCGATAGAACAAGGACGACTGATTTTCAACCAGTACGCCATGAAGGTCGACACCCACCCCTTCCCCGCCGTTAACATGGTGGAGTGCACTTACCCTGAAGGTTGCCAGCCAGGATCCTCGTTCAGCATCAACATGGTAGGACTTGGACACCACGCTGGCAAGGATGGAGACGAGGGCAGCTGCTCTCGTAGCAAGGATATAGAGGAGGCCGCTCCACGCGATCGGCTCCGTCACGATGGCAAGCGCTACGTCACAGAGGGAGAAGTGAAGAACATAAGATATCAGCGACCTCTCTCTGATCACCTCCTCAACAAGTATGTGAGTCAGTATGACCAACGCCGACGATCCAGCGATGATGATGAAAGAGATCGTCTGGCTAAAGAAGCCAGAAGACATCGTCGGCACGATCGCGATGAGGAGGAGTACGAGCGCCGTACCAAGGAAAAGTCAAGGGAGCGAGACGACGAGGATAGGCACTGGGACTGTCCCTTCTTCAGACACTGCTGGGATTCAGGAATGAGCCGATTGCCTACAATCGGCAATTGCCCAGAATGTAACCAGAAGAAGAAGGAGGCAGCCAACGTGTCCGTGTTCCAACGCTTAGGGCCTCTCCCGCCTCGAAGCAAACACGCTGAGTCCCCTCGGTTGGAAGATCTCGAGGATTTGGAAGACGAGGGAGAAGAAGAAGAAGACAGGTACCACCGGCCAAGGTGGTGCCCTGATGGACTCAGCCGCTCCCAAAAGCGTAGGGTTCAGCGACTGCGTGGCTTGGAGGAAGCCGAAAGGTTATACCTGCACACGCTAAGGAAGGCGCGGCCTGATCTGGCCGCGAAAATTCAGCGAACCCTGGACGAAGAGGGTCGACCACAAAAAATGGAGTGGCGCCCCAAGCAAAGGAAAGCCGATGATGAAACATCGGCTGGCACAAACATGGTGTTCATCCTTCCTTCGGAGTTTAGTGCTCCAGGATTAGACGAGGCACCTGTGGCACAACTTGACTGCGGCCCACGGCCGGTTATCTTTGAGAAGCCACGAGAAAGAAGCTACAGACATCTGAAGGCCCTGTACTTGAGAGGTTATATCGATGGGAGGCCTGTCAACAAGATGCTGGTGGACACCGGGGCGGCAGTCAACATTATGCCATATTCTATGCTACGTCGGTGGGGACGCTCTAGCTCGGATCTGATCAAGACCAACGTGACATTGAGCGATTTCAACGGCCAAGCGTCTGACGCACAAGGTGTTCTGAACGTTGATCTGACCGTAGGAAGGAAAACTATCCCTACGACGTTCTTCATCGTCGATAGCAAGAGCACTTATGCTGTTCTGCTAGGAAGAGATTGGATCCACGCCAACTGTTGCATTCCCTCCACGATGCACCAATGCGTAATACAGTGGGATGGAGATGAGGTAGAGGTCATCCAGGCCGATGACTCAGCCGAGATTTCAACGGCTGGCATGAATGCTTGGGAAGCAGCGGGCCAAGAGCCACTCTCAGGTATCAATTTGGACGACTGCGAGCGCATCGACGTGACGAAGGGCAGGGTTAGGCTGGTCTTATCCACTGGCCTGACCGAGTAGCAAGAACAAACCGATGAGAAACGTGGCGAGGCCGATCCTTGGGATCGGCCCCAAAGATCTACGAAGGGACATTACAAAACCTTCATTGAGCGCTTCGATCAATATGGAGGCCGATTCCAGCAATTGGCCAAAAAATTATCTTCACCACATGTTCTGCTTGTATTCAATATCGATCTGCTGAGCAGCGGTTTACGTCGGCTGATGAGTCAGGGAAAATCAACATTGGTCTTACCGGAGCCGACGTGCAAATACAATGCCTTGGCTAAACTACAGAGCCGATATCTGCAGTCACCTGACAGATTCGGCTCGGGGGGCATCTAATCAGATGAACAGGTGCAGATGAACATGTGTGCAGTGAAACATTGGGGGCCGATAGAAAAAATCAGCCAGTAAAAAAAAACAGCGTCACGATATACAGCCGATGCAAGGACATCGACTTTAGAACTAAGGAACAAAGCCGATGCGCAGCCATCGACTCTAGTACAATTACACAAGATCTACCGGTTGCGGGTTCAAGACACGGATTTCGACCAAGTCCAGTTCATCTGTGAGGCCCTCTGCTTCCTCGAGGGGCAAACAATGAGAGCTTCCTCAGCCGCAATGAGCCGATTGCGACAGTACTGTCAGAAGTCAGTTTTTGCGTACAACATCGGTTTTCAACGAGGGAAGAGGCAATTGATGGGGTCGAGAGCGGCTGAATCGGCAGGGTGGCTGCCTCAGAATTATCTGAGTTCCAAGCCTTTGGTCTGATCTGTGCATCCTCACCAGTATTCTCGCCTTGGTTGAGGCTCGGGGGGCAGCTGCCCGGTAGATGCTCTGTTTAGGAGCCGATTGAGATGTCATCGGCTAATCCTTCGTTGCAACCTTCTTCGCAAAATGATGAGTGCTCGCAGAAAAGGATCGCTGAAACTGGTGGGAGAAATTTAAGGGCTCTCTGGAAGACTCCACATTATCCACCAGATCTCAAAGTCATCAGTTGAAGAATCGAAGGATGGATTTTAAAGGACCGATGCGTTGCTATCGGCTCATGAAGCATTGGCTAAGGGGACAAATCGGCAATATCAGTATGAGAGGAAATCGGCTAAATTAAGTTCAAGGAAAATCGGCAAAATCAAATTGGGAGAAGTTCTTCATTGATAAGCAAGATTTCTTACATAAAGAGCTGATTGCTCTCAAAAGGAAGTACTGGGGGATACGTTGCCCCATCTACTACTACTGGTCCTATGCTAAAAGCCCTATCTACGAGCCGTCACTGCCCTCGTCGTCGCCATCGTCGCCGCTGTCGGCGCTACTCCCGGCGGGCTTGTCGTCGCTGCTCCAGCGGCCGCCGACCGGACCTTCGTTGTCCTCGTCTTCCTCGTCAGCGTCGTCGTCGTCGCTGTCGAAGTCGCTGAGGTTCCCCGGCCAGGGGCAGAAGCGCTTGGCCAGCGGCTCGTCGGAGGGGGTGTCATCCTCCTCCTCCTCCTCCTCCTTCTCCTCCTCCTCCTCGGGAGAGGTGAAGTCGTCACAGGAGAAGCGATCATCGTCGCTCTCCTCCTCCGTTTCCCCATCGGCGAGGAAGCGGAGGTCGCTTTCCCCGTCGGTCAGGGACTTGTCGTCCTCAGACCAGATGGAGAAGTCATGGCTAGACTCCTCCCCGGCCTCAATGGCACGGCGGGTGTTGGCCGCATGGACCTCCGCCGGGTTCGGCTCCGGCATCGGCTCACGAGAAGAGGAGGACTGGGTGGAAAGGTCCGATGAGGCAGAGGAGGAAGAAGACATGGTGGCGCAGGAGGGCTTTTGGAGTGCTAATGCGAAGGAGATGCGGAAGTAAACTGTTCGGAGCGGTTAAATAAAAGGGGATATAGTGGAAATTCAATGCCACAGCAGTTTCCGAGGAAGTGGTGCCTAAAAAAAAACTGCCAAGTCACGCGGAGAAGTTGAGAAGGCAAGGCATCATGATGAAGGATACTGCGACGGTTCTGCCACGACATGACCCGACGAAGACAAAGCAGAGTGATTTTGGAATTATCAATTCCAAAACCAGGGGGGCATGTGTTATCACCAGAATTTGACCGAGTCAGAGGTGGGCCGTGATCAAGATGAACTTGAAGATTATATACGGAAGAAATACGTGAATCGGCCTTGTATGCAAAGTTCGGGCTAGTTGGCCCGTGTATCTGTAATTTAGTAGGATACGTGTCGGTTAGTTAGAGTTTATCTCGTGCACGGTTGGGATTATTCCCACGTTAGAAAGTCCCTTGGACTATAAATATGTATCTAGGGTTTATGAAATAAACAACCAACGTTCACCCCAAATCAATCTCGGCGCATCGCCAACTCCTTCATCTCGAGGGTTTCTACCGGTAAGCATCATGCTGCCTAGATCGCATCTTGCGATCTAGGCAGCACAAGCTTATTACGTTGTTCATGCGTTGCTCGTACTGAAGCCTTTTTGATGGCGAGCAACGTAGTTATCTTAGATGTGTTAGGGTTAGCATTGTTCTTCGTATCATATGCTGTCGTAGTGCAACCCTTACGCATCTAGCCGCCCTTACACCTATCTTAGGTGTAGGGGCGGCACCCCGCTTGATCATTATTTAGTAGATCCGATCCGTTACGGTTGCTCCTTGTTCTTCAAGGATTAGTTTAATATCTGCAATAGTTAGGCCTTACAAAGGGTTGGAGGATCCAGCGGCGCGTAGGGTGGCGTTTGCTAGTCCTAGACAGGATGTTCCGGGGATCAACCTCGTGTTGGTTTTTAGGCCTTATCTAGGATCGGCTTACGATCGCCGTGCGTGGCCGCGAGGCCCAATCGTGAGTAGGATGATCCGATTATGCGGTGAAAACCCTAAATCGTCGTAGATCGTTTTAGCTTTATCTTGATCAAGCAGGACCACCATATATTCGTGCACCTCGTACGAATCATGGGTGGATCGGCTCCTTGAGCCGATTCACAGGATAACCTGAGAGCCGATCGAGGCTCGTATTTAATGTTTACGTGTATGCCATGCAGGAAACTAAGCGAGGCATCTCCATCACCTTCCTGGCCAGGTATAGGTCAGGTGGCACGCCCTTGCACCAGCATCGGACGTGCGTACCAGAGGCTTTGCGGGCCATCGCTCGGAGGGACCAGGGCCAGCCGCAGCCCTAAGTTGTTCCCGGCTCTACTGTGTTGCCCGTCGTTGCTCGCCAGTGGGTTTCTGACCGCAACAGCACCAACAACATGGCCGAGTACGAAGCGCTCCTCCACGGCATGCGCGTCGCGAAGGAGATGGGCGCGACACGGCTACGCTGCCTCGACGACTCCGACCTCGTCGCCAGCCAGACATCCGGCACCTGCGACGCCACCGACGCCAACATGATCGCCTACAAGCGCGCGGTCGACCAGGCCGGCGCCAGCTTCGTCGGTCACGTCGTCGAGTGGGTCGACAGACGCAAAAACGAGGAAGCGGACGCACTGCCGAGGCTCGGCTCCAAGCGACTCCCACCACCACCCGGCGTGTTCCTCGACATCCTCAACCACCCGTCGGTGCGCGCGCCGCGGGAGATCGACATCGCCGAACCACCCGCACCCGACTCTACCTTAGTCGCACTCGCCTCGGACACCGACGATTGGACGGCACCATACCTAGGTTACCTCCAGCGCCAAGCACTGCCAGCGGATGAGACGGAAGCACGCCCACTCGTATGCCGTTGCAAGTCCTTCACCATCATCAACAACGAGCTCTACAAACGCAGCGTCTCCGGAGTGTTCCAGCGATGCGTCACCGCTGATGAAGGACGCAACATCCTGCGCGATATCCACGCAGGCGACTGCGGCCACCACGCAGGAGCACGCTCGATCGTCGCAAAAGCCTTCCGGCACGGCTTCTACGGGCCAACAGCCCTCGAAGACGCAGTCGACCTCGTCCGCGCATGCGCTGGATGCCAGAGGTACGCAAGTCAAACACACATGTCGGGCTCGGCGCTGAAGACCATACCACTCACTTGGCCATTCGCCGTTTGGGGCATGGACATGGTGGGCAAGTTCAAGACAGCTCCCGGCGGTTATACTCACCTCCTGGTCGCCGTGGACAAATTCACCAAATGGGTGGAGGCAAAACCCATCAAGAAGTGCGATGGTAAAACGGCCACCAAATTCCTGCGCGAACTGATCTACCGATACGGCTATCCCCACAGCATCATCACGGACAACGGCACCAACTTCACCAAGGGAGAAATGGCCGACTTCTGTGAAGACAAGGGCATCCGACTCGACCTTGCGTCAGTCGCACATCCCGAGTCGAATGGGCAAGCAGAAAGAGCAAACCAGAGCATCCTCCATGGGATCAAACCACGGTTAGTAGTACCTCTAGAGCATGCAGCTGGATGCTGGGCGGAAGAACTCCCCTCCGTCCTTTGGGGTATCCGCACAACACCCAACAGGTCGACTGGCTTCACGCCTTTCTTCCTCGTGTACGGCGCCGAAGCTATAATGCCCACAGACATCGCCTATGATTCGCCACGAGTCGCCAACTACGTCGAGGAAGAAAACGAGCGCGCTCGACAAGATGACGTCGACCTCCTCGACGAAGCACGCGACCTCGCACTCGCCAGGACCGCCATCTACCAGCAAGGCCTCCGCCGCTATCACAGTCGCCGCGTCCGCAGCCGCTCCTTCCAAGAAGGCGACCTCGTCTTGCGGCTAATACAGGACAAGAAGGGCATGCACAAACTTTCCCCTCCATGGGAAGGGCCATTCGCCATCAGCCGCGCGCTCGGCAACGACTCCTACTACCTCACCGATGTTCGCAAGGACGACAAAGGCGAGCCGCTCACCAGGGAAGTCGAGCGGCCGTGGAATGTCAACCTCCTCCGTCGGTTCTACACCTAGAAAAGGCATGTAAAGAATTTCCCGAGTATCAAATAAAAACTCGCCATGTCAAAAGTTGCATCCGCCGATCGCTTCGCCGTCATTCGCCATACAACTTTATCTCCCATCTCGCGCTAGCAAGTCAGTCGCTAAAACGCACGACCCGAGACTGGGAGACCTTCGATTGCTGCTGCTGGCAGAATAGATTCCAGATCAGCCAAGTAGCTCGGCTAACAAGGGCATGACAGGGAAAATCCGGTCGCAACATCAAGTCCGGACAACCCCAAGTCCCTTACACCGACAAGCGAAAACGGCGACTGGATCCTCCAGCAGGGTCGCCCGCCTGACCAGCCCTCCGGGCCCTACCAATCATACAGTGCTACGCTATACAACACACCAACATGCCCTCCTCTACCTTAGGCAGGTGACGTGAAAGGCTAAGTACTTCGACCAGGGACTCCGCAAAACGGACCCGCGGCTCGCCAAGGAACAACGCCACACCAAGAACCCCTTTGGAGTCGCCAAAGCGACTGGCTCACCGAGCCACGACGAGAGGCCCGCTACTACAAAACAGCGCAAGACAAAAACGACCCACTCCTCCACCCATGAGGTTGCTATTCGTACTAATAATGACTACGTACTACGACTGGGGACGCCCAGCTCGACAAGGAAAATAGTCAAGTCGATAGCCTTCATCGGGGTCGCACCGCGACTGGCCCCTCTGGCCACGGAGAGTCGGCTAGCAACACATAAAACACGCAAGATCATATATATTAAGCGACAAATAACAGTGTGCAAATAGAAAATAACTTATGTACAACTAACACCCACGAGTCTCATGCTCGCAGGGACAAAAATCTTTTTTCATACAGATCATAAGGGGGCCCCCGCACAAATGACCAACTATTTGGAAGACCCCGGGTTCTCCTCTATCACCGGCTCGGCTCCATCATCCCCATGGCGGAACTTGGGCGTGTACCGGACGACGGGATACGTCGACAAGGCGTTGGTGGCAGCGGCATGGAACAGGCGCTCGGCAGGGAAGTCCTTCGGACCCACCTCCTTCCCCGCGTCTTCAGGAGGAGACTGGCTGACGATGTGCGACTCCAAGTCCATAGTCGCCAGCACCCGGTCGGCATAACGGCGCACCGCCTCCATCAGCCGCAGCACCTCGGCGACATCAAACTCGCCGGTCTCCGACGGGAAGCCCGCCGTCACCTCTTCCACCTCAAAGCCCTCCGAGTAGTGGGCGAGACCATACTCAACGCCATGGTAACGCCCAACCGGCACGAAGACCGGCGGAGCCAGTCAACTACCGCCGGGATGTCAGAGACGGCCTTGAAGACCGACGGCGCGTCGCGAGGGATCACCTCCCGCGGACTAAGGTACTGGAGCGCCGCCAGGATCTCACCAGCACAGGTGATGATGCGCGTGGTTGCAGTCTCCAGGCACTCCCGCGGGGTCGCTGTCTCCACGAGCTCGCACTGGCCTGAAAGCAAACAAAGCCAACATCAGCGACAGCGTCATACAAAAAAAAGAGAAAGCGGACTCGCCACGCTCGGGGACTGGCCCCGCGAGACGGACTTGCCACGCTCGGGGACTGGCCCCACGAGACGGACTCGCCACGCCCGGGGACTGGCCCCGTGAGACGGACTTGCCACGCTCGGGGACTGGCCCTACGAGACGGACTCGCCACGCTCGGGGACTGGCCCCACGAGACGGACTCGCCACGCTCGGGGACTGGCCCCACAAGACGGACTCACCACACTCGCGGTCGCCCCCGAGACGGGCTCGCCATGGTTAGCATCCACACGAAAGTCGACGCGTGTTTTCACCAAAAAGAAAAACGTGAACAAAAAAGAAGACTCAC
Source organism: Lolium perenne (assembly GCF_019359855.2). Lineage (NCBI taxonomy): Eukaryota > Viridiplantae > Streptophyta > Magnoliopsida > Poales > Poaceae > Lolium > Lolium perenne. The sequence continues at coordinate 106,690,419 of NC_067246.2, read as the reverse complement.
CAAGAAGCTGCCGCGACATCTCGCGGACGAAGTCCTCGAAGCTGGTCTTTTCGGCCTGTATGGCCAAGACAACACCCTCCGATGTTTCCTTCTCCGTTGCGAGCTCCTTAGCGTGCTGCTGCTTCAAGGATGCAATCTCCTCCCGCAGCGCCGCTGCGGTGCCCTGGGCCGTGTCCCTGTCTTCCACCGCAGCTTCAAGCTTGCCCTTATACTCAGCGATGACGTCCTCCAGCTCCTTACCCTTGTCCTCCAAGACCTTGGTAAGGTCCGCGACCTCCACCTTCGCCTTCTTCTTCGCCTCCTCGGCCTGGGTCGCCCGGAATTTAGCCTCCCGATAGAAGGACTCCTTCACGAACCCCTCGCGGGCCTCGGCAAGCGCCCTCTCCTGCGCCTCTGCTATATGAAACGGAGGCTAGTGAGATCAATTCCACACCAAGCGGAAAACATAAAGAGTCAAATGCAAAAAAAGGGGGAAGAAACTAACTGCCAATGGCGATAAGCTGGCGGTTCTTCTTCGCCGCCTCCTCCACAAGCGCCGTCAGTCGCCTCACCTCCGCCTGCACGAACAAAGTGAGCAATTGTCAGTAAAAGGAAAGGTTGTAGTCCGGGTCCAAATAAAAATTGAGAAGACTCGACTCGCCCCTTCAGCCCAAGTCGACCCTCGGGGACTGGGGGAGACTGGACCACAAATAGAATAACTTACCACATGGACTTCACTGAGCGCCGTATGAAGCTCGGTGAAGGATAAAGATGACAGCGGAGGTCGACGCGACTCGTGCGTCCCGCCCCCCTGCACCATCGCCTCGGTCGATGGCGTCTCCTCGGCCGGTGCCTCGGGGCTGATGGGGTGATCGTGATCCCGAGCGGCTTTGGTTCGGCGCTCCTTCATCTTCGCTGATAGGCCGCTCCCCGACGCGGCGCCCTGCTCCTTATTCGCTCCGGGCGGGGCGCCACCAGGGCTCTGAGCCGCCGCCGATTCGGCGCCTGCTATCTCCTCCTCCGCAGCGAGGGGAGTGGCGTCCGAATCCCGCGCCACGGTCGAGTCGACGCCTGTCTTCGCCACTTCGCTGCTGCTCGCGCTCGCCGTGGGACCGCTCCCGGCGACCGGCCCGGCTGAGCTGGCGGTGGCACCCATCGCCTTGCTTGCGGTGGCGGGTTCCCCTCGCGACGATATCATGCTCGCGGGGTAGGCCGCCATCTTCTTTGACTCGGCGGCCTTCTTCAGCTCGGCCGCCTTCTTCGCCTCGGTGGCCCTCGTAGCCGCCACCCCGCCGATCGGGGTCGGCTTCGACAAGACCTTCTTCTTCGACCTACAAAGAATTCGATGTGAGCTCCTCGCCGGCCCGCCAGATGGTGGAGCAAGGACCAAGAATGGGCACTTACTTCACCGTCGAGATCGCCTTTACACCTGGGCCGACTTGGGCCCCGGCCTCGAGGGCGTCCTTCAGGGGGCGCCGCAGTTCGGTGGCGCCCTCGAGGATGGTCTGACGCGGTCGCTTAGGCCGCGGCTCGCTGCCTCCCTCTGCGGGTCCTTTTCCCTCAGGGGCGAGGTCGTCTCCTCCTCCTCGTCATCTTCCGGGGGGCTCGCTCCCGGCGCGCCCTGTGATGAGGAGGTCGCCCCTCTCTTCGTGTCGCGCGGGAGTCGGACGAAGTCCCTCACCTCAGAGTCCGACTCGGTGCGGTCTCCTTCATCCTCGGCCTCGTCGTCCTCGCCCTCGGTCATCTCCGGAGGCTCTTTCCCCGCGAGTGGGGGGAGATGGTTGGCGACCTTCTGCCACCGCTGCATTCCGGCAGAGACGTGCGTCAACAAACTCTAACTCCAACCAAGTACCCAAAGTTATTGGCAAAATACAACAAGTTACCTGAGGCGCTGGCTTGTCCTCCGAGAAGGGCTGAAACACATCCTCGAGGGAAGTGAAGGCGTCCGTGGTGATTTTGGCGAGCGCCTTCCGGTACTCGGCTTCGTCCCACTCAGTCGCCGTCGATCGGGTGCAGTCGTTTTGCCCCCGATACTCCCACATGAAGTGGCCTCGGCAGCGCAGGGGAATCAGGCGGCGGCCAAGCCAGCAATTGTACATGTCGGCCGCTGACAGGCCGTCGTCCTTCAGCGCCTGGATCGCCAGGCGCATCTCCTTTACCACTTCCTCCTGGTCGTGCGGCAACGACCGCACGTTGAGGCGCCGAGGGACGCTCGGCTTGGACGTGTACTGGGGAATGCGAACCCCACCCGGCGGCGTGTACTCCTGCGCATAGAACCAGAATCAGCGCCACTGCGACTGCGCCTTCTTGGGGAGCGCCATGTCAATAAAGCTCTCCCCCGATTTCACCTGGAAGGTGATTCCGCCATTCGGGATGAGTGCCGGGTCGCCCTTGCTAGCTCTGGTCGCTCGCCCATGGAAGATCGATACCCACAGGGGGAAGTAGGGCGGATAGCCCAAGTAGCATTTGCACAGCGCTACGAACAGCGAGATATGCTGAACGTTGTGCGGCCCGAGGTCGGAGACCTTGATGTTGTAAAAGGCCAACAATTGTCGGAGGAAATCGGAGGTGGGGAGAGCGAACCCGCGGTCGAGGAAGCTCATGAAGATCACGAACTCCCCGGGCCGCGGGAGGGGTTCCACCTCGTTCGCCGCCGGAACTCGCCATCGCTCCTTCTTGAACTCCGGGATGACCCCAGAGGCGACGTACGGGAGGAGAGACTCCCGTGTGACCTTCGACTTGCCCCAGCCTTTCGCCGCCATGGATGCGTGTGAAGCTCGGAGTGAGGAGGAGATGACGAGAAGATAAGAGAAGAATGCAGAGGAATGATGAGCCCTAATCCCAGGGGCAGCTCTTTATACCGCCCGCACTCGTCCAGAGCAAGGAGGAAATCCGTTCGTTAATCCGCCCCGGAATCGCCGCCCCGCAATCAACGGTCAAGATCTGCACCGGCTCCGGCTGAATAGCCGTTAAACTAGCCGTTAGCGGTCACATCAGGCCCAACGGTCAACAACATGCAAACGGTTCGTGCCTTGGTCAACGTGAAATCTAGCTGTTGGCTCTTCCACGTGTCTCTGTGGTGAATGCGCGCCGACTGGCAGACGACGACTGGCCAACGCCGACTGTCGAACGATGACTGGCTAACATCGACTGTCATACGCCGACTTGCTGACTAAGTACTGGCGACTGGAGACTGGCGTCGACCCTGTGATGTCTACTTTCCCCCTCCTTTCCTGTAGACAGTGTTGGGCCTCCAAGAGCAGAGGTTTGTAGAACAGCAGCAAGTTTCCCTTTAAGTGGATCACCCAAGGTTTATCGAACTCAGGGAGGAAGAGGTCAAAGATATCCCTCTCATGCAACCCTGCAACCACAAAGCAAGAAGTCTCTTGTGTCCCCAACACACCTAATAGGTGCACTAGTTCGGCGAAGAGATAGTGAAATACAGGTGGTATAAATATATATGAGCAGTAGCAACGGTGCCAGAAAATAGCTTGCGGGCGTGTAGTTGATGGTGGTAGTATTGCAGCAGTAGTAACGCAGTAAAATAGTAAACAAGCAGCGATAGCAGTATTTAGGAACAAGGCCTAGGGATTACACTTTTACTAGTGGACACTCTCAACATTGATCACATAACAGAATAGATAAATGCATACTCTACACTCTTGTTGGATGATGAACACATTGCGTAGGATTACACGAACCCTCAATGCCGGAGTTAACAAGCTCCACAATAATGCTCATGTTTAAGTAACCTTATAGTGTAAGATAGATCAATAGACTAAACCCAGTACTAACATAGCATGCACACTGTCATCTTCATGCATATGTAGGAGGAATAGATCACATCAATATTATCATAGCAATAGTTAACTTCGCAATCTACAAGAGATCATGATCATAGCATAAACCAAGTACTAACACGGTGCACACACTGTCACCTTTACACACGTGCAGGAGGAATAGAACTACTTTAATAACTTTGCTAGAGTAGCACATAGATAGTAGTGATACAAAACTCATATGAATCTCAATCATGTAAAGCAGCTCATGAGATTATTGTATTGAGGTACATGGGAGAGAGATGAACCACATAGCTACAGCGAAGCCCTCAGCCTCACGGGTGGATTACTCCCTCCTCATCATGGAGGCAGCGATGGCGGTGAAGATGGCGGTGGAGACGGCGGTGGAGATGGCTCCGGGGGCAATTCCCCGTCCCGGCAGGGTGCCGGAACAGAGACTTCTGTCCCCCGAATTGGAGTTTCGCGATGTGGCGGCGTCCCTGGAGTCTTTCTGGAGTTTCGTCAAGCGGTATCGAAGTTTTAGGTCACGATGGCTTAAATAGGCGAAGAATCGGAGTCGGAGGGGCCACGGGCTGCCCAAACCATAGGGGGGCGCGCCCCCCTTGGGCCGCGCCGCCCTAGGGTGTGGGGCCCCCCTGGCACCCCTCTGGCCTTTCTCCGGTGCTCTGGAAGCTTCGCGAAATTATAAGATCCCCGGAATTGATTTCGTCCGATTCCGAAAATATTTCCTTACTAGGATTTCTGAAACCAAAAACAGCAGAAAACAGCAACTGGCCCTTCGGCATCTCGTCAATAGGTTAGTTCCGGAAAACGCATAAAAATGATATAAAGTGTGAACAAAACATGTTGGTATTGTCATAAAACAAGCATGGAACATCGGAAATTATAGATACGTTGGAGACGTATCAGCATCCCCAAGCTTAGTTCCTACTCGTCCTCGAGTAGCTAAACGATAAAAGATAATTTCTGAGGTGACATGCTACCAACATAATCTTAATCATACCATTGTAAAGCTTATGAGATGAATGCAGCGATTCGAAACGATGTAAATGCAATGAGTAAACAATTGAATCATATAGCAAAGACTTTTCATGAATAGTACTTTCAAGACAAGCATCAATAAGTCTTGCATAAGAGTTACTCATAAAGCAATAAATTCTTAGTAAAGGTATTGAAGCAACACAATGGAAGATTAAGTTTCAGCGGTTGCTTTCAACTTGTAACATGTATATCTCATGGATAGTTGTCAATGCAAAGCAATATAACAAGTGCAATAAGCAAGTATATAAGAATCAATGCAAAGTTCACACAAGTGTTTGCTTCTTGAGGTGGAGAGAAATAGGTGAACTGACTCAACAGTAAAAGTAAAAAGAATGGTCCTTCAACGAGGAAAGCATCGATTGCTATATTTGTGCTAGAGCTTTTATTTTGAAAACATGAAACAATTTTGTCAACGGTAGTAATAAAGCATATGTATCATGTAAATTATATCTTACAAGTTGCAAGCCTCATGCATAGTGTACTAATAGTGCCCGCACCTTGTCCTAATTAGCTTGGACTACCGGATCATCACAATGCACATGTTTTAACCAAGTGTCACAAAGGGGTACCTCTATGCCGCCTGTACAAAGGTCTAAGGAGAAAGCTCGCATTGGATTTCTCGCTATTGATTATTCTCAACTTAGACATCCATACCGGGACAACATAGACAACAGATAATGGACTCCTCTTTTATGCATAAGCATGTAACAACAATTAATAATTTTCTCATTTGAGATTGAGGATATATGTCCAAAACTGAAACTTCCACCATGGATCATGGCTTTAGTTAGCGGCCCAATGTTCTTCTCTAACAATATGCATGCTTAACCATAAGGTGGTAGATCGCTCTTACTTCAGACAAGACGAACATGCATAGCAACTCACATGAAATTCAACCATGAATAGTTGATGGCGTCCCCAGTGAACATGGTTATCGCACAACAAGCAACTTAATAAGAGGTAAAGTGCATAAGTACATATTCAATACCACAATAGTTTTTAAGCTATTTGTCCCATGAGCTATATATTGCAAGGGTGAATGATGGAATTTTAAAGGTAGCACTCAAGCAATTTACTTTGGAATGGCGGAAAATACCATGTAGTAGGTAGGTATGGTGGACACGAATGGCATAGTGTTGTTTGGCTCAAGGATTTGGATGCATGAGAAGTATTCCCTCTCGATACAAGGTTTAGGCTAGCAAGGCTTATTTGAAACAAACACAAGGATGAACCGGTGCAGCAAAACTTACATAAAAGACATATTGAAAACATTATAAGACTCTACACCGTCTTCCTTGTTGTTCAAACTCAATACTATAAATTATCTAGACCTTAGAGAGACCAATTATGCAAACCAAATTTTAGCATGCTCTATGTATTTCTTCATTAATAGGTGCAAAGTATATGATGCAAGAGCTTAAACATGAGCACAACAATTGCCAAGTATCACATTACCCAAGACATTATAGCAATTACTACATGTATCATTTTCCAATTCCAACCATATAACAATTTAACGAAGAAGAAACTTCGCCATGAATACTATGAGTAGAAACTAAGGACATACTTGTCCATATGCTACAGCGGAGCGTGTCTCTCTCCCATAAAAGCATGATGTAATCCAATTTATTCAAACACAAACAAAAACAAAAACAAATCGACGCTCCAAGCAAAGCACATAAGATGTGATGGAATAAAAATATAGTTTCAGGGGAGGAACCTGATAATGTTGTCGATGAAGAAGGGGATGCCTTGGGCATCCCCAAGCTTAGACGCTTGAGTCTTCTTGATATATGCAGGGGTGAACCACCGGGGCATCCCCAAGCTTAGACTTTTCACTCTTCTTGATCATAGTATATCATCCTCCTCTCTTGACCCTTGAAAACTTCCTTCACACCAAACTCGAAACAAACTCATTAGAGGGTTAATGCATAATCAAAAACTCACATGTTCAGAGGTGACACAATCATTCTTAACACTTCTGGACATTGCCCAAAGCTACTGGAAGGTAATGGAACAAAGAAATCCACCCAACACAGCGAAAGAGGCAATGCGAAATAAAAGGCAGAATCTGTCAAAACAGAACAGTCCGTAAAGACGAATTTTAAAATGGCACCAGACTTGCTCAGATGAAAATGCTCAAATTGAATGAAAGTTGCGTACATATCTGAGGATCACTCACGTAAATTGGCATAATTTTCTGAGTTACCTAACAGAGAATTTTGCCCAGATCCGTGACAGCAAAGAAAACAGTTTCTGCGCAGTAATCCAAATCTAGTATTGACTTTACTATCAAAGACTTTACTTGGCACAACAAAACACAAAACTAAGATAAGGAGAGGTTGCTACAGTAGTAAACAACTTCCAAGACACAAATATAAAACAAAGTACTGTAGCAAAATAACACATGGGTTATCTCCCAAGAAGTTCTTTCTTTATAGCCATTAAGATGGGCTCAGCAGTTTTAATGATGCACTCGCAAGAAATAGTATTTGAAGCAAAAGAGAGCATCAAGAGGCAAATTCAAAACACATTTAAGTCTAACATGCTTCCTATGAATAGGAATCTTGTAAATAAACAAGTTTATGAAGAGCAAAGTAACAAGCATAGGAAGATAGAACAAGTGTAGCTTCAAAAATTTCAGCACATAGAGAGGTGTTTTAGTAACATGAAAATTTCTACAACCATATTTTCCTCTCTCATAATAACTTTCAGTAGTATCATGAGCAAACTCAACAATATAACCATCACATAAAGCATTCTTATCATGAGTCTCATGCATAAAATTATTACTACTCCCAACATAAGCATAATCAATTTTATTAGTTGTAGTGGGAGCAAATTCAACAAAGTAGCTATCATATATAGGAGGTATATTGTAATCATAATCAAATTTATCCTCCATAACAGGTGGTACCAAAAGACTACTATCATTATAATCATCATAAATAGGAGGTAGAGTATCATCAAAGTAAATTTTCTCCTCAATGCTTGCGGGACTAAAAAGATCATGCTCATCAAAACCAGCTTCCCCAAGCTTAGAATTTTCCATATCATTAGCAACAATGGTGTTCAAAGTGTTCATATTAATATGTTCCATGGGTTTTTTAATTTTCGGATCAAACCATCCATGTCTTAAATCAGGAAATAGAGTAAAAAGCTCATTGTTGTCCATTATGCCAAACTAGTGTAAACAAGAAACAAAAGGATGCAATTGCAGGATCTAAAGGAAATAGCTTCGAGTACTTACAACGCCGGAAAATAGCTTAGTAGCCGAGATACGGAGTGTGAGTACCTTTTACCTTTCCTCCCCGGCAACGGCGCCAGAAATTAGCTTGATGTCTACGTTCCCCCTCCTTTCCTGTAGACAGTGTTGGGCCTCCAAGAGCGGAGGTTTGTAGAACAGCAGCAAGTTTTCCCTTAAGTGGATCACCCAAGGTTTATCGAACTCAGGGAGGAAGAGGTCAAAGATATCCCTCTCATGCAACCCTGCAACCACAAAGCAAGAAGTCTCTTGTGTCCCCAACACACCAAATAGGTGCACTAGTTCGGCGAAGAGATAGTGAAATACAGGTGGTATGAATATATATGAGCAGTAGCAACGGTGCCGTAAAAATAGCTTGTCGGGCGTGTAGTTGATGGTGGTAGTATTGCAGCAGTAGTAACACAGTGAAACAGTAAACAAGCAGTAGTAACGCAGCAGTATTTAGGAACAAGGCCTAGGGATTAGACTTTCACTAGTGGACACTCTCAACATTGATCACATAACAGAATAGATAAATGCATACTCTACACTTTTGTTGGATGATGAACGCATTGCGTAGGATTACACGAACCCTCAATGCCGGAGTTAACAAGCTCCACAATTTGTTCATATTTAAGTAACCTTATAGTGTAAGATAGATCAACGGATTAAACCAAGTACTACCATAGCATGCACACTGTCACCTTCATGCATATGTAGGAGGAATAGATCACATCAATATTATCATAGCAATAGTTAACTTCGCAATCTACAAGAGATCATGATCATAGCATAAACCAAGTACTAACACGGTGCACACACTGTCACCTTTACACACGTGCAGGAGGAATAAAACTACTTTAATAACATTGCTAGAGTAGCACATAGATGAATTGTGATACAAAACTCATATGAATCTCAATCATGTAAAGCAGCTCATGAGATCATTGTATTGAAGTACATAGAAGAGAGATTAACCACATAGCTACCGGTACAGCCCCGAGCCTCGATGGAGAACTACTCCCTCCTCATGGGAGCAGCAGCGGTGATGAAGATGGTGGTGGAGATGGCAGCGGTGTCGATGGAGAAGCCTTCCGGGGGCACTTCCCCGCTCCGGCAGCGTGCCGGAACAGAGACTCCTGTCCCCCAGATCTTGGCCTCGCGATGGCGGCGGCTCTGGAAGGTTTCTGTGGGTTTCGTCGAACGCCCCAGGGTTTTCGCGACGGAGGCTTTAAATAGGCGAAGAGGCGGCGCAGGAGGGTCGAAGGGGCGCCCACACCATATGGCGGCGCGGCCAGGGCCTGGGCCGCACCGGCCTATGGTCTAGGGGCCCAGTGCCCCCCCTCTGGTCCTTCTCGTGTGTTCTGGATGCTTCCGGTGAAAATAGGAACCTGGGCGTTGATTTCGTCCGATTCCGAGAATATTTCGTTACTAGGATTTCTGAAACCAAAAACAGCAGAAAACAGGAACTGGCACTTCGGCATCTTGTTAATAGGTTAGTTCCAGAAAATGCACGAATATGACATAAAGTGTGCATAAAACATGTAGATAACATCAATAATGTGGCATGGAACATAAGAAATTATCGATACGTTGGAGACGTATCACCCTGCAACTTTATCTTCGAGAGCCCGATGGCGACTCACCTTGACACATCACCGTGCCTCTCCAAGACTCGCTCTGGATCTACGCCTCATCACCACCGCGCTCGGGGACTACTGACGGGGATATGCCCATAGGGGGTGGGTCGCCAGTCCCACTCGCCGTGAAGACGGAGGCCCAGGCGGATCGCCAGTCGCCCAAGCGACTGGGCCCTAAGACGACTGGGCCGCGATCCCAAGGAGGAGACCTGCGCGACTGGATAAGAAGGTTACTTGCAAGGGGGTCAGCGTATCCCGGATTAGTAGCAACTGATACGATTCGGAGTTATCTCCTTGTAACCCTAGATCGGGGGTGCCCATATAAACCCCCGACCTTAAACCCTAGAGGACACATTACTTGAGATCCAATCTCTCCCTGTAAGCTCTTGGCGTAGCCGCCGACTGAGCCCCCCCATTGTAATTCTCCACTGAGCAATAAGATCTAGCAGGACGTAGGCCTTTTACTCTCCGGAGGGGCTGAACCTGGGTAAAACCCTTGCGTCTTGTGCACCTCGACCCGCAGATGGCTGTGTCTCCTTGCCCCCGTATCAACGAAGTGCTACCCCTGGTAGTACCTGCCGTGGTTACATCCACGACAAAGTCAGCCTGCTCACCCGACCACTCCGTTGTATTTGCAAGTTTATTGCGGAGTCGATGCGTAAGTTCTGTAAGAGCGACACCCGTCGAATGATCGAGGGATTTAGGCGCTTGGCTTCGTGATACTTCTCCAACGTATCTATACTTTCTGATGTTCCATGCTAGTTTTATGACAATACCTACATGTTTTGTTCACACTTTATATCATTTTTATGCATTTTCTGGAACTAACCTATTAACAAGATGCCGAAGCGTCAGTTCCTATTTTCTGCTGTTTTTGGTTCCAGAAAAGCTGTTCGGGCAATATTCTCGGAATTCGACGAAACAAAAGCCAAACCTCCTATTTTACCGAGACGGACCCAGAACACCGAAGGAGAGACGGAGAGGGGCCAAGGGGGCCCACACCACCTGGCGGCGTGGCCAAGAGGGGGGGCGCGCCCAGCTATGGGGTGGGCCCCTCGGGCACACCCTCGCGCCGCCCTTTCGCCTATATATTCCCTCGCGACGGAAAACCCTACATCAACAGATCATATTCCAGAAAGACACCAGGAGCGCCGCCGCCATCGCGAAGACAAGTTTCGGGGGACAGAATCTCTGTTCTGGCACGCCGTCGGGACAGGGAATTGCCCCCGGAGTCATCTCCATCGACACCACCGCCATCTTCATCGCCGTTTCTGTCTCCCATGATGAGGAGGGAGTAGTTCTCCCCCGAGGCTGAGGGCTCTACCGGTAGCTATGTTGTTCATCTCTCTCCCATGGTGTGATCTTTATGTGATCATGAGCTTTGTATCACTATTAATCTATGTGCTACTCTAGTGATGTTATTAAAGTAGTCTATTCCTCCTCCATGATGTAAAGTTGACAGTGTGTGCATCATGTAGTACTTGGCGTAGGTTATGATTGTAATCTCTTGTAGATTATGAAGTTAACTATTACTATGATAGTATTGATGCGGTCTATTCCCCCTTTCATAGCTATTGGTGACAGTATGTATGCTATGTTACTACTCGGTCTAAATTGTAACTGTCTATTATGCACTCTAGAGGTTACTTTAATATGAACTCCGGATGTTGTGGAGGTTGTTTACTCTGGCTTGAGGTGTGCTTTTGTAGCCCTACACAATGAAAGGTGTTTTTTATCCAACAAGAGAGTGTGAAAAGTAGCATTTATTTATTCAGTTATGTGATCATTGTTGAGAGTGTCCACTAGTGAAAGTAGGATCCCTAGGCCTTGTTTCCAAATACTGCAAACATCGCTTATTTACTGTTTTACTACATCTTTACTTCCTGCAATATTTACTTCAGATCGCAATTACCGTTTACCACCATCTATACCATCTGCGTTTTAATATCTCTTCGCCGAACTAGTGCACCTATACATCTGACAAGTGTATTAGGTGTGTTGGGGACACAAGAGACTTCTTGTATCTTAATTGCAGGGTTGCTTGAGAGGGATATCTTTGACCTCTACCTCCCTGAGTTCGATAAACCTTGGGTGATTCACTTAAGGGAAACTGCTTGCTGCTGTTCTACAAACCTCTGCTCCTGGAGGTCCAACACTGTCTACAGGAATAGAAGCGTGCGTAGACATCAAGCTATTTTCTGGCGCCGTTGCCGGGGAGGTAAGGTAAAAGGTATTCACATCCTTTGACTACTAAGCTATTTCCTAGCACTGTTGCCGGTGTGTGAGTGCTTGAAGCTATCTCCTTTAGATTCTGCAATTATATCTTTTTGTTTCTTGTTTTTATTTCCACTATTTAGGCTTAATGGAAAACAACAACAAAATTAGAGATCTTTATGAACTTTATATTGAATTAGGACATGATGTGTTTGAAGAGAGAATTAAAAAACCCATGGAACGTTATTTGCAAAATAGTTTTAGCAATGTTATTAGCATGAACTCTTTGAACACTATTATTGATAATGCTATGGAAGAATTTAAGCTTGGGGAGGTCGGTTTTGATGAAAATGATATTTTTAGTCCCCCAAGTTTTGAGGAGAAAATTTACTTTGATGATACTTTACCTCCTATATATGATGATTACAATGATGACTATCATATTTTCAGTCCACCTACTATTGAGGAGAAAATTAATTATGATTACAATATGCCTCCTATATATGATGATTATGATGATGAGAATAATAATGATAGCTATTTTATTGAATTTGCTCCCACTACAATTAATACTAATGACTATGCTTATGTGGAGAGTAATAATTTTATGCATGTAGCTCATGATAAGAATGTTTCATGTGATAGTTATATTGTTGAGTTTGTTCATGATGCTACTGAAAATCTTTACGAGAGAGGGAAACATGGTTATATGCATCTTAATAATATTAAGTTTCCCCTCTTTATGTTGAGAATCTTGAAGTTGCGCTTGTGTTGCCTTCCTATGCTTGTTGCATTATGCTTACATGACTTGTTTATTTACAAGATTCCTTTTCATAGGAAGTGGGTTAGACTTAAAAGTGTTTCTTATTTGCTTTTGATGCTCTCTTTTGCTTCAACTCTTATTTCTTGCGAGAGCATCATTAAAATTACTGAGCCCATCTTAATGGCTATAAAGAAAGCACTTCTTGGGAGATAACCCATGTTTTTATTTTGCTACTGTTTTGTTGTGTCTTGGAAGTTGTTACTACTGTAGCAACCTCTCCTTATCATGTTTATTTCGTTGTTGTGCCAAGTAAAGTCTTTGATAGTAAAGTTGATACTAGATTTGGATTCCTGCGCAGAAACAGATTTTTACCTGTCACGAATTTGAGTAGATCTCTCTGTAGAAAACTCGTACAATCCTGAAAAAATTCATGCGTGATCCTCAGATATGTACGCAACTTTCGTTCAATTTGAGCTTTTTCATCTGAGCCTGTTAAGTGCCTCGAAAAAATTCGTCTTTACGGACTGTTCTGTTTTGACAGATTCTGCCTTTTATTTCGCATTGCCTCTTTTACTGTGTTGAGTGCATTTCTTTGTTCCATTAACTTTCAGTAGCCTTGGGTAATGTCCATAAGTGTTAAGAATGATTGTGTCCTCTCTGAACATGTGAATTTTTGATTATGTACTGACCCTCTAATGAGATTGTTTTGAGTCTGGTGTGGAGGAAGTTTTCAAGGGTCAAGAGAGGAGGATGATATGGTATGATCAAGAAGAGTGAAAAGTCTAAGCTTAGGGATGCCCCCGTGGTTCATCCCTGCATATTTCAAGAAGACTCAAGCATCTAAGCTTGGGGATGCCCGAGGCATCCCCTTCTTCATCAACAACTTATCAGGTCACCTCTAGTGAAACTATATTTTTATTCCGTCACATCTTATGTACTTTACTTGGAGCGTCTGTGTGCTTTTATTTTCGTTTTCTTATTTTCATTCTCTGAATAAAATCGGATCCTAAACATCCTTGTGTGGGAGAGATACACGCTCCGCTTTTTCATATGAACACTTGTGTTCTTAGTTTCACTTTTAATATTCATGGCGAAAGTTGATCGCTTCACTTATTGTTATTTGGTTGGAAACAGAAAATGCTTCATGTGGTAATTGGTATATTATCTTGAATAATTTGATACTTGGCAATTGTTTTGAGCTCTAAAGTAGATAATGTTTAAGCTCTTGCATCATGTAGTTTAAATCTATTAGTGGAGAACTACCATAGAGCTTGTTGAAATTTGGTTTGCATGATTGGTCTCTCTAAAGTCTAGATATTTTCTGGTAAAAGTGTTTGAGCAACAAGGAAGACAATGTAGAGTCTTATAATGCTTGCAATATGTTCTTATGTAAGTTTTGCTGTACCGGTTCATACTTGTGTTTGCTTCAAACAACCTTGCTAGCCAAAGCCTTGTACTGAGAGGGAATGCTTCTCGTGCTTCCAAAAACCTTGAGCCAAAACCTATGCCATTTGTGTCCACCATAACTACCTATATGTGGTATTTTTCTGCCATTCCAAGTAAATTGCTTGCGTGCTACCTTTAAAATTTCATTCCTTGTCTTTGCAATACATAGCTCATGGGAAAGTAGCCTAAAAACTATTGTGGTAATGAATATGTCGCTTATGTATCTTAGTTCTTATAAGTTGCTTGTTGAGCGGTAACCATGTTTCTAGGGACGCCATCAACTTTTTACACCTTTGTTTAATATCATGTGAGTTGCTATGCATGTTCGTCTTGTCTGAAGTAAGGGAGATTTCTCATGATTAAATGGTTTGAGTATGCATATTGTTAGAGAAGAACATTGGGCCGCCAACCAAAGCCATGCATCATGGTGGAAGTTTCAGCTTGAACATTAATCATCAATCTCTTATGAGAATATTATCTGTTGTTGAATGCTTAAAGCATTAAAGAGGAGTCCATTATCTGTTTTCTATGTTGTCTCGGTATGGATGTCCTTAAGTTGAGATCTATCAAAATTGAGAAATCAAATGCGATCTATCTCCTTGGACCTTTGTACAGGTGGCCTAGAGGTACCCCTTTGTGACACTTGGTTGAAACATATGTAATGCAATGATAATCCATGGAAATCCGAGCTAATTAGGACAAGGTGCATGCACTATTGGTATTCGATGCATGAGGCTTGCAACTTATAGGAGGTTTTATGCATAACACATATGAATTATTACTACCGTTGACAAAATTGTTTCCATGTTTTCAAAATAAAAAGCTCTAGCACATGAGTAATCCCTGCTTCCCTCTGCGAAGGGCCTTTCTTTTACTTTATGTTGAGTCAGTTTACCTACTTCTTCCTATCTTAGAAGCAAACACTTGTGTCAACTGTCTGCATTGACTCTTACATGTTTACTTATTTCACTTGTTATATTACTTTATGTTGACAACCATCCATGAGATATACATGTTACAAGTTGAAAGCAATTGCTGAAACTAAATCATCCTTTGGGTTGCTTCAAAACCTTCTATTAAGAATCTATTGCTTTATGAGTTAACTCTTATGCAAGACTTGTTGATGCTTGTCTTGAAAGTACTATTCATGAAAAGTCTTTGCTATATGATTCAGTTGTTTAATCATCATCTTTACCATTGCTTTGAATCACTTCATTCATCTCATATGCTTTACAATAGTATTGATCAAGATTATGATAGTAGCATGTCACTTCGGAAATTATGCTTTTTATCGTTTACCTACTCGAGGGCGAGCAGGAACTAAGCTTGGGGATGCTTGATACGTCTCCAACATATCTATAATTTCTGATGTTCCATGCTAGTTTTATGACAATACCTACATGTTTTGTTCACACTTTATATCATTTTTATGCATTTTCTGGAACTAACCTATTAACAAGATGCCGAAGCGCCAGTTCCTGTTTTCTGCTGTTTTTGGTTCCAGAAAAGCTGTTCGAGCAATATTCTCGGAATTCGACGAAACAAAAGCCAAACCTCCTATTTTACCGAGACGGACCCAGAACACCGAAGGAGAGACGGAGAGGGGCCAAGGGGGACCCACACCACCTGGCGGCGCGGCCAAGAGGGGGGCGCGCCCAGCTATGGGGTGGGCCCCTCGGGCACCCCCTCGCGCCGCCCTTTCGCCTATATATTCCCTCGCGACGGAAAACCCTACATCAACAGATCATATTCCAGAAAGACTCCAGGAGCGCCGCCGCCATCGCGAAGACAAGTTTCGGGGGACAGAATCTCTGTTCCGGCACGCCGCCGGGACAGGGAATTGCCCCCGGAGTCATCTCCATCGACACCACCGCCATCTTCATCACCGTTGCTGTCTCCCATGATGAGGAGGGAGTAGTTCTCCCCCGAGGCTGAGGGCTCTACCTGTAGCTATGTGGTTCATCTCTCTCTCCCATGGTGTGATCTTTATGTGATCATGAGCTTTGTATCACTATTAATCTATGTGCTACTCTAGTGATGTTATTAAAGTAGTCTATTCCTCCTCCATGATGTAAAGTTGACAGTGTGTGCATCATGTAGTACTTGGCGTAGGTTATGATTGTAATCTCTTGTAGATTATGAAGTTAACTATTACTATGATAGTATTGATGCGATCTATTCCCCCCCTTTCATAGGTATTGGTGACAGTGTGTATGCTATGTTAGTACTCGGTCTAAATTGCAACGGTCTATTATGCACTCTAGAGGTTACTTTATATGAACTCCGGATGTTGTGGATCTTGTTTACTCCGGCTTGAGGTGTGCTTTTGTAGCCCTACACAATGAATGGTGTTTGTTATCCAACAAGAGAGTGTGAGAAAGTAGCATTTATTTATTCAGTTATGTGATCATTCTTGAGAGTGTCCACTAGTGAAAGTAGGATCCCTAGGCCTTGTTTCCAAATACTGCAAACATCGCTTATTTACTGTTTTACTGCATCTTTACTTCCTGCAATATTTACTTCAGATCGCAATTACCATTTACCACCATCTATACCATCTGCGTTTTAATATCTCTTCGCCGAACTAGTGCACCTATACATATGGCAAGTGTATTAGGTGTGTTGGGGACACAAGAGACTTCATGTATCTTAATTGCAGGGTTGCTTGAGAGGAATATCTTTGACCTCCACCTCCCTGAGTTCAATAAACCTTGGGTGATTCACTTAAGGGAAACTTGCTGCTATTCTACAAACCTCTGCTCTTGGAGGCCCAACACTGTCTACGGGAATAGAAGCGTGCGTAGACATCACTTCGTCACTCGGTGCACCGGCTTGAGCCTTTTTTATGTTTGTATGTCCATCGACTGCAGCGCTCACGTATTTTCTCGAGGCTTAGATGGATTGTTGTGTGTCATTAATCTTAGCTCCTGATAAGAGTATTTAATCAATGACACTGCGCGATCGTGTTTCTGGCCTGCGCTCCCGATGGGAGTAAGATCCGATGATTGGGGCCCCGAACGATTTGTTCGGATGGTGAGGCCTGGAATAACAAAGGTAGAAAACCTGATCAAATATTTTATTCATAATAGAAAACCAGCTTAGGAGCTGCTGAATAAGAGGGAGAGTAAAATTATATCCTATGCGTAGAATCGTCGCAAATGTGCGATATTCCATGGATTTTCAACGTCTTGACCCGAAGCTGGGTTCTTGAGGCGATAAGCTCCCCCTGGTATCACTTTAGTGATGATGAACGGTCCTTCCCATGGAGACTCGAGCTTCAGGGGTCTCTCTTGCTTTAGTCGTAGTACCATATCTCCAACGCTGAAGCTTCGATTGCGTACTCGTCGACTGTGGTAGTTTCGTAACGCCTGCGGATACACCGTTGTTCGCGCCAAGGTGATGTCCCGGGCTTCATCAAGGAGATAGACATCATCTTGCAACGCTTTATTGGAGGTAGCTTCCATGTACGCAGTCACTCGAGGGGCTTCGAACCGAACATCGGCTGGCAAAACTGCTTTGGCTCCATATACCAAGAAGAACGGAGTGTACTGGGTTGACCTGTTGGGTGTAGTACGCAAACTCCAAAGTACGGATGGTAATTCTTCGACCCAAGCTCCAGCTGCACCTGTAAGGCGTTTCTTGAGGCCATCTCCTATTAGACCGTTGATCCGTTCAACCTGACCGTTGGTCTGGGGATGTGCCACTGAAGCAAATTTTAGTTTAATACCACCGTCATCGCAAAACTTCCGGAACTTTTTGGAATCAAAATTAGTTCCATTGTCTATGACGATACTGTGAGGCATGCCGAATCGACAGGTTATTCCCCGGAAGAACTCAACGGCGGTTTCGGCTTTCTGATTTCAAACAAGTACAACCTCGATCCATTTGGTAAACTTGTCGACTGCAACGAGAAGGTACGTGTGACCCCCAGACGATGATCTTGGCAATGGTCCTACTTGGTCGAGTCCCCATTGTGCGAAGGGCCACGCGAGGGGTATCGTCATTAGATCTGTTGCGGGAGCATGCGGTTTTGGTGCAAAACGCTGACAAGGGTCGCACTTCCGAACCAGGTCCCGAGCGTCCGACGCTGCTGTTGGCCAGTAAAATCCTGCTCTGAAGGCTTTCGCCACAAGCGCCCTGCTGCTTGCATGGTGTCCATAGGTTCCTTCGTGTATCTCGCGTAGCAGATATTTTCCATCGTCGATGGCAATGCACCTTTGAAAGATGCCGGAGATACTACGCTTGTATAGTTCTCCGTTTACCACATGAAGGCTTCGACTGGGTCCTCTGGTAGCTGTTGTTCTATCAGGTATGCTAGAAAAGGTTTGGTCCATAGGGGTTCAAGGAGGAGGACCTGCTCTGCAGTTTGCTGCAGGCCTGCTTCTGAATCATCAGCCGATGATTTTGGAGATGCCGATGCTTTCTCCTTTATCGATCGTTGCGTGATGACTTCGTAGAATACTCCATCTGGAATAGGAGAGCACATGGATCCAATGTTTGCCAGAGCGCCGGCTTCCTCGTTGCTGGCTCTGCTGATGTGCTTAAGTTCGCACCCTTCAAACTTGGCTTCCATATTCTGGTATAACTAATGGTAGGCAATCATATTATCGCTGACTGCGTCGCATAAGTTCATCGACTACTGTACTACTAGGTTCGAGTCTCCATAAATTTCCAGGCGAGTTGCTCCACATGCCTTTGCCATCTTCATTCCGTGCAGCAGTGCTTCATATTCCGCTTCATTATTTGTCGGTAAAGAGAAATACATACGCAGAATGTATTTCATCTTGTCTCCTTGTGGCGATATCAATATCACCCATGCTCCTGCGCCTGTACTCCGCTTTGATCCGTCAAAATACATCGTCCATGAGCCAGACATGTCGGGTGCTGCTGGCGTTTGCGACTGGATCCAGTCTGCCACGAAGTCTGTGAGGATTTGGGATTTTAACGCCGTTCGGTTGACGTAGGTTATGTCATGCGGTGCTATCTCGATGGCCCATTGGGACACTCGACCCGTAGCTTCTGGGTTAGTAAGTATATTTTTCCACGGTGCTTCGCTTACCACGATGATCGGATGCTCCGTGAAATAATGGCGCAGCTTACGAGCTGTTCTCCATACCGCATATGCTAGCTTCTGGTGATGAGGGTATCTCTGTTTTGCTGGCGTGAGTACTTCGCTGAGGTAGTAGACCGGTCTTTGCACGCCATGGACTCTTCCCTGCCTCTTCCCGTTCGACAACTAGGACGCTGCTGAAGACTTGCACCGTTGCTGCTATGTACATGAGCAGTGTTTCCTTTTCATGCGGGGTTACGAGTACCGGAGATGTCGACAAGATCTTCTTTAGATTGTCGAAAGATTCTTGCGCCTCATCTGTCCACTCGAACTTTTCTGACTTTTTCATCAGGTTGTAGAAGGGCAGAGCTTTCTCTCCTAGCTTGGCGATAAATCTGCTGAGTGCTGCCAACCGTCCTACCAATTGCTGCACTTGATGCAAATTCTTTGGTGGCTCCATGTCGAGAATAGCTTTGATCTTTAAGGGGTTGGCCTCTATCCCTCTGGCTGAGATGAAGTACCCGAGTACTTGTCCTCCTGGCACCCCGAAGAAACATTTCTTCGGGTTCAGCTTGATTTTATACCTGTCGAGGTTGTCGAAGGTTTCCCGCAAATCGTCGATGAGTGTGGCGGCGTGCCTTGTCTTCACCACGATGTCATCAATGTAGACTTCGATATTCCTTCCAATCTGCTCTCCAAGACAGGCTTGCATACATCACTGATAAGTTGCTCCTGCATATTTCAACCCGAAAGTCATGACGTTGTAACAGAAAACACCGTGTGGGGTGATGAATGCGGTCAACTCCTGGTCCTCCTTCTTGAGCTTGATCTGGTTGTACCCGGAGTACGCATCGATAAAAGAGAGACGATCACATCCTGCTGTGGAGTCGACTATCTGATCGATTCGAGGCAAGGGGAAGTGATCCTTAGGGCAATGCTTGTTGAGGCTAGTGTAGTCGATACACATGCGAAGAGCGGTTGTGTCTTTCTTTGGTACCATAACTGGATTGGCCACCCACTCGGCTTCCTTGAGCTCCCGAATGAATCCGGCCTTGCGGAGCCGACTAACCTCTTCGCCGATGGCCTTTCTCTTCGACTCTGAAAACCGGCGCATCGACTGTTGTACTGGTTTGGCTTTTGCATCAACATTGAGGGCGTGCTCAGCGAGTTCCCTGGGAATACCTGGCATGTCAGATGGTTCCCATGCAAATATTTCCCAGTGCTCATGGAGGAATTCGATGAGCGCGCTTTCCTATGCGACAGTAAGGTCTGCCGAAGTATTGACTGTCTTCTTCGGGTCAGAGGGATGCACCTGCTGTTTCTTTGCTTCCTTCGCGACGTCAAATTCGTCAGATCTTACATTGCGATTGTCTGCTGGTGGCTGTGTGTGGTCTGTAATAGCACCAACCGCATTAAGCTCTTCCCTCGCCCCGAATTTCGAGGCGATCTTTTGGAAATCTTTGTCGCAGCTGTCTGAGCGGGAGAAGCTTCCATGGACGGTTAGAGTTGTCCCATTGTTGCCCGGCATCTTCAACTTCAGGTACGCGTAGTGGGGGACTGCCATAAACTTAGCAAACGTTGGTCTGCTGAGGATGGCATGATACTGAGATTCCCAATCAACCACTTCGAACTCGATTTTTTCCTTTCTAAAGTTGCTAGGTGTGCCGAAAACTACATCCAGTGATATTTTACCAAGGGAATAAGCGGGTTGAGTCGGTATGATGCCGTGGAATCCCGTGTCGGACTCTCTCAGCATGTCGACTGTTAGGCCCATTGCTTTCATCGTGCTAGCAAACAACAAATTCAGACCACTTCCTCCATCCATGAATACCTTGCTCATATTATATCCTCCAATCTGTGCTTCAAGAACCAGGGCTGCGTGGCCAGGCCTTGGGACGGCCTTCGGGTGATCTGCCTTGCTAAAAGATATGCTTTGGTCTGACCAGTCGATGTATTCGGGTGTGTCGACCATGGCAACTTCTGCGTACTTTACTTTCCGCGAAAACTTCTTAACTTCTCTCTTTGAAAAACTGGTCTTATGGATCATGCTGACCTGTCCGCGAGATTCTGGAAACACCTCGGTTGGTGCATACTGGTCTCCTCCTCCCGCCGGTACGTATGGCTCTGGTATGTATGGCTCCGGCGGATAACTATAGGATGCCGCTCTCCTCTCCATCATGTGAACTCTTGCCGTGGCTTCAGCCCTAAGGTCATCGCAGAACTGTCGAATTTCGAGGAACTGTCGACAGTTTCCGAGCAGATGACTGGATTTTTCGAGACAGTCCTTTGGATCGATGTAAGAGTGTAGATAACACGGTGCTTCAAGTTGCTCCGTGGCTGATAGGTAAGGCGTGCGAAGGCGATTCTTGCTTTATTGAATGCTGTGGCATCCTCGTTCGTACTGTCGAGGATGAGTCATGATTTGCTCTTCTTCTTCGCGACGTGAATCTCTTCGTCTTTTCCTTTGCTCCTCTATGGCGCCAAGGCTGCTTCGGCTGCCCTCTCCCGCACTCCTGGACAGTGATGGGGTTCGTTGCATAGAAAACAAAAATTTTCCTACCGCAAGACGAATAAAACCAAGATCTAATCTATGGAACACCCAAGATCTAATCTACAAGATTGAAGCAACGAGATTGATATGAGACTAACCCTTGAAGATTTTCAAAGCCTACGAGATCAGATCTCGTTGTTGATGTAGACGATCGTCCCCGGTGCTGCAATCCGGCAGCACTTCCGTACTCGGTCTCGCGTACGGTGTCGATGAAGCCCCTTCCTCTCCCCGTTCCAGCGGGCAGCGGAGGTGTGGTAGATCTCCACGGAATCCCAGCAGCATGACGGCGTGGTGGTGGTGGTGGAGAAGAGTTGCTGCAAGGCTTCGCCTAAGCCTGCACAGCGTATGGAGGAGGAAGAGAGGGGGGCGGCTAGGGTTGGATGAGGGGGTGCTTGGCCGGCCACCCCCTCCCCTCTTTATATAGGTGGGGGGTCGGCCTAGGGTTTCCCCTAGGGCCCACCCTTCCCCTTGGCCGGCGCATGGAGGGGGGCAAACCCCTCCCCCAAGTGTAACCCCTTATCTCCTAATTTAAACCATTTATTTTAGGAGATAGATCTTATCTCTAAATTTAAACCATTTAAACTAGAGATAGATCTTATCTCTAAGGGGGGCCGGCCTGGGCCCACATGTCATGGTGGGCATGACCCACTATGCCATGTGGCGCCTATGTGGCCTCTCCCGGGGTGGTGGGCCCACTGGTGACCCTTCTAGAACATTCTAGAAGCTCCGGTCAAAACACCGGAACTTTCCCGAATCCCGGAAAATAACTTCCCATATATGAATCTTCTTCTCCGGACCATTCCGGACCTCCTCGTGATGTCCTGGATCCCATCCGAGACTCCGAACAAAAACTTCGGACTCCAACTCATATTCCGAATCTACTTATGCGACATCGAACCTTAAGCGCATCACCCTACGGTTCACGAACTATGCAGACATGGTCGAGACTCCTCTCCGAGCAATAACCAATAGCGGGATCTGGAGATCCATAATGGCTCCCACATATTCAACGATGACTTAGTGATCGATTGAACCATTTACATACGATGCCGATTCCCTTTGTCACACGATATTTTACTTGTCCGAGGTTTGATCATCGGTATCTCCATACCTTGTTCAACCTCGTTACCGACAAGTACTCTTTACTCGTACCGTGGTATGGGATCTCTTATGAACCATTCATATGCTTGCAAGCTAATCAGATGACATTCCACAGAGAGGGCCCAGAGTATATCTATCCGTCATCACGATGGACAAATCCCACTATTGATCCATATGTCTCAACTCACACTTTCCAAATACTTAATCCCATCTTTATAACCACCCATTTACGCAATGGCGTTTGATGTAATCAAAGTACCCTTCCGGTGTAAGTGATTTACATGATCTCATGGTCGAAGGACTAAGGCAACTATGTATCGAAAGCTTAGAGCAAATTGAACTTAATGACTTGATCTTATGCTACACTCATTTGGGTGTGTGTCCATTATATCATTCAACTAATGACATAACCTTGTTATTAATAACATCCAATGTTCATGATCACGAAACCATGATCATCCATTAATCAACAAGCTAGTTATACAAGAGGCTTACTAGGGACTCATTGTTGTTTACATAACACACATGTATCAATGTTTCGGTTAATACAATTATAGCATGGTATGTAAACATTTATCATAAACACAAAGATATTATAATAACCACTTTATTATTGCCTCTTGGGCGTATCTCCAACAGTCTCCCACTTGCACTAGAGTCAATAATCTAGATTACATTGTAAGGTACATAACACCCATGGCATTCTGGTGTTGGTCATGCTTTGCCCTAGGGAGAGCTTTAGTCAACGGATCTGCAACATTCAGATCTGTGTGTACTTTGCAAATCTCTACTTCACCATCTTCGATGTACTCGTGAATCGAATGAAAACGCAGCTTGATATGCTTCAGCTTCTTGGGTGACCTTGGTTCCTTTCCATTGGCGATGGCACCCGTGTTGCCACAATAAATGACTAACGGGTCCAATGCACTAGGAACCACACCAAGCTCAACAATGAACCTCTTCATCCATACCGCTTCCGATGAAGCCTCTGAAGCCGCTATATATTCAGATTATGTTGAAGATTTCGCCACCGTGCACTGCTTGGAACTGCTCTAGCTTACTGCCGCACCATTCAATATAAACACGTACCCAGACTGAGACTTGGAGTCATCAGGATCGGTGTTCCAACTTGCATCGGTGTAACTGGTTACAACGAGCTCTTGGTCACCGCCATAACAAAGAAACATATCCTTAGTCCTTTTCAAGTACTTCAGGATATTCTTGACCGTTGTCCAGTGTTCCATTCCTGGATCACTCTGATATCTGCTGGTCAAACTAACATCATGTGCGATATCCGGTCTAGTACACAGCATGGCGTACATGATAGAGCCTACTGCCGAAGCATAGGGGATCTTGCTCATCCTCTCTCTTTCATCTGCCGTAGCCGGACCTTGAGTCTTACTCAAGACCTTACCTGGCAACATAGGCAAGAACCCTTTATTGCTTTCATCCATTCTAAACTTCTTTAGAATCTTGTCCAGGTATGTACTTTGTGAAAGGCCTAATAGGCGTCTTGATCTATCTCTATAAATCTTGATGCCTAAAATGTACGCTGCTTCACCAAGGTCTTTCATTGAAAAAGACTTATTCAAATAACCTTTAACGCTGCTTAATAGTTCTATATCATTCCCAATCAATAATATGTCATCTACATATAATATCAGGAATGCTACAGAGCTCCCACTCACTTTCTTGTAAATACAGGCCTCACCATGAGTCCGTATAAAACCGAAGTCTTTGATCACCCTATCAAAGCGTAGGTTCCAACTCCGGGATGCTTGCTTCAGTCCATAAATGGAACGCTGAAGTTTGCATACCTTGTCAGCATTTTTAGGATCGACAAAACCTTTGGGTTGTACCATATACAACTCTTCCTCAATATCACCATTAAGGAACGCCGTTTTGACATCCATCTGCCAAATCTCATAATCGAAAAATGCAGCTATTGCTAACAAAATCCTCACAGATTTTAGCTTCGCTACAGGTGAGAAAGTCTCATCGTAGTCAACTCCTTGAATTTGTCGGAACCCCTTCGCGACAAGTCGAGCTTTATAGACGGTAATATTACCATCAGCATTTGTTTTTCTCTTGAAGATCCATTTATTCTCGACAGCCTTGCGGCTATCAGGTAAGTCTACCAAAGTCCATACTTTGTTATCATACATGGATCCCATTTCGGATTTCATGGCTTCTTGCCATTTGTTGGAATCTGGGCTCATCATCGCTTCTTCATACGTCGCAGGGTCTTCATCATTGTTATCCACAATCATGACATTTAGACAGGGATCGTACCAATCAGGAGTGGTACGTTCCCTCGTCGATCTGCGAGGTTCAGTAGCTTCCTCGTTCGAAGTTTCATTATCTTCATCATTTGCTTCCTCTCCTATCGGTGCAGGCTGCGCAGGAACTTCTTCCGGCACTGCGCTACTCTGATCTATGAGAGAAGGTTCATCAACCTCGTCGAGTTCTACTTTCCTTCCAGTCACTTCTTTAGTGAGAAACTCCTTCTCAAGAAAGGATCCGTTCTTGGCAACAAAGATTTTGCCTTCGGATCTGTGATAGAAAGTATACACAATTGTTTCTTTAGGGTATCCTATGAAGACGCATTTCTCCGCTTTGGGTTCTAGCTTGTCAGGTTGTAACTTCTTTACATAAGCTTCACAACCCCAAACTTTAAGGAACGACAGCTTAGGTTTCTTCCCAAACCATAATTCATATGGTGTCGTTTCAACGAATTTAGATGGTGCCCTATTTAAAGTGAATGCGGCTGTCTCTAATGCATAACCCCAAAACGATAACGGCAAATTGGTAAGAGACATCATAGACCAAACCATATCTAAGAGAGTTCGATTACGACGTTCGGACACACCATTGCGCTGTGGTGTTCCCGGTGGTGTCAACTGTGAAAGTATTCCGCATTTCTTTAAATGCATGCCAAACTCATAACTCATATATTCGCCTCCGCGATCAGAACGCAGAAACTTAATCTTCTTGTTACGTTGATTTTCTACTTCACTTTGGAATTCCTTGAACTTCTCGAAAGTCTCGGACTTATGTTTCATAAAGTAAATATACCCATATCTACTCAGATTATCTGTGAAGGTTAGAACATAACGATAACCACCGCGCGATGCTACACTCATTGATCCGCACACATCGGTATGTATGATTTCCAATAAGTCCGTAGCTCGCTCCATTGTACCAGAAAATGGAGTCTTAGTCATTTTTCCCATTAGACATGCTTCGCATCTATCAAGTGACTCAAAGTCATGTGACTCAAGAAGTCCATTGGAATGGAGTTTCTTCATGCGCTTCACTCCAATATGACCAAGACGACAGTGCCACATATAAGTAGAATTATCATTCAATTTAATTTGCTTAGCATCAATGTTATGAACATGTGTATCACTACTATCGAGATTTAACAAGAATAAACCATTCATCTCAGGTGCATGGCCGTAAAAGACATTACTCATATAAATCAAACAACCATTATTCTCAGACTTAAATGAATAACCGTCTTGCATCAAACAAGATCCAGATATAATGTTCATGCTCAACGCAGGTACCAAATAACAATTATTAAGGTTTAAAACTAATCCTGAAGGTAGATGTAGAGGGAGCGTGCTGACGGCAATCACATCACCTTTGGATCCATTTCCAACGCGCATCGTCACCTCGTCCCTCGCCAGGCTTCGTTTATTCCGCAGTTCCTGTTTCGAGTTACAAATGTGAGCAACCGAACCAGTATCAAATACCCAGGCACTACTACGAGAACCAGTAAGATAGACATCAATAACATGTATATCAAATATACCTTTCTTCTTGACGTGGCCGCTCTTCAGATCGGCCAAGTATTTGGAGCAATTGCGCTTCCAGTGCCCCTTCCCCTGGCAGTAGTAACACACAGTCTCAGGCTTAGGACCAGCCTTAGGCTTCTCAGGAGGCGCCGCAACTTTCTTGCCGCCCTTCTTGAAGTTGCCCTTGTTAGGCTTGCCCTGCTTCTTGGTGGTCTTGTTGACCATCAACACTTGGTTCTCCTTCCGTATTTCAACTTCAGCAGATTTCAGCATGGAGAAGAGTTCAGGCAACTCTTTGTTCATGTTCTGCATGTTGTAGTTCATCACGAAGTTCTTGTGACTTGGTGGCAGTGATTGGAGGACACGATGAATACCCAGCTGGTTAGGGATCACAATCCCCAAGTCACTGAGCTTCTTCGCGTGTCCGAACATGACGAACACGTGCTCACTAACGGAGCTGCCCTCTTCCATCATACAGCCAAAGAATTGTTTCGAGGCCTCATAGCTCTCCACGGCCGCATGAGTTTCAAAGATAACCTTGAGCTCACGCATCATCTCACAAGGGTCGTGGTGCTCAAAACGCTTTTGGAGCTCTGCCTCTAGGCTGCACAGGATGGCACACTGCACTTCGGAGTACCGAGTCACCCGAGTCTCGTAAACATTCTTTACGTCCTCGGATACTGCAGGAGGTGGTGGGGGACCTAGCGGTGCATCGAGCACATATTGCAGGCTTCCACCAGTGAGGAAAATCCTCACATGAAGGAACCAGTCAGTGAAGTTTCTACCATTGCTCTTAAGCTTTTCTTTCTCTAGGAACTGGTTAAAATTGATGGAGGGGGCGCCATGATCTACAACATATTTGCAAAGAGTTTAGACTAAGTATATGATAAAATGAGTTCAATTTTAATTCTTAAATTAACTAGGTGAACTCCCACTCAAAACAACATCCCTCGCATTGTCTTAGTGATTACACGAACCAAATCCACTACACCAAGTCCGATCTTCACGAGAAAAGATGTAGCTTCAAAGGCGAACACTCAAAGTGTTCATCATATCATTCATATGACTCATGCTCTACCTTTCGGTATCCCGTGTTCCGAGACCATGTCTGTACATGCTAGGCTCGTCAAGGCAACCTTAGTATCCGCGTGTGCAAATCTGGCTTGCACCCGTTGTATGCACATGTAGAGTCTATCACACCCGATCATCACGAGATGCTTCGAAACGACAAGTCTTAGCAACGGTGCATACTAAGGATGAACACTTTATTATCTTGATATTTAGTGAGAGGGATCATCTTATAATGCTACCGTCGCGATCTAAGCAAAATAAGATGCATAAAAGGATTAACATCACATGCAATTCATAATGTGTGATATGATATGGCCTTTCTTCTTGTGCTCTTGATCTCCATCTCCAAAGCACGGACATGATCTCCATCATCACCAGCATGGCGTCAAGGTCAGTGGCGCCGCTTCATGGTTGTCCATCACTTATAGCTACTATGACAACTACTTGAAATAAAGCTATTACATGATGAATAGACACACAAGTCTTTAACAAAAATTAAAGACAACCATTAGGCTCCTGCCAGTTGCCATGTTACAATAATGAACATCTCATACATCAAATATAATCATCATCACATGGCCATATCACATCACCAAACCCTGCAAAAACAAGTTAGACGTCTCTAATTTGGTTTGCATATTTTACGTGGTTTAGGGTTTTCGAGTAAGATCCAATCTACCTACGAACATGAACCACAACGGTGATACTAGTGTTGACAATAGAAAGTGCAAACTGGAATCTTCACTATGGTGGGAGAGACAGACACCCGCAAAGCCACTTATGCAATACAAGTTGCATGTCAAGCGTGGAGCAAGTCTCATGAGACGCGGTCATGTAAAGTTAGCCCGGGCCGCTTCATCCCACCATCCCGCAAGATGCAAACTACACTAACTAAAGCAACAAAAGCATCACCGCCCACAAAACCATTGTGTTCTACTCGTGCAACAGATCTATGCACAGACATGGCTCTGATACCACTGATGGGGTTCGTTGCAAAGAAAACAAAAAAATTCCTACCGCAAGACGAATAAAACCAAGATCTAATCTATGGAACACCCAAGATCTAATCTACAAGATCGAAGCAATGAGATTGATATGAGACTAACCCTTGAAGATTTTCAAAGCCTACGAGATCAGATCTCGTTGTTGATGTAGACGATCATCCCCGGTGCTGCAATCCGGCAGCACTTCCGTACTCGGTCGCGCGTTCGGCGTCGATGAAGCCCCTTCCTCTCCCCATTCCAGCGGGCAGCGGAGGTGTGGTAGATCTCCACGGAATCCCAGCAGCACGACGGCATGGTGGTGGTGGTGGAGAAGAGTTGCTGCAGGGCTTCTCCTAAGCATGCACAGCGTATGGAGGAGGAAGAGACGGGGGGGCGGCTAGGGTTGGATGAGGGGGTGCTTGGCCGGCCACCCCCTCCCCTCTTTATATAGGTGGGGGTCGACCTAGCGTTTACCCTAGGGCCCACCCTTCCCCTTGGCCGGTGCATGGAGGGGGGCAAACCCCTCCCCCAAGTGTCCCCCCTTATCTCCTAATTTAAACCATTTATTTTAGGAGATAGATCTTATCTCTAAATTTAAACCATTTAAACTAGAGATATATCTTATCTCTAAGGGGGGCCGGCCTGGGCCCACATGTCATGGTGGGCAGGACCCACTATGCCATGTGGCACCTATGTGGCCTCTCCCGGGGTGGTGGGCCCACTGGTGACCCTTCTAGAACATTCTAGAAGCTCCGGTCAAAACACCGGAACTTTCCCGAACCCCGGAAAATAATTTCCCATATATGAATCTTATTCTCTGGACCATTCCGGACCTCCTCGTGATGTCCTGGATCCCATCCGAGACTCCGAACAAAAACTTCGGACTCCAACTCATATTCCGAATCTACTTATGCAACATCGAACCTTAAGCGCGTCACCCTACAGTTCGCGAACTATGCAGACATGGTCGAGACTCCTCTCCGAGCAATAACCAATAGCGGGATCTGGAGATCCATAATGGCTCCCACATATTCAACGATGACTTAGTGATCGATTGAACCATTTACATACGATGATGATTCCCTTTGTCACACGATATTTTACTTGTCCGAGGTTTGATCATCGGTATCTCCATACCTTGTTCAACCTCGTTACCGACAAGTACTGTTTACTCGTACCGTGGTATGTGATCTCTTATGAACCATTCATATGCTTGCAAGATAATCAGATGACATTCCACCGAGAGGGCCCAGAGTATATCTATCCTTCATCAGGATCGACAAATCCCACTATTGATCCATATGCCTCAACTCACACTTTCCAAATACTTAATCCCATCTTTATAACCACCCATTTACGCAATGGCGTTTGATGTAATCAAAGTACCCTTCCGGTGTAAGTGATTTACATGATCTCATGGTCGAAGGACTAAGGCAACTATGTATCGAAAGCTTATAGCAAATTGAACTTAATGACTTGATCTTATGCTACGCTCATTTGGGTGTGTGTCCATTATATCATTCAACTAATGACATAACCTTGTTATTAATAACATCCAATGTTCATGATCACGAAACCATGATCATCCATTAATCAACAAGCTAGTTATACAAGAGGCTTACTAGGGACTCCTTGTTGTTTACATAACACACATGTATCAATGTTTCGGTTAATACAATTATAGCATGGTATGTAAACATTTATCATAAACACAAAGATATTATAATAACCACTTTATTATTGCCTCTTGGGCATATCTCCAACAGATAGGACTGCCAAAGTCGTCGCCGGCATGATGTCTCCTAGAACCGAAGTTCTTGGGCTTGATGCGTTTGAACTAGAGAGGCGAAGAAACCCTCTTGAATCGATGATGAAGTGAACACCGCCAAAAGTAGTATCCATGTTGCCGCGCAATTCTTCAGAGGTCGGATGCGATGCCTCGGTGCGTGGTACGAACTCGGATGATCCATAGCGAACTGAATCCTTCCGATCCGGCGGGGTCGGTGACTCCAGCGCGAACGCTGCAGATGTGACTGGGACTGCCGATGACCTGCCTTGTGCCGACAATATTCCCACAGACGGTGCCAATTGTCGAGGGTACTCCTCGGCAATGCCCTCCAATTGGGGCTTAGGGTTGATGGAATCATGTAGGCTGATACGAGACATCGGTTAACAGACAAGCGGGGAGAACAATTTACCTAGGTTCGGGGCCCTCGATGAGGTAAAACCCTTACGTCCTGCTTGTCTGATCTTGATTATACAAATATCGGGTTACAATGGGGTGCCGAAGGTTTCAGCTGTGTTCTCGTCGAGAGGCCAAGCGTTACGGTGACCTAGCTCTGGACTTATGGTGGCTAAGATTGCTAAGATTGATTGTGTGTCTCCGACAGCCCCTTCTCGTCTCAAGAGATCTGCACGGGTACGACTAGGTTTACAAGAGACCTAGTTCTAAACTTTCCTTGTTCGGTTCCTCTCCATCTTGTTCTTCAAGGAATCTTCTTCGGCACCGACCTAGTGGCCCACCTCGCCATCGGCTATCTTCATGGGCCTCCAGTTGGGTTGTATAGGATAGGGCAATAACAGTTACCCGAAGGGTAATGCCCACATCACCCATCCTAAGGGGTGTACTTGCTCATATATGTGGCTGCACCTAATTTAGGATCAACCCCTAAGGGAATGAAACTTGACAAGACATTCACCATGTTGTGTAGAAATCTAAATGCTAGTAAATCCATGCCGCCCTCGGGAACACTTGTCACATATAATTCCACACACACACACATCAGCTTGTCCTCTTGCTACATAGAGGATTGGGCTTTCTCTCTCATTGAGAGCATTTACATATTTCTATTTACTTTCAGTACTTCATTTTATTGCAATCTACACACCCAAATCACCAAAACTCTTGCATCCTTTTTATTGTTTACTTGTCAAACGTGCTAACAAATAACTTCAGCTCCTCGTGCGTTCGACAACCTTTCTTATTGAAAAGTACTACAATTTATCTCATGCACTTGGGATCCAAAAAGTATCTTGATAACCCCCAAGTGCAGGGGATCACCGCAATACAATTCGATAAGTATTTGAGTGTCGAACCCATGAGGAGCTGAAGGTAAACTATATATTCTCTAAAGCACTATAACCCACTTATATGGTCTTCTATGCAAAGCTAGGAGATATGGTGTGTGTGTTTGCATAGAGGTTTTACTAGAATCTATAAGTGTTGAAAATAAAATGCAAGTAAAACAAATGCAAGGAAAGTAAAGTGCAATCAAGTAAAATGCAATGAAGTGGAGTAACTCAAGAGAGCAAGTGTTCAGGAGAATTTCTATTTCATTTGTGTGGTTGTCACAATTAATGAAGCTCATTATAGTCTTTTTAGTGTTTCTTCTAGAGAGGAGCCATAGATAGGTGTAGCCAATGATATGCGCATATACACCCCTAGTGATTGATCCTAAGGCCATCGTAATGTGCAAAAAAGGACTTATTAAGACATGAAGTCTAACCACTGTTGTAAGTTTAAAGGTCCCCATAATTGGACCCCCCCGTTAACATGCATCTAAGAATCGGGAGAAGGTTTCTATCACTCCAGCTATCCCTCATCCTATCAACATGCAACGATGATAACCTTATGCATCGCCTTGGCATATGTGTGCACTCATATATCAATACAAAATATCATCATAGAAGATAACAAATACTTGTATGCAACTAATACCAAACTATATAACAATTTCCATGAACAATTCACTACTCAAACATCAACATAGAGATACAATAGATCATGGGAAACAATGTATTGCATCATACATCATGTTTGCCAAGAGATTACAGAGGGGGGGTGATGAAGAGTTGTTGTAGATGTTGATGAAGATGATGAATGTATATGGTACTGATGCCCTCACCGGAGGGGGGGTGGAGTCCACCGGAGGCAATTCCGGCAGCGTTTCTCCCCTCCGATCTCCGTAGGCGGCGGCCTACCAACTCTCTATTTCTGGGTTTTTGATCTACGCCACCGTAGCCTCGACGAAACCCCCCGGGGTTGTATATATATATATTAGTTTTAGGTCAAAATAAGTTCGTGGGCAAAAAGATGAGGCGAAATGGATGCCCAAGATGGAAACGAAGGGCGGTGGCTCGCCCAAAGAGGGAGGGCGCGCCACCACCTCTCTTTCCCAGTCTTTGAACCTCCTAGTGGCCCATTTCATCTCATTTTGTTCGTCTCGAAATTTCTAAAGCGTCCACTGACCTTGCCCTTTTTCAAGTCACGTAGCTCCTCGAAAGTCGAAAACACTAAAAAGTGACATTTTCTGCCAAACAGAATTAGAACCGGAGAAGGGGGATTGTTTAGAAAATCCCCTAAAACATCATAAAACATGGGAATAACATTATATAAGATGAAAGTATGTGGTAATATGTTTCAATAAAGTGCAAAGTTCATGTATGCATTTTACATGCATCAACATCCCCAAGCTTAACCTATGCTCGTCCTCGAGCATAAAGGTGATAAAACTAACATCGACTTTGGAGTTTATTGCATGTCTTCTATTTAATCATGCAAAGTCTTACAAGGTTCAGTCAAAGAATGACAATAAGTAATATGAACTCATAAAGTGATAATTCTTACATTCTACAAAGCATGCATAATAGGAAATAACATTGTAAGAAACATGAATGATAAGTAATATGAATCATAAAGCATGCTTAGAAGAATCCTATAGAATTGTTGGAAGACTCTTTGTCCTCTATTTTCATGAATATTTCTTTTGACTCTTGAACACAAGAAACTAAGCAGGGAATGTATGTGCTAAACCTCCAAAAAAATAAAAGTAGAGAACATAAAACAAGGTTTTGAGCTATGCAATTAATGTCAACAATAATAGTAAGGATGGGGTAGCAATTATCTCATGTATGAAGATATCTATGTGTCATGAGTTTGACCTCTTATGAGTAAGTGTTGCCTCATTTTCTTGAATGCTAAGTACTACACCCCTCGTTTCACAACTTCGGGTTACCAAGACCTTTCAACATACATGTTTCAATCAAGTATCACAATGGGGTACCTTCATGCGGCCTGTACAAAGGACCAAAGGAGATGGGTATCTCAACTATAGGCCATGCATACCGGGACAACATGAACAACAGACGTTGAACATCCTCTCTAATTCTCTCTCACTTTTTTCTCGTACTCTTTTTTTTTTCATAACTCTTTTTTTTTTCTTTTTTCACTCTTCCTATTGAGGATGCTCGTTGCTGAAACTTTCACCATCATTAAGCATGGCTTTGGTTAGCGGCCCATTGATCTTCTCTAACAATGTATGCCTACTTGCTTAAAATATCATCAATTCATTCCACAAGAGATAGCCATCAACAAAGTAAAATAAATGATGATCAATGCATGGTGCAATACCGCAAAAGTGCAATGTTGAAATACTTCCCTGGTAAACTTGGTTATGGTCTAGCTCATCACTCATAATCAGTCAAACCAACAACGTGCATAGTGGTATTTCCTACCAAACCTTACGTTCTTATGAGCTTTAAGTTACACAAAAAGATATTTTGAAAAGTTTGGAGGCAAAAAAAACACACACACATTATACTTGGAATAGCAAGTGCTATATAGGTAGGTATGATAGACATTGGATTTGAGTTGAGATTGGAAACAAGTCTATGCTTGTGTAAGAATTCAATTCTTTTGGCTAGCAAGAGGTCTAAAAGCATGCAATAGTATCCATAGAGCTATTCATTCATTCTCAAACAATGATACTTGAAATTAAACATCTATGTATACTAGTGAGAAGAAGAACTCAATCAGGCACATAGCAAAATATCACTCAATAAAGCATTTGAAACTAATAGTACTATGCACAATATAAATTTCTGCTTTTAATGCACCCCTCTTCTTCTTTTCATAACATGCAACTCACTTTCATGGAGGCATTAAAGAATATGATATTTATTTCAGTAGTTATTTAATAAAAATGCAAGGAATTTGTCATGATGGTAATATTTATTTCAAAGCAAAACTAGACACAAAACTAATAAATGACGCTCCAAGTTTTTGCGAGAATTCAATGTTGCTCAAAAAACAAAGTTTAGAAGTGTGCAAACCCAGAGATTTAATATGAGTCTAGTGGGGTGCCTTGGGCATCCCATAGCTTATGGTCGTCACCATTCCTGGATTGCATTGGTGTGGCGTTCTTCCATTCCCTGTGAAAAAACTTCAACACAAAACTTTCTTCTCATTCTTTTCTATGGGGTGACATTAGAGGTACAAAAAAATCATGCTTGCTGCTATTTTACTCAAGAATAAAATTATATCTTTATGAACAAGAGAGCACATAATGTTCTACTCATTATAGTATATCAAAAGTTCCAAGTAAAAATTATTTCCATACCTCAAAATAATAAATCTAACACAGTAAGGCAGAATGTGTCTAGAATATTTGCTGCAGAAAAACTGAATTTTTGGCACGACTTAGACACCTCATAAATATAGCCAATTTACATGCATATAGAGGATGAAAAGTTACAGCTACTGTGATTCTATCGAGATTTTAGGAGTTATAAAAAAATACAAAAATCATGCACTAAAAAGTGCAGCGCAGAAAACCGCAACTCCCACTTTTGTTTTGCAACTTTTAACATCCAAATGGGTAAAAACTTGGTACTTGATTTAGAAACTAGAGAGTAAACAAAAAAGAAAACTAACATTCTAAAACAAGCACGCATATGAACAAACAAAGATAAATAAAAACTGGTCCCTGCAAACATTCAACGGGATCATGAAGATAAAACCAGAACATGAGTTTGAAACAATTTACTTGAGATACTTGAAAGAAGAGGGGGATGCGTGGGCATCCCCAAGCTTATGATCTTGATACCTCTGGTACTCTACTTCTTCCTCATCATATCATGTTATTCATGTCAATCAAAGAAATATTTTCATCTCCATGATACTCCAATGCCTACAAAATTGTTAGTTCTCGAAACAAATAATATGATAATTTCTACCAAGATGGGAACTATAGGAATCATTAGGAGACCATTTTATTCAAAAATATAAAATATATATAAAGAAAGGAAACGTTGCTGCAGGCAAGGAAGGAGTACGTTGAAAAGTACAAAACCCAGCTCCCGAACTCGACGATCGACGCTCTCGCCAAGCTCTTCAAACTCAACATCCGCAGCATGACTGAAGCAGATGAAGCCCTCATCGCCATGGGGGGCCCAGGGGACGGCGAAGCTGTGGTTCAAGACTTGGTCTTTTTGTTCCTTGTCGGTTTTGCTTCGCTCCTGCTTGTCTTCAAGTCAGTCGGTCGAGAACCTTGTGTGTGAACGCTTCGTTTTCGCTTTGTCGTCCTTGCTTTCTTCATCATGATAGGACCTAATCTTTCCATTGCGGACTGGAATACCCGTGGGTTGAATGATCAAGGCAGAAAAGACACCGTCCATGCTTTCCTTACGGATACCTTATGTCATATCGCCTGTATCCAAGAAACCAAGCTTGATCACCTTGACCAACAGACCGCCTCCTATATTGGGGGTTTCAGACTTCGGTCCTTCGCACATCGCCCGGCTACTGGTACCCGAGGTGGCATCCTCTTGCTCTGGAGTGAGGATCATGTGGAAGTCTCTAATGTGCACCTTGGCACTCATCTCATCTCTGCAAAGGTCACTATTTGATCCTGCGGTACTTCCTTCAAACTAACCACTGTCTATGGACCAAGTGATAATGTTGAGAAGGAAGATTTTCTTGCTGAAGCGACTGTCTCAGAAACCGTCTGACGACACTAAATGGCTCATCATCGGTGATTTCAACCTCATCTATCAAGCGGAAGACAAGAACAATGATAACCTGAATTTTCGGCTGATGGGCCTCTTTAGAAGGGCCCTTACTACATGTCAACTCAAGGAGTTGAAGCTGCAGAACAGGAAGTTCACTTGGAGCAATGAAAGGGAGAACCCAACTTTGGTGCGTTTAGATGGGCCTTTTGTAACGCCGACTGGGACTTGGCCTTCGAGAATCATGTGCTTCATGCTTTGTCGTCATCCCTCTTGGACCATTGCCCACTCCTCCTCTCCAATCAAAGTGGACCACGGAGGCCGCCTTCTTTCCGTTTCGAATCTTTCTGGACCAAAATGCCGGGCTTCAAGGAGACCGTTCAACTCGCATGGTCGACGCCTTCCTCTCACACACAGCCGGTTCATAATATTAATCACAAGCTCAAAGCTAATGCGTCTCGGTTGAAGTCTTGGAGCAAAGGTCTCTTCTCCGATTGCAAACTCCAACTTCTCATGGCTTTGGATGTCATCTTGCAATTGGATGTTGCCCAGGAGACCCGAACCCTCTCCCCAGAAGAGCGAGGTCTGCGCGCTGACCACAAAAGAAGGGTTAAAGGTCTAGCTGCTTTAGAACGTTCTCGCAAACGGCAAGCTTCCAGGATCAGATACCTGCGCGAGGGCGACGCTAACACTAAGTTTTTTCACCTTCGTGTCAATGCAAGGAAGCGCAAGAACCACATCCTTAGACTCAAGCTTAATGATGGTTGGGCTACAACCCATGATGAAAAAGACAAGTTGATCTTTGATCATTTCTCCAGTACCTTGGGCCGACCCCCTCCACGATAGCTGGATTTCAACTGGGATGCCTTGAACCCTACGGTGCACCATCTAGAAGACTTGGGCCTTCCTTTCTCAGAAATAGAGATAAAAGAGGCCATCGAAGACATGCCAATTGATAAGGCTCCGGGACCTGATGGTTTCTCTATGGCTTTCTTCCGCTCATGCTGGGATGTTATAAAGGATGACCTTATGAGTACCATAAATGCCTTCTCTGAGCTTTCGGCGCAGAACTTTCATGTTATCAACACCGCAAATTTGGTGCTTCTACCGAAGAAGGATGGCGCTGATTCCATCACTGATTTTCGGCCAATTAGTCTTATTCATGCGATCCCTAAGATTATCGCCAAAGCTATGGCTCGTCGTCTCAGCCCGAAGATGAATGAGATCATTTCCCGCAGCCAAAGTGCTTTCATCAAGAATAGAACTATTCATGACAACTTCATGTACGTCAGAAACACGGCCCGCAAGCTTCACCGCACCAAAACGACATCCCTTCTCATCAAGCTGGACATCGCCAAGGCTTTTGATTCCGTTCGGTGGGATTATATGCTTGACCTCCTACAACGCCTTGGGTTCCCTCAGAGATGGCGTGCTCTGATGTCGACTTTGTTCTCCACGGCCTCCTCCAGGGTGCTTCTCAATGGGATTCCGGGAAAGAATATCTCTCATGGACGCGGCCTCAGGCAAGGAGACCCCCTCTCGCCTCTCCTATTTGATATTGCCATTGACCCGCTTCAGAAAATCTTGGAAGAGGCTACGAACTCCGGGCTTCTTCATGCTATGCCAGGCGGATTAGAGGGTCCCCGGGTCTCTCTTTATGCGGATGACGCGGCCATCTTCTTGACTCCTACCGAACATGATTTAGCAGGGCTTGCCAACATCCTTCGTCAGTTTGGAGAGGTCACGGGCATGGTGACTAACGTGATGAAGAGTTCCATTGCCCCTATGCAATGTGCTAATGTTGATCTGCCGGAAATCCTGACGAACTTACCAGCGGTGATGGCTTCTTTCCCCATAAAATATTTGGGTTTGCCTCTTTCCCTTGGACGGCTCAAGAGGGCTGATCTTCAGCCATACATTGACAAAGCTGTCGTGCGTCTGAACCCTTGGAAAGGCAGGTTCCTCAACCGTGCTGGTTGCACTGCTCTTGTTAAATCAGTGCTTTCTTCTATGCCTATCTTCCTGTTGACGGCCCTAAAGGCAGACAAGGGCATTTTAAAGGCCTTCGCGAAGATTAGCCGTGGCATGCTATGGGCCTGCAAGGAGGCGGTTAGCGGGGGGAAATGCAAGGTCAACTGGCATAAAGTTTGTCGCCCCAAGGAGCTAGGGGGTCTTGGAATCCTAGACCTGGAAAAATTCTCTCGTGCCCTCAGGCTTAGATGGCTTTGGTATGAATGGACGGCACCGGAAAAACCATGGGTCGGCTCGGAAACACCCAACGACGCCTCTGACCTGGATCTCTTCAACGCTGCAACCCGGGTCACCATAGGCAATGGAGAAAAAGCCTCCTTTTGGTCTTCTTCCTGGCTGAATGGCGCCCCACCTAAGGATATTGCTCCTCTGATTTTCTCGGCGTCCAAAAGGAAGAATCGGACCGTGCATGATGCCCTTCATAACCAGAATTGGGTGGCTGACATTGCGGTTGAGGCCTTCACCATCGATCATATGGAGCAATATATCCGCCTCTGGGAGCTTGTCTCGAACATCAACCTAACCCCAGGCACTAATGACTCCATCGTTTGGACGTTGACTCCCAATGATTGCTATTCGACCAAATCCGCCTACAAGGCTCAGTTCATGGCGGCTTTACCTTGCTCGTTCGGCAACATCGTCTGGAAGACTTGGGCTCCCCCGAAATGTTGTTTCTTTGCTTGGCTTGCTGTCCAAAACCGCCTATGGACCGCTGACCGTCTTGCCAAAAGAGGATGGCCGCACCCTCCTACTTGCCAGCTTTGCAGATGCTCCCCGGAAATGGCCCGGCACCTCCTTTTCGAGTGTCGCTTCTCCAAGAGAATATGGAATGCAGCGGCTTCGTGGCTATCTTGCCCGGACCTTATCCGTTGTCTCGGCACTGGGAGACCTAAGGTGCTGGAATACTGGCAAGATATCGCCAAAACCCCCACCTCCTCTACCAAAGGTCTGCAAACTGCAATCGTGCTAATCGCCTGGGAGATTTGGAAGGAGCGGAACGAGTGTGTTTTCAACAATAAATCCTCCTTACCCTCGGAGATCATGCTGAGAATTAGGGAGGAGGGCAAGGACTGGATCCTGGCCGGTGCAAAAGGTCTAGCAGAACTCGTGGGCTCACCGTGTTGTAGCGTTTTTTCTCCTTCGGGGGAAGGGGGTGTTTTTCCCCTCCCTCCCTTCTCTTTTATATTTTTATGGCTCTTGTCATCCCCTTGTTTGCTTCTCCTATATTAATATAAGGCAAAAGCTTTTTTGCCCGTTTCAAAAAAAAGCAGCAAATAAATGGTACCCAATGCATATAATGACCAGTAGCTTGCATTTTAAATAACATGAATACATAAAGAGGGCCCGTATCTCTTCCTCTTTCATAATATTTGCAAGCATCAAGAGTAAACTCAATAAGATAGTTGTGAATAGAATCACCACATATAGACAAATCATCTTATGAGCTTGTGGTATCATATATTTATTTTAAATCATCATGAACCTCCCATAAATTAGACAAACTTATTTCACATAGAGGATCATCATTAATATTATAAGAAGGGGTGTTTTGTGTGTTACCACTGTTGGTAGTTAGAGATGGGTAGCTACTCCATTCTTCATTCTCTTGTTCTTTTTCATGCTCTGCTTGGGGTTGCATGGGCATCCCCAAGCTTATGCTTTTGTCATCCTCCTTCTTTTGTTCTTGTTTGTTTTCCTCTTGGGTATGCATGGGCATCCCCAAGCTTATGCTTTCATCATCTTCTCCCTGCAAAATGTTAGTTCTCTCTTGGGCAGCCGTGTCCTTCTTCTTAAATTCAACAACATACATATTTTCCATGCAGTTGGTTTTACAAGAATTAAGGATAGCAATGATCGAACTTTTAAATTTAGAAGCTAGATGGCAAGTTTCATGTTCACAATTGAAGGTGTCTAATTCAGAGGCTGCCATATAAATAACAAATTGCTCTACTTGTTCCATCCCTAAATGAGCATAATCACAACTATGATAAGATGCAACAACATATTCTTCATGGGATCTACATTGAAATTCAAAGTGTCTAAAATTTTGTTCGGAGCAACAGTTTTTATCTTCATGATATTCAAGATACTCAATAGCAATATAATTTAAAATTTTCAAGTAATGTTCTAATATATCCCTTCTTGTGATTCTCTATGTTTCTTAGCAATCTCAGCAGCATTCAAGTACATAAACAAAGTGTCACTGATATTCATACTTGTGCTCATAATAAGGGTATTTTTGGTATTTTCCATTTTCTACAATAAAGGTAATAAAAGTAAACTAGCAACGCAAACAAGACTAGAAGCCTAGCGCTACGCTCCCCGACAACGACGCTACAAAAATATCTTGATAACCCCCAAGTGCAGGGAATCACCGCAGTACAGTTCGATAAGTATTTGAGTGTCGAACCCACGAGGAGCTGAAGGTAAACTATCTATTTTCTAAAGCCCTGTAACCCACTTATATGGCCTTCTATGCAAAGCTGAAAATAAAATGCAAGTAAAACAAATGCAAGGAAAGTAAAGTGCAATAAAGTAAAATGCAATGAAGTGGAGTGAAGTGGAGTAACTCAAGAGCAACTTCATGCAAATCTATAATATCTATAAAGTTCATCCTAAGAATCATTTAATGTTTGCAAGA
The DNA here is from genome assembly GCF_019359855.2 of Lolium perenne. Lineage (NCBI taxonomy): Eukaryota > Viridiplantae > Streptophyta > Magnoliopsida > Poales > Poaceae > Lolium > Lolium perenne. Next base: position 106,649,279 of record NC_067246.2, on the reverse strand, counting down.
TGAAATTTGGTGCAGCCACATCATCCTAGTTGTTTCTATCCATTGGATTTCACATATACGGTCTTAGTTATCTATCATAATGTATAGACAAACCTGACTAACGATCGTTATTCTCTGTTTTCTGCCCTGCATCCCATCGTCACCAAACCATAGTACGTAAATGACCGCACTCTTTGCTACAAGTCTGTGTCTCTTCTCCTCCCTTTATGTTATCTCTTCACCTCCTTCCCTACTCACCTTATATATTGGGCTTCCAGAAGATTTGATTCTCTCGGCTTCTTTTGTCATTGGTCTATCAGCTGCTTCTGTTGGCAGGAGATTTTTTTACATGGTTGATGTCTTGTATTGTCCTATGACATTGCTCGATTCACACTGGCATGACGACAGTCTCCACGGCCACCATATGAACCATTTCAATCGCGGTGGTAGCAACTTGCAATCAGAAAGCACGATGCATGTGGTGTCCATGGATGTGTTCCCTCCGGCCATCTAGCCACTTCAGTTTCCTTGATAGTAATCTTCTTCTTTTTCTTTGGTGGGATTACATACTGGTAAGCGCTAGCTGCTCTATTACGGAAATGTGCTATACGTTCAATTTGCTTCTTAGGCTTACCCATACATACTCATTATTGGGATGATGTTTCTTAATATTTGTGAATATTTCTCTTCATTTAACCACAGATTCACATCAGCATACAGGTTTGGTTATTCCAAGTATATTTAATTATAACAAGTGTAATTTCAGTCATCGGTGGCTCTAAGCATGGGTGATTCCGTCAGTGAGTTTCATATGCATCTCAATACTTCGAAATTATTTGCAGAAGGTGTGTGCAAATGGTTATTTAGATTTGATGGTTGATAATTATTCCACTGATCATTTTGAACCATGTGTGCATTTAGAAGTAAACTGTTACACTTATCACTATTTGGATGAAAGTCAACATCGTAATGGTACTAAGATAACTAGATAAGTTATTTATCTTATCTAATTCTGTCGCATGTATGTGTTGTTTGACCAATAGATTTTCCAAATTTCCGCTGATGACACACCTTTCCCATGAATCATGAATGGGTTGATGAACAACAATTCCATCAATTTCTGGGATTTCTTAACCGAAACTCCGAGATGGACACCACATATTAGCATGAGTGCATAACTTAAATTTGACGGGATGATCTTCATGTTATGTCAAAAGCGTGACCATCACAAAGTAGCATGGCAAGGGGTTTTAGGTCGAAAGGCCGGTCAAAATTATTTTTAAGGCAATTGTAAATTTTTATATAAATTTACATGTCTTCGTGTTATTGATGTTTGTGCCATGTATAAAAGAATGTGCATCCATCATGTTGCATTTTTGTATGCAGTAATGCAAAGTAAATCATGCTTCAAATGTTCCTAAAGATATTTCTTCTAAATTCTCGCCGCAACGCGCGGGTAATTCACTTAGTTGCTATTTCATTTGTGTGGTTGTCACAATTAGTGAAGCTCATTATAGTCTTTTCGGTGTTTCTTCTAGAGAGGAACCATAGATAGGTGTAGCCATTGATATGCGCAAAGACACCCATAGTGATTTATCCTAAGGCCATCGGAATGTGCAAACAAAGAACTTATTAAGACATGAAGTCCAACCACCGCTGTAAGTTTAAAGGTCCACATAATTGGATCCCCCGTTAACATGCATCTAAGAATCGGGATAATGTTTTTGTCACTCCCTCTATCCCTCATCCTATCAACATGCAACGGTGATAACCTTATGCATCCCCCTAACATATGTGTGCACTCATATATCAATACAAAAGATCATCATAGAAGATAACAAATACTTGTATGCAACCAACAACAAACTATATAACAATTTTCATGAACAATTCACTACTCAAACATCAACATAGAGATACAATAGATCATGGTAAAACAATATATTGCATCATACATCATGTTTGCCAAGAGATTACAGAGGGGGGCGATGAAATTTTTTTGTAGAAGTTGATGAAGATGATGAATATGGTGCTGATGCCCTCACCGAAGGGGGGTGGAGTCCACCGGAGGTGATTCCGGCAGCGTTAACCCCCTCCGATCTCCGCTGGCGGCGGCCTACTGACTCTCTATTTCTTGTTTTTATCTACGTCGTCGTAGCCTCGACGAAACCCCCCGGGTCGTATATATAGTAGTTTTTAGGTCAAAAGAAGTCCGTGGGCGAAAAGATGAGGCAAAACGGACGCTCGAGATTGAAACGAAGGTCGGTGGCGCGCCCAAAGAGGGAGGACGTGCCACCACCTCTCTTTCCCAGCCTGTTAACCGCCTGGTGGCCCACTTCATCTCATTTTGTTCGTCTCAAAATTTCCGAAGTGTGGCCACTGATCTTGACCTTTTTCGATTCCCGTAGCTCCTAGAAAGTCAAAACACTAAAAAGTCGCGTTTTCTGCCAAACAGAATTAAAACTGGAGGAGGGGAATTGTTTAGAAAATCCCCTAAAACATCATAAAACATGAGAATAACATTATATAAGATGCAAATATGTGGTAATATGTTGCAATAAAATGCAAAGTTCATGTATGCATTTTACACGCATCACATCCCAAGGAGATCATGAGTTTGAGCTTGCCATCCATATGGTGATCATGGATATGTGAAGATGTGTTGAAGAAGAAGCTTTGCCAGAGTAGATTATAGGGCAGCAATCCGCAAGTCTTCATCAATCTAGCACAATCAAGAAGGGCATTCCATCTTATTGCGGCCAAGATCGTCATCTTCCAGCTCAAGTGGAATGCGCAAGGTTAAGTTTTTCTCTTGATAGTGTTTCTTTCTTGCCGCTCTCGTGGTGTAGTTAGGAGACCGATTCAAGAGGCTCTCGAGTGAGTAATACAATCGTATCATTCGGAGAGAGCTCAACCTTTGCATCCTCCCATCATCTTTCTTGGTTGTTATTTGGATCTTATCCTTATGGTGTTTTAGATCTTGTTCTTACTCTCATGACAAGCTCTAGTTCTTCGAAAATGGATTCCACATGAAATATTGTTGTGTTTTCGATATTGCCGTTTTTCCTGGTTCTTTGTATTCAGAGGTTTCACCTCTAAATTCGTGGAAAAATATACATCATCAAAATCTGAGTCCAGATGCTCAAGTTATGGTTGTTTCACTTTTAGCTTTTTCTGCCTTGGTCCTAGTATGGGGGTCTGGAGAATCCGGTTTCCGGGGGTGGGGGGCGGAGACTCCCACTGAACCCAGTTTTTGATATTTTCAAGCGTGTTTTGCTCCCAGTATGGGCCAGAGACACCGGTGTAAGTGGTGCTGACACGGCTATTTTCGTGGGGAGACCTATAAAGTCCCCATTTCTTCCCCATGGGTTGGTGGTTCTTCCATTCTCCCACCTCCGTTGTTGACCTTGAAGAGCTTGCCCTAAATCTTGATTCCTCCCATGATTCTTGCATTTTTGTGGGATAAGAGTGAGGAGATCTAGATCTATATATCCACCAATCAAATCTCTCTCTTTGTGAGGGGAACCCATTAGATCTAGATTTTGGAGAATTTGGTGTTCTCTTCTTTGTTCCCCTCTCTTATTCCCCTAATAGATTTTGGTGGAATTTGAGATCGAGGGACTTGCCATTGCATTTGGTGCATCGATTTGAGTTCTCCATGGTGATTCGTGGAAGTGAAAGTGAGAAGGTTGTTCCTCTTGGGTTCTTGGAATCCTAAACAGCTTTGTGGTGTTCTTCGGGCCTCCAATTAAGTTGTGAAGATTGCCCCAAGTTTCTAGCTTTGTGGATTACTTGGGGTCTCCAATTAAGTTGTGGAAATTCTGTGACAATTTCTTAGGAGGCTCCAATTAAGTTGTGAAGCTTGCCCCAAGCTTTGTGCGGGTTTGGTGACCACCCTCAAGGTTTCATAGTGGACCGAGGACTTCTCTTTTGGTGGGAAAGATCGAGGAGAATACAGTGAGGCCTTCGTGGCGTTTGGGGCGATTTGTCCTCCACACCGCTCCAACGGAGAGTAGCACTCGCAAGAGTATGACCTTTGGGATACATCATCGTCTCCGCTTCACCACGATTATTCATATACCCATGCTCTTTACTTATGCACTTACTTTGTGATAGCCTTCATGCTTGAAGTTGTATATCTTGCTATCACATAGTTGTTTGCCTTTCTTAGCATAAGTTGTTGGTGCACATAGGTGAACTCTAGTTATATAGGTTTTGCGTTTGACAGATTAAATGCTAGTTTTATTTTACATTTATTCAAGCCATAATCATAAAAGTTTTAAACCGCTAATTTTGTTTAAATACTTGGGGCTCCTTGATTCATTGGATTTGCATAGGAATTATGTAGGATTCAGATTCAATGGAAAATTTTCGTACATAGGTTGCTTTATTCATAGGAACATATCCTATAGAAATAATCTTATAGGAATCTTCTAGTGTAAATTATATAGAATTTTTTAGGACATATCTCATGAAAAATTCCTTTGCTACAATCAAACACACTTCATGTTTCATAGGATTCAAGTAGACATGATATCTCCATTCTATGTTGTTCATATTCCTATACTTTCATATCCTATGAATGATTCATAGGAGCCCTTGGTTTGTTAACTTTCTTTTATGTTCTTTTCAGTTTAGTTACGAACAAAGCAGCTAGAGATGCTCTAACCAATTTCGAACTCGAATTAATCTTAGGTCGGTGGGTCCGGTTAACAAAAAAAAAAAAGCGCCAGCTACGAGCTACCAACGAGATCGCAGAAACCAGTGGACCCCACAATACCCCACCACATCACATAGACCCCACGAACCTGCCCTCTCTCTCCCCCACCACGCCCTCTCCCCAAATCAACCGGAATGGCGGCGGCGACGGCGCCGTCGTCTTCGTCTTCGTCAGATTCGCCGCCGATGGCGCCGTGGACTCTGCTTAACCGCGTGGCGCTGATCTGGGACGACGCCGAGACCGAGGATCGCGAGGAGGCGGCGGTCAAGTTGTCCTGGTCGCCGACCCTGTCGAGGCTCTGGGTGGCCAGAAGCATCCACCCAGACCGCGACAACTTCGACCGACACCCCTACATCGCCGCACACGACGCCCGTGGGCTTCTTCTCCACGTGTCTTCTCCGCCTGGCATCGGGCTCAACCTCGACCCAAACCCCGCGGGCTTATTCGTCGTGTTGCCTCTTTCTGCTTTCGTCCCTGGTGTCACCGCTGAGTTCTTCATGGCCACCGATGCCGCTGTACGCGTGCCGGAGCGCCTCGACGTGCCCGACGTCTGGAGCATCAAGAGTGTTGGCTTGCTCTCCAGGGTCGGCGCCGACGGCGTGGAGTATGTAATTGCCGAACTACAGAGCGTCAACGACGCGGACGAGATCGCCAACCTGCTTCGGTTTCGGCTTGGCAGCGCTGCCTGGGTGCAGGACAAGGTTAACTGTATTGGCTTCAACCCCAGCTGCATCGACCAGGTCATCTCACATCAAGGGAAGCTGTGGTGGGTGGACCTGCGCAAGGGTCTCATCGTCTGCGATCCATTTCAGATCCATCCTGTGCTGGTAGTTCTGGATCTTCCAAATGGAGTAACACGTAGACAGGAGGATGAGTCTGAATGTGACGACATCGCCAAGAAGCGCTATGTGACGGTGAGCGCCGGAATTCTGCGATTCTTGCAAGTAACAGGTGACTCTGGCATTGCAAAGACAGCAGTTATGATGTGGACGTTGGTATCTGATCCTGACACCCTCTCACCATCATGGCAACCTGAGTTCATGATAGACACTGGAAAGATCTGGCCCTGTGAAATACCAGCCCTCGCCATTGTACATCCAGATAATCCAGAGTTGGTCTATTTCTTTGTTCAGGGGAAGCTAGTCAGCGTGGATATTTCACAGAACACGCATCTGAATGTCTTCAACAATCTCTCGCACTTCAATCTGTTAGGTGCTTGGCATGGTGAAGTTGCACCCCCGCCCTTGTCTTGGCGCTACCTCATCGCTTGGAAGAATTCGAATTCAGAGGAATGTCATCCTTGGACGGCATTTGTCAGAGAGCAAGGAATGTCATCATTTTGTGAATGTAAGTAAATTTAAGACATCTCAGCAGTAATTCAGTTATTTACCTTCCATTTGTGCAATACTTTTGTTCCCGGATTCATTGGCGAAGTAAATAAAAAATCCAATGTATTAATTGCAGATGAAGATGAAGTTTCAGCATCAGAAGGTCACAAACGCCGAAGCTATCTTGGAAAGCTATGCCGACAAGGCGTAAAGGCCGGGAAGCTATTTGCTTCAGAGTTTGGTGTTGGTGTTACATCCCTGGGTTCGAAACTACTTTACCTGAATGAGGAGATCACTGTCGCCAAATCATTTTTCAAACATGTGGGTGAGTTCAAGTGTACTGGAGAGGGTTACGTAGCAACGACTGCTCGCAATTCTGCAAAGGCATCAAAGGGGGTTAGTAAGGTATTAGGCGGTGCTGCCTCAGCTCTATCATATGGAGGAAAAGCTTGTAGATCAGCGGGTTTCACTCTACAGACTTTGCACCCCAGCGCGCAAACAGGCATGTGTATTGTAGAAGAAAAAACGCTTAACTCTCTGCAGGAGGCAAAAGACGTTATCAAGGAGTGGAAGGACTCCAAAGATCCAGTCTCTGTTGACGTGCCTCGTCTTATGGAAACAGGCACTGCTATAGAGATTATGGAGCTGTTCAAAGAATGTGGAGCACTAGTGCTGGTCGAAAATGCAACCATCTTGAGAGAGAAGGCAGGCCACGTCCTCGATGATGATTGGCATATGGTGTGATTACAGGTCCTTTGGGCAGTTCATTGAGCGAATGAGAGGTCTCAGTCTGGTGAATGTTCGATGAATTGTGTTTCACCCTGCCGCCATTTTGTAGAACATCTTTTTCTGTGTTTCCATGGTTGTGATGGTTAGTTGGTGATGGAACAGTGATGTTTAGGCTGTGATGGTTAGTTGGAAACAATTGATGAGTTCCAACTTCATGCCAGTTACTTGTTTTCTACCCCTTGCATGATTCCCCGCCATTATGTGTAACATCTTTTTCTGTGTTTCCATGGTTGTGATGGTTAGTTGGTGATGACCAGTGATGTTTAGGCTGTGATTTCAATTTCTGTAAAAAGAAATTTCGTATAGGCATGGTTGTGATGGTTAGTTGGTGATGGACCGGTGATTGTTTTTTTTCGTATAGGCATGTGTGGATTGTTTTTCGAGAGCACAGAAACTGCATGTTGGCCAAGGAGGGTTGGGTGTGCAATGATGCTGCAATTGTTGATCTATTTAAGCGGCTCGGTGCTCTGTTTTGCAACACTGCTGCATATCTTCAGAGCTGGGGGTCAGCATTCCGTGGGTAATGTAAAAATACAGATTGAGATAGCTAACTTGGTGATTTTCAGATTGGATGCAGCTCAAGATGTTTGACAGTTGTCGCTTGGAGAAAGCTGGCTGCGCCACACACTCAAGCACCGTGCTGGGCCTGTCTTCCTTTGAAAGAACAGTGGCTCATCAGCGTTCTCGAATTCGTTGGCATAGCGAAGGTGATGGTAACACGAAACTATTTCACGCGGTGGCTAATGATAGAAGGGGTAAGAATTTTATTCCGGCGCAGAAACATGGAGATGAGCCAATCGTCGCATCAAACTCGACAGGAAGAGGTGTTTTTTGACGCGTATAGTGAGCTGATTTGTAGCATCAAGACACATGACTCGTCAGTACACAATCGACTCGTCACTGATGATGCTTTGCGGTGTCGCAGATATCCACCTACGCGTGTGCGCTGCTGCTGCTGCCATCATCTGCGATCCTCTAGCCAAAGGTGGAGGGTGGTTTCGGTGGGTTCGGGATCGGGAATTTCAGGTTAGGAATTCGTGATTCAGGATTTACGTCTGGAGTGAAACATGGACGATTCAGGATTTACGCCTGGAGTGATACATGGGCCAGAATAGCAAGACATGCTACTAGATAAAATGCAGCCCATATACTGCCACTAAAATGCATCTAGATATATTTATATTTGAGACAATTAATATGGATGAGAGAGAGAGAGCATCTCAGACTTTAGATGTTGATCGCTTCTCTTTTTTTGCTGTCGAATTTAATGAAAACCTTCTGCTCAAAAAGAAAATAGCATAGCTTTTCTTTATGGAGCAAAGCAGTTATTCATAAATACTTCTCACAACATCAAATACTACATGTGCGCCCTATAACCTTTATTCAAGCGAACATACAAAAAAAGAACCCGGCATATACACGACTGCTTCGTCTAAGGCAGTCCTAACTCCTAACTACATAACACAGAGCTTCACTTTCGATGAAAGCATGCTTTTGCAGAGCACCTCGCTCAAGGCATGCTGTTGTTCTGCCAAATTCATCTTCTTATACATGTCAGAGAAGCGATCTCTATAAAGCCGTTGAGCCATCTCAACAGTTAATACCTCCAGGGCAGGGGCATTTTCCACAATATACACAAGAAATTCAAGTTGACCTATTGCCCCTTTATATCCTGTCATATACATACTCTTCAGATAATTATATTCATATTGCTCAGGGTACTTCCTGCCTGAACCCTTTTTCACAAACCAACTATTGTCACCACCTGCAAACTGCAAGATGAAAAAAGGGTATGTATGGTCAACACACGATGTGTATATGTAAAGATCCATCCATTACACATGTATGAAGGCTCATTATTCGAATTTAAATGACCAATTCACTTGCGTGTGACATAGAGATTCTGTATTCATCCCAGGAATAAGAAGTGTAACATAGCCTACCATGAATAAAATAGAACATGGTGCCAAATAACAATATATCTATTGGCAAATAAAAATCAAGAACACTACTTACATGGATCTCTAACTTCTCAATAAATGGAGCTGTCCTCAGAATGGAGAAGGGAAACTTGTCAACTTCTTCAAGCCTTACACCCATTAACAATTGTAAGACCCTAAGATGGGAAAACTTGCCTGCGTTATTCAATGGAAATTGCGTCTGCAAGACAAAAGAACAATGGTCATTGTAGATCTAAAAAAATGACAAGTCATTGGAAAGATGATGTTAGCTAAATTGAACTATTTCCAGGAGCAAACCTCTAGTCGCTGCCAGGTAATTTCTAAAGTGAGATTTTGCACGCTCGGAATGCCATTGAGAAGTGCAGTGAAAGCATCTTGGAAATTTGCCTCGTCGAACCTTATATGTGCATTATCCAACTTAGAATCTTGCCTTAGAACAATAGGAACAAAATCTCCATCATATTCAAAGGTAACGAGCTTCATAACACGGAGTTCTACCCTGGTTGTCCTACAGCGGACAACTGTTAGGTGTAGTAGGCTGGAAAATAGATGATCCAACTTTAGCTCGCAATTCAGGAAGCATCTGACCAAACTCAGCCATTTGAGATTACCGCAATTGGACAATACAACATCAAGATCCTTTATAGTGATATCCACAAACTCCAAATCAAGCTTTCTCAGGCTTGGGAAGCCTCTGAATTCAGATGGTGGTCGGAAAGATACAAAGCTAAGCTGTATACACTGTAGATGAGACATGCTGCTTTCACTATTCAAAAGGTGAAATGGGAACACGTAGCGATCAACATCCGTACGTCTCTTGATAATAGGACATAGATAAACAGCTATGCTTTTTGCGTGTGATGATACCGCAAAATTAACCCAATTATTTAGATGATCAAGCAGCATCGTTTCAAACTCGAATTTGACATAGAATTCTTCAACCAACTTGGCATGGCAATTTTGCACCACCACATTAACATAATCGATGAATTTCTGCATGTACTGGCAGTACTGATCTCTTTCAAAACTGTCACGGGAACACCCAGCAGCACCAGTGAAACATAATTTGTAGAAGCAAATACCGCAGATATATCTCCAATTGCTTGATAAGACACTAGCTCTTGAAATCTCTTTAGCAGGCAACTTTGATACAATGGTGCAGAGCACATCCTGCGTCAGTATCCCTCAAGATTAGAAATCCCATCTATACTAGTATATACATTATAACACCAAAAAGAAAGTTCGGCATACCTGTGGAAGGTCTTCCAGTTTAGCGTTTGGCCTTGTTTTTTTCTTATAGACCGGTTTCCCACTGACATGGTGTGAGGGTGTTGTTTTGCATACTGTATGGTTGATCATTGTGAACCTGAAATTATCAAGGTAGAGTTTGTTATTTTGGTATTACCAAACGGATCACGATGGACAGAACTCAGGGTGACAGACAACCGCAGGCAATTCGTTTGATCAATGAGCCATAAGGTAGAGGAATATGCTGTCGGGGTTTTGGTTATCGGGAGGTCCGTCCAATTGATGGAAGAGTTTCAACGGGGTGGTCGACAGGATTTGTCTAGGAAGAGGAATTGGGCGTGGACGCGGTGGTTTCAGCCAGGAAGGTGAGAGGTACTCGTCTAGGAAGAGGAACTGACCTGAACACGGTGGTGGGCCTGTCGATGAACTTTGAGAAAATAATGCGGCCGACTGCAGTCCCTCCGACGCGAGCAAATCAGGGATCGAAATCACGCTCTCTGTTGCAGAGACATCGCCAGGAAACCGTGGATCCAGGGTCGTTGGAGATTATGCGGCGGAATTTTGGTTCGAAATTTAAGAGCAGAGAAACAAAGGTAGTTGGAAGGATTTGTATCCCTGCCGGCTGCCGGATTGTGTGAAGCCCGCCAAAATTGTGCGCTCCTTCTCTCGGTCGACTCGGCTAGAGTTGCGTTGCGTCCTTCTCCGTCTCTTCTCCTGATCGAGTCTCCGACTCGTGATCCTCTTTGCCAAGTACTTTTGCAAAAATCAGGGGCCTCCCATCCCAAATCCTCCAGGCGGACAACACAATCCTGTGACGACAATCAGAGGTTTGTGGAAGCAAAATCACCTCGACCCAAACAAATCCCTGATTTGCCGGAGATCAATTTGGTAACTAGTATGATTCAATTCGAACAAACAAAATCTACCAAACTATTTTCCAAATATGCAAAGCACCACGACGGATTTGATCCACCGCGGTGCATCCTAGCAGCTCCACATTCACCCTGCTGCGGTACGGGATGCGGCTTCAATCAGAGCCGCCGCCCCGACGCCGTGCTCTGTCTCCCCGAGCTCCTTTGCCCTCCGCCGCGTGATCACACTCTGAGATCCGAATGCTCCATGGACGCGTTGAATCCAGGGCTCCTCTGCCCTCCAGACACGCGGGAGGCGCCGGCGCGGCGTCTCCGGCGACCAAGGGCGCGGAAATCCGGCACCGAGGCGACCCATTTTTCATTTCCCCTCACGATTTCGCTCTCGATTTTGGCTCACCTGCACCCCAATCGTATCTTTTCCGTTTTCCATCCGCTGTAGGTTCCGTTGAGGGCAGTGAAGAATTGACGAGCTGAAGAACACTACTAATTGCGATTTCAGAGACGAATATCGATGGGAAAGAGGAAAGGCAGGGAGAGGAGTGGGTTACCTGGAGGTCAGAGTCGCCGGAGTGGCCGCGGTCGGCTTGAGTCGCCGGCGGCGCCGCTCCTCTGCCTCTCCTGACGACCAAACAGAGGAACACGAGCGGGCTAAGGTAGAGATATATTTGAGATAAATTACGCGTTGGCCACTGAGGTAGTACTTGGGTCCTTCCACGTGTGTTTTTTTTGTTTTGTTGTTGGCTCAGGTCCGAATTTGCAGTTTGCCTCGACTTGGTGGCGATTTTGACAAAAAATAACCTTTTTCAAAAATCACAAATTGATCCTTCGGCCAAACTATTTCACCTATCTAACCCTTTTATGTGACGCTCTTCCTATCGGCACCACACCTCACTGTGTGGCGCCCATGTGAGCGGCATCACACATCCATCCGACGTGGCGTGCTCGACGCTGACCAGCCGACGTGGCAGGATGTGTGCGCCGTTCACATCGGTGCCACACATTGAAACCGTGGCGTCGCTCGGAAGGGCGCCACATATCCACTTATGTGTGGCGCCCGCGCCCGCCCGAGCCCGACCCTCTTCTTCTTCTCTCTTCTTTTGTTCTCTGCAAAACAAGGAACCGCCGCCGGCCGCCTCTCCTCCGCCCCCCCCCCCACCAAATCGGCCACGAATTCGTCAGATCTGACCGGCCAAATCGTTCCCCATCCATTCCTCAAGGTAATCCCCTTCGAATCCTTCCCATCCATCCACTAATTTTATAGATCTTGCTACATTTGTACATGAACCGTAGACATGGAAACTAGATTTGAAATGTTGGTTGGTGGAATCTAAATTATACTCTATGTGTTGAAATTGATAGCCTCATGTATGCATGTGTTTAACCATAGATTTGTTGGAGCCCTAGATATGAAATTTTACATGTATGTGTTGAAACCCTATGTATGTATGTGTTGAAATGGCTAATATTTGTTGATAGACTCATATGTATGCATGTGTTTAACCATAGATTTGTTGATAGATTCATATTTGCTAGGAATCGCTCATAATATGGTGTATTTGTGAAAAAAATTAGGATGGTGTATCTCATAGATCATGAGTATGACAAGGATCACCGGGCTTTTCATATGAAGGAAAGGGGGGAGGTACTAATATTTATTTTTGTTAACACCTCTTGTTTTATTCCATTGGATATGGCATAATATTATGTGCCTGGATGTGCTTGTAGGTTCTTCACCCCTTGAAGATTCGTTACCACGGCACAATAACTGACATGTCGTATGACGAGCGGTACACAGAGTTCCTCCAACCTACCGGTCTTCTCCCGTTCATCACGCTTGTAAGCCGGGGGGCGCCGAACATGAACGCCGCGGCACTCACCGCCCTTGTCGACCGGTGGAGGCCGGAGAGACACACACCTTCCACTTGAGGGCCGGTGAGATGACCCCTACTCTTCAGGATGTCTCCATGATCCTTGGACTTCCTATTCAGGGCGAGCCATTGTGTATGAACACAACTTCTGATTGGTGGCGCGGACAGATGGAGGATCTTATTGGCCAGGCTCCTTCGGAGCCAGAAGATAAAAAGGATAGAGCTCCCGCCTGCGCATCTTTCCTTTGGATCAGGACTAACTTTGGTACTTGCCCGCCAGAGGCTGACCGTGGCACTCTCAGGACATACACCCGAGTGTACTTGTGGTATATGCTTTCGAGGACTCTCTTTGCTGACAGTGGTGGGAAGTTGGCCCATTGGTGTTGGCTCAAGGCGCTTACGGTGTTGGAGCACCCGTGGAGTTGGGGCAGCGCGGCACTTGCCTACCTCTACCGACAGGTGATGATTTTCTATCTGTACTATTCTTCTATAGTAGTCTGCTAGACAAAGTTCTAACCAAATATCTTATGTACGCAGGTGAACGAAGGATGTCGTAGGATTGGGAGCAACGGTATTGGTGGATTCTTGCTCCTACTTTTCGTATGGAGCTGGGACCGCCTATCAGTTGGGCGGCCCAGGATACTCAACCAGAGGCCATGGGCTCATTACCGAAACAACCCTGATCGGGAGCCAACTTGGGCATACATTTGGGACACTGTCTCGGAGATGACAAACGATCCAATGGTCATGTACAGGCACTACGCTGAGGAGACCTCTGAGCAGGTAACCGATTTTAAGCCATCACTCTTTTCGTATCCTATTTCATAAATTTCATTGGCGTGTTGTAAATTTTGAAATATTTGTATGCTGCAGGTGGATTGGGAGCCATATGGTACCTTTTACCGTATTGGCGCGGCGATGACTGACCTCAATCCTAAGTGCACGGAGGAGTCGCATTTCTGGCGTATGCGGTGCCCACTCATATGCATGTGGTTTGTTGAATACCACCAGCCGCACAGAGTGATGAGACAGTTTGGGTTGTATCAGGAGTGCCCACCTCAGTGGCAAGACACAGACCACGCGCTCCATAGGTAAACTTCTTGAATCATGCGATGGAAACTTGTTGATCATAGGAAGCGATAGAATCTTACTTTATCCATTGTGCTCCAATATCTTGCAGCCTTGATAGGCAGCGGCAGAGGAAGATCACGAATTGGCCTGTCCATCATAGGATTCACGTGACTGCGTTTGATACGTCTCCAATGTATCTATAATTTCTTATGTTCCATGCTAGTTTTATGACAATACCTACATGTTTTGTTCACACTTTACATCGTTTTTATGCGTTTTCTGGAATTAACCTATTAACGAGATGTCGAAGTGCCAGTTCCTGTTTTCTGCTGTTTTTGGTTTCAGAAATCCTAGTAAGGAAATATTCTCGGAATTGGACGAAATCAACGCCCAGTATCTTATTTTTCCACGAAGCTTCCAGAACACCGGAGAGAGACCAGAGGGGAGCCAGGGGAGCCCCACACGCCAGGGCGGCGCGGCCAAGGGGTGGGGCGCGCCCCCTGTTGTCTGGTCCCACCAGGGCCCCTCCGAGGCTGCCCTTCCGCCTACTTAAGGACTCCGTCGCGAAAACCCTAAAGGAATAAGCCACGATACGAGAAAAGTTCCAGAGCCGCCGCCATCGCGAAGCCAAGATTCGGGGGACAGGAGTCTCTGTTCCGGCACGCCGCCGGGACGGGGAAGTGCCCCCGGAAGGCTTCTCCATCGACACCGCCGCCATCTTCATCAACGCTGCTGTCTCCTATGATGAGGAGGGAGTAGTTCTCCCTCGAGGCTAAGGTCTGTACCGGTAGCTATGTGGTTCATCTCTCTCTCCCATGTGATCTTTATGTGATCATGAGCTTTGTGATCTAGTTGAATATCATCTATGTGCTACTCTAGTGATGTTATTAAAGTAGTCTATTCCTCCTTCATGATGTAATGGTGACAGTGTGTGCATCATGTAGTACTTGGCGTAGGTTATGATTGTAATCTCTTGTAGATTATGAAGTTAATTATTGCTATGATAGTATTGATGCGATCTATTCCTCCTTCATAGTGTAATGGTGACAGTGTGTGCGCTATGTTAGTTCTCAGTCTAAATTGCAATGATCTATTATGCACTCTAAGGTTATTTAAATATGAACATCGAATGTTGTGGAGCTTGTTAACTCCGGCATTGAGTTGCTCTTGTAGCCCTACACAATGAATGGTGTTTGTCATCCAACAAGAGAGTGTAGAGAAAGTAGTATTTGTTTATTCAGTTATGTGATCAATGTTGAGAGTGTCCACTAGTGAAAGTATGATCCCTAGGCCTTGTTTCCAAGCACTGAAACTCCGTTTATTTACTGTTCTGTTGCATGTTTTTACTCGCTGCCATCTTTATTTCAAATTGCTATTACCACTCATATTCATCCATATTACTTGTATTTCACTATCTCTTCGCCGAACTAGTGCACCTATACATCTGACAAGTGTATTAGGTGTGTTGGGGACACAAGAGACTTCTTGTAGCGTGATTGCAGGGTTGCTTGAGAGGGATATCTTTGACCTCTTCCTCCCTGAGTTCGATAAACTTTGGGTGATCCACTTAAGGGAAAACTTGCTGCTATTCTACAAACCTCTGCTCTTGGAGGCCCAACACTGTCTACAAGAATAGAAGCGTGAGTAGACATCAAGCATATTTTCTGGCGCCGTTGCCGGGGAGGTAAGGTAAAAGACACTCATACTCCGGTCCCAGGTAACTAAGTTATTTTATGGTGCCGTTGTAAGTGCTCGAAGCTATTTCCTTTAGATCCTGCAATTGCATCTTTTTGTTTCTTGTTTTTATTTCACTAGTTAGGCATAATGGAAAGCAACTATGAGCTTTTTAAGCTATTTCCTGAGTTAAGACATGGATGGTTTGATGCGAAAATTAAAAAACCTATGGAATCTTATTTGCATGCTAGTAGCAATGATATTAGTATGAACGCTTTGAACACCATTGTTGCTAATGATATGGAAAATTCTAAGCTTGGGGAAGCTGGTTTTGATGAGCATGACATTTTTAGTCCCCCAAGCATTGAGGAGAAAATTTTCTTTGATGATACTTTGCCTCCTATTTATGATGATTATAATGATAGTGGTCTTTTGGTGCCGCCTACTATGGAGAGTAAATTTTATTATGATTATACTATGCCTCCTACACTTGATGAGAATAATAATGATAGCTACTTTGTTGAATTTGCTCCCACTACAACTAATAAAATTGATTATGCTTATGTGGAGAGTAATGATACTTTTATGCATGTGAATAAGAACGCTTTATGTGATACTTATATTGTTGAGTTTGTTCATGATGCCACTGAAAGTTATTATGAGAGATGGAAACATGGTTATATGCATCTTAATAATGTTAAGTTTCCCCTCTTTATGTTGAGAATCTTGAAGTTACTCTTGTTTTATCTTCCTATGCTTGTCACATTGTTCTTCATGAATTTGTTTATTTACAAGATTCCTTTTCATAGGAAGTGGGTTAGACTAAAAAGTGTTTCTAATTTGGTTCTTGGTGCTCTCTTTTGCTTCAACTCTTATTTCTTGGGAGTGCATCATTAAAATTGTTGAGCCCATCTTAATGGCTATAAAGAAAGAACTTCTTGGGAGATAACCCATGTGTTTATTTTGCTACTGTTTTGTTGTGTCTTGGAAGTTGTTACTACTGTAGCAACCTCTCCTTATCTTATTTTATTGCATTGTTGTGCCAAGTAAAGTCTTTGATAGCAAGGTTCATACTAGATTTTGATTATTGCGCAGAAACAGATTTCTGTCTGTCACGAATTTGGGCAGGGCTCTCTGTAGGTAACTCAGAAAAATTTGCCAAATTACGTGTGTGATCCTCAGATATGTACGCAACTTTCATTCAATTTGAGCTTTTTCATCCGAGCAAGTTAAGTTCCCCAGAAAAATTCGTCTTTACGGACTGTTCTGTTTTGATAGATTCTGCCTTTTATTTCGCATTGCCTCTTTTGCTATGTTTGATGGATTTCTTTGTTCCATTAACTTTCAGTAGCTTTGGGCAATGTCCAGAAGTGTTAAGAATGATTATGTCACCTCTGAACATGTGAATTTTTGATTATGCACTAACCCTCTAATGAGTTTGTTTTGAGTTTGGTGTGGAGGAAGTTTTCAAGGGTCAAGAGAGGAGGATGATATACTATGATCAAGAAGAGTGAAAAGTTTAAGCTTGGGGATGCCCCCGTGGTTCATCCCTGCATATTTCAAGAAGACTCAAGCGTCTAAGCTTGGGGATGTCCAAGGCATCCCCTTCTTCATCGACAACTTATCAGGTCACCTCTAGTGAAACTATATTTTTATTCGGTCACATCTTATGTACTTTACTTGGAGCGTCTGTTTGTTTTTGTTTTGTTTGAATAAATTCATGTTTGTGTGGGAGAGAGACACGCTCCGCTTTTTCATAAGAACACTAGTGTTCTTCGCTTTTATTTTAATGTTCATTGCGAAGGTTGAACTACTTCGTTCATTGATATATGGTTGGAAACGGAAAATGCTTCATGTGGTAAATGGTATAATGTCTTGAATAATTTGATATTTGGCAATTGTTGTGCTCATATAGATCATGTTTAAGCTCTTGCATCATGTACTTTGCACCTATTAATGAAGAACTACATAGAGCTTGTTAAAATTTGGTTTGCATGATTCGTCTCTCTAAGTCTAGATATTTTCTGGTTAAGGTGTTTGAACAACAAGGAGACGATGTAAAGTCTTATAATGCTTACAATATGTTCATATGTGAGTCTTGCTGCACCATTTTATACTTTAGTTTGCTTCAAACAACCTTGCTAGCCTAGCCTTGTATTGAGAGGAATTCTTCTCGTGCATCCAAATCCTTGAGCCAAAAACTATGCCATTTGTGTCCACCATACCTACCTACCACATGGTATTTCTCCGCCATTCCAAAGTAAATACTTCATGTGCTACCTTTAAACAATTCAAAAGCTATTATCTCTTATTTGTGTCAATGTTTTATAGCTCATGAGGAAGTATGTGGTGTTTTATCTTTCGATCTTGTCATTTACTTCGGACAGACTTTCATAATGGACTAGTGGCACATCCGCTTATCCAATAATTTTGCAAAAAGAGCTGGCAATGGGGTTCCCAGCCCCAATTAATTAACTTGCATTAATAATTCTCTTCACATGCTTTGCCCTGATCTATCAGTAAGCAACTTAATTTTGCAAATAGACACTCCTTCATGGTATGTGAATGTTGGAAGGCACCCAAGGATTCGGTTAGCCATGGCTTGTGTAAGCAAAAGGTTGGGAGGAGTGTCATCCATAAATAATGAAACTAAAGTACATGTGTAAACAAAAGAGAAGAGGGATGATCTACCTTGCTGGTAGAGATAACGTCCTTCATGGGAGCCGCTCTTGAAAGTCTGGTTGATGAGGTAGTTAGAGTGCCCACTACCATTCGTTGACAACAACAAACACCTCTCAAAACTTTATTTGTATGCTCTCTATATGATTTCAAAACTTAAAAAGCTCTAGCACATTATTTTATCCCTGCTTCCCTCTGCGAAGGCCCTTTCTTTTACTTTATGTTGAGTCAGTTTACCCACTTCTTTCTATCTTAGAAGCAAACACTTGTGTCAATTGTGTGCATTGATTCTTACATGTTTACCTATTGCACTTGTTATATTGCTTTATGTTGACAACTATCCATGAGATATACATGTTACAAGTTGAAAGCAATTGCTGAAACTTAATCATCCTTTGTGTTGCTTCAATGCCTTCTACTTTGAATCTATTGCTTTATGAGTTAACTCTTATGCAAGACTTATTGATGCTTGTCTTGAAAGTACTATTCATGAAAAGTCTTTGCTATATGATTCAGTTGTTTAGTCATTGTCTTTACCATTGCTTTGAATCACTTCATTCATCTCATATGCTTTACAATAGTATTGATCAAGATCATGTTGGTAGCATGCCACTTAAGAAATTATCCTTGTTATCGTTTACCTACTCGAGGACGAGTAGGAACTAAGCTTGGGGATGCTGATACGTCTCCAACATATCTATAATTCTTATGTTCCATGCTAGTTTTATGACAATACCTACATGTTTTGTTCACACTTTACATCGTTTTTATGCGTTTTCCGGAACTAACCTATTAACGAGATGCCGAAGTGCCAGTTCTTGTTTTCTGCTGTTTTTGGTTTCAGAAATCCTAGTAAGGAAATATTCTCGGAATTGGACGAAATCAACGCCCAGTATCTTATTTTTCCACGAAGCTTCCAGAACACCGGAGAGAGACCAGAGGGGAGCCAGGGGCCCCACACGCCAGGGCGGCGCGGCCAAGGGGTGGGGCGCGCCCCCTGTTGTCTGGTCCCACCAGGGCCCCTCCGAGGCTGCCCTTCCGCCTACTTAAGGACTCCGTCGTGAAAACCCTAAAGGAATAAGCCACGATACGAGAAAAGATCCAGAGCCGCCGCCATCGCGAAGCCAAGATTCGGGGGACAGGAGTCTCTGTTCCGGCACACCGCCGGGACGGGGAAGTGCCCCCGGAAGGCTTCTCCATCGACACCACCGCCATCTTCATCAACGCTGTTGTCTCCTATGATGGGGAGGGAGTAGTTCTCCCTCGAGGCTAAGGGTTGTACTGGTAGCTATGTGGTTCATCTCTCTCTCCCATGTGATCTTTATGTGATCATGAGCTTTGTGATCTAGTTGAATATCATCTATGTGCTACTCTAGTGATGTTATTAAAGTAGTCTATTCCTCCTTCATGATGTAATGGTGACAATGTGTGCATCATGTAGTACTTGGCGTAGGTTATGATTGTAATCTCTTGTAGATTATGAAGTTAATTATTGCTATGATAGTATTGATGCGATCTATTCCTCCTTCATAGTGTAATGGTGACAGTGTGTGCGCTAAGTTAGTTCTCGGTCTAAATTGCAATGATCTATTATGCACTCTAAGGTTA
The DNA here is from genome assembly GCF_019359855.2 of Lolium perenne. Taxonomy (NCBI): domain Eukaryota; kingdom Viridiplantae; phylum Streptophyta; class Magnoliopsida; order Poales; family Poaceae; genus Lolium; species Lolium perenne. Next base: position 106,629,482 of record NC_067246.2, on the reverse strand, counting down.
TTTAAATATGAACATCGAATGTTGTGGAGCTTGTTAACTCCGGCATTGAGGTGCTCTTGTAGCCCTACACAATGAATGGTGTTTGTCATCCAACAAGAGAGTGTAGAGAAAGTAGTATTTGTTTATTCAGTTATGTGATCAATGTTGAGAGTGTCCATTAGTGAAAGTATGATCCCTAGGCCTTGTTTCCAAGCACTGAAACTCCGTTTATTTACTGTTCTGTTGCATGTTTACTCGCTGCCATCTTTTTTCAGATTGCTATTACCACTCATATTCATCCATATTACTTGTATTTCACTATCTCTTCGCCGAACTAGTGCACCTATACATCTGACAAGTGTATTAGGTGTGTTGGGGACACAAGAGACTTCTTGTATCGTGATTGCAGGGTTGCTTGAGAGGGATATCTTTGACCTCTTCCTCCCTGAGTTCGATAAACCTTGGGTGATCCACTTAAGGGAAAACTTGCTGCTGTTCTACAAACCTCTGCTCTTGGAGGCCCAACACTGTCTACAAGAATAGAAGCGTGAGTAGACATCAGCGTTCCAACACTGTTTGGAAGCGATACTCAATGGCGGACCTGTCGAGGTTGTCCCGTACGACGCGACCGCTTTCAACAACTATCTCCAATCGTTTCATCAAAACACGCGTATCGAGTTAGTGAACCACGCGTATGATGAAGACATCTTGGACGAGCCAATCGCGTTCGATGAGGTTGCACAAAGCCAGTACGATAGGACTGCCCGAGTAGGGAGATCGACTTCTATTGCTTCCTCCCTGAACTCCGTGGTAATGTATTCTCTCATTAGCTAGTACATCATCTATATTGGAGTGTGAGGTTATTTGGGATCAGAGCCATAGAGATGAAAATCCTATCGGACCGATGCGGTATTTCATTAAGGTATGGTCACCAACTTTGAATGTAAGCTATTGTGTTTGGCGGCTTTGTAACCATGACTTCCATGACGCGGAACACTGTATGGAAGTTGCGGCGGTTAGCCAACTTGCTAGGTTGCCGCGAAGGTGAAATTGATGCATCCTCTTCTGAAGATTCGTAGGTATGGACTTTTTTGTTGCCGTCAAACATGTGCTTAGTAATTTTAACTTTTGTAATCTCATGTGCTCATATTTGTGAAGATTCCTGACGACACCATTCTGAGTCAAGGCAAGAAGCAAGTCACACCATCTTGCTGCGGGGCAGCGGACCTTGAGGGTCTCGCCGTGTCCGGCGGACGGACCCGTTGAGCCTGCGATACCGCCTCCACGGGCGGAGGGACAGGCTGATGGGGAGGAGGGCGCTTCTTCATCGACACCTTCTTCCCCCGCGAAGGGGGACCCACCTAGGGCTGTTGTGATACAGGGGGCTACATCACCTTCTACCCCTGTATCGACGGCCTCTTTTCCTTCACCGGCTAGGTCTCCACCGCGCTCGACTTCTCCATCGCCGGTATCTACCCTGCAGCATCCTCCTCCCACGGTCCCTCCTCCCGTTGTTCAGCTGACGGTGAGGTGGAGTGGGAGGTACGCTCTTGCGGAGGATGGGGCGGGGGCGACGGATGAGGACGTCATGCAGAGAGCCATGCGGCGTAAGGCTGAGAAGAACCTCGACACGGCAGGTACTAAACAATCGTCCAAGTCTTTTGTTTCTTTTTCAGATACTCGTATTTCTTCAAATTTGAGTAGTATAGGAGTTTCGATGGGTAGTCGGTCTGATGAGATTTCAGTTTCGGCCAATGTGTTGAGACAGACGGAGCTTGACCATCTAACGGTTGTTCCGAATGTCTCCACTGGGCCTGAAACAACAATAGTAGACGATGAGGAAGAGGATGACATCCTAGATGGTCAGCTTCTCTCGGCTATTATTGGCAATATTTCAGAAGTCGATTTAGAACACGTGGAGCTTAGTTCTGATCTACAAGCTTCTGAACGTGGTTCTCGATCGTCGGCTGGAAAGAAATCTCGTAGATATGGCAAGAACACTAAATCTAAAATAGTTTCTCGATGAATGGCATGTTTCGGAATAGTAGAGGTCTTGGTGACTTGGCTAAAGCACTCCCACATTGCCGATGGTTGTAGAGATTATGATTTAGATATCATTGCTATATCGGAGACGGGTAGGCGAAATTTCTCACAAAGTTTTCTCGACCGACTGTCAGGCGGGATTAACTTTCAGTGGTTTTCTCGCCCGCCTCGTGGCAGGTCCGGGGGCATTTTACTTGGCGTCCGTATAGACACCATGACTGTCTTAGCTAGTTCTGATGGAGAGTATCACATTAAGCTCGACATTCAGAATAAAGCAGACGGTTTCACGTGGAGTCTGGTTGTTGTGTATGGTGCTGCCCAAGACGCTTTTAAGGCTAACTTTTTAAGTGAGTTGGTAAATCTTACAAAAGATAATCCTTATTCGATTTTAATCGGAGGTGATTTTAATTTGTTGAGATTTCCTCACGAGAAAAGTAAAGGCCGCTTCGATGGACATTGGCCTTTCTTGTTCAACGTTGTCATTGATAATCTTGATTTAAGAGAGGTGTTTATGTCCGGTCGACAGTTTACTTGGGCCAACAGCTTGCCAGAATCCACATACGAGAAACTAGATCGCGTGTTCATGGATACCGAATGGGAAAATAAATACCCTATGGTGTCAGTCCGTGCACTAGAACGTATTGAAAAACTGTCTGACCATGCTCCCATCCTCCTAACTACTGGGAATCCCCGTCCTGTTTGTAAACGGCCGTTCAAATTTGAACTTGGCTGGCTACATCGAGAGGGATTTCATGATATGGTTAAGAAGGTTTGGGAGAGACCGTTCGGGGGCAACACTCCAATTTTGAGATGGAATAATAAGATGCGGACAATGCGCAAACATCTCTCTGGTTGGGCTGCCCATACGGCTGGTATCCTTAAAAAAGAGAAGGCTCGCTTATCAAATGTAATTGATGAGCTTGAGGCTATTGCGGAGGTTAGACCGTTGTCTACGCAAGAGATTGAACTTAAAAATCAATCCAATGCGCAGATGGCGAGTCTTCTTCGCGAGGAGGAACTCAAATGGTATCAACTTCCAAATCTCAATTCATATTGGAAGGAGACTCAAATACGCGATATTTTCATGGCTTAGCCAATGGGAGACATCGGAAAAAACGTATTCACTCTCTATTCAAGATAAAGGGTTGATTGAAGGCCATGAGCAACTCAAATCCTACATTACTAATTATTATAAAGGTCTGTTTGGTCCTCCGGAGGAAAGTACCTTCTCTCTTAACGAGGACTGAACGGACGATATACCCCAAGTTTCTATGGAAGAAAATGGTCTACTAACCGCACCTTATACTGAGGAGGAGGTTGATGTCTACGTTCCCCCCCTTTCCTGTAGACAGTGTTGGGCCTCCAAGAGCAGAGGTTTGTAGAACAGCAGCAAGTTTTCCCTTAAGTGGATCACCCAAGGTTTATCGAACTCAGGGAGGAAGAGGTCAAAGATATCCCTCTCATGCAACCCTGCAACCACAAAGCAAGAAGTCTCTTGTGTCCCCAACACACCAAATAGGTGCACTAGTTCGGCGAAGAGATAGTGAAATACAGGTGGTATGAATAAGTATGAGCAGTAGCAACGGTGCCAGAAAATAGCTTGCTGGCGTGTAGTTGATGGTGGTAGTATTGCAGCAGTAGTAACGCAGTAAAACAGTAAACAAGCAGCGATAGCAGTATTTAGGAACAAGGCCTAGGGATTAGACTTTCACTAGTGGACACTCTCAACATTGATCACATAACAGAATAGATAAATGCATACTCTACACTCTTGTTGGATGATGAACACATTGCGTAGGATTACACGAACCCTCAATGCCGGAGTTAACAAGCTCCACAATTAATGTTCATATTTTAGTAACCTTATAGTGTAAGATAGATCAAAAGACTAAACCAAGTACTAACATAGCATGCACACTATCACCTTCATGCATATGTAGGAGGAATAGATCACATCAATACTATCATAGCAATAGTTAACTTCGCAATCTACAAGAGATCATGATCATAGCATAAACCAAGTACTAACACGGATGCACACACTGTCACCATTACATCGTGCAGGAGGAATAGAACTACTTTAATAACATTGCTAGAGTAGCACATAGATAAATTGTGATACAAAATACATTGCAATCATAAAGAGATATAAATAAGCACCTCACTATGCCATTCATCAGTGAATAAGTATTCTGTGAAATATAGCCTAAGAGACCCACACGGTGCACACACTATCACCTTTACACACGTGGGACAAGGAGTCTCCGGAGATCACATAAGTAAAACTCACTTGACTAGCATAATGACATCTAGATTACAAGCATCATCATATGAATCTCAATCATGTAAAGCAGCTCATGAGATTATTGTATTGAAGTACATAGGAGAGAGATGAACCACATAGCTACCGGTACAACCCCGAGCCTCGATGGAGAACTACTCCCTCCTCATGGGAGCAGCAGCGGTGATGAAGATGGCGGTGGTGATGATGGAGAAGCCTTCCGGGGGCACTTCCCCATTCCGGCAGCGTGCCGGAACAGAGACTCCGGTCCCCCAGATCTTGGCTTCGCGATGGCGGCGGCTCTGGAAGGTTTCTGTGGGTTTCGTCGAACGCATCAGGGTTTTCGCGACGGAGGCTTTAAATAGGCGAAGAGGCGGCGCAGGAGGGCTGAAGGGGTGCCCACACCATAGGGTGGCGCGGGCCCCCCTGGCCGCGCCGGCCTAGGGTTTGGTGGGCCTGTGCCCCCTCTCTGGCGGTTCTCGTGTGTTCTGGATGCTTCCGGGCAAAATAGGAACCTGGGCGTTGATTTCGTCCGATTCCGAGAATATTTCGTTACTAGGATTTCTGAAACCAAAAACAGCAGAAAACAGGAACTGGCACTTCGGCATCTTGTTAATAGGTTAGTTCCAGAAAATGCACGAATATGACATAAAGTGTGCATAAAACATGTAGATAACATCAATAATGTGGCATGGAACATAAGAAATTATCGATACGTCGGAGACGTATCAGCATCCCCAAGCTTAGTTCTGCTCGTCCCGAGCAGGTAAAACGATAACACAGATAATTTCTGGAGTGACATGCCATCATAACCTTGATCATACTATTTGTAAAGCATATGTAGTGAATGCAGCGATCAAAACAATGTATATGACATGAGTAAACAAGTGAATCATAAAGCAAAGACTTTTCATGAATAGCACTTCAAGACAAGCATCAATAAGTCTTGCATAAGAGTTAACTCATAAAGCAATAATTCAAAGTAAAGGTATTGAAGCAACATAAAAGAAGATTAAGTTTCAGCGGTTGCTTTCAACTTGTAACATGTATATCTCATGGATAATTGTCAACATAGAGTAATATAATAAGTGCAATAAGCAAGTATGTAGGAATCAATGCACAGTTCACACAAGTGTTTGCTTCTTGAGGTGGAGAGAAATAGGTGAACTGACTCAACAATGAAAGTAAAAGAATGGCCCTTCGCAGAGGGAAGTAGGGATAAATCATGTGCTAGAGCTTTTCAAGTTTTAAAATCATATAGAGAGCATAAAAGTAAAATTTTGAGAGGTGTTTGTTGTTGTCAATGAATGGTAATGGGTACTCTAACTACCTCGCCAACCAGACTTTCAAGAGCGGCTCCCATGAAGGACGTTATCTCTACCAGCAAGGTAGATCATCCCTCTTCTCTTTTGTTTACACATGTATTTTAGTTTTTATTTATTTATGGGTGACACTCCTCCCAACCTTTGCTTCCACAAGCCATGGCTAACCGAATCCTCGGGTGCCTACCATCAATCTCATACCATGGAGGAGTGTCTATTTGCAAAATTAAGTTGCTTTGCTGATGAATCAGAGCAAAACATGTGAAGAGAATTATTAATGCAAGTTGTAATTAATTGGGGCTGGGAACCCCATTGCCAGCTCTTTTTGCAAAATTATTGGATAAGCGGATGTAGCCACTAGTCCATTGTGAAAGTCTGTCAAGAGTAAATGACAAGGTTGAAAGATAAACACCACATACTTCCTCATGAGCTATAGAACATTAACACAAATTGAGAAGCATTTTGAAGGTTTAAAGGTAGCACATGAAGTATTTACTTGGAATGGCAGAAAATACCATGTAGTAGGTAGGTATGGTGGACACAAATGGCATAGTGGTTGGCTCAAGGATTTTGGATGCATGAGAAGTATTCCCTCTCGATACAAGGTTTAGGCTAGCAAGGTTATTTGAAACAACCACAAGGATGAACTAGTACAGCAAAACTCACATAAAAGAAATATTGAAAACATTATAAGACTCTACACCGTCTTCCTTGTTGTTCAAACTCAATACTAGAAATTATCTAGACCTTAGAGAGACCAATTATGCAAACCAAATTTTAGCATGCTCTATGTATTTCTTCATTAATGGGTGCAAAGTATATGATGCAAGAGCTTAAACATGAGCACAACAATTGCCAAGTATCACATTACCCAAGACATTTATAGCAATTACTACATGTATCATTTTCCAATTCCAACCATATAACAATTTAACAAAGAGGAAACTTCGCCATGAATATTATGAGCTAAGAACACATGTGTTCATACGAACCAGCGGAGCGTGTCTCTCTCCCACACAAGCATGATGTAATCCAATTTATTCTAACACAAACAAAAACAAAAGCACACAGACGCTCCAAGTAAAGTACATAAGATGTGATGGAATAAAAATATAGTTTCAGGGGAGGAACCTAATAATGTTGTCGATGAAGAAGGGGATGCCTTTGGCATCCCCAAGCTTAGACGCTTGAGTCTTCTTGAAATATGCAGGGATGAACTACCGGGGCATCCCCAAGCTTAGACTTTTCACTCTTCTTGATCATAATATATCATCCTCCTCTCTTGACCCTTGAAAACTTCCTTCACACCAAACTCGAAACAAACTCATTAGAGGGTTAGTGCATAATCAAAAACTCACATGTTCAGAGGTGACACAATCATTCTTAACACTTCTGGACATTGCCCAAAGCTACTGGAAGGTAATGGAACAAAGAAATCCACCCAACACAGCGAAAGAAGCAATGCGAAATAAAAGGCAGAATCTGTCAAAACAGAACAGTCCGTAAAGACGAATTTTAAAATGGCACCAGACTTGCTCAGATGAAAATGCCCAAATTGAATGAAAGTTGCGTACATATCTGAGGATAACTCACGTAAATTGGCATAATTTTCTGAGTTACCTACAGAGAATTAGGCCCAGATTCGTGACAGCAAAAAAACAGTTTCTGCGCAGTAATCCAAATCTAGTATTTACTTTTCTATCAAAGACTTTACTTGGCACAACAAAACACAAAAATAAGATAAGGAGAGGTTGCTACAGTAGTAAACAACTTCCAAGACACAAATATAAAACAAAGTACTGTAGCAAAATAACACATGGGTTATCTCCCAAGAAGTTCTTTTTTATAGCCATTAAGATGGGCTCAGCAGTTTTAATGATGCACTCGCAAGAAATAATATTTGAAGCAAAAGAGAGCATCAAGAGGCAAATTCAAAACACATTTAAGTCTAACATGCTTCCTATGCATAGGAATCTTGTAAATAAACAAGTTCATGAAGAGCAAAGTAACAAGCATAGGAAGATAAAACAAGTGTAGCTTAAAAAATTTCAGCACATAGAGAGGTGTTTTAGTAACATGAAAATTTCCACAACCATATTTTCCTCTCTCATAATAACTTTCAGTAATAACATGAGCAAACTCAACAATATAACTATCACATAAAGCATTCTTATCATGAGTCTCATGCATAAAATTATTACTCTCCACATAAGCATAATCAATTTTATTAGTAGTTGCGGGAGCAAATTCAACAAAGTAGCTATTATCATATATAGGAGGCATATTGTAATCATAATCAAATTTACTCTCCATAGTGGGTGGCAACAAAAGACTACTATCATTATAATCATCATAAATAGGAGGCAAAGTATCATCAAAGTAAATTTTCTCCTCAATTCTCGGGGGACTAAAAAGATCAAGCTCATCAAAACCAGCTTCCCCAAGCTTAGAATTTTCCATATCATTAGCAACAATGGTGTTCAAAGCGTTCATACTAATATTACTACCAGCATGCAAATAAGATTCCATAGGTTTTTTAATTTTCGCATCAAACAATCCATGTTTTAAATCGGGAAATAGAATAAGAAGCTCATTCTTGTCCATTATGCCAAACTAGTGTAAACAAGAAACAAAAAGATGCAATTGCAGGATCTAAAGGAAATAGCTTCGAGTACTTACGGCGCCGGGAAATAGCTTAGTAGCCGAGATCCGGAGTGTGAGTACCTTTTACCTTTCCTCCCCGGCAACGGCGCCAGAAAATAGCTTGATGTCTACGTTCCCCCCCCCCTTTCCTGTAGACAGTGTTGGGCCTCCAAGAGCAGAGGTTTGTAGAACAGCAGCAAGTTTTCCCTTAAGTGGATCACCCAAGGTTTATCGAACTCAGGGAGGAAGAGGTCAAAGATATCCCTCTCATGCAACCCTGCAACCACAAAGCAAGAAGTCTCTTGTGTCCCCAACACACCAAATAGGTGCACTAGTTCGGCGAAGAGATAGTGAAATACAGGTGGTATGAATAAGTATGAGCAGTAGCAACGGTGCCAGAAAATAGCTTGCTGGCGTGTAGTTGATGGTGGTAGTATTGCAGCAGTAGTAACGCAAAGAAAACGAGAAACAAGCAGCGATAGCAGTATTTAGGAACAAGGCCTAGGGATTAGACTTTCACTAGTGGACACTCTCAACATTGATCACATAACAGAATAGATAAATGCATACTCTACACTTTTGTTGGATGATGAACACATTGCGTAGGATTACACGAACCCTCAATGCCGGAGTTAACAAGCTCCACAATTAATGTTCATATTTTAGTAACCTTATAGTGTAAGATAGATCAAAAGACTAAACCAAGTACTAACATAGCATGCACACTGTCACCTTCATGCATATGTAGGAGGAATAGATCACATCAATACTATCATAGCAATAGTTAACTTCGCAATCTACAAGAGATCATGATCATAGCATAAACCAAGTACTAACACGGATGCACACACTGTCACCATTACATCGTGCAGGAGGAATAGAACTACTTTAATAACATTGCTAGAGTAGCACATAGATAAATTGTGATACAAAATACATTGCAATCATAAAGAGATATAAATAAGCACCTCACTATGCCATTCATCAGTGAATAAGTATTCTGTGAAATATAGCCTAAGAGACCCACACGGTGCACACACTATCACCTTTACACACGTGGGACAAGGAGTCTCCGGAGATCACATAAGTAAAACTCACTTGACTAGCATAATGACATCTAGATTACAAGCATCATCATATGAATCTCAATCATGTAAAGCAGCTCATGAGATTATTGTATTGAAGTACATAGGAGAGAGATGAACCACATAGCTACCGGTACAGCCCCGAGCCTCGATGGAGAACTACTCCCTCCTCATGGGAGCAGCAGCGGTGATGAAGATGGCGGTGGTGATGATGGAGAAGCCTTCCGGGGGCACTTCCCCGTTCCGGCAGCGTGCCGGAACAGAGACTCCTGTCCCCAGATCTTGGCTTCGCGATGGCGGCGGCTCTGGAAGGTTTCTGTGGGTTTCGTCGAACGCATCAGGGTTTTCGCGACGGAGGCTTTAAATAGGCGAAGAGGCGGCGCAGGAGGGCTGAAGGGGTGCCCACACCATAGGGTGGCGCGGGCCCCCCTGGCCGCGCCGGCCTAGGGTTTGGTGGGCCTGTGCCCCCTCTCTGGCGGTTCTCGTGTGTTCTGGATGCTTCCGGCAAAATAGGAACACAGGCGTTGATTTCGTCCGATTCCGAGAATATTTCGTTACTAGGATTTCTGAAACCAAAAACAGCAGAAAACAGGAACTGGCACTTCGGCATCTTGTTAATAGGTTAGTTCCAGAAAATGCACGAATATGACATAAAGTGTGCATAAAACATGTAGATAACATCAATAATGTGGCATGGAACATAAGAAATTATCGATACGTCGGAGACGTATCAGAGGTTCAGAAGGCAATTTTCCAAATGGAATGCAACAAAGCACCGGGTCCTGATGGTTTTCCAGCAGAGTTTTATCAAACTTTCTGGGATACGATTAAATAGGACCTTCTAGATTTGTTTAGTGACTTACACATTGGACAACTAGAATTATTTCGTCTAATTTTTGGTGAAGTAATCTTGTTACCGAAAGTTAATGAGGCAGAAAGGATTCAACAATATATACCTATTTGCCTCTTAAATGTAAGTTTCAAGATTTTCACGAAAATGGCCACCATTAGACTTAATACGGTTGCGGATCATGTTGTCCAGCCATCACAGACAGCCTTTATGCAAGGAAGGAACATCCTTGATGGAGTGGCGATTTTGCATGAGACAGTACATGAGATGCATTCTAATAAATTAAATGGGGTTATTTTAAAACAAGATTTTGAAAAGGCGTATGATAAAGTCAAGTGGTCTTTCCTACAGCAGACACTTAGGATGAAAGGTTTTTCTCCAGAGTGGCGCGCTCTAATAAATGATTTTGTGTATGGAGGTAGTGTAGCAATCCGGGTTAATGATCACACCGACCACTATTTCCAAACACGAAAAGGGTTACGCCAATGGTATCCGTTATCACCGATGTTGTTTAACATTGTAGCGGATATGCTGGCTATACTCATAGAGCGGGCCAAGTTTGATGGCCAGATTGAAGGTGTGATTCACATCTGGTTGATGGTGGATTATCTATACTTCAATATGCTGATGATACAATTCTGTTTATGGATCATTATCTTGAAAAAGCTCAAAATCTGAAATTAATTTTGGCGGCTTTTGAGCAGTTGTCAGGATTGAAAATCAATTTCCATAAAAGCGAATTGTTCTGTTTCGGTGATGCCCAAAACGATACGGCTCTATATATAGAGTTGTTTGGTTGTGGGCAAGGCCAATTTCCTATTCGTTATTTGGGTATTCCGATTCAGTATCGGAGACTTACAATCGCGGAATGGAAAATAGTGGAAGAAAGATTAAAAAATGCCTTAGTAGTTGGAAAGGTAAATTGTTGTCCCTAGGAGGAAGATTGGTACACATTAATTCGGTACTAACAAATATGGTACTGTATATGTTATCACTCTTCATTCTACCAAAAGGAATTCTGCATAAACTCGATTATTATCGATCCAGATTCTTTTGGCAAGGGGACAACGAGAAAAAGAAATATCGACTGGTTAAGTGGAGTATAGTTTGTAGTCCCAAAGATCAAGGAGGGCTTGGTGTTCATGACCTGGAGGTCAAAAATTCAGCTCTACTGGGTAAATGGCTGTTTAAGCTACTTACCGAGCATGGGACTTGGCAAAAACTATTCTTCGGAGAAAGTATGTCGGTTCGAAGATATTATCCCAAGTGGTTTGGAAACCTGGGGATTCACACTTCTGGGCTTGTCTTATGGCGACAAAAATGTCTTTTTTCGCCATGGTACTTTCTCAATCAAGAATGGAGCACAGATACGGTTCTGGGAAGATGTTTGGCTAGACAATGCACCCTTAAGTGAACAGTATCCTGCTCTGTATAGGATTGCTCGTCGCCAAGGTGATACCATTGCCACTGTAATGGCTACCTCACCTCCGAATGTGACGTTCAGACGGGTTTTACTTGGACAAAGACTTGTGGCATGGAATACCCTAATTCACCGGCTCGGAGATATTCATTTATCGCCTGAACCAGACGAATTTAGATGGAATCTTCATGTAGATGGTACTTTTTCCGTAAAATATTTTTACAATGCGATCCTTCTTTCTGATTTACCAGTTGATAACAATAAGAAGATTTGGAAGATGAAGATACCATTAAAAATTAATTTTTTGGATGGTATCTTCGTCGTGGGGTTATTCTCACCAAAGACAATATTGTTAAGCGGAATTGGCATGGAAGTACACGGTGCGTTTTTTGTCATCAGGACGAAACCATCAGACACTTATTCTTCCAGTGCCAATTCGCGAGATCTATATGGTCAATCATCCAAGTAGCGTCTACCCTGTATCCTCCGACTAGTGTCGCTAATGTCTTTGGCAATTGGCTTCATGGTATCGATTCAAGGTTTAAGTTGCTTCTTAGAGTGGGGGCGCTAGCAGTTATCTGGACGCTTTGGCTATGTAGAAATGACAAGATCTTTAATGACAAAAATTGCTCTTTGTTGCAGGTCATCTACAGATGTACATGTATTCTCCGTTCGTGGTTACCTCTTCAGCGAGTGGAGAACCGAGACCTATTTATGAAGGTCTGTACACGGTTGGAGGCTATGGAGAGGGATAGTTTTTCCCTACATGGGTGACAGCATAGTCTACGGATAGATGCCCCACCTACACCTTAGGCGTCATATGATTCATCGTTCCGATATGTATCTCGCCAAGTTTTTATTATTTATCCTTTTTGACTTGAGACAACAAAACGGCTGTGTGCATCCTGGTTATGCAGAGGCTGGATGTAATTGCTTCTTAGAAGTAATAAAGCATCCTTTATCGAAAAAAAGAAGCAAGCCACACGGTGTGCGTACCAGTTGAAGCCAAGGGGCAAGGCTCTGAACCGTTACACTCCGGACGATTATGTGAACCGAGGAAAGAAGACTGTGATTGAGTCCGATGATGACCCGCCGTGGAGATCAGCTTTGAGGAGGATGAGGAACAATGAGCCGTCATCTTCAGAGGAGGAGGAGGTGCAGGTAGAAAAGCCGCCACAACGGATGCGCCGGAAGAAGCCCACGAGGAGAGGAAGGAAATCTTAGATTGGGACCATATCGTCATTACTACGTGTTGTTTGAATTCTATGTAAAAATGTATGAATCTTGTGCTACGATGTGAGCTATGATGTGTGCTATGTGTATGATGTGTGTATAAATTGGTATTGATATGAGCAGTCACTTTGCAACCATGCCAAGGCAGTTTTGTTGATTTTTATACCCAAGTCACTGTGTGGCGCCGACGCCATGGGAGCCACACTTCACAGTGTGGCGCCGACGCCATGGGCGCCACACGTAACAACATAATGGCCAGAAACATACTGTAAGACAATTCTCCAGGGACTTAGCCGTTTTGGTGAGCCTGTTTGTGTGGCGCCGATGGCATCAGCGCCACACTGTTAAGTGTGACGCTCATGTCGTCGGCGCCACACAAACAACCTCGCCAAAACGGCTAGACTAAGCGTTCGGAGCCCCTGGATGTTTTCAACATATAAGTTTCAATGTGTGGCGCCGATGTGAACGACGTCACACATCCTGCCACGTCGGCTGGTCAGCGTCAAACACGCCACGTCGGATGGATGTGTGACGCCGCTCGCATGGGCGCCACACAGTGAGGTGTGGTGCTATCGAGAGGAACGCCACACAAAAAAGTTAAATGAGTGAAATAGTTTAGCCAACGGGTGTCTTGCCGATGCGGTCTCGCCGATCACAAGTTCACAACGCACAAAGCCAATAAGTAGGCCCAGCTGTGGGTCGGTGTCTGTAAAATAGGACATCCGGCCAGCAGCAGCAGCAGATCCGTCAAGGGAAGGGAAGGCCGCCGCCGCACGGCACCGCCGCTCGCCCCCGTCCCTCCTTGTTACCTTACCGCTTCGATTCGATTCCATTCGATTCAATCCCATTCACGCTCCCGCTCCCGCTCCCGCCTGCTTCAAATCTTCTCTCTCGCGCGCGCGCGCTTTTTATGCACGTTTCCCCCATCCCCATGGCTGCCCACACCCAGGTCTTCCCCCCGGTCCAGCAGCAGCAGCAGAAGCTTGCGGCGGCGCCGCAGCCGTTGCCGCCGGTTCAGCCTAAGCCGACGAGGGCGTCGCTGTCGTACGAGGAGATCTCCAAGCTCTTCTCCCTCCCCATCGCCGAGGCCGCCTCCATCCTAGGTAACCACGCCCACCCCGCCTCCACTTCCTCAATTCATTCCCCGCCTCCATCCTAGGTCACCTTGCTCATCTTCTCCGCAGGCGTCTGCACCAGCGTCCTCAAGAGGATTTGCCGCACCCACGGGATCGTCAGGTGGCCGTATCGGAAGGTCAAAATCCTCTCTGCTCTGCTCTGCTACTCTCCTCCTGCTGCTGCTATGGTGCTTTAATGTTTTGGTGATGATTTATTGCATGTTTAAGTGCCTGAGGGACCCCCTGCGGTAACAAGGGGAATGAAGCTAGCAGTATACATACCTGTGACCGCGTGAATGCTTGCTGTAAACACAGGAACCAACCGAATCCACAGATATCTTTTGGTTCAATGCTTGCTATAAACACACAGGGACTTAACTGACTGAGAGATGTCTTTCAGTGAAAATGAGAATAGGAGCTCGCTTTGCTTCTTCTTATTTTTCTTCAGCAATGACACGATCCCAGCGAAAAAACCTTGATAGAATTTTAGAACTTAAATCAGGGGTTATGTGTCTAATTTTTTTTTAAAAAATCCAGGCCCACTGCCTAGTTTCTAAAAACCTGAACTTTTAATTATGGCTTCATGCTGTTGCCAGAATCTAGCACCGACAGAGGGATACTTACGTAGAATGATCGAACCAAACCTAATATGTTTAGTGTGAGCCGAGAACACCTCTACCATGCTCAGGGTCATTTGGAAGTTCTAACCTGCTCTCCCATTACTATAAAAAATTAGACCAATCAGGTGGCATTGGTTTTATAGAAGAAAACACCTGGAGCACCCCGCTGAGCCCAAGACTCGAACCCGGGTGGGCTGCCTGCGCACCCACATGGCTTGCCTACAGACCGACAATGTGTTCTCGTCTCCCGTAACTATATGTTTATATAAAATTTGAAAGTCCGAGGCGGAGCTTGAACCAGAACGTAGGGGGGACAAATATCACAAATTGTGCTCAAAATCATCATAAGTACTTGCTTACCTACTCTTCTTCGGCGTATAAATAGAAAAATATTATTACTTCATAGTTTTTTTTTTTCGAGAAAAGGAACCCCACAGGGGATCCCCAGTTTCATTAGAAACTGAGAGTCACTCACAACATTTACATGGTTCAAGGAACTAACTTCAAAATGAAAAACCAGGACAAAACCTGCAATCTATTCAACTTGAAACTAAAAAGAGGCCAGAAGGAAGCCTAACCATCCAAGCAACAAACCAGAGGCTAGGTAGTTGAACCAAAATTACAGGTTTTCAGGCTACACACCACTACAGAGAAAGATAGCTAAGACAAACGATGATAGATGATGATGTTGCAGCTTTGTCTTCAGCAAGTTTTTGCAGAAACCAAACTAGGTGGTAATCCCCCTCCTCACAGGATTCCGTCCGTGATTCTGCCCGAAGACCTCCTGCGCCACATGCGCCATCTTTCTAGCCCCCTTAGCAGTAACTTCTCACCATGGGGTGGTTGTTTGCCCTTTGGATTCTGGCTTCGTCTAGGATGGTAGGAATTGATAGATCTGACCTGTACATGAGAAATAGACCCTCAGGGAAGCAGCTTCTTTATAAAGGAGCAACAATCATGAGCTCCCTGCGGAGTCCAGGGCTCGAACGCGGGCGGGCTGGGCAGGTACTCACGGACCTAGCCAACCGAGCGAACCACAATTCTCAGGCATACATATTTATATTTTATATGGTAATATCAGTATAGATATGGGTAAACATGAATGTGTTCACGTGCTGTATTTATTATGTCAAAAACATGCATTGTTTTCACATCCTTCAGTTTTGGAAGGGCGTGGTATTAAAATATCACCAATTCAAATAGATTCCGAAAATTATTAATATTAGATGAGAATAACTCAAACGCCAAAGGCTTTCTGTTTACATTAGGATTCAACTGCCGTAACAAAACTCAAGCAGTTGGTAAGAGGTGACCGTGTTGCTCCATACAGCCTTTGCAACATTTATTCATAGCATGTCCTTTTCTAATGTTATAAAGCATCTCACGTTTATGGTTTTCTTGCAACACCTTTGAAATCGCATAATTTATATTGTTACTTGAACATTTGTGCTTGTAGATTGTTTCGGGGAAGGCTGGTGATTCTGCTGAAAGAGAGAAAGCCAAGGAACTTCTTGAGTTGTCAAAAATTGCAAAACAAAAGGACTCTTCTGGCTCATCAACGACGTGAGTACCTTTCCGTTGATATTCTCCATGTATGAGAACTTCTTCTCTTTCTTGTAACAGTAAATCCCTCTAAAGGTTAACCAGGCTCATACAAACACTGAATGTTAACTAACTAGGAACATACAACCACTTACTAGTGCTGTTTTCAAGAACTAATACAATTCAGTGAGGTATTTTATTGTGACAGTTTTCCTGAAGTGGAAAGTTTTTCAATATCTTACAGTTGCATATTGGTGTCTTATTTAAGACATGACAAGTCCAATTTCTAGATTAGGGTGAAGGAAGAATACTTAGGTTAGAGCTTTTTATATGGGCTCTATTATTATGTACGTGGGGAGGTTATTATCTGCCATGGTAAATACGGATCTTGTATTACCAGAGCAATCTTAACTATTGTGGCGCAGGGGCGGTTCAGGGCACAAATGTCTCCTGGTTACTCCCGGTGCCTATTTGAGATCATCCATAGCATGTTCTGCTAACAGTACTAAGTTATAGTGCATTCGCTATTTGTTGTGCACTTATTTATCAAAGCAGTGTTGGATTTGATGCAGTGCATTATTTTTTATTATGAATAGGAATAACTAATTTTACAACAGGATTTATTCATGTATAAGGTTATTTATAGGTTACTGATTATAGTAAGGTTCCTGCTCCTGACCCTGAACAACATAGAATGGTCTCTGACTTTAGTTGTCCAGTGAGAAAATATTGGAACTATTTTTATTATTTATTTTGAAGGAATTGTTGATGAGGCAAATATTCCTTTTTGTCAGCTGTATCTATCTCTACTCCAAAAGGACAACTCCCTGTCTGCTATACTTGTAAATACCTGTGCGTTGCTACGGATCTTCCTTGTATATGCATGTTGCTTAGGAAAAAAAAAAGTGCTTCTTTTGTTCCTGATTGTTTCCTTGTTTCCAAACTTTCTTGATTGCTTCTTTTCTTCCCAAGCAGAAACCAAATCACAACTTTTACGTTTAACATTCGAAAAAAAAAAACTTTTACGTTTTCCCTTGCAATCTCAGTCGAAATTTCCTTTTTGCCTTCATTTCCGTGGGGAGATCTAATGCCTTTGTTTGGGCGGATGGTTGAATGGCATGGGACAGGTTTGATCTAACGGTACGTAATAAGTTACTGGTTGAGGGTTCAACTACCCATCTGCTCTCTGAGGGCTTGGGATTATGGGAGTGGTAGCCTGGTTTGGTATGGTCTCTGTTTAAACCATTGTTCTACAGGACTATTTTACATTCAAAGCTTTTCATACATCGTTGTACATTTCTGAGGTTCTTGAATGTTATTAATCCTCTCCATTTCCCTATTCATGGTACAATGCAGGGTCTTACAGTTTCTCTTAACCTTTCATGAACCAAATGATAATTTCTTCATGCTGTTGTACTGAAGAAACAACTTGCAGCAATTGTCTGATCCTTAATTTCGTTATATTGATAGGTCATTGGTTGCCTTCCAAGGAGTGCCAAAATCTCAACAAGGCAGTGCAAGTGCAAAGGCAGGACAAGTACCAGGTAGACAAAATGCACCAAATGGGTCACAAAGCTTGTTCTCGGTTAGCCAACCCAAAGACATCCCCACCTATATGGATGATTTCAAGTACGGATTCCCCTCATCTGGCCTGTCTTCTGAAACTCTGAAATGGTGGGGGACTGACAGCCACACAGAGACTGCTGCAGCGAAAGATGATGTCCGGGAAGCCCCTGAATCAACAAATGAGGCATCAAAAGGTATGACCGATGATGAGTTAGACTGGGGAGCAGATGAACCCGAAGCTGATGCTGATGCCGATGGAGTGGCTACAACCGATCCATCGGCGCAGCTCTGCTCCCTTAGGAGAAAGGCAGCAGGTGATGGGCGCAGGCTATTGAATGGCGACACTGGCAGGGTTGAGCAATTGTGCAGACTGAACAAGATGCAGAAGATTATTCTGGCCCAGGTGTTTGGAGCTTCACTGCCAGAACAGTGGAGGAGCAAGCTAGCCTGAATATTTTGCTTGCTGTTGTACCATGTGTAACTCTAGTGAGTGTAGTAACCAATATGGTTTGTCCCCTTCTTGATGTAGCTTACATTTATCAATTTGTGAGAACTGAAAAATATGCCGAAGAATGGTAGAAACTCTACTTGACTAGATATAGTTTATGTTGTCGTGGAAATTCAACTCAGCTCCAGAGCTCTTTTTTTTATCAACTTGGAAGGGGAAAACCCCTACCTAAAATTTATTAAAGGGAGCTAAGGCAGCTCAAGGTTTTACACCAACCGTAGAACACAAGGGGGGTACAGAGAAAGAAAAACTAGTGATATGTACAGAGGAACACAGAGAGAAGAGGTCAAATATGCCACTCTGAACACCAGAGAAGAAGTGCATCTCTCTCATCCTTCCTGGCCCTATGCGACCAAAGCTTGCAAGTTTCCATGCATTGTTTGGCAGCAATGTGAAGTGGGACTTCTATGTCATCAAACACTTTCCTGTTTCTAGATAGCCAAATGCTCCATAGGGATGCTGTAATGACAAGGTCCCAACGTTTCTTTTCCGGGTCTGAACAATTGTCGAGATCGGTCAGGTCTATCCCGAGGAGCGCCAGGATTTGAGTAGTCTGCCGACAATTCAGGACAAAATGCTCCACCGTCTCCCTTTCTTTACACCAAAGGGGCATAGCTCATCATCCACAATTTTCTGACGGAAAAGAAGCGATCTAACTTTAATCCTGCCCTTAATCATCAGCCAAGCAAAAACCTTTCCTTTCTTTGGTGACGCACACGACCATATGGTGTCTGCACTCACCATGTCTTATTCCTCCCCAGTTCATGATCTCGTACATATTTCGAACAGAGAAATTGACAGTCATATCAATTCTCCATCCTCTCCTATCACCATCAGAGGGTTGGAGAATACAGGTGTCCAGGAAGGACATGAGCATCTCCTTTTCCCGTTCAGCCCTGTCCGAGGTAATGTGCTTCAGAGGGAGAACCCACGTCCCATCTCTCCAGCAGTCCGCTACTGAGATGTTTGGTCTTATTGCATGTGAGTGCAAAGCCGGGAACTGATTTCTTAAGGGCCCATTTGTACTCCATTTATCCTTCCATAGGGAGGTACACTTTCCGTCCCCAATTTGCACACATGTTGTATTCCTATATATGTCAACTAGCCCATTAATCTGTCTCCAGGCTCTAGTATGTCCAGCTGAGCTATCTGCAAGATCATTGCCTTGCAAGTGTGCAGCCATTACCCATCTTGCCCAGGGTGAGTTTGGTTCAGTTAAAAGGCAATGAACAAACTTTGTCAATAACCATTCATTTTGAATACCTAGGTTCTTGATACCAAGCCCCCCTTCTTCGAAACTTCTGCAAACATAGTTCCATGCCACCAAACAATCACCGCCTTTAACCGTGCTTTTTGTCCTTTCCAGAAGAAGGCTCTTCTCCCAGAGCTCATATGCATTTGCATGAACAGTAAATTGAAAGTAAATAGTAAGAAAATCGAAATTATTTTGGCAACAAATATGCTGGAGTGTTCTACTTAGGTGCATATTTTCGTGATAAAATGACATTCTCGATGCTCTGTGCAAAACAAAAACAAATGCAGTGCTCTAAAATTTCTTTAAAATGGTCTTTTTAGAGCATCTTTTTTTGCACAGATTTCTTCATGGAACTTTGCACGCACAGAGCTCTCAACTATATCTCCACAAAAAAAAAAAGAGATCCATGGGCATATTCTCATAGAAGAAGCTAAATGAGCCGCAAATCAGCGTCCGAGGAAATTCGAACACAGCCACCAACTCAAGCTAACCATCTAACCCTCCGGTCATTCTCATATCTCAACAATTTCACTTGCAACTACTTCGGTGCTGCAGGCCGAGGCCTTCAACCTTCTTCTAGCAGCAAATTTTGCACAGCACCTTTGGTTCCAGCTATTCCGGTAGCACCTCTTTTGATCATCACAAGATCTTATATATTCCCAAGCTGTGTGAACTTCAAATAGCATTTCAAAGCTAGGCCAGCTTCTAGGATACAAGATAGACCATTGACTCTAAGATGTTTGTCTAGCTCACAATCTGATGTAGTTTGCTCATTAAAGAAATGCTATCTCAGACTTTAGCGATGCTATGTGCACGATTCTCTTTTTAAAGTGCTGTTGAGTTTCATGAAAATCCTTCTCTTCAAAAAAAGAGAAAGGTACGCCCTCATGGAAACTAGCCTTTCTTAATGGAGCCAAGTCATACTTCTCACAACCTCAAATACAGGTGCGTCCTGTAACCTTTATTCGAAACATATAAAAAGGAACGCTCTGCCGACCTCCTTCCTATACACAGCTGCTTTGTCTAAAGCAGTCCTGAGTTCCTAACTAAATACTAACACAAAGCTTCACATTTGACGAAAGAAGGCTTTTGCAGAGCACAGCGCTCAAGGCATGCTGTTGCTCTGCTAAGTTTATCTTCATATACATGTCAGAGAAGAGATCTCCATAAAGCCGTTGAGCTATCTCCACAGTTAATACCTCCAGTGCAGGGGAATTTTCCACAATATGCAGAAGAAATTCAAGCTGACCTATTGCCCCTTTATATCATGTCATATACATACTCTTCAGATAATTATATTCACACTGCTCAACGTGTTTCCTGCCTGAACCCTTGTTCTCAAACCAACTATTATCACCGCCTGCAAACTGCAAGATCAAAAAAGGGTATGCATGATTAGCACACAATGTGCATATGTAAACATTCGTCCATTATACATGTACGAAGGGCTCTTTATTCGAATTTTAAATGTCCAACTCAATTTCCCGTGACATAATATTTTGATATCCATCCCGGCAACAAGTGAAGCATAGGCTACCAAGAAAGAAAACGAGGTAGACTAGGTACAAGAAAATAGGGTGTGGTACCAAAAAAATTAACATATCTATTGATGAATAAGAACCAAGAAGGCTACTTACATGGATCTCTAACTTCTCAATAAACGGAGCTGTCCTCGGCATGGAAAAGGGAAACTTGTCGACGTTTTCAAGCCGTACACCCATTAACAATTGTAAGACCCTAAGATGTGAAAACTTGCCTGTGTTATTCAACGGCAAATGCGTCTGCAACACAAAGAACAACAATCATTGTAGATCTAAGGAAAAGACAAAGGTCATTGGATAGATGACATTAGCTAAATTGAATTGTAAGTTTCCCACGGCAAAACAAAAAAATTGTAAAGTGAGATTTTGCATGCTCGGAATACCATTGAGAAGTGAAGTGACAGCATCTTGGAAATTGGTCTTGAAGAACGTTATATGTGCATTTTGCAGCTTCGAATCTTGACTTAGAACAATAGGAACAAAATCTCCATCATATACAAAGGTAACGAGTTTTATAACCTGGAGTTCTATTCTATCCTGGTTCTTTTTTTAAACAAAAGACTCGACGAGCCTGACATTAACGAAACAACCGAAGGAAAGAAAGAAAAACAAAGCTGGGGTTACCAGCTACCGATGCAAGCACAAGTGATGCAAAGCTATAGCCTAAAACCAAGATACAAGGATGCCCGAGACTACAGCTAAACATCGGCAGCTCGGCTAGATCTTCAAGCAACGAGCCGCCACTCCGTGGAGCCACACCAAACTGAATCAACACACAAGGCCGCCTGGAAGAGGACCACCCTTAGTTGTCAGAATCATGATTCTACTATGCGATTCTACAACTTTACGACCCAAATTGAATGGAACGATTCAACGATTCTGCTAAGTAGAATCTAAGATTTTACGATTCTAAAGGTTAAAATCCTACGATCTGCGATCCTACCATGGACGTTTCGATCACGATTCTGACAACATTGGACTACCATCACCAAGGGAGCTGGCTAATGGCGCAAGTGAGCATACGAGCCTCCTCCAGAGTTTAAAGGGGGAAGAACTTCACGACAACGCCTCCAGGAAGGGGAACAACGTTCACGATAGTCGCCGTTGTCGGCACAGGGGAGCCGTGCAATGCTTTCGCGGAAGTATTAACCCCACCCTAAGGAAAGCCAAAGGCTTACCACTAGTTGTTTAGACCCACCGTTGTTCCCCGGTGCCACGACACACTCTCCGACAGCCACCCTAGGCACGAGAGAGGCCGCGCAAACCGGAGGCACACCGTCTATATGAAGCCAGTCACAACAAGACATAGGTCATCGACTAGAGGTATTACGAGGAGGACCTTGGAGAGAACGCAAGTCAGCAAGGCCCCAGATAGTGCCCCAGGGGAGGCAACCAGCGGTAGGACGTGTGTCATGGCCACCCTCCAACAAGGTGAACGACATCCAAAGACGCCGTCGTGGCCGGCAATGGCCGTAGCCTTGCGGCGCTTTCGCGGACACACCGTCGCGCACGCTAGCGTCCTTGCAGGCCAAACCCCGCGGACCAAACATTCATGCAGGCGCAACTTCGGGACGCGCCGTCCCCACGGGCGTCACAACTGGTCGGGGAATCAAGCAACTTCCGGCGACGAGAATCGCCGCCACGCAGATGAAGCGCCACCCACACAACCAAGGAACCCAGTTTCTCTCAAGCGGACCAAACCCGAGAGAACCATGCAAGATGTCCTTGCCCCGTGCCAATGGACATCTGCAACTAGTACAGGGCACCGGCGGTCACCAAAGCTGCCCCAACGCCGCCCACCACCAGTGCTAGCCAAGGAGGAGACCGCACCCAGTAGGTCCATCTCCATCCGCACCTGGCCCGCCAGCCCACGGAAGCCCAGATGGGGCCAGACCTAGGCCCGCTGGCCCAGATCTAGGCCCGCCACCACCACCCCTAGCCACGGCCGCCCCAGCTTCAAGGTCGCGCCAACACCGGTGATCGAGCCGCCGTGTCGCGCCGCCACCGTGTCGGGCTCCGGCAGCACACCCCGCGCCGGCCGGAGGGGGAGGAGCGCCGACGCCAGTGCAGGCCGCCCCGTGAGGCCCGCACCAACACGCGCAGAGAACAGCCACCGCCGCCGGTACCGCGCGGGCTTTTCCCGGCGGCGGCAGCGGGGAAGGGACAGGGGATAGACACGTCTGACGAAAGCGAAAGCGCGGAAGTACAATCCGGAGTAGCTCACCTTCCATCTTCCAAAGCGAGGCGCCACGATTAAAACATCGCCACAGGCATGGAATCAAAGACAATTTCCGGACTAGAACCTAACTCACTGGATCGACGAAATTAACATGAGATAGACACATAATAAAAATAGCTTAATAACTGCATCAGCACCATACTGCCTTTAGTTCTGAGCTAGCATGGTGGTGGATAAAGCTGAGGGTAGCACTAAATTATAGAGATCAGAAGTACTAGTAACTCTGATAACCAGTAAGAAAAAGCAAGCAAAATGTATCCAGCATTGCCAGCCTATCCACCTGGTGCTTCGATGTATCACTTCCCCCTACTTGCAATCTAGAAAAACACAAAATTATAGTATGAGTAATAGAAGAGACACCCTAGTCCATGACAATGGATATCGCCGAGATTAACTCTCGTCGCCTAATTTGTCCTATGGACATGTACCACATCTTAACTGCCTAAGGATTTAAAACCCTACTTCGTCCTCATTTTCGTCTCATTCGTGTGGCTCTTCATTCACCACATCGTCATTTTCCTTCGCAGAACCTTCAAAGGAGAGAATATAGCAATATTAGCGAAGGCATACACACAAGCTTCAGCCCATTTGATCATCTAATTGTTTTATGGGTTACAGACATTGAGAAATATTAGAACTTGGAAGTACAATTACTTAGGTCTAATAGTTGATCTTCATTACAATATAATTTTGTCACACCAATGTAAACAGAATGAATAAAGAACAGAAGCGAAGGAGATGGCACAAGCATTCTGATAACCATTGCAAAACAAAATGATACTAGATTTGAAGAAACCAAACTCTTAGTAACATAATACACCAGTGGGATGACTAATGACCATTCATGTTACCTCCTGACTGCACTTTTTCCCCCATTCGACACCCAGAAGCAGTATTTTGCAGGTCATTGCCACATATACACAAAGTAATCAATTATTAGTTCAATTCATATATATAAACTGTGAAAAGTACATAGTTAAAAGATGATAGTTGCATATAATGGAAATGTAGTGAAGAACAAACATGGATTATTTTTTTCACAAAAGATTAAGGGAGTGGTGTTCAAGTTATTCTGAAGAAAACTTCAGACTAAATGTCTCACCTGCCATGGTCGTGTACACCCCCAAGCTTATCTCTAGTTTTCTTATTCTCGGAAGTGCTGCCGGAGATTTAGTATAAAGCAATACAGCTTTGTACTAAATCCTTGATACTTATTATGGATCGGAGGGTGTACTAAAATTAAGGTAATTATAATAAAGGAGGACTATAGTGGATTTACATGTCCCACCTGCCATGGTCTTGTACATTCACAAGCTTAGCTCCCGTTTTATTTTCGCCACTAGCTTTCTTAGATTTTCCACTATCTTGTTTTTTAACCTTCCACTGATTCATATATAATACCACAGCCTTTACCTATTGGAGAACATTCAAAATGAGAGAAAAGAAGAAACGAATTGCGCTTCGTATGCATATAAATCAGGACAAAACACACCTTGGAATTGGGCTGCAAATGCAGGTCAATAGGAGTAAACGTGCTTGTAAAGAGGATTTCTTCATGCTCATGCTGGTAATTATTGATTAATCAATAAGTTGTAAACCTAGTTGAATATATGAAGTTGGAAAAAGACAAAAGTTCTAACGTACGTACCACAGTGAGCGTTCTCCACATTGACCCCGGCCGTTTTTTCAAAGTAACCATGTCTGTTTCCAATACATATAAGGACCATTTGTGCTGAAAAAATACATAATGTATCAACAAAAAGAATATACAGTTTATATGACATGCAACTCCAATATAAAAGATTTTTTTTTCGATAAAGGGAATATATTAATATCAAAAGATACCAATTACACCCAGCCTCTGCAACAACGCACCATCCTAATGGCACTATGGATGCACACAGCCAAAAAAAAGAAAAGAAAACTAAGAAACAAAGGTTCCCGCTACAGTATCTCGGGCCTAACAACAGCAATACATCCACCGCCAAGACTGAAATACAGACTCTTCAAAAACGACGCCTTCAAGAAGGGAACAGTGCTCTAACACCGTCGTCGCCCGATTAAAGATCTTAGGTTTTCACCCTGAAGATAGCCCCCGCTCTCAAAACAATGCCTCCAACAAGATCATTGCCAGGCACAACCAGTTAAGGCCAGACCTTGGGTTTTCACCCTGAAAGGTAGGACTCTGAACTTCACCTGTGTTGTCGCCCCCACTTCCATACCGCTGTTGTGAAGCCCGGAACACCAAGCCAATTCCATCTCACCACCAAGATCCGACCACCATTGCTCTTCCACCAATCTTGACTTTCATGACCTTCTCCGCCAGCACCATGGAAAGAAAACAAGCTCCATGATATTAACAGCCAGCAGAGCTTCGAAGCGCTCCCTCTGAAACCGTACGGTCAGATAAAAAATATGGGTGCGCTCGACCGATAACACCCAATCCAGCAATCTTCAGGCATTGATCGCACAATGAATTTCGCCGGCAGGGTCTTCCGGAACACGACAATCCAGCAAGCTCGATGAGAAGAAGCGTCCGAACGATCTTCACTTGGCGCGAGAGAAACCCTAGGACTGCCACCTTAAAAAAGCAGAGCAGCAGGCCCCCTCGCCGCCGCCCGCCGATCGACCTCATCGACGGAGAGGAGGCCGCCACCGACCACAGACCCGTCGCCGAGTTGTCCGCCGGGGGCAGAGGACTCACCGACCACCACCAAGCGCGACCACGTCAACGAAGAAGCTGGATCCGCAGCCTTCGGAGTCACCCCGCCGCCGGTCGCATCGCCGAAGCCTCACCCGGCCACCGCAGCCCTTGCCAAGGCAGCCGGCGCGACGCGCCGCAGAAACAGCCGCCCGAGGCCGCCGCCCCGGATCCAACCCTGGATCCCACCACGGAGGCCACCGACCAGCCCCGCCGCCGGCCGATGTCCCCGCCGCAGATCCAGCGCCACCTCCGCGCGCGCGACGCGAGAGGGAAACCTGCCGCCGCCGAGAGCTTCACGAGCTTTGCCCGCACGCGCGCCGGCGGCGGCAGGGAGGAGGGAGATCGGAGGAGGGGGAGGCGGTGGCGGCGGCGCTAGGGTTCCGCCCGAGTCGCCCGGTGCGGGGGGCGACGCGGGGGCTCAGAATCTCGTACCAGCTGCGTTAGCTTAAGTACCTTATGGACTACATTAATGCAGCCACTCCTGAACAGCAAAGCAAGCTTTCCCTCACCGATCTCATCAGTCAAACGCTCTAGACCATAACGAGTGAGCTGTCTATCACCAACGTCATCAGGATCCTAAACAGATCAGCAAATGAAAACTGAGATCAGGACAAAAGTCATACCTTCTGTCTACTGTAATAAAAGGTTCTAAGGTAGCTACCAGCAGAAGAATAAACAATCCATGTATTTCTCTAACAGGAGCAGGTTCTGAGTCATGTACGGGAGCAGGCAGAAGTATACTCATAGAGTGGGATTATATTACCTCGGGGTTTTCATTCCACCCATGGCCGAGTTTAATATCCAAGAGGTCACAGAGGTAAAACAATAGCATATCTACTTCACGTTCCACCTCCTGACGGTTAAACTCGCGTGGGCTGCAAGGAGATATAATACAGTAATAATTCACATACAGCAAACAAACAGACAGACGAGAAACTACACAAGGTTTAAACTAACCTTCCCGTGCGCTTTGGAATGATCTTGTTCTCACCCATCAAATTGCCACACTTGGTGCCAGGTGCCGGTCTAACTTTCCTAGCCATGAATGCGCGGCTGAGGAGGAGAGCAAATATCCGGTTCGGATCCTCTCCCCGTAGCTTTTTTGGGTCTGGGATGGCCTCCGGATCATTCAGAGAGAAGTAGTTGATCAACGCGAACACGGGAACCGTAGCTGGAAATCTCGAATCAAGGGCTAGTATGAACCTCACGCCGCGATCATAGGTACAGTTGTGAAAAGACATTGTTGTTAGGATAGGGTAGGCGATCGACAGACGGGAAGGTTGCGATGCGAGCCAGGCGTATTGGTCGAAGGTGATCACAGTGGTGGCTTAGGGTTTTGGACGAGCGGCGCAGGGGAGGTTATTACGTCGTGGACTCGTGGTGGTGTGTGGTGTGGGCTCTGGGCTGTGGCGGCTTGTCGTGACTGACGGCACGCCTTAGACACACCGGGCGCCTCCAGGTAGTATACTTGATCCTGATAGGCGCCAGCTATTCTGTCAAGTGTGTGTGGGGCCTGCGTGCCAGGGTGTGCGAGCCAAGCTACTGCGTGCGTTGCGTGAGTATAATTATGTGCGGGCGTGTTCTGTAAGAGACAAGTCTGAAGAAATAGATGGAAGCAAATTATCCCCTTCTCTCTGCTTGCTCTGTTTCTTCTTTCTTCCTTCACACGTCTCCGTGTGTAGATTGATCTGATCCTCACGCTGATTATCACACCAGCAAGGGGGATATTACACTTGGTCTCAGATTTGGGTGTTCCTTGGCCGCTATCGCTGGGAATCGGGGTGATTGCGCTCTCGATCTTGAGTAGTCATTCCGGGGTCGGGTCGTGCTTAGAGGAGATTGATTTCGGTCGATTTCTCTCCGAGCACTGTAAATCCTAGCGCCGGTTGCTCGATCCTGAAGCAGCACACCACGGCGCCCGCCAAGCCATCGGTGCAGACCCAGTACGTGCTCGATGCAATGGGGGAATCAGCAGATCAAACAGGCGCGGCGATCGACAAACTCCAGAAGAGTCTCGATCTACTCCATGGTGTGGTGGCAGGAGTGGACACGGCGCAACATCAGATGCGTGCGCAGCTCGACCACCAGGCAGAGGCGATCGAGGCAAGCGCTGCCAAGCACGACGACACGGCGCGAATTCTGCAATCGCTGCTCGCCAAGCTGCAGCTCATGGAGCGCGACCCATCGACGCATCATCAACATGACGGCTCCGATTTCGACACCAACATCCTCCTCCATGCTGGACACTCTACCCATAGGACGGGGAACATGGCTGGGGCGGCGTCCAGTGGTGCGAACAAGAGCACGGGAGCACCGGCAGAGGTCGCGGTTGAGCCAGGAGGCGCAGGTTTTCGGGGCGGCGGTGGACCAGGAGGCGCAGGTGGCGGTGTACAAGGAGGCCCAAGTGGAAATTGTTCAGGTGGCGCTGGCGGCTGTGGGTCTGGAACTACGGGTGGCGGTGGTCCAGTATGCTTTGGTGGCAGTAGAAACCACATATCTCACCATGAACATGGCAGTCGAACCCAGATGCCGAAGATGCCGTTTCCACGGTTTGATGGCGAGCACCCAAGGATTTGGCGAGATAAGTGCTATGACTATTTCAAGGCGTTCAACATCACTCCTGCTCTCTGGCTCACTACAGCAACATTGCACCTGGAAGGCAATGCCGCTATCTGGCTGCAAGCATACAAGCAGAGACACTCTTTGAATTCATGGCCTCAGTTCATTGTTGCAGTGGAGGCCGAGTTTGGCAGTGACGATCAACGGCAGAGTATGAAGGCATTGCTTGCACTCAAGCAGACCGGAACGGTCGAGGAGTACAAAAGGGAATTTCAGTCATTGGTGTACCAGGTGTCGATGCATAACCCGCATTATGATGAGCAATTCTTCATTACACAGTTCATCAGGGGCCTGAAACTGGAGCTGCGTGGTCCTGTTGAATCTCACGTGCCCGAGACTCTGGAGCGTGCGTTCTTGATTGCACGCGTCCAACAAGAAGTGTTGGAAGAAACAAAGACTAAAGGACACAGATCCATGTTCCAGCCCCGAGTAGAAACAACTAAACCTGATGCTCAGAAGCCTACACTCAAACTGGCAAACGGAGAATTTTGGAAGGACCGACAATTGCGAGACTATCGGCAAGCAAACAATTTATGTTTCAAGTGTGGTGCTAAATATGACCCTACACATCAGTGTGGCCAAAAACAAGTAGCAGCAGTAAATATGATGGAGGACACTGAGAATCCAATCCTGTTATCTGAAGAGGTCTTGAATCTAATGGAAATGAAGGATCTCGCCGAGGCACAGCAACTCAGTCTGTCTCTCAATGCATTATCAGGATCAGAGAGCAACAACTGTTTGAGACTCTGGGCATTGGTGGGCAATCAAGTTATGCTGATTCTGGTTGATTCGGGAAGCAGTCACAGCTTCATCAACGCAAATATGCTTGACCGGATTCATTGTGAAGTGCAGGAAGCTCCAGTGAAAGTTGCCAATGGTCAGTACATGTACACGACCAAGATTGTTCCAGCTCTGACTTGGTGGTCACACGGTGCTACTTTTATCACCCCGATGCGTGTGCTCGATTTGGGTGGATACGATGCCATCCTCGGCATCGACTGGCTCAAAGTGCATAGTCCAATGGTAACAGACTGGGACAAGAAGTTCTTGTCGTTTCCATACCAAGGGAAGCAGGTAACACTACATGGAGTGCCTCCAGCTACCCTAACCACTCTGAGAGAAATGCCAGTTGACCAATTAGCAAAATGGACCAAAGGAAACGAGGTTTGGGCAATTGCGGTCATTCATTCAACTTCTGAACATTCCACAACAGACACCGACACTTGCCCACCTGAGATCAAAGAGATTCTGAGTGAATTTGGTGCGGTGTTTGGAGAACCCTCAACCCTACCACCAGCACGGCCATATGATCACGCTATTCCGTTGAAACCTGAAGCTACTCCTTTCAATGCCAGACCGTATCGCTATTCACCAGCGCATAAGGACGAGATAGAGCGTCAAGTTGCAGCCATGCTGGCAGCTGGCATAATCACACCAAGCATGTCGCCATTCGCATCCCCGGTCCTTCTGGTACAGAAAAAGGACGGCACATGGAGGTTTTGTGTGGATTACAGACGCCTAAACGAGATGACAATTAAGAATGTCTTTCCAATGCCGGTTATCGATGAGCTCCTTGATGAACTGGCAGGTGCCAAGATTTTTTCCAAGCTTGACCTGAGGGCTGGTTACCACCAAATTAGAATGCTGCCGATAGACGAGCACAAGACATCGTTTAAGACGCATCAAGGCCATTATCAGTTTCGGGTCATGCCGTTCGGCCTCTGCAATGCACCAGCGACATTTCATTGTGTGATGAATACAGTCCTTCGCCCATGTCTGCGCCGGTCCGTGCTTGTGTTCATGGATGACATTTTAGTCTACAGCACCTCCTTGGCAGAGCATGTCACCCATCTCAAAGAAGTTCTGCGGTTACTCCAAGCAGAGCAGCTATTTGTGAAGCAGAGCAAGTGCTCATTCGCCTGTGAAAAACTCGAGTATCTCGGCCACATCATCTCGGGAGATGGCGTCGCCACTGACCCTAGTAAAACAAAGGCAATGCAAGACTGGCCACTACCTGTGACAGTGACTGAGCTCCGGGGCTTCCTTGGTTTGACAGGCTACTACAGAAAATTTGTCAAAAACTACGGCATTATCGCTAAGCCACTGACGACCCTCTTGAAGAAAAAAGGGTTTATCTGGACTGATCAGGCAACCACAGCATTCTTAGCTCTAAAAAAGGCAATGTCTACCACACCTGTACTTCAGCTTCCCAACTTTCAGAAGCAATTCACGGTGGAGACAGACGCGTGCGATAATGGCATCGGCGCCGTGCTCATGCAAGACCAGCATCCACTTGCTTTCTTAAGCAAGCCTCTTAGCATCAAACACCAGCAACTATCAATATATGAAAAAGAGTTTCTGGCTTTGATCATGGCAGTTGAGCGCTGGCGCCCGTACCTGCAGCGTGGCGAGTTCTTGGTCAAGACTGATCATCACAGTTTGACATTTTTGGAGAAGCAGGAACGGCAGTCGGCCATGGCTCGTTTAATGGGGCTCCAGTTCAAAATCATCTATCGCCAGGGAGCGGAAAATCATGCTGCGGATGCTCTGTCTCGCATAGGTCACCTAATGGCCATTCAAGCATGCTCCGCCGTGCAGCCAATGTGGATGCATGAGGTAATCAACTCATATGCCACGGATCCAGCAGCACAAACTCGGTTGACCCAGTTGGCGATCACTAGTCCTAATGAGCACGGGTACGACTTGAGTCAGGGCATTATACGCCTACAGGGCCGGGTCTGGATCGGTGCCAATGCGGCACTCCAAACTAAACTGATCGCGGCGTTACATTCAAGCGCCGTGGGTGGCCACTCTGGCATTCAGGCCACATATCAGCGCATCAAACGCCTCTTCGCTTGGTCCGGGATGAAGACGGCAGTGGAGGATTTCGTTCGACAGTGCGACATCTGTCAGCATGCGAAACATACAAACACTCCACCGGCCGGCCTGCTTCAGCCATTACCAATACCAGCAGGTGCCTGGCAGGACATCACAATGGACTTCATTGATGGCCTGCCTTTGTCTAATGGAGCAAACGTGATCCTCGTCGTTGTTGACCGCTTCACCAAGTATGCCCACTTCGTGCCACTGCACCATCCCTATTCTGCCCCCAAGGTTGCCAGAGTTTTTGTCGACTCCATCGTCAAATTGCACGGTATGCCACACTCGATCACCTCGGATCGTGATGCTATTTTCACTAGCAATTTTTGGAAACTATTGTTCAAAACTCTGGGCACCAAACTGCAATACACGACTGCCTATCACCCACAAATGGATGGCCAGAGTGAGCGGGTCAATCAGTGCCTCGAGATGTTCCTCCGGTGCACAGCCCAAGACAAGCCTAAGCAGTGGTGTGGATTGTTACCACTGGCGGAGTTTTGGTACAATTCAACATTCCATACTGCTCTAGGATGTTCTCCTTTCAAAGCGCTATATGGACATGAACCTAATCTGGGAGCTCTGCCTGCTGTCGAGGTCAATTCTCCAGTCGCAGGTGTGTTGGCCGATCGTGCAGCTCAGGTTGAAACTATCAAGCAACATCTGAAAGCTGCACAAAATAGAATGAAGATCTATGCTGACAGTAAACGGACAGAGCGGCAATTCCAGGTGGGAGATAAAGTGCTGCTCAAATTGCAATCCTATGCCCAGGCTTCGGTAGTGAATAGACCGTACCCTAAGCTGGCTTACAAATATTTTGGTCCATATACAGTTCTGGAGCTCATTGGTCAGGTGGCATACAGACTGGAACTTCCGACAGAATCGAGGGTACACAATGTCTTTCATGTGTCTCAGATCAAGGACTATCGACCTGATCATACACCAGTGTTTGCTAACCTACCAAATCCGCCTGAGCTCGACACGGTCGACACCGTTCCAGAGAAGATCCTTGATCGCAGGTTGGTGAAGAAGGGGAATGCAGCGTTGCCTCAGGTCTTGATCAAGTGGACGAGCTTACCTGAAGACGCAGCCACCTGGGAAAACTGGGATACACTCAAGCATCGGTTTCCAGCAATACTGACTTGGGGGCAAGTCAGTGCTTCTGGGGGAGGCACTGTCGTGACTGACGGCACGCCTTAGACACACCGGGCGCCTCCAGGTAGTATACTTGATCCTGATAGGCGCCAGCTATTCTGTCAAGTGTGTGTGGGGCCTGCGTGCCAGGGTGTGCGAGCCAAGCTACTGCGTGCGTTGCGTGAGTATAATTATGTGCGGGCGTGTTCTGTAAGAGACAAGTCTGAAGAAATAGATGGAAGCAAATTATCCCCTTCTCTCTGCTTGCTCTGTTTCTTCTTTCTTCCTTCACACGTCTCCGTGTGTAGATTGATCTGATCCTCACGCTGATTATCACACCAGCAAGGGGGATATTACACGGCTGGGCGAGGAAACCAGAACTTCCTGTTTTTTTGGACAAGCGAGGAAGCCACAACTAGGCTTCACGTGGGGGAATTTGGGCTAAACTGCGATGTTTGGGCGAGATTTTTTTCACTGGGCTTTTATTTACTTCGGGCAATTCGGGGGTGCTCCTGTTCTAGAGGGGGGGGGGGGGGGGTGGGTGCTTTACACCGCGTTGCTCGGTGCGGGAACTGGTGCCGCACACCCCTGGCGCTATGTGGCCTCGGCCCATGTTCGTTATCTGCTGGTTTGTTTGGTTCGGATTGATCGTGCCTCGACGCACGGTGGGTTTTCTGTTCTCTACTGATTCTTCAGTTTCTCTACGGACTAGTTTTCGTGTTGTCATAAATCTGAACATTTCTGAATATTAAAAATATTTAAATTTGAACAATTTTTAAAATAATCAATAACATTTTTTTCTAAATCTAATCATTTTAATATGGAATTTGTTCGTATTTAAACATTTTTAAATTCGAACATTTTTTAAATCTAAATATTTTTTGAATATCAAAGAGAAGCTACGGTACTCTAACTTTTTTTCTTACAAACTTTTTCTTCTTTCAAACCATATGATTAAAATCCAAATAAATTAAATTAGTTTGCATAATACAAATTTATGTTATGCATTTGAAGTAATTACATACAGAGAAAATTATGATGTAATAAATTTTAGTTTAATTTTTTAATATCTACAGTAATTACCTTTAGTAATTAATTACATTGCAAAATAGGGTGCTTATGCTACAGGAGCCTGACTTCCTAACCTTACTTTTCCTGATTTGCCTTCTTCACGTCAGAGGATCGCACGTTTAATTATTCTACTCCTCTCCCATATTTCACTTTCGCCAGGGTAGAAAGCATCTAAAACTTCCCCCTGTTTATGCAGCAGAAACAATTTACCCGAAACTTCCCCTCCCCCCCTCCCGTTTACGCAGCAGAAACAATTTACCCGTTGATTCAACAGAATCGTGTGAATCACCGTATCTGATTATCTCTAGCATCTCGAGAGAAAGATGTTCAAGATTTGGAAGCAACATCCAGGCATGCATCCGTCCATGTAAAGCAGCCTTTTAGATTTGTAGCTACTGGAGACATTGCGATGGGTGGTAGAACAACAATGGGATGCAAGGCTAAGGGTGAAAATAAAGGATGCCAAAGTATATGTACACAGTAGAAAAGGGGTTCTTACAATTACACTAGTCAATTCATGTCACTTACAACTGATACTTATCCTAAAAATATAGTATAGTAATCATCATAACCACACGGGAGGGACGCCTAATACAGAGGGGGCCTAAGCACCAGGAGTGCCATGAAGGCATAAGCCACATAGCCACATGCCTTCATTTGCCTATCGCATTTCTCCGAGCCTCTGTATCTCTGCAAACAGACAATTCCGATACATAAGCGCATAAATTGAGGTAAAATAACAAAACAAAATCACCTAAGGATAGAGGAAAGGCGCTTACTTGCAAAGCTTTTCTTGTTCAGCAAGCTTTTGGTCTATCGTCTCCCACAACTTATTAAGCCTCGGAGAAGGATCAACATATTTTTTCTAGTAGAAGGAAAAAAGGGAAGTTATAGAAAAGTTTCAAAGAATTGCTGGAATCAAAGCTGCGATATGAACAAATAATGCATGCGAATATGTGTTATGCTGAAGACGGACTGGTTTCGATTCATTAGAATTTTATTTCATAAATCCTCTGTTCCAAGTTAAGTGTCGTAGCTTTTGTCAGATTTGGCGTTTTTAGTGCGTAATTTCGTCCATATTAGGAGCTGCGACCCTTAATTCGGAGTGGAAGGGGTACTCAGAGACCGCAGCATGATTAAGTTACAAAGTACTCCCTCCGTTCTTTTTTATAAGACGTTTTAACTCTTCTATATAGACCCGCTCACTTGAGTCTGTATATAATCTATTTTTAAGTGCATAGGTTCACTCATTGTAGTTTGTACCTACTCCACTTCCAAATACTATGTAAAGTGTCTTAAAGGAGTAATTAGGACCCGGAAGAGAGAAACTATTTTGGAATCAGCGTGATTTATTCCAAATCTTAGTAAATCAGAAACAAAGTGATCAAATCACGCAATATGTTACTCTGGAATCTGTATGGTTCACTGATTTCAGATCTACCGCGTAAATCACACACAGCAAACAAAATCTGTACTGAGTCAATCGACCGACTCGGTTTGAGGCACGGTTCAGTTATATAAGAAAATCGAACCAAAATTAAAAGAGGTGTACTTACGGTTGTAGCGTGGGACGACATATAGCAAGTAGCCACCGCCGGTGAGGGCGCGTGGCCGGGCCCCATAAGGGGGCCCGCCGGCAACCTGAGGCCGAGGGCCGGTGTCTTCCTCAAGAAAATTTTAAAAACGTTCGAAATTGAAAATTGTTCAAAATTTTAAAAAAATGTTCAAATTTAAAAACCGTTCAAACACAAAAAATGTTCAAATTATAAAAGTGTTCAAATTTGAAATCCGTTCGAATTTGAAAAATGTTAAAATTATAAAAACGTTCAAATTTGAAATCCGTTCAAATATATAAAGCGTTCAAATTTGGAAAAATGTTTAAATTCGAAAAATGTTCATAACTAAAAATGTTAATTTTTGGAAAAAATAAATTTTACAAATTTTAAAAAATGTTCAGATTTAAATTATGTCCATATGCGAAAATATTTAAATTTCGAAAAAAATTAAATAAAAATCTGGAAAAAATTAAATTTCGAAATTTTTGAATCTGAACAGTTTTTGAAATTTTGTTCTCCGAAAATATTATTTTTAAAAGTTAGATATTAAAAAAGAAAATATATTAACAGAAAAGAAACAGAAATAAACGTACTTACCCTTAATGGGCCGCGGCCCAACCCACCGACCTGGTCGCTGGGGTGTGCGGTGCCCTGTACATGCCGACCAGGTCGGTGGACAGCAGCCCCCGCCTCAGACTCAACTTCGCACGCCAGGCCAGGCCGGTCTGCTGGCACGTTTAGTACACGACTGCACAGGGCACGTCGTTGGCCGGCCCATCAGCATAAGGGTTTTTGGCTTGGAAAATGCTTTGAATCCTTCGGAGGCACAACCTCCCGCAGCCTCCGTCTTGGCGTTGCGATGCGTGTCCACATGGACCCCACCCTCAACCCATCTCCACCTCCCGTTTCTTCCTTATCCTTCCGTGAACCAGAATTCTTCTGCGCGACGTGAGCTGCTCCAGCTCCGGCGGCCACCAAAACCCGCCGCCCTCCATTCTTCTGCGCGACGTGAGATGCTCCGGCTCCGGCGGCCACCAAAAATTTTCGGGAGCGACGGCCGGCAACTACATAGAGCGCCGTTGCCTCCTCTACCCGTGAGGACCGGCCTCGACGGAGCGCGCCGCCGCCTCCTTTCCCAGCGACGGCCATCCTCGATGGAGTGCGCCCCCGCCTCCTACCGTGCGACGGCCGCATGCGACCATCTCGCGCGACGCCGACTCCATTCGCCGCGAAGGCCACCGCTTCAGTCCCGCGCGTCGCCTCCTCCTTAACCAGCGACGGCCGGCCATGACGGAGCGCCTCACTGCTTCCTTCCCCGCGACGGCCGCCGCCTCCATCCCCCATGATGGCTGCACGCCTCCATCCCCAGCAACGTAGGCCCCGACTCCATCCCTGTAATGGCATCCGCTACTGGTTCAAGCTTGGCGTCGCCGGCGACTCTGCAGTCGTAAGCATCCACGCCTAGTGCTGCAAAAGGCGGCCACGTCATGCTGCCATCGGTGGGCGTAGCTGCTTCCATCGGCAGGAGTAGGTGCTTCCATCAAGGATGTCGGTGATGTCGATCGGTAGTGCTACCACGGCTACGCTACCAATGAAGTTCGTCGATGCTGCCATCGGCGATAGGCGATGCTGCAACCGGTGCTGGTGCTTCAATGGAAGAGTGGTTGTGCTACCATTATTGGGCGGGGGTGCTGCCAATGAAGGACGTTGATGCTACCGTGGCGGATGCTGTGACCGGCAGCGGCGGTGTTGCAAGGCAGATGTTGTTGTTGTATTGTGATCCAAATTCATATACTAAAGGGATGCTAACTTCTGACGAGCGGAGCGAGGCCCGTCGCTGGAGGCTTGGGCCGGAGCGTACGGTACGGATCGTTGGCACCGCCTATATATACATCTTGTAAGCCGCCGGCTAGGGTATATCAAATTATAAGATAACCCACGGCATTTGTAAACACTCCCTGATATAGTGAAGTTTTGCTGGCTGGCGCCCGTGGTTTTTTTCCCTTCTGTGTTGGAAGGGGTTTTTGTAAGGGTACATTGCCCCTATGTGTGGTTTTGGTAATTAATGACAACCCCTATGGACTAATGTTTTCATTGAGTTTATATGAAGGAATATTCCATAGGTGCTACTTGTACTCCATGTGTTGGATTCAAGTATGGATGCCATGAAGATAAAGGTTTACCTTGTGTATTAGCATCAAGATCATCGGTATGAAGATATATGTGTGATATGATCAAGAAGAAGAAACGAAGATGGAGTTCTTATGTGGAACTCAATGTTAGCCATGCTCTATCTTATGTGAGTATGAGAAGATACAAGGTTGAGTTGGGCAAGTTCAAGATGAGCATCTCAAGTGAATCACATGCTTGAAGCTTGCCATCCATTTGGTGATAATGGACTAGTGAAGATGTGCATCAATGGAGCTTTCCCATCATAGTGTATGGGGGAGAATTTGTGAGTCTTCACGAAGCAACATTGGTCAAGTAAGGCATTCCGGCTTGAGTGAAGCTTGAAGAGTTATCATCAAGATCAAGCGGGATGCGCAAGGCAAAGGTATGGCCTTGCTAGGTTTTCCTTTTACCGGTCTCAAGGTGGATGTCGGGAGACCGGATTATAGGATAGATAGCCGCACTATTAAGAGGGGCTTTCGGTTGAGTAACTTGATCACATCGTCTTAGGGAGCCCAATCCTTTGCATACTTTGCATATCCTTATTGCTTCTTGGTGTTTCTCTATGTGAGGTTCTTGAGCTTGTTGCTAGCTTTACAACAAGCCCAAGTTCATCGAAAACGGAGTTCGCATGCATCTTCTATTGCGTTTTCGAGGTTGGGTGATTTTACCGGTTATTCATGATATAAGGTTCTACCCTTTTATATTCATGATAAAATCCCCTCCTACAGTTTCTTGTGTTTGCACTTTCTATTGGATAGCATTTGTTGTTATCTTTCCAACAAAAGTGGTTTCATGCGAATCGGAGTTCGGGACCAATAGTTATTAAGAAAAGGGAAAAAGGAAATAGAATAAAAAGAAAAAGAAGAAAAGGGGCCAGCGGACCGGCCGGCCAGACCGGACCGGCCACCGGCCCACTCGGTCTGTGCCGGGTTTGGCGCTGGTGCCATCCGGCCGGGATCCAGAGGCCTTTTGGCCCAAGTCCGGCTGCAGGCCCGGTCCGTGACCGGCCTGCCCGGCGCATACCCCGGCCCGACCGGACCCCGGACCAGCTCCCTTACGCGCCGCCCACGCGCAGCGAGTGCGGCCGGCTCGCCCGCACTTTGGGCCTGGCTGCTCCGCGCGGCCCACAAGCCCCGCCCGGCTGGCAGGCCGGCCTGACCGGACAGGCCACCGGCCTTTCTGCCCGTTTTTCTTCCCCTTTCCTTGTCTTTTTCCCCCCCAACGGTTTTATTTGCTCCAATGCTATAAATAGCTCTTCTTCCACCTTGAGCACTTAACTTCTTCCCCTTTCTCTCACCTCCATTGTTGCATTTGAAGAAGTTGCTCTCTCCCTTGATTCCTCCAACCATTCTTGCTCATACTTGAGGATTTGAGAGAGGAGATCTAGATCTACACTTCCACCAAACCATTTCTTCTCTAAGTGAGGGAATCTCTTGGGATCTAGATCTTGGAGTCTTTGGTTGACTTTCCCCCTTGTTCTTCCTCTCCAATCTCATCCTAGCATTCGTTGCTTTGGTGGGATTTGAGTGTGAAGGACTTGAACACCTCCGGTGTTCTTGCTTTGCATCATTGCATAGTGTTGAGCTCTCCACCACGATTTGTTCGAGTGAGAGACCGTGAGCTTGTTACTCTTGGAGGGTGACCTCCTAGTTGGCTTGATTGGTGTCCCGGTGATCTCTTCGTGGAAGATTGTGAAGGGGCCCGGGCTTCTCCTTCGTGGAGCTTGTGAAGTGGTTGTGGAGCTTGCCATCTCCGGAGCGGAGGAAAAGCTAACCATAAGGAAAGGGCCATTATCCTTCGTGGGTGTGGTTCGGAGAATAGGGTGAGCCTTCGTGGCGCGGGGAATCCTTCGTGGGACCTCCACTCCTCCAAACGTGACGTACCTTGTTGCAAAGCAAGGGAACACGGGAATACATCCTCGTCTCCGCGTGCCTCGGTTATTTCTATACCCGAGCTCTCTTTCCTTGTGATAGCCATCGTGCTTGAAGTATATATATCTTGCTATCACTTGTGCTACATATATCTTGTGCCTATCTTGCTTAGCTCTAGTTGCTATTGTTACACTTAGTTGAGCTTAGCATATTTAGGGTTTGTGCTTGTAAACTAAATGATAGTTTAATTCCGCATTCTTACAAGACAAATCCGCAAGAGTTTGTAATTGCCTATTCACCCCCCCCCTCTAGGCGACATCTCGATCTTTCAGTTTTCCACGTTAAATCTTGTGTCCCCTGTGTGTGTTCTTGTTTCGTTCTTCGTTATTTGCTTGTCGCTTTTATAACAAGTGGTATCAGAGCCCGTGTTTCAATCTAGGGTTTTGCGACATGTCTTCCTTGAAGTTCGATCTACCGCAGCTGGATTACACCACGAGATTTTCTCTGTGGCAAGTGAAGATGAGGGCGATCCTTACCCAATCTACTGATCTAGATGAAGCTCTTGATGGATTTGGCAAGAAAGATTCCAAGACCTGGACAGACAAAGAAAAGAGAAAAGACCGTAAGGCTTTTTCATTAATTCAGCTTCATCTATCCAACAATATCTTGCAGGATGTGCTGGCTGAGAAATCCGCAGCGGCGCTGTGGTTGAAACTGGAATCGATCTGCATGTCCAAAGATCTAACTAGTAAGATGCATGTGAAGATGAAGTTGTTCTTGCACAAGCTGTAAGAAGGTGCATCAATGATGAATCACCTATCGATCTTTAGAGAGATCGTTTCTGATTTGCTGTCCATGGAGGTAAAATATGATGATGAGGAACTCGCTCTTATACTGTTAGTCTCGTTGCCTAATTCTTTTGCGAATTTTCGAGACACCTTGTTATACAGTCGTGATGAACTAACCCTTGCCGAAGTTTATGAGGCCCTCCAGCAGAGAGAAAAGATGAAATCTATGGTGCAGACAGAGGGTTCGTCATCTAAGGCAGAAGCACTGCAGGTTTGAGGCAGGACCGAGAACAGAAACAACAACTACAATAACTACAACAGAGATAAGAGCAAGACCGACACAGATCGCTCAAAGTCCAAGGGATGAGATGGTAAGTTCTGCAAGTATTGTAAGAAAACTAGCCACAATATTGATGATTGCTGGAAGTTGAAGAACAAAGAGAAAAGAAACGGTACTTACCAACCAAAAAACAAATCCGAGGGTGATGGTAAGGCTGATGTTGTTTCCAGTGATAATTCTGATGGCGATTGCCTAGTTGTTTTTGCTGGTTGTGTTTCTGGTAATGATGAGTGGATCCTTGATTCTGCATGTTCGTTTCATATTTGTTGTAACAAAGACGGGTTCAGTTCTTATGAGTTTGTGCAGAGTGGAGATGTTGTGCGTATGGGAGATAACAACTCACGTGAGATCATGTGCATTGGCTCCGTTCAGATCAAGATGCATGATGGCATGACACGCACTCTGAAGATGTGAGACACATACCTGGCATGGCCAGAAATCTAATCTCTTTCAGTACCCTTGATGTTGATGGGTACAAATACTCCGGTTCTCGTGGAGTTCTGAAGGTATCAAAAGGTTCTCTCGTTCACATGATAGGTTACATGAATTCTGCAAAGTTATATGTTCTTAGAGGTAGCACTTTGTCTGGTATTGTTGCTGCTGTTATTCCTGATGAACCTGGTAAAACTAATCTGTGGCATATGCATCTTGGACATATGAGTGAACATGGCATGGCAGAATTGCACAGGAGAGACCTGCTAGATGGCTGCAATTTGAGTAAGTTTGAGTTCTGTGAGCACTGCATTTTTGGTAAGCATAAAAGAGTTAAATTCAATGCTTCCGTTCATACCACTAAAGGGATTCTAGATTATGTGCATGCTGATGTGTGGGGACCTTCCCGCAAGACTTCTCTTGATGGTGCAAATTACATGCTTACTATTATAGATGATTACTCCAGAAAAGTGTGGCCGTTCTTTCTGAAACATAAATCTGATGTGTTTGATGCATTTAGAAAGTGGAAAGTTATGGTAGAGAAGCAAATAGAAAAGAAAGTTAAATTGCTTCGTACTGACAATGGCATGGAGTTTTGCTCTACTGTTTTTAATGCTTATTACAGCGACGAAGGCATTGTCAGGCACCACACCATCCCATATACTCCTCAGCAAAATGGTATGGCGGAGAGGATGAACAGAACCATCATCTCCAAGGCTCGCTGCATGTTGTCCAATGCTGGTATGCATAGACGTTTCTGGGCTGAAGCAGCCTCCACCGCTTGTTACTTGATAAACAGGTCACCTTGCATTCCGCTTGATAAGAAAACTCCTATTGAGGTATGGTCTGGTTCACCTGCTGATTATTCACAGTTGAGAGTTTTCGGTTGCACTGCTTATGCTCATGTTGATAATGGAAAGCTAGAGCCCAGGGCTATTAAGTGTGTGTTTCTTGGTTATGGTTCAGGAGTTAAGGCATACAAGTTATGGAATCCTGAAACTAAGAAAGTTTTGCATAGCAGGAATGTTGTGTTTAATGAGTCTGTTATGTTTTATAAGAGTTCATCTATAGATGATACTGATGTTGTTGATTTTTCTGATAATTCTGATGATGAACAACAGAGGATTAGCGTGCAGGTGGAGCACGTGGAGGAGAAAGAAAATGATGATGCTGAAAATGATAACACTGTTGTTCAGCACTCACCACCTGTTTTGCAGCAAACAAATGGTTCCATTGCTGCTGATAGACCGAGGCATAACAAAGGTCCACGTCCTCGTTTAATTGAAGAATGTAATCTTGTTCATCATGCTTTGAGTTGTGCTGAACAGGTGGAGCATGATACTAAACCTGCTACATATACTGAGGCCGTTGCATCCGTTGACCGCGTGAAGTGGATTTCTGCTATGCAAGAGGAGATGCAATCGCTTGACAAGAATTGCACATGGGATGTTGTGCCCTTGCCTAAACAAAAGAAGGCTGTCCGCTGTAAGTGGATATTTAAAAGAAAGGAATGTTTGTCTCCTAATGAGCCTCCGAGGTTTAAGGCAAGGTTAGTAGCAAAAGGTTTCAGCCAAATTCCAGGTATTGATTATAATGATGTATTCTCTCCGGTTGTGAAGCATAGTTCCATTCGTGCATTCTTTGGTATTGTGACTATGCATGATCTTGAGCTTGAGCAGCTAGATGTAAAGACTGCTTTTCTGCATGGTGAGCTTGAGGAGGAGATATACATGGACCAACATGAAGGTTTTGTTGTGCCTGGTAAGGAGGATCTTGTTTGCAAATTGAAGAGGTCCCTTTATGGTCTGAAACAGTCTCCAAGACAGTGGTACAAAAGGTTTGATTCATTTATGCTTGCACATGAGTTTAAGAGATCTAAGTATGATAGTTGTGTTTATATCAAGTTTGTTAATGGATCACCAATATACTTGCTGTTATATGTTGATGATATGTTGATTGCTGCTAGGAGCAAGAAAGAGATCACTACTTTAAAGTCACAGTTGAGTAGTGAGTTTGAGATGAAGGATCTTGGTGCTGCTAAGAAAATACTAGGTATGGAAATTTCAAGAGATAGAAAATCTAGTGTGTTATTTCTTAGTCAGCAAAATTACATTCAGAAAGTTCTTCATCATTTTAATATGCTAGTACACCAATTGCTTCTCACTTCAAATTGTTAGCATTGCAATGTCCTAGTACTGATGAAGATATTGAGTACATGTCACGAGTTCCATATTCTAGTGTTGTTGGTTCCTTGATGTATGCCATGGTTTGTTCTTGTCCTGATTTATCATATGCTATGAGTTTGGTCAGTCGATACCTGGCTGATCCTGGTAAAGAACATTGGAAAGCTGTTCAGTGGATTTTCAGCTACCTTCGTGGCACATCCAAAGCTTGCTTGAAATTTGGCAAGACCGGTGAGGGACTCGTAGGCTATGTGGATTCAGATTTTGCTGCCGATTTGGATAAGAGAAGATCCCTCACAGGTTATGTGTTCACTGTTGGTGGATGTGCTGTGAGTTGGAAGGCAACGTTACAATCTGTTGTTGCCCAATCTACGACCGAAGCAGAATATATAGCAATTAATGAAGCTTCCAAAGAGTCTGTTTGGTTAAAAGGTTTGTATGCTGAGCTTTGTGGAGATGACTCTTGCATTAACTTGTTTTCTGATAGTCAAAGTGCAATAT
This sequence comes from Lolium perenne, assembly GCF_019359855.2. Lineage (NCBI taxonomy): Eukaryota > Viridiplantae > Streptophyta > Magnoliopsida > Poales > Poaceae > Lolium > Lolium perenne. Next base: position 106,585,992 of record NC_067246.2, on the reverse strand, counting down.
ACCTTACTAAAGATCAAATGTTTCATGAGAGGACAAAGCACATTGATATCAAGTACCATTATGTTCGCGACATTGTTGCTCAAGGTAAACTGAAGGTATGCAAGATAAGTACTCATGATAATCCTGCTGATATGATGACAAAGCCAATTCCTGTTTCCAAGTTTGATCTTTGCTCGAGCTTGGTTGGTATAACATTTTAGCCCAAGTGGCTGTTGGCGCCAGCAAGTGTTTTTCTTTGTTGTTCAGGAGATTGTTGAAGTTCATGCTACAAGATGGAATTTGTCTCAAGGTGGAGTTTGTTGTATTGTGATCCAAATTCATATACTAAAGGGATGCTAACTTCTGACGAGGGTACGGATCGTTGACACCGCCTATATATACATCTTGTAAGCCGCCCGCTAGGGTATATCAAATCATAAGATAACCCACGGAGTTTGTAAACACTCCCTGATATAGTGAAGTTTTGCTGGCTGGCGCCCGTGGTTTTTTCCCTTCTGTGTTGGAAGGGGTTTTCCACGTTAAATCTTGTGTCCCCTGCGTGTGTTCTTGTTTCGTTCTTCGTTATTTGCTTGTCGCTTTTATAACAACTGCGATAGGCGATGGCGGTGCTGCAAGGTGGCGCGACAGGCGGCGGCGGTGCTGTAAGGCGGATGCTGCGACCGTCGGCGGCGGTGCTGCAAGGCGGCGCGACACGCGGTAGCGCTGCTGTAAGGCGGATGCTGCGACCGGCGGCAGCGGTGCGACAAGCGAAAGCGTTGCGACTGGCGGTGGTGGTGCAAGGCTGCGTGGCCGGCAATGGTGGTGCTGCAAGGCGGCGTGCCCGACGACAGCGGTGGCTGCAAGGCGGCGGCGCTGCTGCAAGGCCGATGCTGCAGCCGAAGGCAGCGGTGCTGCAAGGCGGCGCGACATGCGACGGCGTTGCGAACAGCAGCGGTGGTGGTGCAAGGCTATGCGATCGGCAATGGCGGTGCTGCAAGGCGACGCGCCCGTCTAATGAAACTTGCATCCATTTGAGAGAAAAGATAGATGAGATCTAGATTTACATCTTCACCAATCAAATCCCTCTCCTTGTGAGAGGAAGCACCTAGATCTAAGTCTTGATCTTGGAGAAACTTGGAGTTCTTTGTGAATTTCATTTGTTCTTCCACTCTTATTCCCAATAGCTTTAGTAGCTTTTGTTGAAATTTGGAAGTGAGGGATTGGAATTGCACTTGGTGCATTGGTTTGAGCTTTCCACGGTAATTCGTGGAAGTGAAAGTGAGGAGCTTGTTACTCTTGGGTTCTTGGAACCCTAGACGACTTTTAGGCCTTTGTGGCGATTTTTTGGGAGCCTCCAATTAAGTTGTGGATGCGTGCCTGATACGTCCATTTTGCATCACTATTTTATATCATAATTTACTGTTATTCATTGATATATTTCATATTTAAAGGTGATACTTGATACGCGTACAGCACGCGTCCATTGGGAACCCCAAGAGGAAGGTGTGATGCGTACAGCGGCAAGTTTTCCCTCAGTAAGAAACCAAGGTTTATCGAACCAGTAGGAGCCAAGAAGCACGTTGAAGGTTGATGGCGGCGAGATGTAGTGCGGCGCAACACCAGGGATTCCGGCGCCAACGTGGAACCTGCACAACATAACCAAAGTAATTTGCCCCAACGAAACAGTGAGGTTGTCAATCTCACCGGCTTGCTGTAACAAAGGATTAGATGTATAGTGTGGATGATGATTGTTTGCAGAGAACAGTAGAACAAGTATTGCAGCAGATTGTATTCGATGTAAAGGAATGGACCGGGGTCCACAGTTCACTAGAGGTGTCTCTCCCATAAGATAAATAGCATGTTGGGTGAACAAATTACAGTTGGGCAATTGACAAATAGAGAGGGCATGACAATGCACATACATGATATGATGAGTACTGTGAGATTTAGTTGGGCATTACGACAAAGTACATAGACCGCTATCCAGCATGCATCTATGCCTAAAAAGTCCACCTTCAGGTTATCATCCGAACCCCTTCCAGTATTAAGTTGCAAACAACAGACAATTGCATTAAGTATAGTGCATAATGTAATCAATAACTACATCCTCGGACATAGCATCAATGTTTTATCCCTAGTGGCAACAGCACATCCATAACCTTAGGGGCTTCTGTCACTCCCCCAGATTCACGGAGACATGAACCCACTATCGAGCATAAATACTCCCTCTTGGAGTTACAAGCATCAACTTGGCCAAAGCATCTACTAGTAACGGAGAGCATGCAAGATCATAAACAACACATAGATTGATAATCAACATAACATAGTATTCTCTATCCATTGGATCCCAACAAACACAACATATAGCATTACAGATAGATGATCTTGATCATGTTAGGCAGCTCACAAGATCCGACAATGAAGCATAATGAGGAGAAGACAACCATCTAGCTACTGCTATGGACCCATAGTCCAGGGGTGAACTACTCACTCATCACTCCGGAGGCGACCATGGCGGTGTAGAGTCCTCCGGGAGATGATTCCCCTCTCCGGCAGGGTGGCGGAGGCGATCTCCTGAATCCCCCGAGATGGGATTGGCGGAGGCAGCGTCTCTGGAAGGTTTTCCGTATCGTGGCTCTCGGTACTGGGGGTTTCGCGACGAAGGCTATATGTAGGCGGAAGGGCAGGTCAGGGGGCCACACGGGGGCCCCACACACTAGGGCCGCGCGGGCCCCCCTGGGCCGCGCCGCCCTAGTGTGGCGGCGCCCCGTGGCCCCACTTCGTCTTCCCTTCGGTCTTCTGGAAGCTTCGTGTGAAAATAGGCCCCTGGGCGTTGATTTCGTCCAATTCCGAGAATATTTCCTTACTAGGATTTCTGAAACCAAAAACAGCGAAAACAAGAATCGGCTCTTCGGCATCTCGTTAATAGGTTAGTGCCGGAAAATGCATAAATATGACATAAAGTATGCATAAAACATGTAGATATCATCAATAATGTGGCATGGAACATAAGAAATTATCGATACGTCGGAGACGTATCAGCATCCCCAAGCTTATTTTCTGCTCGTCCTGAGCAGGTAAACGATAACAAAGATAATTTCTGGAGTGACATGCCATCATAACCTTGATCATACTATTGTAAGCATATGTAATGAATGCAGCGATCAAAACAATGTAAATGACATGAGTAAACAAATGAATCATATAGCAAAGACTTTTCATGAATAGTACTTCAAGACAAGCATCAATAAGTCTTGCATAAGAGTTAACTCATAAAGCAATAATTCATAGTAGAGGTATTGAAGCAACACAAAGGAAGATTAAGTTTCAGCGGTTGCTTTCAACTTGTAACATGTATATCTCATGGATATTGTCAATGCAAAGTAATATAACAAGTGCAATATGCAAGTATGTAGGAATCAATGCACAGTTCACACAAGTATTTGCTTCTTGAGATGGAGAGAAATAGGTGAACTGACTCAACATAAAAGTAAAAGAAAGGTCCTTCAAAGAGGAAAGCATCGATTGCTATATTTGTGCTAGAGCTTTGATTTTGAAAACAAGAAACAATTTTGTCAACGGTAGTAATAAAGCATATGTGTTATGTAAATTATATCCTACAAGTTTCAAGCCTCATGCATAGTATACTAATAGTGCCCGCACCTTGTCCTAATTAGCTCGGATTACCTGGATTATCATCGCAATGCACATGTTTTAACCAAGTGTCACAAAGGGGTACCTCTATGCCGCCTGTACAAAGGTCTAAGGAGAAAGCTCGCATCGGATTTCTCGCTATTGATTATTCTCAACTTAGACATCCATACCGGGACAACATAGACAACAGATAATGGACTCCTCTTTTATGCATAAGCATGTAGCAACAATTAATTTTCTCATATGAGATTTGAGGATATTTGTCCAAAACTGAAACTTCTACCATGGATCATGGGTTTAGTTAGCGGCCCAATGTTCTTCTCTAACATTATGCATGCTCTAACCATTCTAGCGGTAAATCTCCCTTACTTCAGACAAGACGGACATGCATAGCAACTCACATGATATTCAACAAAGAGTAGTTGATGGCGTCCCCAGGAACATGGTTATCGCACAACAAGCAACTTAATAAGAGATAAAGTGCATAAGTACATATTCAATACTACAATAGTTTTTAGGCTATTTGTCCCATGAGCTATATATTGCAAAGGTAGAGGATAGAAATTTTAAAGGTAGCACTCAAGCAATTTACTTTGGAATGGCGGAGAAATACCATGTAGTAGGTAGGTATGGTGGACACAAATGGCATGGTGGTTGGCTCAAGGATTTTGGATGCATGAGAAGTATTCCCTCTCGATACAAGGTTTAGGCTAGCAAGGCTATTTCAAACAAACACAAGGATGAAGCGGTGCAGCAAAACTCACATAAAAGACATATTGTAAACATTATAAGACTCTACACCGTCTTCCTTGTTGTTCAAACTCAATACTAGAAATTATCTAGACCTTAGAGAGACCAATTATGCAAACCAAATTTTAGCATGCTCTATGTATTTCTTCATTAATAGGTGCAAAGTATATGATGCAAGAGCTTAAACATGAGCACAACAATTGCCAAGTATCACATTATCCAAGACATTTTAGCAACTACTACATGTAGCATTTCCCAATTCCAACCATATAACAATTTAACGAAGAAGAAACTTTCGCCACGAATACTATGAGTAAAGCCTAAGGACATACTTGTCCAAATGCAACAGCGGAGCGTGTCTCTCTCCCACACAATGAATGCTAGGATCCATTTTATTCAAACAAAACAAAAACAAAAAACAAACCAACGCTCCAAGCAAAGTGCATAAGATGTGATGGAATAAAAATATAGTTTCACTAGAGGAACCTGATAATGTTGTCGATGAAGAAGGGGATGCCTTGGGCATCCCCAAACTTAGACGCTTGAGTCTTCTTGATATATGCAGGGGTGAACCACCGGGGCATCCCAAGCTTAGAGCTTTCACTCTCCTTGATCATATTGTATCATCTCCCTCTCTTGATCCTTGAAAACTTCCTCCACACCAAACTCAAAACAACTCATTAGAGGGTTAGTGCACAATTAAAATTTACATGTTCAGAGGTGACATAATCATTCTTAACACTTCTGGACATTGCACAAAGCTACTGAAAGTCAATGGAATCGAAAAATCCATCAAGCGTAGCAAAACAGGCAATGCGAAATAAAAGGCAGAATCTGTCAAAACAGAACAGTTCGTAAAGACGAATTTTATTGAGGCACCAGACTTGCTCAAATGAAAATGCTCAAATTTAATGAAAGTTGCGTACATATCTGAGGATCACTCACGTAAATTGGCATAATTTTCTGAGTTACCTACAGAGAATTAGGCCCAGATTCGTGACAGCAAAGAAATCTGTTTCTGCGTAGTAATCCAAATCTAGTATGAACCTTACTATCAACGACTTTACTTGGCACAACAATGCACAAAACTAAGATAAGGAGAGGTTGCTACAGTAGTAACAACTTCCAAGACTCAAATATAAAATAAAAGTACTGTAGTAAAAACATGGGTTGTCTCCCATAAGCGCTTTTCTTTAACGCCTTTCAGCTAGGCGCAGAAAGTGTATATCAAGTATTATCAAGAGACGAAGTGTCAACATCATAATATGTTCTAATAATAGAATCAAAAGGTAACTTCATTCTCTTTCTAGGGAAGTGTTCCATACCTTTCTTGAGAGGAAATTGATATTTAATATTACCTTCCTTCATATCAATGATAGCACCAACGGTTCGAAGAAAAGGTCTTCCCAATATAATGGGACAAGATGCATTGCATTCAATATCCAAGACAACAAAATCAACGGGGACAAGGTTATTGTTAACGGTAATGCGAACATTATCAACTCTCCCCAAAGGTTTCTTTGTAGAGTTATCAGCAAGATTAACATCCAAATAACAATTTTTCAATGGTGGCAAGTCAAGCATATTATAGATTTTCTTAGGCATAACGGAAATACTTGCACCAAGATCACATAAAGCATTACAATCAAAGTCATTGACCTTCATCTTAATGATGGGCTCCCAACCATCCTCTAGCTTCCTAGGAATAGAAGCTTCGCGTTCTAGTTTCTCTTCTCTAGCTTTTATGAGAGCATTTGTAATATGTTTCGTGAAAGCCAAGTTTATAGCACTAGCATTAGGACTCTTAGCAAGTTTTTGTAAGAACTTTATAACTTCAGAGATATGACAATCATCAAAATCTAAACCATTATAATCTAAAGCAATGGGATCATTATCCCCAATGTTGGAAAAAATTTCAGCAGTTTTATCACACGCAGTTTCAGCAGTTTTAGCAGTTTCAGGCAGTTTTTCGCGCTTTGCATTAGAAGTGGAAACATTGCCAACACCAATTCTTTTACCATTAATAGTAGGAGGTGCAGAAACATGTGTAGCATTAGTATTACTAGTGGTGGTAATAGTCCAAACTTTAGCTATATTATCTTCTTTTTCATTTTCTTCTCTTTCCCACCTAGCACGCAATTCGGCCATCAATCTTATATTCTCATTAATTCTAACTTGGATGGCATTTGTTGTAGTAACAATCTTATTATTACGATTTTCATGAGGCATAACTTTCGATTTCAAAAGATCAACATCAGCAGTAAGACTATCGACTTTAGAAGCAAGTATATCAATTTTCCCAAGCTTTTCTTCAACAGATTTGTTAAAAGCAGTTTGTGTACTAATAAATTCTTTAAGCATGGCTTCAAGTCCAGGGGGTGTGTTCCTATTGTTGTTGTAAGAATTCCCATAAGAATTACCATAGCCGTTGCCATTATTATAAGGATATGGCCTATAGTTGTTACTAGAATTGTTCCGGTAAGCATTGTTGTTGAAATTATTATTTTTAATGTAGTTTACATCAACATGTTCTTCTTGGGCAACCAATGAAGCTAACGGAACATTATTAGGATCAATATTTGTCCTATCATTCACAAGCATAGACATAATAGCATCAATCTTATCACTCAAGGAAGAGGTTTCCTCGACAGAATTTACCTTCTTACCTTGTGGAGCTCTTTCCGTGTGCCATTTAGAGTAATTAATCATCATGTTATCAAGAAGCTTTGTTGCTTCACCAAGAGTGATGGACATAAAGGTACCTCCAGCAGCTGAATCCAATAGGTTCCGCGAAGAAAAATTCAGTCCTGCATAAAATGTTTGGATGATCATCCAAGTAGTCAGTCCATGGGTTGGGCAATTTTTAACCAAAGATTTCATTCTTTCCCATGCTTGTGCAACATGCTCAGTATCCAATTGTTTAAAATTCATTATGCTACTCCTCAAAGATATAATTTTAGCAGGGGGATAATATCTACCAATAAAAGCATCCTTGCATTTAGTCCATGAATCAATACTATTCTTAGGCAGAGATAGCAACCAATCTTTTGCTCTTCCTCTTAATGAGAAAGGAAACAATTTTAATTTTATAATGTCACCATCTACATCCTTATATTTTTGCATTTCACATAGTTCAACAAAATTATTAAGATGGGCAGCAGCATCATCAGAACTAACACCAGAAAATTGCTCTCGCATAACAAGATTTAGTAAAGCAGGTTTAATTTCAAAGAATTCTGCTGTAGTAGCAGGTGGAGCAATAGGTGTGCATAAGAAATCATTATTATTTGTGGTTGTGAAGTCACACAACTTAGTATTTTCAGGAGTACCCATTTTAGCAATAGTAAATAAAGCAAACTAGATAAAGTAAATGCAAGTAACTAATTTTTTTGGGTTTTTAATATAGCAAACAAGATAACAAATAAAGTAAAACTAGCAACTAATTTTTTTTTTGTGTTTTGATTTAGTGCAGCAAACAAAGTAGTAAATAAAATAATGCAAGACAAAAACAAAGTAAAGAGATTGCGATGTGGAGACTCCCCTTGCAGCGTGTCTTGATCTCCCCGGCAACGGCGCCAGAAAACAGTCTTGATACGCGTACAGCACGCGTCCGTTGGGAACCCCAAGAGGAAGGTGTGATGCGTACAGCGGCAAGTTTTCCCTCAGTAAGAAACCAAGGTTTATCGAACCAGTAGGAGCCAAGAAGCACGTTGAAGGTTGATGGCGACGAGATGTAGTGCGGCGCAACACCAGGGATTCCGGCGCCAACGTGGAACCTGCACAACACAACCAAAGTCCTTTGCCCCAACGAAACAGTGAGGTTGTCAATCTCACCGGCTTGCTGTAACAAAGGATTAGATGTATAGTGTGGATGATGATTGTTTGCAGAGAACAGTAGAACAAGTATTGCAGCAGATTGTATTCGATGTAAAGGAATGGACCGGGGTCCACAGTTCACTAGAGGTGTCTCTCCCATAAGATAAATAGCATGTTGGGTGAAGAAATTACAGTTGGGCAATTGACAAATAGAGAGGGCATGACAATGCACATACATGATATGATGAGTATTGTGAGATTTAGTTGGGCATTACGACAATGTACATAGACCGCTATCCAGCATGCATCTATGCCTAAAAAGTCCACCTTCAGGTTATCATCCGAACCCCTTCCAGTATTAAGTTGCAAACAACAGACAATTGCATTAAGTATGGTGCGTAATGTAATCAATAACTACACCCTCGGACATAGCATCAATGTTTTATCCCTAATGGCAACAGCACATCCATAACCTTAGGGGCTTCTGTCACTCCCCCAGATTCACGGAGACATGAACCCACTATCGAGTATAAATACTCCCTCTTGGAGTTACAAGCATCAACTTGGCCAAAGCATCTACTAGTAACGGAGAGCATGCAAGATCATAAACAACACATAGATTGATAATCAACATAACATAGTATTCTCTATCCATCGGATCCCAACAAACACAACATATAGCATTACAGATAGATGATCTTGATCATGTTAGGCAGCTCACAAGATCCGACAATGAAGCATAATGAGGAGAAGACAACCATCTAGCTACTTCTATGGACCCATAGTCCAGGGGTGAACTACTCACTCATCACTCCGGAGGCGACCATGGCGGTGTAGAGTCCTCCGGGAGATGATTCCCCTCTCCGGCAGGGTGCCGGAGGCGATCTCCTGAATCCCCCGAGATGGGATTGGCGGCGGCGGCGTCTCTGGAAGGTTTTCCGTATCGTGGCTCTCGGTACTGGGGGTTTCGCGACGAAGGCTATATGTAGGCGGAAGGGCAGGTCAGGGGGCCACACGGGGGCCCCACACGCTAGGGCCGCGCGGGCCCCCTGGGCCGCGCCGCCCTAGTGTGGCGGTGCCCCGTGGCCCCACTTCGTCTTCCCTTCGGTCTTCTGGAAGCTTCGTGTGAAAATAGGCCCCTGGGCGTTGATTTCGTCCAATTCCGAGAATATTTCCTTACTAGGATTTCTGAAACCAAAAACAGCAGAAAACAACAACTGGCTCTTCGGCATCTCGTTAATAGGTTAGTGCCGGAAAATGCATAAATATGACATGAAGTATGCATAAAACATGTAGATATCATCAATAATGTGGCATGGAACATAAGAAATTATCGATACGTCGGAGACGTATCAATACTTATGTTATTTCATCTATTTTGCATGTTTCATGGTTATTGGAGGATCGCGCACCGGAGTCAGGATTCTGCTGGAAAAAGCGCCGTCAGAATGTAATATTTCGGAAGATCAACAATTGACAGAAATTATATGAAAAATCCTATTTTTCCAGAAGATGAAGGGAGCCAAAAGGAGGAGCCGAGGAGGGCCGCCATGGGCCAACCTCACAGGCCGACGCGGGCCTAGGCCTGGCCACGCCGCCTTGTGAGGAGGGGCCCACAACCCCCTCTGGACTCCTCTCCTTCGCGTACTTCTTCGCCCCGAAAACCTAAGCTCCAGAGGATAGTCGCGAAGAGTCACAACCGCCTCTGCGGGGCGGAAAACACCAGAGAGAAAAGAGCTCTCCAGCAGGCTGAAATCTGCCGGGGAAATTCCCTCCCGGAGGGGGAAATCGACGCCATCGTCACCGACATCGAGCTGGACATCATCTCCATCTCCATCACCATCACCATCATCTCCATCATCATCGCCGCCGTCTCCACCGCTGCACATCGTCACCGCTGTAACAATTTGGGTTGGATCTTGATTGTTTGATAGGGGAAACTCTCCCGGTATTGATTTCTACTTGTTATTGATGCTATTGAGTGAAACCATTGAACCAAGGTTTATGTTCAGATTGTTATTCATCATCATATCACCTCTGATCATGTTCCATATGATGTCTCGTGAGTAGTTCGTTTAGTTCTTGAGGATATGGGTGAAGTCCAAATGTTAGTAGTGAATTATGGTTGAGTAATATTCAATGATATGATATTTAAGTTGTGGTGTTATTCTTCTAGTGGTGTCATGTGAACGTCGACTACATGATACTTCACCTTTATGGGCCTAGGGGAATACATCTTGTACTCATTTGCTAATTGCGGGGTTGCCGGAGTGACAGAAACCTGAACCCCCGTTGGTATATCGATGCAGGAGGGATAGCAGGATCTCAGAGTTTAAGGCTGTGGTTAGATTTATCTTAATTACTTTCTTGTAGTCGCGGATGCTTGCAAGGGGTATAATCGCAAGTATGTATTAGTCCTAGGAAGGGCGGTGCATTAGCATAGGTTCACCCACACAACACTTATCAAAACAATGAAGATTAATTAGCTATATAAAGCGAAAGCACTAGACTAAATTCCCGTGTGTACTCAAGAACGTTTGGTCATTATAAGTAAACAAACCGGCTTGTCCTTTGTGCTAAAAAGGATTGGGCCACTCGCTCCAATTATTACTCTCGCACTTTACTTGCTCGTACTTTATTCATCTGCTACATCAAAACCCCCTGAATACTTGTCTGTGAGCATTTACAGTGAATCCTTCATCAAAACTGCTTGTCAACACCTTCTGCTCCTCGTTGGGTTCGACACTCTTACTTATCGAAAATACTGCGATACACCCCCTATACTTGTGGGTCATCAAGACTATTTTCTGGCGCCGTTTCCGGGGAGTGAAGCGCTATTGGTAAGTGGAATTGGTAAGGGAAACTTTTACTGTTAGTGCTGATTTTATTTCTGCCTGCTGCTATAATTCATTATGGAGAGATCTTCTCTTGAATTTTTATTTGGAAAATCTACTACTACTGCAAAGGTAGTGGATGAGGCGCCAGGTGAGGAAGATGTTCCATACAAAATACCTATGAAAATTATTGAGCGTGTTGTGGATAACCGTTATACAGGGGATGGAACTGTCCATCCTGGAGATCATTTATTGTTCTTACATGAATTATGCGGTTTATTCAAGTGTGCAAGTATTGCTATGGATGAAGTGAGGAATAAGCTATTCTCTATATCGTTGTCTGGTAAAACGGCGCATTGGTATAAATTACAGAATAATGGGGATTCTCTTGAATGGGATGATATTGTGCCCCGATTTTATTCTAAATTCTATCCTCCAAGTGAAATTCACAAAGACCGGAACCGCATATATAATTTCTGGCCTCATGATGGAGAGAGTATTGCCCAAGCGTGGGGGATATTGAAGTCTTTAATGCTCAAATGGCACATTCATGAGTTTCCTGGTAATATTATCATTGATAATTTCTATGCAAGACTTTCTTTTCAAGATAAGACCTTGCTGGATACTTCTTGTTCTGGATCATTTACACGCAACAAAGAAGAGTTTAAAAGGGACCTTCTTGATCGGATTCAGGAGAATACTGAAGGATGGGAGAATGACAAAGATAGAGAGTCAGGTATAAACTATGATTATAAATGCATTGAAGTTTTTATGGATACTGATAAATTTCGTAATATGAGTGCTACTTATGGTCTTGATTCTCAAGTTGCTGCACATCTTTATAAAGCTTTTGCCTCTCATTATGGATTGCCTAAGAAGAATTTTGATAAGTATCATGAACCGTATAAATATAAAATTGATTCATCTATAAATAAATGTGTTGTAGTTGAAACTGTTGATCATGTTATTCCTGAAGCTTATATTGAGAAAACTCCTTTCCCTGCTAAAATGAAGGAGTATTCTGTTATAAATAGTGCGGTTAATAAAAGTGAAAATAAACCTATAGAACCTGAAGAGCAAATAAAAGTTGAACCTGCTATTGCAATAGTTAAAGATCTTGTGATTGAAAATGTGGAAGATGGTCATATTATTTTCTGTGAAGATGCTTCTAATATTGTTTCGCATCCTAATAAGTATAGGAAGACTAATGTTCCTATGCTATCTGTTAGAATTGGTGATCATTGTTATTATGGTTTATGCGATATTGGTGCAAGTATTAGTGCTATTCCTTATGAGCTTTACACGGAGATCATGCACGAAATTGGTTCTTGTGAACTTGAAGATATTGATGTGGTTATTCGGCTGGCTAATAGAGAAACTATCTCTCCAATTGGTATTGTTCGAGATGTGGAAGTTCTATGTGGTAAGATTAAATATCCTGCTGACTTTTCAGTACTTGGTTCTGCTGCTAGTAAGTATTGTCCTATCATTTTTGGTAGACCTTTTCTAAATACTTGTGGAGCTGTTATAGATTGCAAGAAAGAGAAAATTTTGACTAAATTTGCTGGTGAATCTTATGAGTTTAATTTCTCTAAATTTGCCAAAACTCCTTATAAAGCTGATTCGCATAATAATGATTTTAGAGTTGAACAGTGTGCATCTATTGCTCTTGCTCCTAATAATCCTTTGCAGCAACATCTGGAGAATAGTGAGAGTGAAGTCTTTAGGGAAGAAAGAAATGAGCTTGATGAAATTTTCCTTCGTCAACCTATTCTTAAGCATGATTTACCGGTAGAAGATCTAGGGACAACACTGCCACCAAAGGAAGATCCTGTTTTTGATTTAAAACCGTTGCCTGATAATCTTAAATATGCTCATATTGATGATAAGAAAATATATCCTGTTATTATTAGTTCTAAGCTTTCAGAGATTGAGGAAGAAAGGTTATTGGAAATACTGAAGAAACACCGAGGAGCTATTGGCTACACTCTTGATGACTTGAAGGGGATTTCTCCCTCTATTTGCCAACATGCCATTAATATGGAAGATGATGCAAAGCCTGTTGTTGAACATCAGCGTCGTCTTATTCCTAAGATGAAGGATGTGGTAAGAAATGAGGTATTAAAACTTCTTGAAGCTGGTATTATATATCATATTGCTGATAGTAGATGGGTTAGTCCTGTGCATTGTACGTGTTCCTAAGAAAGGAGGAATGACTGTTGTACCTAATCATAATGATGAGCTCATCCCTCAAAGAGTAGTTGTAGGGTATAGAATGTGCATTGATTATCGAAAAGTTAATAAGGTTACTAAGAAAGATCATTACCCTTTACCTTTTATTGATCAAATGTTAGAAAGGCTATCTAAAAATACTCATTTTTGCTTTCTTGATGGTTATTCTGGGTTTTCACAAATTGCTGTTAAAACTAAGGATCAAGAGAAAACCACTTTCACTTGTCCCTATGGAACTTATGCTTATAGACGTATGCCTTTTGGTTTATGTAATGCTCCTGCTACTTTTCAAAGATGCATGTCTGCTATTTTTCATGGCTTTTGCGAGAATATTGTGGAGGTATTCATGGATGATTTTTCTGTCTATGGGAATTCTTTTGATAATTGCTTGCGAAACCTTGATAAAGTTTTGCAGAGATGTGAAGAAACTAACCTTGTTCTTAATTGGGAGAAATGCCACTTTATGGTTAATGAAGGAATTGTATTGGGACATAAAATTTTCGAGAGAGGTATTGAAGTTGATAGAGCTAAAGTTGAAGCAATTGAGAAGATGCCCTATCCCAGGGATGTTAAAGGTATTCGTAGTGTTCTTGGTCATGCTGGGTTTTATAGGAGATTTATTAAAGACTTTTCCAAGATCTCAAAACCTCTTACTAATCTTCTTCAAAAAGATGTACCTTTTGTTTTTGATGATGATTGTAAGGAAGCTTTTGAAACTCTAAAGAAAGCCTTAACAACTGCTCCTATAGTTGAACCTCCTGATTGGAACTTACCATTTGAAATTATGTGTGATGCTAGTGATTTTGTTGTAGGCGCTGTTCTTGCACAGCGAGTAGATAAAAAACTGAATGTTATTCATTATGCTAGTAAAACTCTTGATGCTTCTCAAAGAAATTATGCTACTACTAAAAAAGAATTTTTAGCTGTAGTCTTTGCTTGTCACAAGTTTAGATCCTATATTGTTGATTCAAAAGTTACAATTCATACTGATCATGCTGCAATTAGATACCTTATGCAAAATAAAGATGCTAAGCCAAGGCTTATTAGATGGGTGCTTCTGTTGCAAGAATTTGATTTGCATATTATAGATAGGAAAGGTGCTGATAATCCTGTTGCTAACAACTTGTCTAGATTGGAAAATATTGCTTATGATCCTGTTCCTGTTAATGATAGTTTTCCAAATGAACAATTGGCTGTAATAAAGGTGAGCTCGCGAGATAGCCCTTGGTATGCTGATTATGCTAACTTTATTGTTTCCAAGTACTTGCCTCCAACCTTTTCAGCTCAGCAAAGAAGGAAATTCTTTTATGACTTGAGGCATTATTTTTGGGATGATCCACACTTATATAAAGAAGGAGTGGATGGTATTCTGCGAAGATGTGTTCCTAAATATGAACAACAAGAGATATTGAGTAAATGTCATGGTAGTGCTTATGGAGGACATCACGCTGGAGATAGAACCGCGCAAAAGGTTCTACAATCAGGTTTTTATTGGCCAACTCTCTTCAAAGATGCAAGGAAGTTTATTTTATCTTGTGATGAATGTCAAAGGGTTGGTAATATCTCCAGATGCAATGAAATGCCTATGAATTATACTCTTGTTATTGAACCGTTCGATTGTTGGGGATTTGATTTCATGGGACCTTTCCCCTCTTCAGAAGATAACACTCATATACTTGTTGCTGTTGATTATGTTACTAAATGGGTGGAAGCTATACCCACAAAAAGTGCTGATGGTGAGACCTCTTTAAGAATGCTTTTAGATATTATTTTTCCTAGATTTGGAGTTCCTAGATATCTTATGACTGATGGAGGTTCTCATTTTATTCATGGTGGTTTTAGAAAAACTCTTGCTAAATATGATATTAATCATAGAATTGCTTCTGCTTATCATCCTCAAACTAGTGGGCAAGTAGAACTATCGAATAGAGAGATTAAATCTATCTTGCAAAAGACTGTTAATAAATCTAGAAATAATTGGGCTAGTAAATTGAAGGAAGCACTATGGGCTTATAGAACTGCTTATAAAAATCCCATGGGTATGTCACCTTATAAAATGGTTTATGGAAAAGCTTGTCATTTACCTTTAGAACTAGAGCACAAAGCTTATTGGGCTGTAAGAGAGCTAAATAAAGATCCTAAACTAGCCGGTAAGAAGAGGTTGCTGCAATTGAGTTCTCTAGATGAATGGAGGAATGAAGCTTATGAAAACGCTAAACTCTTTAAAGAGAAAGTTAAGAAATGGCATGATATAAGAATTATCAAAAGAGAATTTAATATTGGGGATAAAGTCCTATTGTATCGGTCTCGTCTCAGATTCTTTGCAGGGAAATTACTCTCGAAATGGGAAGGACCATATGTCATTGAGGAGGTGTATCGTTCAGGAGCAATTAAAATTAGTTCTCTCCAAGGCGATGCCACACAAGTGGTGAATGGAAAAAAGACTCAAGCATTATATCTCAGGTGATTCTTATAATGAAGATGTTGATGTTATTCGAGTTGTGACACCGGAGGCTTTCATCAAAGGTCAAATTGATAGTCCGGCAGAGTTCGACTTTGAATAGGTAACAGTACTGGTAGTAAAAAGTTCGCGTTTTACTTTCCGAACAATGTTTTTGCTGTTTTTGGAAAATATGAAAAATTACGAGATCAAAACGGAGTGGAGGAGACGCACGAGGGCGTGCCCCCATAGGCCGGCGCGGGACCCAGCCTGGCCGTGCCGCCCTATAAGGTGGCTCCCTTGTTGCCCCTCTCCGACTCTGGTTCGACCTGGTACTTTCCTTATGTCGTAAAAATTCCTGTTATATAATCCCCCGGACCCCTGGAGGTCCGTATATCGTTTTCTCGACGTGTTTTGTTTCGAGCTGTTTTCTGCCAGGATCTGTCTTTGATCTAGAAGCACCATGGCCTCCAACAACAAGGGCAAGGGGCTTTCGGAGGAAGAAGTGAAGAGGGTGTCGTCAAAACAAGAGCAACAAGCCGTTGGGAGTAAGCAAATCTTGGTGGGATCTGTTGACACTCGACATTCTTTCTCTCATAACTTGCAGGGACCCTTACCACCTGCTCCTAGCCTCGACTCTTTCCCTGTGTTGGAAGAAGCTCTACGGGTTACCGATGAGTTTTGTGATCAATACCGTGCTCTGAGAAGGGAAGTGGAGATACTTCAGGAGGAGAATTATCGACTTCGAAGAATGCTAGAGCGGTTCCTCACCCCCATCAAGGTTGTCCCATCAACACCACCACCGCCAAAGGAGTAATTCATCATCGGTATTGGCATCCCCTTGGTTTGTTCCAAGCTTGGGGGAGTGCCGCGGTATCACATCATCACTATCTTTTACTTTTTACTATCAAGTAGTGTCATATCATGAGTAGGGAAGTTATCATATAAGATGGATTGCAGTGTGGAAGTATCTCTCCTTAGTTAGTTGTCTATGTATCCCTTGGTGTGAGTTATCGTTATGGAATATTAATGAGAAGTCTTATCATTTACATATTGCACATCTTATTTTACTTTGCAATCTCTATTATATGATTGATCTTGTTATTAGTATTGGTATCACTATGGGAGCATCGAGTAAATCTATTTGGTTTTGGCAAACTTAGCATTGGTCAATAGCAACAACACTTTGAGGTTTAAGTAGAAAAGAGAAATACATGTAGTTGTTTCATTGTCTTCCTTTCTTGTTAGCTCTTAGCTTATTATTCTGAAGTTAAAAAAATTTGTGCTTACAAGGAAGATGCATGATTGTTTCTATCACATGTATATTTGTTTGTTCCCCTCAATTCTTATGCTTGCTAATCAACCTTGCTAGCCAAAAACCTGTACTGAGAGGAAATGCTTCTCGTGCATCCAAACTTTAACCCAAACCTATGTCATTTGTGTCCACCATAACTACCTACTACATGGAATTTCCTGCTATTCCAAGTAAAAACTTCGTGTGCTACCTTTAAACAATTCAAAATTTACTATCTCTTATTTGTGTCAATGTTTTATAGCTCATGAGGAAGTATGTGGTGTTTTTATCTTTCAATCTTGTTGGGCAACTTTCACCAATGGACTAGTGGCTTCATCCACTTATCCAATAATTTTTGCAAAAAGAGCTGGCAATGGGGTTCCCAGCCCCGATTAATTAACCTTCATAATTTTACAAATAGACACTCCTCCATGGTATGTGATTGTTGGAAGGCACCCGAGGATTCGATTAGCCATGGCTTGAGAAAGCAAAGGTGGGGAGGAGTGTCATCTAAATAAAACCAAAATAAAAAGACACTCCTTCATGGTATGAGAATGATTGGAAGGCACCCGAGGATTCGGTTAGCCATGGTTTGTGAAAGCAAAGGTTGGAAGGAGTGTCAACCAAAAATAAAACTTTATGGGAGCCGCTCTTAGAGAGTTTGTCTGGCAAGGGGGTTAGAGTACCCGCTACCATTCGTTGACAACAACAAACACCTCTCAAAATGTTACTTTTATGCTCTTTATATGATTTCAAAACTGAAAAAGCTCTAGCACATGATTTAATCCATGCTTCCCTCCACGAAGGGCATGTCTTTTACTTTATGTTGAGTCAGTAAACCTATTTCCCTCCATCTCAAGCAAGCATTTGAGTTGTTGTGATAAAACCATTTATATTGTGATCTACTTCATCATGTCCTTTACTCTTCCTTGTTTAGTACAAGTTTTATCTGAATGAATATAGCTTTGAAAGTTATCAATGATTATGAGGAGATTATTATGATTGAGAATGCAAGTTGTGCCATATAAGTTTTAACATAATCTGTTAATTGTTCTCTGACTAAGAACGAAGTTTGCCATCACCAATTATGATTTCTTATGCACCTTTATTTGTGATTACCCTCTACTTGTTTCAAGTTGAATTATATGAGGAAGTTGTTCACTAGAATATCTTGTGTGAATTAATATGATGCTTCTTGTCCGTATTTTATTTATCGACTCTTCACTCCATAAACATGTGATCCTGTTTACCGAGTTCAGTTTCGGTTGGGGACAAGCGAAGTCTAAGCTTGGGGGGAGTTGATACGTCCATTTTGCATCACTATTTTATATCATAATTTACTGCTATTCATTGATATATTTCATATTTCAAGGTGATACTTATGTTATTTCATCTATTTTGCATGTTTCATGATTATTGGAGGATCACGCACCGGAGTCAGGATTCTGCTGGAAAAAAGCGCCGTCAGAATGCAATATTTCGGAAGATCAACAATTGACAGAAATTATATGAAAAATCCTATTTTTCCAGAAGACGAAGGGAGCCAAAAGGAGGAGCCGAGGAGGGCCGCCATGGGCCCACCTCACAGGCCGGCGCGGGCCTAGGCCTGGCCGCGCCGCCTTGTGAGGAGGGGGCCCACAGCCCCCTCTGGCCTCCTCTCCTTCGCGTACTTCTTCGCCCCGAAAACCTAAGCTCCAGAGGATAGTCGCGAAGAGTCACAGCCGCCTCTGCGGGGCGGAAAACACCAGAGAGAAAAGAGCTCTCCGGCAGGCTGAAATCTACCGGGGAAATTCCCTCCCGGAGGGGGAAATCGACGCCATCGTCACCGACATCGAGCTGGACATCATCTCCATCACCATCACCATCATCTCCATCATCATCGCCGCCGTCTCCACCGCTGCACATCATCACCGCTGTAACAATTTGGGTTGGATCTTGATTGTTTGATAGGGGAAACTCTCCCGGTATTGATTTATACTTGTTATTGATGCTATTGAGTGAAACCATTGAACCAAGGTTTATGTTCAGATTGTTATTCATCATCATATCACCTCTGATCATGTTCCATATGATGTCTCGTGAGTAGTTTGTTTAGTTCTTGAGGACATGGGTGAAGTCTAAATATTAGTAGTGAATTATGGTTGAGTAATATTCAATGTTATGATATTTAAGTTGTGGTGTTATTCTTCTAGTGGTATCATGTGAACATCGACTACATGATACTTCACCTTTATGGGCCTAGGGGAATACATCTTGTACTCGTTTGCTAATTGTGGGGTTGCCGGAGTGACAGAAACCTGAACCCCCGTTGGTATATCGATGCAGGAGGGATAGCAGGATCTCAGAGTTTAAGGCTGTGGTTAGATTTATCTTAATTACTTTCTTGTAGTTGCGGATGCTTGCAAGGGGTATAATCACAAGTATGTATTAGTCCTAGGAAGGGCGGTGCATTAGCATAGGTTCACCCACACAACACTTATCAAAACAATGAAGATTAATTAGCTATATGAAGCGAAAGCACTAGACTAAATTCCCGTGTGTCATCAAGAACGTTTGGTCATTATAAGTAAACAAACCGGCTTGTCCTTTGTGCTAAAAAGGATTGGGCCACTCGCTGCAATTATTACTCTCGCACTTTACTTACTCGTACTTTATTCATCTGCTACATCAAAACCCCCTGAATACTTGTCTGTGAGCATTTACAGTGAATCCTTCATCAAAACTGCTTGTCAACACCTTCTGCTCCTCGTTGGGTTCGACACTCTTACTTATCAAAAATATTGCGATACACCCCCTATACTTGTGGGTCATCAGTGCCCCAAGCTTTGTGTAAGACCCAATTTCTGCCTCGAAGGAAATCCCTTAGTGGAACCGTGACCTTGGCCTTTGTGGCAAGAGTCACCGAAGAATAAGGTGAGGCCTTTGTGGTGCTCGGTGTGTGGTGTGACCACCACATCTTGGGGTGAGGCCTTTGTGGCATTGGTGTGCATTGAGCAACCACACCTCAAGGTGAGGCCTCTTGTGGCGTTCGGGAGCACTAAGCCACCGCACCTCTCCAACGAAGATTAGCACTCGCAAGAGTGTGAACTTCGGGATACATCATCGTCTCCCGCGTGCCTAGGTTATCTCTATACCCGAGCTCTTTACTTATGCACTTTACTTTGTGATAGCCATCGTTCTTGAAGTTATATATCTTTCTATCACATAATTGCTTGCATTGCTTAGCATAAGTTGTTGGTGCACATATATAGGTGAACCATAGTATAGGTTTTGGGCTTGACAAAAGTAAACACTAGTTTTATTCCGCATTTGTTAAGCCCATCTCGTAAAAGTTTTATACCGCCTATTCACCCCCCTCTAGGCGACATCCGTGTCCTTTCAATTGGTATCAGAGAGAGGTTTCTCATTATAGGCTTCACCGCCTTGAGAGTAAAGATGTCGGCTAGAGGATTTGTGCTTGATGACACTTTTATATCCGATGGCACAAATTATGATGTTTGGAAAATTCGCATGCTTAGTCATTTTCGGGACATTGACCCTCATATGGAGCAAATTGTAGATATAGGTTTTTCTCCTCCTATGGATTCCTGAAATCTATCTTTAGAGGATGAGAAAAATTTGTATCTCAATGCGCATGCTTCTAATGATCTTATGACTGCTTTGAGAGATGTAAGTCTTTTTTCATTCTTGCCTTTTGAAGCACTCATGAGTTATGCACAAAGATTCAAGATAAATATGATGTGTCCAGTATTATTAAGGGATTGCTTCCACTTCCGTCCGTGATGAGCTCTCATCTTCATCGACTTCACCAATGTGTGGCAATACACAAGGTAATGATATGGTGAGTGGTGATTAAAATTGCAATGTTGACGTTGAGCTTACCATTGATGATCCTTCATCTCTATCTCATTGCAATGCACTATGATCGAAATGGAGAATTCTCTATCAAGTCAGCGTACCGTATGTTGATCACTACAAGAGAGAAGAGGGAGGAGTGGCTAGACAGCAGAGTCACGAGCTCAAATGGGAGAAGATAGCCCGGGAATGGAAGTCTCTTTGGAGAACACAGGTGCCAGCCAAGATTCGCATGTTTTTGTGGAGGCTCTCGAAGCATTCGGTGCCAATGAATGACGACTGTAACCGTTGAGGAATGGCAGAGACGGATCAATGCCAACTCTGCGGTGTTGTCGACACACTTTTCTTGGCTGTTCCATGGCCCGTAGTGTGTGGAGGCATGTTGATGAAGGGGTAGTGGAACACATGAGTGCGACATATGAAGGGGACGCTAGAGCTTGGATAGCAAATATGATTGAAACCCTGAATAGCGATGATCATTTCATAGTGTTTGTGACTATTTGGGCGATTTGGCACGCCAGGAGGAAAGCCATTAACGAAAATATCTTTCAGATCCCTTTTTCTATGCATTATTTTGTGCATAATTTCATCGCGGACCTTGCATATTTGAAGAAGCAAGAAAAGAAAGCCATACTTATGGCTGTCACAGCTGTTGCACCTTGTTGGATCCCACCTCCGTAGGGTCATGTGAAGATCAATGTCGACGTTGCCGTGGGCAAAAACAATGGGCAAGGGGTAGTGAATGCGATTGCTAGAAGTGCTCGAGGAGAGTATATAGGAGGATCATCACTTGTGTTCCCTGGTAGCACCGACCCGGAGACCCTGGAGATGCTTGCATGCCGAGAAGCGTGTGCTCTGGCTGGCGACCTCTCTCTGAGGCGGGTTCGGGTGGCAACCGACTGCTCTAACGTGGTGAGAAGTTCGGAGAGGGGCACTATGGGAGCTTTGTCTCACATAGTTCGAGAAAATCGTGGAGGTGAAGAAGATTTTCCAGGAGCTGGTGTTCATCCACGAATGACAGAGTTCGAACAAGGAGACACATGCTTTAGCGAGGAGCGCTATCTACGATGAACCGGGCCGTTGTGTGTGGCTCAATGGACCGCCTGAGGGTTTTTGTACAAATATTCTAGCTGATTGGAATGAACCTGTGATCATCGAGCAGCGAGTTTCTGACGCACTCTTTTCCTTATCAAGGTACCGAAGGGAACTGGAAGGTTTTTGATGACGCAGCTCGCGTGCCTAATAAAGTGTGTTTTTCCTCAAAAAATGGAGAATAGGAGCACACAAAAAACAACAACACTGGTCCTCCTTGCCAACTGGGACGAATTTGTACGCAAGAAGCATGGCTGATACATGTGAATGTCGCCATGCCTCTCACCAGCTGACTCATGGCAGTATTCTTTACTCGAATGTAACATAGCAAGAAGTACCTAGGCACTTCTTGACGAGGAGCTAATTGAGCACTTGCTGGGCAAATAACTGTGGGATGCTAAAGAGTGGCTATTTTTCTTGCTGGAATCGCTATCGCATGAGACTTTTATCGCATGAAACCCGACTGAAAGCTAAGAAGCCAAAACGAAAAGAAGTCTCCTAAAACCAGAAAAACCACAACACCTTGGATCTACTTAGGTCGGCATGTTTAGAAACTATAACGCCGGAAGAGATACCCGTCAACTCGGTTCGCTTCGCGTTAATCATCAAGGACATGGCTAGGGAGCACTTGGATGCTAATTAGTTCAGTCAAGCACTCACCCTAAAAATTAGAAAGTTCAGCACATGGAAACTACACGTGCATTTAATGTTATGTATTTTTTTTAGAAAAGGCATAACTTTCAAACCGTTTGTCGAAATAGAGATCCGTTTTCACCGTTAGACCTCTCGCGACGAGATCTTCAAAAGTAGGTCTCATATGTATATGTTTCGATAAAAAATAATATCGAAAAGCAACTTAGTTATTGTGAAAATCCAACTCTACTGTTGTAGCAAACCAAGTCCGTGCAAGTAGTTGCTTACACTTTTTATTTAATATTTGAAGCCAACCTAGTTTGTGAGATATACTTACTTAGCAAAAATAGCAACAAATTTATGATAATGAGACTTACAACATTGCACTATTACTTGGCCACCATAGTTTCTAGTATTCATTCGTAACCAGACAACTTAGTACCAACGAAAATACAACTTAATAACAAAACAGTAAACAACTTAGGGGCAACTGTAGTCAATTCCATGAAAAAGTTAAGCAACCTCACAACAGTGATGCTAGCCTACTTAGTAGTTAGTACTACTAGTATGCAAATTAGGCACATCGATATGCAAGTTCACTATATTTCTCTATTTTATAAGCAGCTTATCGATATAGTCAACTCAACAATAATAGTTCGCAACTTCATAATACCAGTATTATTGTTGGAAAGTTGGTTTTCGGGGCCAAATAAGTACCAACAATATAGAACTTCATATACTAAATAATGCGCAACTTAAACATATCGGTAGCCAACTTCACGGCAATGGTGCGCTACATCACACCCAATCATTGTAGTCGACTTAGTATTAACGGTACATAACTTAGACGCATGGACATGCAAGTTTGCGACGATGGTACGTAATTTCACGATGATGGTTCTAGCCAACTTAGCAGCGGTGGTACACAACTTAGACATGGTGAAACTACATTGGACAATGGATGCAACTTAACCATAGTGATAGTGGGTATAGTGAACTTAACAAATAGTGGGTATACAACTTAGAAATAGTGGGTATGCAACTTAGCACACGTGTGAAGCAATAATATACCTCATACCAACACGACTTAGGGAATATGTGAGTGAACAATTTATAATGTGCAAGATACAACTTAGCTGATATGCGGAACCAATAAAACCACCGACCAAAATACAACTTAGCACATGTATGAAGAAATAAAAATTTTGCATTCATGGCAACCACCACCGCGAGGTACAACTACACCTCGATCAACATGAACCTTGTAGATGCAACTAAACCTTGTAGATATTGTAACTTAACCTAATAATGGATACAACTAAACCATGTAGTTTTGTAATGTTAAACAAATAGAAGGCACAAACACCACGACACGAAGCACAACGCGAGCTACAAGAAGCCAAAGAGGATGCCACTTTAGGATTGGGTGCCTAGCCTTCCGCAGAGCCATACCGAGCAGTGGCGGATCAAAGCTCTACAAAGATGGGTAGGGCGGGCCGTCCAAATCGGTGTACATTGACGACCGGAGAGAATAGAGCGAGATGAATCCATGGCGATGGAATAGAACTTTGCACATGTCTAACAATTTACTATCGATAAACACAACTTAGCAAATATTGCGCAACTTCAAAACAATGATGCTAGCGAACTTGGTATTAATGGTAGACAAAACAATAGTGGCAGGTACTTCAATTTAGTTTTAAAACATAAGATACATATGAGCTGCTCACAGAAAATCCCGTAAAGAAGTGAGACGCCATGTTGACTATAGTTGCTACCAGTTGTTGAATAAGTTGATGCGAGTTCTTGAAATAAGTTGGTGCAACTCTGGTGTAGACGTAGGCAACTTTAAAGACAGAGGTGTACAACTTAGCAGCTATACAATTTAAAAATAATGGGTATGCAACTTAGCACATGTGGGAAGCAACAATTTAACGGGAGCAAAAATAACTTTGTAAATGTGTAGGGGACAATTTACTCTTGCAAAATGCAACTTGGCTCATGTGTGACAACACCGGAAATTCATGGGTTCTCCACTAGATGCCGCCACCGCATCGTTGCATTGAAAATGAATCTAAAATTCATCATGATCAAGCACTATTCCTATCTAACTCGCCTCAGAACACGACTAACTTTCTCAGCAACACAACGATGAATTCCATGGTGAGTGGTGCGCCTACGACACCGAAAGTGCTTTAGCGGGGGATAGGGGTGGTACTATTAGATGGATCAATTTTCCATATCCCCAAAATAATGGGGTTTTATCTAAAAAAATGTGGTCTAGGGTGATTTCTCTTAGATTGTTTTCCTAATTCCTGTAAAGTGGAGGGACCTTGAAGCAAGCAAAAGAGGATAAATAGCAAACGAAGATAAGGCTCTATTTGCATCTCCCAATTCTCCGTGCGTTTCCCCAATTCTCGCCATCCGCCTTCCCATCGCTCACCGCTAGCTCTGTCCGCTGTCGTGATGGTCACCGGCGACGCATCCTCCACGGCCATGGCCGTCTTTCCGAGTTGGGGGCGTACAGCCACTCGACCACGCGGGAAGCGCGTGCATCTCCTTCCCGGGCGGCTCCACGACCCCGTCCATGGGGGACCCGAGCCCTGTCGCGGGTGTGATCCCATGAAGTGTAGTGGCTGCCGGCAGCGCGGGGGTCACCGGAGACGGCGCCTCCACAGCCATGGTCGCCGTTCTTAACCGAGGGCGTACATGGACTCTACGGCGGGGGGGAAGCCCGAGCATCTCCATGCGGGCGTGGTGCCACGATCCCGTCCAGGGGGGACCGGGCGCGGAGGCCCCGCCGTGGGAGCGGTCCCATGACGGGGACCAGCTTCCGGCGGCGCGAGGGGAGGGGGAGCCGAAGACGGGGAGCTGTGGGTGTGGCGTTGGCGGCGGCGCCCGAGTTGTAGCAGGCCACGGTGGGATAGGGTCCGCAAGTATGTCGCTGTCGTCTGTAGATTCCCAGGTGAAAAGTTGTCGGGACGGAGGCGCGATACGGACATGATCGAGTCGATCCGACGGCCAGCGCGCGAGTGCTCGTTCAGCAAAATAGCATCCGAGCACTTTTTAGCAACTGGGATCATCAAATAGGCTCTGCCTAATTCGGGTAGCATGAGTACACACCCGATTTTACTACTAAAATTCGGGTTTCCAAAACTGCTACCCGAAACGTTTTCGGGTTTCTCGGGTTCACGCTCAAGTATTTTGGGTTCAAGCTTTGCGTATCGAGTTTTATGCCCACCATGGGACGGAGGGGAATTCCGTTGTGATCTAGATCTTTTATATTCCACGGGCGAGATGAATTGATGGCTTTGTGCCGACTATTTTTATGAAGATACCTTGGGCAGGACTAGGGAAATGCTGACCTTCCCAAAGGCTGGCCCCGAGCGAAACGAGGTGAGTGAGCCTCGTGAGACATGCAAGCGATGCCCGGAGGCCATTTTTATAACCGAAATGCATCGAGTCGCTGGAGATAAAACCCACCAAAACTCACCAAAACTCTTGAAACCCTGTGGGGAAGGGGGCCTGGAAAGATCTGACACTCCGGTTAACTGAAACCGTCCGTTGTTTAGCGTGGTGCCGTAGCGGAGCACCGGCCGACCAGCCTCCCAAACGGAACAAAAGGACGGCGAGGGAAGCTCCAGCCAAGCTGCTCTCGGACCACTGGGGCGCCGGCGCTACAAGCCACTGCGGTCGCCATCACCGCGCTCGCGAGCGAAACACGCGCACGCGGAGCTGAGAACCCCTCCACCACTCCAATGGCGGCGATCACCGCGCCGCCGCATCCTCCCCTCGCCGTGTTCTCCGCCGTGCCCTGCCGCGGACTGCGCTTCCGCCGCGCTCCACTCACCCGCGTGGCGGCCTCCTCATCGTCCGCTTCGTTCTCGTCCTCATCCTCCTCTTCCTCCTACGGGACTGGCGGGAGCAGCGGGGCCGGGGGAGGGGGCGAGATCCACTACGTCTCGCCGCCGCCCCCGCCCACCACGCCCCCCGGGGCGCCCGTGTACGTCACGCTCCCGGCCGACGCCGTGGGGCCCGGGGGCCGCGTGGCGCGGAGGCGCGCCATGGCGGCCTCGCTCGCCGCGCTGGCCAGCGCCGGGGTGACGGGGGTGGCGGTGGAGCTGTGGTGGGGCCTCGTGGAGCGCGGGTGCCCCGGGGAGTACGACTGGGCGGGGTACCTCGACCTCGCCGCCATGGCGCGGCGCTACGGGCTCCGCGTGCGCGCCATTCTCGCCTTCCACCAATGCGGCGCCGGCCCGCAGGACCCGTTCTGGTGCGTCTCGCTTCTCGCCTCTGCTCTAAACATGTTTATCTGTTTTGCTATTCCTCTGTTAGGTTATATATATATGCTTGCGAGCCGGACAATTTTGATGTCAAATGCAAATGAGTTGATATTTGAGTTTGTTTAGAGACATCGTGTTGAAGCTCTCATGGTCTGCATGTGTAGGATAAGGCTGCATTTTGGACCCATTTTGTGAAGAACGGGTGTGTTTAGATTAGTTATACAAGCGCAGTTGAGCTATAACGAATTCAAGGAGGTCAGTGCAATACATGACCACAGGAGTGTCATGTATTAACAAATTTGATCTGAAACTTGTTTTGTGTTCTACGCAACTGTTTATGTGGTGTATCAGTGGATGTTGGAGTATATGTTGGCGTAGATCTTTCCAGGTAATGCAGCATGCTGACCCTAATGGAAAGAAAGGAAATAACTCACCGAATCATAAATAGAAAGGAAATAACCATTCGCTGGCTTGGTGGCGCTTGGGCTCACGGTGGTGAGCTCGCCCACCCGGGTTCGAGTCGCAGGTGCAACTGAATTAAACGGGGGTTCTATCCAGCGCGTATAAATCCGCCGCTGGAGACGTGGCATCTTCTACCTAACAACGGACAGCCAAAGGAGGGATACGTCGTCCCCCTTTGGTCAACGTTCATAAATAGTACCAAGAGTTGTGTCGTGACAGTGGCGCCGTGGAGGTGGTAAAATGCTTCCAAGGATGTGGTCCTAATATGTTCTACTGTCAGTGTTGGGTGGAATCGTACTTTTCTGAAGATTCAGAATTCTCTGATATTCAAACTTAAAATTTTGTTTTGATGTGAACATGCCTGTTGAAAGAAGTGACGAAGTATTTTATCGCGTTTTTGGCATTCTAAACATGTTCTGAAGCTGAGAATTGACCAGGATGATTATTGTTTACCCTTGTGGCTAAGATTGAGGGAGGGTGTTAGACATGTATAGTAGCCTAGCTTGTATACTTGTATTATACGTTGTAACTTGTATACACCCCTTGATATATATATTGGCCTCTCCCTATTGGAGAAGTGCCGGTTCCCTAACCAACACAGGTTACGTGTTTTACACGAGGTTAGAGCAGGGGCTGCTTCTTATGGTTGATCCTGGAGCTCAATGGCAAGGCCATGGTGGCGCTCGTTCGAGCCCTCTGGAAGCTTTGTTTTTCCAAACATGGCATGCCATTTCCCTCCAAGGAATTAAACTTTATCTCCATGAAGTGTCATTATGGTTCATGGCATTTTAATTTGGGAAGCTATTTGTGTTTATATTAGTTGTCTTGCTGTTCTCTTCTTCAGTGTGGATCTTAACACTGTGAGCTTCCTTAATGTGTATCACCTATTCCAAAGAACAGTATGTGGCACGTAAGCAGCCAAACTAGCACTTGAGCATTATGCTAACACCTATATGGCGTCATATGCAGGTATTCTATATATGGAGAACAAAATGTACTCTTTAAGTTTTTAATATAACATTTATGTCAAGTATGGCTTGCCACTATGCTTAAATGTATCATTCTGTAATGCCCATACTGTCACGATAACAGATTCAGTGAAACTTACACAAAAACTTGTATATGTGCCCCTTACATTATTGGTTGTGCTTTCTGTAAGCGATTGTTTACTGGTGGAATGGGATCACCATCGACAACTGGAGGTGCCCTGGTCGGTGATTAGAAACTTACAAGGGTGTGAAATTTTCTTAAAATTCAGGGATTATGCTTACCTAATAACTTATAGCTGACTCCACTATATCAATTACTTTTTCTTTCAAGAATCCTAATATAGACCACCTTCACTTGCCTAAGACAATAACTCCCTGATATGATCTCCTAAGTCCTAACATGACTGGCACTGAACTATGATTCTATCTCTAGCTTACCTCAGCCTCATCTGGATCCCTTCGCAACCTTCCTCCTGGATATCTTTTGCTCTATGCATTAAGTTTCATGCACCAACCAGTAGAACGAAATGTACGAACTGATGGAGAGAAGGTAGGCAATCCACATATACTTTAACACCATGGATAGCCCCTGCTCTTTTCCTTTCTACTCTTGTTGCTCCTTGGGCTCAGACCACAACATTAGCCCCGCTGGAATTCTGGGAGGTTCTTCCTTGTCAACCTCACTCACCTCTTCAAGGTAGAAAAAGTGCTGGCAACAGTGTACCTTGATGAAATTCTCATACAATTCAAACTTATTCCCTTCTCCCTGTAATCTCTGGAGCTGTCAAACGGCGGAAAGACCAGCCTCATATGTCCAGTTGACACTTCAGAGTTCAGACACGCTTCCAGCAAGAGTGCTAGTACTAGAGGACTCCTTGCAGACACACTTCAGTGTTGGTAAGCATAGGCCCCAGAAAGAAGAAAAGTCTTTTAACTAAGCAAGGAAAACAGATAAAGCTGTCAAAAGAAAAAATGAAACCAGAGCTAAGCTATAGAAGAAATGTTCGACTGTGCGAAGCTAAGCTAAACACCTCCCTCTTAGCCAGGAGGCCGCGTGTGCAGCAGCAGCGCCTGCGAGATTTCCATATCTCCGCCTTGTCCAGGATAACATTGTCCACAAGTTACCTTGACTTGCTTACCAACACAAGAGCTTCCTAATATGGACTCGGAGCATGCATGGACTCAGCTATTACTATATCCTCTTCTGGACTCTTTCCTATACCTCCTCCTGGGTTGTTTTTGCTCCATTGACTGCTCCTGCTTCATTTTCTAGCTCTGCTGCTGGGTTCATGCCGGTCTCCACTGCGAGGTGACAAAGGAGCAAATGATCTATGAAGCATAAAGATTTACACTCAAGGTGACTAAAAGCTTAAAACCAAGTTAGTCATCTTTGTGGTGATAATCGCGATAATGATTACTACAAAGGTAATGTTATGATGGGTGATACAGATGATCTTTTACACTTGCACCTGGAGGTACGGAAAACCATCCTAACTCTGGTGTCCTGCCTCTTTGAATAAGAGAATTGTACATTACATTTTAGCTCTCTTTGATGTTCAACTCTTAGTATATCTGCCCCCTTGCATCAGAATCATCGCGAGCGTCTGAAGAATCCTTAGGAACCGGTTATTCATTTAGCATACTTATTTGGCCCAAGTCCCCACACGAACCGTGGGTCCATCCAAATTGCTACGAACCTTTGAAATTTTGAAAACTGGGTGTTGGTTGGTGTATGACCGTCTTATAACAATTGTAGCTCGTTTATGCAACTGTTAAAAGTAAAGGTGGCTGGCATTTTTGCGGTGCCGTTCCCCAGCCATTTATGTTGGAAAAATGTTGCTGGAAATGACAAATGGTTCAGCGGTCACACTCCGAAATGATCCAACCATATGGTGGTAGTATTGAACTTCAAGAATTTATTCAGTATAATATAGTTTAAAAATATCTTTTAGCCACATATAATTGTGCCAGAATTCCACTCAATAAAAGAAACTTTGTTCCTTTTTCCAGTCTGCAATGTTCACTGTGTTGCCTTTTCAGTTTAGTTCTTTATTCTTGTAAAACCAAGCTACTTCATCATTCTTTTTGCTGCCATAATGACAAGTGAGAATACGCAAGCATTTATGAACAAGATTTCTCACTTGTCCCATCTTTTGGAAAAATTATGTACTTCAGGGTCCCTCTCCCACAATGGGTGCTTGAGGAGATGGAGAAGATGCCAGACTTGTCATATACTGATAGGTACCAACGGAGAAATAAAGAATACATCTCATTGGGATGTGATATTCTTCCCCTTCTGAAGGGAAGATCACCTATGCAAGCTTATTCGGACTTCATGAGGAGCTTTCGTGACGCTTTCAAGGACTATCTTGGGGGCATAGTGACAGTATGTGCTTTCCTTTGTGTTTAAGCGCAACATGCTAATTTTACACCAGCAAGAAGTTGTAATCCCCTTAGAATTGTTGTCTTTCAGGAAGTTCAAGTTGGCATGGGCCCAGGAGGTGAGCTTAGGTATCCATCATGCCCAACTGAGAAGCTAAACCAGCCAGGAAGCTCATCTGAACTTGGGGAATTTCAATGTTATGACAAGGTACGCAGTGAAAGAAGATCCATAATCTTATCACTTCAGTATGGACATTTATTTAATGTTAAGAGAATAACTGTATATGATCATCGATCCAAGTGCAAGGCCTAGTGTATGACTTAGGTTTTACACTTCCCGTGTTTAAAGCAACTAGAACTTGTGTAATGAGCCAATTTATATGATAGTTTGAACTTAGTCTCAAAACCTACTTGGTACATAGTTCAGCTTATATCAGATTCTATGTGTATGAGTGGCTTTAGTTTATTCAACAATCAAACAGGGCCAAGAGCACAAGAATAAGCTGTCCTTTTTGCCCTGGCTCGAGTTTCCAGTCTCATGAGCTAAAAGCCCAAAGCGGTGGCCACATGCTTATTCATTACCTTGTATCCTTCTGAGGAAGTAATACTGAACTAGACAGAAAATGCAGTGCACATGCATTTTCTTAGGATAAGCCTCAATAAATGGTTTGGTAATCTCCTTTGTGTTATCATATGCCTCTTTTGAAGGGCTTTTCAGATTGGAATTTAGCATCAAAAGATAGTGTTGTGATCAGTTTGTTCTGCTGTACTTCGACAGTTCATGCAAGCATCATTGAACGCTCGTGCGCGGATTCTTGGGATTCAAGAGTGGGGAGATGGTGGACCAGCTGGCATAGATGACACTCGGCAGAACCCTGAAGAGACTAATTTTTTCCGCGCCGATGGAGGATGCTGGAATACACCTTATGGTCGATTTTTCCTCGAGTGGTATTCAGGAATGCTTCTTCTTCATGGAGAGAGGTTATGTGCGGTAGCTGATGCAATCTTTTCTGGCACTGGTGTGGCCATCTCAGGGAAGGTTTCTGGCATACATTGGCACTACTATACATGTTCACACCCATCTGAGCTGACAGCTGGTTACTACAACACACTATTAAGAGACGGTTATCTTCCTATTGCTCAAATGTTCTCTCGACACAAAACTGCCTTGTGCTGCAATTGCTTCGACCTAAGGGATGCAGAAAGAAGCAATTCTCAGAGCAGTCCTGAAGGCACGCTCCGGCAACTTATGGCTGCCGCTAAAATATGTAATCTGCCTCTCAACGCAGAAAATTCTGTGACGAGGCTGGATGATACATCATTGAGCCAAGTCATACGAAGCTCAAGGCTCTACTCTGGTGGAACTTCAGGAACATCTTTCTCTTTCAATTATGTTAGGATGAACAAAAGTTTGTTCGAGTTCCACAATTGGAATCGGTTTACCAAGTTTGTTAGGAAGATGTCAGACGCCAGAACCTTTCTAGCTAGACTAAACTTCAGGAGAAGACAGCAACGCCCGCCTTTGATGTCAGTCGTTTGGGTTGTTAGCCGGGCCTGTGCATATACATGATTTTTTTATTTGTGAAATGTGTACATGTAATCCTAGTTATAAATGATTCGAAAAGGATTTGAAATAAAGTTCTCCTCAGTGGATGGCTCCTTTTGTGCCTCTGGCAGGAGGGTGAAGTTGTGTCTGGCCTCATGCTTATTCCAGTTTGATTGAAGGTTCTGCCTCCCTGTGCTGGGTGACTAGCTCCTCACCGAATCTTGGATTTTTTTTTGTGTCAGTAGCTACACCAGCACAAACTTCTACGTGGAACACCTCAACACGCATATACTACTAGTATAAAACTGCAGAAATCGTTTATTCTCGACTATTCTCGTGTATCTATGAGCTGTCGTCTGGAAACTGTGGTCTTCGTCTTCCACCAATTGCGTTATCATCCATTTATCCATGTAGGCCCTAATCATGCAGAACTCACACAGGTGGCATGAAAGGAACTATATATGTTGCCCAAGAAATGGCGTCTATTCCAACCGGAAACTTCTCGTCGATATCTAAAAATGAGTGATGCCAATGTAACAACAATTCCTGAACAGTGCAGGATGAACAAGTTGCCTACAGTTAGCAGCTGGATTTTATACACCAGCTTCCAACAATTATATCAGTGTAGTAGCAGACCTAGAATCCGTATAGCACTACTGGATAACATACAAATCAACACTCATGTTCTCCAAAAATCAAAAAATAAATATATATAAGACTTCATAACAGGAAACAATGAACCAAATAATCATAGAAGAGCTCAAACTCGAGGATAACCGAAAATGAGTAAAAGGAAACTAACTTTCCAAAACTGTTAAATTTCTGAACGACAACAAACAGTCATATTACAACAACTTCGGTTTTAACTGTACCACCAGAATTACCAGCGACACGTGCTAAATATGTACAGCATTGATAACACGTGCGTTTTGCAGAGTTACACATATTCGTACAACAAAAAATGGCAATGTAATCGAACACAGTAAAACTGCTAATGCTATCTAGCAACAGGACAGGACTAGATTAACAACAGGTGAAACTGACTTCAGGGAACAAGAACTCGTACATACCCATTGAAAAAAGAAGTTAAGAATGTAGATTCGTGTATCAACCGGAGCTTCCACAAGAACTACCAATGTGGGCCGCAATATCGCTAACTAATAGCCTGATGACATGGGTACCAGAATGCCTAGAGATCTCCATGCATTCTTCCAAGTCCGCATTGCAAGCCAACTTCACCCACTCGTGATCATCATCCAGATACTTGATATCAAACATGCCAGCATCCATCCTCAGCCTTTTGGCTACTTCATCTTTCAGTCCCATAACGCTGCTTGAACATGGGAAGCGGAACCTAATAATATCTTCCTTAAAACTCGCCTTAATCGTCACAGTCCTTGAATTTTGCATTGCCCCAAAATTGCCGCGAGGGGCTAATATTGGTCGGTCAATTGCTGAAGTGAAGAGATTGTTCAAATCTTTGGAGCTACCAGAATCCTCGATGGGCATCCTAGAAAGTGGTAGCTCTACTTCTTCGAAAGGCTCTTTTGTGAACCCTTGCAGATTCAACTGTGGTTCCAAGAAAGTTGAAGCAATAGGCTGGCAAACGAATGTCTGGTTTGCAGGACTTCCCTGGCATGAACCCTCCGAAGTACGTGAATTTATACTGCCTTCTCCCGACGAGCTTCTTGAGTGAGAAGCTTTGTCTGCTTCAAGTTGGACATTATTGCTAGCGTCTACAAATATTTGTTGGGGCATTAGTGCACCAAAATGGCTACCGTTTTCTTGTGACTTCTGTAAAGATGAATCTCTGTCACCGTCGACCACAGGACTTGAAAGTTCTGCTTTACTTTGACTTGCTCTTTCTATATTGAAAGAATCTGATGAAGGGCCAATAGGAATAGTTGGAAGAGGGCCTGTAATAGATGTCAGATTAAATGCAGCATCTGAGCCTTGAACAGACTCAATTACTTGCTTCAACTTCGAGAGAGACCGGTTGACCTTGTTGATTTTTCGGGATGGCCAACGAGAAATCCCATGTTGCCTGCAGATGCGCTTCATGGTTGTAGGACACACTGTCAAACAGGAAAAATATTAGCTAATGTCAACAATATCCAATTGTCAACCCTGCTACTGTTATTACTGTTACAAGATTTGATGTTCAATGCATCTAACTCTCCTTTAGATCAAAAGCAAATGGGTCAAAATAAGTCAGCTACAAAAATGATTTTAAAATATAGGAAGCCGGCTTACAAAATGCACAACCATGTTTCATTCACAAGCCCAAATTCCGTTTCCTTAAGTGGAGTTATCTGGTGAAGCCTATTAGTTGTCAAAAACATTTCCCTACACTACCATGATGTGCTTCGAATGCTAAATGAGAACATTTCTGCCTCCGAATCAGTTCCAAAATTGAAACCTCCATCAGTAAGTATATGATCTACCATGTTTATATTTCAAAGGAACAAGTGTCACATCCATGGTGTCATGAGACATGACAGAAAAAAATGAAAATAGAATCCCAAATGCCAGCTACACTGATGGCATTTTCGAAAAAATAGAAAAACAACACAACAGGGATACAACATGGAAGCTCAAATCTGCATGCTGCAACATTCTGTTAGCGTTTAAGCCTTAAAAGAAATAAGCACTGACCAGATAACTAATTGTTTTATTGTATACTCAAGAGAACTAGATTTTCAAATTGAACAAAAGTTGAATGTAGCCATAAAAACTAGAGGAATTGCAAACCTAAAACCTACAGGATTTGCAAACTTAAAAAACTAGAGGAAATTGCGAACTTAAAAACTAGAGGAATTGTGAACTTAAAGAGCTAAATATTTAAAAGCGTACCACCAAGGCTTTTTGCTGCATTTTTCAGGCTTCCAGAAAAATATTGCTGAAGAACATCTAAGCTGATTGTTTTTTCAGCTTTGCCCCGTCTCCTTTCAGGGGGTTTGCCATTTTTGTGAAGCAGCGAAGAATCAGAAGCGGCGCTACCATTTTGCCTGGAGACAGATGCGCCATTATTTTGAGAGTTATCGTCAGCCAACAAATGTACCTCGGATACTTTACTATTCCCTTTATCAAACTCATGGGTTCCTCCATGTGTATCATCTTCCAGCGATTCACGAAAGCAACCTTCAGGGTTCTCGAACTGCACATTTGTCTTGGAATCTTCATTCTCGATCATTATGACATTACTAAGTTGAAGAGAAGCTTCGTTGGAGTCTCCATTACCAGCTACCTTTAGATTACGGAGACACTGATTGATCAGACCTAATATAGACTCCAACAAGGCGTTTTGATCATCTTCATCTCTACAACTGGGTGGCAAGAAAAACTCTAACATATAATAATCATCACCAGTATAAGGACTTTGTAAACATATAGCAAAGCAGCCAGCCAGTCCAAACATACGGGCATAGTGCACAAGGGGATACTCCAGCTTACAGAACTGACTGATATCTTTTGAAAAGCAAGGTCTGTGATAGATAAACGCCTTCCCTGAAACTCCTTGTCCCCTCTGCAGGTGATGTTCTACACAGGCATCTCGAAATCCCCACATGTGAGCATCAACCACGTGAAATGCCACATCACTAGTTGACATGCAGACTTCCCCCATGCAACTTCCATCAAAGCTCAGGCAGCTTTTCTTAAGACCGCCACCATGAGCCAAGACACTTCGATGCTTGCAAGGGACCCAGGTTTGTGCTAAAGGAAGCTTGTGCTCTTCACATACAACTGTCAGGATCTCCAGTATCTCCACCAGGGCTGATTGACGGCCTTCATTACAAATCTAAGTACATGAGAAACAAAGAAACACATAAATCACCCGTGCAGTAGAAACGGCGGAAGTGCACTGTCCCTATTAATTGAATGCTAACCTGGACATTTGGATGCTCCAATATATCGGTGCTTTTAAGATTAACTGCCTGCATATAGAAGAAATAATATTACAAAAACATAAAAGAGGTGGACGCTCATGGGTGCTACAGCTGGTGGCTAAGGATATAATGTCTACAATCCACATATCCAAGCAATGTCACCTGAAAGCTCATGTGACATACACAAAATACAACAGGCAAAAGGAAATGCTAACCTCAAGAGCTTTGCAGACTTTATCGACCTCATCGGCATAGTTTATCTTCTTCGATGTCATTATAAGTTCAACAACAGCAACGCATGACTGAACAGAAGGATCAAAAACAGGCAAGGCAACAGTGCCATGAACGTTGTAGCTGATGGCATGGTTAAGGCGTGGGTACTCAGAGCTGCTATAATACTGCACATTCGGTGTCCACTCAGGCACCTTCTGCTTGTATACACGCCCAGGTAACCCAAGCTCTCCAGCATTTTCTCCATCTACTGAGAACATGTACATCATGGATACAGCTCTGTACTGAAGTAGCCCGATGCTCTGGTGGTCAAGTACAAATGGTTGTCCTGATGTAGTGAGCACATAGCGATCTCCACTCTTAACCGGTGCCCAAACCTGGACCAACAGGTGTTGATCGGTTGAATCCTTGAAGCACCTGAGAGCATGCGTAAGCTTCTCCTTGAACAAACAAGAGCTGTTTGTGCTATCGTCATGCAGAGATAGGTTAAACTGCCATTTGTTGTTAAGACGTTCGACCGTCTTACTTGGCGTATCTGAATTCCCTAGTTAGAAGAAGAGAATCAGTATTGCGAGGGAATAAGGCTAAGAACATATACATATTCCTAAGTAAATGAGCAATGCATTTTTTTCTATGATCATCCACCCATTAAGTCTAGAACTTTGCACTAATGTGAATATGTGACAAGCAAATACTTATTTCAAGAATGGACAATATGTTTCTGAGAGCCACCAAGTTTGTTAACTGCGATGCATCAGCGCTAACAGTAAAGTGAAACAAATGAACAGTGCCCCGCATTCTATCATCAATCCAAGGGCATTTCCTGAGACACCACCCAACGAAATGGAGAAGTCCTAGTTTATTTAGCACATAGGTGTATCATTGCCCCCCTACTAAATATTAATAACGTAATGGGACAAAGTAAGGCCTTATCCAACAGCTTCAACTTTGAATACGATCTAGAATTGCCAATGGCGTCATAACCCACCAAAACTAAATCTAACTAAACAATCGAGATCGCTTTGGAGGCATCATATTCATACCACCACTGAATCTACCAATTACCCGAGATCACTTTAGAGGCATCATATTCATACCACCACTAATAAGCCACACCGCGAAAAGTAGATTGCAGCACTGGGTAAAGTAAATGACTCGGGCAACAAAGAAAATGACACCCGCCCTTTCTGTATACATATATAGTATATAAAGTTGTAATTAGCAAGTACTCCAATCGGAAATGGTGAATGGAACCTGGGTGCGCGCGCACCCATTAACGAAAAGTTTTAAAAAAAATGTTATTTAAAAGTTTCAAAAAAATGTGAAGTAAATTTTTGCATGTATATATTATGTTGATACTTACTCGTGTGTGTTTTCACGGAAAAATACCATTGTGTGTGACCTACACAAAAATGACAAAATGCAAATTCCTATTCCTGTGAATAGTAAAATTCCTATTCACTATTCTCATTTGGACATTTTGTCATTTTTATGCAGGCCACACACAATGGTATTTTTAGCAAGTACTCCGAAATATCGTAGTGGAATCCAATTAGCTTACCAACCAGTATTTCCAATCATTTACACCGGAAACCCCACCACACACCCCACGTAGTTACACTAATTAAACGCCGCTGCCATATCATTGGCTCATTGCAGCAGCAAAGCTAATACTACAACATTCTATCCTTGTTGTTGGATTAGCAAGTAGAAATATTCTAATTGCTCGAGAAATCGATGAGCCGAATCATAGGCAACGAATGAACGTGGCAAAATGAGGCAGGAAAGCATGGTCTCGAAAGGGAAAATAAAGGTTGATGCCTTCCGTATAAAAAAGAGAAAATAAAGGGGGCGCAAAAAAAGTCAAACACAAAGGTCGGAAACTTGGCGGATCGTACAGCGAAGATAACAGCTATAGATTCCATCTGCCGCGCTGTTCCAGCTTTGGAGCGGGCAGGCAGATTCCAAGGAACAAATGGTAGACCGAACAAGAGATAGGAACAAAATCGCGAACCTCCCTAGACATATGCTGCTACGTGCTTCTGATCGAATCGTTACAAATCGTACGATCCGTGACCCGGGAGCCGAAACAAAATGAAGCGGCTGGTGATTCCAGGTGAAGTGGAAGCGAAGCGAGAGCTTACCGGAGCGGGCTCGGTGGACGTCCTCGGCGGCGAGGGGCGCGGGGATGCTGGTGTCCTCCGGCGCCGCGGCGGGCGCGGGGCCGACCTCGATGGGCATCATCTGGCGGTCGTCGAAGAGCCATAGCGGCGACTGCGGCGTGAGCATCCAGGACGAGGAGGTGCCGGGCAGCGGGTGGAGCGGCGGGGATGAGGAGAAGAGGAGCGAGGTGGTGAGCGAGTCGAACGGCCACAGGTCGCCCCCGCCGTCGGCGTGGGCGGCGGAGGACGGGTCGATGTCCATAGCAGAACGCTCTGCGAGCCGGACACACGCGTGCGCGCGGGCTCAGGCAGCGGCGCGTCGGCGGCGGCGGCGGCGTGTGAGGAGGCGGCGACGGGACGGGGAGAGCAGTAGGGGGAGGCGGGGTGCCATATGTGGGGATCAAATGTGGCTGGGTGGTGGGCGAGATGTGGCGGGTAGTGGACCAGAATAATATTAAGATAATGGCGCGGACAAGTGGGCTGCTGCGGCGTCCCGCTGCCGCTGGGGCCCCCAACACCTCCGTCGCACAAAGAAATGTCAGCATTGGTGGCGATGCTATTCCGTTTTTCCATTTGCTAGGGGGCTCCCGGAATCTACCCCACAGGTGGAGTATGGTGGACCCGTGGCTGCATACATGATTTGTCAATTTTATTTACCATCATGGGTTCTATGATTGAGAGTGAACCATGTTTATACTGCATAGATATCCTTACCATGTGTAGCTAGTTTTGCGATCAATCTATATGTCGGGCCTAATATCTTTGGTAATCATGAAAGTTGCTAGTGAAGATGGTGATCGCCGAGTTAAAGTTGTAAGTGAGATCTATAAGCGTTGACCAGCTTATATTTAGGAAGTTGTTGACGTCACTGGGTAGAAATGGTGTTATTATTTTCCGATGTGAAGAATTAAACAACACGGTTGAATCACGTACGCTTTGATGTCTTCAAGCCTCCATTTTTGTGGGAGAAAATTAATACAAATACTAATGCACAATACATCCGCCATGTCCATGGTGGTTGTAGCTATTAAATAACTCTTGTGATTCTTTCAATAGCAAAGCAGTGGGCGGCCTATATCATAGTATAAAGTTGATGCATCCAACTAGCTAGTCGGTTGCTGATATTTTCAAACCAAAGTCATATTGAAACTTAAATATTTGTGGACATGGTTACATGTGAGTGGCGTCTAACTATGCAACATCTTTGGTAGTGAAAATATAAAAGAAGTTGAACCCATGATGACATTGCATAATGATCGCTACAAATATGAAGAGATGTATAATTTTTCGTTATATTGAATTTGGCGTGGTCAAACGAGTGTGATTTTTTTGTAATAATGGATTAATATTGTTGCGTAAGTAATGGCTACATCTGTGGTTTGTACTCGGTAGAATATATTGGCGTTGCTATCGGTAGAGCAGAGAACAAGTGGTTCACGGTCTCCATTTTCTCCATGAATTTACAAGGAGGAGGAAAATACTGCACAAGATAGTATTTGATGGTGTGGTGCATATATATGCTTTTTTTTTGCAAATCATTAGACTAACTTTGGTCGCACATTTTCTCTAAACAACCACACATGCCTCTAAAGACAGACGCTACGACATTACTCGGAGGGAGCACCCATATTGCAACGACCCATCGGAGTGCATCTTGTTTGCATCTTCAATAGCAAAGCACTTGGTTTGCCTATATCATATAAAGTTGATGCATCCAACTAGCTAGGTGGCTGCTGATATTTCAAACCAATGTGAAGAATTAAACAAAACGGTTGAATCACATACGCTTTGATGTCTTTAGATCTCCATTTTTGTGGGAGAAAATTAAAGCAAATACTAATGCACAATAGTCCGCCATGTCCATGGTGGTTGTAGTTATTAAACAACTATTGTGATTCTTTCAATAGCAAAGCAGTGGGCGGCCTATATATCATAGTATAAAGTTGATGCATCCAACTAGCTAGTCGGTTGATGATATTTTCAAACCAAGGTCATATTGAAACTTAAATATTTGTGGACATGGTTACATGTGAGTGGCGTCTAACTATGCAATATCTTTGGTAGTGAAAATAAAAAAAGAATAAAACAAGTTGGACCAATATAAATTTCCTGTCTCGTAGCACAATGACACCGCATAATTGAATTTGGCATGGTCAAACGAGTGTGGTTTTTGTGTAATAATGGGTTAATATTGTTGCGTCAGTAAGGGCTACATCTACAGTTCGTACTCGGTAGAATATATTGGCGTTGCTATCGGTAGACGAGAGAGCAAGTGGTTCACGGTCTCCATTTTTCCCATGAATTTAAAAGGAGGGGAATACCCCACAAGATAGTATTTGATGGTGTAGTGCGTATGCATTTATTTTTTCAAATCATTAGACTAACTTTGCTCGAAGATATGTGCACATTACATAATTGACTGTTTGGTACCAGAATGGCATTACATAATGCTCGATAAAATGGGTTGATATTGTCGTGTAAGTGCGACCTACATCTACGGCGCTTGTAACCATTAGGCTATATTAGCGTCGCTATCGGTATAGGAGGGAGAAAGTGGCTCGCGGTCTCCATTTTGTCCATGAATTAAAAAAGAGGCAAACATACAGAAAAAATAGCATTTGCCAGTGTAGTGCAGATGTTTCTTTTCTTTTTATATCGAAGATACATGCACATTTGGTCTAGCCCACCACACATGCATCTGAAGACACATGCAATGACGTCACTGGGAGCACCGAGATCATAACAACCCAGCGGTAGTGCATCTTGCTTGCA
Source organism: Lolium perenne (assembly GCF_019359855.2). Lineage (NCBI taxonomy): Eukaryota > Viridiplantae > Streptophyta > Magnoliopsida > Poales > Poaceae > Lolium > Lolium perenne. The sequence continues at coordinate 106,544,699 of NC_067246.2, read as the reverse complement.
TCTCCCCAGACCAGATGCAGCCGTCCCATTTGCAAAGAGAAAAGGCCAAGAAATCGACAGACAAAACACGGCGCACTCCGGCGTGGTGGCCCGTGCAATAACCGCTCGCCCGAGAATGCCACAACGTGCTCCCTCCCTCCCCCCAAGATCGCCACCGCGCCCGCACCTCAAGGCGCGCGCGCGAGCACGTGCTGCCCTGCCAGCCAATGGGACGTCGCCGACTCGCCGTGCGCGGCGCTGCTCGCCGCTGCTCGGGCGCGCGCGCAACGCGGTCACCGCGCCCCGAGATGGACGCCGACGCGCACGCCTCGCGTCCGTCCGGCCGGCCGCGTCGCAGCACGGCGCGGCGTGGCCCCCATGAGGCTTCCCTGACCGGGCACCGATCGGCGCCTATATTCTATCGCCGTACCGGATGGCGACAGGGAGACGATGATCAGTAGTAGTGGTAGGCGATCAGAGTAGTTTATGCGTCGCCACTTGCGATTAAGCTGGGAATTAAATTTGATGGATCAAGCCGGTGGCACGCTGGCCGCGGCGGCGCACATGTGGCCAGTGCGCCAAGCCTCGCCGGGGACCACGCCGGTGATTGGCCTCGGCCAGCGCCACGACGGCGATCCGAGGTGGCGTGGTCGGCAGCATAGATGTACGTAGCTGTACTACCACTCCCTCTCGCTGTTAATTTTAATCGGTCTGCGTACTTATCATCCAGCCTCAGATAAGATCGATCCGTGGATGTACGATTGGAGCACGAGGGCGATGGAGATTGATAGTACGCCTGGCCAGGGACTACGTCCATTCTTGTTGGCAATGGCAGGAATGATGAATCCCGCGACTTTGGATGTAGGGTCACGATTTCCCCCGTCAAGTTAATAGCTAGAGAATAATCGCTGGCCAGAAGATAAATGTTGACTTTGGATCCAGCGTCACGGGCTGGTAGATTAGAGAATACAAGTACGAATGTCAAATCCCTAGAGAAATGTAGGTCGTTCATATTTTCTAGTCTAGTAGTGGTGCAAAAGCTAGCGTGAATCGTTAAGATGCGGCGTGTTTGGTTGCCAACACATTTTCCGGCCAAGTCCTATACATCGCGGCTCCGAACAGCTGCGCCGCGTACCCCTCAGGCTGGCCATAGTGCTAAGCATCATATAGTAGTATCATACATATGATACTTGTGTATGATACTATCCCTATAGTGGGTAGTATCATGGAGTAGTATCATATTGTAGTTATGTTATATTTATTGTTATTTAGAATCTCAATGCAAATTGATGTACACGATTTATTTGGCATTAACTTTTCTCGTGATATGCGCTATGATATAGTATCCACCTATGATACTCTAAACTCATCTCTCCTCCTTAATTAGCTGCCACATCAGCATTTTTGTGGGACCAATATGCATGATACTAGCTAAGATACTACCACTACTAGTTGAATACCCGTGCGTTGCTACGGCTATTATATTTTTTCTCCCAGCATATCAAATTATCAATACAATACCTGCAAAATTAACGTGTATGAAAAAGGCACAATATATTCAAAAAACAGATGAATTTCTACCTTACTTGAAATATATTTTGAAAACTAATATAATTGGTACAGTTTGAATATGAAATAAGCACTCGATTTTTTTAAAATTCACAAATATCTACTCCTCGATGCTAATTACACATGGAAGCAATGGACTCATAATTTCCCTTGCTTGTCATGCATTCAGTGCCAATCTAAGCTCGGGTGTTGCTCAATATCGCTTAATTGTTACTGACGTCACAACGTGCATTTGGGATCCATATTGCCTTCATGATAATGCTACTCTTGGAAAGTTATTTGATAATCTATCATTTGTAACTTTTCCTAAAATATCATGAGAACCTCATCATCGCCTACACAAGAAAATAGTATCGTCATAATTAGTGACAATCTAGAAATCTAGGATTCATTACAATTAAAATAATAATGAACTGTGGGAATAGATGACTTACAAAAAGATGAACAACAACAAATTCCTGTAAACCCTATATGTAAGTATCACTTTGGTTTCTCATTTCTGACTTGCCCTGTTCTGATGTATACATAGAGCTAAATCTAAAAATATATGTACAGAACTGTCGCCAAAATATTAAACATTAAACAGTTTAGAGCAATTACCCTCTGATGCAAAATAAAAGCACACAAAAATAGAGGCAACGAGCACATGGATGGGAGCAAGTTCTTCATCTCAACTCTTCTGAGTGCACCTTTCACCAGGCAAGTAAAGCACATAAAACAAAATTGACTTCAGGTTTGCACCATTGCGGCAATACATAATATAATAAATCATTGTTAAATTTGCACAAAACTGGTCGTAAACGGAAACAAATTTAGGGGGAACTCACCGTAAGCCTGCTGGGATAGAAGGTGATGAAGTCCTCCACATGAAGGCTAATAGGGAAATATCCCATCGTGTAGCTGCATACACGACATCACTTCAATTTCATGTTGTGAGATCGAACCCCCTCTCACCGGTCCATTATAAACACGTGGTATTATAGAAAACTTTACAGCTAAAAAAATTAAGGGATGTTTTCACAACTATAAAACCAGATGACAGTCTAACTTGCCTAACCTAAAACTAAACCACCATGCTAGCAAGAAACATTTGTCTGCCTAGTGCCTGCTTGCAATCAGAATAATAACATTACTATACAGTGTTAAAAATAACGCATGGAAGGTCTACATCGTTGGTGAAAGCATAGATCGAGTCAGTGTGAAGTACCTAATTGAGATGGCAAAAAGACATTGTACACGTCGAGCGAATCGGCGGCGGCTCTGCTCCTTTCATGCATCCCCAACCAGTCGACTATATATCCGGCCGTGACCAGCTGGTGTATTCATGCCTGCAACCTCTCTCTTCCACCACAATACAAAATAGAGCCCCATGATCAAGAACACTGAACACTATAAGATCAAGTCATCACAAAATCGACACTGACCGAGCTTTTTTTTGTACCTATTGCAATCTACAAACAGCATTCTGACGAATACCCACCTTTCGAGGTAGACAGTTTGTGGAGGACAAATAGATGGATTCTGATGGCAGAGGGGAGCGAAGTAACCTATGCAAGTTTTTTGGTCGGAGTACCATAATCGGCAAAAGGAGGGAAACCAGCAAAAACGTTTTTCTTGAACTAATGCCCATAAAAGTGAAAAAATTAACTTGATGGGGTTTGAGATCATAGACCTAGTATCAATATAATACTTGCTGAAGGTAACAAACTGAATAATCAGTGAGGATTCGATTGCCATAAATAAGAAGCAAGATTTATAGAGAGGTTAACCCTGGTTAGGAACAAGAAGAATGGAGAGTTAGCTGCGCACAGAAGGCTGAATGATGAAACTCAAAGGGGTGCTCCCTCTCCACTAATAACAATTCATCCTAATTGGAGATGGCCAAGAAGTCAATCTCTAAGAAAAACCAACAAACCAGAACATGATAATGCTTCAAAAAGTAACAAGATTCGTTTATTCTTAAGAAAAAATAGATATAAAATCTACGTCGGAGAGATTTCTTTCCTAAGCTTTTAATATGGCAAAACTTTTAGTTCTAGATGCCACAAAAACATTGGCAGCCAACATCTTGTGTAATATTATACTTAATTAAACTATTAATTAATAAATTATCAAACCTCTGAAATGATAACAAAAATGAATTGCACACATCCATAGAGGGAAGATCACAATAATTGACGGTTGACACCAAAAAACAACATCATCTAGATGTCCCATGCTCAACCATGACCTTGACAAACATAGCAACATCCTGCATTGTTCTGAATTGAGGTATAATTGCAGACATATAATTATGTACTTAACGACTAAACAAGGAAGAAGCGGGAGTTGGCACTATGATGAGATTTTTGGCACATGATAAACTAAATAGTATTTAGGTAAAACAAGTCTTATATGCACGTGGACATAATTAGCTGAAGATGGTTGGTCTTGAAATTCTCATTGACACTCAACGTTAGGACATGGAACTTGAAAACAGAATAGCAAGTTATACTGCTGGAAAACCATAGGGTAATTATCATGGAAAGGATATGAAAGAATTGGTTCTAAAGTTATAATGTTCATCCAGGAACAAAATATGTTTCTAGCATCCATTATAGTAGTAACCATGAAGACCTTGCATCTGGTTTCTGGTGACGTTACAAAATAAAAGTAAGTCTTGCTTGACACTCCCATAACACAAATACTATGACTACAAAAAATTGCGGTTCATTCTTTCATGGTAAATTGACGGGATGTACTCATTTTCATCAACTATACATGACATATTCTGTGTTAGAAGTCTTTAATACTAAATAGCTACTCATCCATTCGGTTGAGTACATGAGATAAAAGTAATATTTCATCAACATCTTTAGAGATGGAAAAGGGGACAAAGGTTAAATCCCTAGAATTACAGTACTCTCAAGTATAGATTAAAATGGGAATACAAGATAAATCCCTAGAATTACAATATTCAGGACAACTGAATACTACTTTGCATATGAATGGAAAAAGGGGTGCTTCCGAGGCCCTGACTACGAGGAAAAAATGGTGGCGGCGAGAGGGACGGCGGTGGGGGCGCGAGGGACGGGGATGGCTGGGATGGCCAGCGAGGTTGGAGGTGAGGCGGCGGCGCGATTGGATCCAGAGCCAGAGGAGATTAATGTGAGACCTTTTTCGGGAGTCACATATGGCGAGGAAATAATTTCTAATTAATTTGTATTGATCCCTGATTTGATACGTGAGGCAAATAGGGAAAGTGGAGGAGGGAATTGCCTCGAAAAGCGATCGTACGGTGGCTGCGAGAGCGGAGACTATGAGATAAGATGGATGGACCAGATGTGTTTAATGACGACCACCAAAGTGCGTTGAGTGTCAAACGACCAACTCCCATTTAATACTACCACTATGGCTAGCCTCATAGATCATAGGCAATTGTGTGATTCTTGGCCAGGCCCGTCAGCGGTGGTGACCAATGGAAAAGAGGAAGAAGATGGACCGGCGAAGTTAGGCTTAGCGGTGCGGATCTAGCGTCGCACTTTTTTCCTGACAAGTTAATATTTAGAGAAGAATCGTTGGCTAGAAGATTATTGTTGACTTTGGATCTAGCATCACGGGTTGGTCATATGGTAATAATAGTACAAATGTCTAATCCCTGTAGTAGTAGTACAAAATCTAGTGTGAATCGTCAAAACGTCTCAACTGTGTGTTTGGTTGCCCACACACTTTGTAGAGAAAACCTATACACCGCACAACGACATCGCAACACACACCTTCTGGGCGGGCGGTTCTTTGGGTCGGGCCCATTACCGTTCTGGGCCAGCGGAGAAAAGGAAGGAGGTGGATTTACGGAGTTAGGGTTTGCGATGCGGGGGGTGTTGCCGACGACTGAACTTAGGGGTAGGGGTACGGAGGTGTCGACAATGACTAAACTTAGGGTTTAGGGGTGGTGGCTGGGGGCTGGGGGCTTAGAGGGAGGGCCATCCCGTGGCGGTGAACCCGCGGAGGTGGTGGCTCGGGCGAGATGGGGTAATGAGTCACCGCGGTAGAACAGCTGGTCGCAGGTGGTGGGAGACGGCAGGTAGGCTAGAGCTGCTGGGCGGGTCGACGAGGAGGCGTAGAGTTCTTCCATGGTGATGCAAAGTAGCACTAGTAGGAAAAGCCTCATCAGTGGCGCACCAAAAATCGATTCTGTGGCGCATGTGGGCTGCGCCACAGAAACTTCGCCACAAAAATAAGGTTTCTGTAGCGCACCGGCCCGTGCGCCACAGAATTAAGGTTTCTGTGGCGCACATGTGCTCTCGTGCGCCACAGAAAAGCGTGCGCCGCGGAATGTATTTTCAGTGCGCCACAGAATTTGCTTGTATTATACATGATTTTGTGCTGCCTGCTATACACATGCAGTTTATAGACAGCAATATACAGGTTATAGACAGCAATATACAAGTTATATACAGCAACATACAGAAATATGTAGATATAATATAAATAGCATGTACATTGCCCAGATATAATGTAGACATCATCATCACATTACTTACAGCTCTATCGAGATACATATATAGTGGCAGGTGTCAAATGTTTTGCATACAACTCTTAATTCATACAAATTTCACAATTTCGAGATACAAAGTAGTCTTTCCTCCTTTGCTCCCTCCTCTCAACCCACCAGGCTCGCTTGCATCGGGGTCTTCATCCGGTTCCTACTATGATTAAAATGGAAGAAAGTGAGACCAACAAGTCCGATGCACAAGAGAAATGGAATAAATGCCTCATACATTGTTGGTCAACACAAATATTAATATTCAGGGATGGCGTAAGTGAGACCAAGTCCGATGCACAAGAGATTGATATTTGTGCTATCTTACCAGGCTCACTTACGCCACCCCAGAGTGTACCGGTGACCAACCATTTTAATCATCGGCATTTTAAAAATACCAAAGCAAATGGAATAACAAAATGGAATAAGTGCCTTATACATTGTTGGTCAACACAAATACTATGGTCAGAAACCATAGTTGCAGTATACGCCGCAGTATACTTTGCAGAAGGGCCCCCTTTCCCCGGCCGCCGTTCCGTGAACGGGTCCTTGACGAGACAACAACGGCGATCTGCCTCTCCGGCGCAGAACCACGGCAATCCCAGCCGCCTCCCTTGTGGCCGCGTCTCCTGCGCTCTTCTCCATGGCCGGACCACGATTGGACTCACCGGGGAAATAATGATAATCGCCATCACCACTATCGCCAGACTCCACAGGTGCATAGCAGTTTGCAGCAGATGCCACTTTTCTTCCCTCGCCGTGCAGTGAACGAGTCCTTGATGCAAAGACCGTGCCGGCCTGCCCAGCATTATGCCGTCCCGTGTTACCGCGCTTCAGGCCGTGTGTCCCGCGCCCTGCACTGTTCGCCTTCTTGCCCGGTGAACCAATAGACCGATCGTTGGAATAAGGAAACCGATGACGGCCGGTCGCAAGATTAGATTGTGATCGGCCGTCATCGGCTTCCTTATTCCAACGATCAGTCTATTGTTCACCGGGCAAGAAGGCGAAGAGTTCAGGGCGTGGGAGACACGGCCTGAAGCGCGGCAACAGGGGTCGGCATGATGCTAGGGAGGTCGGCACGGTCTTTGCATCAAGGACTCGTTCACTAGACGGCGAGAGAAGAAAAGTGGCATCTGCTGTCTACACCTGTGAAGTCTGACGATAGTGTTGATGGCGATTATCATTATTCCCTCGGTGTGTCCAATCGTGGTCCGGCCATGGAGAAAAGCGCAGGAGACGCGGCCACAAGGGAGGCGGCTGGGACTTGTGTGGTTCTGCGCCGGAGAGGCAGGTCGGCGTTGTTGTCTCGTCAAGGACTCGTTCACGGAACGGCGGCCGGGGAAAGGGGGGCCCGTCTACAATGTATATTGCGGCGTATAGGTGACCAAACATTCTAATCATCAGCACTAAAATGGAAGAAAGAGCCAAGTAGTATCTCAACTAGATATCATATGCCTCATACTTTGTTGGTCGAAAAAAATATTAACATTCAGGGATGGGGTCAGCGAGGTCAGGTAGGATGCACAAGAGATTGATATTTGTGCCATCACACCAGGCTCACTGGCCCCACCCCAGAGTGTACAAGTGACCAAACAATTTAATCACCGGCACTAAAATGGAAGAAAGGCCAATGCAATTAAGAAGTAGCTAGTATGAACTAAATGGAATGCCTCATACTTTGTCGGTCAAAACAAATATTAACATTCAGGGATGGAGTAAGCGAGGCCAGGTAGGATGCACAAGAGATTGATATTTGTGCCATCACACCAGGCTCGCTTGCTCCACCCCTGAGTGTACAAGTGACCAAACATTCTAATCATCGGCCAATGCCATTAAGAAGTGCCAACTCAAATAATAGACAACTGAATAGTATGAACTAAATGGAATGCCTCATACTTTGTTGGTCGAAACAAATATTAACATCCAGGGATGGAGTAAGTGAGGCCAGGTAGGATGCACAAGATATTGATATTTGTGCCATCACACCAGGCTCACTTGCTCCACCCCCGAGTGTACGAGTGATATCGACCAACCATCTAATCATCGGCAAGTACAAAAACACCACCAAACCAGCAACCATGGTGACATAAGTCAAGATGCTCAAACACACATAGCATGCATGGAGCAGATGCTCCAAAGAGATTATTCATCACTTGGTATATAGACCAAGTGATGCTGGCAAAAGAGAGGCCAATCAAGAACTAGTAAATCCAGTAAGTGATAGATATGCCTAAACAAGCAACAACACATAGCATATCCCAGCTAACCAAATGAGACAAGTCTTGGTAGCCAACTTAATCACCTAGCACCACCTAGCCTTTTAAAATTATCATAAACAGTCCATTTTCTTCAAAGGATACCACAGTGGCATTCATTTACATGATCCCCTACTGTGGATATCTCTATTTTCATCAAAGCCAGCAAGAAATGGGATCATGCAAGGGACTTGGGTCATTTGGATCATAAGGCATCAGTTAAGGAGGCAATTAACCAGGGACAAAGGGAAACATTTGATGATCCAGTAAGTGCATGACACTTTGAGCTACCAAGAATAAAGGCCAACAGTGGATAAATATCTGCAAGCAGCCCACACACACATGCAAACACATGTGTTGACAGTAACTAAACAGCAGAAGAACACCACCATATATTCATGGGTACTTAGGATCAGTAGGGAATTGATAAAGTACAGTGAGGAGCAAGCATACCATCAGAAACTGTCCATTTGACAGAAATAACATTGGGGTAATGTTAAAATGTTTGTCTCCATATTTGGGAGACATTTTTAATATTGGAGTCTAGCTAATGGAAATCAAGAACTAGTCTTGATCTCCAAATGGTGATTAGAGCGAATTTATTCATCTTAAGCAACATTAGGGACAAATGGGATCATGCAAGGGACTTGGGTCATTTGGATCATAAGGCATCAATTAAGGAGGCAACCAGGGACAAAGGGAAACATTTGATGATCCATTATCATAGGCAACAAAGCAGCAACTTTTTCCCCACTAATCTAGCTATAGTCCTTAAAAGAAATCCATCATAAGCATGGTCAAATACACATATATAGCATCAGGCAGATGCTCCAAAGGGATTATATATTCATCACTTGGTAATTTGGAGAGCAAACAAGCAGTAGCCATATCACTCAATCCAATAATATAGTAATTTGGATCATAAGACATCAATTAAGGAGGCAACCAGGGACAAAGAGAGAAAGTAATTTCGTCGAGCACTTTGTGCCCGCACGGGAGAGGAAGAGGGAGGGGAGGGGAGATGTGGAGCTCACCGACGATGCTGTTGGAGGAGGGGCCGGGTAGAGGAAGAGGGAGGGGCCGGGTAGGGGTGGAGGAGGAGGTTGACGATGACGGCAGGGGTGGAGGAGGAGGAAGACGCGGCGGCTCCTCCTCCTTGACGCGGAGCCGGCCCCTCCTCCTCCATGCGGCGGCCCCTCCTCCTCCACGCCACAGCGGCTTGTGCTGCTGGTGGCGGGGATGGGTGGAGCGTGGCGGCATGCAGCCCTCGCGGAGGAAGGAGGCGGCGACGGCGACGCTCACCATGGAAGGCGGCGCGCGCGCGGCGGTAGGGAGAGGAAGAGGGGTGGAGGAGGAAGTACGGGCGGGGGAGGGGGTACGGTTGGATATAGAAGGCGCTATTTCTGTGGCGCACCAGCACAAGTGCGCCACAGAATTAACTACTTCTGTGGCGCATCAGAACCAGTGCGCCACAGAAACACTTATTTCTGTGGCGCAGCACGCCATGTGCGCCACAGAAATACCTACACTAATAATTGGTGATGGCAGGATGTGGGCCCCACATAATTTCTGTGGCGCACGATTCAGTTGTGCGCCACAAAAATAGCTTATTTTTGTGGCGCATTCTTTCTCGTGCGCCACAAAAAATCTTTCTGTGGCGCATTTCTGCTGGTGCGCCACAGAACTAAGCTCCACCTATAAGCATTTCCCTGCTAGTGTAGCGGAGGAAGAGGATATTGTAAGATGAAGACATGGATTAGCCCGACCAACCAGTTGTTTCCCTTCAGGCTGCAGGAGCGTCGCGTGCCATGTCAAGCGGAATATAAGACCTCTCCATTTTGTGGACATCTGAGAAGCATAGTCTGAGATAATCTATGATGGTTTGTGTCAAGTCTAGAGTCACGTTTCTTCACTGTATTTCCTTGCACATAATTTATTATGAGCTTATTTTTACACCTTGTTTAGATGTCTAGAAATAAATAAAAAAAATCGTGAGATAGGCTTTGCCATGTGTTGTGTTTATCTAATCTAGTTAGTTCATGTTAATCAATTCTAATTACATAAGAGCATCTCCACCGGCGGCCCTGATAGCGGCCACGATAGTAATTTGGGGGCCGGGGGCGAAAATGGGCTCGCACCGGCGCGCCCCAAACGGCGCCGGCCAATTTTGGAGCCCAATAGAATCGTCGGCAACCCCGTGCCGGCCCCTTCGCCAAGGGCGCGAATCGGGCGCGCCGGCGCCTCGCGGAACGACGGTTTTCGCGGATGGGGGCGCCTTGTCAGCGAGGGGGCGCGGCGGTTCTCATCGGAGGCCGAGGCGCAGGCGGCCCTCCGTGGCGACGGCGACGAGGAGGAGTTCCCCGCCCAGAGCTTCATCATCGGCCGCTCCGTCGACGAGGACTACCGTCACATCGGATCGACCCGCGGCAGGCGGCGGTGTGGTCCGCCAGGGGCCACGGCGCCAACTACGTCGACCTCGCCGGACCATCCGAGCTACCGGCGCCAAAGGAGGAGGAGGGCAACGACGCTGACAACTGGTCCTTCGGGTCATCCAGCGGCGACGAACTGGAATTCAGCGCCTTCGACTCCCCGCGCCGCTAGATGTTTATTTTTAGTATTTTAGTTTGAATTCGTGTTAAATTTGTACAAATTTCGTTCGAACTACGTATGAATATCGTGTTGCAAATTTGTATTTAAATTTCAAAATCTATCGGGCCGTCTGTTTGGGGCCACCGGTGTGGGAGCAGCTCCCCCAAATGGAAGTTGTTGTGCCGACGTCCCCCAAACCGAGGTGTCGGCGCCCCCTGCTGACGCCTATTTGGGGGCTACCGGTGGAGATGCTCTAACGTTGTTTCGATTCGAGATAATCTCTACACGATAGAGATACACATCTATGGTGTGATTCGATGCACGTGACTAGTTACTAGTTTGTTGAATGTTTAAAGTTCAATTTTTAGTTTCGTTGATGTCCAAGGAGCAATCGATCCGATGACTTTGGATCTAGAGTCACGATTTTCTCTCGTGTACCTAAAATATGTAAGGTCCAATGCCTATGATATGGTAGAAAATAGCACTACGAATGTCTAATCCCTAGATTAAAAAAAAAAGTAGGCCGTTGATATTTGCTCTAGTGCCAACGCGTGAATCGTCAAAGTGTCTCAAAGGGGTGTACGGAGCGCCGGCGGCTCCTGCGCGCGCTCGTGCGGCGCTGCGACGTGGTGAGCAGAACAGTGTCGGATTCTGTCTTACCCGGACGCGTCCGTACCGTGTGAGACTTGTGTACATCTCGATTCCCTTTCGAGAACTTTTCTCGATCACCAATAATCGCTGGCCAGAAGAAGCCCTCCGCTACACACCTTCCCAAAACTGCATATTTTGTGCTTGCTCGATAAGATAAGATCTTCGATGGCCTTTTCCTTGCACTGCTACACAAAATCTTCTCTCTAAAGAGAATATACCACGTGACTACGTGAGATCTTCGTGACATGTACATGACGGAGAACTGTGCTCCAATCAGTGTTATTCTGTCCTGATTTATCTTCTCCATTTTCTGTTCGATTTTCTTTTCTGTTTTTCATCTGCAGTCAAATGGCTGTGCAGGTCCTTGTCCATACACCTGGCGCTAGCCTGGTTATAAATACGTGTATGGTCTCCGCCCAGGGATGGAGCCAGTAATGAAGTATAAGGGGGGCAGAACTAGCTAAAATCACACAAATAAAGAGCTATCATGGCTTGTGTTCAAAGGAAAATCATGAGCATGGGGGGCGCATGGGGGGCTGCGCCCCCCTCGTCCCCCCTTGTCTCCGTCCCTGTCTCCGCCTCTCGGGTACTTGTGATCCCAAGTTTCAGAACGTGTAGCGATGGTGCATATATGAAAGTTTCAGAAATTTTTGTAATTTATTCTGCAATTTTCAGGAAAAAGTGTGATCACATGTGGTCTCCAAAAAAAGTTGCACGGTGGAAAGTCATGTTCTTGATCTATATTAGTGGCACCTAATACGAATCGAAGGCAGTATTTTCCCCAAGTGTGACCTTTTTGTGTTTATTAAGTTCCAAAATTTGAATGCATATACATTATTATTTTTTGAACAAGGAGGGGTCTGGAAGGACCCCCGATGCTGCCTTATATTATCAATGGTGGAATTACAATAATAGAAAGGGCCTCAGAAGAAAGAGAAAATACAACATGGCCCTGCAAGTTTGCAAAGAAGACCCTAAAATAGAAGAAAAAACGCAATAAGGTATTGTTCTTCTCATTGCTCCTTCTCCACCGCTTGTACACCCCTACCGGGCACGGCCAACTACTCCACCACCGGGGACATTGCCACCTGGGGCAGAGCAGTGGGAGCATGCCGCCCCGAAGCTAGAAGACCTTCGCATCGGCGCCATGGACTGGAGGAAGAACACCTTTCGCCGGCAATGCATCAAACAAGGAGGGAACGGCTTCCCTACAACCATTGAGTTCAGCTAATGTCGTTGGCGATGGCCACACCGTCGAGGTTTCACTCCTTCTTAGACCTCCCGATCTATAGAGAGGCAAGATGTTCTTCTTCCTCCCCTCGCCTCCACGACCGGCCAGAGGGAGACACACAACTAATCTCTGCAGCATCAAGCAGTCAACCCACCTAGAACCTGGAGCAGAATATGGCGAGATAGCCTACCTCCTCTCCTCGCCACCACGGCAGGCCAGAGGATGCCCATCGCCACTGATGCTCCGCCGTAGAACCTGCCGGCAGAAAGCGATCTTATTCAGGGGAGCGACGCCGGTCTCCTCCGTCTTCCACTCCGACCGCTGGAGCAAGAACACGAAGAGGAGGAACCCTACCCTACAGATCGAATCAGAACCTGGAGATCCACTCCAAACTACGGGCATAAGGCCCACTACCCGCACACAGCCGAGATCCCAACTACTACTAGTATACAGAGGCAGGCCTTCGTTCCCGCATCCCCTCCGGCAGGCGAGGTCGCCGAAGAGGGTGGAGGTAGGATCTGAGGACGTGTGGCAGACTCTCAAAAGGGTTGGGAGCGAGAACGGTGAGGGGAGATGTCAACACCCGGATTTTTAAGTCCAGATACCTATTATGCCATACATCGCAATCCCAGGAAGATTGTTGTTGCGAGACATAACAGTTGAATATCATAGAGTCGTCATTTATTACAACACATAATCGTCTTACAAAGGTAGATCACATGATCCAATATTACAATAGTAGTTGATCTATTGATCAACGAACATCACAAATAGCGGAAGCGAAGTAGTAGTGGCTATCTAATCCACAGGCCAACGCTTGACGTCAGGAGTAGTCCTAGTTGTCGTAGACGTCCTACTGTCCATCTTCCTCGTACTGCGGTTCTCCTTCAAAGTCTGGCCATTTGAATAGCCAGGGACAAAGCCATGAGTACTTTTAAAGTACTCGCAAACTAATACTAGTGTAAGTACTTATCAATTTTAGTAAGGGGGTGCTAAGCTCTAAGTTTATTTGCATAAAGCCAATTTTAGTTCACAAACATTTAATAAAAGCCTCTTCATTTGCTAACTAACTCAAGTGGGAACGTTAGTGTCATTCCCACAACTCTGTTGTGATCCAAGTCAAATTCACCATTCACCTTTCAAGTTCAAATCACAAGTCATATGTCACATGTTTGAAAATGGTGTGATGACGGAACAGTATGGCCTTTCCAACCGTCCATAACCGTGGACACGGCTATTCGAATAGTTTTACACTCTGCAGAGGTCGCACACTTTTGCCACAATATTTGCAATAATCCGTCAGGGTTAACTGGCCCTGATTTATCACACTCCGTGTGCGGACTACCAACCATAACCTTTCACTTACATACTCTAGTATAGGCACCTCTCCCCATGAGCTTGGCCTCCCAGTGAAGACAAACTGTCAGCCTGGGAACTGCACAGGGCTTGGGCCGGACATTCACCTCATTTCACGTCATTTCTCATCATTTCATATTTCTTTGGAGGCAGCCCTGGGCGTAACCCCGATGACGCTTGTTTAGAGGGAACCCATACTAAAGCACACAAATTTCTAGTTAAGCCCTTACCCATGTTGGGTATTGTGGGGGTACTTGCAAATTGGAATGGTATCGCATCCGAACCCAACCATCAGTTTTCGTCAAATTCACCAAGTCATTCACAAGTCGTATTCACCTTCAAAATCTTTCAATAGAATGATTCATCATTCCAAGGTTTTCAAAGTCATTTCAATTTTATTTGTTTAGCACTAGCAACTAGTCATGAGGGGTGCTAACTAGTTTTGATTACTCTAGGCTAAATTTGATGCTCTTGTGCTACTCTAGACCAAGTGAATCATAAATCAAAAAGTAACTTTGATAAATCAACATCAATAAAGCTTGTAAGGTAAAAACTTGGGATAGGACTATTAAGTATAAAGTAAAATGTGGTGATGCCTTGCTCTTGTAGAGCTTTGCATTTTGCAAGATTATTAGCTTGCCACAATATAACTTGCATTAGTCTAGCTTGCCTTGATTGGTTTAGTGATCAAAGTTCTCTTCTTCTTCCTCTTGGTAGAAGGCCTCCTCCTCTTGATAGTCTCCTGTACTAGCGTCTATAAACGAATACGAGGATACAATCACCAAACAATACTTAAGTAGACTAATTAGCCTTAATGGCTCACACAAGATGATCTAGCATCATCACTTAACATTGCTACCCAAAATTATGCTAGGGTTTTCTTACTTAGTGTTAGGAAAAAAATTCCTCTCATTGAAATGTGGATTAGGGTTTCTTTTTAGTTTGGGAGAAATAATTTCCTCTCATTGAATCTTCTTAAGATTTAATTTCCTCAAATAACAAGTATGGTATGATGTTGACCAAGGTCAACACTTCATATTTCTTATTTGGGGAAAAGGGTTTAAATGAGATACTTCATCTCATGCCATTTAAATATCACTATGGAACAATTTAATATTACTAAGTAATTTCATATGAGGTGCTAAAATTACTTCATATTGGATTACTTAGGACAATGGTTTAAATGAGGGAGTATCTCCCATATTATTTAAATAATTAAATTTGGGATAATTTAAATGGACTAGAAATAGCCACATAGCCATTATTTTGCTCTTGCCCATGATCATGTGAAACAACCATATCATATTTTTACATAAACAATTAGAGTATTTGAGATGTGAATTATGAGAATCTGAATCATCTTCAAATTCATTATGGTTGATTTTATAAATTTATTTGAATTCTGAAAAATCTCTGACTTGTCATTTTTACTCTTCAA
The DNA here is from genome assembly GCF_019359855.2 of Lolium perenne. Lineage (NCBI taxonomy): Eukaryota > Viridiplantae > Streptophyta > Magnoliopsida > Poales > Poaceae > Lolium > Lolium perenne. The sequence goes on along the minus strand of NC_067246.2, from coordinate 106,529,109 downwards.
ATTCTACCACAGATCTTGGCTTGAATCCAGTGGGGCTGGATGGAGCTTTTCATAAGCTTTCCAACAACATCAAATTCACTAAATTTGGTTGAGCAGATTTGAAGTTATTTGATTTTGAACAAAGCATCTGTAAAGCATTTGACTGAAAAGATTTAAAACGAAATCAAACTTCTGGGCCTAGGCGGGAAACTTAACGGGCCGAAATGGTTTAAAAAGGCGAAAGCCAGCCCAACAGCGCTGCTCACGCCGCGGGCCGCCTGACAGGGTGGGACCCAGTGGTCAGTCTCTATTTAAACCCGAATCGGTACGCCCTGTCCTGGACCGTAGGATTAGAGGAAAATCGCACGGTCCATGGTCGTCATCTACCGCGGCGAGAGCCAGGGTTACTGCGGCGAGGCTAGGGGGTCGGAGGGTCACCTGAGCTCCAGCGAGGCTCGGCGAGGGTGCGCGGCGGTGTTGTCGAGAGTGGCGATGCAGGTGGTGGTCGCAGATGGTGCCGAGGTGGTCGCAATCTCCGTCTCGATCTGGCTACGGAAGCGGCAGTCTCTGGCGAAATTCCGTCGAGCTGGTGGGTAATTGAAGAGGGGAAGTGGTCGAGGAGGACTAGAGGTGAGAGGGGAGCAAGAGAGTGTGAAGAAATCGTCCAGGGAGGGCTGGTATTTATAGGATGGAGGGGTGCTGCGGGGGTGTACGTCGGGTCGACCACGGCGCGGCGGTTTGGAGCTGCGAAGGGGCAAGGGAGGTTGCGCGTGAGGTAGGCGACGTCTAGGCGAAGCTAGGGAGCGTGCTAGCGTGGCCAATGATGGATGAGAGCGTGCAGGAGCTTGATGGGAGCGGACAGTGCCGTGGCGCAGGACGGCGATCATGGCGACGGCAGCAGGTCGAGCGCGTCCAATTGGGAGTGTCTGGCGACTTCCTGGTGAGGTGTGGAGTGCGCGTGCGCAAGGAGAGAGGGAGAGGAGGACGACAACGATCGGGCGAGCGTGCGCTCTGGTGTGCTCTGCGTCGGGACCATGCGCGTCCTGGCATGTACTAGGCGTCCTGGGCGTGGTCTGGGCGCGCGTCGTTTGGCCAGTGTCGTGCTCGTCTCTGGTCAGGGAAGGTACAAGCATGAGTAGGGGAGTGTAGGGAAGCTAGTTGACATGGTGGAGGTGACTGGAGAGGGCAGGGGAGATAATTGGCATGATGATGTTAATGATGGCCAGCATGGTTTGATATTGATCATATCTTGCTCTGGTCTTTGTCTCCAAAGCCTGGTATGAGGTACTGGGGGTAGGAGGAGATCAATGGTGGCCAGAATAAAGTTGGTTTAGTCTAAAACCTAGTGGGTAAAAGCATGTATGAGCAAAGTAATTTTGATGCCTGCCAAGTGTTTGTGTTAATGGCCGCATGAAGAAAATATTCAAATTTTTCAATTCTTTTTGGTGGAGTTGATTTGAATAATATATAGAGTAGAGTGATGGTGGTGGTGTGCAAATTGGTGCTGGTTTGCAAAGTTTCAAAAAGTGGATGATCTACACTTTGTTTTAATGTTGCAACTTGTCTCATTTATATTGGTCAAACTAGGCAGAGTCAACCATGGTGGTCAACACAAGAAATGTTCATCTTGTTATGGTCTTGGATGAGGTGGAAAGAGTTGGCAAGGTTTAGTTTAAGAATCTGCCAAACCAGGGGCTCAAAGTGGGCATGATGTTATAAAAGTGCAAATTGACAATTATCATATGTGAGTGAAATTTGATATTTCCTTTGATTTGATTTGTGTTTATTTGATGCAAAAGTGTTTGTTATTGATATATTAGTGTTTCACAAGTATTGGTACAATCAATGGTGGCCTTGGTTGAGGATTTGCAAAGTTGGCCAAAGTGTATGTGAGTGAAAATGGGTATTTCTCCATTCCTTCTCTTTCTCTTTAATTGATTTGGTTTTTTCTTGAGTCAAAAGTGATTCTTATTAGTTTAGGAACATTTCCAAACCATTGAAACAATTCCAAAAGGCCTAGTTCAAAGATTTGCAAAAATGGCCATAAACACATAAGAGGTGAAATTTCAATTTTCCTTAATCTTCTATTTTGTTCCCCTTGTTTTACTTGGGCATGGTCTAAGGTCCATTTAGGGTTAGATTAGGTTTAGAGATGGTTTCACACCATTTGGGTAGAGTATGAGGGCATATGGCAAGATTTGGTAATATGGCTATGTGCCACATATGCCTCTATGCATATGTTTATTTTCTTTTTATTTATTTTTTGTTTCACCTTAGACTTGACTTGTTAAGTACGAGATAGGGTTTATTAATGTTTTAAAATCATCTAAACAAGGTAGAAGGGCTTAGGGTAAAGTTTTACAAAAATAGCCATAGCCTCATATGTGAGGGTATTTGCATTTCCTATTTTTCTTATTTGTCTCCCTTTGATCCCAATGACCTTGGCTTAGGGTTTAGGGTTTTGGAAAGATATGTTCAATGCAATAAACAAACAATCATGGCAATATCACAACATATAAGCATGCTCACTATGTACCAAACTTAATTTAATAAAAGTTTTTGTTGTTTCTCATTTTTGGAAAAAGTAAATTCATTTTCTTCTTTGTTTGGAAAATTTGGGATGTTACAAACCCTTCCCCCTTAAACAAATCTCGTCCCGAGATTTTAAGAAAAGTTAGGTTCCTAAGAGAGATTGAGCAATTGGATTAACAGGAAAACATACTTGGCATGGCCTGGGATGCTTCCTGGGCTTCAGTGGCATTCATGTGGTAGAGACGGCCATTGCGGTTGTTCGGGTTCCTTTTAGCGGCGAAGCGACGCTGTTGCTGAGCAGGTGCAGCGGTGTTGGCGGTAATCTTGGCAAGCTTCTTGGGGCACTCATTGGAGTAGTGACCCACAACTCCACATTCATAGCAGTTCACAGTTGACTTGTCCTTGGGGTTGACGGGAACAGCGTTGCTTCCAGTCCTCGGGGCAGTATTGGGGTTGTTGTTGTTACCATTGGGGTGGTTGTTGTTGCTGTTGTGGTTGATGTTGTTGTTGTTGTTGTTGCTGTTGCTGTTGTTGTTGTGGTTGCCTCCGGGCTTCGGGGGTCCTCCGTTGTTGTTGGTGTAGTTTGGGCGATATGTCTGAGCAGGGGGCTTGTTGTATCTTGAGGCAAATCCTCCAGTTGAGTTGTTGCGGTGTTTCTGTGCATTGTTTGGTCCATTCTGGTTCATCATTCTTCTCTTGCGGTTCTCGTTGGCTTGGTGCAGTTTTCCTTCCATTTGTATGGCTGAGTCCACCAGGGATTCTAGGTCAGCGAACGGAATGTTCACTAACACAGTTTGCATCTCGTCATGTAGTCCGTTCAGAAATCTTTCCTTCCTCTTCTCGTTGGTGTCGGTCTCATCCGGGGCATACCTTGACAGAGTGAGGAATCTGTCGCGGTATTCCACCACGGACATCCTTCCTTGCTTGAGTTCACGGAACTCGTCTCTCATCTTCTTGATCAGTCCTTGGGGCACATGGTACTTGCTAAACTTCAGCTTGAAGTCTTCCCAGGTCATCATTTGTCCGGCATTCATGGCACGGGCACTTGTCCACCAGGCTTGGGCAGGTCCTGACAGATAGTGGGTGGCAAACAGTACTTTTTCTGCGGCTTCAACTCCCGCAACTTCTAAGTTGTTCTCCATTGTCTGGAGCCAGTCATCTGCGTCAAGTGGCTCTTCGGTCTTGCTAAACATCGGAGGGTTGGTGTTCTGGAAATTCTTCATCTTCGATCCAGGGTGATCATGGTTTCCATGTCCTTGGTTGTTCTGAGCTATCTGCTGCAGTGCAGCTATGTTGGCTTGTCGTTCAGCTCTCTCGGCTTCACGGTCTTCCATCATCATCTGGATCATCTGCATCATTGCATCCTGATTGGTACTGCGGGTTGGTGGGGCCATCTGATCATTGAGGTAGATGATAAGATAAGAGGGAAATTTCTATGGTTTGTTTGAGTTAAAGTTCACAAAGTTTCAAAACTTGAGTAGTGTTGAGGGGGTACAACCATCAACACTTTTTCATTCATACCAAACATCACACATTACAAAGCTAACACACCGTTGGTTTTAAGAACCATTCATCGGTCTACGATACAAGGGAATCCTGATACAAACTCACACCTACGATAGTGCTTTAGTGATACTACTCTTCATGGTGGGTTCTTCATCTTCAGGGGTGGTGTGCTTAGCGACGAGCGCGGGCGTTGTCCAACTCCTTGCGGGTCTTGTGCAGCAGGAAGTCTAGGCATGCCATATAGTAGTTCATCTCCGGGTGCGGTGGCATGGTTAGTGGTCTTCCCATGGGGTCATGTCTTGGGTAGTAAACAAAGCGAGTGTTCTTGATCTTGTTCTCATTTTGTCCACACAGACGGGCAATTGCTTCCTGCATGGCCTTGGCTATTCCATCCTTCCAAGTGTTTCCCGTTACAGAAAACCAGATGGTTTCCCATATTGGGGCTCCAAGCTTTCCTCTCAGATCTGCGGTCACTTACCACCGAGGTGGTCCTCCCGGCGGATGGTTGAGGGGTATTCCGAAGAACTTGGGATACAGGCGTCCTAGATACTCAACTAGTTGCTTCAAATCCTTCTCGAACATCAGGTTTCCTCCATGACCAAGTTGATAGGACTCACATTGGTACTCCATCTGTGAGCAATTAGGATAAGTAAGTTAATGAAGTGATCAAGTGTGCAAACTTTTATGTAGAATTGCAAAGAAAGTAGAGCATGGATTTTCTTACTTTGAAAAAGATCTCAAGGATAAGAGTGAGAATATTTTTTCATAAATATTCACTTCATTGGTTTTTGAAACTAAGTTTTTCAGACGTCCATTCTAACTAGGGTCTCCTAAGGTCAAACAATGGCTCTGATACCAACTTGTCAACACCCGGATTTTTAAGTCCAGATGCCTATTATGCCATACATCGCAATCCCAGGAAGATTGTTGTTGCGAGACATAACAGTTGAATATCATAGAGTCATCATTTATTACAACACATAATCGTCTTACAAAGGTAGATCACATGATCCAATATTACAATAGTAGTTGATCTATTGATCAACGAACATCACAAATAGCGGAAGCGAAGTAGTAGTGGCTATCTAATCCACAGGCCAACGCTTGACGTCAGGAGTAGTCCTAGTTGTCGTAGACATCCTGCTGTCCATCTTCCTCGTACTGCGGTTCTCCTTCAAAGTCTGGCCATTTGAATAGCCAGGGACAAAGCCATGAGTACTTTTAAAGTACTCGCAAACTAATACTAGTGTAAGTACTTATCAATTTTAGTAAGGGGGTGCTAAGCTCTAAGTTTATTTGCATAAAGCCAATTTTAGTTCACAAACATTTAATAAAAGCCTCTTCATTTGCTAACTAACTCAAGTGGGAACATTAGTGTCATTCCCACAACTCTGTTGTGATCCAAGTCAAATTCACCATTCACCTTTCAAGTTCAAATCACAAGTCATATGTCACATGTTTGAAAATGGTCTGATGACGGAACAGTATGGCCTTTCCAACCGTCCATAACCGTGGACACGGCTATTCGAATAGTTTTACACTCTGCAGAGGTCGCACACTTTTGCCACAATATTTGCAATAATCCGTCAGGGTTAACTGGCCCTGATTTATCACACTCCGTGTGCGGACTACCAACCATAACCTTTCACTTACATACTCTAGTATAGGCACCTCTCCCCATGAGCTTGGCCTCCCAGTGAAGACAAACTGTCAGCCTGGGAACTGCACAGGGCTTGGGCCGGACATTCACCTCATTTCACGTCATTTCTCATCATTCATATTTCTTTGGAGGCAGCCCTGGGCGTAACCCCGATGACGCTTGTTTAGAGGGAACCCATACTAAAGCACACAAATTTCTAGTTAAGCCCTTACCCATGTTGGGTATTGTGGGGGTACTTGCAAATTGGAATGGTATCGCATCCGAACCCAACCATCAGTTTTCGTAAAATTCACCAAGTCATTCACAAGTCGTATTCACCTTCAAAATCTTTCAATAGAATGATTCATCATTCCAAGGTTTTCAAAGTCATTTCATTTCACATGTTCCCATCTAGAGTAGTCAATTTTATTTGCTTAGCAGTAGCAACTAGTCATGAGGGGTGCTAACTAGTTTTGATTACTCTAGGCTAAATTTGATGCTCTTGTGCTACTCTAGACCAAGTGAATCATAAATCAAAAAGTAACTTTGATAAATCAACATCAATAAAGCTTGTAAGGTAAAAACTTGGGATAGGACTATTAAGCATAAAGTAAAATGTGGTGATGCCTTGCTCTTGTAGAGCTTTGCATTTTGCAAGATTATTAGCTTGCCACAATAGAACTTGCATTAGTCTAGCTTGCCTTGATTGGTGTAGTGATCAAAGTTCTCTTCTTCTTCCTCTTGGTAGAAGGCCTCCTCCTCTTGATAGTCTCCGGTACTAGCGTCTATAAACGAATACGAGGATACAATCACCAAACAATACTTAAGTAGACTAATTAGCCTTAATGGCTCACACAAGATGATCTAGCATCATCACTTAACATTGCTACCCAAAATTATGCTAGGGTTTTCTTACTTAGTGTTAGGAAAATAATTTCCTTCTCATTGAAATGTGGATTAGGGTTTCTTTTTAGTTTGGGAGAACTAATTTCATATGAGGTGCTAAAATTACTTCATATTGGATTACTTAGGACAATGGTTTAAATGAGGGATTATCTCCCATATTATTTAAATAATTAAATTTGGGATAATTTAAATGGACTAGAAATAGCCACATAGCCATTATTTTGCTCTAGCCCATGATCATGTGAAACAACCATATCATATTTTTACATAAACAATTAGAGTATTTGAGATGTGAATTATGAGAATTTGAATCATCTTAAAATTCATTATGGTTGATTTTATAAATTTATTTGAATTCTGAAAACTCTCTGACTTGTCATTTTTACTCTTCAAATTCTACCACAGATCTTGGTTTGAATCCAGTGGGGCTGGATGGAGCTTTTCATAAGCTTTCCAACAACATCAAATTCACTAAATTTGGTTGAGCAGATTTGAAGTTATTTGATTTTGAACAAAGCATATGTAAAGCATTTGACTGAAAAGATTTAAAACGAAATCAAACTTCTGGGCCTAGGCGGGAAACTTAACGGGCCGAAATGGTTTAAAAAGGCGAAAGCCAGCCCAACAGTGCTGCTCACGCCGCAGGCCGCCTGACAGGGTGGGACCCAGCGGTCAGTCTCTATTTAAACCCGAATCGGTACGCCTTGTCCTGGACCGTAGGATTAGAGGAAAATCGCACGGTCCACGGTCGTCGTCTACCGCGGCGAGAGCCAGGGTTACTGCGGCGAGGCTAGGGGGTCGGAGGGTCACCTGAGCTCCGGCGAGGCTCGGCGAGGGTGCGCGGCGGTGTTGTCGAGAGTGGCGATGCAGGTGGTGGTCGCAGATGGTGCTGAGGTGGTCGCAATCTCCGTCTCGATCTGGCTACGGAAGCGGCAGTCTCCAGCGAAATTCCATCGAGCTGGTGGGTAATTGAAGAGGGGAAGTGATCGAGGGGGACTAGAGGTGAGAGGGGAGCAAGAGAGTGTGAATAAATCGTCCAGGGAGGGCTGGTATTTATAGGATGGAGGGGTGTTGCGGGGGTATGCGTCGGGTCGACCACGGTGCGGCGGTTTGGAGCTGCGAAGGGGCAAGGGAGGTTGCGCGTGAGGTAGGCGACGTCTAGGCGAAGCTAGGGAGTGTGCTAGCGTGGCCAATGATGGACGAGAGTGTGCAGGAGCTTCATGGGAGCGGACAGTGCCGTGGCGGAGGACGGCGATCATGGCGACGGCAGCAGGTCGAGCGCGTCCAATTGGGAGTGTCTGGCGACTTCCTGGTGAGGTGTGGAGTGCGCGTGCGCAAGGAGAGAGGGAGAGGAGGAGGACAGCGATCGGGCGAGCGTGCGCTCTGGTGCGCTCTGCGTCGGGACCATGCGCGTCCTGGCATGTACTGGGCGTCCTGGGCGTGGTCTGGGTGACAAGGTATTAACTTGTCAATGCCTACGTTTTGTAGACTAGGGTTTGGTTGGAAGTAGAGGGCAAGTAGATCTCGAAGGTTTCAGCCGAAAAGTACTCGACGATTAAGAAACTAGGGTTATGTTGACAATGGATTCGATCCTCTCTTTGTCCCTCGACTCCCCCTTATATAGGAGGCGGAGCCGAGGGATTCGTAATACACAAGTTACAGAGTCCGGGAGGGTTTCTAACCTATCCCGTAAAATTACAAGTCTCTATATTTCCTAATACAACTCTAACTTTCCTTAATATTAACTGGGCTTCCGAACTTCATATTCTTCGACTTGTGGGCCTTCATTAAACCCCGGGTACCATCTTCGGCAGGCCCATTGGGGATGCCTATGTCAGTAGCCCCCGAGATTTTGCTTGAATCGAAGAATCAGGGAAAATCTCCAACTTTATAATCGTCAAGTAACTTTTTCAAGCCACCACATATCTTTAGATAAATAATTATATATTGTACAGGGATAATGGTAGTTGGGGCTAGTTCATCTGACGGATCAGGTACTAGTTAACTGCTCTAGTGACAATCCGCAAAAACCTACTTTAAGATCACGTCCCTGGACATGATCTCGGGATACTGGTGTTAACCCGACAGGTGCCGCTTAAGGTCTTACCATCTGTCGAGTCCCAGTCATATTTTATCGGGTACCTAACGTGTCCGTTAGGATTTTTCTTCGTATCTGTTGATACGAAAAAAAGCAGCAAACCGACGTCAGAGACGGTGCCACGCCGCTCAGAACGGATCTGGGGTCTTACCTTCGCAAAGTTTTGCGGCATTCAGAGATTATTCGTAACTTTAAGCGCTCTGAGTATATATTGTCGAGTGTTCGGCTGTTGGAATAGCACATTTTATTGAGTCAATGGATGACTTATCTTGTCTTCCCGATGGGAGTATATGAAGAGTTATTTGCATAACTCGAAATATACGCATTATACTTTTTCAATTTCATCGGGCACGCGAACAGCGTTCCCGATGGGAGTAGCCCCCGAGGCTACAGCCAAGGACTTTTACTTGGTTGTAGGCTCAACATTTTAACGCCTGATGTCGCTATATTGTCATATCTTTTTGATTTTCTATTTCTATCGGGTGCGCAACCAGCGCTCCCGATGGGAGTAGCCCCCGAGGCTATGAACAAATGCTTGCATTTGATCATAGGCTCTCGCCATTTCTATTTTGTCATACTCGAAATTTCCTTCTTTCAAAAGTAGCCCCCGAGCATTTGATCAAAAACTTGTTTGTGATCAAAAGCTCTCGAAATTATCATCACTTGTACTCTTTGACCGGTCTTTGGTTTGTTGCTATCGAAAATGTCCTCTACCAAAGTGACATCAATGCTGACGTTAGCCACGACCTCTTTATTTAAGAGACACGAATTCTCCTCTGCCCCAGACTGGTGGACCCAAAATCCGCAGCAGTTTGACACATTTGCGCAAGTGGGGGCACATGTTCTCCACTTTTTCTGGCACGCGCACTGTGGCGCCTGTCCAGTTCCATCTTCGCGAAAATACAATTTTACCCTCTAGTCCACGTGTAATTCATCAAGTTCATCACCGCTCCATCCAACGGTGCGTCGACCTGCACGCTTCCTATAAAAGGTCGTCTTCTTCCTCCGTTCGCCGCTTCACCGTGTCGCACCTCTGTTCTCTCTCCAAAAATCCCCCATTGCGCTCAACACCCCCTGAGCTCAGCCATACTCCCAATCCCACTTGCGCCATTGTTGATGCCACCACGTAGACTCACCAGGCATAGTACTCCCGAATCTAAGATGGCGGCACCAGATCTGGGGGCATCAGAGTGGGAGAGATCGAAGATCACCGCGCAGGACATCAATATGCTGAAAAAGCTTGGGATAAGCAAGAAACAGGACGCGCTGCGCTTCCCCAGCGAGGAGAGCTACCAGACGCCTCCCATTGAGTATCGGGTTAGTTTTGTCGACCACCTTATCCGTGGTCTCTCTGCACCCATCCACGATTTTCTGCGTGGTTTACTCTTTGTGTACGGGTTGCAACTGCATCATCTCACTCCCAATTCCATCCTCCACATCTCTATCTTTATCACTCTTTGCGAGTCTTTCCTTGGAGTACAACCTAACTGGGCTCTATGGAAACGCATCTTTCTTCTCCGCCGTAATGGCTCCTCCAATGTCGCTTATAACATAGGCGGTGTTGTTATCTGCGTCCGCCCTGATGTCGAATATTTCGATGTCAAATTCCCTGACTCAGTTCAAGGGTGGCGCAAAAAATGGTTGTATGTCCACGAGGAATGCGTCGACTCGCTGGAACACAATATTCCTCCTTTCAACGGCAACGAGAAAATCTTTCACCGCCGCTCCTGGGATGCAGAGGCTAGCGACGAAGAAAAATCGTCGACAGAGGCGTTGATGACACGCATCCATGAACTGCAAAATACCCGCAGACAAGAATTGTCGGGTATCCAAATCACGGCGTATTTCCTTAGGATTAGGGTGCAGCCTCTGCAGGCTCGCAAAAACCCCCTCTGGATGTATGCCGGCGACAAATATGTGGATTGCCTGTCGGTAGATTTATCGGTTAAGGACTTAGAAAAACTTATCCGAAAAATCTCTTTGCTCAACAAGAAAGATCCTGTCCCGTCGTCTTGCCGCGTGAAACCATATAGCGCCACCAATGCGCTCCCCCAGGTAATCTATCTTTTATCGTTTACTTGTTCGTTCTGCAATTTTCCGGCTGTTATTTCTTCGACTGTTGTTAATTTATACAATCTCCTGTCGATATATTACTATTTTGTCCAGAATCATAAGACTGCATCGCCTCTTCCTCCTCTTCCCGAAAATGGATATGTCGAAGAGCGCGCAGTCATCTCCGACGATACCCAGGTTCCTTCTCAACCTGTGAGTGGAGCCGTGGTTTCTCAGAAATCTGCGGCTCCCTCTGAAAAAGAAGTGGATCCGAGGCTTCCGAATCAACCGAGTCTGTCCCTTCCGCTGTTTCTCCAAAGAACAAGCGGAAGAGGGGTGACATGGAAGATTCCGGCACCTCCAAACCGAGCAGTTCTCCTCTCGAGGAAACTGCCCCCGAAGAACCTCAGCCCTTCGACGCCTACACGTCCGCCCTTATTAGCTCGTAAGTTGCCTTGGCGCTCTCTTTAGTTTACTATATGTCGAATAATATAATTCCCTTGCAAATAAACTCATTCTATTTTGTATTCAGCAGCGAAGAAGAAGAAGAACCTGCCATCAATGCGACTGCTCCTATGAGCACGTCTCATACTTTGGCCATGTCGGATACACCTCGCACGGCGGAAGAAACGTCGACTCCTCATCCAAACTCCGAGAGGTCAACTCCTGCCACTAGCCCCCGAGCCTCTTCGCTAAAAGAGCAAGGATTGAGCTAGGCGAACACTTCTTCCTTGCCGGAGTTTCCCCGACTCCGGCTTTGGACGATGTAAGTCTACTCTCTTTGCTTTCCTGTTTGTCGAGTTTTTTCACTTCCCTGAACCTTTCTTTTTGGTTTGCTTCTCTGTAGCCTTTAATGCAGCCTTTCATAAACCTTGGTGCCCAATTTATTGGGTACCGCAACACTGTTGAAGGGCTGAAAGGTAAACTATCGAACAATCCATTTTTATTACTTCTGGTAATATCATCCTTGGCCTTTGTTCTATTTCAACTTTGCTCCTATGGCTTTTCAACAGAGTCTCTCCTTGCGGCGGACAAAAGAGCTGACGACCTTGCTTCCCAACTCAAGGCAAGTGAAGAGGCTCGCGAGAAAGCTGAAAAAGACGCTTCTTGCATTGAAGATCTTCGGAAGAGGCTTCATGAGGCAGAAACTGCTTTGATTGACAAAATCGCTCAGAATATTGTCCAAGAAGGAGAAATCGCTGCTCGCCTCGAGTCATTGAATCAGCACTTTGTTAGTAAGTTCAATAATCCATCTTCATCTTTGTCTTTGTTTTTTCTCCCCCTTTTTTGTTGAAGAAACCGACTTTTGTTTCAGCAGGGAAGATGAATCAAGATTTTGTGCTGGATAAACCTGAGAACAACCGTCTTCTTGACGCGTTGTCCCTCCTCGAAATTCATACTGACCTGGTGCGCCGTAGCATTTTAAATGCTCATACAGCGTTTTCACGCTTGTTCCCTTACTTCTTCGCGAAGAAAAAGGAGCTCGATACTTTTGCCGCCCTTGCCGAAAGCTTCATCCCTAAAGAAGATCTTGGCCTTGCTCTTTGCCAAGAAAATTTGAAGATTCGCGTTGAGGGTACTATAGCGCTGGTTGCGGCGAGCCAGCAGGACGTCGACTGGGCAAAAGTTGGCGAGGCTACGAAGATGAAGCAGGATAAATGGCCGAACCTGATAAGGGCTGCAAAGCCCCACTCAAAGAAAATCCTAGCCTTCCTCGGGTACAAGCCAACGCCTTCCTCCAGTTCCGCCAAAACGGAGGTCAAGTAGAATACCCTACCTATTCTTTTTCGTTTCTTTCTTTTGACGCTCGTCGCAATGGATGTAGCTTGCGACAGCGTATGATTGGATCACTAGGATCCATCCTTTTGTAAGGGCCATGTAAATACTTTGAAGATCAATGGAAATCTATTTTGCTTGATGATTGATGTCGAAACTTTTATTTCCAGTTGGTATTTGATAACTACACTTCGACTCCTCGTCCTTCCGATGCTTTTCCTGCTTCGTCCTACTCGAAGAAAATGTCTGTCGATGATGAACTTATTGAAGATTCCTCGAGTAAGGGTTCAGCACAGGACTTGGAAGAACTTCGCCAACAGCTTCAGTCTATGAAGAAGCAAGCACTTATAATAATGGAGCAGTCTCGAAAATCATCGGAGAGGGAAAAGGTTGCGCTTCAACAGGCTCAGGATGCTATAGCGGTAAAAGAAACCGCGGTTACTGAGGCTGCCGAAGCTTCTTCACGAGAGAATTACAAGCTTCAACTGATGAATGACTCCAGCTTGGATATGACAGGTATACTTCGTTCACTTGACCGTACTTGATTTTGTTCTTGTTGTCTTTCCTTCCTCGCTGATTCCTCCACTGAAACAGGTTCTTTTTTGGATACCGCTGCCGACGATCAACGTGTTGAAGCTCGATCCAATGTGCTTCTCAGACTTGCATCGGAACATGGTTCTAATTTTTGGGTTACGCCTGAACGTACCCGCCAAATCGTCAAATTTCAAGAACCGCGAGTCAGGTCCGTGATTTCCTCGACTTCTGCACAAGGACATTGTCCTTAGTTTATAGCACCATGTTCCCACGCAACAAGATGCCAGAAACCCTTCCTGCTCTGATGGACAAGTTTCGGGATGCCCCTCGAATCCATGGCTTTGTGCAGGCCCAATTATCTGCCGGCGTGAGATTTGCTATGATTATGATACAAATCTGCTATCCGAAGCTAAACATGAGTCGAATTGTTGCCAAGTGCCTGGCCAAGATGTCGAAGAGGAAGAGGAACATTGGCAAAATTGATGATGTTGTGACCCCTGTAGCAGAAGAGATGATGGATGAACTTCTTTGGATGGACGCTGAGATCTTCGTGAAAGGTAGCTATACTGAACATAGTACTCGTGCTGCAAATAATGAGCGAGTAAACATAGATGATATACTTGGCATCGATTGAAAGTTTTTCTTTTATTTTGTCGAATTTATCTAAGTAGTTTCATCTTGTATGTTGTAAACACAATCTATATTGTACAGCCGCTAGATATGTTTTTCTTATTTTTTCTCGTCAAGCCCCCGAGTGTTTCAGCAGCTAATGTCTATATTTTTATTTGTGTTTGCGAGGTTTTTAAACCAAAGCAAATAAATTTTATTGAGTGTATACTGTATTTGCGGGTGATAGCCCCCGAGCGTATCGTTGACCTGTAGTTATCTTTTGTTTGGCGAACTATTTTTCTGCCGAGGTAAATAACTATATTGCGCAAGAAGTTATATATTTTGTTTATGAGCCCCCGGGCCTGTCGACGATAAAAATATAGGTCATCAATATCTTCATTATATTGCAGCACCGCGAGCCCGCCTCATTAAAAACCTTTTCAGCCCCACTCGGTGCCCTGAAAAGGAAAAGAGTGCGTCTGGAAGCTCGCGGGCGTTTCAGTACATTGTATATTTACAAGGAAGACTATATTTCGACTATAGGCATAAAAACGCCTGAGTTGCGCCATGTTCCAAGGATTTGGCTCGGCGACTCCTGTCTTCTTGTCCTTGATTCTGTATGCTCCTCCTTCGATTACTTCTGTGACGATGTAAGGGCCGAGCCACAGCGACTCGAGTTTCTCATGGCTTTTTTGTGTGAGCCGAAGAACTAAGTCGCCTACCTGGAAGGATCTTGGTCGCAAACGTCGACTGTGGTAGTTTTTCAAGTCCTGCTGGTACTTGGTTACTCGGGATAGTACTTCGTCGCGAGCTTCATCGAGTGCATCGACATCGTCCTCCAAAGCTTTTCTTGAGGCTTCTTCCTCATATTCCGTTACTCTTGGAGAGTTATGCTCTATTTCTATCGGCAGCACGGCCTCAGCTCCATGGACCAGAAAGAACGGAGTTTCCTGTGTCGCTGTATTTGGTGTTGTTCGAATACTCCATAACACACTGGGCAACTCCTCTGGCCAGGTGTGTCGGGCTTTCTCCAATGGTGCTAGCACACGTTTCTTGATACCATTGCATATGGTACCGTTGGCTTTCTCGACCTGACCATTGGTCTGCGGGTGCGCAACGGAGGCAAAGTGTAATTTGATGCCTACCTCTGCGCAATATGCCTTGAATTCATTGGATGTGAAATTACTACCATTGTCCGTGACGATGCTGTTAGGAACTCCAAATCGAAAAACGATACTTTTCACGAACTTGACTGCTGATGCCGCATCTGGTGAATTTATCGGCTTTGCTTCTATCCACTTCATGAACTTGTCGACAACTACGAGCATATACTCGTATCCTCCTGGCGAAGCTTTGTGCAATTTTCCCACCATATCAAGGCCCCACTGAGCGAAAGGCCATGACAACGGTATTGGCATTAACTCTGCTTCCGGAGAATGAGGTTTGGCGGCAAACCTTTGGCACGCGTCACAAGTGCGTACTATGTCTTTGGCATCCTCAATTGCTGTTAACAAATAGAACCCTGCTCTGAAAACCTTGGCTGCTATAGCTCGACTGCTTGCATGGTGTCCGCACACTCCTTCGTGTACATCCTTCAGAATTAACCTCCCTTGCTCAGGTGTGACACATCGTTGTAATACTCCCGAGATACTTCGTTTATACAGCTCTCCGTTTATCACAGTAAATGCTTTGGATCGCCTGATAACTCGCCTTGCTTCAACTGGATCATCGGGTAGTTCCTTTTTCGTTATATATCCTATACACGTCTGCATCCACGGAATCTGTATCATCATTACTACCCCGGGTTCATCCTCTTCTCCTGATGGTATTTCTTTAGCCCCCGAGGGTTTCTCTTCCTTCTCCTTCTTCTGTTGTTTCTTCGCCTTGGTGGATCTCTCAGATATCTCTTCCCAGAGCACACCAGGTGGTATTGCGAGACATTGCGACCCAATGTTTGCAAGAACATCGGCTTCGTCATTACTTAGCCTGCTGATGTGATTCACCTCGCACCCGTCAAACAGCTTCTCAAGCTCCTTATACACCTCCTTATATGCTATCATACTATCATTGACTGCGTCGCATTGATTCATGACTTGTTGAGCCACCAATTGCGAGTCGCCAAAGATTTTTAATCGAGTTGCGCCACAAGCTTTTGCCATCTTCATCCCATGTATAAGAGCTTCGTATTCTGCCTCGTTGTTAGACGTGTTTGGAAACATCATCCGTAAAACATACTTCAATTTATCGCCTTGTGGTGATATCAGTATCACGCCTGCTCCAGCCCCCTCCAATCTCTTGGACCCGTTGAAGTTCATAGTCCAAGTTCTCGATAAATCCGGGGGTCCCGTATTTTGTAGCTCCATCCACTCTGCAATAAAATCTGGCAATATTTGCGACTTTATTGCCTTTCTCTTTTCATATGTGATGTCCCGAGGGGAAAGCTCTATTCCCCAAAGGGAGACACGACCCGTAGCCTCTGGATTGTTTAATATATTGGACAAAGGCGCCTCGTTAACCACGATTATCGGATGCGCCGAAAAATAGTGTCGTAGTTTTCTTGTTGTTGTAAACACCCCATATGCTAGCTTCTGGTACTGCGGGTACCGTTGTTTGGAAGGCGATAAAACTTCGCTGATGAAATATACCGGCCGCTGTACTCCATGGATTTTTCCTTCTTCTTCTCTTTCAACCACAAGCACTGTGCTAACCACCTGAGGTGTGGCTGCGATATATAATAGGAGAGGCTCCTTCTCTTTGGGCGCCACCAAGATTGGTGGTGTCGAGATTGTGCGCTTGAGATCCTCGAAAGCTCTGTCCGCTTCTTCGTTCCATTGAAATTTCTCTCCTTGTTTGAGCAGTGCGTAGAACGGTAATGCCTTTTCTCCTAGCCTGGCGACGAATCTGCTCAAAGCTGCGACTCGCCTAGTCAACTGTTGTATTTCTTTCAACTTTGTTGGCTTTCTCATTGTTACGATGACTTGGATTTTCTCTGGATTGGCCTCAATCCCTCTTGCTGAAACTAGGAACCCGAGAAGTTCTCCCGCAGGAACACCAAAGGAGCACTTTGTCGTGTTCAACTTAAGGCAGAACTTGTCAAGGTTGTCGAAAGTTTCCTTCAGATCCTCGATCAAAGTTGACCCCTTCTTTGTTGTTATGACGACATCGTCAATGTATACTTGTACGTTTTTACCAATCTGTGTTGCCAAACACTTTTGCATCATCCGCTGATATGTTGCTCCCGCGTTTTTCAGACCAAAAGGCATTGTTCTATAACAGAACACACCATAAGGTGTTATAAAAGCTGTTTTGACCTCGTCGTCTTCTTTTAGTCTAATCTGGTTATAACCAGAATATGCATCCAAGAAGGAAAGACGTTCACATCCTGCCGTGGAGTCGATAATTTGATCAATCCTCGGGAGGGGAAAGTGATCCTTTGGGCAATGTTTATTTAGACACGTGAAGTCGACGCACATGCGAAGAACTTTCATGTTTTTCTTCGGGACCAGTACTGGGTTAGCTACCCATGTGGCCTCCGTGTGCAGTTCTTTGATAAAGGCAGCTTCTCTGAGTCGATTGATTTCTGACATCATAGCCTTGCGGTTTTGGTTCCGAAAAACGCTGCAAGGGTTGTTTGATTGGTTTCGCCACTGGATCCAAATTGAGGTGGTGATCGGCAAGTTCCCTCGACGAGCGCGCTTTCCTATGCGCGATCCATGTTTGTTGCGATGGATGTCGTTTTCTTGGGATCTGTCGGGTGAATCTGGACTTCCTTAGAATCCTTAGTAGTGTCGAAGGTTGGTTCCCTGAGTGGCCTCCCTGAATCCGGCAACACATCATAATCCGTTGTTAGCTTTGATGCCATGTATTCTGCCTGCATCGCGAAAGTTTCTGACAGTCGATGAAAATCCTTGTCGCATTTATCAGCTAGCGCAAAACTGCCTTTTACTGTAATTGGTCCCTTGGGTCCAGGGAGCCTCCATAGCAGGTACGTATAGTGTGGTACCGCCATAAACCTGGCATACGCTGGTCGCCCCAATAAAGTGTGATACTGTGACGGGAAATCCACGACTTCGAACTCCAATCTCTCTATCCTGTAGTTTTCTCGGGTTCCAAACTGAACGTCGAGATTGATTTTTCCCAGCGGATAATTTGGCTTATCTGGTGTGATTCCATGGAAACGTGTGTCGGTTGGCTTTAAATTCGCTAGGGATATGTTCATCTTCCTTAGTGTATCTGCGTACATAAGGTTTAAACTGCTGCCTCCATCTATGAATACTCGAGAAACGTCAAATCCTGCGATCACCGCTGGTAAAATGAGTGCTGATTGCCCTGGTCGAGGAACTTGCTGCGGGTGGTCTGCTATTGTGAAGCCGATATCCTGTCCCGACCAGTTTAGGTACTCTATTGTAGGTGGCGGCATCTTCTCTGCCATAAAAACTTGTCGCGAGATTACTTTCTGAGCTCTATTGGATGGCCTAGCCTTCTGAATCATCGAGACCGCGCCGTTGGCGTTGGGGTCGATATATGGAGGTGGGTGTGGTGTTGCCGCTATTCTGAGCTGGTGTCGATTTTCGTCCGTAATTGCGGGAGGAGGTGGTAGGTGGATCTCACTCCTTGGCCCCTGGGGGTTTCTATTCGTTGCTTGAGCATTAGCTTGCCCTGCAAATCTCAACATTGCTTGGAAATTTCGACAGTCCTTCTGCAGATGTCCTGACTGTCTCTTCCCATTATTATCTAGATAAAAATGCATTTGACACGGTCCATTCATCATATCCTCGGGAGATACATAAGGTCTCTGGAACCTTGGTCCACTATTTTGTCTATTATTACGGGAATCACCTCTGTTGTCGCCTTGCTGCTCGCTACTTCTTTGATAATCCTCTCGACTGTTTCCTCCAGTATTTCCTCGAAACCCAGCCGATATTTGGCCAGGAGCATCATAACTCGAGAACTGTCGAGAAAATCGTCGTCTATTTTGGAAGTTTCGACTGTGGTCCTCCTCTGGCGACCTATGTCGCTTGTTGTGAATAGCATCTTCTCCATCCGCCCATCTGTTCGCTATTTCCATTAATGCTGATATTGTCCTTGGATTGGTTCTCCCCAGGTCTTCAACAAAATCTCTTCGTCGAATTCCTGCCACAAACGCATCTATTGCCCTCTCGTCAGATATGTTCTCTGCCGAGTTTTTGATGATGTTCCACCTCTGGATGTACTTTCTCATTGGTTCGTGATACGTCTCAAACGTATCTATAATTTCTTATGTTCCATGCTAGTTTTATGACAATACTCGCATGTTTTATACACACTTTACATCATTTATATGCATTTTCCGGCACTAACCTATTAACGAGATGCCGAAGCGCCAGTTCTTGTTTTGTGTTGTTTTTGGTTTCAGAAATCCTACACAGGAAATATTCTCGGAATTGGACGAAACGAACGCCGAGGGTCTTTTTTTTCCACGGAGCTTCCAGAAGACCGAAGAGGATACGAAGTGGGGCCACGAGACGCCCTAACCATAGGGCGGCGCGGCCAGCATGGGGCCCGCGCCGGCCTATGGTGTGGGGCCCCCGTGCCCCCTCCGATGCTGCCCTTCCGCCTATAAAGTCTCTCCGTCGCGAAAACCCTAAAAAAGATAAGCCACGATACGAGAAAAGTTACGCAGCCGCCGCCATCGCGAAGCCAAGTTCGGGGGACAGAAGTCTCTGTTCCGGCACGCCGCCGGGACGGGGAATTGCCCCCGGAGTCATCTCCATCGACACCACCGCCATCTTCATCACCGTTGCTGTCTCCTATGATGAGGAGGGAGTAGTTCTCCCCCGAGGCTGAGGACTCTACCGGTAGCTATGTGGTTCATCTCTCTCTCCCATGGTGTGATCTTTATGTGATCATGAGCTTTGTATCACTATTAATCTATGTGCTACTCTAGTGATGTTATTAAAGTAGTCTATTCCTCCTCCATGATGTAATGTTGACAGTGTGTGCATCATGTAGTACTTGGCGTAGGTTATGATTGTAATCTCTTGTAGATTATGAAGTTAACTATTACTATGATAGTATTGATGCGATCTATTCCCCCTTTCATAGCTATTGTTGACAATGTGTATGCTATGTTAGTACTCGGTCTAAATTGCAACGGTCTATTATGCACTCTAGAGGTTACTTTAATATGAACTCCGGATGTTGTGGAGCTTGTTTACTCCGGCTTGAGGTGTCCTTTTGTAGCCCTACACAATGAATGGTGTTTGTTATCCAACAAGAGAGTGTAGAAAGTAGCATTTATTTATTCAGTTATGTGATCAATGTTGGGAGTGTCCACTAGTGAAAGTATGATCCATAGGCCTTGTTTCTAAGCATTGAAACACCGTTTCCAACAAGTTCTGCTACATGTTCGCTCGCTGCCATTTTTATTTCAGATTGCAATTGCTACTTACAATCATCCATATTACTTGTATTTCACTATCTCTTCGCCGAACTAGTGCACCTATACATCTGACAAGTGTATTAGGTGTGTTGGGGACACAAGAGACTTCTTGGTTCTTAATTGCAGGGTTGCTTGAGAGGGATATCTCTGACCTCTACCTCCCTGAGTTCGATAAACCTTGGGTGATTCACTTAAGGGAAACTTGCTGCTGTTCTACAAACCTCTGCTCTTGGAGGCCCAACATTGTCTACAGGAATAGAAGCGTGCGTAGACATCAAGCTATTTTCTGGCGCCGTTGTCGCGGAGGTAAGGTAAAAGGTATTCCCATCCTCCGACTACTAAGCTATTTCGTAGCACTGTTGCCGTTGTGTGAGTGCTCGAAGCATCTCCTTTAGATTCTGCAATTTTATCTTTTTGTCTCTTGTTTTTATTTTCACTAGTTAGGCATAATGGAAAACAACAAAAAATTTAGTGAGCTTTTTAATCTTTTTCCAGAGTTAAGACATGAATTGTTCGATGCGAAAATTAAAAAACCAATGGAACCTTATTCGCATGTTAGTAGCAATGTTATTAGTATGAACGCAATTACTGCTAATGCTATGGAAAAGTCTAAGCTTGGGGAAGCTAGTTTATATAAAAATAATCTTTTTTGCTCCTCAGCTTTGGAAGAAACATTTTGCCTTGATAATGCTTTGTCTCCAATATGTGGTGATTCGAATGATGCTTGTGATATTTCAAATCCACCTACTAAAAGTATTCCCTTCAAGATACCTATGAAAATTGTTGAACTTGCTATGAACAATTGCTATTTTAGAGATGGGACTGTCCATCCTAGTGATCATTTACTCTTTATACATGAATTATGCGAGTTGTTTGAGAGTGCAGGTATTTCAAAGGACCAAGTTAAGAGGAAGCTATTCTCTATATCTCTGAAGGGCAGAGCTGCGGAATGGTATAAGATGCTGAAGAATGGTCGATCTATTGGTTGGGAGGAAATTGTATCTCTCTTTTATTCTAAATTTTATCCTCCTCATGAAGTGCATGTTGATAGGAATTACATTTATAACTTTTATCCTCGTGATGGAGAGAGTATTTCCCAAGCATGGGGAAGATTGAAGTCACTAATGCTCAAATGTCCCATTCATGAGCTCCCCCGTAATGTTATTACTAATAATTTTCATGCAAGGCTTTCAGGACACCACAAGGACTATCTAGATGCCTGTTTGGAGGGATCTTTCACAAGCAAGGAGGTTGAAGCTAGATGGGATCTTCTTGAAAGAATTCAAAGCAATACTGAAGATTGGGAGAATGACAAAGGTAAGGAATCAGGTATAAACTACGAGTATGATTGCATTAATTCTTTCGCTCAAACTGCTGATTTTCAAGAGCTTAGTGCTAAATATGGTCTTGATCCTCAAATTATGGTCGATTGCTATAGAGCCTTTGCTTCTCATATTAATGTTCCTAAAGAAAATTGGTACATGTATCATGAACCTTTTAAAGACACTTGCATGGAAAATGAAATTGTTGTTAATGATTGTAATAAACATGCTCAAACTTCTGAAAATGTTATTTCCAATAAGCATGTTAATTTTTGTGGAGTTCATAGACCTTGTGAAAAGAATAAAGTTGAAGAAGAATATTGTATCCATCACAGGAATGAAAAAACTAGAAAGTGGTCTAGGGCTCTAGATGATCTAGGTGAAAAAGTTTGTGCCCTCTATCCTTTTATTTGTGAACTTTGCCATAAAGCGGGTCATTTTAATTTTCAATGCTCCCCCAATGATAATTCGAACCTTAAGAGTGCTGCAAATTTGTATTGTGATGATGAAATCACTCCTAATCAGCATGATGAACTTACTTTATTTTTGTTGTGTGAAGAGTTATTGAGAAAAATTTCTTTGGTGGATATGAGTGCTCTTGATATTAATAGTGTCATGCATGGGTGTCTTTCTTATTGCATTGATAATTGCCACACAAATACTTACATACAAAATATTTTAGAAGATGACACTTTGCCAAAATACGATAGGACCGCTGTGTGTTTCGAACTTATTAATGAAAAGGAGGAATCCTCCCAAGTTTCTTTTATTGTTTCTGGAAATAAAGCAGGTTATGTGGAGAAGCCTCCCTTCAAGCCTCTTCCTCCTAAAGAAGGGAACGAGGAGAAGGAAAAGAAGAAGAAGGGAACGAAGAAGAGGAAGAAGAGGGGGAATAAGAAGAAAGAGGTAACGGCATATCCCCGTGTGTATGAGATAACGATAGGTAACCGTAAGTATGTTGCTCCTAATGATTATTATGATAATGAATCTGAGTACAATGATCTTCCTATGCCCTTTACCCATATTAGTGATCATGATTTGGAAGAGCACACTACCTTTGATATTGGAAATCTCTTTGGTACTGATTATGAAAGTAATGATGTTAGCACCATTTATTTTCCCTCAAATGTTGATATTGAAAGCTCTAAGATTGAGGATGTTGTGCTTGAAGATCCTATATTTGAGACCTTTACTTTTAGTGAAAATGATGATATTATATATTCTGGTTTAGATAATCGTTATAGAGATGGATATGACACATGTTATAATTATCATTATGAAACTTGTCATAGTTATGATGGTATTTCCAAAAACCATTCCCTTAGTATGCAACTTGTTTAACATGTTCAAATTCTTGATAATGATCCTGCTCCAATTACTATTAATGAGAAGAGTTTTTCTTATGCCAAAAATAATGATACTTTTATGCACATGAACCATGATAAGAATGTTTTAAGTGATGGATATATTGTGGATTTCATCAATGATGCTACTGAAAGTTATTATGAGAGAGGGAAACATGGTTATATGCATCTTAATAATATTAAGTTTCCCCTCTTTATGTTGAGAATCTTGAAGTTGCGCTTGTGTTGCCTTTCTATGCTTGTTGCATTATGCTTACGTGACTTGTTTATTTACAAGATTCCTTTTCATGGGAAGTGGGTTAGGCTTAAATGTGTTTTGAATTTGCTTCTTGATGCTCTCTTTTACTTCAACTCTTATTTCTTGCGCGAGCATCATTAAAATTACTGAGCCCATCTTAATGGCTATAAAGAAAGCACTTCTTGGGAGATAACCCATGTTTTTTTTTATTTTGCTACTGTTTATTGTGTCTTGGAAGTTGTTACTACTGTAGCAACCTCTCCTTATCTTTATTTTATTGCATTCTTGTGCCAAGTAAAATCTCTAATAGAAAGTTGATACTAGATTTGGATTTCTGCGCAGAAACAGATTTCTACCTGTCACGAATTTGAGTAGATCTCTCTGTAGGAAACTCATAAAATGCTGCAAGTTTTCATGCGTGATCCTCAGATATGTATGCAACTTTCATTAGTTTTGAGTTTTTTCATCTGAGCCTGTTAAGTGCCTCTAAAAAATTCGTCTTTACGGACTGTTCTGTTTTGACAGATTCTGCCTTTTATTTCGCATTGCCTCTTTTACTGTGTTGAGTGGATTTCTTTGTTCCATTAACTTTCAGTAGCTTTGGGTAATGTCCAGAAGTGTTAAGAATGATTGTGTCCCCTCTGAACATGTGAATTTTTTATTATGCACTAACCCTCTAATGAGATTGTTTTGAGTTTGATGTGGAGGAAGTTTTCAAGGATCAAGAGAGGAGGATGATATAATATTATCAAGAAGAGTGAAAAGTCTAAGCTTGGGGATGCCCCCGTGGTTCATCCCTGCATATTTCAAGAAGACCCAAGCGTCTAAGCTTGGGGATGCCCAAGGCATCCCCTTCTTCATCAACAACTTATCAGGTCACCTCTAGTGAAACTATATTTTTATTCCATCACATCTTATGTGCTTTACTTGGAGCGTCTGTGTGCTTTTATTTTCGTTTTGTTATCTTAGTTCTCTGAATAAATTGGATCATACACTGTGTGGGAGAGAGACACGCTCCGCTTTTTCATATGAACACTAGTGTTCTTCGCTTTTACTTTTAATGTTCATGGCGGGGTTGAAAGCCGCTTCGTTGATTGCTATTTGGTTGGAAACAGAAAATGCTTCATGTGGTAAATGGTATATGGTCTTGAATAATTTGATACTTGGCAATTGTTTTGAGCTCTCATAAATCATGTTTAAGCTCTTGCATCATGTAGTTTAAACCTATTAGTGGAGAACTACTGTAGAGCTTGTTGAAATTTGGTTTGCATGATTGGTCTCTCTAAAGTCTAGATATTTTCTGGTGAAGTGTTTGAACAACAAGGAAGACAGTGTAGATTCTTATAATGCTTGCAATATGTTCTTATGTAAGTTTTATTGTACCGGTTCATACTTGTGTTTGCTTCAAACAACCTTGCTAGCCAAAGCCTTGTACTGAGAGGGAATACTTCTCGTGCATCCAAATCCTTGAGCCAAAACTCATGCCATTTGTGTCCACCATACCTACCTACTATGTGGTATTTCTCTGCCATTCCAAAGTAAATTACTTGAGTGCTACCTTTAAAATTTCATTCTTTGTCTTTGCAATATATAGCTCATGGGAAAATAGCCTTAAAAACTATTGTGGTAAAGAATATGTAGCTTATGTATCTTATTTCTTATAAGTTGCTTGTTGAGCGGTAACCATGTTTCTGGGGACGCCATCAACTATTACATCTTTGTTGAATATCATGTGAGTTGCTATGCATGTTCATCTTGTCTGAAGTAAGGGCGATTTATCATGATCAAATGGTTTGAGTATGCATATTGTTAGAGATGAACATTGGGCCGCTAAATAAAGCCATGTATCATGGTGGAAGTTTCAGTTTGGACACTAATCCTCAATCTCTTATGAGAATATTATCTGTTGTTGAATGCTTATGCATTAAAGAGGAGTCCATTATCTGTTTTCTATGTTATCCCGGTATGGATGTTCTTAGTTGAGATCTATCAAAAACGAGAAATCAAATGCGATCTATCTCCTTGGACCTTTGTACAGGCGGCATAGAGGTACCCCTTCGTGACACTTGGTTGAAACATATGTTATGCAATGATAATCCATGTAAATCCAAGCTAATTAGGACAAGGTGCGAGCACTATGGTATTCTATGCATGAGGTCTGCAACTTATAAGATGTCTTATGCATAACACATATGAATTATTACTACCGTTGACAAAATTGTTTCTATGTTTTCAAAATAAAAGCTCTAGCACAAAAATAGTAATCCATGCTTCCCTCTGCGACGGGCCATTCTTTTACTTTATGTTGAGTCAGTTTACCTACTTCTTTCTATCTTAGAAGCAAACACTTGTGTCAACTGTGTGCATTGATTCCTACATACTTGCTTATTTGCATTCATCATATTACTTTGTGTTGACAATTATCCATGAGATATACATGTTGAAGTTGAAAGCAACCGCTGAAACTTATATCTTCCTTTGTGTTGCTTCAAAACTTTCTACTAAGAATTTATTGCTTTATGAGTTAACTCCTATGCAAGTCTTTTTGATGCTTGTCTTGAAAGTACTATTCATGAAAAGTCTTTGCTATATGATTCAGTTGTTTAGTCATTGTCTTTACCATTGCTTCAAATCACTTCATTCATCTCATATGCTTTACAACAGTATTGATCAAGATTATGATAGTAGGATGTCACTTCAGAAATTATCCTTGTTATCGTTTACCTACTCGAGGGCGAGTAGGAACTAAGCTTGGGGATGCTTGATACGTCTCAAACGTATCTATAATTTCTTATGTTCCATGCTAGTTTTATGACAATACTCACATGTTTTATACACACTTTACATCATTTATATGCATTTTCTGGCACTAACCTATTAACGAGATGCCGAAGCGCCAGTTCCTGTTTTGTGCTGTTTTTGGTTTCAGAAATCCTACACATGAAATATTCTCGGAATTGGACGAAACGAACGCCCAGGGTCTTATTTTTCCACGGAGCTTCTAGAAGACCGAAGAGGATACGAAGTGGGGCCACGAGGCGCCCTAACCATAGGGCGGCGCGGCCAGCATGGGGCCCGCGCCGACCTATGGTGTGGGGTCCCCGTGCCCCCTCCGAGGCTGCCCTTCCGCCTATAAAGTCTCTCCGTCGCGAAAACCCTAAAAAGATAAGCCACGATACGAGAAAAGTTACGCAGCCGCCGCCATCGCGAAGCCAAGTTCGGGGGACAGAAGTCTCTGTTTTGGCACGCCGCCGGGACGGGGAATTGCCCCCGGAGTCATCTCCATCGACACCACCACCATCTTCATCACCATTGCTGTCTCCTATGATGAGGAGGGAGTAGTTCTCCCCCGAGGCTGAGGGCTCTACCGGTAGCTATGTGGTTCATCTCTCTCTCCCATGGTGTGATCTTTATGTGATCATGAGCTTTGTATCACTATTAATCTATGTGCTACTCTAGTGATGTTATTAAAGTAGTCTATTCCTCCTCCATGATGTAATGTTGACAATGTGTGCATCATGTAGTACTTGGCGTAGGTTATGATTGTAATCTCTTGTAGATTATGAAGTTAACTATTACTATGATAGTATTGATGCGATCTATTCCCCCTTTCATAGCTATTGTTGACAGTGTGTATGCTATGTTAGTACTCGGTCTAAATTGCAACGGTCTATTATGCACTCTAGAGGTTACTTTAATATGAACTCCGGATGTTGTGGAGCTTGTTTACTCCGGCTTGAGGTGTCCTTTTGTAGCCCTACACAATGAATGGTGTTTGTTATCCAACAAGAGAGTGTAGAAAGTAGCATTTATTTATTCAGTTATGTGATCAATGTTGAGAGTGTCCACTAGTGAAAGTATGATCCCTAGGCCTTGTTTCTAAGCATTGAAACACCGTTTCCAACAAGTTCTGCTACATGTTCGCTCGCTGCCATTTTTATTTCAGATTGCAATTGCTACTTACAATCATCCATATTACTTGTATTTCACTATCTCTTCGCCGAACTAGTGCACCTATACATCTGACAAGTGTATTAGGTGTGTTGGGGACACAAGAGACTTCTTGTATCTTAATTGCAGGGTTGCTTGAGAGGGATATCTCTGACCTCTACCTCCCTGAGTTCGATAAACCTTGGGTGATTCACTTAAGGGAAACTTGTTGTTGTTCTACAAACCTCTGCTCTTGGAGGCCCAACACTGTCTACAGGAATAGAAGCGTGCGTAGACATCAGTTCGTCATACTTCTGCCTGCAAGCCCTGAACTCTTCTAGTGATGCGGTTTGTTTGCATGTGGATCGGAAATTCTTCACGAAAACGTCCTCGAAACTATCCCAGCTGTCGATGGACCCCGGAGGTAACTTCTTTATCCATGATCGTGCTGCTCCACTCAAGTGTACTTGGATGCTCTGCATGGCTGTTGCCCTAGTTCCACCTATCAACTTCACCGTCTCGAGGTAATCAACCAGCCAATCCTCGGGATCCTGTAGACCATCAAATTTTTTGAAATTGTCAGGTAACTTAAACCCTGACGGGACTCAGGTTTTTCGAACTCGTCTCGTGAAACATGGAAGTCCGCACATATCTTCCTCATCGACTTCTGGTGAATGCCGATGTTCTCTTCTGTCCTGTCGCGCTCTATCCACCCTTGCCTGAGTCGCTGAATCTCTTGCTCCACTTGCTCTCGGTGGATCCTGCACTGCTGCGGTAGGTCGCGGACTATTTTGCCTTGCAGCTCCTTCGGGAGGTGTAGGTGCGAACGCTGTTCCCATGGCTCCAACTCCTGCCATTGCCATGTTATACAACGCTTCTCTCGGATCCCCAGGAGGTGGTCTGGACGCGAGGATGAAAGCTTGCGTTGCCATGTATCCAGCTTCCGGTGTTTTAGGGATAATATTTCCCCTTGTGTCGATTGACATAAAATACATGTCGAGGTTTTGAACTAAATTCTCCCTCTCTGCTTCAGGTATATTTTGCAGCCGAGATCTTGCTCTCCTTCGAGCTTCTCTGTGACTATCTCCCGAATTTCCTGATTGTCGACTTAAATCCGTCCTTTGTCTGCTTGACGCGGAAGCTGCCTCCTTTCTTCTATTTAGTGCAGCTGTCTGTTTTTCTAACTCTCTGCTAACACGAGCGAGTCTGTATTGGTAAGCTTGCAATTCTTCTACCGTAGCAGTTGTGGTCATTGGTTCTGTACCATCCATGGCTCTTGCGGCTCTGTCCCACGCTTCTTGTGGGAGTTGAACCCTTAGACGCGGTGTAGGCCCAACATATTTAGTGCCTAGACCTCGCCTGAGATCAGCGGGATCGACATATGGGTTTCCCACATCGTCGAAAGCCTCTGACGTCTCCGGCTCTGCTCGGTTTGTTTCTTCAATTGCATAGATCTGATGATATTTTGAATTTTGATTTTTGTCAGGATTGGTGACACCATCGTATAGATTGGCGAAGACCTTTCCAACAACAATAGATCTGTCGATGAAATTGAAGCTGTCGATGCTGTCTGAGTCGCTGCTTATATCAGAGTCCGGAGACGACTCGAAGGACATGTCACTGAAGATCTTGGCGAGCTTTTCGCTTGCCATGGTGTTGATGAAGCGTGGCGACGAAATCTCCTCTTCGCCTGACGAAAAGTCGGAATCGTCCGCTGATAATCCCGACGAGATCGGAACTTCGAGACGATATGATCCTTCTTTCTCGACACAGAATCGGAACTTTCCGAACGTCATCTCCATGGGCTCCTCCAGATACGCATATGCATCCAAACGGGAGGGCGGGTGAGGAACAAAATCAATTAGATCAGTTTCGATCTATTTACCTCGACCCATCGCGTTGCTTGCTACCGACGAAGTCGACGATCTTGAATGTGCCATCGAGATCAGCTCCTTGTCTCCTCTAGTCCCCACGGTCGGCGCCAATTGACAAGGTATTAACTTGTCAATGCCTACGTATTGTAGACTAGGGTTTGGTTGGAAGTAGAGGGCAAGTAGATCTCGAAGGTTTCAGCCGAAAAGTACTCGACGATTAAGAAACTAGGGTTATGTTGACCATGGATTCGATCCTCTCTTTGTCCCTAGACTCCCCCTTATATAGGAGGCGGAGCCGAGGGATTCGTAATACACAAGTTACAGAGTCCGGGAGGGTTTCTAACCTGTCCCGTAAAATTACAAGTCTCTATATTTCCTAATACAACTCCAACTTTCCTTAATATTAACTGGGCTTCCGAACTTCATATTCTTCGACTTGTGGGCCTTCATTAAACCCCGGGTACCATCTTCGGCAGGCCCATTGGGGATGCCTATGTCACTGGGCGCGCGTCGTTTGGCCAGTGTCGTGCTCGTCTCTGGTCAGGGAAGGTACATGCATGAGTAGGGGAGTGTACGGAAGCTAGTTGACATGGTGGAGGTGACTGGAGAGGGCAGGGGAGAAAATTGGCATGATGATGTTAATGATGGCCGGCATGGTTTGATATTGATCATATCTAGCTCTGGTCCTTGTCTCCAAAGCCTGACATGAGGTACTGGGGGTAGGAGGAGATCAATGGTGGCCAGAATAAAGTTGGTTTAGTCTAAAACCTAGTGGGTAAAAGCATGTATGAGCAAAGTAATTTGATGCCTGCCAAGTGTTTGTGTTAATGGCCGCATGAAGAAAATATTCAAATTTTTCAATTCTTTTTGGCGGAGTTGATTTGAATAATATATAGAGTAGAATGATGGTGGTGGTGTGCAAATTGGTGCTGGTTTGCAAAGTTTCAAAAAGTGGATGATCTACACTTTGTTTTAATGTTGCAACTTGTCTCATTTATATTGGTCAAACTAGGCAGAGTTAACCATGGTGGTCAACACAAGAAATGTTCATCTTCTTATGGTCTTGGATGAGGTGGAAAGAGTTGGCAAGGTTTAGTTTAAGAATCTGCCAAACCAGGGGCTCAAAGTGGGCATGATGTTATAAAGTTCAAATTGACCATTATCATATGTGAGTGAAATTTGATGTTTCCTTTGATTTGATTTGTGTTTCTTTGATGCAAAAGTGTTTTTTATTGATATATTAGTGTTTCACAAGTATTGGTACAATCAATGGTGGCCTTGGTTGAGGATTTGCAAAGTTGGCCAAAGTGTATGTGAGTGAAAATGGGTATTTCTCCATTCCTTCTCTTTCTCTTTAATTGATTTGGTTTTTTCTTGAGTAAAAAGTGATTCTTATTAGTTTAGGAACATTTCCAAACCATTGAAACAATTCCAAAAGGCCTAGTTCAAAGATTTGCAAAAATGGCCATAAACACATAAGAGGTGAATTTCCAATTTTTCTTAATCTTCTATTTTGTTCCCCTTGTTTTACTTGGGCATGGTCTAAGGTCCATTTAGGGTTAGATTAGGTTTAGAGATGGTTTCACACCATTTGGGTAGAGTATGAGGGCATAGGGCAAGATTTGGTAATATGGCTATGTGCCACATATGCATCTATGCATATGTTTATTTTCTTTTTATTTCTTTTTGTTTCACCTTAGACTTGACTTGTTAAGTACGATATAGGGTTTATTAATGTTTTAAAATCATCTAAACAAGGTAGAAGGGCTTAGGGTAAAGTTTTACAAAAATAGCCATAGCCTCATATGTGAGGGTATTTGCATTTCCTATTTTTCTTATTTGTCTCCCTTTGATCCCAATGACCTTGGCTTAGGGTTTAGGGTTTTGGAAAGATATGTTCAATGCAATAAACAAACAATCATGGCAATATCACAACATATAAGCATTCTCACTATGTACCAAACTTAATTTAATAAAAGTTTTTGTTGGTTCTCATTTTTGGAAAAAGTAAATTCATTTTCTTCTTTGTTTGGAAAATTTGGGATGTTACAGGAGAGCCCCCCCCCCCCCCCCCCGCCCCACCAACTGAATGCATATACATGCATACATGATACATCCTCTACATGCATGGTCTTTTGTATTTTTAAAATTCATGTATCCTCTCCGTTCCATAAAAGTTGTCTAAAATTGATTTATATTTGGATGTACCTAGAAATTAAATATCATCTAGATACATCTAAATTTTAGCAATCGTCAGGCAAGTTGCATGCGACCGAGGAAGTAAGTAAGTATTTCACTGAATTTACTTTCTCGCCTCTGATGCGGGATACCGATGTTCTAAATAAAATCGTTTGTATTGCGTGTTGCCGACCGCATGTGCTCATGTGGATCTGTCAAAGACGATCGATAGACAATACAAAACCTTTTTTTATCACAGAGAATTAATACTACTCCAGTGCAAGTGTCAAACAGAAATTGGTCGTCGATATTTTGAGCGAAAAGAAGTGAGTAGTCAAATTGTCCCAAAGGGGTCTATGGAACGTCGGGGTGGCTCCTGCGAGTGCCCGTCGGATGGATGCATAAACCCGTGTACGTACGTGTGGCACACGACAGGAGCTCGCTGCTCGCTGCGACGTGGTGAGCCGAACCGTGTCCGGTTTTGTCGTTGCGCGCCCGTACCGTGTGAGCGTCGCGTACTTTCTCTGATTCCCTTTCCGGAACATTTTCTCGCCAATCGGGCGTTAATCGGTGGCCACGCCCGAAACAGTATGCACCACTTCCGAAATTGGCGTGTCATGTGCTTGCCCGGTAGTTCGCGCGGCTGCCGATCTAGCCGCACGCCGCCGACCGCGCGCGGCCGCGTGAAAACGACGGGCGGAACGCTCTCTTCTTCCCCGGCGGATTTCACTGTGCCGCGCGCCGGTACAGTCAGCTCCACTCTACAGATTAGCTCGCTTTTTCCGGTGGATCCACGGGCATCTCCGGTCGCTTTCGGGACCGACGGCGACGGGCGCAACTTGCTCGCTCCGGCAGCCGAACCCCCGTCCTCTGTGGACTGCCGCAAGCACATCAGATGCCGCATCGCGCGTTCGGGACAAAGGGAGAATCGGAATCGCATCCGCGGACGGGACCGGACGTCGACGGCGACGGCTGCTTGCATTACCCGTATCCCGGATAACCATCGCTCGACTTCTCGGCCACCAGCTGCAGCCGGCAGGGATTGACTGGCCGGCCCGTCGATGCGTCCGCCAGTCAAGCAATGTTTTGTTTGCATCGTAGGACAGGGACGGTAAAGGTTAAGCTAGTCTCAGACGAGTTCCGCTTGCGTTTCTCATGATCATCCATTGGCTGATCAGGGCGTCCAAAAAGATTGCGGCTGGGTTATTGGATCGTCCTGGCTGGCTACCAAAGCCGACAAGGGGTTCATGATTTCTTTTATATGCACTGATTTCGACCGTTACCTTTTGGATGAATTACCAGAACAAATCGCGGTACCGCCATCTATAATTCACTGGCGATAACTAGCAGCAATTCCTACTTTAGTTGAAACTCTACTCCCTCCTCAGTTCATAGCTATCATGTGCATTCTGAGCTTAGTCAAAGTTAAACTATCAAATGTCTGAACAAGTACAAATAAGTATTCACAATATAAAATACCAAATGCATATAAATGAATATTCACAAAATACTCATCATCTTATGCTACGTACCAAAGAACATCTATAACCTCGAAATAATGCATGTAATATAAAATATAATCCCTCCGCTTCACCATATAGGTCTTTTTGCGGAAATACAACTCTACATATAGGTGGGCGTCACGGGCTTATCTTAGCCGCCCAATCTGCTTTGAGATTCGTGTAGCATCATGCTGCACATTACAGAAAACACCCCGAACTTTTTCCAATTGGTGTCAGCAAGCCCCTCTCATTTTACATAACATACCCCTCATTCCTTTTATATTGTAGAAATTTAGATGAGTTCACTTGTTTCATATGTAAGAAATTTCGGATAGATTTGTACACAGAGGAAATAGGGCAGAAAACTAACTCTGCTCTTTTTTTCCATGAACCAATCTGGATATGAATGGAGTTAAATTCATCAAATTAGGAACTGTAGGATCCAAGTACACACGGTGGAGAAAAAAATGATCCGGGTCATATTCATACACAAGTTCTTGACAGATCCAAAAAAAAATCATGGATATTAATAAACATCAATTATCCCTAACAATAGATTTTCCATTTAGGAACCAGTACATTCTCGAAAGAAAAAAAATTAAGAACCAATACCATAGATTGATGCATTAAAATGTCTAAAGGAAAATGGATCTGCAACTTAGTCAATCTTGATTCAAAGAAAAGCAACCAAGAGAGAGGCTCCAAGAAATAATCAAGAACAAATCTGGATCTTAATGGAGGCTGGCAGCGTTCCAGTGGGTTCCCTCACACGTGCCTAGCAGAAGACGAGCTCGCCCATGCCGAGCAGCACCGGAGGTTGCAGAAAAGCTCGCCCATGGAGGCCTAGAAGGAGACGGCAATGGAAGAAAGAGGGAAAGGAGGTGGGGCGGAGGGTGGAGACAACGAGACTGAGAGGATAAGAAGAGGGTCACGGACTCACAGAGGCAAGACAAGGTGTGCCGTGTCCACTTTCGATCCTTTAGGGAGAAGAAGGTGTACAAGAGCAGGTTGTTTCTGCAAGAGTGCAACTAGCACGAATCTTCACCAAATTGACGGGCAAGATAAGCCCGGGACGCCCACGACGTTGTAGAATCGCTGCGTCGGTCTTTTTGGCTCATCAGGGCGTCCAAAAAGATTGGGGCAGGGTAGGTTCTTGGGTCCTGGCTGCCTGGCTGGCTACCAAGGCCGACAAGGGGTTCTTGATTTATTTTATTTACAGTGATTTGGACCCGTCGCCTTCGATGAACCAAGACATACCGCGATACCTCCATCTATATTTTTTCCTGTGAGCTTGGTCGGTAGTGTTTGGTTTAAGATATTTTCATGGACCTCTAAACTTTGTTTAATTGCAAACAACACAATATGTTTCCATTATTACATGCAAATAAAGGATTACTACATTTACATCTCTCATTTTGTCAAGAACTTTTTTATACCTCTTACATGACAGATTTGGTGTAGTCTTATTTTAAGCGTTATGTTAGGCGCTATCACGGCGTCGCCGCTGGCGACGGCCGAATACACCACCGGCGCCGCTACTGCGGCCACGGCAACTGACGGCCCGGCTTCCTGGGCGCGTCTCAAGAGGACTGAGGACAACTCCCATGGAGGGCTCCTCGACGGCCTCAATTTCAGACAGCGAGTGCGGAAAATAGCTCGGATCGCGGCGATCCGTGGGAAATCGACGCAGGACACGGGTAAAAGGGAGGACCTTGGGCGATCCTGCCCGGAAATGGAGTACATGCGCAGGAAGGCAATGAAGATCCTGGAAGGAGAAAATAGGAGATCTGAGGAGATCGCACAGGTAATTCCGGACTCCTACCAAATTGATTTGTGCAATCGAGATACTGAGGTCAGGACGGAATCAAGTGATATTAGGGATAAAACTGATTTATTCTATGAGATTCCGCTCCTAGAGAAAGAAATCATAGAAATAGAGCCCCGATCGATTATACACGATTTGGGGGGAAATTACAGATTAGCCTGTGTGGGAAGAGGAAAGAATAATGTAGGTGTTAATGAAAAGATCTCGAATTCGCGGATAATGGAGAATCCAATCCATGCACATTACAGTAAAAAAGTTTGTGATCTGGGCCTGAGATACATATGCGATGAAGGAGGAGGAATTCAAAAAAGTTCTTCCTCCAGGGAAATAATTGAAGAGATTGATTTAGGATGCTCTAGTGAGGGAAAGTATAATACATCTAAATGGAATGTAATAACGGAATCAGATCATGGTGCTGGTAATCTTAATTTTTTTCAAGGCAAATTTTGGAACGACATCATATTTACCTGGTGGATATCTGATTTGACTGAACTAGAAGCAGAAAAACGTGATACCCATTTATGTTCTGATTGCTATCCAAAAGAACACAGAATAGCTCTGTTTATATCAGGCAAAGAAGATGGTGTGACTCAAAATCAACGCAACCTGAAAACACACTGTACTCACACTAGAAAGTTGGCTCTGATGGACAAGAGGATGGAGATCGCTGATGGAAAGAAGAAGCAAGGAGAAGGAGAGAGGAGCAGTGCGGGGGAGAACATCACCCCCATTGCTCGAAGGGCTGCAGCAGGGACAGGGGTTGGACGCACAGGACCTCACCAGCTGGCGGCTGCAAGCGCAGCGGCCCCAGGGAAGAAACTCATGGCAGCAGCGATCGCAGCAGGCACGGGAAGGAAGAAGACGGCTGTGAAGATCCATGAAGATAGAGCCCCTGAAGATGAAGAGATCCTGGTGGTTGATTTTGAAGAAGCAAAAAAGGAGCTGCAGACACCCTGGATCATTGTTGGAAGATACAACACCAAGAGAATTTTCAACACTGCTGGTTTGTTTGCTCGGCTGCGCCACCTATGGCAGCCCCAGGGAGGCATGGTTGAAAAAGGGATTGGCGAGAAGAAGTTTCTGATTGTGCTGGAGCATGAAGGGGATTATAAACATATACTGAAAGGAGGACCTTGGCTGTACCAGAATGATGCATTTCTGGTTGCAAAGTATGATGGAGTCTCATCTGCGTCAGAGGTCCCAATAAACATCATGCCAATCTGGGTTCGAATTCTTGACCTGCCTATCCCAATGATGACAAAAAAGTGGGGAGAGAAGCTGGGAAAAAAGTGTTTGGGTGAAGTTCGTGAGGTAGGGAAGGACAACCATGGACATGTGTGGGCGTCCTTCCTAAGAATCCGTGTTGAGCACAATGTGGAGCATCCAATCAAACGATGGATCCCCATTGCTGCAAAAGAGGGAAGTAAGCCAAAGAGGTATGATGTGAAATACGAAGGAGCACCGCATTTCTGTTTTTTCTGTGGTATTTTCGGCCATAGTGAAAGATCGTGTCTACTACCAGAAGAAGAGAAACTTGTCAGATATTGTGAGGAACAGCGTGCTTCCCCATTTAGGCATGCTGAAAATCGAAGTTATTATGTCCCAGCTGAGGAAAAGAAGACCAAGAGAAGCCTGCATTTCTCACCTGCTAGTTCTGGATGGAAATTGACCCCTGAGACTGATTCGATGGGTAATATTCTCGTCCAAGCTCAGCATGATATTGTGACCTCTGACCAGGCAGCTGTAGAAGAAGAGACACATGCAGTTCCTGAAATGATCCAAGAGGCGCTTGCCGATGCTGTTACAAATCTGCAAGTCAATGATGAAATAGGCAAAGGGATCACAGATGAGCAAGTGACCAAGGCAACCCAGGAGGCAAAGAAAAGAATGAGCTGGACTAGGAACAATAAGTTGAAAAAGAATCATGGCGGTACCAGGGCGATGAGGGTTGTAGGTGGACCAAGGACGATGGCAGTTCCTTCCATCTTGGATTGCCTTCGTGAAGATGGAAGCTTATATGAAGAATTGAAAGAAAATGCTGCCAAAACTGCGACTGCTTTTCTGAAGACGAAAAGCAAGATTTTAGGCAAGCGCCCAAATTCAGAAGACTCTAGCATGGAGGAAGGAGGACAGAGTTTTGTGATCCGGTTCAGGGGGAATGAAGGCAAGCGCAACAAAGCTCTAGAAGATAACAGCCAAGAGGTGCAGCAGAATGT
Source organism: Lolium perenne (assembly GCF_019359855.2). Lineage (NCBI taxonomy): Eukaryota > Viridiplantae > Streptophyta > Magnoliopsida > Poales > Poaceae > Lolium > Lolium perenne. The sequence continues at coordinate 106,492,608 of NC_067246.2, read as the reverse complement.
GGAGGAAGACAAGGAGGAAGAACAGGAGGCAACCAGCCATGGGGCCGCTGATCAACTGACAGGCGCGGATGATCGTGCCTGTCAGAAGCCATGAGAGCCCTGGCATGGAACCCCCGGGGGGTGGGCGACTCCCGGACGGTTCAGGAGCTTGAACGCCTCGTGCACACTCACCAGCCTCAGCTTGTATTCTTATCAGAAACCAGGAAAAGAAAGGATGTGGTTGAAAACCTCAGGTGGAGGCTTGGACTGAAACATGTGGTTTCCTACCATGAAGAAGGGAAGGGGGGAGGTCTAGCCCTCTTCTGGCATGAAGACTTAGAAGTTGAGCTGTTTAAAATAAATGATAGAATTATCGATGTAACCGTTTTTGATTCGAAAAAAGGAATAAAATGGAGGTGCACGTTTGTGTATGGTGAGCCTAAAACACATATGAGACATCATATGTGGGATATGTTAAAAAAGATAAAACCAATGATGAATTTGCCTTGGCTTATGTTAGGAGATTTTAATGAAACCATGTGGCAATGTGAACATTTATCAAAAAAGAAAAGAAATGAAAAACAAATGTTAGATTTTAGAGAAGTACTTTCTCATTGTGATCTCCATGACCTTGGCTTCAGTGGAACGCCTTGGACTTTTGATAATAAACAAAAAGGAAAATATAATGTGAAAGTTAGGCTAGATAGGGCAGTAGCCACTCCTAGCTGGACAAACATTTACCCTCAAAGCCAAGTGACTCACCTTACTTCTTCTCGTTCAGATCACTGTCCTATTTTACTTGATATGTACCAGGAAGGAGGAGGAAATATTTCAGCTCGCCCGAGAAGGTATGAAGCGGTTTGGGAGGCAGAGGCATCACTCATGGAGGAAATACAATTTGCTTGGGAGAAGCATGCAAAACCACATGATCTGGGTGCAGTGGCTTCTAACCTATCAGGCGTGATGGACTGTCTTCAGACCTGGAGTAAAAGAACAGTTGGATCGGTGAACAATAGAATAGAGAAGCTTAGAAAGAAGTTGAAGAAATTAAATCTAAGGAACTTTGATAATGAACAAGAGACAAGAAGAAATATTGAGAAGGAGCTTGACAAGTTACTGGAACAAGAAGAAGTGTACTGGAAGCAAAGATCAAGAATAAACTGGCTAAAAGAAGGTGATCGAAATACAAAATTTTTTCACAGAAAAGCAACCTGGAGATCGAAGAAGAATAAAATAGAAAAGTTACAACAAGATAATGGCTCGGTTATTGTTGATAAGGAACAGATGAAAGAGATGACAAATCAGTTTTTCAAAGACCTATATACAGCGGACCCTGGTGTGCAACCTGAAGCCATTTTAGAGGATATGGTCCCTCAGATCTCAGAGGAAATTAATGAGAAATTATGTGCAGACTTCTCTAATGAAGAAATAGGTACTGCCTTATTCCAAATAGGCCCACTAAAGGCGCCTGGCAGGGATGGTTTCCCGGCAAGATTTTTCCAGAGACATTGGGGAGTGTTCAAAGAGGATATCACTGAGGCAGTAAAAGAATTCTTTAGAACAAAGAGAATGCCGGAGGGTATTAATGATACTGTGATCGTGATGATCCCAAAAAAGAAAAACCCGGTTTGTCTAAGAGACTTTAGACCAATAAGCCTATGCAATGTTATTTATAAAGTGGTTTCCAAATGCTTGGTTAATAGGCTGAGACCGATTCTCCAGGATATAATTGCACCAAACCAGAGCGCTTTCGTTCCTGGGAGGATGATCACTGACAATGCATTGATTGCTTTTGAATGCATTCACTCTCTTCAAAAAAGCAATGATAGAAAAGGTAACTTCTGTGCCTATAAGCTAGACTTAGCTAAAGCCTATGATAGAGTTGACTGGTCTTATTTGGAAGGTGTACTTGTAAAGCTTGGTTTTGCTGAACAATGGATTGGATGGATTATGTCTTGCATCAAATCAGTCTCTTACTCAGTTAGATTCAATGGGGAGCTGTTAAATAAATTCACCCCCTCTAGAGGATTAAGACAGGGAGACCCATTATCACCCTATCTGTTCCTTTTTGTTGCGGATGGCTTATCAAGACTTCTCCAGAAAGAAATTGATGAAGGAAGAATTACAGAGCTGAAAGTGTGCAGACGAAGCCCCGGTATTTCTCATTTACTATTCGCAGATGATAGTCTGTTATTTTTTGAAGCCAACCCGGATCAAGCAAGCAAGGTCAAGGTAGTCTTAAACAAATATGAGAAGGCAACAGGACAACTCCTAAGCCCTGGTAAATGTTCATTGCTTGTTGGAAATAAGTGTTCTGAGGATCAAAGCCAAGTAGTGGCTTCCATTCTGGACATTCAAACTATAGGTTTTGAGGAAAAGTACCTAGGTTTGCCAGTGCCAGAAGGGCGCATGAAAGATGGTAAATTTCAGCCGGTTAAAGAGAAATTAAAAAAGAAGTTCTCTGACTATGCTGAAAAATATGCGTCTAGTGGAGCGAAGGATGTCCTGATAAAATCTGTTATCCAGGCCATCCCCACTTATCCAATGAGTGTTTTTAAATTCTCTGAAGGGCTTTGTGAAGATTTGATGAAATTAACTAGAGACTTCTGGTGGGGTGATGAAAAAGAGAGAAGACGGATGCATTGGATGAGCTGGGATAAAATAACAAAGAGGAAAGGACAAGGTGGCATGGGTTTTAAAGATCTCCATCTTTTTAACCAAGCTCTGCTGGCAAAACAGGCCTGGAGGTTGATTGCCTTCCCTGACAGTCTTTGTGCAAAGTTGCTGAAAGCAAAATACTACCCGAATGGGGAATTAATGGACACAGCTTTTATCCAGAACCCATCCCCTGGATGGCAGGGAATAATGCATGGCCTAGAGCTCTTGAAGAAAGGGGCTATATGGAGAATTGGTAATGGGGCCAAAGTACGTATTTGGAGAGACAACTGGGTGCCAAGGGGAAATATGAAAATATCTGCTAATGTAAACAACTCACGGTTAAGAAGAGTCTCTCAATTGATAAACAACCATGACCACACCTGGAAGGAAGATGTTATCCGTGATATCTTTATGCCTCATGATGCTGATGCTGTCTTACGTATTAGACTGCCATCCTATGATGATGAGGACTTTATTTCCTGGACACTTGAAAATCATGGCATGTTCACTGTCAGGAGCGCGTACAACCTTGCGCTCGACCTGAAAAACGGAACACCGCCTAATTCAAGCAGCTGCCAAAATGGTGATAGGAATCTTTGGAAAGTCATTTGGAGTACAAATGTGCCCCCAAAGGTAAAAATCTTTACTTGGAAGCTTGCTACTAATAATATTGCTGTACAGGTTAATAGAGCTCGCAGACTTCCAAATATCCTGCCTATGTGTACTATCTGTGGGATGGAGGAGGAGACCGGATACCATGCTACAATGGTTTGTACAAAAGCTATTGCCTTGAGACAGGGCCTGGAAAAATCCTGGAATCTTCCACCGGAATCAAAGTTAATTCACACCGGTCCCGACTGGGTTTTGGTTCTTCTGGACAGCCTAACTCATGACCAAAGAAGTAAGATGATGTTCCTATGGTGGAGGGCTTGGCACCATAGAAACAATATCATCTTTGATAATGGCCAGGCTTCAGTGGATAATTCGATTCGGTTTTTACAAAACTATCTCACTACGTTTCAAGGTATAGCTGCAGGTCATATTGTTGCTGATCGGAAAGGAAAAGGTACAATTTCACAAGGAAATGTTCATAGACAGGGGCCAATCTTGAAGGAAAATAATGAAAATAACACCTGGATGAAACCTGAGGAAGGGTGGATAAAGTGCAATGTTGATGCAAGCTTTCTGTCAGAAGGTAAGACGGGCTCCTGGGGCGCAGTAGTCAGAGACAATTTTGGAAAAATCATCTGCTCAGCTTGGGGATTAATACCCCACTGTCAATCGGCCTATGTGGCTGAAGCAATTGCGTGTCTAAATGGCTTGCAAGTTGCTTTAAACAACTCTGAAGCTGACATGATTATCGAATCAGATAGCTCTTTAACCATTGAGGCTTTCCGGGAAGGGAGTATGGATAGATCCGAAATCAGTATCATCGCAAAGGAGTTTAGAAGGAAGAAGCCACCAGATAGACAAGTGAAAATTTTAAAAATTAATAGAAACTGTAACAAGGTCGCTCATGAATTATGTCAATTTAGTCGTAGAGAGTTGAGTAGTGGTGTTCTGCTAAGTGCGGTCCCGACCTGCGTGTCGAGAGCGGCTTGCAATGATTGTAATCCAGATATTATGTTTTAATTAATATACAACCACTTTCGAAAAAAAAGAACTTTTTTATACAAGAGAAAACATGTTTTTTTACCTCCACAAAACCACTGATTTAGCAATACTAAAAAATATACTTTTTTTTTTGTAATATGAGGTAGTAGAATCAACATGCCAGGTGAGCGTAGGTTTTATGAGATACGGAGTGCATCCCAAATAGGTAGTTTTGTGATACATTTAGTAACTAAACTTGTACCTTCTAGATTAGGATTCAAATTGTATGAACTTAGTTGTTTGAATTGCTTCAATTTGTTCTGCTCATACAATTAATAATGCCAAGACCCAACTGAAAGTCTGAAACCATTCCCGTCTCATGATTCCACATAGTTTTCTTATTCCATCCAACTCATTGCCCTAAACCAAACTCCTCATCTACTGGGGTATTTAAGCACTAATGGTCCTTCTCAACAAGACTTAAACTTGGCAATTAGAAGTCAATGGTTTATTTTACCTCTTGTGCATTATACAATGCAGATGTTCCGTGTGCTAACATAGGAGAGAATATAAATATGTAACCCCCAATACTCTTACGACATGCTGCAGTTTCATTTGATTTGGTTAGTTGGTTTAATTAATTGACCAAATAAAAAACTATTTGTACTTCGGCCAGGTTGTTGCACCTTGATCTTTTCGGGTTTGAGTTGCTGAGGGAGTAGAAGAAATATTTTAAAATCTGATGAATATGACAGAATGTTTATCTTTCTAGATTTGTTGTCACACGGCTGTTTTGACAATCGCGGATGATTCCAAGAGACATAAATAAAACTAGAAGATACACATGGATCCATATGCTCCACAAATATCAGGGAGAAAGAAACCGTGTGAAGCTGCTGCTGATTGGTCCCAACCACTAATTTTGTGAAGAAAGATAATGTTTTTTTGTTGGGAAGAAAGAAAAGTAGTGTTGTTGCTTGTCAAATTGGTCGAAGATTCTCATTCAACGCACTTTATACAAATCGATGCCATTTATCATGTACTCAACTAGGAAGGATCATAGATGAAAATATCGCTTGACTGCATTTTATGTACATAACTGTGTGTATTTTCTATATTTGTTTGTTTAAAATCAGGATGCAAATCAAATATAGGCCATTATTTTCCAGATGTATATTTATTTTGAGAAACTTTCCAGATGTTTTTTAGAATATCCAGATGTATATATAGATGATATGATACTGGTCTACAATGTGGGTCAATTACTAGCATTATGTAGGCCAGGCCCAGCATAATGAGGTTTAAACTCCATAGGCCCACTAAGGCCTTGGACCCGGGTGTTGCTGGTCTCCCCATGTGACACATCGCACATGGAGACAGAGCCCACCGGTCCCTGGCTCAATATTCTCCTCAGACAAGATCAAATCAAAGGTTTGCGTGACTGAAAAAAATCAAAGCAATCATGTCCTATCTTACACCATAGTAATGGCCTTAAATGTTAGATCTATTCCTTTCGCAAAAAAAGTTAGATATATTCGGCTTAATTTTATTTATTTATAGCAAATATCTCATTAATTACCAATAAAGGAAAAAGGAAAAAAAAATAGGAAAGTTTGTATACAGTCCTTGAGTACAAGAATTTTCTTTTGTTTAGCCATATGGATAACCAAGGACATTTCTTCTTTGAGGTTTCTCTTCCAGTTTTGAATAAAAAATCTTTCATTTTTGAATATTTTCCCATTTCTTTCTAACGAAATGGTCCAACATCCCAGCGTAATGCCTTCCATTGAAACATGCTTATGTATTCGTAAAAAAAAACATGCCTATGTAGATTCTGTTTGAGAAAATGAATTTCATCATATGAACATGTTCCTCTTTTCCTCTATCGTAATATTGAATTCCAACAGCCTTGAGCGAAGCTACAGTCCCGGAAAGGTGCAATTGTGATTCCACTGCTTCAGAAATCAGAACATATAACGCAACTATAGCTCGGCAGATGAAAGTTTTTCCTTTGCAGCATTCCCCTTGTATCTAGCCTATCTTGCATTAGCAGCCAAAGAAAGACCTTGTGTTTAAACTGACAAGCACTTCTCCAAATCGACTTTTACAAGTCATGAATAGGTTCCTTGTGCGTTAAAACTTTATACATCTTCCTTGAGGAGTAATTGTTCCCCAAGTATAAGACCATTGGCAGGAGAATCATGTAACTGAATCGTTGCCAGATTTGCTTGCAGCTGATTGAATTGGTGATAAGCTTGCGCTGATAAAGGTCTGTGGAAGTGTTCCTGTAGGTCGGCCATTGTTAGGAGATTTGCTGCTGAAATTTGTGAGTTGACTGAGAAGGAAAATAGTTCTGGTATCTGCTCTTCTTGTGTCAGATCTTGCCAATTATCTGACCAAAAAAAAGGATAGATTTCCCATTATTTAGCTTGCATTATGCGTGTTGCTTGTATAGATCAATTAGTTTGATGTGAGCTTTCCACCAAGAAGAGCCTTCAAGCTTGCCTAGTGGTGGTCCCTTTTGGTAGTATTCGGCTTAATTTGGCAATGAAAACCATTTGCCAAACCTCCATAGGATGATCTTCATCTTTTTTTTTTGAGAAGGAATAGCTGCGATTTTATTACGACAGGTCAGCTGGTTCCTAATACACATAGGAACAGCACCATTCCACATGTTATAAAGTTTGTTAACGCAGCTGGGCCTCTTTGTTTGGGCTGGCTGTACTGCTGTGCAGGAAAAGCTGCTGTGCAGGAGAAGCAGCTGTTCTGAGTTGTAGCCTTTGGCAACTTGGCTGGCTGTTAAGCAGTAAACTGGGAAATTATCGAAAATAACCTTAGAGACATGAGAACATGTATTATTGTTGATTTACGTGTAATAAATAACATATGGATCCATCAAATACATATGCATTACAAATATATATTTATGCAAAGTACGTTTCAATAGTATTTTCCTATGTAGCACAAACAGTTCTAGGTTTCTCTAGCATTGAACAATGCGTTGGCTATGTCATCACGTGTCGAGTTCATGCTTATGCTGTGTTATCCACCCGGAGCACTATCACCTGTTGTCGTTATTGCTTGCCTTTGCACCTTAGGGGTGTAATTCTCATCAGAGTCGCACCGATCAAATTGCTTGTCACGTAAGTGAGAGTCTCTAATGAAATTGTGAAGAGCAATGCAAGCTAGGATAATTTTCTTCTGTGTAACCAAATCGTAAGAAGGGATACCCTTCAACATGCGCCACTTATTTTTCAAGATACCAAAATTACGCTCGATAGCATTTTGATTCTGAGCATGCACATAGTTAAAAATTTCTTCCTTCTTTGTAGGTAGCCCTTCTTGACGATTCTTGTATCCCTTTCTACTCAAGCAACCACTATCCCTATTATTTGCGTTGACTTCATCCATACATATGTCGCATAAAAGTCTAGTGTGGTATGCATCTCAAACAGCCTTCTCCATTGCAAAGCACTAAAACACTATACAGAAAAACACTACAAAATTACAAGGTGTTGAAATATTGGCAGCAGCATCCGTGTATGACAAATGTATGTACCAAACAAATGTATCTAGCAAATCAGCAGCATGGAAAATGTGCAGCAATTCTGTTTCATGCATATGGACACCACGCGTTGAATTCTAATCACAACATAAAATAGATAGTAATGAAAATTTGGATCAACAGAACCGTGTACCAAACCATCTAGGATCATAACATATCTAACCAGAGATTAATTATCAGTTGACTAATTGTATATACAGTAGCTAGATTTTTCCTTTGATTAATCATGATATCTAACCAGATCATGGTGCATGCCATAGCTGGTCTTGTAGGCTTACACGCGAGATAAAATCAAACATGCAAGTAGACTGTTGGCTAAAGCCAATGCATTAATCAATCGGTTACATGCATTAGCTCAGTGTTCGCAAGGCTAGCTGCACGACTCATGTATTATCTCCGCATGTATACATATACATCACTCAGGTTGATGAATTGCTCAGCTCAACTACCAAAGCATCTAGCATCATATGACCAGCTGTGTTACAGCGCATCAAGCAAGGAGAGGAGAAACGGAAAACGATTCTCACCAGCTGGTCGTTCGTGCGGAGGACTTCGTCCGCCAGGAAGAGTTCGCCGGCCGTACGGAGTTTGGGAGACGACCGAGGTCAGCTGTGCGCGGAATACGGAAGAGATAGCACGGGGAAGACGGCCGGCCGCGAAGAACACCGGCCTCTGGTGGGGGGCGGCCGGAGCTGCAGGGTGCAGCGGGCGGCGGCGCGCAGCTCGGCAACCCTATCGTGTATGCAGAGAACCCGTTCGGGCCTTTGGGAAGAAAATATAAGCCCAGAAAAAAAAAACGGAAAGGAATTTTGGATAGCTAGGCGGTGGCAGTTTACCAGTAAATTCCGAAAACCAAATGGGCAAAGAAAGGGAACGGTTCGGGAGGCCTAAAAAAAGCTCGGTAAACACCTCCCACCCATGCTTTTTCTACTTTTTTTTGAGAAAGACCCATGCTTTTTCTACTGTGTGGAAAGGGGACCTGCTTTTGGAAAAGCCTACCACATAGCCAACCCGTTTGTTTCGTTTGCTCTGCTTTTTTCTATGAAAAGCAGCTAAAAGCCCAAACAAAGAGGCCTTGGCAAGTAGATGTGCTGCCTTGTTCGCTGCACGCCGCACCGCTCTAACAGAAGAATCGCCAAAACTCCACAAAAGGGACTTGATCTCTTCGACCAATGGACCATGAACTGATCGATCCTTCTTGTCCCGCGAAAGCTTCGCCGCCACCCTTGTACTATCTGTTTCCAGAATCACCCATGATACCGGCATATTCAGAGCAAGTTGAAGACCCAACCGACATGCTTGTAGCTCAGCTCCTTCAGCGTCCAAAAGGTGAGGAAAAAATGGCTTGCTCCACCCACGAAGCTTCCATGGTGGTTTCTGATAACCACGTCGCCTCCGCCATATGCGTCCGAAGCTCGATAAGCACCATCAGTATTAATCTTCACCCAATCCCAGTCCGGCTTGAGCCAGTGCTCATTCAATTTAACCGAGACGGAGGGCGCCAAGGTCTGGACACTCTTCCACTCCTCAATGCCTGCAACAGTACGTGTCGCCACTGACTGGTCCGCCAACTTCTGACTCTCTCTTGCATCATTCCGAGCCTGCCAGAGATTATACAACATGGTAATCATCAGAGCTACATCGTCACTCGAAGCCTTACCGTTCCAGTCCAGTAGCCAGCCCTTAAGATCCGAATGGTGTTGAAGCAATTTTGGTGGAGTAGCTAACTGACGCTGTGATAGCTCAAACAGGCTCAACCATCTTGTTTGGAACCTGTACTTTCCACAAAGACTTGTAATTTTTCTCCTCAGCCCCAACAATCGGAGGATACACCACGGCCATCTCCACTTCTGTCACCATGGGAAGATTCAGATCGAGCTAGGTAATAGGCCAACTTGACTGTGTACAGGCCTGTTTGTCGTGACGCCAGGGCACGAAGTCAAGGAGCTGCAGAATTTTGAGCTAAGATTGATGCACTTAGGCCTGTCTTGCTTTTAACCGGATAGTCGAGTCCAGGTTTACTCAAGGTGAAATGGGATTTGGACTGAACATGTTTTATGGGAAAGTTACCTGACACGCAAAACGACATGGTTCCTTAAAACAAGACATTGCATCGTGTAGACCCTGATGATGATCACATGAGAGGAAAAGAAAAGGGACTCTAGTGGGCTCCGAAAAGGGGTAAGAAATCGAAACAATGGGACGTGCACAGCAACCTAGCAAGTGTCCATGTTAGATTACTGCACTACTACTGCACCAGGCTACTATTAGTACTGTACTGCTTGCTTAGCAGCTTGGTCACTGTCTCGATTAAAATGTCCTTCACAAGTTTTAGCTCCAATGTACATCCAATGATATTATATTAGAGCTTAATGATGGCTTTGCACATTACCTTATGATGGGCCTTGGTGGGCGCAACAGGAGAGCTACAACTCCAGTTTTCTTAATTTACACAAACAGATTACTGTGTATCTCTTAGCTTATTCAGGCATACTGTTGCTGCCACTGAGATCACAAACCAGTCATCAAAGAAATGGCAAAACAAAAAAAAATTGGGCATTGTACTGAAGTTGCTTATCTGAAATTGTATTCAGTTGCTCATGGACGTGCTTGCGCACTGCCATGAGCAACATTGAGGATGTTTCTGTTTCCGTCGTTATATAAACCCATGGAAATCGACACCCATCAAGCAACAGGGCACATGACTTGAACAGAGATCTCAAACATCATACTATATGGAAATTTAGTTTGAAACATTTATCTAGCAATCAATACTCGTCCAAGTAATTGTACAACGACTCGTCGTTCCTCCACCGACGTCTTGAGAGCAATGACTTGAGGAAACCCCGGCCTTTGCTCGAGCTTTTCTCCCGCTCTTTGTCTTTTTGGTTCTCCCAGTCGGAATGGAGCTGCATCGAAGTTTGTCTCTGCAAGATATTATCACATCAGAAACTAGAAAAAAAGTGGTTCCAGAATATATAATACGAGTAAACAGAAAGAAAACATACAAAATGCTTCGGATCCAGAGGTGGTCTTCTTGCGACTGTAGTAGATCGCGCAAGGGGACTGGGAGTTGGTATCGGCGAACCTGCTCTTGTTTCTGCCCTTGGTTCTGCTCTAGTTTCTGTAGGTGAAATTGCAATTATTGTCCACTTAAATTCTTTTCTGCAAGCTGATCATTAAAAAAATGCAGTGCTTGCTCATTCAGGTGTCAGAATAGAACAATACTATACCTTTTGGATTTGAGTTCACAACTTCGGGCTGGGGCCACCCTGGCTGGGGCGATGGTGATTTCCCTCGTGCTTTACGAGAAGGTGACATGGACCGTGATCGGTGATGTGTCTCACGAATTGTAGGAGACTGTGAACGGATACTCCTGCAATAGAACATACTTTAAATAAGCATGTACTATGTCTTTCTTGACAAAGAACAGTCAGAAGGGTGTCTTATGAACACTTCGACCAAAAAAAATAAATCCAAACCACTGTTTACCTCATTGTAGTCTGCCTACTAACTGGAGTGGAAATTGCTGTAACATAAACCATTAAAAAACCAGTTAGACAGCAAACTCTCTTAGATTCAGAAATCAGAAATGCAGTAAACTTACCAGATTGAGACTTGCGCATTTTGCGACCCGCGTATTGCCTGTTATATCGCGGGGGCTCTGAGACTGGATGGATAGCAGACTCCGCTATATCTGCGCCTATACAACATTGTAACAATTATTTAAACAGCACGTGAAGGTTATTATGTAAAACACTAGCAACAAAATAAAATTACGCCGTGAATTTACCTGGTAATAGGTACCGCGTGTGGTACCGCGGTGCCTTAATAAGAAGAGCCTGTTGAGATCTTCCCTCTTGGTCAATCGTCTGTTGGCAAATCCTTACCCTCTACAACCATGTGAAACAATGCCGCGACTGTTAAAACTTAGCGGGAGACAAATGACAGTATTTCCCATCCATTCAATAATATGATAGACAGCATAAATAAAAAAGAGGATTTACAAAAATATTCCCTACATTCAACGTTCACGTAAATACCTGTTCAACCGACGACACTCGAAGTTCTGTATCGTTAACCTCATCCGCTTTTTCATTGACAAGATTATCCACCTTGTACGACACAAAACCCAGATGGTCAACAGTGCTAACAAGGGCTTCAACTGCGTAGTCTTTTAAACTTGTCACCACCCTACAAAAAATCGGTGTAAATGAGATGCAACATACCAGCAAAAGTTAACAAGGAGACTAAGAAAAAAACATAATAAGACATCTTACGTAGATCTGTGCGAGTTGTTTGTGTAGAATACTTCAAAATACTCTGCCGCTGAGTATAGTTGTGACCGCAGATTCCTCAAGTCCTACAAACAAACATAGTTTAAGCTCAGCATAGGGATACTATAAGAAACGCCATATTGGAGAAACATCCCCAATTAACTAAGTTGCAGCCATGTGGGGTTTCGTCGTGAACAAGGGTCCTAATTTCTTTGCCTCGAATAGCGACAAATTTGACAAGGGATGGCAACAGCATGCTAACGGTTGACAATAACAGACCAATAAGCTTCCTGAAACACAACTAGGCTACAATTCAAACTTCAAAAGAGCAAAAGGCTACCGTATACGCGAGGCTCTACAAACTATGTGTGACAACCAACTTGGGTGCGGCCTACTAGCTAACAGCTTCTGTACCTGGCAGCCACCCCACTGCACAAAACGCGCATTTTTAAAAGCTTAATGTGGTGGCGCTTTTGCTCAATTAGGGGGAAAGCAGAAAAAGGTTCAGCTATTACAGAGTTGCACACCCAATTATGTATAACCAGCATGAGATCTTATTAAAAAGAAGTAATACTACATGGTTGCATATACAAACTACAAGGACTACAAAGATAGAAGGAATTCGTAGAACATTTTCAGAAGTAATAATAACTACACTCAGTATGGAAAGGTCAGTGCAGAGTCGACTCCCAAAATAGGAAATCTTGTGATTGACAGGGACATCGCGGGGCACAGTCCAGTGCGGCCCCCAAAATTAGACCGGCCACCAGATTTCCCGGTGACGCAGCCGCAAAATCAAGAAATGCAGCCCGATTTCCGCAAGAACATATCCATCTGCCTAGATCCATGAGAGAGGAAACAGAGGGGCGGAACGCAGAGATTGCGCCTTGCGGGTGGAGTTGAGGTTACCTTGAGGCTGTCCGAGAAGAGGAGGCCCTCTTGCAAGGACGGCATGTCGTCGCTGGTGGAGGCAGCGTCGAGGTTGTGGGACTGGGACGAGACGGAGGATGGCGACATTGCGGCTGCCTCCATGAGTGAAGCCGCGGCACCGGCACCAACCCCCTACCAACCAACCGAGCGGAGAGTAGGGGGCAGTTGTTGCCAAGATTCGCCGCTACCAAGCGCACCAAAACCCTGCTCCGCGGACCAAAACCTCTGGGAACGCCACAAGGGAAGCAAAGAGAGAGATTTTGAAGAAGAGGCGCCGGCTCGTCTGTGGTGGTGGGGTGGGGGTGAGGAGCCGGCTCACCTACACGGTGAGTTGGGCACTTGAGCTACTCACGGCAAGATCTGGGTCGGGTCCTCGTGGGCTCGGAAGATTGGTAGCGACATGAGAGAGGGGGCAGGGCCCAGGGTAGGGGAGGGGAGGATAGATAGGGGGCGACGGGAGGAAGATGATGAAGGGGAAAAGAGGCGCTTTGGCTGCAAACTTTTGTGGGGGAGCGGAGCAATGGGAGCAAACTGCAGAGGTTGTTGAGCTACCACTGACGGACTGCTGTTCTTTTGGCTAGATTTATCTTGGCCGTGTCACTGCCATGTGGGCCGTAGGTCCATTGTTCAGGGTTACTAACCCGCAAAGATCATGTTCTGCTCAACTGTTTCCCTTCCTGTAATGTAGGTGTTGTTGTTCCGAAAACATTTCTTTCGCGTTCTAGGTGTTAGCAATGTGGTGTGAAAACTGTTTCCTGCTGCTGTGAGACGCACACTTTGTTGGGGCTGATTTCTTTTTTCTTTTTTCGCTTTATAGTTGCGGAGGCCGAGCAAATTTCAAACCATTTTAGTATCAATACATTACCATTTACTAAAATAACTAGTGACTCCTCTACATTATTGGTTATGATATTTTTGTTCACATGCATGGTGATATCTGGCTACAAGGAGGCCCGAAAACAAGCCGTGCACATCTTTTTCTTCAACAATTTGAGTGATCATCCGTTAAAAACGGTATGAGAAAGCTATGCTCGTTTTAGTGAACAATGCGCAAAACAGATTTCGAACTCTAAAAATCTAACTCTTTCTCTTTGCAATATATAATTTTCAATTTAACAAAAAACGACCCTAAAACATGTCGGGGTATTTAAGGAAGTCATGAGTGTATTCTTTCCAGGTTATGGCATGTGGGTGAAACGAGCTGTAGGTATGCGATGAGTTGTGTCTTTTTTTTGTTTCACTTTAGCTTTGCATACCTTATTGATCTAAAATCACAATTTTATTACTTCAGTCAATGTCTTGATTAAGAATTCGAGGACATGTTTGCCCAATGAAGAAATGATGGTTGAAAGCCTATTTTGGAAGATGTCAATTCATAGAGAAAATGACATCACAATCCTAATTATAGATGAAATGGTACAAATGGGGGGATGGATAAAAAATGGGAAAATACCATGCATATTACTATTTTTATAGTGTGGGCACCTTCTACGTTGCTATAAACTTTGTTTCCACCGATTTTGGCCTTCACTTTTAATGAGCTATCTTTAGAGTTGCTTCGGAACTTCTTTAGCTTGACTTAAGAGACTCATTTTTAGGTTCAATGTAAGTAAAGTTAATATGTATTATTATGGATCTTATTATGAGCATGAGCATGTACAAGATAATCTTGGGCTATTCATTATTCATATGTAGAGAACTAAAGATTTCAGGATTGTCTTAATATTTGAAAAGCACATCATATTTCCTACGGTTTATCGCCTAACTGTTCTGGCATTCGACCGGTTGAAGGCAATAGTTAAGATGGCTTTCGGCGACAAAAAAAAAGGCATCAATGTGCTTGTTAATATTTGTAGACTCTATCCTTGACCATTGATCGAAAATCTGCATCTTTCTTTGTTACGACTCAAACAAGTGTGTGAGATCGAAAGATTTTAATTTGGGCATCTTCTCTGGGCAGCCCCAAATATTAGCCGGCGGCGCACATGCCGAACACGTTTGGGGAGCACCGGCGACAGTGCCGGCAATTTTTGAGGAAAGGTGCCCACACTAGTGTTCAACCCAAACCAGTGCCGACGCAGTTGGATAGAGAGAGGTGGAGGTAGTTCGGGGGAGAGAAAAGACGGGGCCGGGTAGTTCATGTCACTAGCATGTGGGCCATATAGAAGAGAATCCGACGTGGAGTTGTTTGTCAACCGCGCCGGCGCTCCCAATCTAACCCCCTTGTACATGTCGCGGGTTGGGTTCCCTAACGATTTTACTGGGAGCAAAGTGGCGTGGATTTTTAATGGACCAGCGCTATAAGCAGTTTCACTCCCTAAGACTAGTCACAATGCATAGTATCATATAGAAGTATCATGTGTATGATACTACTATATGTTATTATGTCCACAATGCATGGTATCATATGCTAGTATCATAATCTTTTTATATTAATTAATTTGTAGAATCTCAATGCAAATATATGTACAAGATTTGTTTGGCATTAAATTTTCTAGTACTACGTGTTATGATACAGTATCTACCTATGATACTACTACCATCTCTCTCTTCTTTAATTGCACTGCCACATCAGCTTTTTGCATGCATGTGGTGCATGATACTACCTATGATACTCCCATTGTGGGTAGTCTAAAACCTCCAATTCTCCAAATCACTGCTGGCTAGTACGATTTAGAGCTAAGATGCTCTTATGGCCACATGGCATGATGGTGTAGCAGTATATAGGTTTTGGGAGAAAGGATTCCGTCCGTGACTGTACTAAATTTTTGTTCCTTTTCTACAACGGTCTGCATTTGGCAATTATCGTACTCTCAACTCTGGCCCCGCTCACGTTGTAGTTATATCCATCGTCCTGCCAAAAAATAAATGCTAATCAACGCTGACAACATGAGTGAAAAATGGGGCCTATCCATAGCCAACGAGACCTGATGGACGTGAACATCTCACAGGTGCGTGGAGGGGAAACTTTCCACACCCAAACATGAGCGCTAGCAGCCTGCTGCCGCAATGTCAGGTGGCGAGGTCGGTTGTTGCGTGGTGGAGTAGGAGCAGGAGCACGGGCAGCATGCAAGCTGCGAACGAACGATCTGCCCCGGGCCGGTGGTTTTGCCCTCTTTTCTGGTCGATTATCAGTTGGGACGCAGGGCTGGTCTGGTCAGTTGTTGTCTGCCGTGCGTCCTTCCTCCTTTCTCTTCAGTCTTCTACTATGTAGCATGAAGCTTCCTCCTTTCACAGAACACCAATTAAGTCCCTCAATATCACAGATACTCGAACCTTCATTGCTAGTCCTCCAATCCGGCATTCATGATATTCTCCGTCTTTGATTTCACCATGGGCCAGAATATCATCTAATGGCAACACAGCTGCGTCACTTCCTCCAGAACCAAATGGTCGGAATAAAAGTATGGGTGCACACGACCGAGTACCAGCTGATCCAGCAAACTCCAGACATAAGGTGTCCTATTACATTCGCTGGCGGGGCCTTTCGAAATTCACCACTCCAGCCAGATGAATTAGGACCCACTTGAGGATGGGCACCATCTTCGCAGAAGAGGAAACCTAGGACTGCCACCCGGACGAGTAGGCCCCCACGCCCCTATCCACCGCCCAGCGACGAGGAAGGAGGTTCAGAGATCGGTGGACAAGCAGCAACCGAGGCCCGCGCGACCCAGATCTAGTCCGCACAGCCCAGAAACGAGCCTAGCATCCCACATCGAGCCCGCCCGACGAACGTCGGTGTAGCCGTGCGGCCACGCGGTCCTGGCCGCTGCTACCCACACCATCATATCATTGCCCCCGCAAGGTCGTCGTCATCGTTCCCAAGGGCGTCGTCCCGACTTCCATATGATGCGGACAAAGCAACCCGTCGCGCGCAAGAGGCGTAGCCGACATGGACTCCTCCAGGCCCCAAGGGCCGAGATCGCACCGCGCCGCCGCCTAGCTTCGGATGCCGCCACCGCGCACCACCACCACGATGGGGAGGTCTAGGTTGTCGAAAACATATACGAAACAAAGCAATGTGGACATGAATAGAAAGCGGATGACTGGTGGGTGGCACGTCGATAGTGCTTGGTGTCATTAACCCTAACTACATGGATGCGCTTCCGTATTTGCATGTTTTCAAAAGATATTCTGCAAATAGATTTTTTAGCTGGGGCAACTCTTTAAAAAAAAGGTAACGACATTTTGAAGTTTTTTTTCGTTTTCTGAAAAATGTACCAAAATGTAAAATTTGAACTCAAGATACTTATATTTGAAGCTGCCCAAAAATAACAAAATGTGACAGATTTGCAGGTTTTGAAATTTAACACTATTCTTTACTATGTTACATCTTTTTCATTTTTGCATAACACCAATTATGAGGTAGTTCGAGTCGAAATTTTGTATGTTGATAGATCACAACATTGTATACATCCAGATTCTTTAAGAATTTTTTTAAAACTTTAAATGTCGTTTTCAATTATTTCAAAAAATGTAGCGAAGGCTACATTTGTGATTTGCGTTCCAGAACGGAGAGAGGGTATATATTTGCATATGTTACTCCCTCCGCTTCATATTAGTTGATGCTAATATAAATGTATCTTACACATTTTAGTGACAGATACATTTATTTTAGCATCTTGAGTTCAAATAGGAAAATTGCCCGTGCGTTGCAACGGATGACGGAAAAAAATCATGCCAGTCTCTTTAATTTTTGTCTATACTTTTTGAACTGAATTGTTGTACTTCCTAATATTCGTTGTTTCTACTTTTCATTTGGCACTTTGGGAACCGAAATTTTAATTTTCCACCAGCGCATATGTTATCTCCATTTTTCTCTTCTTCCATGGTCTCAAGTATTTGCACCAAATTGCTGAAATTCCGACTACAATTCAAGAATCCAACCAACCATTTGGTGCAACCGTTAAAACATAACGCAACCCACTTTTGGCTCCTGCTCTTGGAGCACTTTTAAGTATAGAATTCCAAACCATATCCTGGGGATGAATCAGAATGGCTAACAAACGTGACGGCATTGAAAGAAACGTACTCCCTCTGTAGCATAAAAATTATCAGAGGTTTGTCAAAATTTGAATGTATCTATATACTATTTTTAGATAACTTTTGGGATGGGGAGAGTATCACCTAGCACAACATACGCCTCCCAGTCCGACCCATGGCACCGAATCATGTAGCGACAACAATAGACGGGAAAATAAAGCCCCAAATCTGAAGATAAGAAGGAGCGCACATACCTGCTTGTACTGGACGTCTAGATCTTGATGATTTAGGACAGTAGAAAAGCAGCATGGGCGTCCCGACATCGGGGAGCTAGACTGCGAGGATCCTAGCGCGCGACGGCTCGTCGAATACTCGAGCTGACTCCCGGGCCGGAACGTCCTCCTCGGGTTGCTACGGACGTCCCCAACTTGACATTGCAGGTTTACTTCACGTTCTACCAATAGAACACATTTATTTAGGCGGGCTATATGTGACATGGGATGGAAAATATACCAGCAAAAGCAAAGCATCTGAAGGCACCAGTGATTTGAAAATGTGCGGAGAGCTCTGAATAACGTCATTCTGAGGCAAAGCGCAGCATCCACGGAATCCGCCACTTCAGCAGCACCAACTTCTCCCGAAGTCCTGATACATCGCCGCTCTGATCGATCTCAGAATCGTTTGACTGCATCGATCTTGCTTGGCACATCGAGCAGGAGGCTCGTTAACTTCAACACCTAACTACCTAAGCATCCAGTGCCGCGTCATCCTGGAGCATCCTTAGCAGCTGCTAGTTGGCCACCAGCCACGTGTGATGCAGGTAATAGGGTCGCCGATGGCCGGGCACGATGCAGAGATGCTAGATTTCCTCCAAGCTTCTGCTTTTGTAGTTGCGGCGTGCTGCAGGTCCGATATCTCGCATCGGACCATGTTGCCGTTGGCATCCACAGGCGGAACCTTCGAGAACCAATCTCGTCGGCCAGGCGCACGATGCCTTGAATCGTCAGCGACGGCCAAACACGGCCTCCTGCTTTTCTCATCATGGCCCTTCACCGGAATAGTTATCTTTTTTCTACCGTTGCTCTTCCATGTAATTTCCTACCGTCGACGAGCTCAGGGCCTCAGGCCGGCTCTTTACTTCTCTTTTCATTGCATCCGTTCTTTACTTCTTCTTTTATCATTGTATCCGTCCATGAGCAGCAGTGCTTTTTCATCCTCTTCTTCTTCAACCTAGCAACGTCCTTCCTCCTGTCACGCACTCACGCTCCAACATATCAGCACGATAACCTTGAATTCAACTGAGCTGCACCGGCAGTGCAGGTGGGATGGCCGATGTTGACGCAGTGAGGTTGCTGAGCTGCGTGCTAGACGCTCTCATGCGGAGACCACTTGGGGCAGCGCTCGACCACGGCAAGTCGACTATGGCGGCAACGCCGAGAGGTGCAGAAAAAGCCGGCTGACCTCGTCTTTGTCGTGGCCTCGTCTTTCCGTTGCGACGATCTCGTTTTCGGTTCCGTCGTGGTCGTAGTAATTTGTGCAGGAGAAACACTACTTGTTTTCGTCGTGGATCTCGTCTCCTCAAGAGCTCGATCTCACGTGAATAAATAGGAAACCATTGGGTGCGACGTAGCCTAAACCAGATCGACGTACAACTTTGAGCGTAACCTGACGTGGCGAAGTGCAGTTCACAAGGATACGATGGCTCTTGCTGGGCCGGTGCAAAGTGCATGGGCTCTCTAGGTTAAGAACAGAAAACGTCCAGACGTAATCGAGTTGTACTCAGGGCGATCCAGACGTAATCGGGACGGATTCTACTCGAGCCTCGAGGACGTGTACACGGACGACGGACAACGGACAACGGACGAAGAGAAGAACGGAAGAAACCAAACGGACGAAACGACGGAAACGCTTTTGCTTTTATTATTATTATTATTATTATAGGGAAAAATGCCCGTGCGTTGCATCGGGAGAGAAAAAATCAAATTTTTTTCAGCGATTCAAAACTACTTATTTGGTAACGATGTTTGTTCGCTATCTTCGTCATGTGACCCACGAGGTTAAATGCAACTGCCTTTTACTTTTACATATGTAATTGTAATTGTTAATAATGAGAAAAGATATGTATTTTCACTAAGCCTTGACGAAATGGCCAACATTCGATATTTCAGAAATATTCAGACGAAAAGCACAAACCAAAAACTATAATTTAGAACAAAAGTGATCGATTTGTTTTTTTAAGTAAAACCAAATTTACCGGGAAATCACATTCGACCGGAGAAAATTGTATCATATCCGTATAGCAGAATCAGTGCATCTAAAAGAGCTGAATTCAATCCAAAATTCCATATAAAACATTTATTATCATAACGACCAAAAGCTACCTTTATCTTCAAAATCCTCCCTCCTTCCACATGCTGAATCTCCTCTTAACTTTATTGGATTGGCGACAAGTTCTAACGATGACCAAACGTGAGAGGACGTCAGACTACTACTCTTTTCGTAACCGTAGAGATAATTGTTCAGCATGAAACGGGGCATTGGTAGGCACAAACATGGTTCTTTTTTTTTCCTTTGGAGAAAAACATCTATGCGTCCGTACATTTTGTTTAGAACTATGCATTTGTACCTTTTTTTTTTGGACAAACCATGCATTGGTACATCAAGCACATAGATTTGGGCTAATTATATATTTTTTTAGCATATGAATTGGGCTAGTTATTATTTTCATGTTGTTTGCACATAGCCGATAGAAGCTAATGGGCCGTATCACTCATGCTAGCCCAACAAGACCAAAAGAAGCAGAGGTTGCCATCTAGCTATCGTCCAGCGCCGCAACGATCAGCTGCAAGAGAAGTCCTCAAATCGCCTCATCTCCTTGACCGACGCCGGCAGGATCATCCTCCTCCTCCGCCGCCTCCCTTACCTGGCCCACCCCCGTATCCCTTCCCTCACCGGCCGCCTCCGCCCTTCGCTTGCCGGCACTCGCGGACTCCCTTCCATCTCAGGTTGAGGTGTGTCGGAGAACAGCTTTACGGGCAGCCAGAGCACGAAGCCACCACCTTGGGATTTTCCTGAGCCGTACATGGCAGATCCGGCGCCGGGGGCGGTGAATCATTAGCATTTCGGGGCCCCATCCCTACACGCTGTCCCCGTCACCGGCGCGCCGCCCCCGCCGGTCTCCGAATCGCTGGCACTCATGGTGAGGTAGGTGCGATTGAGCGCGGGGCAGGCGAGGTACAGCTCCGGCGAGATCAAGTCAGGGGATGGGAGGGGCTGCGCCGGCGAGCCCGAGGGGCGTCATGGCCGTCGCCTTTCCTAGCGTGCAGGGGCAGACGACCTGAGTTGGTGCGAGGCCTTCTGACGCACGAAGACATCAAATGCGAGATCTGTTTTTGACTTACCGGTGGTAGGGCGCTGTAATTTCGACAAAACGAATGGTTATGTAACATGGGCGGTGGCATTGTTCGTAAATTCAACTGAAAATAAAGGGTAATTCAAAAACGGACGAAAATTTTGGGGAGAAACCTTCCTTCCTTTATTAGTAGATATAGATATAGATTGAAGTAATATGGATCGAAGGGAGTAATAAAAGGGACTTCCAGAATTTATCAACACGAGAAAGTCATGTCCAACCTAAACAAAACATAGGTATCCAGCATTCAAGCAACGAACAACTAAAAGATGTGGCTTCGTTTCAATAGATGAACAACTAAAAGAGTATAAGATTAGATTAGTAACCAATATACTGTTACAAGCATTTGCTGTGCGCCTGCACTTATCGTACCGACGTGATAAAAATAGACGTCGGCTCAAGTGCTTGACAAAAACGCTCGGCGAGGAAACCAAATCTGAAGTACTGAAGTAACTGTACTACTGATATTAAAACAACAGTAGGCCAAATCGCTGATTAAATTGGCTGTGAGAGACTAGCGTTTCCCTAACTTGGCTCTGATAAACTTCGTGTCATCCTCATCCACAGTCAACTCGACAACATCATTTAACTTGCAAAGTAGTTCCTCCAGACCATCGACTCCAAAGCTCTGGTAGTCGAGAGACTTCTTGTACCGTTGCTCGTACATGTCCTCAAACTGACACAGTGGAATAGGGTAGTGCAAGTAGCAAACGAGAAGAGCCTCAATCTCCTTGCTGCAATTGTCCAGATGGCTATCAAACACATATGCTCCAATGGCATCAGGGCTAATGTTCTGTTCATCCTCTGAGAAATCATCTGACGAACTGCTCACCTGCCGACATGTTCCGGTAGTACCTACCTCAAGAGTAGCATTGCCTCTCTTATCATTTTTCAGAATCATTGGCGTACTCGAGAATTTCTTCAGGTTCCTATCACCAGAATTGCGGAGGCAAATCATCTTTCTCTGACCCTTCCCTATGACAACAAAAGATTCGGATAGCTTTTCGAAAATATGCACAAGTTTAACAGCTCCATATTCTGCTACATACAGGTGCCTTCCGAAGAGCTTCAAGTACTCTGAAGGAACACGGAAAAGTGGAACAGATCCACCAGATAACTCAAATAACCTTATAAGTTGACCCTTCAAGCCCTGAAGATCACCAGGACGAACCCACCATGACTGTTCACCTGTAAAACCTTGGTCTACCACTGGGACTTCATTCAAACCGCATGATACATTATGTGACCTCAATGATGTGCTAGTGCCACAATTCCCATCTGGGACAGTATAGAAAGCTTTGCATAATTCACCAGTCATCTGTGAAGAGTTATAGCAATATGTCTGGTTGCTTGTTCTGCCACTGTACTCGGTCCTCGAAGTTCCCATATAAACAATGGCCTCCTCTTCAGTCTGTATTTCAGGAAATTTCCCCACCGTTACACTATTGAGACAGAATGAAGGATCAGGAGCACGATGTCCTAAGGATCTGGGGGGCACACTGCCTGCACCACGGGCAAGACTAGGCCAGTCCCACACAAAACTCCCAGCACTGCTCAAAGCTGATGAGACAGTAACTGAAGATGGAATGGCAAGGACAATAGTGTATCCACGCTGACCAAGTATATGGAGTGCAGGAGCGAAGTCAACGTCACCAGATATAAGCATAATTGACGACGGTGGCCGATTGTCCAGAGCAAAGAGAAACATATCTACCAGTATGGCCTTATCAGCTGCATCTTTCCGTCCATTTGGGACATCAACAAGTTTGACTCCAGTTCGCTGACAGCCCTCCCTGAGTCTTCTAGGGAAAGCATTGAAGTCTCCATAAGCAGATAGCATTGTAACTGCGCCCTTAACAAAAGGATGCATCCGTATTGCTGTTCTTATATACCCAGCCACATCATCTGGCCGTACATCACTTGGAACAGGGCAGTTCTCAATGTCCCAAAAGATAGCCACTGGACCAAGGACTGCATTTGCCTGGCTATTTGCTTGAGAATGATCCACATTTGATGCAGCATTTATGATCCGAAGATCTGATTCTGATACCGCAGCTTTCGGTGAGGGTGAGGTCATACGGCTAGCGATTGCTTTATCTTCAAAAGACATTATGATTCCTGCATAATAAAATTGCGAAGGGGAGATAAAGATTAAAAGAAAATCCACGTTGATGTGTTCAACAATCATAATAGCATTTAAGTGAGCAACAACAATTGTGCAAGTTTGTAGTTCCATCAGCTCACAATGATAAGGAAGCACAAACGTCACAGTTTTTATATAACAATCATCTATCATGGTATACAAAAATATAGTAACCAATGACATATGTTAGCAGATATGATGGTGATCATCCTAGAGCTCTGTAAAACAGTTGAAGCAACCGCTTTACACATCTACTAAACAAAATACCACCAACCATGTCAACTTAAGTTAGTTTTTCTTTTCTTTGCAAGACCTCAGCTAGCAAAATTTGGACATGCATAAGGGATGATAAGCTATGGCATGATAACAGGAAGAGACTGATTCGGTGAGTGCACCCAAATGGAGGCCACCTGGCTTAGCAGCATCTGCATTTATAGCAAATTTCCAAACACCCACTTTTTTGCAATCCCACCACGCGCACCAGGTGATGTCATCACGGCATCACCAGGTACAATGTGTTTCCCTTTTTGTGTCTTGAGAAAAGTGGATTAAACGACTCTGACTCCGTATGAGAACCCTTTGGCCCTTTTTCATGCATGTACATACTACCATAGTGGTTGAAAGTCTTCCCTGAAATTGGTGTCACTTCTTTTTTTTGGGATGAAATTAGTGTCACTTCTATAGCATAATTTTGTACATCGCAATTTTACACGCCAATTCGACTACTCTCAGACAAAAAAATTGTATATAGCAATATCGACTAACCAATCGTGTGCATAGAAATTTTACATGCAGATAGACACAGCAACTTCACATAGAAAGACAAATAGCAATTTCACATAGCAGTCTAACAGTGGAAGGAGCAGCACAGGCCCCGTTCGTTTTCTGCGTAACCTCACCTTGAGCTGGTGATGCGGGTACACCAGCGGGAGGTTGAGGTCGGAGGCCGGAGCACCCGCTGGAGGAGGACGTCTGGGTAGAGGCGGCCGGAGCTGCTGCAGGAGGAGGAGGAGGAGGAGGTTTTGGCAGAGGCGGGCGGAGCTGCTGCTGGAAGAGGAGGTCGGGGACGCGGCGGACGGAGTAGGCTGCTGGAGGAAGACGGGGACTGGATCCGGCCGATCTCGGGGGTGGGTACTCGCGACGAAGAAGACAGCGACCTCGGGGGCGGCGCGAGGAGGAGCAGTGCGGCGGCGGGGTGGCGGCAGGGTTGGCGCCGGAAGTGCGGCGGTGGGGATGGAGATCGTGGCTGCGATAGGGTTCGTCTCGTCGGGTGAGGAAGGGCCCGTGTGAGTTCGATTTGCTTTTTTTCTTCTTTAGAATCGTTCGTTTCTTTCTCTCGGGTCTTGACCTGTGCGTCACGTCACGTGCATGCGCAGAGGAACAAAACCAAACAGGCAAGAACCAACCTCAGTGATTAGGAGGGTGGTTCTACCCCTAGCACCAGAGTTCAAACTCCAGGTTTGACATCTGTGTATCTCATGAAGGTGGAATATTCATTCAGTGGGAGGCGATATTCCCGTCGACAGCGAGGTGCCTGTGGTGACTTCATTAATTTTAAGATCCAATCTGTCGGCTCAGTATTTCGGAGGTGCTCATAGGGGTAGGGTTTGCGTGTGCGCGTTCATATGGATGGGTATATGCGCGTGTACGTGAACGTCTACGTTTGTACCGTGTTTCTAAAAAAAAGCGTCCATACCTGGCCAATGGCCATGGACAGCCCACCCAAAGCCTGAAAATCTTTTTTTTTTGAACAGGGGAGGCTCCGAAGAACCTAGAGCTTCATTGCAGTCAAAGCGGTGGAGGTACAAATTACAGAAAGGGTTGAAATAAAACTGGAAATTACAAACTGACCCCTACAATTTGCACAAAGGACCTTAAGAAAGTTACAGGAAAAGCAATCCAGTCCAGCTCCTTCTCCACCACACTAGGGCTCGCCGTAGTCAACCTGCATGCCGCCGGGGACAAGACCACTTGGGGCATGGAGGTGGGAGCCAACTACGGCGCAACCAGAGGGCCTCCACAGTGGCAGTAACGCCTGGACGTTGTTGAAGACCTGGAAGTGACGTCCGGACGCCATCACTCGAGGTTGGAGGGGGCGCCTTTCGGCCATGTAGAACGGCGATAGCGGCGCCGTAGGGAACCTTCGGTGAGAAGCTAAGCCGCTCCCCTGATGCAGATCCCGTGGGCAGCCGACCAAGAGCAACATCTCCTCCTCAATCACGCCACCATGACGGGTCGGGGAGAAAAGCCTGCGGCTCTGGTGTTGGCCACCAGATCTCGTCGAATCAGCCTTATTTATGGAGATCTCCACTTCCTTCCACCGCCGCAGCACCGGCTCCAACCACCAGAGCACCATGAAGCAGTGGAAGAGAATGGTGCAGCGCCAGATATGACTGAGAAGATCCACCGCCTCCCTCCCGGCATAGACATCATACGCCATATAGGACCAAACCCTAAACCTAGCACTACAACTATCTACTTCGGCGCCTGCTCCTGCCCTACTCCGGCCGGATATTCTGGCAGAGAGGACATCAGAGCGGCCCAACCAGAGAGAAAGGTCTATCAACTACTGTAGTAGAGCAAGAGAGGGGAAGGGGGAAATGAGAGCGTGAAGCCTGAAAACTTTGGCCCGACACCTGGGCTGGGCTGGGTCGGGCCTGTGCATCCCAAAAACGACGTTTAACAAAGTGGTCTGGCCCACGGCCCGACGACCCAACACGACCCGGTGCCCATGGTTTTTCGGGCTTTTGACTGGGTTGAGTCGAGCTTGGGCATGATTTTCCACCATCAACCTTTTCTTGGCCTGGCCCGAGACATGGACATGTATACTTGGCAGTGGCATGGCTGTAAATGAAAGTTTTCAGTTTCATAAATTTGCCCCATGTATTTTGTGGAAGAAAGTTCATTTTCATCGTTAAATTCTGGTGAAAATTTACTTTGGGTACTAGAACTTCTGTTTGGTTTAAGATGCATGAACCTGAGAATCGTTCACTTCTAGTTCTTATCTTGGTTGAGCCAGTTAAACATCTGCCAATCGTGGCAAAAAAAACTCAAGCCAACAGTGCAAGGGAAAAGAGGCAGGACAATGCTGATGGACGAAGCAAGCGGTCCTTCGTAGAGCAACGCTTCAAGTGAATTGAGAGAGGGAGAAACCAAGCGAGTGGCTGGTTCTGGGACACAGGGGTTTCAACTTTTTTTGCATTAAGATGTTGGTTCCACAT
This sequence comes from Lolium perenne, assembly GCF_019359855.2. Classification (NCBI taxonomy): domain Eukaryota; kingdom Viridiplantae; phylum Streptophyta; class Magnoliopsida; order Poales; family Poaceae; genus Lolium; species Lolium perenne. The sequence goes on along the minus strand of NC_067246.2, from coordinate 106,465,847 downwards.
CACAACTAGCTTGTACTTGGTCTGGTTTAAAACCAATTCAGTTGGTGGACTGTTTCTTCTTTTCACGTGAGCTATTTCCTCAACTCACCCGAAAAAGGATGAAAAGTGGATTATTCTGAGAGTTCAAGATCCGTTTTAAACAAAAAATAATTTTTGGGACGAAAAGTAATCTTTTGTCGTTGCGTGTTCGATGGTACTCCGGTGAGGGGAGCCTCACGGGAGGGAGAGCGAGGGGACGTAGGGCGAGGAGTCATCGGAACGGGGGACACACGAACTACCCTGCTTCAGAAACCTCACGGCGGTAGCGAGGCCATATTGTTGCTTGTCTAGAAATATTCAGGGAACCATTGCGAGTTTACAATGAGTTGAGTTGTGCATCGAGGGCTCCCAGGATCCGACTTATAAAGGCTCCGGATCTAGGGTTACAGGGATAGAGATCCTACCGGATATGACTAAGCCTAGTCTACGCTAATTATTCCTTGACGTACATGTCACGGATCCGACCGACATAGTCATGGGCCAAATCTAGCTGCTTGTCTCCAAGCCGGATCCGGCCACATTTCTTCTACGACAACTGGCCCGATTGGGCCATAAGCCTCACCACCATCTATGGGCCACCCGTGCTTGCCAGAATCAAGGCCCTGTTGTGGTATACCTACTTGGCATATCCCCAACAGTAGGCCCCAGCGTTCTCCGAGATTCGCCATTCTTCCGTCCAGCTCACTTCGCGCGTACATCTTTGTCTTCTCCTAGAACGAATAATAGAGAATCCTGAAGGACTCCAAAATTTATGTCTCAGACCAATATTGGTCAGAAACTTCATAAGATGGACTCCCAACAGTCAAATGATATGTCGATGGTAACTACGCAGATTTCACGTGTATTCCATGGCAACGGTTGTACCGAGAATCTTCCAAAATTCAGGGCGGAAATTCGGCAAAGATAGCTTTCTTGGAAGATAGCGATTTCATCAGTAAAAGTACCTTCGTGGCGTTTCACCACTCAAGACCTAGGACACGTGGTTGAAGTGTAAAGGAGCGATTGCTGAGCTACCACCATAGGATTCAGTGCACATATCTAGAGGCCGAGGGTATAAATATCTCGAGGGGGTGGTGACGAGGGATCACCTCGCCAATGCCTACATATTGTAGACTTGGGTTTAGGGAAATGGCGACGATGGAGATTCCGGGAGCGAGATTAGGCACACGATGTACCCAGCTTTGGGTCCCCTCGGTGGAGGATCCCTACGTGCTGATAGCAATCTGGTATATGATCATAAGTATGTTTACAATGTGCCTCCGTAGGCGGAGCTATGTTGTCCCCTCCCTTATCGGGTGCCCTGGCTAGCTTTATATATGCAACCAGCCTAGGGTTTACAAGAGTCATAATCGACTACTTTTTCGGGTTGCCTTCTTGGGCCTTCTCCATATTGGGCCGAGCTGGGTATGGTAATAATGGGTACCCAAAGGGTATGCCCATGTCAGTAGCTCCCGAGTGTCTAGGGAAGTTGAAGACTTGCGTAGAGACTCCAAGCATAATCATCTTCGAAGTCGAAGAAATACAAGGCGATGCCATATCAGGCCAATATCGTAGATCACGTGTAGCGTAGATGATGTCGACGATTCTCGAAGTTATTTTTCTATCGGGTGCGCGGCCAGCGCTCCCGATGGGAGTAGCTCCCGACTCTATGGACAAGTGTTTGCACTCGGGCATAGACTCAAGTCGTACTACTCGATGAAAAACTTGACTATATTTCTGGACGCAGCCCCTCTTTTTGTCGACTCCTGTTGGAGGACTTAATGAAATCCAGCGCTCCCAATGGGAGTAGGCTCCACTCGAGTCGCAGAGTCGAGTTGAGTCTACAAACCTTTATATATTTACAGAATCGAATGAAATTTCCGTGCTTTTTTATCTTTTTCAAATTCTTCGAGACCAAAGAGACACTATATTTTCTTCGTCAAATATATTGTACATGGATATTGGTAAATTCGGTTGGTTCATCTGACGGATCAGGTACCAGTTAATTGCTCTAGTTGCAAATCTAGATAAACCTACTTCAAACTCGCGTCCCCAGACACGAATTCGGGATACTGGCGTAATTCAGAACGTGCCGCTTTAGGACTTACCGAAACTGAATTCTAGCAAAATTATCGGGTCCACAGCGCGTCCGCCGAGATTTTTCTTCACATCTGTTGATGTGGATAACGTGGCAGAGCGCATTCGGGTGCGATGCCACGCCACATAGGACGGATCTTGGGGTATTACCTTCGTAACCTTTTTACGAGTCACGGCATTCGGAGTTTTTACCACGGCGGATGCGCTCCGAGAATATGTTGTCTAGCGCCTTGTTTGGCTGATGTAATGACGCATTTTTCAGGCTCTTCTATATTTTCCACGGCGTGATGGGATGGCCGAATATACTGGGTTCTTCTATATTGTCGTCAGGTACATCGCCGATGCTCTTGATCAGAATAAATGACGAGTCAATGAACCCGAAGATTTTTCCACCCTCTCTTTTTTTCTTTTGGGTTCCTCCTTGATGAAAATTTCGTCGAGTTCCTCCTGGAAGAAAATTTCTTCGGGTTCCTCCTTGAGGAAAATTTCGTCGGGTTCCCCCTTGAGGAAAATTTCGTCGGGTTCCTCCTTGAGGAAAATTTCGTCGGGTCCTCCTTGAAGAGAATTCCGTCGAGTGCGCGGCCAGCGCTCCTGATGGGCGTAGCCCCCGAGGCTATGGTCGGGTGCGCGCATCCGGGCATAGGCTCAAGAACTTGTATACTTTGAAATTTGCTTTCCCCTGCACAAATAAACAAACTTTTTCTATCTTTTCATTGAATCTCTCTTTCACATGTGGTGTCAGACGCTTGGATTCAATGATATGTAAAGTGAATTTATGTTGCGCAGCCCCCGAGTATCGGGTGCAGCGAAAATAAATGATAATCAACTTTGTGTAGATTAAAGGAACACTTAGCTCATTGGTTACGACGGAGTCGACGCGGATGTATATCATGCAACTTAGTCGATGAAGTCTTGGAGTACAGCGAAGAAATTGAGCCGAAGTAAAAGCTACCAAACAGCGAAAGTGGATGCCGCCAAATTGTTGATGAAGAAATAGCCGAGCCCCCGAGCTGGGGTGATGTCATGATTGTTGTTTATATGCCGTGTCGCAGTTGCTACCCAGGGCGAAGTCGTTGTCGAGCCCCCGAGTGTTACTGAAAATGTTGCGTCGAAGTAGTGGCCACCTGTTTTTGACTTCCGCTAGAAAATTCGATGAAATTGTCGACCCCATTGAAGCTAAAGCCATTTGAATATTAAGTCATTGATGATTAAGCCATGAGAGATAAAGTCATTGAAGATGAATCCAACATAAAATATTTGAGATGAATCCATATTGAAGATTACGCCATTAAATATGAAACATATATTGAAGATGAATCCGCTGATATCATAGATGATGAATCCATTGACCCGAAGAAAATAAATCCAGTAATAACCGTAGAAGATGAATCAATTGACCCGGAAACACGTCGGGTACTAATTTTATAAGAGTAAACCAGTAATATCCATATAGATGAATCTGAATAAAATAAATTCACGGACCCGAAGAAAATAAATCCAGTAATAACCATAGATGATAAATCCACTGGCTTGTGACCCGAGAATGCGTTGGGTAGTATTATATTAGAGAAAATCAATGATAACCTTATAAGATGAATCCGACAAAGATAAAATCCAGTAAGCCGAACAAGATGAATCCACTGAGCCGAAGAAGATAATTTCACTAAGCCGAACAAAATAAATCCACTGAGCCGAAGAAAATAATTTCACTGTGCCGGAGAAGATAATTTCACTGAGCTGGAGAAGATATATTTTAGAGAAGATAATTCCACTAAGCCGAAGAAAAGAAATTCACCAAGTAACCGAGTATATTTATGGTAACCAAAAAAATGGCACAGCCCCCAAGTATTCAGGTTTGGCAAAAATAATAATCGACTCTTGGAGGATGAACACTTAGCTTTTTTATCGGCTGCGACGAAGCCGACGTGAAAGCAGATCGTGCGGCAGACACGGTTGCTCTAGTCGCACGGCGCCTGACTGGAATTAGTCGATGAATATGACGCAGTTGATATGGCGGATCTGCGACGGATGAGCACCCAAATATATCGAGTCTGCAATGTGGGGTCCGCAACAGGCAAGCCCTCGAAAACGACGAGTGCGCGATGGCGGATGAGGCCGACCGAGCAGAGTAGTCGTAGCTTTGTTTCAATTTGCGGTTATATTGTAGTGCATAAATCCGTGCGCAAATAATAGCACGAGAATATTTGATCAAGTAATTTCTTATGAATAGTAATGAACTGAAAATATAGCACGATTTTTGTATCGGATGGTAAGTTCGTAACGGTGAAGTTGAGCAGTGTTTGGTCGGAGAAGTTGACGGAGCAGACGAAGCCAGCGTATTCGAGCGGCGTATATCGATTGAAGCTTATTCCGATCTGCAATTATATTACGGCGTAAATAATGCGCGCAAATAGTACGAGCCAAAAAATATTTGGCCAAATAAGTTATACAAATATTAACTAACTGAAAATATAGCACCTGATAGCTTTATGTCGGACGAGAACGAATTCAAGAGGACTAATACAAGATTGTTGATCCGCGACAGACGAGTTTTCAACGGACTGATGCACGCTGTTGGGTCTGCGGTAGCGAGTAACTGTGATGGCCTTCCTAGTGTTTTTCGTCGACTTCTATGTCTACACTAGAATAGAATTGCTTTCTCCTATCCAATTTGCTTGGTTCTCCCGTGTGCATAGAAAAAACGATTAAATCTAATCTAGTTTTAATATGATAAACAATGGATGGGATAGTTAATGAAAAAGAAGATGGAGATGAATAGAATAACCAATCGGTTGAAGCCTTCTTTTTGTCTTGATCTTCATGCATGCGATTTACTCCTTTACCATACAAAGGATCGTTGCCGCTCAACCGCCAGGCGCGTGGAGTGAACCCGCGGCCAGCAACCCGATTGACTGACTCGGTGATCGTCTGGCTCTGGTCACACTACGATGGCGTGGATGATTCGGTTGATGTTGATCTTCTCGAAGATGATAGATCTCGCCCGGATTACAAAATCCAGTCGCCGCGATTCCCACAGACGGCGCCAATTAACGAGGGATCACCTCGCCAATGCCTACATATTGTAGATTTGGGTTTTGGGAAAGAGCGACGATGGAGATTCCGGGAGCGAGATTAGGCACACGACGTACCCAGCTTCGGGTCCCCTCGGTGGAGGATCCCTACGTGCTGCTAGCAATCTAGTATATGATCATAAGTATGTTTACAGGGTGCCGCCGTAGGCGGAGCTATGTTGTCCCCTCCCTTATCGGGTGCCCTGGCTAGCTTTATATATGCAACTAGCCTAGGGTTTACAAGAGTCCTAATCGACTACTTCTCCGGATTGCCTTCTTGGACCTTCTCCATATTGGGCCGAGCTGGGTATGGTAATAATGGGTACCCAAAGGGTATGCCCATGTCAGGTGGTGAGCTTCTTATTTCTCACCGCGCTCCTCCTCTTCATCTTCAACCTCTCGCTCGCGCCGCCACCTAGATCTAGGCTTCCGGAGAGCACTCTCGGTTGACCTTACCGTGCCGCTAGTATAGGACTTCCCTTCAGCCAAGATATGCATGGTTGAACGGCGGTGCTCCTCCGCTCTCGAATCGCAGCGGCGAAGACGTCTTCCTCTTCCTCAACTTGTCGCACTAGCTCACCGTCGATGATGGGGAACTGCCACAACATTCCCGGTAAGCTTCGCCGGACCTTGAGAAGATGAAGTAAATATGCATTAGCTTTTTCCCTAAGTCCTTAGCATTATACTTGTAGGTGGAAACATGTCGGAAAACCCAGCTCACGGTACCACTGAAAACATGACGAAAACCATTCCTTTCAACTAGTTGTAACCTTTATATGTTCAACCTTTATCATTTCTTCCACCCAACATTTACATTATAATGTTAGCTTCCCGTTATCTCGGATCATCCAACAATCCTATCGAACAGAAGATTCCGACAGAAGTTGAGATCCTAGAAGAACAAGAAGGCCAATCTAGAATGGCATAGAAAGTTGCTGAGGCTAAACAGAAGAAGACCTCCAAGGCCAAGGAGTGTGAAGGCGAGAGAGGGAAATGGTGGCCCCACAATCTCAATGATGTAGTCCTGAAAGTTCTTCAAGATGAAGGATTTATACAGAAACTAGGTTACTTTCATCTTTCATCCTAAAAATTCGTCAGAGGTGACGCTCTTCTGGTCCCTAAGGACAATGAGCGGATAATAACAAGGCCATGGGTAGAGCGAGGGTGAAAGACCGGGATGCTGCCTAGAGGGGGTTGAATAGGCAGTTTCAAAAAATTATACGTTGGGGGCTTGAACAAGTGTGAAATAAAACTATGTTTTACTTGTCATTTGTTAAGCACAAAGCCTATAAACTAGAGTTTGTGTCGAGGGTTCTCCTCGGCAATGCCCTCCGATAGGGGCTTAGGGTTGATGGAATCCTGCAAGCTGACACGAGACATCAGTTCACAGACAAGCGGGGAGAGCGATTTACCCAGGTTCGGGGCCCTCGATGAGGTAAAACCCTTACGTCCTGCCTGTCTGTTCTTGATTATGATGATAATAGGTTACAATGGGGTGCCGAATAGTTCGGCTGAGATCTCGTCGAGATGGCTAAGTGCTATGGTGACCTAACTCTAAGCTTTAGGTGGCTAAGACTGCTAAGATTGATTGTGTCCCTTGGCAGCCCCTCTCTTGGCCTTTATATAGGAGGCCAGGTCTCAAGAGGTCTAACCGAGTACGACTAGACTTTACAATAGATCTATCTCTAAACTTTCCTTGTTCGACTCCTTCCGTGTCTTGTACTTCAAGGAATCTTCCGTTGCACCGTCCTAGTGGCCCACCTTGCCATCGGGTACCTTCATGGGCCTCCAGCTAGACCATATAGGGTAGAGCAACATCGGTTACCCGAAGGGTAATGCCCATGTCAGTAGCCCCCGAGTGTCTAGCCGAAGATAATTCGGGTAGAGACTAAAGCATGCCTCCACCTAATGTTCTTCTCCTTGATTATTCTTGTTCTTCTTGAATCTGCATCATCTTCTTTTGTTGGGTGCGCGTCAGCGCTCCCGATGGGAGTAGCCCCCGAGTCTAGGTACGGATGCTTGATATCCGTGCGTAGACTCAAGTTGTACCACTCGAACATTTTGCTCTGCCGAAGTTTCTCTGCAAGTCTTCGTAGATCATCCGATACATTTTCCTCATGCAAGGGATAATGAGTAACGTGCCCAACTTTTGTTGGTTAACTGCCGATGCAAAAACAACGTTACCCTACACAGAATCAAGTCCCCGGGCATGATCCTGGAGTGCAATAAAGTTCTGTCGAGTGCGCGTCCAGCGCTCCCGATGGGAGTAGCCCCCGAGTCTGGGCACGGGTGCTTGCAACCGGGTGCAGACTCAAGTCGAGCAATTATCTCTTCCTTCAAGGCTTTTTCCTTCGAGTCTTCATTCTGTCGGGTGCGCGTCTAGCACTCCCGATGGGAGTAGCCCCCGAGTCTGGACTCGAGCACTTATGATCGGGTGCAGACTCAAATCCAAACATCCGATGATTCTTTATTTTCCTTCGACTGCCCTTGACAGCGTCCATGATGTCATTGATGACGTGCTGCTGCTATGGCCCGATTGACAAGACTTGACCTGACGGGCCCACCCTAGTTCTGCGCGAGCAGTTTTTAGGATTTGACCAGTGCATGCGCGGCGACCGAGGCGTTTCCTCGATTTTCGCGCAACGTGGGAATAATGGGCCGCCGGTTCTGTTCCTTCTTTAAGCGCCACGTGTACAGCCATATCTGCTCCACCTCCCACGACGTCTGTGGAGTTATGGCCATGATTTCACACAAATTCTTACGGCATAAATAGGGGGCTTCCCCGTTTTTACTTTTCACGCCTCTTACTGCTCATCTTCTTGCTCAAGCCTTCCTGCTCCTCTGCTCCTTCTTCAGAAGCTCCGTACGTCATAGGCAAGAAGAAGAACACCAGCACCTCGGACGCGGCCAAAGTCAGCCGCAACTGGAGCACCTCCGCCATTTCCAGTCGCGATGTGAACAAGCTGCGCTCTCTCGCCTTCATCTCCGCATCTGAGGACGACATCCGTCTTCCAGGTGCTGTTTCTCGCCCACAGCCTCCGAAGGGCTTCACCGTTATGTTCATTGCCTTCTTGTTTCGTGGTCTCTCTCTTCCTGCCCACGAGTTCCTTCGCTCCCTTCTATTCTTTTACGGGATCCAGCTTTGGCGCTGACCCCAAACTCCATTCTGCACCTCTCCATCTTTATTACTGTCTGCGAGGCCTTCCTTGGCATTGACCCCCACTGGGGTCTTTGGAAGAAGATCTTTTATGTTAAGCGTCATAACGACAGCAATGCCCCCCCCCCCGTCGTCGGTGGCGTTGGCTTTGTTGTCAGGAAGGAAGTCGATTACTTCGACTATCCAATGAAGGAATCCGTCCAGGGTTGGCGCAACAAGTGGTTTTATCTGCGAGACCCTGTGGTGCATGGGCGGCGCTCGAACCTCCCTCCTTTCGAAGATGTCTTGATAGCTAAGCCGAAGAAGTCCTGGCGAAACGTCCTTTCTCCCGAAGAGAGGGTGGTAGCTGACAGGCTATTTGACCAAGTCGTCGCTTTGAAGAATACGGGGGGCTTGACAATGTGCGGCACTGAAGTAGTCTCAGTGTTCCTGCAACGTCGAGTACAGCCACTAATGTCTCGACCCCACCAATTATGGCTTTACACTGGCAAAGGCGACAAGTCTAGGGTCATCTCTGCCGAACTTTTGGCTGAGGACCTTCGGGATGAAGTCTGCCGTCTGACATGCCTCAGCATGAAGGACAACATTATCTTGACATCGGCTCGTCCCCCTTATGATTTTCACCATCTTCCGACTGAGGTAATTCTTCACCGTTTTTTGCTTGTTGTTGTTGTTGTTGTTGCTTTTTTCTTTATTGTGCTTTACAAGCTTTCTTCTCCCGACAGGCCCCCCTCCGTTGCTCAATGCTATCCTCCTCCACCCGAAAGTGGTGTGGAGCCAGAGGATGATGATGACGACTCCGAGGAGACCGAGGACGTCCAACACGCCCTTGAGGACAGCGATGTCCAAGAGGAAGACGATGCCGAGGATGATGCCTTCATTAGGAGCAGGCGACGCAAGCAGGTACACGATGATTTTATTACAACGGCTGAATCAAGTCCTAGCGGACAGGATGTTGATGCCGTTAGGACTGCTTCGCCTCCCCCTATCCAGGAAAGTTCGACACGTTTTTTCGCTGCTGAAGATGACTTGGACATGTAAGCATTTTTAGCCCTTCTCTGATGTACTCTTTACCGCCTCGCATACTAATTGTGCATTCTTCTTATGTAGCTCTGATGATGATGACGAAGTTCCTCTTGCAAAGAGGGCTAAATTATCTGTTGGAAAAAAGGCATCAGCTAAGGAGCCGAATCCTTCTCCCGCCAAGTCGACGCCTCCTACAAGGACGGTTGTGGAGAAAATTCCCGTGTCGAAGGTTATTCCTCCTGGCGATGCTCCTACTTCGTCGGCTGGTCGTGACCACGTAAGTATTTAATCTATCTTGCTTTGCTGAGTTTCTTTTGTCAACTGAATCCTCTTGATTTCTCTTGCTTCAGCCGATTTACGCCACAGTCGATGCTGTGGTAGATTTCGCCGAGCAGTTTACCCGACTGGAGGCTGAAAACACCTAGCTTCGAAAGACTGTCAAATCTTCGGCTGATCAGGTGCTAGAGGCCAACAGGCTTGTGATGTCTACGGGTGCTTCTATTCTTGTAGACAGTGTTGGGCCTCCAAGAGCAGAGGTTTGTAGAACATCAGCAAGTTTCCCTTAAGTGGATCACCCAAGGTTTATCGAACTCAGGGAGGAAGAGGTCAAAGATATCCCTCTCATGCAACCCTGCAACCACAAAGCAAGAAGTCTCTTGTGTCCCCAACACACCTAATAGGTGCACTAGTTTGGCGAAGAGATAGTGAAATACAAGTGGTATGAATGAATATGAGCAGTAGTACGGCGCCAGAAAAGTGCTTGCTGGCGTGCAGTTGATGGTAGTAATATTGCAGGAAGTATAAATGCAGTAAAAGAGTAAACAAACAGCGATAGCAGTATTTAGGAACAAGGCCTAGGGATCATACTTTCACTAGTGGACACTCTCAACATTGATCACATAACAGAATAAATAGATAGATGCTAGACTCTACACCCTCTTGTTGGATGATGAACACCACTAACTGTGTAGGATTACACGAACCCTCAATGCCGGAGTTAACAAGCTCCACAATATTCAATGTTCATATTTAAGTAACCTTAGAGTGCATGACAGATCAACATAACCAAACCAAGTACTAACATAGCATGCACACTGTCACCTTCACACTACGAAAGGAGGCATAGATCACATCAATACCATCATAGCAATAGTTAACTTCATAATCTACAAGAGATCACAATCATAGCCTACGCCAAGTACTACACGATGCACACACTGTCACCATTACACCGTGCAGGAGGAATAAACTACTTTAATAACATCACTAGAGTAGCACACAGATAAATTGTGATACAAAACACATTGCAATCATAAAGAGATATAAATAAGCACTTCACTATGCCATTCATAACAGCGAATAAGTATTCTGTGAAATATAGCCTAAGAGGCCCACACGGTGCACACACTGTCACCTTTACACACGTGGGACAAGGAGTCTCCGGAGATCACATAAGTAAAATCCACTTGACTAGCATAATGACATCTAGATTACAAGCATCATCATATGAATCTCAATCATGTAAGGCAGCTCATGAGATTATTGTATTGAAGTACATAGGAGAGAGATGAACCACATAACTACCGGTACAGCCCCGAGCCTCGATGGAGAACTACTCCCTCCTCATGGGAGACAGCAGCGTTGATGAAGATGGCGGTGGTGTTGATGGAGAAGCCTTCCGGGGGCACTTCCCCGTCCCGGCGGCGTGCCGGAACAGAGACTCCTGTCCCCCAGATCTTGGCTTTGCGATGGCGGCGGCTTTGGAAGGTTTTCTCTGGTTTCGTCGAACGTGATAGGGTTTTCGCGACGGAGACCTTAAGTAGGCGGAAGGGCGGCGTCAGAAGGGGTCTGGGGCCACCAGACACTAGGGCGGCGCGCCCCCCTCCTGGGCCGCGCCGCCACCATCTGTGGGCCCCCTGTGGCCCCTCTCTGGCGGCTCTCGGGTGTTCTGGAAGCTCCCGGGGATTCTAAGATGTTGGGCGTTGATTTCGTCCAATTCCGAGAATATTTCCTTACTAGGATTTCTGAAACCAAAAACAGCAAAAACAAAGAATCGGCCCTTTGGCATCTCGTCAATAGGTTAGTTCCGGAAAACGCATAAATATGACATAAAGTATGCATAAAACATGTAGATATCATCAATAATGTGGCATGGAACATAAGAAATTATCGATACGTCGGAGACGTATCAGCATCCCCAAGCTTAGCTCCTGCTCGTCCCGAGCAGGTAAACGATAACAAAGATAATTTCTGGAGTGACATGCCATCATAACCTTGATCATACTATTGTAAGCATATGTAATGAATGCAGCGATCAAAACAATGGTAATGACACGAGTAAACAACTGAATCATAAAGCAAAGACTTTTCATGAATAGTACTTCAAGACAAGCATCAATAAGTCTTGCATAAGAGTTAACTCATAAAGCAATAAATCAAAGTAAAGGTGTTGAAGCAACACAAAGGAAGATTAAGTTTCAGCGGTTGCTTTCAACTTATAACATGTATATCTCATGGATAGTGTCAATGTAAAGTAATATAACAAGTGCAATATACAAGTATGTAGGAATCAATGCGCAGTTCACACAAGTGTTTGCTTCTTGAGGTGGAGAGAAATAGGTGAACTGACTCAACATAAAAGTAAAAGAAAGGTCCTTCAAAGAGGAAAGCATCGATTGCTATATTTGTGCTAGAGCTTTTATTTTGAAAACATGAAACAATTTTGTCAACGGTAGTAATAAAGCATATGTATCATGTAAATTATATCTTACAAGTTGCAAGCCTCATGCATAGTATACTAGTAGTGCTCGCACCTTGTCCTAATTAGCTCGGATTACCAGGATTATCATCGCAATACACATGTTTTAACCAAGTGTCACAAAGGGGTACCTCTATGCCGCCTGTACAAAGGTCTAAGGAGAAAGCTCGCATTTGGATTTCTCGCTTTTGATTATTCTCAACTTAGACATCCATACCGGGACAACATAGACAACAGATAATGGACTCCTCTTTAATGCATAAGCATGTAGCAACAATTAATGTTCTCGTATGAGATTGAGGATATATGTCCAAAACTGAAACTTCCACCATGATTCATGGCTTTAGTTAGCGGCCCAATGTTCTTCTCTAACATTATGCATGCTCTAACCATTTAATGAGTGGTAAATATCCCTTACTTCAGACAAGACGAACATGCATATCAACTCACATGATATTCAACAAAGAGTTGATGGCGTCCCCAGGAGCATGGTTATCGCACAACAAGCAACTTAATAAGAGATAAAGTGCATAAGTACATATTCAATACCACAATAGTTTTTAAGCTATTTGTCCCATGAGCTATATATTGCAAAGGTAAAGAACGGAAATTTTAAAGGTAGCACTCAAGCAATTTACTTTGGAATGGCGGAGAAATACCATGTAGTAGGTAGGTATGGTGGACACAAATGGCATAGTGGTTGGCTCAAGGATTTTGGATGCATGAGAAGTATTCCCTCTCGATACAAGGTTTAGGCTAGCAAGGTTATTTGAAACAAACACAAGGATGAACCGGTGCAGCAAAACTCACATAAAAGACATATTGTAAACATTATAAGACTCTACACCGTCTTCCTTGTTGTTCAAAACTCAATACTAGAAATTATCTAGACTTTAGAGAGATCAAATATGCAAACCAAAATTTAGCAAGCTCTATGTATTTCTTCATTAATGGGTGCAAAGTATATGATGCAAGAGCTTAAACATGAGCACAACAATTGCCAAGTATCAAATTATTCAAGACATTTTAGAATTACTACATGTAGCATTTCCCGATTCCAACCATATAACAATTTAACGAAGAAGATTCAACCTTCGCCATGAATACTATGAGTAAAGCCTAAGGACATATTTGTCCATATGCAACAGCGGAGCATGTCTCTCTCCCACACAAGCATTTATTCAAACAAAAACAAACAGACGCTCCAAGTAAAGTACATAAGATGTGACCGAATAAAAATATAGTTTCAAGAAAAGAAACCTTATAAGTTGTCGATGAAGAAGGGGATGCCTTGGACATCCCCAAGCTTAGATGCTTGAGTCTTCTTGAAATATGCAGGGATGAACCACCGGGGCATCCCCAAGCTTAGAGCTTTCACTCTCCTTGATTGTAGTATATCATCCTCCTCTCTTGACCCATGAAAACTTCCTCCACACCAAACTCGAAACAACTCATTAGAGGGTTAGTGCATAATCAAAATTTCACATGTTCAGAGGTAACACAATCATTCTTAACACTTCTGGACATTGCCCAAAGCTACTGGAAGTTAATGGAACAAAGAAATCCATCCAACACAGCAAAAGAGGCAATGCGAAATAAAAGGCAGAATCTGTCAAAACAGAACAGTCCGTAAAGACGAATTTTAAAGTGGCACCAGACTTGCTCAGATGAAAATGCCCAAATTGAATGAAAGTTGCGTACATATCTGAGGATCACGCACGTAAATTGGCAGATTTTTCTGAGTTACCTACAAAGAATTCTTCCCAGATTCGTGACAGACAGAAATCTGTTTCTGTGCAGTAATCCAAATCTAGTATGAACCTTGCTATCAAAGACTTTACTTGGCACAAAAATGCAATAAAATAAGATAAGGAGAGGTTGCTACAGTAGTAACAACTTCCAAGACACAAATATAAAACAAAAGTACTGTAGTAAAATAAACACATGGGTTATCTCCCACGAAGTTCTTTCTTTATAGCCATTAAGATGGGCTCAGCAGTTTTAATGATGCACTCGCAAGAAATAAGAGTTGAAGCAAAAGAGAGCATCAAGAAGCAAATTAAAAACACATTTAAGCCTAACATGCTTCCTATGCATAGGAATCTTGTAAATAAACAAGTTCATGAAGAGCAAAGTAACAAGCATAGAAAGATAGAACAAGTGTAGCTTCAAAAATTTCAGCATATAGAGAGGTGTTTTAGTAACATGAAAATTTCTACAACCATATTTTCCTCTCTCATAATAACTTTCAGAGGCATCATGAACAAGCTCAACAATATAAGTATCACATAAAGCATTCTTATTCACATGCATAAAAGTATCATTACTCTCCACATAAGCATAATCAATTTTATTAGTTGTAGTGGGAGCAAATTCAACAAAGTAGCTATCATTATTATTCTCATCATCAAATATAGGAGGCATATTGTAATCATAATCAAATTTATCCTCCATAACAAAGTGTACTAAAAGACCAATATCATTATAATCATCATAAATAGGAGGCAAAGTATCATCAAAGTAAATTTTCTCCTCAATGCTTGGGGGACTAAAAATATCATGCTCATCAAAGCCAGCTTCCCCAAGCTTAGAATTTTCCATATCATTAGCAACAATGGTGTTCAAAGCGTTCATACTAATATGTTCCATAGGTTTTTTAATTTTCGCATCAAACCATCCATGTCTTAAATCAGGAAATAGAATAAGAAGCTCATTGTTGTCCATTATGCCTAACTAGTGTAAACAAGAAACAAAAAGATGCAATTGCAGGATCTAAAGGAAATAGCTTCGAGCACACACACAACGGTAACAGAAAAGTATTAGTACCTGGGACCGGAGTATGAATGCCTTTTACCTTTCCACCCCGGCAACGGCGCCAGAAAAGTGCTTGATGTCTACGGGTGCTTCTATTCTTGTAGACAGTGTTGGGCCTCCAAGAGCAGAGGTTTGTAGAACAGCAGCAAGTTTCTCTTAAGTGGATCACCCAAGGTTTATCGAACTCAGGGAGGAAGAGGTCAAAGATATCCCTCTCATGCAACCCTGCAACCACAAAGCAAGAAGTCTCTTGTGTCCCCAACACACCTAATAGGTGCACTAGTTCGGCGAAGAGATAGTGAAATACAAGTGGTATGAATGAATATGAGCAGTAGTACGGCGCCAGAAAAGTGCTTGCTGGCGTGCAGTTGATGGTAGTAATATTGCAGGAAGTATAAATGCAAAGAAACAAGAAACAAGCAGCGATGGCGTATTTAGGAACAAGGCCTAGGGATCATACTTTCACTAGTGGACACTCTCAACATTGATCACATAACAGAATAAATAGATAGATGCTAGACTCTACACCCTCTTGTTGGATGATGAACACCACTAACTGTGTAGGATTACACGAACCCTCAATGCCGGAGTTAACAAGCTCCACAATATTCAATATTCATATTTAAGTAACCTTAGAGTGCATGACAGATCAACATAACCAAACCAAGTACTAACATAGCATGCACACTGTCACCTTCACACTACGAAAGGAGGCATAGATCACATCAATACCATCATAGCAATAGTTAACTTCATAATCTACAAGAGATCACAATCATAGCCTACGCCAAGTACTACACGATGCACACACTGTCACCATTACACCGTGCAGGAGGAATAAACTACTTTAATAACATCACTAGAGTAGCACACAGATAAATTGTGATACAAAACACATTGCAATCATAAAGAGATATAAATAAGCACTTCAATATGCCATTCATAACAGCGAATAAGTATTGTATTGAAGTACATAGGAGAGAGATGAACCACATAGCTACCGGTACAGCCCCGAGCCTCGATGGAGAACTACTCCCTCCTCATGGGAGACAGCAGCGTTGATGAAGATGGCGGTGGTGTTGATGGAGAAGCCTTCCGGGGGCACTTCCCCGTCCCGACGGCGTGCCGGAACAGAGACTCCTGTCCCCCAGATGTTGGCTTCGCGATGGCGGCGGCTCTGGAAGGTTTTCTCTGGTTTCGTCGAACGTGATAGGGTTTTCGCGACGGAGACCTTAAGTAGGCGGAAGGGCGGCGTCAGAAGGGGTCTGGGGCCACCAGACACTAGGGCGGCGCGCCCCCCTCCTGGGCCGCGCCGCCACCATGTGTGGGCCCCCTGTGGCCCCTCTCTGGCGGCTCTCGGGTGTTCTGGAAGCTCCCGGGGATTCTAAGATGCTGGGCGTTGATTTCGTCCAATTCCGAGAATATTTCCTTACTAGGATTTCTGAAACCAAAAACAACAGAAAACAACAACTGGCCCTTTGGCATCTCGTCAATAGGTTAGTTCCGGAAAACGCATAAATATGACATTAAGTATGCATAAAACATGTAGATATCATCAATAATGTGGCATGGAACATAAGAAATTATCGATACGTCGGAGACGTATCAGCTTGCCACCGACGCCAAAAATGAAAATGCCTTGCTGAAGGAGGAGTTGAAGAAGCTGAAGCGGCAGATGAAGGATGAACAAGATGCCAGGCATGCGGCAGCGATTGCAACCGACAAAAAGGAAGGCGTCCTCCGCGAATCCATCAAGGAATTATTGGGTATGATTCACGACACATAGTTTCTTTCTTGGTATTGCCTCACTAGTTATTGATCTGTCTTTTCTTTCAGAGGCCGCCAATATAACTGTCACTCGACGCCATCAGCTTCGGGAGGACTCTACAGCCGATGCCCTGTCGCTTGCCGCTGAGTCTAATGTCCAAGTCCTTGGACTTCTGCAAAAGACTAAAGGAGCGTTGTCGAGGCTATTCTCGATGATCTTCCCGAAGATGAAGCAGGACAAGACTCTCAGCGAGATGGCGGATGCTTTCCTTGTTGATCCTTCCGAGCCTATGGAGGTATTGAAACGCCGTTCCCGCTTGTATGTGGCGGTCCTTACTTTCCAGCTTCTAATGGGCCATGGGATGGGGTCGGATTTAGAGAGGTTATCTAAGGCATTGCCTGTGGATGATGACAATCATTTAGTCGACCTTGAGCCCTTCAAACGATCGGCAGTGACATGTGCCAATCAACTCCTGAAGTTGGTAGATGAAGCACAAACCAAGCCTATTCCTGAAGCTGCCCCTGGCTCATCATCGGCAATCCCTTGAACTCTTGCTTGATTTATTGTAAATAAGACCAATCGGAATTTGACTTAGTCCTGTTTTATTTCGGCTCTGTTGCCAATTCGAACAATCTTTTGAATGTAACGTATATGCCAAGCGCTCCCGATGGGAGTTTTTATGTTAATGCTGTTCTGAACTGGGGACTATGCTGCAGATTCCTTCATCTTCTTCCCGTGCCGAGCTTTTTCCAAATCCTTCGAGTAATGACGAATCGGACCTTGTTCGCCGCTTACGTGACCAAGTGTCTTGTTTAAATAAAGACATCACTTCTCTTCGCGCAATGGCAGCCTTGGTGAAGAAAAAGGGGGAAATAGCGACTGCTATCGAGCAGTACGCTCTCGATGGTCTTCATGTTGCTACCAAAAGTTTGGGTTGTAAGTATTGGCCCATCTTCTGATTCCTGACGTAGCTTGAATGTTCTTTTGACTGATATTCGTTCCTTTCCAGTCGTAGCTTCAGATAAATCTGAGGAGAACAAGAAGATCCATGAAAAGGTCGAGGCGATGACTGACGTTGCTCACCCGGAGCACAATTTATGGCTGCATCGTCCGAAGGCTGTTATTATGGCCAAGATTGAGTACCGGGTGGAGAAGGCGCATTATTACTTTGATAAGTTCCACGCTCATCCCACGATGGTTTGGAGGACTTTGTTTCCTCTGGACCAAGCACGCGAAACTTTATCTGCCCTGTTCACCCGATTCAAGTCTCCCGAAAGGATTCGGCAGTTGGTGCGGAAAGAACTTCTGGCTGGTGCTGAACTTGCCTTTGCTTCGGTACTGGCATGCCATCGATCTTTAGACTTGAGAGCCATAGCAAACACTGAGAGGAGTTTAGGCCAATATTATGATATTGCTAGAGGTCCTGCATATACCATTATTTCCAGGATGGAGTCATGTCTCGAGAGGGATCTGAGGACCCAAGGGAACCAGGGAGCCCAGTCATGAATGTAATAACCTTGTATCTGCATAAGATTGTTTTGCACAAATTTACTACGTGCGTTGCACGCTATGTTAGTTTGATTGATATTTTATTGTCGAGGGCGGCTGAGTGATCAGTTCAACCTGCTCTCTCGACGACTTCGTTGAATTTTTGCAATGTCATTGCGAAGTCAATATGTAAGTTTTATGAAAGCGAGACCCGTCGACTTAGTCGAGGGAATTAGACGCTTGGCTTTGTCACGCGGTGCACCGGTTTGAGCCTTATTTTGTGATAATGTAACCATCGACTGCAGCACTCGCGTATTTTCTCGAGGCTTGGATTGGTTGTTTTTGTGTGTCACTAATCTTAGCTCCAGTTGAGAGTATTTAATTAATGACACTGTGTAAGCATATTTTTTTGGCCAGCGCTCCCGATGGGAGTAAGAGCCAATGGTAGGATCCGCAAACGACCTGTTCGGGTGGTAGGGCCTGGATTGAGAAAAAAGGTAGAAAACCTGATTAGAACTTTATTCATAACGCAAAAGCAACCCTAAGAGCTGTCGAATAATAAAAAGCAATTGTATCCTATGTATAGAACCGTCGCAGATGTGCAATGTTCCATGGATTCCCAACATCTTTTCCCGAAGTTGGGGTTTTGAGCCGGTATGCTCCTCCTGGTATCACTTCAGTGACGATGTAAGGTCCTTCCCATGGAGACTCGAGTTTCGAGGGCCTCTCTTGCTTCAGCCGAAGTACCATGTCTCCAACATTAAAGCTTCGGTTGCGTATTCGTCGACTGTGATAATTCCTCAACGCCTGCTGGTACACCGTAGTTCTGGCCAAAGCAATGTCTCGAGCTTCGTCAAGGAGGTCTACAGCGTCCTGCAATGCGATGTTGGAAGAAGACTCTGTGTATGCTGTCACTCGAGGGGCTTCGAATCGAACGCCGGCTGGCAGAACTGCTTCGGCTCCATGTACCAAGAAGAATGGGGTGTATTGAGTCGACCTGTTAGGTGTGGTACGCAAGCTCCAAAGTACAGATGGTAACTCCTCGACCCAAGCTCCGGCCGCACCCGTAAGGCGTTTCTTGAGGCCATCCCCTATTAGACCGTTGATCCTTTCCACCTAGCCGTTGGTCTGTGGGTGAGCCACTGATGCAAATTTCAGTTTAATTCCTCCGTCATCACAAAATTTTCAAAACTCTTTGGAGTCGAAGTTAGTTCCATTGTCTGTGACGATACTGTGAGGCATGCCAAATCGACATGTTATTCCCCTGAAGAATTGAACTGCTGTTTTTGCTTTCTGGTTTCGTACCGGTACTGCCTCGATCCACTTTGTGAATTTGTCGACTGCGACCAATAGGTACGTGTGTCCTCCAGGCGATGATCTTGGCAGCGGTCCAACTTGGTCGAGTCCCCATTGAGCGAATGGCCACGCTAGAGGTATTGTCATCAGGTCTGTCGCAGTGGCGTGCGGTTTTGGTGAAAACCGCTGGCCGGGGTCACACTTCATGACCAGATCTCGAGCATCCGATGCCGCTGTTGGCCAGTAAAATCCCGCCCTGAAGGCCTTCGCCACAAGGGCCCTGCTTCATGCATGATGTCCGCAAGTTCCTTCGTGTATCTCACGCAACAGTGCTCTTCCATCGTCAATGGCAATGCATCTTTGGAAAATACCGGAAATGCTGCGCTTGTAAAGTTCACCGTTTACTATGGTGAAGGCTTTCGATCGTCTGACGATTCACCTCGCTTCTACTGGATCCTCCGGTAACTCCTGCTTCGTTAGATACGCTAGAAACAGCTTGGTCCATAGTGGCTCAAGGAGGAGGACTTGTTCAGCAGGAGGAGTTGGAGATTCTTCGGCAGCTCGCTGCAGGCTTGCCTCCGATTCGTCAGCCGATAGTTTTGGAGGTGCCGACGCCTTCTCTTTTATCGATCGCTGAGTGATCACTTCGTAAAACACTCCGTCTGGAATGGGGGAGCACATGGACCCGATATTTGCCAAAGTGTCGGCTTCCTCATTGCTGGCTCGGCCGATATGTTTAAGTTCACACCCTTCAAACTTGGCTTCCATGTTTTGGTACAACTGTCGGTAGGCGATCATATTATCGCTGACCGCGTCACACAGGTTCATCGACTGTTGTACTACCAGGTTCGAATCTCCGTAGATTTCCAGGCGAGTTGCCCCGCACGCCTTTGCCATCTTCATTCCTGATACGTCTCCGACGTATCGATAATTTCTTATGTTCCATGCCACATTATTGATGTTATCTACATGTTTTATGCACACTTTATGTCATATTCGTGCATTTTCTGGAACTAACCTATTAACAAGATGCCGAAGTGCCGATTGTTGTTTCTGCTGTTTTTGGTTTTAGAAATCCTAGTAACGAAATATTCTCGGAATTGGACGAAATCAACGCCCAGGGTCCTATTTTGCCACGAAGCTTCCAGAAGACCGAAGAGGAGACGAAGTGGGGCCACGGGGTGCCCAAACCCTAGGGCGGCGCGGCCCCCCCTTGGCCGCGCGGCCCTGTGGTGTGGGGCCCTCGTGCCGCCTCCTGACCTGCCCTTCCGCCTACTTAAAGCCTCCGTCGCGAAACCCCCAGTACCAAGAGCCACGATACGGAAAACCTTACTGAGACGCCGCCGCCGCCGATCCCATCTCGGGGGATCCAGGAGATCGCCTCCGGCACCCTGCCGGAGAGGGGAATCATCTCCCGGAGGACTCTACGCCGCCATGGTCGCCTCCGGAGTGATGAGTGAGTAGTCTACCCCTGGACTATGGGTCCATAGCAGTAGCTAGATGGTTGTCTTCTCCCCATTGTGCTATCATTGTCGGATCTTGTGAGCTGCCTAACATGATCAAGATCATCTATCTGTAATTCTATATGTTGCGTTTGTTGGGATCCGATGAATAGAGAATACTTGTTATGTTGATTATCAAAGTTATGTATGTGTTGTTTATGATCTTGCATGCTCTCCGTTACTAGTAGATGCTCTGGCCAAGTAGATGCTTGTAACTCCAAGAGGGAGTATTTATGCTCGATAGTGGGTTCATGCCTCCATTGATATCTCGGGACGAAGTGATGTAAAGTTCTAAGGTTGTGGATGTGCTGTTGCCACTAGGGATAAAACATTAGTGCTATGTTCAAGGATGTAGTTACTAGTTACATTACGCGCAATACTTAATGCAATTGTCTGTTGTTAGCAACTTAATACTGGAGGGGGTTCGGATGATAACCTGAAGGTGGACTTTTTAGGCATAGATGCAGTTGGATGGCGGTCTATGTACTTTGTCGTAATGCCCAATTAAATCTCACTATACTCATCATAATATGTATGTGCATGGTCATGCCCTTTTTATTTGTCAATTGCCCAACTGTAATTTGTTCACCCAACATGCTGTTTATCTTATGGGAGAGACACCTCTAGTGAACTGTGGACCCCGGTCCTATTCTTTACATCGCATACAATCTACTGCAATACTTGTTTTACTATTTTCTGCAAACAATCATCTTCCACACAATACGGTTAATCCTTTGTTACAGCAAGCCGGTGAGATTGACAACCTCACTGTTTCGTTGGGGCAAAGTACTTTGGTTGTGTTGTGCAGGTTCCACGTTGGCGCCGGAATCCCTGGTGTTGCGCCACACTACATCCCGCCGCCATCAACCTTCAACGTGCTTCTTGGCTCCTCCTGGTTCGATAAACCTTGGTTTCTTTCTGAGGGAAAACTTGCTGCTGTGCGCATCATACCTTCCTCTTGGGGTTCCCAACGAACGTGTGAGTTACACGCCATCAAGCTCTTTTTCTGGCGCCGTTGCCGGGGAGATCAAGACACGCTGCAAGGGGAGTCTCCACTTCTCAATCTCTTTACTTTGTTTTTGTCTTGCTTAGTTTTATTTACTACTTTGTTTGCTGCACTAAATCAAAATACAAAAAAAATTAGTTGCTAGTTTTACTTTATTTGCTATCTTGTTTGCTATATCAAAAACACAAAAAAATTAGTTACTTGCATTTACTTTATCCAGTTTGCTTTATTTACTACTGCTAAAATGAGTAATCCTAAAGTTGAAGTTCGTTCGTTTAAACAACAAGGAGGAGAATGTTTAAGAGATGCTTGGTATAGAATTAGTACTGCCCATAATAGGTGCACTAAGAAACACTCCACCACTATTTTACTCAGGAATTTTTATGTAGGTATCTCTAGCTGGAATAGGTATGTTCTTGATTGTCTCGCGGGAGGTAACTTCCTAAGTACTCCTGCATTAGAAGCTAGCTGCATTATTGAGAGTCTATTTGGAATACCACCTGTTGATGAAGTTAAAATTGAAATCTCTCTTGAAGATGTTATGAAAAAATTGGAAACCTTAGAGAAAAATTTTCCAAGTACTGAAACTAAATTGGAAATGTTACTTGATAAAACTGATGAACTTGATAAATCCTTAGGAGGAATTGATGAAAGAATTAGTGTCCTAGGAACTTGTGCTGTCCATGATGATCAAACCAATAGGATTGGCGAACTTGAAAAAGCTATGGGAACCTTGAGTTCAACATTTTCTTCTCTTAAATATAAGGAGAAAGCTTATGTGGGTAAGGAGCAAAAGTTTATGTATGTCTCTAAAGTGCCTAAACCAAAGAAGTTTTATTATAGGCCTAAAATTGACAAAGCCCTTAGTGCCACTACGGATGGGGGAACTCATAATAACGACGCACCATCTCTTGATAATACTTGATACACATTTTCTGCGCCTAGCTGAAAGGCGTTAAAGAAAAGCGCTTATGGGAGACAACCCATGTTTTTACCTACAGTACTTTGTTTTTATTTTGTGTCTTGGAAGTTGTTTACTACTGTAGCAACATCTCCTTATCTTAGTTTTGTGTTTTGTTGTGCCAAGTAAAGTCTTTGATAGTAAAGTTCATACTAGATTTGGATTACTGCGCAGAAACAGATTTCTTTGCTGTCACGAATCTGGGCTGTTTTCTCTGTAGGTAACTCAGAAAATTATGCCAATTTACGTGAGTGATCCTCAGGTATGTACGCAACTTTCATTCAATTTGAGCATTCTCATTTGAGCAAGTCTGGTGCCTCGATAAAATTCGTCAATACGAACTGTTCTGTTTTGACAGATTCTGCCTTTTATTTCGCATTGCCTCTTTTGCTATGTTGGATGAATTTCTTTGATCCATTAATGTCCAGTAGCTTTATGCAATGTCCAGAAGTGTTAAGAATGATTGTGTCACCTCTGAACATGTTAATTTTTATTTTCGCTAACCCTCTAATGAGTTGTTCTAAGTTTGGTGTGGAGGAAGTTTTCAAGGATCAAGAGAGGAGTATGATGCAACATGATCAAGGAGAGTGAAAGCTCTAAGCTTGGGGATGCCCCGGTGGTTCACTCCTGCATATATCAAGAAGACTCAAGCGTCTAAGCTTGGGGATGCCCAAGGCATCCCCTTCTTCATCGACAACATTATCAGGTTCCTCCCCTAAAACTATATTTTTATTCCATCACATCTTATGTGCTTTTCTTGGAGCGTCGGTTTGTTTTTGTTTTTTTTGTTTTGTTTGAATAAAATGGATCCTAGCATTCACTTTATGGGAGAGAGACACGCTCCGCTGTAGCATATGGACAAGTATGTCCTTAGTTTCTACTCATAGTATTCATGGCGAAGTTTCTCCTTCGTTAAATTGTTATATGGTTGGAATTGGAAAATGATACATGTAGTAATTGCTATTAATGTCTTGGGTAATGTGATACTTGGCAATTGTTGTGCTCATGTTTAAGCTCTTGCATCATATGCTTTGCACCCAATAATGAAGAAATACATAGAGCATGCTAAAATTTGGTTTGCATATTTGGTCTCTCTAAGGTCTAGATAATTTCTAGTATTGAGTTTTGAACAACAAGGAAGACGGTGTAGAGTCTTATAATGTTTTCAATATGTCTTTTATGTGAGTTTTGCTGCACCGATTCATCATTGTGTTTGTTTCAAATAACCTTGCTAGCCTAAACCTTGTATCGAGAGGGAATACTTCTCATGCATCCAAAATACTTGAGCCAACCACTATGCCATTTGTGTCCACCATACCTACCTACTACATGGTATTTCTCTGCCATTCCAAAGTAAATTGCTTGAGTGTTACCTTTAAAATTCCATCATTCACCTTTGCAATATATAGCTCATGGGACAAATAGCTTAAAAACTATTGTGGTATTGAATATGTAATTATGCACTTTATCTCTTATTAAGTTGCTTGTTGTGCGATAACCATGTTTCTGGGGACGCCATCAACTATTCTTTGTTGAATATCATGTGAGTTGCTATGCATGTCCGTCTTGTTTGAAGTAAGAGCGATCTACCACCTTATGGTTAAGCATGCATATTGTTAGAGAAGAACATTGGGCCGCTAACTAAAGCCATGATCCATGGAGGAAGTTTCAGTTTTGGACAAATATCCTCAATCTCATATGAGAAAATTATTAATTGTTGTTACATGCTTATGCATAAAAGAGGAGTCCATTATCTGTTGTCTATGTTGTCCCGGTATGGATGTCTAAGTTGAGAATAATCAATAGCGAGAAATCCAATGCGAGCTTTCTCCTTAGACCTTTGTACAGGCGGCATAGAGGTACCCCTTTGTGACACTTGGTTAAAACATGTGCATTGCGATGATCTGGTAGTCCAAGCTAATTAGGACAAGGTGCGGGCACTATTAGTATACTATGCATGAGGCTTGCAACTTGTAAGATATAATTTACATGATACATATGCTTTATTACTACCGTTGACAAAATTGTTTCATGTTTTCAAAATCAAAGCTCTAGCACAAATATAGCAATCGATGCTTTTCCTCTATGGAGGACCATTCTTTTACTTTCAATGTTGAGTCAGTTCACCTATTTCTCTCCACCTCAAGAAGCAAACACTTGTGTGAACTGTGCATTGATTCCTACATATTTGCATATTGCACTTATTATATTACTCTATGTTGACAATATCCATGAGATATACATGTTACAAGTTGAAAGCAACCGCTGAAACTTAATCTTCCTTTGTGTTGCTTCAATGCTTTTACTATGAATTATTGCTTTATGAGTTAACTCTTATGCAAGACTTATTGATGCTTGTCTTGAAGTGCTATTCATGAAAAGTCTTTGCTTTATGATTCACTTGTTTACTCATGTCATATACATTGTTTTGATCGCTGCATTCACTACATAAGCTTTACAAATAGTATGATCAAGGTTATGATGGCATGTCACTCCAGAAATTATCCGTGTTATCGTTTTACCTGCTCGGGACAAGCAGAACTAAGCTTGGGGATGCTGATACGTCTCCGACGTATCGATAATTTCTTATGTTCCATGCCACATTATTGATGTTATCTACATGTTTTATGCACACTTTATATCATATTCGTGCATTTTCTGGAACTAACCTATTAACAAGATGCCGAAGTGCCGCTTCTTTGTTTTCTGCTGTTTTTGGTTTCAGAAATCCTAGTAACGAAATATTCCCGGAATTGGACGAAATCAACGCCCAGGGTCCTATTTTGCCACGAAGCTTCCAGAAGACCGAAGAGGAGACGAAGTGGGGCCACGGGGTGCCCAAACCCTAGGGCGGCGCGGCCCCCCCCCCTTGGCCGCGCGGCCCTGTGGTGTGGGGCCCTCGTGCCGCCTCCTGACCTGCCCTTCCGCCTACTTAAAGCCTCCGTCGCGAAACCCCCAGTACCGAGAGCCACGATACGGAAAACCCATCGAGACGCCGCCGCCGCCGATCCCATCTCGGGGGATCCAGGAGATCACCTCCGGCACCCTGCCGGAGAGGGGAATCATCTCCCGGAGGACTCTACGCCGCCATGGTCGCCTCCGGAGTGATGAGTGAGTAGTCTACCCCTGGACTATGGGTCCATAGCAGTAGCTAGATGGTTGTCTTCTCCCCATTGTGCTATCATTGTCGGATCTTGTGAGCTGCCTAACATGATCAAGATCATCTATCTGTAATTCTATATGTTGCGTTTGTTGGGATCCGATGAATAGAGAATACTTATTATGTTGATTATCAAAGTTATGTCTATGTGTTGTTTATGATCTTGCATGCTCTCCGTTACTAGTAGATGCTCTGGCCAAGTAGATGCTTGTAACTCCAAGAGGGAGTATTTATGCTCGATAGTGGGTTCATGCCTCCATTGATATCTGGGACAGTGACAGAAAGTTCTAAGGTTGTGGATGTGCTGTTGCCACTAGGGATAAAACATTAGTGCTATGTTCAAGGATGTAGTTACTAGTTACATTACACGCAATACTTAATGCAATTGTCTGTTGTTAGCAACTTAATACTGGAGGGGGTTCGGATGATAACCTGAAGGTGGACTTTTTAGGCATAGATGCAGTTGGATGGCGGTCTATGTACTTTGTCGTAATGCCCAATTAAATCTCACTATACTCATCATAATATGTATGTGCATGGTCATGCCCTTTTTATTTGTCAATTGCCCAACTGTAATTTGTTCACCCAACATGCTGTTTATCTTATGGGAGAGACACCTCTAGTGAACTGTGGACCCCGGTCCTATTCTTTACATCGCATACAATCTACTGCAATACTTGTTTTACTATTTTCTGCAAACAATCATCTTCCACACAATACGGTTAATCCTTTGTTACAGCAAGCCGGTGAGATTGACAACCTCACTGTTTCGTTGGGGCAAAGTACTTTGGTTGTGTTGTGCAGGTTCCACGTTGGCGCCAGAATCCCTGGTGTTGCGCCGCACTACATCCCGCCGCCATCAACCTTCAACGTGCTTCTTGGCTCCTCCTGGTTCGATAAACCTTGGTTTCTTTCTGAGGGAAAACTTGCTGCTGTGCGCATCATACCTTCCTCTTGGGGTTCCCAACGAACGTGTGAGTTACACGCCATCAATTCCATGCAGCAGCGCTTCGTATTCTGCTTCATTGTTCGTCGGCAGGGAGAAATTCATACGTAGTATGTACTTCATCTTATCTCCCTGTGGTGATATCAACACCACTCCTGCTCCTGCACCTGTGCTCCGTTTCGACCCGTCGAAGTACATTATCCATGACCCCGACATGTCAGGTGCTGCTGGTGTCTGTGATTGGATCCAATCTGCCACGAAATCTGGGAGGATTTGGGATTTTATCGTTGTTCGATTAACGTAAGTTATGTCGTGTGGTGCTATCTTGATAGCCCATTGAGACACTCGACCTGTGGCCTCTGGATTAGTCATTATGTTCTTCAGTGGTGCTTCGCTTACGATGATAATCGGGTGCTCTGTGAAGTAGTGCCGTAACTTGCGAGCTGACCTCCATAGTGCGTATGCCAGCTTCTGATGATGGGGGTACCTCTGTCTTGCAGGTGTGAGTACTTCACTAAGATAGTAAATAGGCCTCTGCACGCCATGAACTCTCCCTGCTTCTTCTCGTTCGACGACCAAGACGCTGCTAAAGACTTGGGCTGTTGCAGCTATATACATAAGCAGTGTTTCCTTCTCACGGGGGCTACAAGGACTGGAGATGTCGATAAGATTTTCTTCAGATTGTCGAAGGATTCCTGCGCCTCCTTTGTCCACTCGAATTTTTCTGATTTTTTCATCAAGTTGTAGAAGGGCAAAGCTTTTTCCCCTAGCTTGGCGATGAATCTGCTGAGTGCCGCCAACCGTCCTGCCAACTGCTGCACTTGGTGCAGATTCTTTGGCGGTTCCATGTCGAGGATAGCTTTGATCTTCAAAGGGTTAGCTTCTATTCCTCTTGCCGAGATGAAGTAGCCGAGTACTTGTCCCCCTGGCACCCCGAAGAAGCATTTCTTCGGGTTCAGCTTGATCTTGTACTTGTCTAGGTTGTCGAAGGTTTCTCGCAAATCGTCGATGAGAGTGGCGGCGTGCTTCGTTTTTACCACAATATCGTCGATGTAAACTTCGATGTTCCTCCCGATCTGTTCTCCAAGGCAGGCTTGCATGCACCGTTGATAGGTTGCCCCTGCATTCTTTAACCCGAACGTCATGACGTTGTAACAGAAAACACCGTGTGGGGTGATGAACGCGGTTAATTCATGATCCTCCTTTTTGAGCTTGATCTGGTTATACCCGGAGTATGCATCCAGGAAGGAGAGGCGATCGCATCCAGTTGTGGAGTCGACTATCTGGTCTATACGAGGCAGCAGGAAGTGGTCCTTCGGGCAGTGCTTATTAAGGCTGGTGTAGTCGATGCACATGCGGAGAGCGGTCGTGTCTTTTTCGGCACCATAACGGGGTTGGCCACCCATTCAGATTCCTTGAGCTCTCGAATGAATCCTGCTTTGCGGAGTCGACTAACTTCTTCGCCAATTGCTCTTCTCTTCGGTTCAGAAAATCGGCGCATCGATTGCTGCACTCGTTTGGCTGTCGGGTCAACATTGAGGGCGTGCTCAGCGAGTTCCCTGGGGATACCTGGCATGTCGGATGGTTCCCATGCAAATATCTCCCAGCGCTCACGGAGGAACTCGATGAGCGCGCCTTCCTATGCATCAGTAAGGTCTGCCGACGTGTTGACCGTCTTCTTCGGGTCAGTGGGATGCACCTGCAGCTTCTTTGTTTCCTTCGCATCGTCAAATTCGTCGGCCCTTACGTTTCGATTGTCGGCTGGTGGCTGTGCATGATCCGTGACGGCGTCGACAGCGTTGAGTTCTTCCTTTCCTCCAAACCTTGAGGCAATCTTCTGGAATTCTCTGTCGCAATTGTCTGAATGGGTGAAGCTTCCATGAACGGTTATCGGAGTCCCATTGTTGCCGGGCATCTTCAACTTCAAATACGCATAATGAGGTACGACCATAAATTTGGCAAAGGCGGGCCTGCCGAGGATGGCGTGGTACTGAGATTCCCAGTCGACTACTTCAAACTCGATTTTCTCCTTCCTGAAATTGCTAGGTGTGCCAAAAACTACATCCTGTGATGTTTTGCCTAGGGAGTAAGCGGGTCGAGTCAATATGATGCCATG
The DNA here is from genome assembly GCF_019359855.2 of Lolium perenne. Lineage (NCBI taxonomy): Eukaryota > Viridiplantae > Streptophyta > Magnoliopsida > Poales > Poaceae > Lolium > Lolium perenne. Next base: position 106,436,663 of record NC_067246.2, on the reverse strand, counting down.
GAATCCTGTATCGGACTCTCTCAGCATGTCGACTGTTAAACCCATTGCTTTCATCGTGTTAGCGAATAACAGGTTCAAGCCACTTCCTCCATCCATGAATACTTTGCTCATATTGTACCCCCCGATCTGCGCCTCAAGGACAAGGGCTGCATGACCTGGTCTAGGGACGGCCTTCAGGTGGTCTGTCCTGTCGAAGGAGATGCTTTGCTCCGACCAGTCGATGAATTCGGGTGTGTCAACCATAGCAACTTCCGCATACTTCACTTCTCGTGAGAATTTCTTGATTTCCCTTTTTGAAAAGCTGGTTTTATGGATCATGTTGACCTGCCCGCATGGCTCTGGGAATGCTTCGGCTGGTACATACTTGTCTCTTTCCATTGGTTCGTATGGCTCTGGTACATACGGTTCTGGCGGATAGCTGTAAGACCATGTCCTCTTCTCCATTACGTGAACTCTTGATAAGGATTCAGCTCTAAGATCATCACAGAACTGTCGGATCTCCAGGAAGTGTCGGCAGTTCCTTAGCAGATGACTGGATTTCTCTCGACCGTCCTTCGGATCAATGTAAGAGTGGAGGTAGCACGGTGCCTCGAGTTGCTCCGTAGCCGATAAATACGGCGAACGGGTGCAACCATGGATCGGTTGCATGTCCTGCCGTCCTCGTTCGGACTGGCGAGGGTGAGTCGCTGTACGTTCTTCCTCTTCACGGTGCGAGTCCCTTCGTCTTTTCCTTCGTCCCGTTGTGAGGTCGAAACTTCCTCGGCTGCCTCCTTGCACGTTTCTGGACGGGATTTCCAAGGTTGCTGCCGGAGCATCACCTGTCGAGACTGAGGTCTTCGAGCCAGATGTTCTTGTCCTAGGGAGGCGAAGAAAGCCTCCGGAGTCGATGATGAAGTGGACACCTCCGAAAGTTGCGGTCATGCCGTCGCACGCTTCTGCAGGGATCGAGTGCGGCGGCTCGAGATGTGGTACGAACTCAAAGGATCCGCAGCGGATCGGGTCTTCTGAATCTGGTGGCGTTGGTGACTCGAGTACGAACGCCGTAGATGTGACTGGTATTGCCGATGACCTGCCTTGTGCCGACAGGGTTCCCACAGACGGCGCCAATTGTCGAGGGTGCTCCTCGGCAATGCCCTCCGATAGGGGCTTAGAGTTGATGGAATCCTGCAAGCTGACACGATACATCGGTTCACAGACAAGCGGGGAGAGCGATTTACCCAGGTTCGGGGCCCTCGATGAGGTAAAACCCTTACGTCCTGCATGTCTGTTCTTGATTATGATGATAATAGGTTACAATGGGGTGCCGAATAGTTCGGCTGAGATCTCGTCGAGATGGCTAAGTGCTATGGTGACCTAACTCTAAGCTTTAGGTGGCTAAGACTGCTAAGATTGATTGTGTCCCTCGGCAGCCCCTCTCCTGGCCTTTATATAGGAGGCCAGGTCTCAAGAGGTCTAACCGAGTACGACTAGACTTTACAATAGATCTATCTCTAAACTTTCCTTGTTCGACTCCTTCCGTGTCTTGTACTTCAAGGAATCTTCCGTTGCACCGTCCTAGTGGCCCACCTTGCCATCAGGTACCTTCATGGGCCTCCAGCTAGACCGTATAGGGTAGAGCAACATCGGTTACCCGAAGGGTAATGCCCACGTCAGTTTGCCTATGAACCCGCTACGCAAGATAAGCAACAAGGTGATATCAATATATAGAACATCAAGCACAAAGGCTATCACAAAGTAAAGCTCATAAGTAAAGGAACTCGAGTTGAGTAGTAACCGAGGCACACGGAGAAGATGATGTATCCCGAAGTTCACACCCTTGCGGGTGATACTCTCTGTTCGAGCAGTGTGGAGGAACAAGGCACTCCAAATGCCACGATGGTGCACCGTATTCTCCTCGAGCCTTCCCACCAAAAGGGAAATCCTCAATCTGCTAAGGGACCCTTGAGGGTGGTTACCAAACCCGTACAAGCTTGGGGCGAGCTTCACAACTTAATTGGAGGATCCCAAATAAACACCACAAAGGTCACAAGCTTGAGGCAAACTCCACAACAATTGGATACTCCCAAGTAATTTCACTAAGAAAACAAGCCACAAGAGGCCACACCACCACAAAGTCCACAACACCACAAAGGCCACACCACCACGAAGGCTGCTACTCCACAAAGGCAACAAAGCCACAAAGGCTACCATGTCACAAAGGCAACAACGCCACAAAGGCTACCACACCACAAAGGCAACAACGCGACAAAGGCCCACAAGCCGTCCAGGGTTCCAATAACCCAATTAAGAGGTAATACCCACAAACTCTCATGAGACCGAATATCCGTAGAGAACTCAACCGATGCACAACATGCAAGGACAGGAACACCACAAGATTCTCAAATCATTCACTCACAAATTGCAACAAAGCTACTAGATCTATATCTTGAAAGATTCCATCACAAGAAGGGGATTTTGATTGGTAGGATTGTAGATCTAGATCTCCTCTCTGTTTTCCCTCAAGGTGGAACGTCTTTCTTGATTGTGCTTGCTTGATGAAGTCTTGTGAATTGTTCCCCCATAAACCATCATGTGATGCTTCTTCTTCGGCATATTTTTATGTACCCATGACCACCATATGGATGCAAGCTCCATCATCATCCATCTTCTTCTGTTCATGCCTCTGTTTTCATCCTTCTTCTTCATTGCACACCACCATCTTCATTCTTCATATTGTTGATGTCTTGAAGATGTGCACGAGAACTCGCTTCTTCTTCTTCTTCTTCTTCTTCTTCTTCTTCTTTCAAGACATACTTGTCACTTGATCTTCTTCACTTGCTTCTTCTTGCAACCTTGAAACCAATATATGGTTCAAGCATTGCCTATGGAGAAAATATATAAGAGACAATGAATGCAATCATTAGTCCATAGGGATTGCCATCAATTACCAAAACCACACACGGGGACTCCATGTTCTTTCGGAGGGTTGTCGCTTCCGCCCTCCGATTTTACTTGGAGGTGCGGGAGAAGTATGGGTTGCATGCGCACAACATCTGCCACCATGCCTACACCATCCTTTCTAACTTTGTAACTCTTTGCGAAGGTCACACTTAGGGATCTGACCAGATCTCCGCCTCTTCCAAAACTTCTACATAATCAAGAAGGAACCCAAGGACGGGGCGATGTATAAATGTGGGAGCATAACATTCGTGCTTCAGGCGAAAAGAATCTTTCCGCCAATGTCCACACACGAATCCATCTAGTACTAGAATGCCAGATGGTTCTACATCAAGGACGTGAAAGCTTCAGGTCGCACCAAGGGTCTCCTAGCGTTTGTCAACAACACCCCCACGGAGAGGGAAAGTTGGTTTGAGATCCCGGATCTCACCCAATTTCCCAATCTTGACCACATGGCCGGGAGAATACCCAAGTTGACGCAACGGAAGCTCTCCGACAACGACCTTAGAGCATCTCCAGTCGCGTCCCCCAAAGCGTCCCCCAAACCACGCCGGATCGAGCGTTTGGGGGATGTGTTTTGTTCGTGCCGCGTTTGGGGGACGTCACTCCCCAGCCGCGTCCCCCAAACGCCTCCCCCAAATGAATATTGGTGCACGAAAATAAAGGTTTTCACTTTTCATTCAATTTTGATTATATATTACAAAGTTTGAATGAAAACGGCTAGATTTCATCTAAACCTAGACTACTAACCGCCCGGCGGTGCGTTCGACGGCCCCGCCCCGTCGTCGCCTCCCCTACGCCGCAGCTCCTCCTGCGCGCGCCTCCTCTCCTTGCGTTCGGCGGTGGCCAGACGGCTCCGCTCCCGCCGCTCGTCCTCCTCCGCCCCCCCTGCTGCGTCGCCTGGAGGGAGAGCTCGACGGCGCGACGAATCTGCGCCTCTTCGCGGGCACGGGCGTCGTCCTGGAGCTTCTTCTCCGACTCGAAGGACTCGACGAGCGCGCGTTGCTGATCGGCCGTCTCGTCTGGGTGCGGCCCGTCGTCGTCGGACCACTCGAACTCGTCGTCGTCGTCGTCCTCCACCTCGGTCTCCTCCGCCTCGGCCTCCTCCTCCTCCATTGGCGCCTCCTCCTCCACATCTGTTGGCGCCTCCATCATCGCCGCCGCCAACTGATGTCTACGTTCCCCCTCCTTTCCTGTAGACAGTGTTGGGCCTCCAAGAGTAGAGGTTTGTAGAACAGCAGCAAGTTTTCCCTTAAGTGGATACCCAAGGTTTATCGAACTCAGGGAGGAAGAGGTCAAAGATATCCCTCTCATGCAACCCTGCAACCACAAAGCAAGAAGTCTCTTGTGTCCCCAACACACCTAATAGGTGCACTAGTTCGGCGAAGAGATAGTGAAATACAGGTGGTATGAATAAGTATGAGCAGTAACAACGGTGCCGTAAAAATAGCTTGCTGGGCGTGTAGTTGATGGTGGTAGTATTGCAGCAGTAGTAACACAAGAAAAACAAGAAACAAGCAGCGATAGCAGTATTTAGGAACAAGGCCTAGGGATTACACTTTCACTAGTGGACACTCTCAACATTGATCACATAACAGAATAGATAAATGCATACTCTACACTTTGTTGGATGATGAACACATTGCGTAGGATTACACGAACCCTCAATGCCGGAGTTAACAAGCTCCACAATAATGCTCATGTTTAAGTAACCTTATAGTGTAAGATAGATCAATAGACTAAACCAAGTACTAACATAGCATGCACACTGTCACCTTCATGCATATGTAGGAGGAATAGATCACATCAATATTATCATAGCAATAGTTAACTTCGCAATCTACAAGAGATCATGATCATAGCATAAACCAAGTACTAACACGGTGCACACACTGTCGCCTTTACACACGTGCAGGAGGAATAGAACTACTTTAATAACATCACTAGAGTAGCACATAGATGAATTGTGATACAAAACTCATATGAATCTCAATCATGTAAAGCAGCTCATGAGATCATTGTATTGAAGTACATGGAGAGAGATTAACCACATAGCTACCGGTACAGCCCCGAGCCTCGATGGAGAACTACTCCCTCCTCATGGAAGCAGCAGCGATGATGAAGATGGCGGTGGAGATGGCAGCGGTGTCGATGGAGAAGCCTTCCGGGGGCACTTCCCCGTTCCGGCAGGGTGCCGGAACAGAGACTCCTGTCCCCCAGATCTTGGCTTCGCGATGGCGGCGGCTCTGGAAGGTTTCTGTGGGTTTCGTCGAACGCATCAGGATTTTCGATCCAGGGGCTTTATATAGGCGAAGAGGCGGCGCAGGAGGGCTTCTGGGGGGCCCACACCATAGGGCAGCGCGGCCCCCCCTCTGGCCGCGCCAGGGTGTGGTGTGGGGCCCCCGTGGCTCCTCCGCGGCTCTCGGGTGTTCTGGATGGTTCCGGGAAAAATAGGAACCTCGGGCGTTGATTTCGTCCGATTCCGAGAATATTTCGTTACTAGGATTTCTGAAACCAAAAACAGCGTAAAACGAGAACGGCACTTCGGCATCTTGTTAATAGGTTAGTTCCAGGAAAATGCAAGAATATGACATTATGTGTGCATAAAACATGTAGATAACATCAATAATGTGGCATGGAACATAAGAAAGTATCGATACGTCGGAGACGTATCAGCATCCCCAAGCTTAGTTCTGCTCGTCCCGAGCAGGTAAAACGATAACACAGATAATTTCTGGAGTGACATGCCATCATAACCTTGATCATACTATTTGTAAAGCATATGTAGTGAATGCAGCAATCCAAGACAATGGTAATGACATGAGTAAATAACTGAATCATAAAGCAAAGACTTTTCATGAATAGTACTTCAAGACAAGCATCAATAAGTCTTGCATAAGAGTTAACTCATAAAGCAATAATTCAAAGTAAAGGTATTGAAGCCACATAAAAGAAGATTAAGTTTCAGCGGTTGCTTTCAACTTGTAACATGTATATCTCATGGATAATTGTCAACATAGAGTAATATAACAAGTGCAATATGCAAATATGTAGGAATCAATGCACAGTTCACACAAGTGTTTGCTTCTTGAGGTGGAGAGAAATAGGTGAACTGACTCAACAATGAAAGTAAAAGAATGGTCCTCCATAGAGGAAAAGCATCGATTGCTATATTTGTGCTAGAGCTTTGATTTTGAAAACATGAAACAATTTTGTCAACGGTAGTAATAAAGCATATGTATCATGTAAATTATATCTTACAAGTTGCAAGCCTCATGCATAGTATACTAATAGTGCCCGCACCTTGTCCTAATTAGCTTGGACTACCGGATCATCACAATGCACATGTTTTAACCAAGTGTCACAAAGGGGTACCTCTATGCCGCCTGTACAAAGGTCTAAGGAGAAAGCTCGCATTGGATTTCTCGCTATTGATTATTCTCAACTTAGACATCCATACCGGGACAACATAGACAACAGATAATGGACTCCTCTTTTATGCATAAGCATGTAACAACAATTAATAATTTTCTCATATGAGATTGAGGATATATGTCCAAAACTGAAACTTCCACCATGGATCATGGCTTTAGTTAGCGGCCCAATGTTCTTCTCTAACAATATGCATGCTTAACCATAGGGTGGTAGATCTCTCTTACTTCAGACAAGACAGACATGCATAGCAACTCACATGAAATTCAACAATGAATAGTTGATGGCGTCCCCAGTGAACATGGTTATCGCACAACAAGCAACTTAATAAGAGATAAAGTGCATAATTACATATTCAATACCACAATAGTTTTTAAGCTATTTGTCCCATGAGCTATATATTGCAAAGGTGAATGATGGAATTTTAAAGGTAGCACTCAAGCAATTTACTTTGGAATGGCGGAAAATACCATGTAGTAGGTAGGTATGGTGGACACAAATGGCATAGTGTTGTTTGGCTCAGGATTTGGATGCATGAGAAGTAATCCCTCTCGATACAAGGTTTAGGCTAGCAAGGTTGTTTGAAACAAACACAAGGATGAACCGGTGCAGCAAAACTCACATAAAAGACATATTGAAAACATTATAAGACTCTACACCGTCTTCCTTGTTGTTCAAGCTCAATACTAGAAATTATCTAGACCTTAGAGAGACCAAATATGCAAACCAAATTTTAGCATGCTCTATGTATTTCTTCATTAATGGGTGCAAAGCATATGATGCAAGAGCTTAAACATGAGCACAACAATTGCCAAGTATCACATTACCCAAGACATTAATAGCAATTACTACATGTATCATTTTCCAATTCCAACCATATAACAATTTAACGAAGAAGAAAACTTCGCCATGAATATTATGAGCTAAGAACACATGTGTTCATACGAACCAGCGGAGCGTGTCTCTCTCCCACAAAAGCATTTATTCAAACAAAACAAAAACAAGAAACATACAGACGCTCCAAGTAAAGTGCATAAGATGTGACGGAATAAAAATATAGTTTCAGGGGAGGAACCTGATAATGTTGTCGATGAAGAAGGGGATGCCTTGGGCATCCCCAAGCTTAGACGCTTGAGTATTCTTGATATATGCAGGGGTGAACCACCGGGGCATCCCCAAGCTTAGAGCTTTCACTCTTCTTGATCATAGTATATCATCCTCCTCTCTTGACCCTTGAAAACTTCCTTCACACCAAACTCGAAACAAACTCATTAGAGGGTTAGTGCATAATCAAAAACTCACATGTTCAGAGGTGACACAATCATTCTTAACACTTCTGGACATTGCTCAAAGCTACTGGACATTAATGGATCAAAGAAATTCATCCAACATAGCAAAAGAGGCAATGCGAAATAAAAGGCAGAATCTGTCAAAACAGAACAGTCCGTAAAGACGAATTTTAAAATGGCACCAGACTTGCTCAGATGAAAATGCTCAAATTGAATGAAAGTTGCGTACATATCTGAGGATCATGCACGTAAATTGGCTTAATTTTCTGAGCTACCTACAGGGAGGTGGACCCAGATTCGTGACAGCGAAGAAATCTGGAACTGCGCAGTAATCCAAATCTAGTACTTACTTTTCTATCAACGGCTTTACTTGGCACAACAAAACACAAAACTAAGATAAGGAGAGGTTGCTACAGTAGTAAACAACTTCCAAGACACAAATATAAAACAAAGTACTGTAGCAAAATAACACATGGGTTATCTCCCAAGAAGTTCTTTTCTTTATAGCCATTAAGATGGGCTCAGCAGTTTTAATGATGCACTCGCAAGAAATTGTATTTGAAGCAAAAGAGAGCATCAAGAGGCAAATTCAAAACACATTTAAGTCTAACATGCTTCCTATGCATAGGAATCTTGTAAATAAACAAGTTCATGAAGAGCAAAGTAACAAGCATAGGAAGATAAAACAAGTATAGCTTCAAAAATTTCAGCACATAGAGAGGTATTTTAGTAACATGAAAATTTCTACAACCATATTTTCCTCTCTCATAATAACTTTCAGTAGCATCATGAGCAAACTCAACAATATAACTTTCACATAAAGCATTCTTATCATGAGTCTCATGCATAAAATTATTACTCTCCACATAAGCATAATCAATTTTATTAGTAATAGTGGGAGCAAATTCAACAAAGTAGCCATCATTATTATTCTCATCAAGTGCTGGAGGCATAGTATAATCACAACAAAATTTACTCTCCATAGTAGGTGGTACCAAAAGACTACTATCATTATAATCATCATAAATAGGAGGCAAAGTATCATCAAAGAAAATTTTCTCCTCAATGCTTGGTGGACTAAAAATATCGTGCTCATCAAAGCCAGCTTCCCCAAGCTTAGAATTTTCCATATCATTAGCAACAATGGTGTTCAAAGTATTCATGCTAACATGTTCCATGGGTTTTTTAATTTTCGCATTAAACCATTCATGTCTTGACTCAGGAAATAGTACAAAGAGCTCACAGATGTTTTCCATTATGCCTAACTAGTGTAAACAAGAAACAAAAAGTTGCAATTGCAGGATCTAAAGGAAATAGCTTCGAGCACAAACACAATAGCGCCAGAAAAGTACTTTACCTGGAACCGAAGTATGAGTGCCTTTTACCTTTCCTCCCCGGCAACGGCGCCAGAAAAGTGCTTGATGTCTACGTTCCCCCTCCTTTCCTGTAGACAGTGTTGGGCCTCCAAGAGCAGAGGTTTGTAGAACAGCAGCAAGTTTTCCCTTAAGTGGATACCCAAGGTTTATCGAACTCAGGGAGGAAGAGGTCAAAGATATCCCTCTCATGCAACCCTGCAACCACAAAGCAAGAAGTCTCTTGTGTCCCCAACACACCTAATAGATGCACTAGTTCGGCGAAGAGATAGTGAAATACAGGTGGTATGAATAAGTATGAGCAGTAACAACGGTGCCGTAAAAATAGCTTGTCGGGCGTGTAGTTGATGGTGGTAGTATTGCAGCAGTAGTAACACAAGAAACAAGAAACAAGCAGCGATAGCAGTATTTAGGAACAAGGCCTAGGGATTACACTTTCACTAGTGGACACTCTCAACATTGATCACATAACAGAATAGATAAATGCATACTCTACACTTTGTTGGATGATGAACACATTGCGTAGGATTACACGAACCCTCAATGCCGGAGTTAACAAGCTCCACAATAATGCTCATGTTTAAGTAACCTTATAGTGTAAGATAGATCAATAGACTAAACCAAGTACTAACATAGCATGCACACTGTCACCTTCATGCATATGTAGGAGGAATAGATCACATCAATATTATCATAGCAATAGTTAACTTCGCAATCTACAAGAGATCATGATCATAGCATAAACCAAGTACTAACACGGTGCACACACTGTCGCCTTTACACACGTGCAGGAGGAATAGAACTACTTTAATAACATCACTAGAGTAGCACATAGATGAATTGTGATACAAAACTCATATGAATCTCAATCATGTAAAGCAGCTCATGAGATCATTGTATTGAAGTACATGGAGAGAGATTAACCACATAGCTACCGGTACAGCCCCGAGCCTCGATGGAGAACTACTCCCTCCTCATGGAAGCAGCAGCGGTGATGAAGATGGCGGTGGAGATGGCAGCGGTGTCGATGGAGAAGCCTTCCGGGCACTTCCCGTTCCGGCAGGTGCCGGAACAGAGACTCTGTCCCCGCATCTTGGCTTCGCGATGGCGGCGGCTCTGGAAGGTTTCGTGGGTTTCGTCGAACGCATCAGGGTTTTCGATCCAGGGCTTTATATAGGCGAAGAGGCGGCGCAGAGGGCTTCTGGGGCCCACACCATAGGGCGGCGCGGCCCCCTCCGGCCGCGCGCTGTGGTGTGGGGCCCCCAGGCTCCCCTCCCGCGGCTCTCGGGTGTTCTGGATGGTTCCGGGAAAAATAGGAACCTGGGCGTTGATTTCGTCCGATTCCGAGAATATTTCGTTACTAGGATTTCTGAAACCAAAAACAGCAGAAAACAGGAACTGGCACTTCGGCATCTTGTTAATAGGTTAGTTCCAGAAAATGCACGAATATGACATAAAGTGTGCATAAAACATGTAGATAACATCAATAATGTGGCATGGAACATAAGAAATTATCGATACGTCGGAGACGTATCACCAACGCGTCGGCCTCCACCGCCAACTGGTCCGCCCGCCTCCCCCATAGCGCCGTCAGCGCCGCCTCCCGCTGCTGACGCTCCTCCGCCGTCAGCTGCTGCTGGCGCTTGATCGACGCCCACCGCCGGCGCTCTATCGACTCCCGCCGTTCACGGTACAACGCCTCCCGCTCATCGCGCTGGCGCCGACGCTCATCAGCCCACCGCTGCTCCATCTCCTCCCGGTACCAGCGCTGTCGCGCCTCTTCTCCCGTCGAGGGCGTCGAACGCCGCAACGGTGTCGCACTGCTGCTCGTGCCACGATGCTGCCGCCGCTGCCTCGTCAGCAGCGGGGCCATGGGCGCAGAACGCCGCTAGATCCGCCGCCTGCGCCGCCTCACGCTGCTGGCGGGCCTGCTGCTCGAGTGCCTCCCGCCGCTGCTGATGGTGTGCACGCCAGTTCTGCATCCCTCGCCGCCGCCGCTCTTCCCGGGCCGCGGGGTCGGTGTCGACCTGCGATTCCGGGACTGGAAGTGGAGGAGACGGCGGTGGAGGGAAGTGGCCAGCGCCGGGGCGGTTCGCCATTGCCACTGGTGGTGGAGGAGACGGCGGTGGAGCGACGAGGGCTGTGTTTGTTGCCGGCGGGGTGTGGTGGCTACCATTGAGCCGGGAGACCTTTTATAGACGCCGACGTCGGGAAGAAAGCGCGGGAACAGACGAGAAGCGGCGGGAAGATCGCGCGGGAACGGGCGGTGGCGTGCGAACGCCGGCGACGCGTGGAGGCTGCGAAGCACCGACGAGATGTCTCGCCTGCCCCTCCGTCGCCATTAAGGCAAAGATGCCGCCGTGTGTCACTGCGCGCGAATAACTTCCGTCGCGAGGTAGGCGACGGTTAGGTTAAAATTAACTGTGCCGCTGACGGGTCGGCCCCGCCACTCCCCGCCTCGCTTTTCGTTGTGTCCGGCGTGCCCGGAGCGTCCCCTGTGGGACGGGGACGGGCTCGGGGCGCCGGACACCGTATCGGGGTGCGCCGGACAAAAATGGGCTTTGGGGGACGCGGCTGGAACGCATTTTTGATCCGGTGCGCCCCAAATCCCTTTGGGGGACGCTTTGGGGGACGCGGCTGGAGATGCTCTTACACTGAGCTGGTTCACACGCCGGATCCAGCCCCTCCATTATTATGGTGTGATGGTACTGATACTACATATCTATCCCCAAATCCAGTGTTTCACCTCCATACCAAGCATATTGAAGTTTCCAGATAGAGTGGCACATAAACAATTTGAAACCAACCCCTCAAAGGATCAAATAGCAGACATATTTACAAAGCCTCTTCCATTACCACAGAGTTTGAGGCATGTAGTAGATGCACTCCTTTTTTTTTCAATCATACCATATATATTTATATTTATAGTAACAAATAATATATGGTAGAGATACACAAGTTGACTCCAACTATTACAAAATAAAGCATAAAAGAAACGAGCAAATCATTGAGATCTTCACATTCTTCTTTCTTCCATGCACAGTGTTGTACTTCTCTGAAGGCAGCCGGAAACAGATACCAAACCATAGACTTGAAAATACAAACAAAAGTTCCCCATAGTCTTAACTTGAGCCGCAATGCTAAGGCTACATGCGCGCACGCAACCATTGAAGTAGTCAATCAACATTAGCAAGAGTACCAATACTAGTATGCAAGGGAAAAATAACCGAGCACCCTGGTCAGTATCGCTGGAGAGCCGCGAGTGCAAATCACTATTATCGAGGACGTAGCAGCTGGAACAAATATTACAAGGATAATTCTTCTTGTGGCAACCATGCGAAAAAATCTAAAATCGATCTGGTGAAGTAAGATTTGAAGACCCATACCTATAGAACTGTAATCCTCCAACACCACCATTGGCGCCACGAATGAGATTAGACGATGCCATCTCCATCGTGGTGAATGCCAACAAAAAGACGGCTACTAAACCTTTATCTAATATGTAAAAATACTACTTTCTTAAAAATTCCACACATAGATCGGGTCATCACCCCTCCGGACACCGTCGAGGCTGGTCGGAGGAGGAGGAACCGATCTATGGTGGAGACGAAGGTGGAGGCGCTGCGCTTTTCTCCAAGGCGGCGGCCGCCAAAAGGTTAGTATAAGCAGTCTTAACTTATTGGAACCGGTTGAAATCTAGGGAAGATGATAAACGTTACAAAAGCTACCATCGTGACTAGCACGTATACTCTGTTTGTATGGCTATAATCCCATCTGATCGAGATATAAGCATCAAGGACGCCGCCGTTTGTGCCGTGCGATCTAATACCCTAATTCCCTTTCATTGCGTTGCTTTTGAGCATCACCAGCCGATTTCTTCAAGCCGGAGGACAACACCATGGAATCGTCAGCAGAGTTCGCTAAGCCGGTTTACCTTGTGGCGGTCCTCGCGGACGAACAATCGGCCTACTCTATTCTCAAGATCGACGCCGGCGGCGGCGACGGCGAGCCGCCTCGCGCCCGCGTCGTTGCTAGGCTTCCTGGCGAGGAGCGCGGCATGTCTTTCGTTGCCGCGCATTCGAAGCACGGTTCCTGGATCGTCGGCGTCGGTGGCGGTCCAAGTGCGGCCACCGTCATCTTTGAGCCGAGCACATTGAAGACGATCAAGGGCCATCGGCTCAGGTACCCCAAGCACGAACCCGTCCTGATCTCCCACGGCGGCGAGGTGTACGCCATCTCACGCCGCCCCCGGGTGGTGCCCCGCATCGACAACGAGCCATGGTTCGAATCCCTCAGCTTCAACGAGGGTGTCCCCTCCGGGGACCGCGGCGTTTTGCCCTGGACTATGCTGCCACCACCACCCTTCTTCCCTGCCAGGTTGAACCCTCATCAGTTTCGCAATCCACCCGAAATTACAGTCACATCCTATGCGGCCATGGACTCCTACGTCTTGCTTTCCCCGCAGCAAGAACTGACGGTGGGCGCTTACGCCTTCCATGTGGTGAACAAAACATGGGAGAAGGTCCACAACAAGAACCTGCCTTTCGTTGGCCAGGCAGTGCCCCTTGGTGGTGGTGCCGGTGACCTCTTCGCCGCCTGCCCCGTATCCAAGAACGGCGTCGCCGCCTCTGCCTCCGTGTTCCGCATGTCCATCGACCTCTCCTCCTCCAGCACTCCCTCGCTGTCGATCCAAGAGTTCCCGGTGGCAACATCAGAGGACAAGATTCCATGGCCACTTTTCTGCCCTCTGGGAGAGGGCAGCTTCTGTTCCATCAGATTAGGATCTGTCCGTCCAAGCCGTCGCAAAGCCAACTGCCTGAAGAAGGTTCAGGTTATCTTGACCACCTTTCAGATGGAGAACTTTGAGGCTATCTTTATGGCCCGCCAGTCCCAGGGTGTGAAGGCTAAGGATCTGCCAGATGCAGCACGAGTGCAGGAACAGGGTCATACTTGCAAATTTAAGGGCCGAAAACGTTTGTTGGAATGTGACATGCCTCTGGTTGCTGCCCTGTCCATGTAAGCATCTCTCTTCTACTTGATTACCTACAGCTGTCAATTATATTTCTGTCGCTGCTACTAGATTATTAGATCTTCTACGTATTTGCGCCACCAAATGAAATCAAGTGTACTAGCGTTCTGTTTTCATAGACACACATTCCGATTTATGTGTACTGCTCTGTTGGGCTATGGCCTACTGATCACATTTAATTTGACTTTAGATATAGACCAATTTGAGTACTCCCTCCGTTTTTATATGTAAGGCCACAGCACATTTCGATGTAGAACTTAAACTAACAATTTGATCAACATAATATTTTTTTTGAAACGACGATCAACATCGTATGAATTATATGTCACCAAAAGTATACCACTGGATTCATATTTGAAAAATGTTTCCAATGATATGTTTTTTGTGTATAACTTATCTTTTATCGATTAAATTGTTAGTCAAAGTTTTGGCTAGGAATACTTAATGTTCTTATATATAAAAACGAGGGAGTATGTAGCATGCCATGCAGCATTTCATTCTAGTGGTCTAGAAGTCTTGCACATGCAAGTGACCAAGTGTGCAACACTTTTGTACTTGTTTTTAATAGTACTAGCAACGGATTAGAATAGAATTCAGTAATTAAATCAGGTGGCTTTGACAAAGTGTGCTGCACAAACCCTGCTCTGGTAGCTTAGTGGCTGCCAAAGGTATGTGATCTACCACCTAAAAATAGTTGTACACTATGCATCAGTATTCAGCAGTAGGGATGTGCAATTCCTTGATTTCATTGACTTTGGGATCTGGTTCTGTTGAGTCATGCAGTTACCCATTGTAAACAGTTGTGGGCAGTGATTTTTGTGCCTTGTGTGCACGTAGCAAGCAATACATCGTTAATTATCAACATTACAGAACCTGTTTGGTGCTAAGTCTTTCATATGGCAGTGGTTCTCTACAAACCTGGTCACCTGTAAAAAGCTATAATATTTAGCTTCCAAAGACCATAATGTTTTAGCAACTATTGGCAGTGCACCATTTTTGATATATTGGGGATAGAGCCAAAGCAACCACTTTATTTGTACTTCCTGTTGGAAAATTCAGGAAATGTTCATCATAAGACCACAAATTGTAGTTTTTATAGCAACTAGATAACAACGCCTAAAAAACCTTGATGCTTACTATGCAGATCATGCTGTTGCTTTTTTTTTCGATAAAGGGAATATATTAATATCAAGAAGATACCAATTACACCCAGCCTCTGCAACAACGCACCACCCTAATGGCACTACGGATGCACACAACCAAAAAAAGGAAAAGAAAACTAAGAAACAAAAGTCCCGCTACAGTATCTCGGACCTAACAACAGCAGTTTTCCACAGCCAAGACAACACCTGAATTACAGACTCTCCAAAAAACGACGCCTCCAAGAAGGGAACAGTGCTCAAACACCATCGTCGCCCGATCAAAGATCTTAGGTTTTCACCCTAAAGATAGTCCCCGCTCTCAAAACAATGCCTCCACCAAGGCCATTGCCAGGCACAACCAGTTAAGGCCAGACCTTGGGTTTTCACCCTGAAAGGTAGGACTCTGCGCTTCACCTGTGTTGTCGCCCCCACTTTCATACCGCTGCTGTGAAGCCCGGAACACCAAGCCAGTCTCTCAACAGCGCGGAGACTTGAACCTCCCTTAGCTAGTTGATAACCCACAAGTATAGGGGATCGCAACAGTCTTCGAGGGAAGTAAAACCCAAATTTATTGATTCGACACAAGGGGAGGTAAAGAATACATATAAGCCTTAACAACTGAGTTGTCAATTCAGCTGCACCTGGAAAAGCACTAGTAACAGGGGTGATGTGAAAGCAGCAGTAATATGAGAGCAATAGTAACAAAAGAATACGCAGCAGAATAAAGAATACGTAGGCAATAGCACCAGAAAATAGTTGATACTACTTCCAATGACATATAGAACGAGTATATGATGATAAGAGATGGACCGGGGTTCCCAGCTATCTACACTAGTGGTAACTCTCAAATAACAAGTAACAAGCGTTGGGTGAACAAATTACAGTTGGGCAATTGACAGGATTGAAATAGCATTAAGACAGAACATCAAGATTATTAATTATGTAGGCATGTTTTCCATATATAGTCATACGTGCTCGCAATGAGAAACTTGCATAACATCTTTTGTCCTACCAGCCGGTGGCAGCCGGGCCTCTAGGAAATCTACTGGTAATTAAGGTACTCCTTTTAATAGAGCACCGGAGCAAAGCATTAACACTTGGTGAAAACATGTGATCCTCATACCTACGCCTTCCCCTCCAGTTAATCCCAGTTGCTGTCACTCTGGGGCCTCGGGTTCCGGACATAGACATGTGCAAACAACTTGTAGATACAATCTAAGCAATAATTATAGAGCTTAAATCTAAGATCATGCCACTCGTGCACTAGTGACAAGCATTAAACACAACAAGATTGCAGCAACAATAACTTCACAAACTTATATAGATAGACTGATCATAATGTAACAATTCATCGGATCCCAACAAACACAACACCGATTACATCAGATGGATCTCAATCATGTAAGGCAGCTCATGAGATCATTGTATTGAAGTACATGTGAGAGAGAGTACCAACTAGCTACTGCTAGAACCCGTAGTCCATGGGGGAACTACTCACGGAGCATGATGGAGGCGGTGGCGTCGATGGAGATGACTTCCGGGGGCACTTCCCCGTCCCGGCGGCGTGCCGGAACAGAGACTTCTGTCCCCCGAAACGGAGTTTCGCGATGGCGGCGGCGCCCCTGGAGTCTTTCTGGAGTTTCGTCAATTGGTATCGGGTTTTTAGGTCGCGAGGGATTTTATAGGCGAAGAGGCGGCGCAAGGGGGTGCCTGGGGGGCCCACCCCATAGGGCGGCGTGCCCCCCTCCTAGGCCGCGCCAGCCTATGGTGTGGAGGCCCTGGGCCTCCTCTCCGGCTCCCCTTCGGTGTTCTGGTCCGTCTCGGTGAAATAAGATGTTTGGCTTTTGTTTCGTCGAATTCCGAGAATATTGCCCGAACAGCTGGAACCAAAAACAGCAGAAAACAGGAACTGACACTTCGGCATCTTGTTAATAGGTTAGTCCGGGAAAATGCATAAAATCATTATAAAGTGTGAGCAAAACATGTAGGTATTGTCATAAAACTAGCATGGAACATCAGAAATTATAGATACGTTGGAGACGTATCACTAGTCTTCCCCTCCGGCCTTCATGAAATTCTCTTCTTCCGACTTTCATCATGGATCCATAGTCACTTGATGTCAACACAGAAAAAGAGCTTCGCACTGCTCCCTCTAGAACCAATCGGTCGGAATAAAAGCATGGTGCGCACGACCGAATACCTCCGATCCAGCAAACTCCAGGCAAAGCACTGTTACATTCGCCGGCGGAGCCTTCCGGAACTCAACCCTCCGGCCAGATCACGAGTCCAGGCCTCCGGTAGGTCCTCCTCTTCACGCAAGAGAGGCCCTAGGACCGCCGCCTTTATACAGGTCGGACCCCCACGTCGGCGACCATCCCGGGCTGGCCAATCCAGCCCTCCACCGGCGACACCATCACCGGCTTCCATGCTCCTCCATCTCGCCGCCGGATCGCGGTGATAGATCAAAAGATCCACCACCACCAACCGTAGGCCGACCCTCTCCGGCGCAGAAGAGAGCCACCTCCTCCGTCGAACCCAAGGCTGCTGCCTCGGGCGCCCTCGTGACGCGGAAGAAGCCCGAGATCGCCTCCACGACCGACTAGAGGCGGGGGGAAGGGCATGGCGCAGACCGAGGGCCTGGCCGCCGCCCACCACCAGCCCCTGCCGGTGTGCTGCGGATGGAAGCCTATGGGAGGGGAGGGGGACCGCAGCGCAAGAGCCGCCGCCGCCCCATCACCATCCGCGCCGGCCGCCGCCGCGAGCGTCGAGGAAGGGAGAGCCCATCCGCCGTCCCCCACGCCCCGTGTGTCTTAGCCCCGGCGGTGCTACCGGCGGCGGCGGCGGTTACGGTTGGGGAGGGGTCGGGAGAGGAGGGGTTGGGGAGGCGGCGGCGGTTAGGGTTGAGGACACAATGGATGCTCGTCACATATCGGGAACCATGTCTTGACCGGCGGTCTTGCGGGCGGCAATCATCATGCTGTTGCTGCAAGCCTAGTTTTACTTGTCTGTCCTGGGCAGGATGATTAGGTCATAGTATGCTTGCAATTAGCCACCATTTGGATGATATAATCTGCCCTAGAATTGGGATTTCCCGCACTTCTAATTTTCGCTGAATTAGCTACTTGTCCTTCGACATTGACTACTGATCTCAACTCTGCCCTCATCGGTGATGGGCCTTGCCAGCGCCAAACGAGTCTTGTTTGCATGCGCTAGCCACCTTATTATCCTCGACAAGTAGGCATTGCCTTCCTTTTGGGACCTAGCGACTGACTATGAATTGGAACGTATTACGGCCACCAATCCCATGAAATTGCAAGAGAAACAAAGGCTTAGGCCTTCTTCTGTCTGCCATGGGATTCTGGCCCACTCTTCCCTCGAAACCTGAGTTCTTGTGGCAATTACTGCTTTGTGTTTCTACTCTCTCTACATTAATGTTTGATTTTGTGAAATTTGCAATAATGTTTGGTTGTTGCATTGGCATACAAAATCCCTTGAAATTCAGAAAGTAGGATGATTTAGTACGTAATTAGCTATTGAATGGATAGTAATTGCGCGTGCCTGGGTATTGTAGTCCATTCTTCCCTTGAAGGGTAATCTTGATGACAATTATTCTTTGTTTTTGTTTGACATGTGAAACTTGTACTGTGATATGGTAGGGCTTCTTCGAGTCAAGGAATTTCATAGGATTTTTTTTGGAGGATTTGGATCCTTCGGAATTTCATAGGATTTTTGGAGTATTTAGATCTTTGGGATTTTTTTACACTATTTTTTAGGAGAATTTTCATGCACTCAAACATCTTGGTACAACTCCTTTGTTTTTCTTATGGCGGCAAACATCTTTTCATGCAAATTCTTGTGGTTTTGCAATCCTTTATATAGGATTGAAGAGGACATCACAGTTCAATCTTGTGTTTTTCATATTCTTGTGTTTTGAGATTTCTATGAATCAAAGAGGCCCGTAAATTGGGATGACATCTTTCTAAATTCACAGAGCAATAATAGGGTTGAGCTGCTAACCAACAAAGACTAGTGGATTAGCATATCCGTGCCTTGTTTTAATTAAGTGCAGAACACATTGTTTCGCTTTGATTTTCTTGATGATCCTTGTTTACCACTTGCCGACCGTGGATGGTTCTGATATCTGTTCCTTTTCCAAGTTTCGCTCATTTTGTACTACATCGAATGAGTTTTGTTCTTTCGAGCCCATGTAGTGCTTATTATGTTACTACAGAATCTAAATTCGAGAACCATCAAGTTGTAGGTTGTTTTACTACTGAAACTGAACTCCACGACTTATTAAGGGTGTGCAACTGTGCATGAACTAAGATGTTTTGTTAGCTCCGTTTTAAGTGCGCTTATCAGCCCATCATCTATGAGTGCAATAACTAAGGCTTGTTGAATATTGACTGACTTCCTTTTATGATGACCAAGGATCACGGAAAATATTGAGCTGTTTGAGGAAGACGCGACCTGTACAATAGCAAGTCGTCCTACTGAAAGCTCCATCTTCGAAGCACCAGTAATTTATGGCTAAGCAGTTGTATCTTTCCCACCTCAGGATGAGGCCATCTCTGTGTGCTATCTGTGAATCGAGTTTCAGTTTATATGAATGTTACTATTTAGTGTTACTTACCATGACAAATTACTACTAGCGGTATCCATCTGTGTCCTATGAGAGTAGTCACTATGGGAAGTATTATACACTAGTATTATGCACATGATACTAGTTTATGATACCACCTCCACATTGCATAGTATCATAAGATAGTATCATAGTTTGATTATATTTAATGTTTTGTAGAATCTCAATGCAAATGTGTGTTTATTAAATTTTTTAGTTTTACGTGCTATGATACGGTATCATATTATGATACCACTCTCATCTCTCACCCCATTAATTGGTGTGTCACATCAGATTTTTGCCAACATGGCATGTACTACCTCCATTCCAAGGCTTAAGGCCTATTTTTTAGAAAGTCGTGTAGTTTGACCAAATGTTTATCAAAAATCATTAACATGAAAAGTACAAAATTAATATCATTAGATAGATAATGAAATATATTTTCATATGGTACCTACAAAATATCATATTTATTCATAAATTTTTCTAAAAGTTTGGTTAAATTTTACTTTGTTTGACTTTCTGAAAAAAAATATAGGTCTTAAGCCTTGAGATAAAGGAATATGGGTACGTGTCACTCCTACTAGACATGGAAGGAGTAAACCTCAAATATGCTTTCTTCGTATTCTTCAGCTTTTCAAATTATTAGCTTCTCAATCATAGCATAGACATTTATATTGGGTTTCAAGACGAACTTTGACCATAAAAATTGAGCAACAAAATCTTGATTATATTACATGTAATTAGTATCGTTGGATTCATATTGAAAAGAACTTTCTAATGATGCTAATTTCGTACAAAAAATCTGTATATATTTGAACCAATTTTTGGTCAAACAAAAAACACGTAAAACGTGGACGCCTTATCCCTTGAATCGGAGGGAATACTACTTATGATACTCCCATTGAGGCTAGTCCAAATTGAGTTTCAGTCAATATGAATGTTAGTACTGTTTAGCGTCACTTAACATGACAACATTTTCATTTCAGTTGTTTCTTTGTTATTTTGTTGCTACCACTAAATTGCTCACCAAGTCACCAAAAACTGCAAATAGAGACTGATGTAGCTCTTTATTTTTTAAAAATAAATGGATATATTTTAAAGTTTTGAAAAATCTGAAAAAAAATCTAGATGTAGCTAATTATGTATGCTAGAAACGTGCAAAATCTTATTGTCAACATCTGATATCTGACCAACCAGCAAGGTTGGTCAGCAACTCAAATATTTGGTTGAAACATCTGATATCTGAGAGATTGCCTCATAAACCTCTTCCTCGGAAAAAGGAGCTATCAAAATCTAATTCTCAACATCTGATATCTGAGAAATGTCCTGCATCTCCTCCTCTACCAAAGAAATATTATTTGACACCGGTGCCCCAAAAAAAATCTTATAGAATTCAATAATATAGACCTTCAAATTGCCTTCACCAACAATAGTTTCTTCTTGTTGCTCTAACTGAATTTTTTTCTTTTTCCGATGCTTCCCATTTGCAATCAAATGGAAGTATCTGGTATTATTCCCTCCTTCTTAAATATGTTTAACTTTCGCTCTTTCAGCCCATTTAGACTCCTCTTCTCTTCTTAGCTTATTTAGATTATCATTTGCAGTTTTAGAACTTCCCTTTCCGACAACGTCAAATTATTTATTTCGGCTTTCACATCTAAATGATCAATAATACCCAGTAGTCTCTCCTTCTCTTTTTTATACTCCCCACTTTGATTTTTTGCCCATCCTTTAAGAAATTTTCTTATGTGCCTTAGCTTATTCAACCAAACATCCATCGGATCCAACCCCACCATAACCGAATTCTACACTTTTTCAATCATATAAAAAAAACTTCTTGTCGCAACCAATGCAACTCAAAGGAAAATTTTGGCTTATTACCCAAGTGTGTTTTCACACCTGAATCAATAAGAATCAGCGTATGATCAGAATCCGTCCTTGTCAATGCACGAATAGTGACTAAGGGAATTTTTTATTCCCAGGAGATGGAAGCTAGAACTCTATCTAGCTTCTCATAAGTTGGTTCCTCTCGACGACTCGCCCACGTAAACTGTCTCCCCGATAGAGCAATTTCACGCAAGTTCAAATGTTCAATAATTGCATTAAAGACAAAAGGCCAACGAGCCTTAAAATTATCATTATTCTTTTCTTCTCGCTTCCGTATAATATTGAAATCACCACCTACCAACATAGGTAATGTTTCAGCCTCACATGTTCTCACTAATTCCGCAAAAAATTCAGCTTTATGGGCGTCTTGGGCAGCCCCATAGACTAGCACTAGAATCCATTCGAAACCATTTCTTTTACACTTGATATGGAGTTTTGCACAGAAATCTCCAGTGCTCACCTTTAATACCCGAGAGTATCTGAATTTATTCCAACTAAAATACCTCTAGATCGACCATGTGGTTGTAAACAGAACAAGAGTAATTATGCCCCGCAACAAGTTGATTCAAAAAAGGAATAGAGAAATTAGATCTTTCAGTCTCCAATAAGGCTACAAAATCTAATTTATGCTCCCTAATTGCCTCTTTAACAAACAAATACTTAGCAGTATCCCCAAAACCACCAGGATTCCAATTCATTCATTTTAGATTCTGCATTATGAAAACTGTTTTTAATTCTTCTCCTAGTACTTTTACTAATATTATTGGTATCATAAGTTTTTCTGACCCTAGTTTTCTTTTCCTTAACTACCGGCTTTAGATGTTGCAAATGATCATCTAAGTCCAGTGAGATGCCATCATCCTCAATCAAATCCTCACACAAAGTAGAAACTTTAGACATCACAAGAGTCGAAGGACCTTCTTCCTTATTCACATTCTCACCCACATTCTTTTGTAAATTTTTTAAAATTTGTTCCTCTTCTAACAATTTAATTCCTTTAATATATTTTACTACCTCCCCTTTGGATTGTTCTAAAGATATTCCCAAACTATCCTCCTTATGAATAATTTTAGAATCAGGTATATTAACAATAGAAAATTTAGGAGGTAAAGGCTTACCTGCACTAGAAGAACCATCCCTCAACTGTGCATTCATCATTGCCTTCTCCATCTGGGGCATATCCATACCAGGTTGACATCCCAGCCTATTACTAGTCCTCACACCCAATGAGGTCTTAGGAATTCCCCCAAAAGCAATAACCTCCTACATAGTAGGTCGAACTGACATATTTTCAGATAAACAAGAGATAAAGAAAAAGTAGATTTCATGGATATGCTCCAAAACCCACAACTACTATTCATGGATATGCAAATGAGGCACTCATGTTCTTTGAGCTTCCATGTGGTGCTTTTAAAGCCCATGAGTATTAGCTGTAGGCAAGAGTTGTTTCATTGCCTACATCGGAAAAATTCAAAGAACATGAGTGGCTCATTTGAAAGAAAAATTGATCAACATCTTTGATGAAATAAGGGTGAAATAATATGTCCAAAACACAAGGGGGTGTTCAAAATATCATCGAATTCTTTTCAAAACAAATAATCGGAAAGAGAAAATATTCATCATATTTTTTTGCAACAAAAACACATGCATCAATATTTTTTTACCAAAATATCATTGGCAGTTTGGCACAATCGTGCTTACCAACTAACCAAATAAAATAGCTAAGTATTCACTTGTTTGAGGCAACAGTAATGCCTGAAAATTAATAGCATTCGTGACAAGTCATGTCCAATATAACATTATAATTACAAAGAAGACATAAGAAAAGATAACAGTAGGCAGCTCCCTTGTTGTGCCCATGTGCTCGTCGTGGCCAAGAACCAGACGGCCAGAAATCTACCTGCTGTTGAACAAAAATACATTTTTTTAGGAACAAAAATACAAATAGATGAGAATTAGCCCACCCGTCCAGCCTCGGCCCGTCCGTTTGCATAAACCATACAAACATTACAAACTTTGACCAAATATTTAGGAAAATATATTTACATCTACAATATCGAATAGATATATTAAGAAAATATACTTGATGGAGAATCTATTGATGTTGGTTTAGTATTGTAAATGTTTATATTTTGTGTATAAATTTGGTCAAATTTAAAAAACGTTGACTTTTGACTAATCCTTAAGCGCCTTATATTTTGGGATGGAGGGAGTACCACCAGGCCTGAGGCCATTCCCGCGTCGTATGGGCCAGCGGTCTCTCAGATCAACCCATCGATCGTCCCGGAGGAAACGAACGTCTCCCGTTCCCACCCCGGCGAGGAGAGGGCGGCACGGGCAAGACGGGCCGGAGGAAGTTGGAGGTCGGCCAAGCACGTAGCATGCACGGCGGCAGAAGTCGGCTGGTTTCCGTCCGGCAAGACAGGCCGGCCAGGCCACCACGAGACGCCAAGCCTACCCGTCTACCGACAGAGGCGAAGCGGCTGCGCCGACCACGGACTACTCTCCTCTTGCGTGACCTCTCCACCTTGTCGAGTTCGTGATCACCCCCTGACCTAAGCTTCTCAATCTTCCATAGGTTTCAAACCCCCTAATGTATCACTGCTGTCCGTAGGAAATCATCCCGATGAATGATGATCATCTGCTCTGGTGTTCTGGGCCAAACACAACTGCGCTCTACGTAGATAGACAGCACAATTTTGAAGTGGCTGAGATCCAGAGGGGCACCAGACATGCAAGGCTCCAATTCTCAACTGATGTAGCCTCCACCCACCCACCGCAGCAAGGTGAATAGAGAACTCATGCCAAACCATCCTTCTTCTCTAGAACAGTACATGCCTCGTTGAATTTCACCCTAAAAATCGCAGGAATGGAAGAACGTAGTGATACAGTGTCATGGCATGTTGAATCCTACCTAGATTAAAAGCAATGAATTTGTAAAACATGTCGTTTGGTTATTCTAAAGAAAAAACACAGAGATTTTCTAAAAGATTGTGTGTTTGTCATTGAAACAAAGCAAATCCTCAATGAGTCTCTTGGTCTAACTCCTAGCCGGTTGATGACTTCGTTAATCCAAAACCGGGCTCATTTCGAGCCCTCCGTCTAAAAACAAATCATCAATGAGGTTGTAACTAAGGGTTTTTCCCATGGAGTTGCATGCAAAATAAGTCATACGAAAAAAATTATGTTTTCAAATCCTACGGACCAAATAGGCTTATTATAGGAAAAATCCCTAAGCAATGGAATATCCCAAAATTCCTAGCAGTACCTTTGAACCAAACAAGCACCAAGTCCTCAGTAACATACTCTGAAAATTTAACTTGAACTTTTTCCTATTCGTTTGCCTTCATTAAAAAAAAACTTGAATTTTTCGAAACGCACAAACACTGAACGGTACAAATCAAAAAGGTGAAGTAAACAGCATCATACACAAAACTAACTAGGATTATATATCGGTCGACATCCGAAGCCCCCATCCAGATAAACCCCAATCTCTGCAGAAGAAAAACCCCAATCCCAGCAGAAAACAAACCCAATCCCCACAGAAAAAAACCCCAAATTCAGACGAATATAACAGCAAGCTAACACATGGTATAAGCTAATGTCATATGATATTATCATCCCATATAATATGTACACACCAACAGTCATGGTATACCAACCGATTATTAAACTTTTTTCGACTAAATTAAGCAGACTAGACCCTGCCAACCTTTGTTTTTTGACAGCCAACTAAAGAGACACTATAACACTTTTGTTTCTGGAAACCTATGTTACATCAGTCGATCTCTCTTCAGAGTTTTGTGAAGAAAGTAACTGAGGCCAGCAACAAATTTGCTGCTGCAATATACCACCATCTGCAACGAATGATTCATCTGTGAGAGGCTCCAAATATCCGCCTTCCAGTCCTACTCCCCCGCCTTCTAAAGTTCAGTCTTGGGATCCTGTTCTGGAGCAGCAGCAGCAGCAGAGATCGGTGTCTGACGAGGCTCGAGGATCCTCTCATCACCAATGGGATAGATCACTATCTTTTTGACCATTTGGCAGAACTCTCTGCAGGTATCAATAGAATATATGTCAGCCATAACTCATTTTTCAGATAGATGAATAATCAGCAATCAACTTCTTTTTTTTTTGAAGAGAATATATGCAAGCAACTTACATCCAAGGATCATCTCCAACTTCCATAGTGTCGCCTTCATCGTCAGTGAAAGCCACTTTGAAGTTCTGTTTCAGGTCCTTTATGTCGAACATCTGCTCCAGCTCACGAGTCAGTTTCTCATACCCATTCAGATTTGCTAGATCCACAGCTCTACCCAAAGCATTCCCATGCATTTGAACCTAGCGCAGACCAAACATAACATTAGACGACAGTTAATAAGCTAGGCCGAGGGATTGAAAAGAGATAAAAAAATGTTGTACCTTCACACGATTTCTTGCAACGTAGCTATGATTGCTTTGGATTTCTCGGGGGCTCTCATTCACAACTTTAGGTACTTTTGAGAATGCTGACAGGCCGGACTCTTCATAAGAACCAGCAATTTTGGTTGAAGTTTCCCCTGCGCCAGCACTTGCAATGTCAGGAGTAGCAGTGCCCTTGGTATGTTTCATCAAATTCACACCAAACAGACGAAACACGCCGGGTTCCTTGCTTTTTTCAGTAACTGTGGGCACATTTGGTGTAGCAGCCTCTTCAGCTAGGTGACCATATACAGTGTTGCAGGGTAGCTTAGGTGCGGGTTCCACAGCCTGGAAAGCAGAAATTGCTGGCCAAGGAGCAACTCTGGTTTCATTGCTGGTAACCTGAAACAGCTTATGAGAAATCTCTGACAATGTAGGGGAGAGGCCTTTGCTTGATGGGTTGAATTCCTTCAGCCAACCGTCATATGCTGATGGATTCTGGCAAACAGAACTGCTGCTCATAGCACCATAACCTGCGCCTGGCCAAACAACTTGATGTCCAGAGATACAACTGGGATCACTGGAACCAACAAATGTTCTCTCATGCTGCTGCTGTGGCATTCCAGACAGCCAAAACTCTCTAGCAGGTTCTGCAAATTAAGCCAAACAAAAGGATTAAAAACATCTTGAAATGAATAATTCCACTATCTGTCGATAACGCAAGCAATGAGAAATTTGCAATTTCATACCCTGTGATGGAAGATCCAAATTTTCAGTTGTCTCCCTAGGCCTCTTGTTTTTGGCAGATGATTGCAGTGGTACATTGATGGTAGGTGCAGAGACATCAGATGGTTCAATCTCCCAAGGAGAAACTCTCTCAGGGCCATTGCAGTTTGTGGTTTCATCCCATTGGACCTGAACCATGATAAAATCAGAATTATTTTCTGAGAGGAAAATACAGGGAAAACAAGAGAAAACAGAATGGATTGATCGTACCTCTAGTGACTTCCATTCGGAACCTGACCATTGTGGAGAAAGATCCCCATTATCAACTATAGTCCCAGAAAACCTGCAGGTTTAAAATAAATGGAACAATGTGAATCTGAGATGAATGGCAGAAGATGATCAACAGACTGAGAGGGGAATACAGCATATGAGAGACCACATGTTGAATCCTTACTTCTTCACAGGGACATCTTCACCTTCGAAGTTCATCGTAAACCTCTTCCCCACATTAAATCCAACCTTAGTAGCTTCAAGGTACTTGTTCACACTGACAATGTACTGGCTTTGGCTTAACCTGGAAAAATAAATAAGACAACTTCCATTAGCAGAGAACAAGCACAGTTGTATGAAACAATAGGAAGTAGAAAAGGTCCAACCTTGGCCTATAGTACACCAAGAAGATGGAGTTAGTCTTGATAGCATGCGATGCGCTTGCAAGTACCCCGAGATGCATGCTTTGGCTTGATATAACGGATGCCGGCATCGTGCTCTGCTTCTGCACGAGGCGCCTCACTCCGACACGCTGCTCTCCAGTATCACTCCTGCGAAAGGAAAACAAAGTGTCTTTGTTGTGATCCATACTCCCTATATATATGAAACATCTGCAGAAACCTGTCTGTTACGCATGACTGGTTGAACAGAATTAGTTCAGATTATAATCCAACCTTAGGTAGACAAACGCATCGCCGGCGACCAGCTTCTTTGATGTGACAAATGTGCTCCATCCAGTAGTCAGAAGGTGCCTACGGGGTTGGCCTAGACAGCCAAGAAATTGCATGAGCTCAGAGCAGAAGGCACGGAAAGCAAGTGCAATTATGGTCCTGATCTCTGTGTTCAGATGACCACTGAACAATTCAGTAGATAACTGAAAAAAAAAACACTGATTTGCATACCTCTGTAGATGTGCTTAAACCTCCACTCAGATCCATGGAGGTCCTTTGAGATGAGCTCTTGAGTCGGTGTCGGCATCGACATGTCCTGATCGACAGCAAAACAGGGAGGAATTTAACTTTTGCAGTACCATATGCAATTATACCATTACCAAGGAAGGACATGCGAATTGGGCTCACCAGCGGCGGGAGACACTCGTTGGCGTGGCGCCTGAGCACGGAGAAGCCGCCATGGGTGCTGGTGTCAGACGGCGTGAGGATCTTGCAGAAGGAGTGCACCACAGGCCTCGGCATCTCCGGCAGAGGTGGGTCGGGTAATGTGGGCAGATTCTCTTGCTGCAAACAACAGAAAGTTGATCACGAATCCACATGGGGAACACTATCTGAATTTGAGTAATGCTAACTGAATTAGTTCTTGTCTGTAAAAAGAACAGGCGATAGAAAAAGTCGAATTATGCTACACCTCAAATTCAGAAACCAAAATTCAGGGGGCACAGGAAGTTGCGAACAATTACGGCTTCGCACCGAACATTTCGAAACACCAGAAGAGCAAAAAAGAAAAGAAAAAAAAAACCGTGGGCGTGGGGTGGTGAGAATTGAGAAACACTTACGTCAGGGTCCGGCTGCAGGGTGATCTGCGCGAACACCTCGTCCGTATCCGTCTCAGCCTGCGCCGCCGTGAAGAAAACAAGAGAGGAAGAGTTACGACGACGAGCTCACGCCAATTCCAGAAGGGAGGCATGGAGAGGAGAAAACACGCCGGCGCCGGAGCGAGCCGCGGTCACGTACGTACCTTGAGCTCGACGTTGACGACCTTGCAGAGGATCTTGTAGGGCACCTGGAACATCTTGATCTGCTCCGCCAGCAGCGCGGGGTCCGTCGGCTCTTGCAGCTGCACGCGCAAAACCAGCATGATTCGCGGTGGAAAATGGATGGAACAGAAGAGAGGAAGACGCGCGCAGATAAGAAACGAAGGAGAATTCCGGTGCCGGAGCACGCAACGTACCTGCTCTAGATGTCCCTGGAGGAAGTAGAAGACCCTCTCGTCCCGCTGCGGCACCTCCACGAGCGGCCCCGCGCAGGCGCGCCACAGCTCCGGGAACAGCTCCGGGTCCCGTCCACGTCCTGCCAACAACGACAAGAACAGACCATGAGCGAGTGAACCCGGCCGGCCGTGACCTGCAGAAAACCAGATGGACTCACCAGGTTGTTGCGCCATGGCGACACGGGCGGCGGTGGGTTTGGTGGTGGCCGGGTGTTCTTGGCCTCCCCGGGAGGGAAGCAGCGGTATAGGAGGGGAGAGAGGCAGGAGAAGGGAGTTGGTCTGGTGACTGGGTGGTGTTCTCCTTGTGTCAGAGTGTTTGTTGTTGGGCTGCCCCCATTAAAGAACGGCGCGGTGGGGAGGGAGTGGAGAGAGGCGAAGCGGCAGCCGATCGGAGCCAAGCACACAACGGCGGCGTTACAGAGCTTGCGCCTTTATGGCTTTAACACTGCTGCCCCGCCTAGGCTCTCGAGCAACCTTTTGCAGCGAGGACCCTATGTATTTCTGAAATAAAAGGTCCTTCCTCCGGTGTCTGCACGCGTACACTTTGCTAAAAAGCATACTGGGACGAACACATATTGTGCACTAGCCCCTGGCATTCTATTCTCAAAATGATAAATTCTTGTAAAAAATGGACGGAGTATGTTTTATGTCAATTACCTGACAGTTTACTGACGCTGTGCATCAGATTAATGATCCACAATGACATCTACAAGGTTCTCACAATCATGGATCCCGAACAAGACCCAAACCTTGCAGTAAAACTACGAATCGTAGAATCATAACTATTAAAAATAAAAAATAGATTCTACCGACTACAATTGTAAAATATTTTCAGTATATTTAGATTTTGAAGTGGCAGGATCACACAAAAGAGTCACGACTCAGCCTTGGAGATAGCCAAAAAAAAAATACCGGTGTTTAACCAAACATTATATTTAATTTGTCATTGATAAGCAACAGATATAGGGGTGATATAAACACATGCCTTGGACTAAGAGGATGGTTCAGCCGCGGCGACGCGAGAGAAAGGAAAAATGTGGCACATTGTGGAAGTTCATTAACACCTCAAAAACCATTAAATATTATATATACAAGATCGAGCAAAATTTCGGTGCATTAGTGATCTTTTGATTGCCTATTTTGAAAGGAGTCTGGTGAAATTAACTCGTTATATTATTAATCATCAACAAACCCGTATATAAGGTACCAAACACCCCCGTACTCGGTGGTACAAGGAACTAACATAATTTGTGTCATTCCCTCGACACCTCATGCGGTACCGTCTAGAGCCATCTCGAATTTGGAGAGACAGTTAGGGTTTTAATGTACGATAACCTACCCTCACATATGAACCGAATACTTGAGGTGATTTTGCAAAGATTTTGATGGGAGATACTTTGCTATCATATTATGGATATCTTATGAGACAATGTGATCCAACATTATCAAAAGAGCTAAGCAAAATATTCTTCTTGTTCTTAGAGATTCCAAGTGATGTATTTTTTCAGCATTTTATGATCATCGTCATTAACACTTCCAACAAGCATATGGGAGTACCAGTTTGTCTAAATGAATCATTACTCATCGAAAACATCTATGCATAAACATCAGTTGTAAAATAATAGATTTTATATTTATAATTTAAGCATATATTGAACATAGATCAAGAGGAGGAAGATATGAACGCGTAGATACCATATACGATCCCATGCGTTAGACATTGACCGATGGGTGGCAGGCATGAAAACAATCATCTATAATAAATATAGTGCATCGAGACAGAACCCTTAATACGGCAGAAGCTTGTTAGTATGCTCAGATCCATTAAATATGATACTAGGGATATTTGGTGTGTCAATGGGTTTTGTGATCACCTGTCATAAATTGGCAGCCTTGTTTTGACGAAAGAATCATACCATGCAATTCATTTATGTTCGGATGTAAATTAACACCTTTTGTGAGATTGTAGATTTTGGACTAATAACTGACATTGGAAATCTCCAGGGTTTTCACAATATTAGATCCCAAATAAAATCGATGCCTTGTAGTAAAATTGCAAATCGTAGAATCATAATAATTAGTTAACATCGAATAAAAGATACTACGGACTAAACTTGTAAAATATTTCCAATATATTGTGATCGTAAAGTGGCAGGAACACACAAAAGAATCACGATTTAGCCTTGGAGATATCAAAAGAATAACGATGTTTTACTAAATATTATATTTAATTTGTCATCGATAAGCAACGAAGATAAGGTGATATGAATACATGCCTTGGACTAAGATGGATGGTTCGGCTATGGTGACGAGAACCAAAGGACAAGAAGTGACACGTTGTGGAAGTTCATTAACACATCAAAAGCCATTAAATATTATATATACATGATCGAGCAAGATTTTGGTGAATTGGTGATCTTTTGATTGCCTATTTTGAAAGGAGTCTGGTGGAATTAACTCATTATTTTATTAATCATCAACAAATATGTATTGAAGGTACCAAACACCACGTTGCTTGGTGGAACAAAACACCAACATAATTTGTGTCGTTCCCTCGACACCTCATGTGGTACCGTCTATAGGCTTCTTAAATTTGTAGAGACCATTAGGTTTTTAATGTACGACAACCTACCTTCACATATGAATCGGATACTTGAGATAATTGTCAAATATTTTGATGGGCGATACTTTTCTATCATATTATGGCTTTCCTATGAGACAATGTGATCCAATAGCACCAAAAGAGCTAAGCATAATATTCTTCTTGTTCATAGAGATTCCAAGTGATATCTTTTTTCAGCATTTTATGATCATCGTCGTTGACACTTCCAACTAGCATACATGAGTAGCACTTTGTCTAAATAGATCATTACTCATAGAAAACCTTTATGTCTAAACATCAGTTGTAAAATAATAGATTTTATATTAATCATTTAAGCATTGAACATAGATCGAGAGGAGTAAGATATGAACGCGTAGATACCATATACGGTCCCACACGTAGACGTTGACCGATGGATGATAGGCATGAAAACAATCTTTCATAATAAATCTAGTGCATCGAGACAGAACCCTTAATACGGCGGAAGCTCGATAGTATGCTCTCAGATCCGTTAAATATGATACTAGGAAGATTTGGTGTGTCAATGGGTTTTGTGATCACCTGTCATAAATTGGCGGCCTTGTTTTGACGAAAGAATCATCTCATGCAATTTATTTATGCTTGGATGTAAATTAACACCTTTTGTGAGATTGTATATTTTGGACTATTGACTGACATTGGAAATCTCCAGGGTTTTCACAATCTTAGATCCCAAATAAAATTGATGCCTTGTAGTAAAATTAAAAATCGTATAATCATAATAATTAGTTAACATTGAATAAAAGATACTACGGACTAAACTTGTAAAAATATTTCCAATATATTGTGATCGCAAAGTGGCAGGACCACACAAAAGAATCACGATTTAGCCTTGGAGATAGCAAAAGAATAACGATGTTTTAATAAATATTATATTTAATTTGTTATTGATAAGCAACGAAGATAGGGTGATATGAATACATGCCTTGGACTAAGATGGATGGTTCGGCTATGGTGATGAGACCCGAAGGACAAGATGTAACACAATGTGGTAGTTCATTAACACCTAAAAAAGCCATTAAATATTATATATACATGATCGAGCAAGATTATGGTGCATTAGTGATCTTTTGATTGCCTATTTTTAAAGGAGTCTGGTGGAATTAACTCACGATTTCATTAATCATCAACAAATATGTATCCAAGGGTACCGAACACCACGTTTCTTGGTGGAACAAAACACAAACATAATGTGTCAGTCCCTTGACACCTCATGTGGTACCGTCTATAGGGATCTTGAATTTGTAGAGACCGTTTGGTTTTTAGTGTACGACAACCTACCCTCTCATATGAACCGGATACTTGAGATAATGTTGCAAATGTTTTGATGGGGGATACTTTTCCATCATATTATGGCTTTCCTATGAGACAATGTGATCCAATAGCACCAAAAGACCTAAGCATAATAAATTTCTTGTTCCTAGAGATTCCAACTGATGTCTTTTTTCAGCATTTTATGATCATTGTCATTGACACTTCCAACTAGCATATGTGAGTAGCACTTTGTCTAAATAGATCATTACTCATAGAAAACCTCTTTGTCTAAACATCAGTTGTAAAATAACATATTTTATATTTATCATTTAAGCATTGAACATAGATTGAGAGGAGGAAGATATGAACGCGTAGATGCCATATACGGTCCCATGCCTTAAACATTGACCGATGAGTGGTAGGCATGAAAACAATCTTCTGTAACAAATCTAGTGCATCGAGACAGAACCCTTAATATTGCGGAAGCTCATTAGTATGCTCAGATGCATTAAACATGATACTAGGGAGATTTGGTGTGTCAATGGGTTTTGTAATCACCTGTCATAAATTGGCACCATTGTTTGATGAAAGAATCATCCCATACGATCCATTTATGTTTAGATATAAATTAACACCTTTTGTGATATTGTAGATCTTGGAATAATGACTGACATTGGAAATCTCTAGGGTTTCACAATCTTAGATCTCAATATGATCCATGCCTTCTAATAAAATTGCAAATCGTAGAATCATAAAAATTAGTTAACATCGAATAAAAGATACTATGGACTAAACATGTAAAATATTTCCAATATATTGTGATCGTAAAGTGGTAGACCACATAAAATAATCATGATTTAACCTTCGATATAGCAAAATAATATCGATGTTTTACTAAATATTATATTTAATTTGTCATTGATAAGCAACGAAGATATGGTGATACGAATACCTGCTTTGGAATAAGATGGATGGTTCGGCTATGATGATGAGAGCCAAAGGACAAGATGTGACACGTTGTGGAAGTTCATTAACACATCAGAACCCACTAAATATTATATATACATGATCGAGCAGGATTTTGGTGCATTAGTGATCTTTTGATTAACACATTATTTTATTAATCATCAAAAAATATATACCCAAGGTACCAAACACCATGTTGCTTGGTAAAACAAAACACTAACATAATTTGTGTCATCCCCTCGACACCTCATGTGGTATTGTCTATAGGCATCTTAAATTTGTAGAGACCGTTAGGTTTTTAGTGTACGAGAATCTACCCTCACATATGAACCGGATACTTGAGATAATTTTGCCAATATTTTGATGGGCGATACTTTTCCATAATATTATGGCTTTCCTATGAGACAATGTGATACAATAGCACCAAAAGAGCTAAGCATAATATTCTTCTTGTTCCTAGAGATTCCGAGTGATGTCTTTTTTCAGCATTTTATGATCATCGTCATTGACATTTCCAACTAACATATGTGAGTAGCACTTTGTCCAAATAGCTCTTTACTCATAAAAAAAACTCTGTCTAAACATCAGGTGTAACAATAGAATTTATATTTATCATTTAAGCAATGAACATAGATCGAGAGGAGGAAGATATGAATGTGTATATACCATATAAGGTCCCATGCATTAAACATTGACAAATGGGTGGTAGGCATGAAAACTATCTTCCATAATAAATCTAGTGCATCGAGAGAGAACCTTTAATACAGTGGAAGCTCATTAGTATGCTCAGATCCATTAAATATGATACTAGGGAGATATAAAAAAGTGTGTGAATGGGTTTTGTGATCACCTGTCATAAATTGGCAGCCTTGTTTTGACGAAAGAATCATCCCATGCGATTCATTTATTTTTAGATATAAATTAACACCTTTTGTGATATTGTAGATCCTAGACTAATAACCGACATTGGAAATCTCCGAGGTTTTCACAATCTTATATCCCAAATATGATCCATGCCTTCTAATAAAATTGCAAATCGTAGAATCATAACAATTAGTTAAAATCGAATAAAAGATACTACAGACTGAACTTTTAAACTATTTATAATATAGTGTGATCGTAATGTGGCAGGACCACACAAAAGAATCATGATTTAGCCCTCGACATAGCAAAAGAATACTGATGTTTTACTAAATATTATATTTAATTTGTCATTGATAAGAAACGAAGAGAAGGTGATATGAATACATGCCTTGGACTAGGATGGATGGTTCAGCTATGGTGACGAGAGCCAAAGGACAAGATGTGACACGTTGTGGAAGTTCATTAACACATCAAAACCCACTAAATATTATATATACATGATCGAGCAGGATTTTGGTGCATTAGTGATCTTTTGATTGCCTATTTTAAAAGGAGTCTGGTGGAATTAACACATTATTTTATTAATCATCAACAAATATGTACCCAAGGTACCGAATACCACGTTGCTTGGTAAAACAAAGAACTAACATAATTTGTGTCATCACCTCGACACCTCATGTGGTACTGTCTATAGGCATCTTAAATTTGTAGAGACCGTTAGGTTTTTAGTGTACGAGAATCTACCCTCAGATATGAACCGGATACTTGAGATAATTTTGCAAATATTTTGATGGGCGATACTTTTCCATCATATTAGGGCTTTCCTACGAGAAAATGTGATACAATAGCACCAAAAGAGCTAAGCATAATATTCTTCTTGTTCCTAGAGATTCCGAGTGATGTCTTTTTTCAGCATTTTATGATCATCGTCATTGATATTTCCAACTAACATATGTGAGTAGCACTTTGTCTAAATAGCTATTTACTCATAAAAAACCTCTGTCTAAACATCATGTGTAACAATAGAATTTAAATTTATCATTTAAGCAATGAACATAGATCGAGAGGAGGAAGATATGAATGTGTATATACCATATAATGTCCCATGCATTAGACATTGACAAATGGGCGGTAGGCATGAAAACTATCTTCCATAATAAATCTAGTGCATCGAGAGAGAACCCTTAATACGGCGGAAGCTCATTAGTATGCTTAGATCCATTAAATATGATACTAGGGAGATAAAAAAAGCGTGTCAATGGGTTTTGTGATCACCTGTCATAAATTGGCAGCCTTGTTTTGACGAAAGAATCATCCCATGCGATTCATTTATGTTTAGATGTAAATTAATACCTTTTGTGATATTGTAGATCCTGGACTAATGACCGACATTGGAAATCTCCGGGGTTTTCACAATCTTAGATCCCAAATATGATCCATGCCTTCTAAGAAAATTGCAAATCGTAGAATCATAACAATTAGTTAAAATCGAATAAAAGATACTACAGACTAAACTTGTAAACTATTTATAATATATTGTGATTGTAAAGAGGCAGGACCACAAAAGAATCATGATTTAGCCCTCGACATAGCAAAAGAATACTGATGTTTTAATAAATATTATATTTAATTTGTCATTGATAAGCAACGAAGATAAGGTGATATGAATACATGCCTTGGACTAAGATGGATGGTTCGACTATGGTGACGAGAGCCAAAGGACAAGATGTGACATGTTGTGGAAGTTCATTAACACACCAAAGCCCATTAAATATTATATATACATGATCGAGAAAGATTTTGGTGCATTAGTGATCTTTTGATTTCCTATTTTGAAAGGAGTCTGGTGGAATTAACATATTATTTCATTAATCATTGATGTCTACTTTCCCCCTCCTTTCCTGTAGACAGTGTTGGGCCTCCAAGAGCAGAGGTTTGTAGAGCAGCAGCAAGTTTTCCCTTAAGTGGATCACCCAAGGTTTATCGAACTCAGGGAGGAAGAGGTCAAAGATATCCCTCTCATGCAACCCTGCAACCACAAAGCAAGAAGTCTCTTGTGTCCCCAACACACCTAATAGGTGCACTAGTTCGGCGAAGAGATAGTGAAATACAGGTGGTATGAATATATATGAGCAGTAGCAACGGTGCCAGAAAATAGCTTGCTGGCGTGTAGTTGATGGTGGTAGTATTGCAGCAGTAGTAACGCAGAAACGATAAACAAGCAGTAGTAACGCAGCAGTATTTAGGAACAAGGCCTAGGGATTACACTTTCACTAGTGGACACTCTCAACATTGATCACATAACAGAATAGATAAATGCATACTCTACACTTTTGTTGGATGATGAACACATTGCGTAGGATTACACGAACCCTCAATGCCGGAGTTAACAAGCTCCACAATAATGCTCATATTTAAGTAACCTTATAGTGTAAGATAGATCAACAGACTAAACCAAGTACTAACATAGCATGCACACTGTCACCTTCATGCATATGTAGGAGGAATAGATCACATCAATATTATCATAGCAATAGTTAACTTCGCAATCTACAAGAGATCATGATCATAGCATAAACCAAGTACTAACACGGTGCACACACTGTCACCTTTACACACGTGCAGGAGGAATAGAACTACTTTAATAACTTTGCTAGAGTAGCACATAGATAAATTGTGATACAAACTCATATGAATCTCAATCATGTAAAGCAGCTCATGAGATTATTGTATTGAGGTACATGGGAGAGAGATGAACCACATAGCTACAGCGGAGCCCTCAGCCTCGGGGGTGGATTACTCCCTCCTCATCATGGAGGCAGCGATGGCGGTGAAGATGGCGGTGAAGACGGCGGTGGAGATGGCTCCGTGTGGAATTCCCCGTCCGGCAGGGTGCCGGAACAGAGAGTTCTGTCCCCCGAATTGGAGTTTCGCGATGGCGGCGGCGCCCCTGGAGTCTTTCTGGAGTTTCGTCAATTGGTCCTGCGTTTTTAGGTCGAAAGGGCTTTTATAGGCGAAGAGGCGGCGCAGGGGGGCACCTGGGGGCGCCACACCCTAGGCCGGCGTGGCCTAGGCCTGGCCCGCGCCGCCATGTGGTGTGGTGGCCCCCTGGCACCTCTCCGACTCGTCTTCGGTGGCCCGGACGCTGCCGGGAAAAATAGGAGGTTTGGCGTTGATTTCGTCCAATTCCGAGAATATTGCCCGAACAGCCTTTCTGGAACCAAAAACAGCAGAAAACAGGAACTGGCACTGTGGCATCTTGTTAATAGGTTAGTTCCGGAAAATGCATGAAAATGATATAAAGTGTGAACAAAACATGTTGGTATTGTCATAAAACAAGCATGGAACATCGGAAATTATAGATACGTTGGAGACGTATCAGCATCCCCAAGCTTAGTTCCTACTCGTCCTCGAGTAGGTAAACGATAAAAGATAATTTCTGAGGTGACATGCTACCAACATAATCTTAATCATACCATTGTAAAGCATATGAGATGAATGCAGCGATTCGAAACAATGTAAATGCAATGAGTAAACAAGTGAATCATATAGCAAAGACTTTTCATGAATAGTACTTTCGAGACAAGCATCAATAAGTCTTGCATAAGAGTTACTCATAAAGCAATAAATTCATAGTAGAGACATTGAAGCAACACAATGGAAGATTAAGTTTCAGCGGTTGCTTTCAACTTGTAACATGTATATCTCATGGATAGTTGTCAATGCAAAGCAATATAACAAATGCAATATGCAAGTATGTAGGAATCAATGCACAGTTCACACAAGTGTTTGCTTCTTGAGATGGAGAGAAATAGGTGAACTGACTCAACAAATGAAAGTAAAAGAATTGTCCTCCATAGAGGAAAAGCATCGATTGCTATATTTGTGCTAGAGCTTTGATTTTGAAAACATGAAATAATTTTGTCAACGGTAGTAATAAAGCATATGCATCATGTAAATTATATCTTATAAGTTGCAAGCCTCATGCATAGTGTACTAATAGTGCCCGCACCTTGTCCTAATTAGCTTGGACTACCGGATCATCACAATGCACTGTTTTTACCAAGTGTCACAAAGGGGTACCTCTATGCCGCCTGTACAAAGGTCTAAGGAGAAAGCTCGCATTGGATTTCTCGCTATTGATTATTCTCAACTTAGACATCCATACCGGGACAACATAGACAACAGATAATGGACTCCTCTTTTATGCATAAGCATGTAACAACAATTAATAATTTTCTCATATGAGATTGAGGATATATGTCCAAAACTGAAACTTCCACCATGGATCATGGCTTTAGTTAGCGGCCCAATGTTCTTCTCTAACAATATGCATGCTTAACCATAGGGTGGTAGATCTCTCTTACTTCAGACAAGACGGACATGCATAGCAACTCACATGAAATTCAACAATGAATAGTTGATGGCGTCCCCAGTGAACATGGTTATCGCACAACAAGCAACTTAATAAGAGATAAAGTGCATAATTACATATTCAATACCACAATAGTTTTTAAGCTATTTGTCCCATGAGCTATATATTGCAAAGGTGAATGATGGAATTTTAAAGGTAGCACTCAAGCAATTTACTTTGGAATGGCGGAAAATACCATGTAGTAGGTAGGTATGGTGGACACAAATGGCATAGTGTTGTTTGGCTCAAGGATTTGGATGCATGAGAAGTATTCCCTCTCGATACAAGGTTTAGGCTAGCAAGGTTGTTTGAAGCAAACACAAGCACAAACTAGTACAGCAAAACTCACATAAAAGACATATTACAAGCATTATAAAACTATACATCGTCTTCCTTGTTGTTCAAACATCTTACTAGAAAATATCTAGACTCTAGAGAAACCACTCATGCAAACCAAATTTTAACAAGCTCTATGTATTTCTTCACTAATGGGTGCAAAGTATATGATGCAAGAGCTTAAACAAGAGCACAACAATTGCCAAGTATCAAGTTATTCAAGACATCATACCAATTACTACATGTAGCATTTTCCAATTCCAACCATATAATAATTAACGAAGAAGTTTCAACCTTCGCCATGAATATTATGAGCTAAGAACACATGTGTTCATACGAACCAGCGGAGCGTGTCTCTCCCCCACACAAGCATTTATTCAAACAAAAACAAAAAACAAAAGCATACAGACGCTCCAAGTAAAGCACATAAGATGTGACCGAATAAAAATATAGTTTCAAGAGAAGGAACCTGATAATTTGTCGATGAAGAAGGGGATGCCTTGGGCATCCCCAAGCTTAGACGCTTGAGTCTTCTTGATATATGCAGGGGTGAACCACCGGGGCATCCCCAAGCTTAGAGCTTTCACTCTTCTTGATCATAGTATATCATCCTCCTCTCTTGACCCTTGAAAACTTCCTTCACACCAAACTTCTCATAAACTTCATTAGAGGGGTTAGTACATAATCAAAAACTCACATGTTCAGAGGTGACACAATCATTCTTAACACTTCTGGACATTGCTCAAAGCTACTGGAAGGTAATGGAACAAAGAAATCCACCCAACACAGCGAAAGAAGCAATGCGAAATAAAAGGCAGAATCTGTCAAAACAGAACAGTCCGTAAAGACGAATTTCTAATAAATACTTCCGTTGCTCAGATAAGAAAACTCAAAACTAATGAAAGTTGCGTACATATCTGAGGAACACGCACGTAAATTGGCATATTTTTCTGATTTTTCTACATAGAGAAAATCCCAGATTCGTGACAGATAGAAATCTGTTTCTGCGCAGAAATCCAAATCTAGTATCAACCTTCGATTAGAGGCTTCACTTGGCACAACAAAACACAAAACTAAGATAAGGAGAGGTTGCTACAGTAGTAAACAACTTCCAAGACACAAAATAAAAACAAAGTACTGTAGCAAAATAACACATGGGTTATCTCCCAAGAAGTTCTTTTCTTTATAGCCATTAAGATGGGCTCAGCAGTTTTGATGATGCACTCGCAAGAAATTGTATTTGAAGCAAAAGGGAGCATCAAGAGGCAAATTAGAAACACATTTAAGTCTAACATGCTTCCTATGCATAGGAATCTTGTAAATAAATAAGTTCATTAAGAGCAAAGTAACAAGCATAGGAAGATAAAACAAGTGTAGCTTCAAAAATTTCAGCACATAGAGAGGTGTTTTAGTAACATGAAAATTTCTACAACCATATTTTCCTCTCTCATAATAACTTTCAGTAGCATCATGAGCAAACTCAACAATATAACTATCACATAAAGCATTCTTATCATGAGTCTCATGCATAAAATTATTACTACTCCCAACATAAGCATAGTTATTCTTATTAATTGTAGTAGGAGCAAATTCAACAAAGTAGCTATCATTATTATTCTCATCATCAAATATAGGAGGCATATTGTATTCATAATCAAATTCATCCTCCATAACAGGTGGTAACAAAAGACTACTATCATTATAATCATCATAAATAGGAGGCAAAGTATCATCAAAGAAAATTTTCTCCTCAATGCTTGGGGGACTAAAAAGATCATGCTCATCAAAACCAGCTTCCCCAAGCTTAGAATTTTCCATATCATTAGCAACAATGGTATTCAAAGTGTTCATACTAACATGTTCCATGGGTTTTTTAATTTTCGGATCAAACCATCCATGTCTTAAATCAGGAAATAGAGTAAAAAGCTCATTGTTGTCCATTATGCCTTACTAGTGTAAACAAGAAACAAAAAGATGCAATTGCAGGATCTAAAGGAAATAGCTTCGAGTACTTACAATGGCGGAAAATAGCTTGGTAGCCGAGGTCCGGAGTGTGAGTACCTTTTACCTTTCCTC
Source organism: Lolium perenne (assembly GCF_019359855.2). Classification (NCBI taxonomy): domain Eukaryota; kingdom Viridiplantae; phylum Streptophyta; class Magnoliopsida; order Poales; family Poaceae; genus Lolium; species Lolium perenne. Next base: position 106,395,058 of record NC_067246.2, on the reverse strand, counting down.
CCCGGCAACGGCGCCAGAAAAGTGCTTGATGTCTACTTTCCCCCTCCTTTCCTCAGACAGTTGTTGGGCCTCCAAGAGCAGAGGTTTGTAGAGCAGCAGCAAGTTTTCCCTTAAGTGGATCACCCAAGGTTTATCGAACTCAGGGAGGAAGAGGTCAAAGATATCCCTCTCATGCAACCCTGCAACCACAAAGCAAGAAGTCTCTTGTGTCCCCAACACACCTAATAGGTGCACTAGTTCGGCGAAGAGATAGTGAAATACAGGTGGTATGAATATATATGAGCAAAGAGGCAATCGGTGCAGAAAATAGCTTGCTGGCGTGTAGTTGATGGTGGTAGTATTGCAGCAGTAGTAACGCAGTAAAACAGTAAACAAGCAGTAGTAACGCAGCAGTATTTAGGAACAAGGCCTAGGGATTACACTTTCACTAGTGGACACTCTCAACATTGATCACATAACAAAATAGATAAATGCATACTCTACACTTTTGTTGGATGATGAACACATTGCGTAGGATTACACGAACCCTCAATGCCGGAGTTAACAAGCTCCACAATAATGCTCATATTTAAGTAACCTTATAGTGTAAGATAGATCAACAGACTAAACCAAGTACTAACATAGCATGCACACTGTCACCTTCATGCATATGTAGGAGGAATAGATCACATCAATATTATCATAGCAATAGTTAACTTCGCAATCTACAAGAGATCATGATCATAGCATAAACCAAGTACTAACACGGTGCACACACTGTCACCTTTACACACGTGCAGGAGGAATAGAACTACTTTAATAACTTTGCTAGAGTAGCACATAGATAAATTGTGATACAAACTCATATGAATCTCAATCATGTAAAGCAGCTCATGAGATTATTGTATTGAGGTACATGGGAGAGAGATGAACCACATAGCTACAGCGGAGCCCTCAGCCTCGGGGGTGGATTACTCCCTCCTCATCATGGAGGCAGCGATGGCGGTGAAGATGGCGGTGAAGACGGCGGTGGAGATGGCTCCGGGGGCAATTCCCCGTCCGGCAGGGTGCCGGAACAGAGAGTTCTGTCCCCCGAATTGGAGTTTCGCGATGGCGGCGGCGCCCCTGGAGTCTTTCTGGAGTTTCGTCAATTGGTCCTGCGTTTTTAGGTCGAAAGGGCTTTTATAGGCGAAGAGGCGGCGCAGGGGGGCACCTGGGGGCGCCACACCCTAGGCCGGCGCGGCCTAGGCCTGGCCCGCGCCGCCATGTGGTGTGGTGGCCCCCTGGCCCCTCTCCGACTCTTCTTCGGTGTTCTGGACGCTTCCGGGAAAAATAGGAGGTTTGGCGTTGATTTCGTCCAATTCCGAGAATATTGCCCGAACAGCCTTTCTGGAACCAAAAACAGCAGAAAACAGGAACTGGCACTGTGGCATCTTGTTAATAGGTTAGTTCCGGAAAATGCATGAAAATGATATAAAGTGTGAACAAAACATGTTGGTATTGTCATAAAACAAGCATGGAACATCGGAAATTATAGATACGTTGGAGACGTATCAATCATCAACAAATATGTACCTAAGGTACGGAACACCATGTTGCTTGGTGAAAAAAAAATTAACATAATTTTTGTCATTCCCTCGACACCACATGTGGTTCCGTCTATAGGCATCTTAAATTTGTAGAGACCATTAGGTTTTTAGTGTATAAGAATCTACCCTCACATATGAACCGGATAATTGAGATAATTTTGCAAATATTTTGATGGGCGATACTTTTCCATCATATTATGGCTTTCCTATGAAACAATGTGATCCAATAGCACCAAAATAGCTAAGCATAATATTCTTCTTGTTCCTAGAGATTCCAAGTGATGTCTTTTTTCAGCATTTTATGATCATCGTCATTGATATTTCCAACCAGCATATGTGAGTAGCACTTTGTCTAAATAGCTCATTACTCATAAAAAACATGTATGTATGAACATCGGGTGTAGCAATAGAATTTATATTTACCATTTAAGCAATGAACGTAGATCGAGAGGAGGAAGATATGAATGTGTAGATACCATATACGGTCCCATGCCTTAGACATTGACAGATGGGTGGTAGGCATGGAAACTATCTTCCATAATAAATCTAGTGCATCGAGAGAGAACCCTTAATACGGCGGAAGCTCATTAGTATGCTCAGATCCATTAAATATGATACTAGGGAGATTTGGTGTGTCAATGGGTTTTGTGATCACCGTTCATAAATTGGCAGCCTTGTTTTGACTAAAGAATCATCCCATGAGATTCATTTATGTTTAGATGTAAATTAAAACCTTTTGTGATATTGATATCTTGGACTAATGACTAACATTGGAAATCTCTAGGGTTTTCACAATCTTAGATCCCAAATATGATCCATGCCTTCTTATAAAATTGCAAATCGTAGAATCATAATAATGAGCTAACATCGAATAAAAGATACTATGGACTAAACTTGTAAACTATTTATAATATATTGTGATCGTAAAGTGGTAGGACCACACAAAAGAATCATGATTTATCCCTTGACATAGCAAAAGAATACCGATGTTTTACAAAATATTATATTTTATTTGTCATTGATAAGAAACAAAGATAATGTGGTATGAATACATGGCTTGGATTAAGATGGATGGTTCGGCTATGGTGACGAGAGCCAAAGGACAAGATGTGACACATTGTGGAAGTTCATCAACACACCAAAACCATTAAATATTATATATACATGATCGAGCAAGATTTTGGTGCATTGGTGATCTTTTGATTGCCTATTTTGAAAGGAGTGTGGTGGAATTAACTCATTATTTTATAAATCATCAACAAATATGTATCCAAGGTACCGAACACCACGTTGCTCTGTGGAACAAAACACCAACATAATTTGTGTCATTCCCTCGACACTTCATGTGATACCTTCTATAGGCTTCTTAAATTTGTAGAGACCGTTAGGTTTTTAATGTACGACAACCTACCCTCACATATGAACCGGATACTTGAGATAATTTTCAAATATTTTGATGGGCGGTACTTTTCTATCATATTATGGCTTTCCTATGAGACAATGTGATACAGTAGCACCAAAAGAGCTAAGCATAATATTCTTCTTATTCTTAGATTCCAAGTGATATCTTTTTTCAGCATTTTATGATCGTCGTTGTTGACACTTCCAACTATCATATGTGAGTAACACTTTGCCTAAATAGATCACTACTCATAGAAAACATCTATGTCTAAACATCAGTTGTAAAATAATAGATTTTATATTTACCATTTAAGCATTGAACATAGATCGAGAGGAGGAAGATATGAATGCTTTAGACATTGATCGATGGGTCATAGGCATGAAAACACTCTTCCATAATAAATCTAGTGCATCCAGACATAACCCTTAATACGGAGGAAGCTCATTAGTATGCTCAGATCCATTCAATATGATACTAGGGAGATTTGGTGTATCACTGGGTTTTGTGATAACCTGCCATAAATTGGCAGCCTTGTTTTGACGAAAGAATCATCCCATGTGATTCATTTATGTTTAGATGTAAATTTAGCCTTGTAGATAGCAAAAGAATACCGATGTTTTACAAATTATTATATTTCATTTTTCACTGATAAGCAACGAAGATAGGGTGATATGAATACATGCCTTGGACTAAGATGGATGGTTCAGCTATGGTGACGAGAGCCAAATGACAAGATGTGACATGTTGTGGAAGTTCATTAACACCTCAAAACCCATTAAATATTATATATACATGATCGAGCAAGAATTTGGTGCATTAGTTATCTTTTGATTGCCTATTTTGAAAGGAGTCTAGTGGAATTAACTCATTATTTCATTAACCATCAACAAATTTATATACAAGGTACCGAACAACACGATTGTTTTGTGGAACAAAACACTACTCCCTCTGATCGATATTATTTGATGCTAAAATGGATGTATCTACAACTAAAATATGTTTAGATACATCTATATTAGCATCAAGTAATATGGATCGGAGGGAGTAACATAATTTGTGTCATTCCCTCAACACCTCATGTGGTACCATCTATATGCATCTTAAATTTGTAGAGACCGTTAGATTTTTAGTGTACGACTACCTACCCTCACATATGAACCGAATACTTGAGATAATTTTGCAAATATTTTGATGGGCGATACTTTTCCATTATATTATGGCTTTCCTATGATACAATGTGATCCAATAGCGCAAAAAGAGCTAAGCATAATGTTCTTCTTGTTCCTAGAGATTCCTAAGTGATGTCTTTTTCAGCATTTTATGATCATCATCATTTACACTTCCAACTAGCATATGTGAGTAGCACTTTGTCTAAATACATCATTACTCATAGAAAACCTCTATGCTTAAATATTGATCAGTTATAAAATAATATATTTTATGTTTATCATTCAAGTATTGAACATAGATCGGGAGGAGGAAGATATGAATGCGAAGATACCATATACGGTCCCATGATTTAGACATTGACCAATGAGTGGTAGGCATGAAAACAATCTTCCATAATAAATCTAGTGCATCGAGCCAGAACCCTGAATACGGCGGAAGCTCATTTGTATGCCGAGATCCATTAAATATGATACTATGGAGATTTGGTGTGTCAATGGGTTTCGTGATCACCTGTCATAAATTGGCTGCCTTGTTTTGATGAAAGAATCACTCTATGCAATTCATTTATTTTTGGACGTAAATTAACACCTTTTGTGATTATTATAGATCTTAGAACTTTGCAATTTTAGATCCCAAATATGATCCATGCCATGTTCTAAAATTGTAAATCGTAGAATCATAAAAATTAGCTAACATCGAATAAAAGATTCTATGAACTAAACTTGTAAAATATTTTCAATATATTTGGATCGTAAACTGGCAATACCACACAACAGAATCACGATTCAGCATTGGAGATAGCAAACGAATACCGGTGTTTTACTAAGTATTATACTTGATTTGTCATTGATAAGCAACGAAGATAGGGTGTATGAACACATGCCTTGTACTAAGATGGATGGTTCGGCTACGAGAGCCAAAGGACAAAATGTGACACATTGTGAAAATTCATTAACACATCAAAAGCCATTAAATGTTAGATGTACATGATCAAGCAAGATTTTGGTGTATTAGTGATCTTTTGATTGCCTATTTTGAAAGGAGTCTAGTGGAATTAACTCGTTATTTTATTAATCATCAACAAATCCGTATCCAAGGCACCAAACACCACACCGCTTGGTGGTACACGCCACTAATATAGTTTGTGTCATTCCCTTGACGCCTCATGTGGTACCGTCTAGAGCCATCTCTGATTTGGAGAGACCGTTAGGTTTTTGGTGTACGACAACCTACCCACACATATGAACTAGATTGAGATAATTTTCTAAATATTTTTATGGGAGATACTTTTCCATCATATTATGGCTTTCCTATGAGACAATGTGATCCAATATCACCAAAAGATCAAAGAAAAATATTCTTCTTGTTCTTAGAGATTCCAAGTGGTGTCTTTTTCGTCCTTTTATGATCATCGTCATTGAAACTTCCAACTAGCATATGTGAGTAGCACCTTGTCTAAATAGTAATAACTCATAGAAAACCTCTATGTCTCAACATAAGTTATAAAATATTAGATTTTATATTTATCATTTAAGCATTGAACATAGATTTGGAGGAGGAAGATATGAACGCGTAGATACCATATATGGTCCCATATGTTAGACATTGACCTATGGTTGGTAGGCATGATAACAATCTTCCATGATAAATCTAGTGCATCGAGACAAAACCCTTAATACGGCGAAAGCTCATTAGTATGCCAAGATCCATTAAATACGATAGTAGGGAGATTTGGCGTGTCAATGGGTTTTGTGATCACGTGTTATAAATTGGCAGCCTTGTTTTGATGAAAGAACCACCCCATGCAATTCATTTATGTTTTGACGTAAATTAACACCTTTTGTGATTATTGTAGATCTTGCACTAATGATTGACACTTCAAATCTCTAAGGTTTTCACAATGTTAGATCCCTAATATTATCCATGCCTCGTAGTAAAATTGTGAATCTTGGAATCATAATAATTAATTAACATCGAATAAAATATTCTATGTACTTTACTTGTAAAATATTTCTAATATATTTGGATTGTAAAGTGGCAGGACTACTCAAAAGAGTCACGATTCAGCCTTGGAGAAAGCAAAAGAATACCATTGTTTTACAAACATTATATTTCATTTTTCATTGATAAGCAACGAAGATAGGGTGAGATGAACACATGCCTTGGACTAAGATGGATGGTTTGGCTACGAAGACAAGAGCCAATGGAAAAAAATGTGACACGTTAGGACCTCAAAATCCATCAAATATTATATATAAATGATCGAGCAAGATTTTGGTAAATTACTGATCTTTTGATTGCCTATTTTGGAACGAGTCTCGTGGAATTAAATCATTATTTCATTAATCATCAACAAATTTGTATACAAGGTACCGAACAACATTGCTTGGTGGAACAAAACACTAACATAATTTGTGTCATTCCCTTGACACCTCATGTGGTACCGCCTATAGGCATTTTAAATTTGTAAAGACCGTTAGAATTTTATTGTACGACAACCTACCCTCACATATGAACCGAATACTTGAGATAATGTTGCAAATATTTTGATGGCGATACTTTTCCATTATATTATGGCTTTCCTATGAGACAATGTGATCCAATATCACCAAAAGAGCTAAGTAGAATATTCTTCTTGTTCTTAGATATTCCAAGTGATGTCTTTTTTCAACATTTTATGACACGCGCATTGACACTTCCAACTAGCATATGTGAGTAGCACTTTGTCTAATTATATCATTAATCATAGAAAACCTCTATGTCTAAAAATTAGTTATAAAATAATAGATTTTATATTTATCATTTAAGCATTGAACATAGATCGGGAGGAGGAAGATATGAACGCATAGATACCATATACGGTTCCATGCGTTAGACATTGAACGATGGGTGGTAGGCATGAAAACAACCTTGCATAATAAATATAGTGCATCGAGACAGAACCCTTAATACGGCGGAAGCTCATTAGTATACCGAGATCCATTAAATATTATACTAGGGATATTTGGTGTGTCCATGGATTTCGTGAGCACTTGTCATAAATGGGCAGCCTTGTTTTGACGAAAGAATCACCCATGCAATTCATTTGTTTTTGGACGTAAACTAACACCTTTTGTGATTATTCTAGATGTTGGACAAATGATTCACATTGGAAAAGATTCCATGGGCTAAACTTGTAAAATATTTCCAATCTATCTGGATCGTAGAGTGGCAATACCACACAAAAGAATCACGATTCAGCCTTGGAGATAGAAAAATAGTACTGGTATTTTACTAAATAATATATGCCTTGTACTAAGTTGGATGGTTCAGCTAGGGCGATGAGAGCCAAAGAACAAAATGTGATACGTTGGGTAAGTTCATTAACACATCAAAAGCCATTAAATAATATATATACATGATCGAGCAAGATTTTTGTGCATTAGTGATCTTTTGACTGACTATTTTGAAAATAGTCTGGTGGAATGAACTCGTTATTTTATTAATCATCAACAAATACATATCCAAGGTACCAAACACCACACCGCTTGGTGGTACAAGGCACTAACATAATTTGTGTCATTCCCTCAACACCTCATGTGGTTCCACCTAGAGCCATCTCGAATTTGGAGAGACCGTTAGGTTTTTGGTGTACGACAACCTACCCTCACATATGAACCGGATACTTGAGATAATTTTGCAATGATTTTGATGGGAGATACTTTGACATCATATTATTGCTTTTCTATGAGACAATGTGATCCAATATCACCAAAATAGCTAAGCATGAAAATTCATCTTGTTCTTAGAGATTCCAAGTGATGTCTTTTTCAGCCTTTTACGATCATTGTCATTGGCACTTAGCTAGAATATGTGAGTAACACTTTGTATAAATAGATCATTACTCATAGAAAACCTCTATGTCTAAACATCAATTATAAAATAATAGATTTATATTTATCATTTAACCATTGAACATAGATCGGAAGGAAGAAGATATGAACGCGTAGATGCCATATACGGTCCCATGCGTTAGACATTGACCGATGGGTGGAAGGCATCAAATCAATCTTCCATAATAAATCTAGTGCATTGATGTATGACCCTTAATATGGCGAAATCTCATTCGTATGCCAAGATCCATTAAATATTATACTAGGGAGATTTGGTGTGTCAATGGGTTTTGTGATCATCTGTCATAAATTTGCAGCCTTGTTTTGACAAAAGAATCGCCCTATGAAATTCATTTATGTTTGGACGTAAATTAATACCTTTTGTGATTATTGTAGTTCTTGGACTAATGATTGGCATTTGACATCTCCAGGGTTTTCACAATGTTAGATCCAAAATATGATCCGTGCCTTGTAGTAAAATTGTAAATCATATAATCATAACAATTAAAATCGATAAAGATTCTACGGAGTAAACTTGTAAAATATTTCCAATATATTTGGATCATAAAGTGGCAGGAGATAGCAAAATGATATTGGTGTTTTACCAAATATTACATTTGATTTTTCATTGATAAGAAGCGAAGATGGGGGTGATATGAACACATGCACCTTGGACTAGGATGGATGGTTCGGCTACAATGACGAGAGCGGAAGGATAAAATGTGACACGCTGTGGACGTTCATTAACACCTCAAAAGGCATTAATATTATATACACGGGACACATTTGATGCATTAGTGATCTTTTGATCAACTATTTTGAAATGTGTCGGGTAGAGTTCACTCATTGTTTTATCAATCAACACCAAATCTGCATCCACTTAGTGACATTCGCTCAAAGTTACCATACACCATACTGGTTGGTGGTAGAAGACACTAAGATAATGTGTGGCATTAACTCGGGAACTCATTTGGTACAACCTAGAGAAATCTTGAACTGTAAGAGAGCATTAGGCGTATGACATCCTACCCTGGCATATGAACCAGATACTTGAGAATTTGATTTCCTTTTAGAACTTAGTTGCACCTTCCATGCTTTTGTTAAGCTTAGATATTCATACTATGGATTTCCTATGAGGCAATGTGATCCAATATCACCAAATGAGCTAAGGAGGAAATTTTTATTGTTTCTTACAGATTGCAAGTGATGTATTGTTTTAGCCTTTTAGGATCATCATTGAAACTTCCAACTAGCATATGTGACTTACACTTTGTCTAAATAGAATCATTAATCAGAGAAAACTATCTATTTCTAAATATATGTTATAAAAAATATAAGATCTTATATTTATCACCTAAGCATTGCACATAGATCAGGGGAAGGGGGTATGAACACGGGTTAGACATTGACTGATGGGTGGCATTTATAAAAAATATCTTCTATAATAAATCTAGTGTGTTGATACAAAACCCTTTATATGGTGGAAAATAATTATTATGCCAATATCCATTATATTTGATACTTGGGATATTTCACGTGTTAATGGATTTTGTGATCACCTATGTAATTATTGGCAATCTTGTTTTGACCAAACAATCACCTAGTGCAATTCATTTAAGTTTGGACATAAATTAACACCTTTTTTGATTATTATATATATCTTGGAGTAATGACCCGCAATGAACATCTCCAAGGTTGTCTCAATGTTGGATCCTGAATAAGATCCAATCCTTGTAGTAAAATTATAAATCACAGAATCATAATAATTGAAATCGAACGATAATTTATATATACTAGTATTGTAAAATATTTCCAATATACTTGGATTGTAAAGTGGCAGGACAACACAAAATAATAAAGATTCAACCTTAGAGATAGCAAAAAAGAACAACATTTTTTTACCAAATATTGCATTTCATCCATGATTGATAATAAGAAAACATAGGGGGTGATATGAACACATGATGTGGACTTAGAAGGATTATTCGGCAACGACATAAAGACCCAGTGGAAAAATGTAACACATTGTGGAAGTTCATTAACACCTCAAAAGCCATTAAATGTTATATGCATGAGCAATATTTTGACCCATTAGTGATCTTTTGATGACCTATTTTCAAAGGTGTAGGTGGAGTTCACTCATTGTTTTATTAATCATCAAAATAGCAACATCCACTTAGTGATGTTTTCTCGAAGGTGCCAAACACCACATTATTGGGTGGTATAATACACTAACATATTGTGTGATATTCCCTGGATACCTCATGTGGTACCGACTAGAGCCATCTTGAACTATAAGAGAGCATTAGATTTTTAGCATATGACAACCTACACTAACTTATGCACTAGATAGTTAAGAGAATTCGACTTCCTATTAGAACGTAGCTATGCCTTCCATGCTTTAATCAACTTCTTCCATTCATATTATGGCTTTCCTATGAGTCAATGTGATCCAGTATCATGAAAAGAGCTAAGAAGGACATTCTCATTGTTCTTAGAGATTGCAAATAATGTGTTTTTAGCATTTTAGGATCATAATTGAAACTTCCAGCTAGCATATGTGACTAACACATTGTGGAAATAAAATCATTAATGGGAGAAAACCCTTGATGTCTACGTTCCCCCTCCTTTCCTGTAGACAGTGTTGGGCCTCCAAGAGCAGAGGTTTGTAGAACAGCAGCAAGTTTTCCCTTAAGTGGATCACCCAAGGTTTATCGAACTCAGGGAGGAAGAGGTCAAAGATATCCCTCTCATGCAACCCTGCAACCACAAAGCAAGAAGTCTCTTGTGTCCCCAACACACCTAATAGGTGCACTAGTTCGGCGAAGAGATAGTGAAATACATGTGGTATGAATATATATGAGCAGTAGCAACGGTGCCAGAAAATAGCTTGCTGGCGTGTAATTGATGGTGGTAGTATTGCAGCAGTAGTAACGCAGTAAAACAGTAAACAAGCAGTAGTAACTCAGCAGTATTTAGGAACAAGGCCTAGGGATTACACTTTCACTAGTGGACACTCTCAACATTGATCACATAACAGAATAGATAAATGCATACTCTACACTTTTGTTGGATGATGAACACATTGCGTAGGATTACACGAACCCTCAATGCCGGAGTTAACAAGCTCCACAATAATGCTCATGTTTAAGTAACCTTATAGTGTAAGATAGATCAATATAACCAGATAGATCACATCAATACCATCATAATGATAATTAACTCCACAATCTACAAGAGATCATGATCATAGCCTATGACAAGAACCACACGGTGCACACACTAGTCACCTTTACACACGTGCAGGAGGAATAGAACTACTTTAATAACATCACTAGAGTAGCACATAGATGAATTGTGATACAAAACTCATATGAATCTCAATCATGTAAAGCAGCTCATGAGATCATTGTATTGAAGTACATGGAGAGAGATTAACCACATAGCTACCGGTACAGCCCCGAGCCTCGATGGAGAACTACTCCCTCCTCATGGGAGTAGCAGCGGTGATGAAGATGGCGGTGGAGATGGCAGCGGTGTCGATGGAGAAGCCTTCCGGGGCACTTCCCCGTTCGGCAGCGTGCCGGAACGAGAGACTCTGTCCCCGCATCTTGGCGTCACGATGGCGGCGGCTCTGGAAGGTTTCTGTGGTTTTCGTCGAGCGTATCAGGGTTTTCGATCCAGGGGCTTTATATAGGCGAAGAGGCGGCGCAGGAGGGTCGAAGGGGCGACGACACCATAGGGCGGCGCGGCCAGGGCCTGGGCCGCGCCGGCCTATGGTCTGGGGGCCCAGTGCCCCCCCTCTGGTCCTTCCCGGGTGTTCTGGATGCTTCCGGTGAAAATAGGAACTTGGGTGTTGATTTCGTCCGATTCCGAGAATATTTCGTTACTAGGATTTCTGAAACTAAAAACAGCAGAAAACAGGAACTGGCACTTCGGCATCTTGTTAATAGGTTAGTTCCAGAAAATGCACGAATATGACATAAAGTGTGCATAAAACATGTAGATAACATCAATAATGTGGCATGGAACATAAGAAATTATCGATACGTCGGAGACGTATCAGCATCCCCAAGCTTAGTTCTGCTCGTCCCGAGCAGGTAAAACGATAACAAAGATAATTTCTGGAGTGACATGCCATCATAACCTTGATCATACTATTTGTAAAGCATATGTAGTGAATGCAGCGATCAAAACAATGTATATGACATGAGTAAACAAGTGAATCATAAAGCAAAGACTTTTCATGAATAGCACTTCAAGACAAGCATCAATAAGTCTTGCATAAGAGTTAACTCATAAAGCAATAATTCAAAGTAAAGGCATTGAAGCAACACAAAAGAAGATTAAGTTTCAGCGGTTGCTTTCAACTTATAACATGTATATCTCATGGATAGTTGTCAATGCAAAGCAATATAACAAGTGCAATATGCAAGTATGTAAGAATCAATGCACAGTTCACACAAGTGTTTGCTTCTTAAGGTGGAGAGAAATAGGTGAACTGACTCAACAATGAAAGTAAAAGAATGGTCCTTCAAAGAGGAAAGCATCGATTGCTATATTTGTGCTAGAGCTTTGATTTTGAAAACATAAAGAGAGCATAAAAGTAAAGTTTTGAGAGGTGTATGTTGTTGTCAACGAATGGTAGCGGGTACTCTAACCCCCTTGCCAGACAAACCTTCAGAGAGCGGCTCCCATTTTATTTTATTTTGGGTGGCACTCCTTCCAACCTTTCTTTCACAAACCATGGCTAACCGAATCCTCGGGTGCCTGCCAACAATCTCATACCATGAAGGAGTGCCTTTTTATTTTAGTTTTATTATGATGACACTCCTCCCAACCTTTGCTTACACAAGCCATGGCTAACCGAATCCTTCGGGTGCCGTCCAACAATCACATACCATGGAGGAGTGTCTATTTTTTGTTAATTAATTTGGGACTGGGAATCCCATTGCCAGCTCTTTTTGCAAAATTATTGGATAAGCGGATGAAGCCACTAGTCCATTGGTGAAAGTTGCCCAACAAGATTGAAAGATAAACACCACATACTTCCTCATGAGCTATAAAACATTGACACAAATCAGAGGTGATAAATTTTGAATTGTTTAAAGGTAGCACTCAAGCAATTTACTTTGGAATGGCAGGAAATACCATGTAGTAGGTAGGTATGGTGGACACAAATGGCATAGTGTTGTTTGGCTCAAGGATTTGGATGCATGAGAAGTATTCCCTCTCGATACAAGGTTTAGGCTAGCAAGGCTTATTTGAAACAAACACAAGGATGAACCGGTGCAGCAAAACTCACATAAAAAACATATTGTAAACATTATAAGACTCTACACCGTCTTCCTTGTTGTTCAAACTCAATACTAGAAATTATCTAGACCTTAGAGAGACCAATTATGCAAACCAAATTTTAGCAAGCTCTATGTATTTCTTCATTAATGGGTGCAAAGCATATGATGCAAGAGCTTAAACATGAGCACAACAATTGCCAAGTATCACATTACCCAAGACATTATAGCAATTACTACATGTATCATTTTCCAATTCCAACCATATAACAATTTAACGAAGAGGAAACTTCGCCATGAATATTATAAGCTAAGAACACATGTGTTCATACGAACCAGCGGAGCGTGTCTCTCTCCCACACAAGCATGATGTAATCCAATTTATTCAAACACAAACAAAAACAAAAGCACACAGACGCTCCAAGTAAAGTACATAAGATGTGACCGAATAAAAATATAGTTTCAAGAGAAGGAACCTGATAATTTGTCGATGAAGAAGGGGATGCCTTGGGCATCCCCAAGCTTAGACGCTTGAGTCTTCTTGATATATGCAGGGGTGCACCACCGGGGCATCCCCAAGCTTAGAGCTTTCACTCTCCTTGATCATGGTATATCATCCTCCTCTCTTGACCCTTGGAAACTTCCTTCACACCAAACTCGAAACAAACTCATTAGAGGGTTAGTGCATAATCAAAAACTCACATGTTCAGAGGTGACACAATCATTCTTAACACTTCTGGACATTGCATAATGCTACTGGACATTAGTGGATCAAAGAAATTCATCCAACATAGCAAAAGAGGCAATGCGAAATAAAAGGCAGAATCTGTCAAAACAGAACAGTTCGTATTGACGAATTTTAAAATGGCACCAGACTTGCTCAAATGAAATGCCCAAATTGAATGAAAGTTGTGTACATATCTGAGGATCACTCACATAAATTGGCTTAATTTTCTGAGCTACCTACAGGAAGGTGGACCCAGATTCGTGACAGCAAAGAAATCTGGAACTGCGCAGTAATCCAAATCTAGTACTTACTTTTCTATCAACGGCTTTACTTGGCACAACAAAACACAAAACTAAGATAAGGAGAGGTTGCTACAGTAGTAAACAACTTCCAAGACACAAAATAAAAACAAAGTACTGTAGCAAAATAACACATGGGTTATCTCCCAAGAAGTTCTTTTCTTTATAGCCATTAAGATGGGCTCAGCAGTTTTAATGATGCACTCGCAAGAAATAGTATTTGAAGCAAAAAGAGAGCATCAAAAGGCAAGTATGAAACAAATTTAAGCCTAACATGCTTCCTATGCATAGGAATCTTGTAAATAAACAAGTTCAAGAAGCATAATGCAACAAGCATAGAAAGATAAAACAAGTATAGCTTCAAAAATTTCAGCACATAGAGAGGTGTTTTAGTAACATGAAAATTTCTACAACCATATTTTCCTCTCTCATAATAACTTTCAGTAGCAACATGAGCAAACTCAACAATATAACTATCACATAAAGCATTCTTATCATGAGTCTCATGCATAAAATTATTACTCTCCACATAAGCATAATCAATTTTATTAGTAATAGTGGGAGCAAATTCAACAAAGTAGCTATCATTATTATTCTCATCAAGTGTAGGAGGCATAGTATAATCATCATAAAAATTACTCTCCATAGTAGGTGGCACCAAAAGACCACTATCATTATAATCATCATATATGGGAGGCAAAGTATCATCAAAGTAAATTTTCTCCTCAATGCTTGGGGGACTAAAAATATCATGCTCATCAAAACCAGCTTCCCCAAGCTTAGAATTTTCCATATCATTAGCAACAATGGTGTTCAAAGTATTCATGCTAACATGTTCCATGGGTTTTTTAATTTTTGCATTAAACCATTCATGTCTTGACTCAGGAAATAGAATAAAAAGCTCACAGATGTTGTCCATTATGCCTTACTAGTGTAAACAAGAAACAAAAAGATGCAATTGCAGGATCTAAAGGAAATAGCTTCGAGCACAAACACAATGGCGCCAGAAAAGTACTTTACCTGGAACCGGAGTATGAGTGCCTTTTACCTTTCCTCCCCGGCAACGGCGCCAGAAAAGTGCTTGATGTCTACGTTCCCCCTCCTTTCCTGTAGACAGTGTTGGGCCTCCAAGAGCAGAGGTTTGTAGAACAGCAGCAAGTTTTCCCTTAAGTGGATCACCCAAGGTTTATCGAACTCAGGGAGGAAGAGGTCAAAGATATCCCTCTCATGCAACCCTGCAACCACAAAGCAAGAAGTCTCTTGTGTCCCCAACACACCTAATAGGTGCACTAGTTCGGCGAAGAGATAGTGAAATACAGGTGGTATGAATATATATGAGCAGTAGCAACGGTGCCAGAAAATAGCTTGCTGGCGTGTAATTGATGGTGGTAGTATTGCAGCAGTAGTAACGCAGTAAAACAGTAAACAAGCAGTAGTAACTCAGCAGTATTTAGGAACAAGGCCTAGGGATTACACTTTCACTAGTGGACACTCTCAACATTGATCACATAACAGAATAGATAAATGCATACTCTACACTTTTGTTGGATGATGAACACATTGCGTAGGATTACACGAACCCTCAATGCCGGAGTTAACAAGCTCCACAATAATGCTCATGTTTAAGTAACCTTATAGTGTAAGATAGATCAATATAACCAGATAGATCACATCAATACCATCATAATGATAATTAACTCCACAATCTACAAGAGATCATGATCATAGCCTACGACAAGAACCACACGGTGCACACACTAGTCACCTTTACACACGTGCAGGAGGAATAGAACTACTTTAATAACATCACTAGAGTAGCACATAGATGAATTGTGATACAAAACTCATATGAATCTCAATCACGTAAAGCAGCTCATGAGATCATTGTATTGAAGTACATGGAGAGAGATTAACCACATAGCTACCGGTACAGCCCCGAGCCTCGATGGAGAACTACTCCCTCCTCATGGGAGTAGCAGCGGTGATGAAGATGGCGGTGGAGATGGCAGCGGTGTCGATGGAGAAGCCTTCCGGGGGCACTTCCCCGTTCCGGCAGCGTGCCGGAACAGAGACTCCTGTCCCCCAGATCTTGGCGTCGCGATGGCGGCGGCTCTGGAAGGTTTCTGTGGTTTTCGTCGAGCGTATCAGGGTTTTCGATCCAGGGGCTTTATATAGGCGAAGAGGCGGCGCAGGAGGGTCGAAGGGGCGACGACACCATAGGGCGGCGCGGCCAGGGCCTGGGCCGCGCCGGCCTATGGTCCGGGGGCCGTTGCCCCCTCTGGTCCTTCCCGGGTGTTCTGGATGCTTCCGGTGAAAATAGGAACTTGGGCGTTGATTTCGTCCGATTCCGAGAATATTTCGTTACTAGGATTTCTGAAACCAAAAACAGCAGAAAACAGGAACTGGCACTTCGGCATCTTGTTAATAGGTTAGTTCCAGAAAATGCACGAATATGACATAAAGTGTGCATAAAACATGTAGATAACATCAATAATGTGGCATGGAACATAAGAAATTATCGATACGTCGGAGACGTATCAACCCTCTATATGTCTAAATGTATGTTATAAAAATAGATGAGTTTATATTCATCATCTAAGCAATTGAACATAGATCAGGGGAAGGGGATATGAACAGATAGATACCATATGCAGTCTTATGCGTTAGACATTGACCGATGGGTGGTAGGCATGAAAAATCTTCTATAATAAATTTAGCGTGTCAAGACAAAAAAAACTTTATTATAGGAAACTCATTAGTATGCCAAGATCCATTTAATATGATACTTTGGATATTTGATGTGCTAATTGATTTTTTGATCGCCTATGTAATAAATTGGCGGCCTTGTTTTGACCAAAGAATCACCCCGTGCAATTCATTTAAGTTTTGATGTAAATTAATACCTTTTGTTATATTATAGATCTTGGAGTAATGATCACAATGGACATCTCCAAGGTTGTCACAATGTTCTTTTGTGAATAAGATCCATGGCTTGTAGTAAAATTGCAAATCCTAGAATCATAATTATGAAAACCGAACGACCATTTGTACAGACTAAAATTGTAAAATATTTTCAATATATTTGGATTGAAAGTAGCAGGACCACACAAAATAATAATGATTCAACCTTGCATATAGAAGTTCATTAACACTTGATGTGGACTTAGATGGATTGTTTGGCTACGACATCAGGATCAAGTGGGAAAATTTGACACATTATGGAAGTTCATTAACACCTCCAAAACCATTAAATATTATGTAAATGAGAAAGATGTTGATAGCGTTAGTGATCTTTTTATCACCTATTTGGAAAGGTGTCGGTGGAGTTCGCTCGTTATTTTACAAATCATCAACAAATCCGCATCCACTTAGTAACGTTTACTCGAAGGTACCAAACACGACATTTTTGGGTGGTATAAGACACTAACATAATGTATGGCATTCCATCTATACCTCATGTGGTACCGACTAGAGCCATCTTGAACTATAAGAGATCATTAGGTTTCAGCGTACGACAACCTACCCTGACACGTGAACCAGATAGTTGACAGAATTTGGTTCCCTTCTGGAACTTAGCTATACCTTACATGCTTTGATCAACTTTTGCCATTCACATTGTGGCTTTCCTATGAGTAGTGCGATCCAATATCACCAAAACAACTAAGCAGGACATTCTTATTATTCTCCGAGATTGCAAATGATGTATATCTTCTTAGCATTTAAGGATCATCGTTGAAACTTCCAACTAGCATATGTGAATAACACTTTGTGTAGATAGAATCATTAATCGGAGGAAACCCTTTATGTCTAAATGTATGGTAAAAAATAGCATATTTTATATTTCTCATCTAAGCATTGAACATAGATCGGGGGAAAGGGGACATGGACACATAGATACCATATACGGTCCTGTTAGACATTGATCTATGAATTGTAGACATTAAAATCGATCTTCTATAAGAGGGCGCCGAGACAAAACCCTTTATACAACTAAAACTCATTAGTATGCCAATATCCATTAAATATGATACTTGGGAGTTTTGATGTGTTAATGAATTTCGTGATCAACTATGTCATAAATTAATGGCCTTGTTTTGACGAAAGAATCACTCCTTGCAATTCATTTATGTTTGGACGTAAATTAACACCTTTTGTGATTATTACAGATCTTGAACTAATGATCCACAATGGACATCTCCAAGGTTGCCACAATGTTGGATTCTGAATATGATCTAGGCCTTGTAGTAAAATTTCAAATTGTAGTATCATAATAACTAAAATAGAAAATTAGAATATATAGACTAAAATTGTAAAATATTTCCAATATATTTGGATTATAACTGCCGGGACGACACAAAATAATAACGATTCAACCATGGAGATAGAAAAAAACTACCTTTTATTACAATATATTGTATTTCATTTGTGATTGATAATGAACAAACATTGGGGGTGATATGAACACGTGTTGTGGACTTAAATGGATTGTTTGGGTACAACATCAAGATCAAGTTCGATAAATGCGACACACTGTGGAAGTTCATTAATACCTAAAAATCCATTAAGTATTATATATACAAACATGATTTTGATGCATTAGAGATCTTTTGATTACGTAGTTTCAAAGGTGTCTGTGGAGCTCGCTCATTATTTTATTAATCATCAACAAATCCACATACATTTAGTGGCATTTGTTCAAACTACCATATACCACTATGTTGGGTGGTATAAGACACTAATATAAGTCTACCTGTCATATGAACCGGGTGCTTTACAAAATTTGTTTTCCTTTTAGAACTTAGCTATACCTTACATGTTTTGATCAACCTTTGCTATTCAAATTATGAATTTCATATCAGTCAATGTGATCTAAAACCTTTTATACAACGTAAACTCATTAGTATGCCAAGATCCATTAAATATGATATTTGGGATATTTGATGTGTTAACGGACTTTATGATCATTTACGCCATAACTTGGTGGCCTTGTTTTGATGAAAGAATCACCCATGCAATTCATTTATGTTTGGGCATAAATTAACACCTTTTGGGATTATTATAGATCTTGGATTAACGATCCACAATGGACATCTCCAAGGTTGCTACAATGTTGGATCCTCAATGAGATCGAGGGCTTGTAGTAAAATTGCAAATCACATAATCATAACAATTAAAATTGAAAAACTATGTCTGCAAATAATTATTATAAAATATTTCCAATATATTTGGATCGTAAAGTGACAGGACCACACAATAAATGCTATCTCTAAGATTGAATATGATACTTCGGAGATTTCGGTGTGTTAATGGATTTTGTGATTACCTGTGTCATAAATTGGCCGTATTGATTTGTCGAAAGAATCTCCCCATGGAATTCATTCCCTTATGTTTGGACGTAAGTTAATGCCTTGTGTGACTATTATAGATCTGTGACTAATTTCTATATGCATGTGATAGACGATACTATGTTTGTGCAAGCTTATAATAGTCGGGCTATTTGATAAATTTCCCACACAACCATATGTGCATTGTAATACTCATATACTTGTAGGGATATAGTTGGGGAGATATCAATAGTTTAACGACATCAATGCTCATGATTTTTTGTATTAATACTGTTATTAGTTAACGCATAAGATAAATCAAACCATACGTGTGGATCCAACATGTAATATATATACATGATAGGGTCTTATTACCATGAATACAACCATTAATTAGTAGGTTGAGACATGAGTGAGATATTGTTATAAATCATTGAGATATTTATCTCATGCTTTCGTTAATGTGATGTCTAAAAGGATGATGTGGTCAATGATCACTAATGCTCACCGCTTCAAATGATCAAATTAACATTTACCAAAATTTTGATTGATAGCTAGATCATGGCGGTGAAATCTTCAAGCAAAATTGAGCCTCTAAACAAAATCTAAATATGAGATAAAGGGTAAGGATTTCGGTGCATAATAATTTGTGCCCTAATGTATGTTGGGATTTTACAATAGATACTGGGATTTGTGCCCCAGATAGCTTTTAGTACTGAAAGATTTGCTCGAGGTGTTTTCTCAAGCCACTGGTTTACGGGTTAATTATGCAAAATCCTCAATGATGCCGATAAACCTTTCTGAAGATCGCCTTGATAATCTTGCAGCCACTTTTGGTTGTGCAGTGGGAAGGCTCCCTTTCACTTATTTAGGCCTTCCGTTGGGAACAACTAAACCGACGATTCATGACATGTCGCCTCTGGTTGGTCTGGTTGAAAGAAGGATGAATGCTAGTGTGCGCTTCCTGAATTATGGTGGAAGGCTTCAATTTGTGAAATCAGTTTTGTCTTCTTTGCCTAATTTTTTCATGTTCACACTTAAAGTTCAGAAAACCATTCTTAACATCTGTGATAGAGCTAGTCGGCACTGTTTGTGGGCTAAAGAGGAGGGAGCATCTACGCCTCATTCTCTGGCGGCTTGGTCCATGGTGTGCCGACCAAAAAATCGTGGAGGTCTGGGAATATTAAATCTTGAGTTACAAAATAAGGCTCTTTTGATGAAACAATTGCATAAATTTTACGAGAAAGCTGATGTGCCATGGGTTCACTTGGTCTGGTCACTCTATGGTGATAATGTTCCCCACGCTCAGGCAAGGAAAGGCTCATTTTGGTGGCGTGAGATTTTTAGTCTGGTGGAGGATTACAGAAGTATTACACATTGTTCGATTGGGGACGGTTCATCTATCTTATTCTGGAAGGATTTCTGGGAGAAGGGTGATCTCCTTTGTGATAGATTTCCCAGGCTATATTCGTTTGTTATCAATGAAGACATCTCTGTAGCTGCTTTCCAGAATGCGAGGATATTTTTTCTCACTTCATTCTGCCACTCTCAAATGAAGCATTCCATGAGTTGCAGCTAGTCTCTGAGTTACTACTGCAAAATCCAATAGAGGCCAATAGCACTGATCATAGAATTTTCTCATGGGGTAATTCAGCGTATGCTCCATCCAAGTTTTCTAATTTCATGTTTGCTCAAATCCCTGGAGATGACACTTTATCAGCGATTTGGAAATCTCGAATGCTGCCAAAACTTAAAGTATTTTCATGGTTACTTATTCTGGATCGACTAAACACACGTGACCTGATGACAAGGAAGAATTGGCATTTGGATTCAGGGTCAAATTGTGTTCTTTGCAACGCAGCGACTCTGGAAACCAGGGAACACCATTTATTTGAATGTGAGTTTGCTCTGAGGTGTTGGGAATCCATTGGGATATACTGGGACACTAGCGTACAGATCTCCAGGAGGATTAAGTATGTTAAGCAGAATTTTGATGGTCCATGTTTCATGGAAATTTTGGCTTGTGCTTCATGGAATACCTGGAAAGAGAGGAATGAATTGATTTTCCAAGGACAGCCGGCATCGTTTGTCAGATGGAAAGTTCGTTTCCAAAAGGACCTTTTGCTGCATCAATACAAAGTGAAGGCGGCCCTCGTTCAACCCCTCATTGACTGGTTGCGTAATATATTTGTTAGTTAGATGTCTTTCTTATTCCATTTTCTACCCCCTTGATCTCACCGGTTTTGTAAACTCTGTACAGTGTGTGTTCCTTATTAATATAAAATTTACACCGTAGGGGCTTCCCCTACGGTACAGTTGTCAAAAAAAAAAATTACAATAGATACTCAAGTGACAGATCAAGGGTTGTACTTATTTCCTGAATGATAAATCCTCCGTTTAGCTTGTGTGCATATTCAATATTTTAATACCCTCTCTTTTATTTCGCTAGCATTGTTTCTTAGTATTGTCCTTATTGCTATTGTAATTGGTGTTCAACATCTATATACATAAGGCAAAACGCCATATACATGGAAATGTTAACTGCATCCTTTTCAGAGTCACCTAGATGATATGTTTTTATCGCAAAACACATTTTTTTACCTTCTATGAATCATAATCCTGGATGTAAGTAATATGATATTACATATGTGCTAGATTATCCAATAACAACCGAGCTACCATATGATATTCCCACTCGCAAGAACATAATCATAACAGTTTATCAAAACATATCATTCGAACCATTGATCATTGCTCCCGTGAATCGAATTTCTAAGTGATGTCATCATGGTTACATGTATGAGGTAAGACTAAACCATCCAATAAAAAATCCAACGTATGCATGAAAACATATCTCATTATTGTTACAACAAGTATGAGACGTGGAGGATTGAAAATCATCGAGCTCTCAAATCTCATGCATCAGTTTTGATTACCGTGTAGCATAATTTTCTTAATGTGGATATTTGAGTAGCATGTCACAAATGGGCATATTGTAGGTAAATTAGCAAAATTATGCATCTTTAGCTTTGATTTGAACAGTGCCCCGACCACAATGGTTATATTCTTCAGCCAGGACAAACCTGGGAAATTGATAATCACGTAGACAAAGGGGAGGTCAATGTGTGATTATCACTTTAGTTGCACATGTAGATCCTTTGTCTACTTCTTGAAACAGGCTTCCACACCGTTATATTAATATAGCAACCACACGATACAACTACAAGATCCCTAGGGCAAATAACACAAACACGCCAAGAGAAAAACAAGAAAAACGAAAGAAACTAATGCTAACAAGGCCATATCCTTTGTCTACTTGATCCCATGTAATATTGGTTTAATTATTATGCATACTCTTTTCCCCCATAAAGCATTGCTTTGTGTATAGTATATATGTACATGCACCCATGGGGACTACACGTGCGATGCCATGGACGCCGTGTGGTGGCCGGGCTGGATATCCTCGCGGCAATGGCATGGCGCAGCTGCATGCATGGGAGCGGGGAGCATCGAGCAGATACTGCTCAGATCCGCACAGTGCCGATACCGGACTGGTCAACCGACCGGCCGTAGCCACCGCCGTGCACGCATGCGCCGCGGGGTCCTTGAGCTCGAGTGCATCTGGTGTCCATCTCGCGCCGAACAGAATCCAATAATTCAATTCATGGCCTCCTCCTCCTCCTCCTCCGCACGCGCGCGCGCGCGGCGCACGTAGCCTGCGGCGATCGCCTTCGCCGGCAGGAGGTGACACATGACGGCCCCGGGCTGTCTGGTGCAGTGACCGGTCGTCGCAAGCGTCGCTGTCGCCTTCCCTTTTCCGGAGAGGGCTGGAGCTAGGCGTCCGTGCGCGCTGTTCGATCGATGGATCTGGTTGGTTGGTGCGGGCGGTCGAGGGCCGGCGGGGGCCATTCAAGACGAACCACTGTTGGATCGCTTCACGCATGTCCGCCTTGCACGTGCGACGTGGGCCTCCCGGCGTGCATGCCAAAGGCGTCGTCGATCGTCGTCAAGCCGTCGTGTCTTGCGTCCAGCTCTGTCTCCCCCTGCGTACGTGTGCATGTCGCGCCGTCTGTCACCGGAAGGTGATGGGAGGTTAAGTTTTTTTTAGATAATAACCATGCACTTTATTGATCAAATCATCATAATGTCATTACAAATTGCATCCCTGATACCATCGGGAGCAACAAAACGCCACACACAACTCACTAAGGACTCACACTCCTTGGCTAGTAAATGAGCAGCGACATTTATTACACGGTAGACATGGCGGAACTCGCAAGAATCAAAGTCTCGGGACATCAGCTTAATATCCTCAATCACCGGCCCACATAGGGAACGATCAATCTCACCAGATCGAATGCGCTGTATCACCGAGAGGCAATCTGAGGAGATGATGATTTTGGAGAAGTTCTCCTCCCGAGCGAAGGATATTGCGCGGCGAACGGCGATGGCTTCCGCAGTCTCTGGCACGACGACCTCATCGTATCGCTCGCCGCAAGCAGCAAGGAACGATCCAGCATGGTCATGAGCAACAATGCCAGCTCACATACGCCTGGAAGTCGCGAAGATGGCTGCATCCACATTAATAAGAACATTACCTTCTGGCGGTGGAATCCATTTGGCCGTGGAAGAAGAGGACTCACACCTGTAGGTAGGAACTGTCTTGTATAAACTGTTTAGAATCATCTCGATATAAGCTTTCGCCTTGACTGCAGGTCGTGGATGCACTAGGATATCGCCATCATGGGCCTTGTTACGTGCATCTGATATGTGCCACAGAGAAACCATCACAGTTGTGGCTTCCACATTCGAACAACGCTCTAAGAAATCAAGAACCCATGTCCGTGCTGAAACAAAACCTCTGCGATGCATATGGACATTGAACTCAGCTTTGACCTCCTTCCACACTTCATTTGCAAACTGGTCTCGTGTTGGCCACAAAAGATACATAAGGGTGAGGCCGGTATATGACGTTTCTGGAGTTGATGACCACATGGCAAACAATCATGAGCAAATCTCCATGTCGTGATTTTCATCTTCCCGGGATCTTTACATTGC
Source organism: Lolium perenne (assembly GCF_019359855.2). NCBI lineage: Eukaryota > Viridiplantae > Streptophyta > Magnoliopsida > Poales > Poaceae > Lolium > Lolium perenne. The sequence goes on along the minus strand of NC_067246.2, from coordinate 106,370,344 downwards.
CATAATTTCTTCCACAACTTTGAGTTATCCCCCACAGCTGACGATGACCCATGACCCGCACGACTGCGGTCATCGGCAAACCGGTCTTCCCGAGCAAGATGATAGGCAGACCGAACTGTGTACGTACCAACAAAGCGAGAAAACGGCCACGTAGCAAAGTCCTCGCCGCCATGTCGGCTGATCGGAACCTGAAGAATATTGGAGCAGATATTATCTAGAAACAGACTACGGATTCGATCAGCATCCCACGACCTTGATCCTTCTTTAAACAGAGAGTCCACTGTCTGGTCATCAGCTAGAGGAACTAGTGTCCAAACAGTTTGAGAAGGTGTTCCTGGAATCCAATTATCAGAGAGGATCCTTGTCTTCTTACCATCACCAATACCCCAACGAACGCCCTTCTTCAACAACTTCATGCCAAATTGTATATTGCGCCAAGTGTATGAAGAGGACCGGGGTTTCGGGGCATCCCAAAAGTCGCAATCTGGGTAGTATCTTGCCTTCAGTACCCGAGCACATAGAGATGATTGATATGTTAGGAGGCGCCAACATTGCCTGGTTAAACAGAGGTAAATCCCTAAAACCCATTCCTCCAAGTGCTTTAGGAGTAGACAACCACTCCCAAGATCGCTAGTGAAGCTTCCTCTTCTCATTTTCCATCCCCCACCAGTGGTTGCCAATTGATTTACGCATCGAATCACAATTTGAAATAGGAATCTCAAAGCAAATCATCAAAAATGTTGGAATGGCCTGGATAACTGATTTGAGGAGAGTTTCTTTCCCGGCCCTAGACACCGGCCTATCCGACCATCCATTCAAATGCTGCCACATGCAACCATGCAGAAAATTGAAGGTACGGGTGGGTGAGCTTCCCACCTCTGTTGGCATACCCAAATACCTTTCTTGTAAAGCTTCTGAATGTACACCTAGCTTCTGCATTACATCCCCTTTAACATTCGCAGGGCAATGAGCTCCGAAGAAAACCGATGATTTATCAAGGTTGACCTTCTGGCCCGACCCCTCACAGTATGTCTCCAGAGTACGGTGCAAAGCATCTACACTCCTTCTATCAGAACGGTCAAAGAACATGATGTCATCTGCGAACAGTAAATGAGATATAGGGGGTCCGAGTCTGCCATTACATAAACCTTGTAGTTCTCCTTGGGCCTCTCGTTGTTGTAGAAGACAAGATAATCCTTCCGTGCATAAAAGAAAGAGGTAGGGGCTTATAGGATCCCCTTGTCGAATACCCCTTGAAGGGATAACAGGATCCATGAACTCTCCATTTACTCGGACTGCATATCTCGCCGTCGTGACACATCTCATGACAATATCAATCCATGACTGAGCAAATCCAAGTTTTTGGAGGCAACCCAAGAGGTAGTTCCATTCCACTCTATCATAAGCCTTCATCATATCCACTTTGAGAGCAAAAAAGGGCTGCTTGGATCTTTGTTTTCTAATGGTGTGAAGACTCTCATAAGCAATCAGAGCATTATCCGTAATTAAACGGCAAAGAACAAAAGCACCCTGATTTTCAGAAATGATCATAGGCAATATAAGCTTCAGTCAATTTGCACTTATCCATGCTAAACTAGTCTGTTAATGTGCCCAAAAACATCTGCATTGGTAGTTCGTACCGTTGAGAGTGTGAGTGTGGTGGGCAGTTGGTGGTGGGTAACGTCAGTTGGCATAAGAGGTGTGGCCTATTCGATGTGTGTGCAACAGCATGGTGCCATTGCATCAGCCCGCCACCACAAGAAAATTATGGATACTCCTATGTTCCATTGAGGTGGCATAAGATGATAGCCCTATATATACTCCATAATTTTTGTCGCGGTTTTAGTTTCAATCTAAACTGAACCACTGCAAAAATTATGGTGGGCTTGGCTAAACCAAACATGGAGATGTCCCCTGCCGGTCCAAGATAAGGTGGGCTCAGCCGAGCAACTCCTTAGAAAGCCAAACACACCTTGTGTGATCAAAAGTATATCAAAATATTATACGTCATTCATAGTTGGAGGTGAAATGCGTATACTATTTATTTTATTGGCAATGTTACAACACACTAGGTGGAATGGAGAGACGGGCCCATTAAGGCAAAAAAAAGTAGGGTTGTGATGGGCCCAGGGATGGCCATCGGGCTAAGGGTGCTTGTCTTCCATATTCCCTTAGATTGTTGTATTGTGCATTTCTAACTAGAGGATGACTAGAGCTCGCCTAGCCATGCATGGTGCTAGGCCTACTGGCCAAAGCTAAGGCGGGCTTGGCCGAGCAACTTCTTAAGTAATCAAGTGCACCCTATATGCAAATATGTACGAACAAGTATACACCATTCATAACTCAAGCTGATAAGCGTACATGGTTAATTTTCATTGGCTATGTTGTAGCACTATGTGGAATGAGAAATAAAATGTGAAATTCAAGATTTATTGCTAAAAATATAACGATTTGAATTTCCAAATGTAGCGAGATAGCCCATGAGTACAAAAAAAGAGTCTTGTGACGGGCCTAGGGGTGGCCATGGGCCTAAGGGCGCTTTTCTTTCGAATTCCCTTAAGTTGTTATATTGTGTACTTTTGACTAGACCACGACTAGAGCTCACCTAGCCATGTTACTAGGCATGCCCAAGCGAAGGTGGCCCAAGCTAAGGTGGCCTTGGCCGAGCAAATCCTTAGGTGACCAAACACAACACGGGTGATCAAAATGTACCAAAATATGACACATCATTCATAATTCGAGGCAATATGTGTATATGGTTAATTTCATTGGGTAGTGTTGTAGCGCACTGGGTGGAATGGAAATAAAAATGAAATTTGGATTCATTACCAAATATATAACGATTTCAATTTCCAAAAGTAGAGACACGGGCCCATGAATGGAAAAAAGGAGGGCTTGTGATGGACCTAGGGGTGGCCATGGGCCTAAGGGTGCTTGTCTTTCGTATACCCTTAAGCTGCTATATTGTCTGGACCATGACTAGAGATTTCCTAGCCACGGTGCTAGGCCTTACCATGCGAAGTTGGCCCAAGCTAAGGTGGGCTTAACTGAGAAAATCCATAGGTAACTAAACAAACCTCGTGTGACCAAATGTGTACAAAAATATTATGAGTCATTCAAAATTCGAGGCGATATTCTTATAAGGTCAATTTAATTGGCAATACTGTAGCACATTAGGACAGGAAAGAAACTATGAAATTCATGATTTGTTACTTAATATATAATGGTTTAAATTACAAAAGTATGGAGACATGCCCATGAATACAAAAGGAGGGGTTCTGATGGGTGGGGGGGGGGGGGGGTTGTGAAGCTTGGCTTGCATAATTATGTAAGTTCTTCTATTGTCCACTTTTGACGGGACCACGACTAGAGCTCACCTAGCCATGATACTACCTAGGCTATCCCACACGAAGGCTTATATTACTTAATCCTATAAACCATTGAATTTGTTGGCTTTTGATTCATCTAGTGGTCAATGTTTGAATCAAATGAGTGTCTTGGGTAAATAATTAGCGATCACCAGCTGGGGGTTCAACTAATCTCATTTGCGAAGGGAGCTTTTGGGAGGTAGAGCCACGAGTAGACGACAAACGAAATTTCATTGCCACAAGCATCCATAGTCAAGGAATACAGTGGAGGATGGTGAGTGAAGAGTGTGAATGGAGAAACGTACAATGCAACGCGGCAAAACAAAGAACATGGTCTCTCCCCCTCCCCATCCCCACGACTGGTGCACTGTAGGCAACAAATTAGGGCTAAATTTCACTTAGGGATGTCTCGAGCTGGCCCAAGATAAGGTGGGCTTGGCTGAGCAACTCCAGGTAATAAAATGCACCCAATGTGCTCAATTGTATACCAAAATATTTTGTGTAATTCATAATTTGAGTCGATATGCATACATGGTTAATTTTATTGGAAATTTTACATCACAATGATGGAATGGGAAAGAAACTATGAAATTCATGATTTATTGCTAAACATATAACGATTTCAATTTCCAAAAGTAGGGAGATGGGCCCATGAATGCAAAGCAGAGGCGTTGTGATGGGCCTAGGGCTATACATGGGATTAAGGGTGGTTGTCTTGTGTATTTCCTTAAGTTGTTTTATTGTGGACCTTTGGTACTAGACCACTACTAGATCTTGCCTAGCTATGGTGCTAGGCCTCCCCACGCGAAGCTGGCCCAAGCTAAGGTGGGCTTGGCTGAGAAACTACTTAGGTAAACTAACACATTTTGTGTGATCATTTGTGTACCAAAACATTACACATCATTCATAATTCTAGGCGATATGCATATACAGTTACTTGTATTGGCAATATTGCAACATACTAGTTGGAATGAAAAATAAACGATGAAATTCATGATCTATTGCTAAATATATAACGAGTCAAATTTCCGAAAGTAGGGAGATGAGGCCATGAATGCAAAAAAGAGGGGATGCGATGGGCCTAGCGGTGGTCATGGGCCTAAGGGTGATTCGCTCGTGTATTTCCTTAAGTTGTTTTGGTGCACTTTTGACTGGACCACGACTAGAGCTCGCCTAGCCATGGTGCTAGACCTGCACACTCGAAGCAGACCCAAGCTAAGGTGGGCTTATCCGAGCAACTCCTTAGGTAGCCAAATGCACCACGTGTGATCAATGTGTACCAAAATATTGTGCGCCATACATAATTCATGGGAATATGCTTATATAGTTAATTTTATCGGCAATGTTGCAACACATTGGCTGGAATGGGAATGAAACTATGAGGTTCATCATTTATTGCTAAACATATGATTATTTGAGTTTCCAAATGTAAGGATGGGCCCATGCATTAATGCAAATCAGAGGTGTTGCGATAGGCCTAGGGGTGGTAATGGGCCTAACGGTGAGTGGCATGCGTATTTCCTTAATTTAATCTATTTTGCACTTTTGACTGAACCCCGACTAGAGCTCTCCTAGCCATGGTGCTAGGCCTTCCCATGTGAATACTTACTCATGTACATGTAAATCAATTAATTTATTATCTTCCAATCTATATAGCATACAACGTTTGAATCGAGTGAGACTCTTGGGGTAAGTAATTGTTGATCTCCTAGTGTACACCTAACATCATTTTTTGAGGCATTCTTTGGGAGGTAGAGTCCTAGCAGTAGGTGATGGAGGTATTTTAATTGCCAAAACCATCCACATGCATGGAATACTATAGGGAGTGGTCAATGAGGTGTGTGAATGTAGAAACATATAATGTCAAGTAGGAATTTACTATGCCAGGTGAGGTATTCAATTATGATAAGGTATCAGAGAAAGGATATTCAGACAATAGATACGTGAGGGTCACTGAAGTGAAGGGGATAAGAGAAAGGGCAACACGTGCCAATGAACACATATACATGGGAAGGTAGGGAAGGTCCATGCGAGTGGTAGGAGATGGGCTAGAAGGAAGAATGCGTGGATTAGATTTGGATGGCTAGTTTAATTTTATATAGCAATTCGATGTGGATTAGGATGTCACATTTATACTAGGCGGATAAGAAGTGATTACTTTAAGGTGAAAATTTCTAAATGACCTTTACATGTTTCATATAAAGATAACCAAGGTCCAAGAGATATAGATTATATTGCGATATGCTTGGGGGTGATCCTGATGGAGGAGGGCCATATTGGGAAGGAATAAAGACGACCATGGTTGGCGAGTTACAAACCGAGTGGGGGGGGGGGGGGGGGTCAATACACCATAGAATAAATTGCGAACTGCTTGATATGGAAAATCAAGATGATGAATTCATTGAGGTAGAAGTCATGAAGGTTCGAAAGAGGAGGATGAGTGTGGTGCTCTCAACATCATGGATGACCACATTGAGATGGAATGAGGGCAAGCCAATCTAGTTGATTTGTGGGAGGGGTCGATGCACTTGTGAAGGGGAGTTATGTTTACGGGTAGGCAGGACTAGGCATACAATTATATTAAGTTTAATTACATAAAAAGAAAAATGTCATTATATAGTTCTATGATCGACCTCGACAAATAAATATGTCGTTACTATTATGCACTACGATATATATGGGTTAAAACATGTATAAACCCGATGGTGAAATCTAGATTTTAACACTTGATAAAGATATATATGAAGAGAGCATACCGTAACAGCACCCGCCTCCTATTCTTCTCCGTTCTCCCAAATGGCAGCTTCCAAATTTTGTCCCCCTTTCAGCCAATGTTAGTCCAAACATCAGTGATCTTCACATGCAACTCAGAAGAACCGTCATGTCCTCCATAACCCCCCTATACACTTAAATTCACGATCTCCCACTTGACTATGGGTGCAACCGATGAAAACGAGTCCTATGTGTCCTCCTTCTTTCTAGATGCCAACATAATTACCATCATATATTTTCCTTTTTCGTGGTACAATCCATTCCTTATACCATTTTATTTTGATTCTGCATCTAGGAAGAAGTCACAAAGGGTGATGTTGGTAGATGACGAAGCTCTTGTGGTGTGCCCTCAACATCCTGGATGGCGACATCGAGATTGAATGGTGGCAAGTCGGTCTAGTCGGTTCTTGGGAGGCATGGCACGCTAGATAGAGGAATTAGGTGTGGGTTATGCTTAGGGATAGGCCGGGTTGGGCGATCATTTATAATACGACTGGTTACATTGCGAGGATTTTAAGAATCTTAGATCTACGGGTTAAAATAAAATTATCGATTTTGAGGAAAAATATATGGTACTATTAAATACGCTGCCATTATAAAATGTCGGTAGACACGCCAGACCAACCATACTCCATAAATACATATGAAAAGAGTATGCCGCAACAGCACCCACCCCCTCTTCTGCTCTCTTCTCCCAAGTTCCACCATCCGACTTTTATCCCCTCCAGTCGATGGTAGTCCAAACATCAAGGGTCATTGGATGAAACTCAGAAGAACCACCGCAATCTCTATAATCCCATTGCACTTGTAATCACACACTCATTATCTTCCGCTCAACTAAAGGTGCGTTCGATGACAACCAATCCTTGTCTTCCTCTTTCTTCTCGCCAAGTACCAAGTATTTTTATGTACGGTATTAAGGGAGGGGGGGGGGGGGGGGGGTAGGCGGGGGAGGGGGAGGGGCGTCCCTGCCGCCGTGTGAATTTCCACCATTTGGTACCATCCGTTTCCTATACCATCTTATTCTGATTTCTCTCTTATCATATAGTTCTATCTTAGTTATGTCTTGTAATTAGGCGTGATTGTTCACTCAAAATCTAGGTTTAGTGATAACAAAGTTGTGATGGTCTGATTTATATTTCCCTTGGTAAATCTTACAATATTGTAGGTTTTTTTTATATCATGAATGGAAGGGTCAGACCTGGCGTACAAAAAAGTGCTCTATACAATGTATTATGCCAAAAGTATTGGACGGACTATGGAAATTTGCCAAACCAGCCTACTGTATCATACGAGTAAAAATGGTGGATCAATATGTAAAATGCATCCTACTTTTTGGATAGAAACGCGCTAATTAATGTTTAGCGCAAAAACATGGAAGAAAGTTATTTCAGTTATTTGTTTCCATTCATAAGAGATAAGTACCATGACAGTAAAAAGGCTGGATCAGTTTCCAGTTTTCCCGGCATCCGGTTCTTTGTATTTTTGGAGAAAAGGAACCATGGCGCTCACGCAATTTTCATTTTGGCGGTCTAACCTGTGATCACGCGCTCCACGCCAATACACGCGTGAGAGCCTTGTGCGCTTGCAACAATACGTGGCTGTGCCGCCGTATGTATCTTCGTATGCCTCGTCTACAAAGCCTCTTTATTCCAGGAATTGCGGATCTACGTTTAGACCCATCCAAACAGCAAACCAGCCGGTGGGCCCTGGAGTTACTGGTCAGTACCACTGGAAGCTTGATTAAAAAAATATTTAGATATACCTGCAACAAGAAAAAAGAAATGACATATTGTATCGCAAGTTTTTTTAATTTGTAATAGCATAACTACATACCACATTTTACAAACAATAATTCTTAAAAAGGTACTAATAAATTCTCAAAAAAATATTGGCCCGCTTGTTGATGCAAATTAAGGTTTGAGCATTTGTATATATCTAAAAGTTTGATCAAAGGTAAACCCAAACATGCATGTCAGTCGATCTTGCTTTTGCAGGACGGCAGTCATGCTTAGTTAAGCGATGTCGTCATATATCACTGGCTTTCTGCAGATAACCTGCTAATGAAGTAATGATCAACACGTATTCTAGCCGTTACTACTAGACTGCTGGCATGTATTGAATCGATGTAAGGGTAGCTCCAAAGGCACCCCCACACCTCTCCTAAACGAACACCCTAAATCTCTCCTATCCGTCCGTTTAGGGTGCGGACAAAAGACGAGGCCCCAACAACACATGAATGGTCCCCATCTTTGGTCCGTTTCTCCTTATTTCTCGCATGAAGTTCCAAGAGGTTTTGGGGGGTTTGCACGCCCCTCCGTGCTCACCTCCACGCATTTGTTTTTGTTCGGGCTAGGACCTAGATGTCATCTCTCACCCATTATAGTCACTTTCTTCTTGGCCTTCCCTCTCTCTTCCCTATCAGACTCTCCCTCTCTCTCTCTCTCTCTCTCCCACGATGCCCCCTCTCATCCGAAGACCAGCCCAATCCAACACGGTCTGCCCCACAACCACTTCCACTAACGCCCCTTCGGACGTGCAAGGCAACGCATCCGCCGCCACCGTCTCCTCCGTCCGCCTCCCCACCCACCCACCCACCTAGACCTATGGTGCGGCCGTCGCCATGCACTTCGTCTCCTTCCCCTTCAGAGGTTGTAGAAATTTTACTCCAAATTCATTCCAACTCAATTTCTTTTGATATTCCCAAGCCAACGACTTAAAAATTAGTTAGCCATTTCCTGGCAAATATAATTAAAACAAAATCTCAATCCTAACTTGACAAGCTGACCTGTTTTGTGTACATGCTTATTACCTTGATTGGGATTAATTACACGTAATATATATGTTGGAGGAATCTTCTTTAAAAAAACAAATATTGGAGGAGTCCATGCATGCATAGGTGATAAGACCATCACGTTTAGTTTTATTTTATTTTCATAATGGGGACTCCTAATTGTTTCTCTAACCAGAATGTTCAGCAATATGATATTGATGACAAAGCTATATATAGAATTTAACTTTTGAACAGCGTAAAAGCACATCGAACAAGGTAAAGTACTATAAACAAGCCGATCTTCTGATCATGGATGAAAATTGTTTAATATTTAGGCAGGATTCCAAACAAACAAAACGGTCGGAATCTGGAACCGGCATGCCGTGGCACCTTTCCTACTCTTACAGTATGAAAGGAACAAAACTGAATTATGGTTCTTTCCACACAAAAAAAAAACTGAATTATGGTTAACCTCGAGAAAGCAATTTCTGTACAAAGGACAGCTGGAGCATGCAAGTGTGTAGAGAAAATACATGCCTGGAAGCATGGTTTACTGAATTCTGGATATATTGTGGAATAATATGTTGTATTACAAAGATTTGATTTGCTAGTTTCAGCTAGCTGGGAACTAACTTCGTGCTTAGTTAAGTTCTACACCATTTAATTTGCATCGTGATTCGTGCTAGTTATGATTTGTAACATGAATTGCAACTGAGATTTGAAGACATCATCTAACTGAGCACGAAGTTAATTCTCATACGACTGAGAATTATATTGTATTGTGATCCAAATTCATATACTAAAGGGAGGCTAACTTCTGACGAGCGGAGCGAGGTACGGTACGGATAGTTGGCACCGCCTATATATACATCTTGTAAGCCGCCGGCTAGGGTTGATCAGATTATAAGATAACCCACGGCGTTTGTAAACACCTCCAGATATAGTGAAGTTTTGCTGGCTGGCGCCCGTGGTTTTTTCCCTTCTGTGTTGGAAGGGGTTTTCCACATTAAATCTTGTGTCCTCTGCGTGTGTTCTTGTTTCGTTCTTCGTTATTTGCTTGTCGCTTTTATAACAAATTAGTCACACCTATAATGATAAGTGAATGAGTGTTTCACGGGAGTGGTGTTTTGGAACATGGGATCATATGCTCCCTATATTTTGAAATGCATCTTACACATATTTTAAATTTCAAAAAAAATGAAACAAAAAATTCGCACGTACATCTTCACGTGCTAAGCGCTCACAAAGTTGTTTCATAAAAAATAAACTTATCATGTGACGTGTGTTAAAAAGACAAAATTCAGTGCTAAAAACAATGCTTTTCACAGGATAAGTTTTCTCTTTTTTACATAGGCCACAAAAAATATTATTTTTTCGTGAAACTTGACACACACACATGTATTATGGAGATGTACATGTAGAATTTCTTGTCAAAATTTTTCCACACTTCAAAATATGTTTTCTTGGTAGAGGGAGCATACGCACCCGGGAGCCGAATTGAATTTCCGGTGTTTCACACCTGAACTTACCTCTTACTGGTAGTAAGGGGTGTTTTTATTCCTAGTCATCCATTGATAAATGTGTAATTTGGGTTATGGGGAAACTTCTTTTATAACAAGTTACTAGTATTTATATTTGTATACTAATGAAAAACACCTACTTTTTAATTCATACCACACTACTAGTACCGCACGAACATATTATGGACAAGATGCATCATTTGTATATAGCTTTTTCACGTACGTTAAAAGTGGAAGGAAATGCATGTGTAGCATCCGTACTGTATATGGGTTATTTTATATTACATCCATTTCAAAATATAAGGCTTCTTAGAAAACAAAACATTTTTGCGTTTATTAGGAGATATGTAATACGTACCTACGCATTTTCAACATTTTGTAAGTACAAATAAATGTGTTGATGAATATGTAACCCGTCTCCCCGTCCTCTCAAATCCAGGGCTGGCAGGCCCCTCCCCTCTCTCCTCCTGTGGTGGCCGGCGTTGAGACGGGTGAGGGTCCCTCCTATGAACATATTTAGGTCTAGGTTATGTGTCTAGGTTCTTTTTGCCTCCATGGAGTATGGCGTCATGCCATCGCCGCTTTGTTCTCCTATGTCCCCGAGCGACGGTTGGAGAATCCTTCAGGCTTCAGCTGCTGCTATGCTGCAGTCCATGGTGGACGACGAATGTCCGTGGTTCTCGAGGAAGCGGACACAATAAGCTCGTTGCTCCTCTCTCTTATCTCCTTACAGATCTCCATGGTGGAGAAGGAAAGGAGAAGAGGGAAGAGAAGAGATGTTGGGTATCTGGTCTTCATCATGTTCATCCTGGAGCTCAACACTAGTGGTTCATTTCGTGAGGCAACGACACCCACCTCCAGGTGGTAGATGGCCGGCCTCTGCCTGGCTGTTGGATCCTCTAGCCGAAGTGCGACTAAGTCGAGCTACGGTACATCTCGGGTTAATCTCTTTCCTCCCAACATGTGTGCAAAAGGGAGGCAGTTTGTCTTCCTCGGAGTGGGCTTCTCACCATCTGGCGAGGTTTGTTGCTTCCACTTAGGTGGGATGGCAATCTCCATGACCCAAGTGGTTCGTCCCCTGGTGTCGTTGCGGTGAAGCTCTCGAGAAAGCTCACAGGGACCAGGCCGCTTTTATTCTCATTGAATAGAGGTCCTTTCAGCAGTTTGCCAGGACCATACTATAATTTTCCTTTTTATTTTGAACCTGGCTGTAAACTATACTTGGTATTGTCATAATATACATTTTGAGCGTCAGAGCCTTCTAGGGCACGTTTGAAAGCATGTGCCAATTTTTGGGCTTAGTGGGGAGAGGCTCCAAAGTCCATTACGCGTTCGGAACGAGCCACGGGCTAGAAATGGGCATCTATTTGGTTGCTCGCGAAGGATTTTTACCCAATGGAGATTTGGGTATGGATTGTTTGGTTGCCCGGTTTGAAGGCTATGGAGCAGCCCATTAAGACAAGCCCCCCCCCCCCTTGTTTGGTTGCCACGTAGACAGTTACCTCAGCTGAATAACAGACATGAAACTAGCATTGCAATTTAGACAAGATCATAGTTCATCGACACACAATACGAATTTTCTGACACAACTAACGATCATAGTTCATCAACACATAGTAAAATATTCTGACACAACTTAAACGACCTTAGTTCATCGACACTAGCGAGACATAGCAACACAACTTCAAACTTCTCCTACGACGACCAATCTAGTGGTATCTCGTGGTCCGGGCACCTAGTCATGAACTCAGTGCAAGTGTAGTAGAAGATGACCACTATGTAGAGGCCTGGGGCTTCCTTGTGGAAGGTGAGGAAGTGACCAACCTTCAGTTTATGGGCAACTACAAAGGCTACTCACCCCTGATCGATGATCGCCGTTTTGGTATGGATCTTCGTAGTCATCTGATACGTCCAAAACGTATCTACTTTCCCGAACACTTTTGCTATTGTTTTGCCTCTAATTTGTGTATTTTGGATGCAACTAACACGGACTAACGCTGTTTTCAGCAGAACTGTTCTGGTGTCTCGTTTTTGTGCAGAAATCCAACTTTCAGGAAAATCCTCGGAATTTATGCAGAAGGTCCTATTTTTCCAGAATATTGGCGGAGCCAGAAGGGCAAGCCAGGTGGGGGCACGAGGGCCCCACACACTAGGCCGGCGCGGCCTAGGAGGGGCCCGCGCGGCCCTAGTGTGTGGCGGCCTCGGCTGGCCCCCGACGCCCTCTTTTGGACTACTTATTGCCTTCGACCTAAAAACGCACGGGGAGAAGTTGAAGTCGCCAGAAACCCTCCAGAACGCCGCCACATCACGAAACTCCGTCTCGGGAGCCAGAAGTCTCCGTTCTGGTACTCCGCCGGGACGGGGAATTGAAGGAGATCATCGCCACCATCACCACCGACGCCTCTCCATCGACCAGCCATGTTTCCCCCATCCATGTGTGAGTAATTCCTCCGCTGTAGGCTGAAGGGGATGGTAGGGATTGGATGAGATTGGTCATGTAATAGTCATAAGATTGTTAGGGCATAGTGCCTAGTGTCCGTAATTGGTACTTTGATGATATTGTTGCAACTTGTTATGCTTAATGCTTGTCACTAGGGCCCGAGTGCCATGATCTCAGATCTGAACATGTTATTACTTCATCATGATATTCATTGTTTATGGTCTTACCTGCAAGTTGTATACACATGTCGCTGTCCGGAACCAATGGCCCCGAAGTGACAGAAATCGGGACAACCGGAGGGGATGGTAGTGATGTGAGGATCACATGTGTTCACGGAGTGTTAATGCTTTGCTCCGGTACTCTATTAAAAGGAGTACCTTAATATCCAGTAGATTCCCTTGAGGCCCGGCTGCCACCGGCTGGTAGGACAAAAGATGTTGTGCAACTTTTTCATTGCGAGCACGCACGACTATAATTGGAACACATGCCTATTGATTGCTTTGTACTTAGACACCATTTTATTATTATCTGCAAATGCCTTGCTTGATTGTTACATGAGTTTCTCTCATCCATGCAACGCCCGTTATCCGTCCCCGTGCCTACAGTATTTTAATCCTGCTGTTTACTATAGTCACTACTGTTGTCTCACATTTACTCTTGCTGCTGTTATTTCACTACTGCTACTGCTATAAAACTATTACTACTGATAAACTCTTGCAAGCAAGTCTGTTTCCAGGTGCAGCTGAATTGACAACTCCGTTGTTAAGGCTTTCAAGTATTCTTTGTCTCCCCTTGTGTCGAATCAATAAATTGGGTTTTACTACCCACGAAGACTGCTGCGATCCCCTATACTTGTGGGTTATCATCATCTTCGAGCTGCAACCAATGTTGGTGAGGACGGGGATCTTCCCAGGGATGGATCTGAACCATTCCACGAACTTTGATGGGATTTGGAGCATGCCAAAGGTCCGGTCAAAGATGATGCAGAGAAAGCTCTCCGGACCACGTCATCGTGGAAGTGGTCAGCCATCTTCGTTATCTCTTGCAAGGACCCTCGCCGGGAACCTCCGCAGATGCGCCAAGGTCCATCTTAGCCTGGAGAAGAAACAAAGAAGTAACAGACACCACAATGGTGCAATCTAGGCCAACGGTTAGCATGTACCTCATGTATAGGATCACAAAGAAGGCAAAGGGATTGGCCGCAAACCATGTCTGGTTTAGAAAAAAAATGTGCTTGCACATAGGACTATGTTTAAGGAGAATCCATTGCCTTCCATTGTACCACATTGTAATCATTGGCCAAAGAACACGTAACAAAGAAACACCTAATAGAAGCAAACATGAAGGCCTCATAATACAAATCACAATGAACACCACAATTGATGCTATTCAACCAAGCACAATGCACAAACATGATTAAACGGGTATTCAAGGGATGGTGTGACCGAAACTAGAGTTGTGGGCACAAAGAAGTGTGCATTTCTCTTACTTCGCTCACACCAGCCGCTACATGTCATTTGATCCCACTCCTCCTCCTCCTCCTCCTCCTCCTCGCTGCGGTGAGATGGATTTGGCGACGGTAGTGCAACCGCCGAGTTTCGATGTGACAGGTTGGGGGTGGAAGTGGAAGATGGAGAGTGTGGGGAAGGAGTGGGGCGGTGAGGCGATTTATGGTGCGTGTTCCCGAAGGGATGTGACATCTCTTTCTCCCTTCCTCATGCGTGCAGGTTAGCGCTGAGAACGGGGCATGCCCAATGGAAATGGCCGATTCAGCCTTTCCTCCAAGAGCAGGTCCGGAGATGCTTTAAATTCTATGCGATGCAACAACCTGGGTGAGCCCGGACAACCAAATGATCCAGGCTACCAAACGCGCTGCTATTGTACAAAGAAAAAAGTGAGCTAGACAACAATCCCTTGGGGCGGCTGCCTATGCGTGCATCAAGATGTCCACACTACATGAGTGAATTACTCTAGTTTTTCTACTAGACCCAAATCGCACATGTTAATTAGGCAAAAAAAAAAATTCTCATCAACATGAACTTAGTCCGTAGTTTGTACACGCAATACCCCCAGTCTACGAATAAGTGTACTTCTAGCTTTTATCGTAAGATAAGTTTAAAAAACAAATTTTGTAGAAAAGAGTAGCAACATACTCCCTCGTTGTCATAATATAGTGCGCACCGGTTTCCGCAGAAGTCAAATTGCACTAACTTTGATCAAATTTATTAAGAAAATTACCTATATCTACAATACCAAATTTATACCATATATTAAACTATATTTTATTATGAATTCAGTGGTAATGATTAGATAATCTATAAGTGGATTTTTTTTTTGTATAAGCTTGGCCGAAGGTTACACGGTTTGACTTCAAGAAAACCTAATAAGCACTATATTTTGGTACAGAGAGAGTATAATACATCAAATTGGTATATTATGAAATTAAATTTTAAGATGGATCTAGAGATGTTAATCTAGTGTCATAAATTCTGCTATTTTTTCTTATAAAGTTGGTCAAATTTGATAAGTTTCACTTACTAGATCAAATGATAGAAGTACACTTTGTCACGGTGGAAGGGAGTATGCATCAAAGTTTTCTAGTATTAATTATGGAAGTCAATATTATTATAAAATCAATGCCATTAATTAACCACTTTTTATTTTCTTACCCCTTAGTATGTACATTACGGAGTACTTATCTTTATGCATTAATTATGTATTTATCACTTCCTTATCAGTATGAGATGAAAAGTCCATAATAACCACAATGTACAAGATTAACTACTAAAAAAAGTTTTTGTGATCTAACAGCTAGGTATTCTATTAGGAATTTATATAATTAAGCACATACGGTTATTTTGGGCATTGCAGCTCATAAGGGTATGGAAGGAAATGATACATAATTAATGTAGGATAATAAGTAAGGAAATTAAAAGCTAGTTAATTACATTTATTTTACTCCAATTTGGCCTTCCTTACTTTGCCATTTGATGACTAAATTTATAAACCTTATTCATTGGAACGAAGGTACTACTTTGTTGGAAAATTTAAATGCAAACTATTGAGTAGCTTACTCGACGTCATCAACATGTTCACCGAGTTATGGAATTTTGAAAACACATAGGTATTATACATCTATTAACAAACATGACTAAGAATTGTTTTATTTGAACAAGTATATTACACTAGATGCATCACATATAAAACAATGTATACATATTACAACATTCAACGAAACACGATGCATGTGTGGGATCCGTACCATATGTATGGGTTGTATACTATGACATATAACACACCTAGTCCATATTCCGTCCGTTTTGTATAAATAAAAGTTACCAGGTATTTTCATTTCGAGAGTGGATTTGGTGATCAGGGGGGTACGTGAGCACCCCCTAGACACCGTTAGATTTGCTTTTAGATTCGATCTCCGCCAGTAGATGCTCACGGCCATCAAACGGCCGTGAAATCTACTTTTTTGCCTCGAGCTGCATGTGCATCCGTGCAAATCTTGCAGAGGGATGCCGCCCCTTGACATGCTCGAGCGATGTGGATTGGGGAAATCAGCGGTGGATTTTGGGTACTGATGGCGCTCGATGCGGTGCTGCCGCCGTGCAAGAGGCAGGTGGGGATTGGGTCGGACGGCGCGGTGCCCCGCCGGCCGGGAAGAAGAACGGCCCGTCACTTCTTCGGCGCCGCCCTCGACAGCTCCTCGTGCACGCCACCACCGGGACCTGCCGGCGTCCGCCGGAGCAGCTCCTCGCGAGCGCCTTCTCCCCAACCGCGGCAATGGATGCGACCAAATGGGAGTCTGTGCGGGCACGGCTACCTACTAGAAATCCCCTGTTTTCTTCTCCGCCTTCAGTCCATGGCTCGGCTATCTCTGGAATAATCGTCACCACTTGAGCAGAAGCTGTTGGCCGGAAAGGAAGGTGATTATTTTTCCTGCATTCAATCCTCCCGATTTTGCTTGCAGATAAGATTTGAGTTTAGTACTAGCGTTCCGCGTTTTGGAAAATCCGAATTCCTATACTTTATTTATGAAGAATTTGTATGTGTGGGACTATGTAGCAAGTAATTCGTGTTTAACTGCTTGAATACACATCCGAATCTTGTGACTGTTCTTCTGTTATGATGCTTTTTACCCGAATTCTGTTTGTCCAGGCCTAGGGGACCTGCAATCCCAGATGAACTGTCTTCATCAGTGGGCGAGGTGGACGATGATTGCGACATGGCTATGGAGCTTTGGCACATGCAAGAACCCCAGAAGCTTGGTGTGCTTCGGTTTGCTGATGAATGGCGTCCTCAACGGAGAACTCTAGTCTGATCGGAACAGAAGAAATCGAGGGGCGGAATTTGGGGATTTCACGGGCGTTCTCATGCTGGTTACCACCGTTCCGCTGTACAGGAGAGATCGAGGCGTGGAGGAAGGAGCCCGCCGCTGAGGAGTGGTGGGTAGCAGCGCTGCTACAGAGGAAGGGGTGAAGCCGGCTCCACGGAAGGCGCCGAATCGCACGACGGACACGAATTCAATGGGGAGCACGCGGCCATCGCATCCGTCCCCAGCTCGCTCGCGACGAAGAACGGAGAGGAGGCATGGCAGCGGGAGGGGGCAATTCGCCTGGGAGGCGCGAGCTCGATCAATCAAGCTGTCCGCCAACACGCGCCAGCGAAAGCACGGCGCTGGCCTAGCTCGCTCCCGCGACGGTGGACTGGCGGAGCGCTCCTCGCGTCGTGCTCGTCGGCGGTGGCGGAGCCTTCACCGCGACGTGCCACCTCCTTGCGCTCATCGGCGGCCGCAAGCAGAGCCCTGTATGGCGCGCCTCCTCCCTGTGCTCCCGGCGCCTCTCCGGCGCGGCGCTCCGGCGCGGTCATCCGGCGGCGCGCGCGGCCCTGCTCTCTCCGATGCGGTGTGTGGTGGGAGAAATAATGGTGCGAGGAGATAAGGTCCTGGTGCGGTTTGTGATGTGAGAAGGTCAAATAAGAGTGGATTACGTAAAAAAAAAAGGTCAAATAAGAGTGCAGCGATGAGCGCAAGGAGGTGCTCACACGAGGACGGGTGCGTCTGAGGACGTGGAGTGTTAACGGATTATTGGATGCCGTTAGACACGTGTCGAGTAGCCAGGGGGTGCTCACGTACCCCCCTGATCACCGGGCTTCATCCGTTTTCATTAATATGTAGTATGTGAGATCTTGAAGAAGAGAAAGTGAAAAACATGATGTCCAAACGTCCATTAGAAATATTCAACCCATCAATAATATTTCTACAAATGAAATTATCGCATGACTGAAATTTCCCATAGTCATTGGATATCTAAGTTAGAATAAACCTATTAACTCCCAATAGGTAAGTTGGAGCATCTTAAAAATCAATTACTTTATATGAAAGTTGTGTAAGGTTGCTTACTTATAGTGAGTTGAAAAAAGTCTATTTTAGTGCAAAGTTTCTGAATGCATTTACATTTTAATACCAATAACATGAAACTCTGGTACTGACCTTCGTGAAAAAAAGAATGGCTAAGTGGCGGTGCGGCTACTCATCAAACTCTAGAATAATACATCCAAGAAAAATCAGAAATTTAAATAGTAAAAGGTAAACTAGAAAATTTAGAAACGAAAGTGAATCAATACTTAATTAGAAAATATGAAGAACCAAAATTATTACATATATTTAGTTTGAACATTGGGTTTCAATAAACATAAAAACTAAAATAATTAAGGAAGTGGAAACAATAATTATTCTAGATTAAACCCATAAAAATGGAAGAAAAATCACAAATACTTTCAGAAAAATACATTGAAGGAAAATTAGAAATTTAAATAGGAAAAGGTATACTAGAAAATTTAGAAATAAAAGTGAATCATTACTTAAGTTTGAATTGAAAATTAGAAAATATGAAGGACCAAATTTATTACATATATTTTGTTTGAACATTGGATTTAAATAAACAAATAAATTAATTAATTATGGAAATGGAAATTTTAAGCATTCTGGAATACACCCATAAATTCAAGAAACGTCACAAATATTTTAAGATTCAATATTAGTATAAAATCAATGTCATTAATTAACCACTTTTTATTTCCTTACTTATCTTTATGCATTAATTATGTATTTATTACCTACTTATCGGTATGAGATGCAAAGTCCATAATAACCACAATGTACAAGATTAAGTACTCAAATAAAGTTATTTGTGATCTAACAGCTCGGGCGTTCTATCATACAAATTTCTATAATTAAGCACATTTGGTTATTTTGGGCATTGCACCTCATAAACATAATGGAAGAAATGATACATAATTAATGTAGGATGATAAGTAAGGAAATCACAAGGCTAGTTTATGGCATTTATTTTACTCTAATCTTGGTTTCCTTACTTTGACTTTTGACTAATTTATAAACCTTATTCCTTGGAACGAAGGTAACTTTGTTGGAAAATTTAAATGCAAACTATTGAGTAGCTTACTCAACGTCATCAACATGTTCAACGGTTTATGGAATTTTGAAAACACATATGTATTATACATCTATTAACAAAGAATTCTTCTATTTGAAGAAGTATATTACACTAGATGTGCTATGTGTCATATTATACAACCCATCCATATGGTACGGATCCCACCCATGCATCTTATTTCACTTTAAATGTTGTAATATGTATACACCATTGCTTTGCAAGTAATGCATCTCTAGTCCATAGCCCGTCTGTTTTGTATAAATAAAAGTTACTAGGTATTTTCATTAATATATAGTATGTGAGATCTTGAGGAAGAGAAAGTGCAAAATATAATGTCTAGACATCCATTAGAAATATTACCTTTCTAACACATCGATGATCTTTCTATAAATGAAATTATCGCATAACTGAAATTTCACATAGTCATTGGATATCCTAGTTTGATGATCCTATTAACTCCCAATAGGTAAGTTAGAGCATCTTTAAAATCTCTCACTTTTATATGAAAGTTGTGTAAGATTGCCGACTTATGTGAGTTGGAACAAGTCTATTTTAGTGCACACCTTATGAATGAGTTTACATTTTAAATACAAATACCATGAAACTTTGGTATCGACCTTCGTGAAAAAATAATGGCCAAGTGGCGGTGCGGCAACTCAACAAACTCTAGAAAAATACATCCAATGAAACTTATAAATTTAAATAGGAAAAGGTAAACTAGAAAATTTAGAAACAAAAGTGAATGTATACTTAAGTCTGAATTGAAAATTTTAAAATATGACTAACCAAATTTTGGATTGACATAAACATAAAAACAAAATAATTAAGGAAATGGAAACAATAAGTATTCTAAAATAAACCCATGAATTCAATAAAAGTCACAAAAACTTTCAGAATAATAATAACTAGAAGATACCCCGCACATTTCAAATGGAATCTCCGGAAGAACTTTATTGTGTAAATGAAATGGTATAAGAGGCGTGGAACTTGGTGTTCTGAAATATGCAAGATAAAGTTGGTCAGAATATTTGAACGGCTAAATTTAATTGATATGAAATAGTTGTATATTTGACAACTAATAAATTGTGACATGTATAATTGTAAGGCTGAAAAATATGTCGTGGCCATTTTGTAAAGATATATTACTATTGATGGTTATTAGTGAAGATGGCATGGACAATTGGTTGGCAGGTTGAGATGGACTATCATAAATGCATTGATAACTAAGTTTGTTAATAAAAAAGGACAGATAACTAAGGATGTATGGTGATTTCTTTACACTGGTATACACAAATTACACCTGGGTTCCTTATGGGTTTTCCAAAATGGTTATGAGTTCATCTTTTTAATAACTTAACTCCAATGCTTCACAATGATTTTATTTATATTATCTACCTTTTACTTCTCATTTATATATTTATTTAGAACTCACCGTTTACCTTTAAAATTTTGACATACTTTAATCTCCGTTCAGTTATTTTGTGTTGACTAAGTTCTCACGTTTGGGAAGCAATGCATCCTCGTGGCACTTTGACTAACATTTAGAAAAATTGTGCAATATAGAAATTTTAAGGGTTAAACTTATATTTGGAGTTCAGAGCTCAAAACTAAGTGGGAGTACTGCTATCAAATCAAATAATGCAAATATTGGTAAAATCTTGTGTTGTCTTGTGCTTTAATTTATGATGATTACCATCTGTTGTGGACAAATACAGTGTACAGTTTTATTAACTCGATCACATCTTTCACCTAAAATGTGTACAGTCAGAGCATCTCCAAAGTACATTTAAGGTTTATAAATACCAATGTCCTAAATCAGTTTGTTCTGGTGATTATAATTTTGATGGTGACGTGGCTTAGGTAGGACTATGCATTAGTACAAGTATATAAGTCAATTTTAGTGCCTATATTGTCAGAAAATTAGAATGGGCAAGCACATCGACAAGCAATTAAAAGTGCTAAAAGGGGTTACACCATCCCACCACCATCAGCACGTATATATTAGTACAACAAAATCCTCCTGTTTACACCCGTACGGAATCCTGATTGATCGACACCAAAAAGTATATATTTTTCACTGCCAGAGCGCTGCCCTCTATATCATGACCAACAGGAATTCAATCATTCGTGGCCTCCTCGTACTTTAGTTAATTAATCAGCTAACCAAATCTTCCAGTGCATGTATTATTGCTAACATATCTGGTTTTTTATGCTGTAATCTCATGTTGGATGGGGAATATTCGTGTGGTGACTCTGGTGTGAGGCTTCATGCAAGTATTTATATGTATGCATCCATCCATCGCTTTGCAAGGCTGTAAAAAGGTGCATCGATAGTTTAGCATTTTCGAGTCGATAAATGCCACCCAAGCGCACGCCTCCATGTGGGAGCCAAAAGCTATGTCGGGCTAGCTTCAAGCAAACACGATTCATTACCTAGCCGTTGTGATTTTATATGCAGAACAAAAGGATGCAAAATCAACACTTTTTCTGAGTCCATTGGAATGCACAGTTGTACCTGTAGCCGTGCCTATCTCTGAGTCCATTGGCATCAGTTGTACTATCAAAAAATATATCAACTATACAAAACTAAAATTGATGTAGAAGCTTTAGAACCTGCTTGCTAGGCAGTATTAAAGTCTAAGCCTTGTGTAATTTGAGTAGCCATGTTTCTGCTAATTTGTGCGATAAAAACATCAGTATATTTAGAAGTTCACAACTGGTCATACTAGCTATACTTAATAATCCTTTTTTTCTTTCAAAAAAAATCCTTTTTTTGCGGGTAATTAATCCCTTTGTTAATAAGTTCTCCGTCAGCAGTCCGTCTCAGCATCAAACGTTTGGAAAGAGATCGATGACTCTCACACGATGGGGTCAGGGTCAGCATATCAAATTCTTGTAGGCAAGGGATACGCTAGCTACGTGCAGTTGGGTTATATAAAATGAGATGGTGCACATGGATAGAGGCAATCATAGGCTGTCCCTCTGTTAGGCGAGTGCAAATTGTACTCGGCGTGTTGTTAACTCAGCCAGCAGTGCGGAAAAGCATACTAGCACCTCGCAAAAGGAAATACAAATTAGCAATATAGTTTAGTGGTAAAATATGTCACATTGTCTCTGTAGGCTCTAGCCGACAAGTTCTTTGATTTGACCGATTTAACCCCAGGTTGGATTCGTGTTTTACAAATCACTGTCAGAATGCTACTCCGTTAACAAAGTTTGGGATCCTCTCAAAGTTGTCCCATCAACCGTATCCACACATGTGGGTCCATTGTTTATATTGTTTATCATTATTTTTTGGGAATGACTAATTCTCGGCCGAGTGTCAGATGACGTCATCAAAGTCCAATTTAAACTTTAAACTCATGACATGAATCATGAATAAATCTAACATGCAATTTTCTCAGCTGCAACTCATGTTGTAACTCGTGACATTTTTTAAAAATAAGGGATAAACCATCTCGTGAGTAGCACAAATTACAAAGCAATCTAATAGTTCGAGGTATTTTTTAGTTGAAACCTCATGTGTAACTGAAAAACCATGAGTTACAACGCAATCTAACGATCTAGAGGTCATGTTGAGAATCAAGAATCAGCAAATACTGTATGTTATTGTTTAGGTCGAGTACAAGGAGATGCACACAGATACACGCTGAAAATGTATCCTCCTAATTAATAGGCCACACAGGACGTCTGATCCCTAGTGAATTAGAAGTGCAACCAAACACTAACCACTCAACTATAGGTAGTTATGTCTACTAGATCATTATTTACGCATGATCTGGTTTTTGACTGATACCTTTTTCCTCTGAAGGCGTTATTTTTGGAAAACCTCTTGCACCCTACGCTACCAGGGTAGTGCTTGATGATCCTACTGGTTGTTGCTTGCCATGGGTCTTACTTTTTATTCTTTAAAATAGTTTGGTTGTGTGCATACTCGATGTCTTGAATTTCTGTAGAATTGTCGCACAGACCAGGTGTACTTGATATCTTCTAAAAAAACACATTTGACGAGGAGACGTTTAAGATAGCTTTGGGTTAAACATCAAGCCTATGAAATTTTTATTTTAATCTACAATATACCTTCGAAGAATTACTTTGCAGCCTTATATTATAATTTTAATGTACATATCGTCGTGGAAATCCACTTTTGATCTTTTGTGCACATGCTCCTGCCATCGAAAAAAATATTTTAAAATGTTAAAAATTCCAAACAAAAATATCGCGTGCACACTTTGATATTCTATATACGCACGACAAGTTTCGCGAAAAATGACATTTTTTGTGTCCAATTTTATAAAAAAAATAAGAAATGTCTTGCGAAGAGCTTCTTTTTAGCACCAAATTTTGTTGTTTTTACACACGGCATATGAAATATTGATTTGCCTTGGAATGACTTTGCGAGCACATATAATATAGAGATGTACGTGCGACATTTTTTTGGACATTTTCAAATATATTTAAAACTCAATTCAAAAACCAGGAGCATGTGCTCGTGGCAGGGCTGCAAAAAAAAGCCTTGTCCACCTCGCCATCCCAACTTTAGGTATAATCTCGCTCCGAATAAACACTATTGTCCTTCTAACCGAGCCTACATGGAGGGTGCCAAAACCAACATCCTATGCAAGAGAGATGCTATTTTTCAATCGGTGCTCTCAATTAAACACAACAGACCTCATTGGTTGCTCGCAGTGGTTTTCCTATTTTGTGTGGTAACGTGCAACTTGGTCAGGTAGCTACTGTATGAGTAGAAACATGGTTTGGGCTAGTTTTGGCATTATGTTTGGATGCTAGCAATTTCAGTTGGGCTCGGCTGGAGAAACGAGAGGCATTCGATTGGTAGGATGCATGTTTTGCGGTAGGAACAAACTTAACACCGTGTTTGGTTATGTGCGGAGCGATGAATGTGATAACCCCTTCCCCAGCTGGTGAGGTTACCACCCATTTTGGACATCGGTACGAGCTCATAACAAAGTAAACACCCGAGAAGGAATGATCAAACATACTACAGGAGTAGGTACAAACCGATCAAACTTGTTCAGTAGAACATAGCATCGATGAGACATTGTTCAACACGAAATTAAACATACTAACAGACACAAAGTAGGCACATTCTTCACTCGTCGATCATGGCAAGGGGATGGATCATGTTGCGGGCACCTCTGGACCACCTCCATCATGGTATAGTTGAAGAGGGTGACCTTGAAGACGTCGCCCCTGAGCATCTTGAAGGTCATGAAGCAGCCGATCTTCACCTAATGAGCAATGGAAAATCCATGCCACCCTTGATTGACCCAGACAGTGTCTTTGATGTCCTTCAACTTGACCATCGAGGAGCAGCCGGTGTTTGTCTCGAGGAAAAACCGTCCTTTGGATGGTGCCAAGTTATGGATGGAGGCCGGTTGGGATTGGGAGCATTTCCAACCATGGAGACAATACTACTTTAGCAAAGTGGATTGGTATGACGTCGTAATGGAAACACCCAACCTTGACAGGCCTCCCCCTAGGCCTCTTGCCAGCGATGCCTTCTCCAACTTCGTTGGAACAACCCTTGCCAAAGAGCATGTCTGGTCCACCCATCATCATCTTTGAGTTGTGCAAAAAGAACAAGAAATTCGAATGAGCAAAAATAGAAGTGTGTGATGATAAAATTAGAAGAAAAAATGATTTCCAACGTGGGAGGGGCCACGTGGTATTTTTGATAGCAGGGGGTACAACATCACCGAAATTGCAAGCATGAGGACTTGAACTCGGGTGGGTGGGAAGGCATCAGCCCCTCCCCACCACTAGGCTATGCCTTAGTCTGTGTGATGATAAAATTAGCAAGGATGCCGGTTCAACCTCATATGACAGTATGCTTGAGAGACTAAATAAAATATATTCTTTAAGCCTCATAGAAACCAGTGTGTGGCACGGGTTATCCTTTCAGGACAAGAAATGTGCACATGCATGAGTATTTGTACACTTTTCAAGGTCCGAAAGAAACATCCTGTCACCTATTCATCGGCAAAAACATGACAAAAAAGACCTCATATCAATGAACACTCTAGGCAAAGGGTTGTCCGTAAACTAAGTCTAGTCTACAAGCAATCTTTTTGCACAAAGAACTATATTTACGGGCAATCCCTTGCCTTGCATTGTGCCACATTACAATCATTGGCCATAAAATAGCGGTCAAAGTATGATGGAAGCAAAAAAATATAAGGCATCAAATCATTGAACACCACAATTGATGATATTCAACCAAGTACAAGGCACACGAGGAGTGTTTGTGCTTTGTATAAGGTTGTATAGCATCAATTATGGTGTCATTTGGTTAACACATCATGTCACTGGTTACAAATACTAGTGATAATAGTTGGCATCATATAACAGATCACACACAAATGGGTACAACAAAACAAGGTTTATAGTTTAAACAAGCCTAATTATCCTACGTTACATGCTAGAGTTCTTTTCACCATTCATCACAAATTTCCCTAATCTTCTTTAGCTTCTCCTTATTTAAATGACCTAGGTTTAGGAGATCAAACACGTCATAATCTAACTTTTCTCTTTTATTCCTTAAGATCATGTTTTTCTTCCTTCAAGGCTTCTTTTTCTCCCTCCCACTCCTCCTTCCTAGACCTCAAGACTTGTGCTTGCGTTCTCTGCACATTCTTAAATATGGCTACATGATCCTTCAAACCATCCAGTTCATCTTGGGCTCGGTTCTGAATAAACTAGGGTTTAGTACCACAACCTCATAAAACATAGCACTAGCATATGGAAGAGATGTTTCTCTTCTGGGTGTAGTACTAACATATAATCATCAGCATGAACATGTATAGTCGGGCCTCATGAAACATAGCACGAGCAAGTGGGTGAGATGCTTGATCAGAATCTCTTACATGATCAAACAATGGTCTTCGATCAAGGCATTAGGTTCTGAGTAAACATCTCTCTAGTTGCTTAGCACTAGCGTCTAATCATCGGCATGAACAGTAATTCCCCCAATCTATCTACAAATCAACCTAAAAACCAGATCTGGCCTTAACGGCAAGATCATAGCTGCAAAAACCAAGTAAGTGAACACCGATCTACCGATTTAAAGCAACTATTCATGCTAGAAAAGGAAGAACAACTGAATATAACTGCCAAATCAAGCAGTTGTTGCTAAGTACATAGATCTGCCATGCATGCGCGAAATAAACCTACATCGTACATCGCAGAACCACAGATATATGAACATTCAAGCCTAGAAGCCTGGATTCAAGTCTTACCGACATGGATGTCCTTGTCGAGCAGAGCTTGAACCGGAAAAGAAGGGTTCGTGTACACGAGAAAGAAAGATTAGCTTGATGGCGTCCCCGAATGTCGGCTCTTCAGTCGTCCTCGTGGTGGTCATCGATCTATCGACAGCAGTACGACCGCCGGTGGCGAAAGGAGAGAAAAGAGAGAGGAGAGGGTGAGTGAGAACGAGCGAGAGTGAGAAGGGAGAGGGGCGATGGGTGGATTTATGGCGAGCTTTTTGGAGGCATTGCTGCGTCTCCCGCTCTTCCCGGCGCGTCCCCCCTCCCTCCCTTTCCACCCGCACCCGCAGGTGCCTGGCCGCGGAGAAACAGCTGAATCGACTGTTCTTAACGTGCCATGTTTTGCCTGCATCTGGGCTACTTTGAGAACCGTGTTGTGCAGAAAATCTCTTTCTCTCTGGCCTACCAAACACACGTTTTTAGCCCAGCCCATGCACTAAAAGGTTTCACCACCAACCAATAACTCCAACATGTCAACATGCGTTCAAGCCAAGCCAGAACCACAACTCCACAACACAGTGTGGATGGATGCTTCCATGCATGCACGTCTCCGTTTCTGAACGGACAATATGAGGAGCCATTGCTGACGCCGAACAAAACATCGTCCTAATTCAATAAATATTTAACAAAGAAAAGTTCAATTACTAAATATATCGTCTCCTTTCAGAGCCAAGTGACATTCCGGAAAGGATTGGCTCTGTTCTTTCTTAACTCGGACTTTATATGTTTCAGTTCAGCAGGCTATCTGCAGGTTCGGATATCCTCGTTCGTAATTAAGTTCAGAATTGGATCTCACTGGGGCTTTCGACTTGATATCTTGGAGTTTCCTTTTGAGGTTCTTCGGCGCATGGATTTTGGAGAGAGGTTTCTAAAATGGGTATCCATGTTGCTTAACACGGCGAGCACTAGAGTGCTAGTAAATGGAGTGCCTGGAGGGAGAATTGTCCATGTGAGAGGCCTTAGGCAAGGTGATCCTACATCACCTATGCTTTTTGTGGCGGCTATGGAGGTGCTGACTGCGGCAATTAAAAAGGCCGCGGAGAGACATCTCTTTTCCAGCCTAGCAGGGATCACGGAGCTACAGAGAATCTCGGTTTACGCGGATAATGTGATGATTTTCTGTGAACTGCTGAACATAGAGTTGGAAGCGGTCAAGGCCATTCTACAGGTGTTTGGAGAGGCCTCCGGGCTGTGCGTAAACTATAGGAAGACCTCCGCTATGCTCATTAGAGAGAATGACGGAGATGCCGAGAGAGTTGCAGAGACGCTGGGATGTGAGGTCGTAGGTTTCCCCATCAAATACCTTGGCATGCAACTAGCGTTGAGGCCCCTGACAAAAGCGGAGTGGCAACCATTGATTGACCAAGTCATACACTGTGTTCCGGCTTGGCAAAGGGGAATGGTCCATAAATCTGGGAGGCTCATACTCATCAAATCAGTCATAAGTGCACGGCCTATACATCAACTGATGGTCGCAGAAGCGCCAGCCTGGGTGCTTGAGGAGTTGGTCAAGTGGATGAGAGCTTTCTTTTGGGCGGGAAGAAAAGAGGTCAATGGAGGCCAATGCCTTGTGGCGTGGGAAACTATATACAAGCCGACTCAGTTTGGAGGTCTTGGAGTGAAGGACCTGAGGTTACAGGGTCTAGCTCTCAAAGCCAGGTGGTGTTGGTTGAGGCGCACAGATCCTTCGAGGCCATGGCAAGGGCTGCCCGCGTTCAATGATCCAGAAGCCAATGAAGTGTTTCAGAGCTTGGCGAAGTTCAGTGTAGGAGATGGTGAGAGTATTCTCTTTTGGAGAGATAGATGGATCAACGGGAGAAACGTGGAGGAGATTGTGCCTAAGGTCGCGGCATTGGTCCCAACGAGAAGGAGAAACGCACGGAAGGTGAGTGACGCCTTGCATGAGGACTCTTGGCTCTCGGATGTCTCTGGAGAGTTATCCATTGATGGGTGGATGCAATGCACCCTGCTTTGGGAGGAACTGGAGAGAGTACCTCGGGATGGCAACAAGCCGGATCAGATCACTTGGAAAGGGTCTGTGTCTGGCTTGTACACTGCGAGTGCGACCTACAACATGCTCTTCCAAGGGAGGGTCACTTGGAGTATGGCCAAGCAGATATGGGGATCCTTTGCACCCCTAAAGAGCAAAATCTTCGGCTGGTTGGCGCTAAGACACAAGTTATGGACGTTGGATAGGAGAGCTCAGCATGGCCCGCAGGATCGTCCAGACCCTGCGCCACTTGCCTCCAGGACGAGGATAATGTTGATCATATCCTCTCGCAGTGCCCTTATGCCAAGATAGTCTGGTTTGGTTGTTTGGGTAGACTGGGGCTGCAGCTGCAGGAACCGCATGACAACGCGAACCTGGAGAGATGGTGGACGGAGGCGAGGAAGAGGCTGCGGCGGGAGGATAGGAGAGGCTTTCACACGCTAGTTCTGCTGATTGCTTGGACGCTATGGAAGCAAAGGAATGCCCGTGTGTTCGGAAACCTAGAGAGGCAGTTGTCCACGGTGCAGATCATAGACTTAGTTCTAGAGGAGTTCAGCCTTTAGTGGGGCTGCGAGGGGCGGGGAGCGGAGAGTCGGGATGCGGGAATAGAGCTCTAGGTTTTGGTGGTGTGCGTGGGTTAGCCGAGGGCAGATGCTCGCACACCCCCCCCTGATTTCTTGTAATTTTGTTGCTCCCTTCTATAAAGATATGGCACGCTTTTCGCGTGCCCGCGAAAAAAATAAGTTTAGAAACTTTGTGCGGTTCAGCCATCGTAGAAAATATCATATCTTACCATTTTAGCGCCGAACCATTAGTATTTCTTTTAGTTACACAGCTGCCCTTATTGGAACGGAACGGAACAAGAGGCTTTTGGCCCGCATCCCCAAAGACGAAAATTGGTCGTTTGATTTTCCGAGCTCCCCGGCACGAACCGGTTTTATCAGCCGTTTCCGTGAAGTCTGCCCCTTTGTGATGAAAAACTGCAAGCTTTCGTGCAACCATTGCATGCGCGGAGAAGCGTGAGAGACACCTCATTTACTCACGTGCACGCGCTTGACTCCTGCCAGCACCCTTGCACTGTCACTCTCCTTGTCTGTCACTGCCTCTGACGTCCATCAACCGCCACCTACATGGCCTCCTCGTCGCCTTCACCCGCTCCATCAGCGGTATCGGCTGCCAACCTCACTCCGAGGCAGTCGAACATTCGCGCGCGCATGATCCGTGACTACAAAGCCGGCAGACTCCGCGAAGCGGCGTGTAGATTGACCCTGCCATGATGTCGGTGTTCAATCGGCCATCCCCCATCGCATTAGGCTGCGGCCATGCATCTTCACTCATGCTCCCTTAATGTACGCTACGGCCAGAACGGCGCCATGTCGGCGGGTGCAGCCAGCTCAAGCCAGGAAATGGAGGTGCCGCCAGGGTTCATCCCTCATCCGTGGCACGCTCTGCCACGGGCAGCGGATGGGTCCACTTTCCCTCATCCTCCAGCGCCCATGGTGCCATGGCACACTCTGCCACGAGCAGCGGACGGGTCCACTTTCCCCCATCCTCCAGCGCCCATGGTGCCACCGCCCGTGGCACCTCAGGCGTCGCCGCCTCCTGCATGTGGGGGAGGAGCTCCGGCACGACATGCAGCAAAGGCAAGAATGGCAAGGACTCCTCCACCTTCGTTGGGGCCGATCTCAATCCATCCCATGGTGAGTTCTATTTCCGCCTTCAGCTAGGCCTCCTCCACCTTCGGCAAGGGATTTTTTTTATCCGGTCGTAGTTCATATGATTTGGGTTAGGTTCGTTCGATTTAGGTTAGAATCATGATGTAGTAATAATTTTGGGTATTCCTTTACATCTTAGTAGGTGTGGAAACTAGTAGCGGATAATCCATATATTATCCGACATTCGTATTCAAAATAATGGAAGTGGTAATATCCAATCCGGACGTCTGTGGAAACGGATATGGTAAAAATCGGAATTCGTTTTACAAAAACAAATACAAATGTGGTATTAAATTTTAAAGCAAATGTGGATATGGAAATGGATATAAGATTGTGCTAGCCAATTTTAGTAATTCGACCCCAATATGCCAATTACCTAACCTAGAGAAACTAACAAATTGGTCAAATGTTTTTCTTATGTGATTGAACTTGAAAATACTATGCATTATATCGTTATATTTATCTCTCTACCATTTTATAGTTGGCTGAAGACATGAGTCTATTATTTCCTTACATCTGTATCTGCTCTGAATGGAGAAACATCTGATCTGTATTCGTATTTGAGTAGCACCCGCACTGAATTCGTATTCGGCAACATCTGTATCCACATCCTTATTCGTTTTAAAAATATGAAAGTGGACATGGGAATGGCACTATCCGACCCGCATTCGATTCATTTCCACCCCTACATCTTAGCCTCTTCGGATGTAATCAGCAGTACGGTACCATGCTAGCAAGGCCGTGACCGCACCATGGCGTGGTGATCACGTCGCGAGCAACAACATACATTTCCATGACAATGACTTTTACCATTGACATGCTTATCACTGACTTTGTAATGTAGAATCACACTCATATTGGTAATACGGAACTGGGAGTACCTAAGGAACTTCCCTGAGGGGCCATGCAGGACCTCGAAGACTACACCCCAGTGTGCAGCTCAGGCATGGTAATGCTTCTCTCATGGTCGTCGTCGACGAGCTGCACGCGCTCAGGGTGCATGAGAGGCGTCCTACAAACCTGCGGCACGGTGGCCAACAGAAAGTTTTGTCCTTCTTCATGCAGCTCACGGTCGAAGACCTGAGGGCCTTGAGAATGCCGCCATGCATGGAGCAGGTGACAGAGAGGTTCAAGGTGAAGAAGGGAGGGCAACCGGTGAACACGTTGATCTACTTGGGGAAGTGGTGCTAGAACAATGTGGTGAAAGGCTCGCCTTCTTCAAAGGCTGGAGCAAATTCGCAGTCAAAGTCTTCATGGTTGTCTCTCATGTTCACCTACAAGAATGCCGGCTTCGAGTCTCCACTGAGGTAGTCTGGACATGCAAGAAGCATCACCAAAGCCCTTACGGAAGACATGGGCATGGTGTTGGCCATTAGACAACGTTGGAGCTTGCTTGACTTGCTTTTGATGTTCTGGTTGCAATGTTGGCCTCACGAGGCTGTTGAACATGTCTTTTGCTGATGGTGTGTACCAGGGGTGTGCGCCATGGTGTAAGTATGATACTAATGTTGCCTTGTACAGGCTTAGAACATCATGCTTCTGCTGATGTGGTGTAACTAGTGGCTCTAAGACTAGTCTCTTAGTTATCTAATACATGTAGTTAAGTACTAAGTACTCCGTTAGATGTGCATATGTTATGTGTGGTATGCTTCTAATGACATATTTGTTGTGAGTGGTGTGTGGTATGGTAACCTCACCATATTTGAATGAATGTGGTGAATACATACCACATCTGTGTGCTTAAAATAACAACCAAATACATATGTTGTGGCTCAGCAAAGATGAAAGTGTTTTTACAGGCAACCAAACAATATGCCACTTGATTACCATTTGATGCAACCTAGACCAACAAACAAAACGTCAATTATGGCCGGTGATCCGTTTGCAACATACTAACAACCACGAAGCATGCCCCAGAGATCCTCAAATTAAGCTCACACTACCAAACACGCCCTAAGTTACTAATGTTCACGTCCCAGTTTCCATAGCCTGATAGCCCATAGTCTGGAGATAGAGCCTAGCAAAGTAGCAAGTAGCAATGGGACTGCGTGTAGAAAATCCCATTCCCAATGAACTGAAGCAGGAAACAAAGATGATGAGTAGATGATGTATGCACGGCAGCATGGGGCCCCGAGGCCTTTCCATGACAACCGATGTCTCCGTCGCTCAGGACACGGATTTAAATCTCGGCTTGATTTGTTTTTTTGTGTATGTGAACAGTGCGCAATGACGATAGGGTGGCACACGTACGTGGGGGCAATGCTAACCTGCACTGGCCCTCGTCCTTCTAATTTCTAAACATGCAGTATTTAAATCTTGTTCAGAAACTTCTAAAAAAAACACCTCCAATGAGCTTTTATTTTAATTTGGTTTACACCAGATACTTTTTTGCATTGAAAAATATTCAAGTAGAAGACACATTAAGGCGGAAACTGATAAAAACGCGGCAAAGCCGTGGTGTTTTCGAGTTCTCGGTATCCTGGAAACAATTTAGTATGCTGGGGAAGTAACATTCTATGAACATGAAAAATGTAAGTTTAAATTCTAATTCATTTGAATTGTATGAACAACAAGATTCAGCAATAACACAGATTATTTTAGCATGATTCTAATGAACTAAATTGGTGGTTTAAGCATTGATGTATATTTATATATGCTTGAATCTTGATCAAACTTAAACTAGTTTGACTTAGGAAAATCCTAGAGCTTCAACTAATTTGCAACGGAGAGAATACGCGACGATAATAAATTTGAGTCTAAGTATTGTACAACTTGCATCAGATTAAACGGCTCATATTTATCTCTTCATTCCTTTTTGGTATGTTTCATCTTGATTAGAATATCCGACGTCCAAACCAAAAGTGACTTATGTGACCACACAAAAAGTGTAACTTGGCTAGGTATACAGTAAATCTAGAGGTTCATTATTAACTCTGCTTAGAAGAGCAAAGCTCATGGAGCGCACTACCATTTTAGAAGAAAAAAAATGTCCAGTTGTAAACCCCTGAACGGCAGTGTAGGACCAACTAACGGTATATATCAAACCACCGTGCTTGCTTTTGCCTCAAGTGATTTTACTAATTAATAGTAACATTTTTGTCTTAATCATATGTTCTCTACACTAGTGGTCATGAGATAACATCAATATGCATAGCGGAAATTCGCCCGCCAGGTTATATGTAGAACATTTCTATTCACAAACAGATCATAGGTTTGGTTTTCTAGCCTGGTAGATCAAAAACCCATGAACTAGAAAGGCACTCACGCTGATCATTACTCCTTGTTTTTGGTGTCAAATGGCTCCTGGGTACCCACTTCAGTACATCTGTACACAAACAAGATGTGAGAGCGCAACAATGTCAAAAAGGTCCAAACAGATTCAAATATATACATGTTCGAGCCTTTAACATGCTTGTAAAAAATGACTTACAAGTAATTATTTCCTGAGAGATAAATATTAACACATGGCATCCCCCGCTTGTCGTGGAAGCATCGCCGTCACAAGGAAAATAGTACATCAGAGCTATATACATACATACCAGAAGGAAGATGACAATTAGCAAAAAGTAACACAAGAATTGGTCCGAGATGCCCTAGGGATCTTTGTCGCTCACATGTAGAGGACCAGGGGAATATATATATACTAATCAACCGAAGAAGTTTATCTGTAATTCCATCATGATTAGCTGTTGCCAAAGCCAAATCATCCATGTGGTAGGCAAACCACGAGACAGCAGAGAGCCAATTCAAGGTCCACACAAGCGGCAATTGCATCACAACAATCCCAAGAAATAAACACTCCAAGTTGGTGATTAACAAATGATAGCAAATGCTGTTATGCTGCTCGAATTGTCGTTTGCCATGGGATTGTACGGGAATTTTCCTGCCCTGTATCCGGCAATGTCTTGGTCCCCCATCTTAAATCTAATCTGGATGATGTTAGTTTGTAACCACCATAATGGTTTGTTTAATTGAAGTGTTGTGTACTATGCTCATTGACGCATGACACAGACCTTAGCTGAACTAAATGGAACAGTGCTTCAGTTGCCACCTGTATATGCCATTTAAGCATATCAATGCATCGGCATGTGGGGAACAAAATTGGCTTCTATTTAATGTGTTTTTATGATAGGAAAAATGTGTCGAGATTGACCAACAAACGCAAAAAAAGGAAAAAAAAAAAGAAATTGCCAGAAACAAGGATGGCTGTAACTAAGCTCAATGCTTACGAGTAGTTCAAAGTTGTACCTTGCAATGACATTGGTCTTTCCAAAGCAGAGAAAAGTTGTACTAGGATATAAAAGGCTTCACTGTCTGTTGTTTCTTATCTGAATATATGGGTGAAATAGACATCTCAGAGAGGAAACACAATATTCAATAGAGTTGCGCAATTAGGATGTAATTTCTCACCAACTGTCCAGGCATCATTCAGACAAGACTACTATGTATGGGAAAGCCTGTACAGATAAAATACTAGTTTAGTGACTATTTTGGCATCTATGATTTAGATTGACTTCAAGTCTTGGAAGGGAGGATGTCAGTGTTATCACCTTTTTTTAAGCTTTGAGGCAAAGCATGCATTCTTTAGACGGCCTAATGGCTTCTCCTAAGCCATGAATTGACAGGCATTAAAATTAAGAAATGGGCCTAAGGGTGAGGGAGCTCCTATAGGACTGGCAAAAGAATATGCCCCGCAACTTGTTGTACCAATCTTGACCGTATTTCCTGTGCCAATCAGGCTCCACTTGGCAAAACAGAAAATGTTTTGCGCCTAGCTCCGTGAATTCTCCATGTTCCTCCTAATCTGTTCCGCCCCCTACATCTTAGACTGTATATATCTCATACTGTTATCATAACAGAGATCACATTCTTGATTCAAAGCAGCAAGCACTTACTCCCAACTGCCAGTAAACTAATCTCTTGTTTGGGATTCCGACAGAATAAAATGCCGGGCATTCATACTGTCGATCGATTCTCCAATCCAGCGATCTCTGATTTGGGGATGCTTCTTCCATCAGTGATGCATGCATGGTACATGCGAGCATTAAGCAAAGTGCATGGCGCGGTAGTACAAGATATAATTTATATGGCCAAAAAGGCTTTGCTAGTGGAGGGGGCTTGAAAATATAAACAAACTAAGCAGGAAATAAATGAGCTTAGGTTAGGCTCTACTATGTAATAATATGCATTTTGCATCTCTGACCACTAACGGATGGCTTAAGGCTTTTAACATCGTTCCACTTGTCGGCACACAGTGGGTTCCTAGCTTTCCTGTAT
The DNA here is from genome assembly GCF_019359855.2 of Lolium perenne. Taxonomy (NCBI): domain Eukaryota; kingdom Viridiplantae; phylum Streptophyta; class Magnoliopsida; order Poales; family Poaceae; genus Lolium; species Lolium perenne. The sequence goes on along the minus strand of NC_067246.2, from coordinate 106,334,739 downwards.
ACTTTCAATTCAAGAACAACATATATAAATATTTCTTCGCGCGCGAGAATAAAGCGGGCTACGCCTTTTGTTCGCGCGTTCCACGCTGTTTCTTCAACATACTAGTATATTTTATGTTTTTGTTCTCTAATGGCTGGTTTTGAGCTGAGGTTTATCATGGGTCAGGCAGGCTGCAGTGGATGCTGATAAGCATGGTGGAAGCCATTGGACGGGGGAACACCAAACTGAAGCCCTACCGTCTTGTTAATTGCCCTGAACCTGGATGTTGGATCCAACACTGTCTGCACATTGCAGTTGGGCCCAGTTCCTAACCTATGCTGTGCTAGGGACATGCAAAACAAAACGGAAATGGTTAACCATCCAGAGATCTTTCTGTGCAACCAGCTCCTGCCGATGCCTCATATCCACTGGGCACCGCGCGCGCCGGAGATCGTCGACGGCGACGGTACACGGGCTACATTGCTGAATCCAGCCCCTACCGACCGACCGACGAAGAGGAAACTGTTCCTGCATGTGCATGAGCAACTGAGGATTAGTGCAGTGCAGACAGCAGATATGGGATGAGTAAAGCCTCCTCCGCGTAGGATCTAGAACTGAATTTTCAAGCCTGGGATGGAAATGTACCTGCGGCATGTGCACTCCAGCGTTAGGTGTGAGAGCTGACCTGATGGGAAACCAGGCAGGCAAATGACGCCGATTTCCCCTCCCTGGATTCTGATTTGAAGGATCTGGTTACCAATTAGGGACATGGTTTCCCTGTCGCAATGTGCGCCTGCCCAGCTCGTTCTGGACGTCTGAAATGACAGTGCCAACTGACCGGCGTAAAGTGGGCAGCCGGCATTGCCATTTGTATCTGTCTCTGGATGGACCAAGCATGCATTCATTCTTAACCTGACCAGCAGGGTGCCATGCCGTGGACTTGACACTCCATCACTGCAATAGATCGGTCTGCATTGCAATGAGATGTGCAGTGCTTCAGCTGGACATCGCACGATGGATGCTAGAGTCTGTCAAAAGAACGGTATTTGGATGCAATGGTAGTGTGTATCACATAACATGCAACACAGTTAAAGAGAGCATTTTGTCGGATCATTAACAGTTACTACAAGGCAATGCACAAAACCCATCTATAGTTGCAGAGTATGGCATTCTCACTGGGTAGTATCAGTACTGGTACTGGTGAAGGGTGGCCTTCTACATCTGTGTACAGTTCCTGTCAATGTTCAACAGATTGCCATACACTGTTCTTGAAAACAAATAAAGGTTGATAGCCAAAGGTCCCAGACAAAGATGGAAGCAATTACATGACCAGAGCACTTGCAACAACCAACAAGGCAGAGGCAAAATAAAGGAAAACATTGGGACTGTCAAAGGTTAGAAAAAATGTAACAGGCCTTGCCAGAATGGGGAAAACAAGACCAATGCGGAAAAGAAACAAAAAACATTTGCTTTGTATAGAAAAATGAACAAACAAATTACACTAGGTGTACAGATGTCCTCTACAAACAAACCAACAAATTCAAACTTAGGAAGTCCGACTTTGCTTTTCAAAGATGTTCCATACAACAAGGGAGGTAATTGTGGGTGTTGAGTGCCTTCCCTTTCCTTTGCAAATCTTGGCAGATTTTGTCTACGCTATGATGATATCACCAGCAGTTTTGACTAATCATGGATGAGGACAAACAACTCTGTAAATGACCTCCATATTTTCACTTGAAATTGGACAGCCTACAAAGGGGGGAAAGAAGATAAGAGATATGATACAATACAATGAAAATTCAATTCAAACAATTTTCCTTTCTAAACTGCTTAACAACTTCATGTCTTCATTCAAAGATATTCGTGAATCCAGAAACATTTACATTATATTTTCACTTTTTTAAGAACCAAATTAATCACATGATAACTTGGTGTCATCTTGTCAGAGTATTGAAAGAATCTACAAGCACAAGTTGCCATTTTAGTACCGAGAATCTGCATATTGATGCAAACTGCCTACCTGTATGAATACAAACTCCTTATCTACACCACAGATCAAATCTAGCCTTAATCAAAATTAAGTTAACCAAATATGAACTTCTGATCTTTTAGCACATAAAGATGGTCAACAGCTTTTTACACAGTGAGATGAAGGTATTCTTTTAAATTAGCTAGCTGATCTACTCTTGGTTTGCACTTTGCACCGACAGTCCACAATCTTTGTGCCCAATGCTTAACTTGGTTCTGACATACCACTGATACATGTCTGTATGTATCAAATTTCCAATGCACGGTGATGCACACTATCCAAAAAAGAAAAGCAACATCTAACCCTAACCCCCTAAGGCAAACATCTACTTCCACAGTACCACAATATAAGACATTTTGGCAAGCTAAAACAGCTTGCAAAACGTCTTATACTGTGGGGCAGAAGGAGTAACAGCTAAGAATATACTGTTAATAAATTTAACATAAATGGCTCACTGTTTGCTGCGCTGCTTATTTACTATTGAGCACAGGTCTGGTTTAGACGTGTTCAGAGATTTTCTTGAATCCAAAAACATTTGCACAATATTCTGACTTCTTTATGGAACCATATTAATCAAACGATAACTTGGTGTCGTCTCCTCAAAGTCAAAAAATTCTTGCAGCACTGGCGTATGGTACAAGACAGATTAAATGTGTATAGTGGAACACTTGTTGCATTCAGTTTTTGGCAGTTACAGAAATTAACATTAAGGAAGCATCAGGAGAAAAAACAAACAAGAACACTTGTGCTCTTCATAAATGTTGCATAATTGCAAGCATGGTATGAGAGGATGTGTACACAAATACAGATACAAATACAGCCAAAGTTGAAAGAATCAATCTAAGCACAAACTGTTGTTATTTTAGTTCCAAGTATCTGCATGTACATGCAAACTGCTACCAGTAAGAATAGTAGAACAAACTCCTTATCTACACCACCTCAACTCTAGCCTTAATAAAATTTAACATAGCCCAATAAGAACTTCTAATCTTTTAGTGCATAAAGATGGTCAACAGCTTTTACACAATGAGAGAAATATTCTTTTAAATTAGCTAGCTGGTCCAATCTTAGGTTGCCCCGACACTCCACAAAATCTTTGTGCCTGACATTGGACATTATGTAAATTTTCAATGCACAATGACGTAAACTATCCAAAAATAGAAGTAATATCAAAACTCAACCCCTTAGGCAAGCATCTAACAGCTAACAATATATACTGCTATAAAATTAAGCATAAACAGCTAATTGTTTGCTGCTTTGCATATTTCCTGTTGTGCATCAGAAAAATTAACATTAAAGGCTAACAGTTTGCTGCTTTGCTTATTTCCTATTGTGCGTAGAAATAGTAGTAAAGATATGATATGCATATTTAACAGTCTGATAAAGATATGCTCAAGTACCATACACCACATACATGTGGTATTAACATTAGTTGGGCAATGACAAAACATGAATTTCACGAAGAGTATTGAACCTAGTCATCCCACCAGATGAGCTATATCTTGCTTATTTTTTACAAGCTGCAAACCACAAATTATGGACTTCTTGTTATGAAGAGGGAAGATACTTGCAAATCTGGAATTAATTAGATTTTCTGAAACACTAGGTTCATCTTAAGTGCTCCTCCAGATCACTGAAACAGAACAGGGGTCTTTATAAGTGCTCCTCTTAAGTGCTGGCCCAGGAATATGGTGAGCCTAGGTGGTTGCAGGCACTAGGTTCATCTTTCTCGAACATGTGCATAGCACAAGAATAAGAAGTGTGTCAGTTACAATTGTTTCGGTGAGAATTGAAGCTGTGAAGGTCTGTTGAGTGGCTTTGCTTGTCTGTTAGTACAGTAGGCAGGAGTCAAATGAACATTCTTGTCAGCACGCTGAGCTGACACAATACGACAAGTACAGCATATGCCAGAAATAAATCTACTAGTTTGTGTCACGTTTTTAGCTAGATATATCTACAGCACAAACCACGGCAAGACATGATTTATCATGGTGCAAACAAAAGTTTACTTGCATAATAAGCTCTGTACGTGTGATGTTTGATAAAATTATTAGGTAATAGAGACATTATACAATTCACTATTTCTCGTGCTTTCTGATTTGAAGTGCTAATGCTAAATCATGACTAGCTAACCTTGCACAAATCACTCTTTCATTATGTTCATCCTAACAGGACACCTAGAAACCTCTCTCAACAGTTATACCCCCATGTTTTATATGCGACCTAGATTAAAATAAATTCAAGATGACACTAAGAGAATACATAGAATCCAGAAGATTCTGTTATCATGCTAATCATGAAAATTCTCAAAGAAAAAGTGAGGTCATGAAAAAAATGTTACCCTGCAGCTAAATGGCGACCACAAAGGAATACCAACCAAATAACCATGGTAATTCTTAAACGTTAGGACTGATCAGATTAAGCATCTTGTGCTGCCTTTGGGGGACTTATGATCTTGGGAATTATCAATGAATCAGTTGAAGTTAGGATGGCGTACTTTGGTGTTGCAAGCATCATATCCGTATTGGTTGCATTTGCTGGCTTACATTCTCTTTCAATTCTCCGTAAAAGAAGTTATATTCTATCACCAGAACTCCAGAGGAGTTGGCCCTTTAGTTACAAACAAGGAAATTATAACCTATATCTACACAAGTATTGCCGCATTACTATATATACCAGCAGTGCAAGGGTGTGTTTAGTTTATAGACACTTTAACAGACTTTTCTGCTAACCTGTGGCAAGCCACACGAAGCTTGGCAAAAAAATCAAAAAAAAAAAAAACACAACTGTGATGTATGTGCCACATCTTTTGCAAGTGTGGCTAACAACCAAACATGCTCTAAATGCAACCGACTGAATCATCCACTCAGCAGAACAAGTACTCACTCCATTCACTATTATAAGATGTTTTAGATATTTCAATTTGGACTAGATATGGACCGAAATGAGTGAACCTACACACTGAAATGCGTCTAGATACATGCATTTTTGGAAAAACTTAAAACATCTTATAATAGTGAACTGAGGGAAGTATTATTTTTAAACAAGAATCAAGTCAACCGAACAAATATAAAGATATTAAAAGACCTGAAACACTGTACCATGCCATCGCCAATATTTCTGCACTGCGAACTACTTGTAATCTAGCATTACATTCAGATCTGGAAAGACCTGATACAACGAGGGGAACCTTAACTTTAGCTCTTACAGCAGATTCAGTGCAGTAATGATATTTCATGTGCTCTGCTAGATCTCACCTCAGCATTCAACTACTTGGCCAGATTCACCTCGACACTAAACTCCAACACTGCCACCTCACCTATGTTCCTTTTGCTCCAGTTTGCTACAAATATTACCCAGGCCATCCTACCCAGCACTAACGTTTCAAGTTTGGCTTGCCACTTTGCAGAAAGTAAGTGTGTATACTACAGTCTTCACCTGCAAAAGCAGAACAAGAAAGGAGGCCCACCTTTCACTCATATGTGCCGTTCAGCCACACCCTATTCAGCTGGTGTCATTCTCATCATGTCCAGCAATGAGGAAGCTAGAAGCTGAGATCTACGTAGGTGTACAAAAGCTTGTGGATGGAAAACTTCTTCACCCAGATAACTGATGATGAATGTTCAGACTCAAGCGAAGAGCATATATCTACACAAGCCAGCATCAGGTTTGCTGCTGATTGCAACAGAATAGCTGCAATACAGCCTCACTTAACCTTCGACATTTTATTCCACCTAAAGCACTTGGCATGGCATCTATCAGATACATTCAGCGAGATCACTATATTGAGTGTAGGGTCTGGCAGTCCAACAAGGCTACACAATCTGGATCAGGATTTTATAGAATCTTTATACAATTATCATAGGATCCTCTTCAACTAACAATCTACCATATGAGGATTGGATAGTAAACTTACTAATAATAATCTAAACTGTTAACTTTGTTAGCTCTATACAGCTTTCTCTTATTTACTTGTTTTGTTCTCATCACAAGTGCTTCAGTTAGTCCACACCCTCCAATCCAAACCATGGCTCTACAGTCTACACTCTCCACATCGGAACCAATAAAGCTAAATATAGATGGTGTGGACTAGAGACGTCATTTTTTACCTTTTTTTTTTCTATTTACCGGCCAATGCAGCTGAAACCCCTGCACACTGCGAGCCAGGCCGCGAAGAGTATACCGAGGATGACGAGATCCGCGAGGATGATGAGCCAGAGGTGGCGCCTCCACGCCCTCCCCGCGCCGCCGCGAGCTCCACGGTCCCTCTTGGGCGTCCCCCGCGCGAGGTCGGCCTCCCTCCGCGTGGCCTCCTCCGCCTGGGCCTCAGCGGCGGCGACATCGGCGGCCTCGCGCGCGAGCGCCCCCTCGTCGGGGAACGGGAGGCGGAGGGCGAGGCGCTCCATCTCGTCCCGCATCCTGAACTCGGGGAGGCATCGCAGGCGGCGGAGGAAGAGCAGGAGGTGGGACGCCGGGAGCTGCGGGGCGCGCGAGACCGCGGCGAGCGCGAGCGGCGGGGCGAGGAGGAGCGCGTGCGCGCGCCCCGCGGCGGAGTGGGTGACGTACTGGTGGTGCGGAGGCGCGGAGGCAGCGAGCGCGGCGGCGAGCGCCGGCAGGTCGTCGGTGCCGGCGCCCCCGGCTGCTTCCGGGTCGTGGGCGAGCTCGGCGACGAGGGAGCTGTCGCGGAAGGTGCACGCGTACAGCAGCGGATGCGAGGCCGGGAGCATCCGAGGCAGCTCGGCGGCGCGACCGCGAGAGATTTGGATTCGCGGAGAAGGGGAACAGAACTGCACAGGACAGGACCTGACGCCTGACGGTGACTGTCTGTGTTGGTGTTGGTGATGGACGAAGCCAGACTGGAGTTTTGTGATTTGAGTTTTGTGGGAAACCTTTTGAAATCAAGTATGGCTTCTTCCGTTTCTGGAATCTTTCTTATCAAACGGAAACAACTCTTATGTATAGGGTATCCGCATGCATTCTATACTTAAGGATATGTGTATGTCATTTGATACAAAGGAACGAGCGTCTTTGACTGATTGTCACCTCGATCCTCCAAGTAGTAACCTTCTAACCTACATAGGAGTCCAAGTAACCATGAATCTTGGACAACAACGTTGAGGTCTTCAACATCACCCTATGTGCCCCTCTACTTCCTAAATCGAAAAGTACTAGCAGATGAGATTGGGCATAAAGACTTGGGCTAGTGGAAGAACAACATGAGTCAAAAAGAAATAGAGGCATGTCTACTGTCCCGTTCCAATGGTGTGGCATGCATGCAATGCGCATGTGGCATGTCCTCACGTAAGGACACAGCAATTCCCCTTACTAAAATTTGGTGTAAGTTTAAGGTGGTTATATGCAAAGATTTCATAATAAAAGCCATGTGGATGATATAATCAACACATAATTACAATCTTATAATAGTATGGTAACTGAGTGTTGAGTTAAGAAAAATGAAAACACAATAAAATGTTACCTACAAAGTCATAAACTGCATTCTAACACCTATTAGTGTATGCCAGATGCTATTTTGCATGGTAATAATTCATGTTATATGATGATATAGTACCTTTAGTACAAAAAAGTTAAATTGCGTATCACTTTGAGGATTGACGTATTGACTCGGCCCCCGCCAAAACAAAACAATGGGGAATCATGATCACTTAGTTGCATTTTATGTTTTTCTCTATTCTTGATTTTATTTTATTTTTTGAACCACATGTAATTTAATAATTATTAGCGAGTTTCCAATATTTTGGGATTATTTGTAACTTTAATGTATTATTGTGTATTTGTCCAAAATTCTTCCTCTCCATTTTTGTATACCTAGTTTTATTACCAAAGTACCGCCGATAATTCATGGTCAATGAGATCTCTCCATAGGCATTTTTTATTCTTCCAAAAAAAAATTGTTTCGGGTAAATACTATCATTAGTTGTGTTCTCTTACAACCAAAATAATGTTATATTTTGTTGTGGGAGTGTCTAATCCTACCAAGGGGTTGCGCATGATCCCACGTGGCAAGTGGTCAAGGTCAAGCTAAGTCAATCAAAATCCAAGCTACTATATAGTGATGGTCAATAAGTCGAAGAAGAGAAGAAGATAAAAGATATAGTCAAGTGAAGGTCAAGTATGAAAGAAGCTCATCATGTTAGAGGGATGAGAGGGATTGGTCCACGAGAGACTATGAACTCTCCCTCTCCTAGTCCACGAGTGAACCAAGTGGACCACTGGATACACATGTAACCCTTATTTCCAAATCATATAAATGGTAGTATTGATATTTTATCAAGTGCATGCCCCAAACAGATAATTGTCAAGTTACCGATGTGAGGATTCTACACGAATGAAAGAAATGCGAAGAAGCTAGAGCTTGATCAATACTAGTTCAAGGAGCATGCTGCATGCACTCGAGTCTGAGGAGTCATGTACAACTCAAACCGACACACCATGGAAGGGAGAGTAGCTTGGTGTTGGCCTCAAGGAGTCAAGTATGACTTGAGCCTTCAACCAATCCTTCTGTTTAGAGTAAAAGTATTGAGAGATGAACACTTGATTTCATTGATGATTGAGGGGTATATATACCCAGCGAACAGGCACCAATAAAGGCGGTTTACAAGGTTGTGTCCCTTCGAAGAGACACGGCTGTTGGACAAAAGTAACTACCTAGTTAGCTTAAGACTTAAGCTAATCCTATTTCTAACACTCCCCCTTGGACAACGCCATTTCTTGAAAATCTCATGTGTAATCTTCAAGATCTTCTCGCATAGTCTTCTTACTTATATATGAGGATGTCCTTGTAAACAATGGTGCTCTTTGTAAATATTCATCATCTTGAAAGTCATCATCTTTAAAATGTCTCCCCCAAAAACCCTGTGGGAAAAATATGAGGAGAGTTGTATTTGATATGTTGTTAAAACTCCTTTAAACCCTTTGGGAAAAATAAGGAGAAAATAGTACAACATGTAAAGATTGTTGTCTCCATGAGAACTCATATGAGAAAACCTTAGAGAAGGGAAAAACCTCACGAATGAGTTTGGAGAACAATAAATATGCCTTATATACTTCCTTTAAAAACCCCAGTGGGGAAAATAGGAGGTACAACATATAAATATTGCAAAAAGTGCAATATGATGTGCCACCGAAAACTCCTTTAAAACCCAATAGGGGGGAAATAAGGAGAAAGCAATGTGACATATCTAGACACTTATATTTATATCGTCTCATTAAAAACCTTTTATGAGAAACCATTAGGGAAAACTCATTAAGGGAAAAAGAGTACAATATATATGATCTAATGATCATCACCGGGTTATAATTTGGGAGTTTTACTCCCCCTGAACTTTGCAAATCTAAAAGTTGTCTCACACCAATCCATGAACTTAAATTCATGAGCGTGGGAATCTGTAAAACACTGTGAATAAATCTGTTAGATTTTCACATGATATGTTTGCAAAGTGTTTATCTCCCTAGTTTGAAAGATATTAATTGAACCCTGATGCATTTGAGCAATACAAGTGGTATTATCTGATAGATAATGGTGGGTGATTCTGTTGAATCTTAACCACATGATCTTGAATGTGTTCAATTATTATATGAAGCTGTTAGAGTCTATTTTGTATTCTTATTTTAGAAGACTCTTTCATTGAACTCAGTCTATGATATGGCATTTTTGGGATCGGGTAATTATAGCCAACGTAGATTACATGATGGTCAAATCTTGATATTCCTAAGAAAATTAATCAAGAACATTTGTGCCTTAAATATATCAGAGGATATTACTTACACCAACCTTTTAGTTGGGGTTTGCACTTAAAAGAAGTTGACAACAAAATATTTGCATTCGTGATGTAGTTTGTATTGAGATATGGAACAAGAGGTCCAATATCACTTCATCACTACTACAATGTATGAATGAATTTGTATCTATGTTAGGGATATTGTGACCATATGTATCTTTGATTTTATTTATCCATATTTAATTTCTCCAAAATTTTATGGACATGTAAAGACTGATTGATATCTATTCCGAAGGAATATACTCAAGTTATAAACTTGGTTCAATCCAAATCTCCGTCTTGATAAGATTGTAAGGACCTTTCATGTATATTATAGATTTTGATGATAAAAGTATCGATATATACAAAGGTCATGTAGAATCCAATTAGGGATTTTGTTTATGACTGCATATAAGCAATCATTATTGTACGAGTAATCCTTTATAAGAAGGAGCTCTTATAGTCAATTGTACCACAAAATTTGTGTTTGACTATTTTAAGTCATAGAGTGACTTTTGTATTATTACACATATGTTGCTATTTATTTTGGATTTGGATTTATAAGTCTTAAGGACTTTAATATAGATATCCAAATTGAGTGACCCATATGATTATGTAATCACTACATCCATTAACTACATGGATAGTTTATTTATAACTGCCAATAATATTAGTATCGAAACGTAATTCCACTTATACCAATAGGGTATGTTACATCATATATAATTGATGTCAGGTCTCTGCGTGAACCCTTGCGCTACAAGCCTCACTTTATCACCACCTCATTGTTTTTTTTAACAAAAATTCATTTCTCTTCCAGAGGGAAGGTGCTTATGAGGAATAGGTATTACGATGGTAAATACCTCCCTTGTTGAGTGAGTGCTATTCTTATTCAATTGCATCCTTCTAGTTGAACCAATATATGAGTGCATTAGGCACTCTGCCATGGACTTTGGTTCAGGGCCCTAAAGGTTTTAGCAATTTAAGAATAAATATTTGTCGACAAAATGTAGTCTTTGTTGTATGATTCTGTTGAATCGATAAGATTTGTGGAAATGTGATTAAAATATTTGAACTCCTCATGATTTCCCATAACAATGGAGTCAAGGTGTTTCGATGTCCCAACACTTAAAATTATGTGCACATTTGTGTTGGGTTTGGATGATGAGCATCCACTATGTGTTATTCAACTTGAGGTTGAACTACATTTACTTGTTGAGGATATAATTTCCTCTGTTCCGCGGAAGCATGTGAGAATTTATATCTCATGTGGCCAATTTTCTCCCCCTTTTGCTCCCATTTCGGAGGAAAGTGGTTATATTAGGTACCGTCACTCTTTTGGCACATTGTTGCATGCATAATATGATTTTGTGACATATTTGTCACGAGTAAATGTATGTGGCAGATTTGCAATGTGTTGCAAATTTATGACTGAACTTATCGTTCAGATTTTCAAGTACGTGAATATAAGGACTGAAAGTCTATGACATTTATTATTTATTTATCGGCATTCTTTGTGGTACTAATCTCCCCCTAATGCCGAAAAATGTCGTTATTGCAAATGCAATCAGCGTACGGGCTATCAATAACTCCCTTGTTAGGGTCTTAAGGTATTTGACGGATAAACGATTATACCTTAGTTATTTATCACATAGATCCCAAATTGATGTGAGTGCCCATGATGTACGTTGGGGTGGTGATAACGGTATATAACCGTATTATCGCAGATGGGAAATACTTGTTTGATTTCCACGTACTTACTGCTAGGGGAAGCAGTATGATAAGCAGTTGTTGTGATCTGGATCAGATCTACGGCGTGTAAGACCGTATGTGTCCAACAATATGTTGGCATGTTAAAAATTTGTCAAAGTGGTCATTTAGTTAGTTTGATTCTTTTGATAAAGAATTTAGATACACCATTCTGGGGTATGTACAAGAAGTACTTAGTAAAATCACAAATGCTTGTGAAAATAATAATTGTATTGGTTTAACCAATATGTTATTGATATTTTGCTCTTAATTTGATAATTTGAGCGATTAATTTAGTAAAATCATGGGTTTGTGGAGATTAGAGACCCACATAAGACCATCCATTAAAGTGTCTATGAATACCATGAAATAATTATATGACCCAGATAGTTGTGAATAGTCCACATGTATCTTCTTGAATAAGTTCAAGAAATTTGAGCGGAGTGTGAGAGACTTATAAAAAAAAAATTCTCATGACACATTAGGTGCTCATAACATCTGATGATTTGAGAATTTTGCAACTTTTAAGTTGTGAACAATGAATTTTTCACTTATTTGTTTTTCCGCATTACCCCTATAGTGGGTGACCAAGGCGATTATGACAAATCTTAAATTCATGAAGATCCAAAATATTAGTTTCTACACAACAAAGTTTAGTATGAATTTAGTTCATACATTGAAATGTCATGTATGAGAAACATGATATTAATGGACAACATACCACATATGGTAGCATAAATATAGGCTTGTGGGGATAGGTATGAGACTAAACAAGGTCTCCAAAATGTCTTGGGAATTTCATTCCACAAGAAAATTATTATTGCAAAGGAGTGTATCTCCAACCGGACTAGGCTTATGTTTTCTTCATGATGAAGATTATAAGTACAATCCGTAACAAGATTATAGTACGGTGTTTCTTGAAGTGAGCTTCAAAATTACCCCGTTTAACTCGTAGATGATCAAATTGTGGAATAACCCTACCAGAAAGGCTTGGGAATCGGGATTTCATATGTATAATGATTCATACAATAACATCTTTGATAAACTTGAGAGTTATCTTATCCCTTTGATGGATCCACTAAGTTTTTGCTTGTCATTTTACCTCCACTTTACATTGATTTCTCGTGGTTCTTTTCAAGACCATTGAGATTCTTAGTATTATGAGTAATAGTTTAATTTCAGGCCTGGATATATATCACCCGTAGGGTGTATCTAATGAATCCTTATAAGAAGATAACATATAGCCTGAAATAAAGACGATGATGTTCTTACATTACCATCAAAGTAGGATGTAAAGTGCATTGAGGTTTTTGAATCAGGCATATATTTGAAACTGCCTAATCACAAAATATAAACTTGAAGTTGATTTATAGACAACAGAACTAGATAACTTCAATGTACTAGAAATCCTCAAAAGTGAATGAGAACCTATTGACATTATGTTTATACAACAAATATCTCCTTGGTGGAGATTTTAGAGAGGAATAGATATTTTATCCATTTTCTCTCATCTAATGTGAGTTTAGTGAATTCCTTTGATGGAGATTCTAGCAACGCATGAGATGATCATGCAACTCATTTATTATGATAGTAAATAATTTTATGAAAATGCTTCGATTGAGCATATTAATGGTCGAGGTAATTCCTTAATGACCATCGGGTAGACATTCAATATTGAGATATTAAATGATACTTCTATCAATTCTTTGGAATTCTTACCCAAAATGATGGGAGATGTTAAATTTAATGCCAAAACATAGATATGTATTTTGACATTGGTTATTTGTGGTGAATATAATTATCACCGTATAATGGATAACCTATAGTAGTTTTGTCAAGAGCAAAAACACTGCTATGTATGATGGACTTTGTCTTGATAGACATAAAACAACTGATATAGGTTCCACAATTTTCTTTATACCAATGTAATAGAAGCATGCAGTGATGATGCCAAAATTTAATTTTACTTTGATAGCAAAATTTCCTTTGGTAAACAACAAGTATGCTCTAGAGAAACAATTGAATGTTAAGTTAGTGCTTCCATGCCATATGTGTGTGTTGATCTCAAATAGTAAGTTAACACATTGTAGATTTTCTCCATATTTATGGGGTACATCTCCTAGTAGTAGGAAGCATAGTAGATGCCTTATCCTACTACATTGTGTTATACTTTGATATTAATATATTTAGAAAAGCACATTTGGAGAAAAAAAATTGCCGTCGAGATGGCAAATATGTTCATATCACAATAATGAATAATCTGCAATTTATATAGTTTATGCCATCACCTTGCGATTTGCAATGAACTTTAGATAGTCACATATTTACTGGCAATTTTATCTCATAAAATTTTAATGTGATTTTTCTTGTAAGAAAATAATAATTTCAATTACAAATAAAGTTTGGTGTACCAAAATTGTGTGTTATCCTCTCTTTTTTTTTGTATGTTATAAAATGCTAGAGGCATATGTATATACCATGTGATTCTTTATTTATAATATGCAGCAAGGCAGAGAGCTGAACCAAAAGATAGTATTTTGCCTGATGGCAAGTCCAATACAAAACAGATTGTTAATCTGCATAAACCAGCGAGTATGCAGGTCCATTTGTAAGTTATATATGTGCAATTTAACAAACTAGACAGACTAAATTGCAAATTTGGCGAAAGAGATAAGGTTTCCCTATCGCTTCCTTTGTGCTCTGTACGAATCAATTATTCGACGCAGGCGCTCAGCCTCCTTCACAAGGGCATCGCCTTGCTCCGGAGTCCAGAGGACTGAAGGGCGTAGTGCGTGCGGCGAGGCCATAGATTGAAGAACCCTCCGTGCTTGGAGGAACCAGGCTGAGGGCCGTGTCCGCGGGCGCTGCTGCGCCGTGAGGGCCGAGCCGAAGGCTACATGGCGCGCCGTGGTTGAAGGTCGTCTTCGTCGCGCGTAGGCGGCTACCGGCTGGGAGGAGAAAGCGTTGGGGACTGGCTTCCGCCGGGGGCCGATGCTACATGCTCGGAGGAGCACCGTCAGGGGCGTCGCCTCGTAGGAACGAGCGCGCCGCGCGCCGCGCGTCGTAGGACGCGGCTACGCGTGCCTGCTGTGGGCCACGCCGTTCATGGCGCGTGCCGGGGCCGCAGCCGCGCGGCGTTTTGGCCGTTCCTCGCGCTGCAGGGAGGAGCCGCGCCGAAGAGGCAATGGTCGTGTCGGGGCTGATGGCCTCCGTCAGGAGCGGCCGGGCGACGCGTCATGCCGGAGAGTTTGCTGTCGCTCGCCGGACCGCTCGTGCGGTGCTGCATTTTCCCGTTTTTTCTCCATCGTTCTTCTGGCCTTGTGCTCTCGGTAGAGACAAAGTGCGTGATAACGTGTTTAGAGTAAAAGTATTGAGAGATGAACACTTGATTTCATTGATGATTGAGGGGTATATATACCCAGCGAACAGGCACCAATAAAGGCGGTTTACAAGGTTGTGTCCCTTCGAAGAGACACGGCTGTTGGACAAAAGTAACTACCTAGTTAGCTTAAGACTTAAGCTAATCCTATTTCTAACACCTTCATCAACTTTTAATATACGATTAAGTTGCACTTCAACAAGGTGGCCCAACCTATAAAACAAATATTGGCGCGTCAACCTTGTTGGTGTACAATGATCTTCATCATAAGTCGTCACACACACGCAGTACTCATACTGTGTAGTGACATTTGGAAGAAAAAAAACTGAAAACTCGTGTTATTTTTCAGGACAACACCATAGTTTTCTTGGCAGCACACTCATTGCTTATGTGAGATTGTTTGCACTGAATATGATGGAAAGGGGAAAATTTGAAGCTCACTCGTACGTCAGACTATGTGTCTACAAGTACATGTGGGTTGGGTTGGACTTTGACACTAGAGCACGTCGGCTGCAATAGATCTACTAAAAATCGAGTTTGTTTTAAATTTCATGTGGGCATGTGGGACGGTTGGAGCTTGGATCTCAACGCTCACCACCCCTTGCCAGCTTGTCCAAGCTTAGATATCATTGACTGTATTTCATTCTTGCACTGGATTCTTGAGGGCGCCAGCCGTGGGCAGGGCGGCCTTTTAACTAACGTGTCTTAAGTATGCTCATTCATCTTTTCTTGTAAGACTTAGGGCATCTCCAACGCTGCGACTCATCTGGTCCGCAAGCATCCGTTTTGGTAAAAACAGCACCCAACGGGGATACCCATACCCAAAAAGCCATCAATTATTGTTCGGAGCTACCCAAACCCGTCCTAAATTTGGGTGGCCTTTGCGTCTGCCCGGACGGTTTCGCATGGCTCCGCACGTCCGTTTTTATCCACCTGATCCGACATCTTCTCTCTCCCCTGTCTTCTTTTTCCCATGGATATGGCCGGAATAACCACCGGAGTTTGGCTGGCCTGGCCAACTGCCACCGTCGCCCACGCATGGAGCACCCTGGCACCGAGTCCTCCTTTTTTTTTTTCATCCCTACCGGAAGTTGCCACTGCCAAAACGAGCTTCGGCGGCAAAGCTCATCGACGGCGACGCGCAGGGCGACGGCCAAGGGCGCGTGCACGGGCGCTGGCCGCTCGCCACGCCGGCGCGAGCACGATCGCCGCCGTTGCACGAGGCACGGGCGGGCGGAGCTAGCCGTGCGCGCGGGCACGGTCGCGCCGCGCTGCTGCAGCTTCGCCCCACGCCGCTGCGGAGCCGCGCACGGCTGCAGCTCCGCCCGGGCCGCACCCTCGCCTGGACGCCGCCCCGTGCCTCGCCCAGCCCCGCCCCGCGTCCCTTGCGTTGCCCCGTGCCTCGCCGCGCACCTCGTCGCGCGCCGAGGCAGTCCCGCCCCGCCTCGCGCGCCCTGGGCCGTGCCTGGCCTGGACGCCGCCCCGCCCCGCGCCCCTCACGCCGCCCGTGCTACCTCGTCGCGCGCCCAGGGCCGCCCATGCTTGCTTCACCATTGCCCATTGTTCCCAGTTATCAGTTGACCATTGTTCCCAGTTATCAGTTGCCTTTTTGTAGCTGAATAGTCCTCCGTCATTTCTGCCCTTGGTCTCTTTCTTAAATGAGAACCCTGGCAAACACTTCTGGTAAAACAAACTTCTTTATCTGTGCCTGGCCAAATAATTTTAACAAAATTAAGGTCAATGGATTAAGTATCAGCTATACAAATACACTTCAAACTAAAATGTTGAGCATTTCAAGGACCAGCGATCCCTAAAAAGCAACCATTTCAATTACGCACTGCTAAATCATTTGGTTAAAATAGAAATTTATAGCCGCTTACAAAGTTAAGTGGGCACTGCAATCGGCAACTGCCTTATTGATGTTAAGTCAGAATAATCCTACTTAACCTTTCAGATCTGTACAAAAGCAACACTGCATTTCGTGCCACAATAGTTAACATCGACACATCTAATCTTCCCTTTGACAATATAGTATTACTAGCTGTTGTAAGATTCTAATAAATTATACTCCCTCCATTCCAATGAATAAGGCTTTTTTTTTTGAAAAGTCAAGCTTCAATAAGTAAACTTTGACCAAAATTTTAGAAAACACTATCAACAACTATAATATTATATAGATAAAACACGAAAATATACTTCATGATGTACCTAACGGTATTGATTTTGTATTGTAAATATTAATGATTTTTTCTAAAAACTTGGTCAAACTTTACATAGTTTGACTTTTAGAGAAAAAAAAAGCCTTATTCATTGGAATGGAGATAGTATATAAAAAAAAACTCTGTATGTTACCTACTTGCTTCACCATTGGCCCCAGTAGTGAGTCGCTTTTTTGTAGCTAAATAGTCCCCCACCTGTTCTGTCATTGACCTCTTTCTTAGATGGGAACCCTGACAAGCACGCTCGGAAAAACATATTTCTTCACAGGTGCCTGGCCCAATAATTTAATACAATTAAGACCACCAGATTAAGTATCAAATAGAAAAATACAACTAAAAACTAAAATATATGCCTGATAATCTGAACATGTGAGCATTTGAAGAACCAAAGGTGAAGAAATGAGAACTGTGTTTCAAAACAACAGTATGCGCCTAATTTACTTGCATTGCATTAGCCCCAGATGATATCTCAGAATATTGGGTAGAACATTCAGGACACCAAGCAGTTCAATCAAAATTTACAGCACGATGATCTTAATGCAATGCTTATGATCAAATGAAGCTCTGGGCCCAAGCGGCAAGTTATCTAAATTAGTGCATCTGAAACATGGTCATCAATGGACAAAATAGTACTGTCAACAGTGCACAGTCATTTACTAGTAGATTTAGGTTTTTATTGAACTTTGAATCAAAAGTGCAAATTGATATTTATCTTGGTGGGAAAATTTGTTCCAAGCATTTAGTGGTCACTGATGTCGTTCTTATTAAAATGCCACAGATGATGTTCCTGTTGGTAGAGTTTTTTCTTGTCTTGTTTTGGATGAGATGGGGGTATTCAACTTATTTACCTGCATTTGTAGTAGATGTGACCTCAGAATTTAACATAGTCTGGGAGATTGCAGAACCTGCGGTAAATTTGGAAGTTAGAAATATAGCTAGAAGTGCAAGAAGAACACAGCACAAAATTGCCATTTTTAAAGCTCGGGTTACAGCTGTGCAACCCACAAGAGAATGAACATCTAACCAGAAGAAAACATGCCTGCACCATAGATTTTTTAAGGGGCAAAGAGCCGAACAATATACATAGAAACCAAAAGCTAATGGGTGCAAAAGAATGTTGAATTCGATGGGGACGTAAGCCACAGCACAGGCAGGGCTACTAGTTATGTAAGAAGGGCCTACGATATAAGAAGAGCTTTTTAAATTTTGAAACCAGATAGCACCACTGTTTTATTTTTAACAAACACAATATACCTACAGTATTTCAACCATTTGAATATGCCCACCCATTCATGCGGCTAATCTCAACCTGATATGAAAGGCATACAATCAAGGATGTAGAAGTGGGACAAGTGGGATAAGTGGAATACGTGGCATTGACTTTCATTCTAGACACTAGACTCTTCTTTTCCTTCTTAGTAATTTACCTGCATCAGTTGTTAATGGGACCGAAGATAATCTAGGGTTTATCACATTGCCAGTAACAGGAGTGCCTGCAACAATAACAATTTTAGGTATTAACTGAGCAAAGCGGGGACTTACACAGTTCAAAAATGATTGAAGGAGTTTGCCTTTACTCCTACGAGCAAATGGGGTGGGGCAGTGTGCATAGCAACCGCTAGTGCAGTAGTGTTGACTACAGCACTACAGGTGTGTTGACTACAGCATAGGCAGAGCACTACGGTAGCATACTGACAAAATCAGAGCAGCGAATAAAAAAGAACTGTTTTGTAAGGACAGTGGCAACACAAAGCACGGTAGTGGCAAATTTAGAGCAACATACAATGCATCAAAGTAGGCCAAGAGTTAGTTAATTCCAATTCTTAAAATGATTGACATACGAGTGCTAATGTCTCCAAAAATAATTTGATGTCAAAATCAAGCAAAGCAGAGAAAAAAAGATATATGAAATAATGTTGTGACGATCGCTAAAAAGATTCAACATAGCCAAGACACAAAGAGCTGATTGGCTCAATTTAAGGTTTGGTGGATTAAACAAGTGTGAATTTACCTTCCCACGGACTCGACTGAAGAGCACACCCTTGATTGATCTCCAGGCATGTAGCAGCTTTAATGCATTGCTCTGAATATTAGAATATCATACCATTTCATCAGTTCATACTCTAATAAAATGTGCCAGCATTGAACGGATACTGATATCAATTGGAAAAGTTGAATTACTCAAGGGAAGTGAAGTAAAAGTTGATTACAAATATAGACCATGCGTTTACACAATTTCTGGCTAGTCAGTACTAAGCATTCAGGCGAATGGGAACGGTCTAATGAAAAAGATGCAGCTTGATGGGTTGCACAGAAACGAAGTGTGTGGAACTTAGAAGCAAGGAGAGCAGCACAGACTCTACAGAAATCATAACATACATGTGAATACTACTAATGAACAGAAGGTTAAGCACAACGTTCAATGCTTATACAGAGTGAAACCAGAGACCGAGTCCTACCAAAAATTCTCCGAAACCAATCATCCCGTGCCTTAGCTATGCTTTCTGCAAATGAGATAAAAAAAGATTGTTTACAGTATTGCTTGATGGCAGAAACAGTTGCATAGAGAGAAACTAGCTAAGAATGAAGTATACCAGGTGACAACTCCTGGCTGCAGTGTCTGGAAGAAGGCAGGCTGAAAAGAGCAACGAAACATGCATGAGAGCGTGCGTGTGAATAAAACGGAAATGGCATGCATCCTGATCGAATCAAGGTAGGACGATAGTAATATCAGTATATTACCTCATCCTCTTTTCAAAATAGATATTAGCTAGGCGACGGGTATGTTCTTCACGTGCATGCTTGCTCGTAGGATGGGTACATTTCTTGGCGTGCCGCCTCTGTCGGAAAGGAGCGAAGCTGGCCCAGATACAAGCAATCAAATGACATTGATTAGTAAGTTGCAGCGTGATCATGGGTTGCCACTTTGATAGCAATGCACTCTCTGTGTCTGCGTGCATACCTGAAGCCGATGGGGAGTATGTTCTGGGGACCCATCAGGCCGTACGGCAGTAGCAAACGGTCTTTGAATTCTGGAGTTCTGTTAGCCAAATCCCGGACAATCTTTGCTGCTCTAGCCCACATGGGCCTCCAGTCCTGAGAAATCTTACTGATCCACAGAGTAGTACTATGAGTAAGAATATATTAGTTTGATCTGTATACTGCGAGAGAGGGGATATAAAAATATTCCAGGTACCTGGCTACTTCCAATTGAAATAAAAGGTGCACGCGGAGAAACTTGACAAGGACACTGGCCTCGAGGCTGGGCGGTGAAGAGGGCTCCAGCGGTAGAAAGCGAGGGAAGATGTAATCCAAGGCTTCGTTCCACAGGCCCTGGGACACGAGGCGCGCCAGATGAAAGACGCAGAAGTAGTAGTTTGTCTGCTTCAACATTCTGCATCCATGCATTCTGTTGATCAGCAAGCAAAGGTAGATCAAAGCATTGGCAAAGCAAAAAAAATGGGTGGTGGATGCATACGCGACGAAGGTGGAGCCATATCCTTGGAGCCTGAGGAAGGTGAGGAGACGCCTGTAACGGAACCGCCTCACACAGGGGTACTCTCCAGGGACAGACAGTTGCAACTCCTGGCCACACACCACCGCTCGCGTTCTCGTCATCATCTTGGACGGTCGCCAATTTGGGACTGGGGATTGTGTTTGGGGTTGGGGACATTTGCCGATTTGGGGCTGGGAATTTCCAGTAACAGAAGCACCTGCCACAGTAACAACTTAAGTGAATGATTGAATATCCAGAGGATTTCCACAGTTCAAAAATGATTGGCGGCATTTGATTTTATTGTTTGCAAACAAATGGATGGGGACAATGTGCAACTGGGGTTGCAACAGTGTTGAATACATTATTACAGATCTTCTTCGGATCCAGCCCAATGAGCCAGAGTGGGCCAACAATCGAACTGTTCATATAAAGGCTATTGGGAAATCCCTGCCAACCCTATCCAATGTCTAGCTCCGCCAATGTTACAGGTGCAAGTACCCCCCCCCCCCCCCCCCCACAGAGCAATAATGGCAAAATCAGAGCAGCAGATAGAAAAATATTGTTTTGTAAGGATCAAGGTAACAAAAGGCACAGTAACAGCGAAACAACAGCAACATACAATGCATCAAAGTAGGCCAAGAGTTAGTTGATTCTAGTTATGCAAATGATTAACATGCAAGTGCTAACGTCTTCAAACAAACCTGATGTTAAAATTCACCAAAGCAGAGATGGAAAGCTGTATGAAATAATGTCATGACAATGATCCACAATAACGTGGCCGAGATATCGATTGAGTGGAAAGAGTGACAGGTACTTATTGACAAAATTTAAGGTTTGGTGGATAAAACAAGTGTGAATTTACCTTCCCTCGCACTCGATTGAAGCACGCACCCTTGATTACGCTCCAGGTGTGTAGCAGCTTTAATACATTCCTCTGAATATAAGAATGTTACTAGTTTATCAGTTGATAGTTGATACTAATAAAATGTGCCAGCATTGAACAAATACTGTTATCCATTTGAAAAGTTCAATCACTCAAGGTTAGTGGAGTAGAAGTTAATTACTAATATAGACCGTGCGTTTACACAATTAGTTTCTCCAGTTTCTTTTAGCACGGCGGTAGCTACTCTTTTTTTGTCTCGAGAAAGCAACTTCATTATTGTGGCAATATTGTACCTTAATCAAGAAAACTATAGTAACACACAGAGCGAATTTTGTACCCCTTCCAAGTTAGAAGAATGTTAAATTTCACCTGCTGCTGCGCCTACCAACCAACCCTTTGTTTTTTTTTCTGGCTAGTCAGTACTATGCATTCAGGTGTGGGTTTGATAATACAAACAACAACATCAAAGCCTTTTTTCCCAAACAAGTTGTGGTTTGATAATGGTCTCATGAAAAGGATGCAGCTTGATGGTTGCATAGAATTGCTGCAAGTGGAATTTAGAAACGAGGAGAGCAGTAGGGGTTGTACTGAAACTATGGCATACATATACATGTGAATACTAGTAATGAACAGAAGGTTAAGCGCAACGTTCAATGCTTATATGAAGTGAAACCAGAGACTAAGTCGTACCAAAAATTATCTGAAACCAATCATCCCGCGCCTTAGCAAAGATTTCTGCAAACGAAATAAAAGAAATTGTTAAATGAGGCTACATTATTGGTTGCAGAGATAGAAGTAGCGCGGAATGAAGTATACCAGGTGACAACTCCTGGCTGCAGTGGCTGGAAGAAGGCATGCTGGAAAAGCACCGAACCATGCATGAGATTGAGAGGCGCGCGTACAATGAAATGAGAAATGGCATGCATCCATCCAGATAAAGAAAAAATCTAGGTAGGGGGATTGAAAGATTTACCACCTCGTCCTCTTCTCAAGATAGATATAAGCTATCCGGCGGTTATGTTCTTGACGTGCATGCTTTGTGGTAGGATGGGTACATTTGTTGATGTGCCGCCTCCGTCGGAAAGGAGCAAAGCTGATCCGGATATATACAAACAATCAAATAGAATAAAATAGAATTGATTAGAAAGTTGCAGGTCTATCATGGATCACAAGTTGGTGGCTTGGTGGTGTGCATACCCGAAGCCGATGGGGAGTACGTTCTGCGGACCCATCAGGCCGTCCGGCAGTAGCAGCCGGTCTTTGAATTCTGGGGTCCTGTTAGCCAAGTCCCCGACGATCTTAGCTGCTTTAGCCCACATGGGTCTCCAGTCCCGAGAAAACTTGCTGATTCATTCATTCACAGACAGAGTAGTAACTATGATGAGCAAAAAGTGTCTTTGACACATGGGCACCAGTGCTCCCTTCAATTTCAGATTTTTAAATTTTTTAAAATCTCACACTTCTGTTTCTCTAAGAATTATGGTGTTATATATATAGATAGATATGTACAGTATGGGTGTATGCAAAAAAGTCCCGTTAAAAAATACGTTATATTTTGGAAAATATAAAAAAGACAAATTTGTGACAGTAAATGGTAGTACAATAGTTTTAAAATAGTATGTCTTTTTGTCAAAAGATTGTTTATTTTGTATTTCTCAAAATTTAAAGTATTTTTTACCGGGACTTCTTGCATAGACTCCTCCTATACATATCTATCTACATATTTAATGCCATAATTTTTAGAAAAATAGAAGTGTGAGATTTTAAAAAAATTAAAAATCTGAAAGTGGTGGGAGCACTGGTGCCCATGTTCGCCAAATCCCTATCCCTATGATGAGTAAGGAAATTTGTGTGTAATAGCGAGAAAAGAAAGGAATACTCCAAAAAAATACCAGCAGACTAGTTTCTGGAACAAGTGGTGGACGCGAAGAAACTTGACGAGGACACTGGCCTCGAGGCTGGGCGTACAAGGGGGCTCCAGCGGCAGGAAGCGAGGGAAGATGTAATCCAAAGCTTTGGTCCAGTGGCCCTGGGACACGAGGTGCACTAGATGAAAGACGCAAAAGTAGGAGTTTGTGTGGTTCAACATCCTGCAGCAGCACCATGCATTCCGGCCGGTTATCAGCAAGCAAGATAGATAGATGGCAAAAGAAAGAAAGAAGCAGAGAGAACCCAATTGACGATACCCCCCCGCTCCCGTCGCCTCCCCCGTGGGCGACCGGGGCGTCCCCGCCCTCCCCAATTGACGATACCCCCCCGCTCCCGTCGCCTCCCCCGTGGGCGACCGGGGCGTCCCCGCCCTCCCCACCCTCTCCCCACCCTCCTCGCTCCTCCCCCCCCCGCCGCCGCCGGCGGGAGCCGCCGGGCAAAGCCCGGGCGGTGCTGGCGGCGGCGGTTCCTCTCTCTCCCGCGCGTTCGGGAGGCCCGACGGGGCGGGTCTGACCAGGCGGCGTTGGAGGACGCCGGCTCCGGCCCAGGCCGGCGTGGATCCGTCGTCGTTGGCGGCGAGGCGTGCGCTCGCGGCGGTGGTGCCCTTGCCTCCGTCAACCGACGCTGTGCGGTTCCTGGTGGCGGCGGCCGATCTGGGCCCGCGGGCCTAGATCTGGGTCTGGCGGGCCCGGCCGATTTGGGTGGTCTTCTGCTGGTGCGCTGCACGCAGGACCTCCTCTGCTACCTTCCGTCGCGGCTGGTGGTCGTGCTCGGATTGGACCGGCAGCGCTGGTTTTCGCGAGCCGCCCGTTCGGGCTTGTCGGAGCTCGGTTGAGCTTCCGGCGGTGGGGTGTCGTTGGGGCGACTTCCCCACGTTCTGGAGTCGCTGGGGCGACGTCCTTGCTAGCCATCTGGGATGTGGTCCTTGGGCTGGCTCAGTACTGCAGCTTCTCCGGCGGCTGCAGTCTGTTCTCCCTCCGACCAATTTGGTTGTGCTTGTGCAGGTGTGCTCCCGCGCTGGGGATGGTGGACTTCGTGGTGCCGCCAATCTAGGGTCTTGGACGCCTAGAGCAGGGTCTGGCCGAACCCTCCGCCAGCCAGCACGTGTTTCCTGCGGATGAGTCGAGTTGGGGCTAGCTCATAGTGCGACTTAGGTTAGAGGCTGCGCGGCAGTGATCTCCGCCTTGTTCGCTCTACGTCCTCGCGACGGCGTCCGGATTTTCTATCCAGGTTTGGACCTCGGCGAAAGCTGCGCATGGCTCTGGCCTGTGCCGGCGACGGCGTCACCTGCGGGTGTCGTTCCCTTGTTGAAGGCGTCCCGATGATGGCCCTCCTGTTCGAAATGATGGATTCCATCCCTCCGCCTCAATCTGCTCCTCTTGGAGGCCTCGCTTCGTGTAAGCTTCTCTGGTAGTGCCTTGTGGAACACCGTGTGACCTCTCGATGGTGTCGCAGCCCTCTCACAACGTCGGCCTGGCTGCTTTTACACGGTTTGCTGCGGTAGCTGATTTCCTTCCTAGCGCCTTGGGGGGCTTTGCTAGGTCGGCGTCTGGTCGCTGCTCTTGCCGGTGTGCCTATCCCAATGCCGGGGGATGATGTTGTGTGTTTGGTCTGGACCTAGCCTGAGCTCCATGGGTGGTGGTTCTCGGGTCTGGGTGAAAACTTTGCAGGTACTTCTCTGCCGACGACGATGACGCACTCTTGCGTCATTCACCTTCTTGGAGGCGTCGCCGCAAGACCCCCCTCCTTTGGTTCCTCAAGCTCTGCCAGGTGGCCGGCCCGTCACTGAGTTCCCCCTTGAGTTGCAGTCTTGGTGCGGTGGAGGTTTGTTGGCGTGGACACGGTCGCGATCGCTCCGGTGCAACAGAAGACAAGGCTCCCTCTTCCTGGATCATATGGTGCTTCGGCTTGCTTTTCTGTGTTGTCTTTTGTTGCGGTTTGGGTTGTGCGCTTGGTGCGGGTGTGTTGTAATCTTGGTGTAACTCCTGGCCGGTTGATGGCTTCGTTAATTCAAAGCCGGGCTCACTTCGAGCCTTCCGTCTAAAAAAAAAAGAAAGAAAGAAGGGATGTGGGTCGGTGGGTACATACGCGACGAAGGTAGAGCCGTGGCCTTGGAGCCAGAGGAAGGCGAGGAGACGCCGGTGACGCAGCCGCCTCACACAAGGGTACTCTCCAGGGACAGACAATCGCAGCTTCTGGCCGGACTGCGCCGCTCGCGTCCTCTTCATCGTCATCGACGGTCGCCTCGCCGATTTGGGACCGGGAATTGGGTTTGGGGTCGGCGGCGATTTGGGGCTACGAATTAGGTTTGGGGCTGGGGGATTTGGGGCAGGGGATTGATTGGGTTCGGCGACGGGGGAGGGACGGGTGCTCTTATTAGTTTCGTCCACCTCCACCTCGAGTGGGGTGAGGGCGGTGAGGGGGGCTGTGGGGGGGGGAGGGGGGAGACGAGGGGTGGGACCCACGTATTATTTCGCAGCCGTCGAGCCAGACACGGGAGAGGGACCGACACATTGGGCATGTAGTTTGGGCCATCGAGCGAGACGCAATGAAACCCTTGCGTGGCCATGGACCAGAAAATGTGGTAATATGTGCAGAATTTTTTGGCCCAACAGCAATAGATGACCCAGTTTTTGGTTTTATACGAGTCCAACTTAAGTCTCACCACTTATCCATACTAGTTGAATGCCCGTGCGTTGCTACGGCTTCTATTTTTTCCTCTCACCATATGTGTAAACATAATACAACTATGAAAATTCAAATATATAGAAAGATATAGTCATGTAATATTCTAGGAACAACAAAATTCTATCAAAAGCTATATTTCAACATCATATCAAAAGCTATATATTTAAACATGATAGTACAATATTTTATTCAGCATTTAATTCCACATCAAATGCATCTTGAAGACGGCTTCAAATAATAGCTTTTATTTGCATTGCCCCTACAATATAAACGCTTGTGTATTGTTAGACCTAGGAGTTGGTCTGTTATGCTTCTCGGTCATGCTGCTCACACGAGTCGGCTACCTATGATTGTCTTCAGACTTTTCTTAGCACGTATCCAAAAAAAACATGTCTCGGCACCTCCACCTCTGTGCTTCCCTACGGTACAAAAAAAAATAGAACTATGTGTATCACAAGGTTATGAACAAAACAAAATTTTATGGTGTTTCTGCGCATTACATATTCTAAGTACAACGATCTAGCAACTTTGGTTTGGCCCACCGATTTACCGTCGTTGGTGACACTCTTCTGAGCCCCTAGATTCGCCGAAGAAACACCATATATCAGTATCTCACTTTTGGAAATAAAAGTAAGTCTTAACGTGTGATTTTGTTATCAGTTTAACAAAAAAATGGTATCATAAGTTGCACATGCTATGAGTGTAAAAGTATATATGTTCTAAGAAAGTGAAGGCATGGGTAAACTAAAAATATTGAAAATGGTATACCCCTCGAATAACTTAAGGCTAGAACATACCCCAGAAAGAGCATGCATTAAGATACAATAAGATCCAGCTTCAAATAATGATAATTGTTGGAAAGTTCAAAAAATACCAACCATATAATAAATTATTATTTTTGGCGCCCACTTTAAATCTAGCCTGCAAAAATGTTTAGCTATAGGATCTTTGTTGACCAGCATGTAAATACAAGTATATAAATAGAAAGCTCATAGTATAGATATATGTCATTTACATTTTTACTATTTTCGTTACAAGCAAAATCTAGCTGAACTCTTCCCTAGACAAGACATCAGACAAGACGCGGGCACAAAGCCGATCCATTCAAAGGAGCCCATATCAAAGTAAGAAAGCATTGGATCTATGATTTGCGGCATAGTTGTACCCTCTTTGTGTAGTTATCCGAGCTTCTAAACAAAAACAAAAAATGTGACCACACTTCTGGACATTCAAATTCTTCCTTGCAGACTTATTAACTTAAATTGTGATTTATCTGGTGTGTCTGAACTTTAATAAGGAAGGAAGAAGCATCGAGCATGTAACAAAAAAATTATGTTGGTCAGTCATTCGCAAGGCCATTAAACAGCAGGACATGTAATTCCCAGATAGAAGTTGTGTATTCTTTCTACAAGATCACAGTACTAATTGGATCCCTATTTATAAACAGCAGCACATGTAATTTAGTATGACATTCTAATGACTGCAGGCCAAAGACAAAGCCAATATTAACAAGAGTATTTGTGTCCATATAGCATTTGACAGTCATAGTCCTGAAGCATGAGAGGTGCAGAGTGTTGCATCGCGATAGCTTTGAGCCCAATGACATCTATATCCACGAAGCATCGAAATGATGATACTCACCAGGAAAAGATACTGATATGTAAAGAATACTTCACTTAGAACCAGTGCCCAAGTATATCGACAATGAACATTATAACTGAAAAGAGGAAAGTGGTTTAACGGAAATTAATATGTTTATCTTTCCTTTTATGCAATAATAACCTCAGAATAATCGCTAATTAGGGGATGAATAATGAACTGAAAAAAATCCTACGGTGATCTGTTAGAAACAAAGTTATGTTCTAGGACTATCTCATATCCCCCACACATTAATCTATTAATTGCTGGAATGGATATGTTAGTTCTAGAGATTGAATCCCAGTTCATATAACACCAAAGAATAGTACCTCTGTGTCACCGGTAATGTATATGAACATTCAATCTATTCTTCCTGCAAGACATATGCAAGGGACACATATACTCAACTCCTGCAGAAATAAAGATCGTGTCTTAGTAAAGTATAAGAACCATCGCGCGTGTGTTGTAAATAAGTGATAGAATGTATGAGATCATTTCTCCTCAAAAATCCACCGCTGAGAGGGAAACCAAGCCGCTGTCATGCGCACATCCCGGCAGGAGAGTTACGGAGCAGGAGCGGAGGCCGGGAACCGGCTCAGAGTAGGAGTTCACCTCACGGGTAGCGGCGTAGGCGAGGGATCGGTACTGGTTCTCTGGATGCACCGGCGGCAGGTACTGGTGCCAAAGCTCTAAGGGTAGCAGCACCGGGTTCAAGGGTGACCGGGGAGGGCAAAGACCACCAACTCCTCCTCTGTACCTCACCACAGAAATTCCTAGGATATGACGAGTTCCTCTCGCCCATGCCACGTGAGCGAGCACGAGCATAGTGGACGGTCGTCATGCACATATGCTGCCACGCGCCCATGATCATCGGAGGACTGCTGGCAGGCGGTGGGAGGGGCTGTGATGACCGGCGAGGTGAGTGGTGAGGAGGCGACGCGATTGGATTGAGAGGGAGATGAGATTATGACATTTGTTTTTTCCGGAATGACATATGAAATTTGTCTAGCTCGTCTCGCGCAATCTTTGGTTCTAGTCCGAAAAAAAAAACAAAAACAAAATTTCTTCTTCCCGATGCTCAAGATATTCGCATCCTCTAGTTCATGATCTACAGTGTGTCGGTGTTTACCCAATGCAACTTGGGGAAAAACGAAGTAGCAATGGATCTTCTCTGCATCGCAGCTCGTGGCTAAATCTCTCTCGCCGCGAGCGCGAGTGAGTTCCCTACGGCGTACCTTGATGTAGACGGTGCCGCCGCCGTAGGCGGTGCCGGAGTCGTTCTTGAACTCGAGCCACGCCTCGTTCTCGTAGAAGCAGGCGCCCTTCCACCCCACCACCCCGCTGCTCGCCGCCGCGTCCGCCGCCGGCACGGCCGTCGCCGCGCCCACGAACACCGGGAAGATGTCCGACGCGCCGCGGAGCGCCGCCATGGAGATGCGCCGCGGCAGGAGGGGCAGCACGTCCATGGGGCTGAACCAGTGGCGGAGCCAGCTTGTGTAAGGGTGGGGCACGCCCCACCCTAGCATTTCACATAACACATACTTTAGTGAGAAATAAGAAAAAACTAGGAAAGCTAACTCATACATACATCAAGTTATTTTGGTTGCCCCACCCTAAGCAAAATTTCTAGATCCGCCACTGGGCTGAACGGCAGGGTGGTGAGGATGCTGCTGCTGCTGCTCGCGCCGCCCCACGGGACGCCTGCGCCGCGGGTGGAGGAGAGCAGCACGGCGCCGAGCGAGGCGGTCGCGAGCAGCGCCGCGACGGCGAGGAGCTTGGTGGAGTTCGCCATGGTGGTTTGCGGTTGGGGGCGAGTTTAGGGAGACTCGCCTAATTAAAGAGAGATTTGGCTAATTATTTTGTACCTTAATCACCGTGGCTTGAGATAAGAGCACCAGGTGGTGAATAGAAAATATCTTTGCATACCATAGCCTCAAACGTGATTCATGATACTACCATAATTACTTCAGCGCTCGTAGGAAGATACCGTGAGCTTTTTCTTGATCGGACGAAGGGGAGACATCAAATCAGATCAGAGGGTCCAGATTGTTTTAATGACGACCACCAAAGTGCGTTGAGTGTCAAACGACCAACTCCCATTTAATAGTAAAGATGATGACATTATCTCTCACCTCCTCACCAATCACAAAGCTTGACGCCGCTGTCATGAAGCCTCACACCACGCCGGTGCAAGAGCAGACCACCATGCCACTCTCGCCGACGATGGCCAAAGCGGCGTGCGCAAGACTGGGCTGAATATGATAGGGCGGAGCTTTCGGTGTAGCACAACAAGAACGTTGCCACCATGACACCGCTGTTCATGCCCGTCAGAAGCATTACAATGTCGCCGATGACGTCGTCGAACACCACCATGACACCGCCAGGCACGCCAGGCACAGGCATCACCACGTCACCGAACACGAAGACGAACACCACCATGACACCGCCGTTCATGCCCGTCACAAGCATCACCATGTCGATGAGCACGAAGTTGAATATCACCATAACAAAGCCGGTCATGCCGGTCATAAGCATCACCACATCGCCGACCACGAAGACAAACATCACCATGCCGCCACCACCATGGATTATCACCTCTCACTTCTCATATACATCATCACCACGCGTCGTCGTCCATCAAAACGCCAAGCGAGAAGTTCAGCAAAAGTACTACAAACCTTACTCACACATACGTACAGATAACAGTATACTTATGAATCATTTATCTATCAGTGTATGTACACCGAAACAAAAACCTGTCCAAAGTCATGCGGAATGGTGAGGTGAACCTACTCATGAAAGGAAATCTCAAACGGTTGAGCGTGTGCGATGAATTTGACAAAATTCTCTTAAAACTTCATACACGAAATTGACGATTTACGACTGACGAAACTCGAAACCGATTGTGGGAATTGATTCATATCATCGATACGCATTTTTTTCATGTACATCTTATTTCGATTCGGAGTGTGGTTGAGTTGATTTGAGGAGAGGGTATGTGGAGTAGTGTAAGAGAGAGTGAGCCTAACCGAGTCCACGTGCACAAGTTGCATCGATGGAGTGCAGGAGGAAAAAGAACGGGCCTAGCCCTAGAGAAACTGTCGATTCGGGCGTTCCTCTTGATGCAGGCAAAACGCTGCTTTAAGAACCGTGCGATGTAACAAGCAGCCCACAGGCAACCAAACGGCCCGTTCCACGTCCCAGCCCATGCCAAAAAGTCTCTCACATGCTACCAAACGCGCCTATTATGCATTGTCGAGTGGGACGGGAGATGTATCTATAACTAAAATGTATATCTATGTATCTAGAGATAAAGTTGAGCAATTTTGTAGGAACAGAGGAGTAGTACTTTTCTATAAAATTGGTCAAAAGAATTATATCGATATTTATACCTAACAGTAAAGGAGCTAATGTTTCTGCTAAAAATTTCATCCGACTTTAACTTACACTTTTTTTATCAAAATTACTACTGTCGCCGCCGTTTTAGTAGTGACACTAGACCATAAGGGCGCGTGTTGCCGCGCCCGCCCATCTTATCGATAAGCCAACCCAACGATATAGTTAGAAGGAGTTGAACGGTAAACAAAACTGAGCAACTTAAGATACAACGACATCATTGGGGTGATAGAGCATATTTTTCTATTAAGTTATAACTGATCAACTAGCACAGACTTTCTTTCTACATTCTCGAATATCTCTAATTATGCCAAAAGAGTGTAAGCACCTCACTTCTCAGAGCTATGTCACTTTAAAACAAATGGAACGGACCACTTAATCAATGATTCTAAGCACCATGTAAAGTAGACTTAGTTGCATACAATTTTTATGGGAAACACATTGTACCGGGTAAATCAGACATAAAACACCTAACTGTACTCTCAGATAAAAACAGCGCCACTTCTTTACATGTGCGTTGCCACGCCCGCACATATTTCAAGAAACAGTAGATATGATATATAAACATAGTGATGTTTCCATATGTAAAAAATAAAAGAATTGTAAAGTAGAGATTTTTATATGGGTATGAATGCATGAAGGCTAGAACTGGACATGGTGTTTTGGCATAGGTCTAGATGCACCTATTATAAAAAAATGTACTTTAAATTTATTTCAAAATTTTTAAAATTCGACATAAAACCATAGGTGTGCATCCTCACATTCTATGTTAGCTCACAAAAAGTATGGCAGGAAAAAACATTTTATGTGCACTATGTAAAAATGACAAAAAAAAACTTCCGTCAAACTTCGTGGGCGAACATAGAATGTCTAGGTGTACACCCTGATATTTTTTCAGAATTTTTAGATATTTTAAAGTCTAATTTTAAATAGTGAGTGCATCTACACCTACGAGCCAAAGTAGATTTCCCGGTTAGAACCATCTTGGGGACTATGTCTTAACTATAATTCTCTAAATCTGATCAGGTTTACCAACCTATTCTTCCTTGGACGTATGCTAAGAGTTGTGTGTTTGTTGTATCCTTGTATGGCTCCTAGCTATAGGATGCAAGTTTCCTTAGAAGACCATCCACTAGAAAAGGCCTCAGCACCGGTGCACATGTTTTGCTACCTGGGTGGGCCACTGCTAATGGTGCACCAATGGTGTGCCATTGGTAAACCAAATAGCAGTGACCCACCATTTAGTGCGTCACTGCTATATGGTCGAGGTGCGCCACTGGTAAAAATTTGAAATTTGAATCTAGATTTTTTTTCGATTCTTTTTTGCGTTTTTTTTTTGTTCTAGTATGCATCTTGTTACGTTCTCTGTGATGTGAAGCTCCACTTGCAGCTGAAGAAGAGGAAGGAAGAAGATGACGGGGAGGAGAAGGAGGAGGAGGGGGACGGAGTTGGCACGACTTTTCTTCCTTCCATCTACTAGCCATTAAATAATGAGCGATCCCTATATCAAATTGGAGGGATTTTACAATTTATCACACTTTTCTTTACACTTTTATTATTTGTCATTTTCTGTCTCACTGGCATGTGGTGGTCATATGGTCTGGTGGAATGATATAGAATGATACAGATTGGCTTTCCCCCCCCCCCCCCTTCTGATGCAAGGGATAGAAAAATCAGATGCTATGTAAAAAATAAAACCTGCTAAGAATGATATAGGTTTATCAATGGCAACAGGCCTGACAAGAAATTAAAACCTGAAAATTGGCTTTGCACACAAATGTCTCAAAATGATAATTTATATTACTCTTATCCTTTAAATTTTCAAAAAAAACAATGAACTAACAAAAAGACATATATATTCCAAGAGAGCATCTTAATGAGTTTGGTTCCATTTTCGCAAAATGTTTTGATATATGGCTTTCAAATTGACCAAGATCTATGCCATTGGCTTCGCTGTTCAGTCATTAGTACAAGTTAACATGAAACACCAATCCGCCTTGAGGGTTATATAACAATGGAAAGGAACCCCACCTTTGGACCTGATCTATTGTCAAGAGAAGGTAACACATTGGCCTACAACATGCCGAGCCCTTGAGCTTGATGCTGAATCCAAATCACAGAATATCAAATCTTCAGTATATGAATGATAAAAGCCTAATATATATTGGTAAAAAAGTAGGCCAAATATCCAATTTATTTTTAACCGGTGGATGAAATTGGGGTCTACATTTGTGGATGTCTGATGGAGATGGGAAACACGGGGTGCCACCACAGCCCCCTCCCTAACCTTCTCTTTTTTGCCTATTCCATCTCCCTCTGTCTCCTTGGATTTGTCTGCTCCAAGGCTACTCGTCAACTTTTGCATAAGATTTTGAAAGCATAGATAATGTCATATCGTGTCCGGTTTTTACTAAGATAGTAGTACCCAAATTTAAACTAAGACTCCAAACCTTACTATATATCGCATAAGAGGGAGTACTAATTTAGCAAGCTCTTGAAAATCTTTCTGCCATATAATCTGGAGTATGGCCAAAATTTCGCTTTGGAGCTCGGGTGCAATGGAGGTCGGTATATTTCAAATTTTGAAAACATGATTGCAAAGTTGTAAAATCATTGTAGAAAAAAAAAATCTTGGCGTAGATAATTTTGCACTGTTCACTATTTTAGATGCCAGATTTTGTTGTTTCACGCAGCCGAAAATACTTGGCATTTCGAAGTGAGATTTTTTTCGTGTTGGTAGATTATGTCTTTTGCTACATTTAGAATCTTTGTTCCGGAATTTTCGAAACTTTAGAACGTCATTTTAGAATCGCTCAAAAAAACGAGATCCATGTAGGCTGAGCTATGAAAGTCCGCACTCGTCCTACTACCTACACGCGACGACGGTGCCGACCGCTTCCTGCACGTGATTTCGCACAGCGCCTCTATTGACTCCCAAGTCCCGTCCGCACCGATCGCGTCCGTCGCGCGCCCGTGACCACCCTCTTGATGTCTGATCCATCCATCATAGCGGCCTGGACCTAGACCCCACACACTGACACTGATCTCCTCCTCCAAGCCCACGCAAGGCACAAATACTCACACGACGCAAAACGCGTTTAAAACCCGCCCAAACCCCTCACTCATCCGCAGCTCCTCTGCTTGCCAATCACCGCCATGCCGATGCCGTCACCACTCCCCTGCTTCCTCCTCCTCCTCCTCCTGCCCCTCCTCTCCACCGCAGCACCGGCAACCACCAAGATCCCGCTCTACCGCCACCTCCCGGCCGCCGCCACGGCCGCGCACCACCACCCGCTCTCCCGCCTCGCGCAGGCCTCCCTCGCGCGCGCCACCCACCTCCGAGCCGGCCACCACCACCCGCAACCCTCGGCCTCCCCCGTGCGCACCGCGCTCTACCCGCACTCCTACGGCGGCTACGCCTTCTCCCTCTCCCTCGGCACGCCGCCGCAGCCGCTCCCAGTCCTCCTCGACACCGGCAGCCACCTCACCTGGCTCCCCTGCACCTCCTCCTACAAGTGCCTCAACTGCTCCTCCGCCGCCTCCGCACCCTTCCACGTCTACCACCCCAAGAACTCCTCCACCGCCCGCCTCGTCTCTTGCCGCAGCCCCGCCTGCCTCTGGATCCACTCCAAGCCCCACCTCTCCACCTGCTCCGCCTCCGCCTCCCCCGCCCCGCCATGCAGGCCCGGCGCCGCCACCTGCAACGCCACCGCCAGCACCGTCTGCCCGCCCTACCTCGTCGTCTACGGCTCCGGCTCCACCTCGGGCCTCCTCCTCTCCGACACCCTGCGCTCCGCCACCACCGGCCGCGCCGCCAAGCGGGGCTTCGCCGTCGGCTGCAGCCTCGCGTCCGTGCACCAGCCGCCCACCGGCCTCGCCGGCTTCGGCCGCGGCGCGCCCTCCGTGCCCGCGCAGCTCGGGCTCACCACCTTCTCCTACTGCCTCCTCTCCCGCCGCTTCGACGACGACGACGCCGTCAGCGGCGAGCTCGTCCTCGGCGCCTCCGCCGCCGCCAAGACACCGACGCAGTACGTGCCGCTCCTGAAAAACCCGGCCGCGCGCCCGCCCTACTCCGTGTACTACTACCTGTCCCTGACCGCCGTCGCGGTGGGAGGGAAGCCCGTGCGCCTCCCGCCGCGAGCCTTCGCCCCCGGCGGCACCAACGGCGGCGGTGGCGGCGCCATCATCGACTCCGGCACGACCTTCACGTACCTCGACCCAACCGTGTTCAAGCCGGTTTCGGCGGCGATGGTGGCCGCGGTCGGCGGCATGTACAACCGCTCGACGATCGTCGAGGACGCCCTCGGCCTGCGCCCCTGCTTCGCGCTGCCCGCGGGGCCGGGCGCCAAGACCATGGACCTGCCCGAGCTCTCGCTCCGCTTCAAGGGCGGCGCCGAGATGCGGCTCCCCGTCGAGAACTACTTCGTGGCCGCCGGACCGGCGCCCACCGCCGGTGGAGGCGGCGGCGGCGCTCCCGAGGCCATCTGCCTCGCCGTGGTGTCCGACGTCCCGGGCGCAGCAGACGGAGGTGCCCCTGCTGCGGGCGGGCCGGCCATCATCCTCGGGAGCTTCCAGCAGCAGAACTACCACGTCGAGTACGACCTCGACAAGGAGCGGGTCGGGTTCCGGCCACAGCCCTGCTCGTCGGCGGCGTCCTAGTTCAGCCTTCAGCTCGCGTCGGCGAACTGAAGCGCGCGCGGGAGCTAATACGTAAGCTCCTGCTTAATTAACCGATCGGCTGCATGGTTTCGATCGAGTTAATTACTCCACGTCGTAGCAAAGTTGATGACAGTGCCGCCTGATCGATGGTGCAGCTTTGCGATCTACTACCGCTTAGATTTGAGAATTTAATACTAGCAATAAAATAGTGCGTGTGTGCGTGTTTGCTTGCTTAATCTACATTGCTCCTCTGTGGGTGAAAGAAAAGACTGGCGCTCTGCTTTGCTCTTTTCCTTTCGCGATGGAATTGCTTTCGGGAAGAGGAAGCCAAACCAAAGCATTTCGTGCTGATTCTTTTGTGGACAAGCTTAATTAGTTAGGACATCTCGAGCGGCGCCACGCAAACGGACGGTGAGCGACCGTTCTCGTCCGTCGTGACCGAAAATGCGTCTGGGGCCTGTTCCAGCGGGGCGACGCAAAGTGAACGGGCCATCCGCGGAGACGCAAACCTGGCCCAAATATGCGCCAGGTTTGCGTCTCCGCGGACGCTCGGCGGTCGTTCCTCGCGTCCCCACGGGCCCTCATGGCAGCGACCTAGGTTCGATCGGCCTCGAATTCACAACCGCCGGCGACCAACCGCCGCAATGGAGCGCCGAACCGCCGCGGAAGAGCAACCGCCGGCCTCTTCGTTTTACAAGCCGCCGTTAATCCGCGCATATTATAACCCCCGCGTCGTCGGTAATTCAAGTTCAACCGCCTCCTTCTTCATCCTCTTTTCTTCTTCAACACCGGCACGTCATGAGCGACTACACGCTGCCGTCCGACTCGGAGAGCGAGGGCAAGTCGCCCGGATTCCTGCATTGGTTGGAATCGCCGGCGACGCCAAGCGATCCGGGCTCCACGCCCAGCTACCCTACCTCCACACCGAGTGAGGACGAGGAGGAGGGAGGCGGCAATGGCAGCGAAGGCCAGGAGGAGGACGGAGGCGGCGCTGCCAGCGACGCGAACGACGAGGAGGAGGGCCAGGAGGAGGAGGACTCCGACAGCAAGTTCGCCCGATTGGAGGCGCAAGAGGCGGCGGACGACAAGGCGGCGGCAAGGAAGAAGTCCAGGGCACTGGCGCGGGCGGCGCGTCGTCGTCCGTTCACCGACGACGACGACGAAGACGCCATTTCTTCCAGTTTCAAGTCCTCGACGGGGCATCGTCCTCCAGTTCCGACGACGAGGTGACAAGCAAGAGGCGGATGAGTTTCCAGGACGACGACGACGCAGGGCATTCGAACAAGAAGGCCAAAAATAGTTTTAGTTTATATGTTTTTAAATTTCTTCTTATTTGTATGTTAAATATGTTTGAATCTAGTCGATTGATGTATCCGGTTAATTGTTTAGGCTATAATTTATTCGATTGGACCAACATGACATCATGAGTACATCTTTTTCGCGTTTAAAACTTGATCATTCAACTATAAACTGTAAAGAAGTAGCAAAAAAAAAAAACAGTTGCATGTCCAAAATGCGTCGGGCCGCTGGAGGTAGCCACCGACGCAAACGGACATTTCGCCCTTGCGGTCAATTTGGCGTCCGCGGGCCGACGCAAACGGACGCTCGCGACCACTTTTGAGCGTCCGAAATGCGTCGCCCCGCTGGAGATGCCCTTATGCTTGAAATGGCATCTGTGACTACAGTACTCTAGCTAGCCATAATGTTGGCCATTTCGTTTGGTTGGCCTAGCGTTAAAACTCCCACCTAGACACCTGTGGCGGTGTAAATGGGCATGTGCCTGCTGCCCCGCTACTGACGCCGTAGTGATGACGGCTAGCAGCTGCTTGTCGTTCAATTCCCACGTAAAGCTCTTCTGGCCGGCAGTCCTGCATTGCGTTGCATCGCAGGCAAGGTCATGAAAATCTCTGCACGTCCCAAGGACACGCGACGGACGTGTATGATTCCAAACTTCTTGTTCACCGATTGAATTGGAATCCAGCGTGCAGAGACTCATCTGCCTGCATACCCCATGCCGTATATGACTGGGATCAGGTGACATGCACACAGCATGTCACCGGTGAACAGTGCCGTAACATGTGCCTAGTTTTTTTGTCGTTGGATCAAAAATTGATGGACAGATGAACATGAACATGAGCATGCTACAGTGTGTATGCTACAGTATATGTGCTACAGTGATCGTCTGCAGGGACTCGTTCCGGTGCATGTGCTACAGTGTCGTCTACAGTGACGCGCTGCAGTAATTAATCTGGTTCGCTCAATTTTGATCCAACAGTCCAGAGTGCATGTTACGGCACTGTTCACCGGTGACATGTTGTGTGCATGTCACCTGATCCCAGTCCGCCGTATATGGGCGTGAGGGCATCTCCAACGCAACTTGGGCCGAAAATGTGTCTGGTACCACTTCCAGCGAGGAGACGCATAGTGACCGGGCCGTCCGCGGCGACGCAAACCTAGCTCAAATATGCGTCAGGTTTGCGTATCCATGGACGTTGCGTAGTCGCGGAAAGTGTCCACGTTCGGTGCATCCGGGCCTGGTTGACAGTGACTAGGTAAGCAAAATATTTCTTCATTACTATTGATTGGCCAAAAGGATCATCTTTACAGAGATGATTAGTCGAGTTAACCTAAAACTACAACGGCCGTACCACCATTTTCCCCCACTTGAGCTCTTCCTCTTTTGACATATGGGGCGATGGGTGCAGGCTTCTTCATCGGCTCTGACCAGGAGCTCGTCGTCGGTCGTCGGTGGCGTGCCTTCTCCATCTTCCTCGAGCCGTGTAGTGCTGAAATCTCTTCCGTTATCCGTAAGAAAGCTCTAACCTTGGATGTATAGATTACATCTGTGTAAGCATGCCAGATGTGCCTAGATTAGATATGCAAGCATGCTAGATGTGCCTAGATCTATACTGATTGACTGATTTAGGTTACATGCAACCTTTTTTCTCCGCTGATGGTCAATGTAAGGTTTCATTTCCATGGTTAAGGTGTAGCTCTTGTGTAGGTCATCATGCATTCTTCCTCGTCTAGCACGTCCAACGGAGGTCCTACCTTCTTCTCTGTCTAGCACACCGACGGTTAACGCTCGTGTTCTAGGGGCGTCCCTTTTTTCCCGACCTCTGCGCTAAATCCTACTCCTCTGGTTGTAATAACCTTTGTCCCTAATTTTATTGCCCTTGTGCAAGCATGTATGTGCTTCCTTGCTAGAGATTGATTGTAGGATACATGCCTCCGTCACCATAGTAGTTCAATGCTTAATGTGTAGCTCTTTGTGTAAGTCATTATGCATTCTCCCGATCTGATGTGCAAGCCTGGTCTATCCTAGATGCAGCCTCACAATGCAATTCCTTATCCAGCTATGTATTTTCCCAACTCTACAATAGTGTGGGAACCATCTTTGTCGGAGTTCATCCTGAATAGGGTTTGTGAGCATGTCACAAGCCGGGTAGACTACTCAAGAGGCTTCAAAAAAAACGTCACCTGCATAGTGTCTGCAATGATGTTCTAGCCTTACAGTGACCTCTACTCAGGTTTACAACCACCTCACGAGATTGTGGATGCTCGTGTGCAAGATTAGGAATGTTCAAGGACTAACATTTAGCAATGAGAGCACATCCATAATGATGGATGCCTGCAAGTTATGGGCACACCTCATGGTTAGATTGCGTGTCACCACTTTATCATTGTACTTGTTCATTCCCTTCTTAGTGGGATGAACTAACAAAATGTCTTCTGAAGCTTATCATTCCCCGAAAGGGCACTGATTTGTTGAACAAGTCCACACTAAATTACAATCAAATGAAGACGATCTTCGATCCTACGCATGTTCCAAATGAGTCTCTCTTCACTCTGTGCAAACTCGTGTATGCTATCAACTATCTTGCGGACAATAAGGCCCATGGAAGGAGCTATGCTGACATGAAAGGATCGGAGAGAATAATATGGCTTAGTGTTGGAGATATGCCCAAGAGGCAATAATAAAAGTGGTTATTATATATCTTTATGTTTATGATAAATGTTTATATACCATGCTATAATTGTATTAACCGAAACATTGATACATGTGTGATATGTAAACAACAATGAGTCCCTAGTAAGCCTCTTAACTAGCTTGTTGATTAATAGATGATTAGTTTCATAATCATGAACATTGGATGTTATTAATAACAAGGTTATATCATTGTATGAATGATGTAATGGACACACCCAAGTAAGCGTAGCATAAGATCACGTCATTAAGTTATTTGCTATAAGCTTTCGATACATAGTTACCTAGTCCTTTCGACCATGAGATCATGTAAATCACTTATACCGAAAAGGTACTTTGATTACATCAAATGCCACTGCGTAAATGGGTGGTTATAAAGGTGGGATTAAGTATCCGGAAAGTATGAGTTGAGGCATATGGATCAACAGTGGGATTTGTCCATCCCGATGATGGATAGATATACTCTGGGCCCTCTCGGTGGAATGTCGTCTAATGTCTTGCAAGCATATGAATAAGTTCATAAGAGACCACATACCACGGTACGAGTAAAGAGTACTTGTCAGAAGACGAGGTTGAACAAGGTATAGAGTGATACCAATGATCAAACCTCGGACAAGTAAAATATCGCGTGACAAAGGGAATTGGTATCGTATGTGAATGGTTCATTCGACCACTAAGTCATCGTTGAATATGTGGGAGCCATTATGGATCTCCAGATCCCGCTATTGGTTATTGGTCGGAGAGAGTTCTCAACCATGCCCACATAGTTCGCGAACCGTAGGGTGACACACTTAAGGTATGATGTTGTAATAGTAGAACTTGAATATGGAATGGAGTTCGAAGTATTGTTCGAAGTCTCGGATAGGATCCCGGACATCACGAGGAGTTCCGGAATGGTCCGGAGAATAAGATTCATATATAGGAAGTCATTTTATAAGTTTTAAAATGATCCGGTGAATTTATGGAAGGTTCTAGAAGGTTCTAGAAAAGTCCGGAAGAATTCACTTTGGAAGGCGGAGTCCCGGTGGGACTGCACCACCCATGGAGGCCAACCCTAGAGGGGGGAGTCCAAGGTGGACTCCACCAAGGGGGCCGGCCACCCCCCTCATGGAAGGGTGGGAATCCCACTTGGGTGGGAGTCCCACCTTGGGTAGGTTGCCCTACTACATGGAAGGTTTTGGGTTGGGGTCTTATTCGAAGACTTGTAGTCCAACACTTGGGGGTTCCACCTATATAATGAGGGGCCAAGGGGAGGGGGCCGGCCACCACAAGCCCTCAAGCTGGCCGCACCCCATAGAGGCCGGCCACCCCCTCTCCCCAAACCCTAGCCGCCCCACTCCTCCCCCTCTCCCGCAACGCTTAGCGAAGCTCCGCCGGAGATCTCCATCACCACCGCCACCACGCCGTCGTGCTGTCAGATTCAAGGAGGAGCTACTACTTCTGCTGCCCGCTGGAACGGGGAGGTGGACGTCGTCTTCATCAACACCGAACGTGTGACTGAGTACGGAGGTGCTGCCTTATTGTGGCACCGTCAAGATCTTCTACGCGCTTTTGCAAGCGGCAAGTGATCGTCTACCGCAGCAACAAGAGCCTCATCTTGTAGGCTTTGGAAATCTTCAAGGGTGAGTCTCGATCATCCCCTCGTTGCTCCCGTCTTCTAGATTGCATCTTGGCTTGGATTGCGTTCTCGCGGTAGGAAATTTTTTGTTTTCTATGCAACGAATCCCTACAGTGGTATCAGAGCCGTGTCTATGCATAGATGGTTGCACGATTAGAACACAATGGTTTTGTGGGCGTTGATGCTTATGTTGTCTTTAGTTTGAGTACTTTGCATCTTTGTGGCATAGTGGGATGAAGCGGCTCGGGCTAACTTTACATGACCGCGTTCATGAGACTTGCTCCTCGTTCGACATGCAACTTGTATTGCATAAGAGGCTTTGCGGGTGTCTGTCTCTCCTACTATAGTGAAGATTCAATTTACTCTTCTATTGACAACACTAGTATCACCGTTGTGGTTCATGTTCGTAGGTAGATTAGATCTCTCTCGAAAATCCTAAACCACGTAAAATATGCAAACCAAATTAGAGACGTCTAACTTGTTTTTGCAGGGTTTGGTGATGTGATATGGCCATAATGTGATGATGAATATGTATGAGATGATCATTATTGTATTGTGGCAACCGGCAGGAGCCTTATGGTTGTCTTTAAATTTCATGTTGAGTAGTATTTCAAAGAAGTTGTAATAGTTGCTACATGGGAGAACAATCATGAACACGGCGCCATTGACCTTGACGCTACGCCGACGATGATGGAGATCATGCCCGTTGATGATGGAGATCATGTCCGTGCTTTGGAGATGAAGATCAAAGGCGCAAAGACAAAAGGGCCATATCATATCACATATGAACTGCATGTGATGTTAATCCTTTTATGCATCTTATTTTGCTTAGACCGCGACGATAGCATTATAAGATGATCCCTCTCACTAAAATATCAAGACAATAAAGTGTTCATCCTTAGTAGCACCGTTGCCAAGACTTGTCGTTTCAAAGCATCTCGTGATGATCGGGTGTGATAGAATCAACAAGTGCATACAACGGGTGCAAGCCAGTTTTGCACATGCGGATACTAAGGTGGCCTTGACGAGCCTAGCATTTACAGACATGGTCTCCGAACACGTGATACCGAAAGGTAGAGCATGAATCATGTGATTGATATGATGAACACTTTGAGTGTTCGCCATTGAAATTACATCTTGTCTCGTGATGATCGGACTTAGGTGTGGTGGATTTGGTTCGTGTGATCACTAAGACAATTCGAGGGATATTGTTTTGAGTGGGAGTTCAGCTAGTTTTTAATTATGTTGAATTAAAATTTGAACTCAATTTGTCATAAACTTAGTCTAAACTATTGCAAATATATGTTGTAGATATGGCGTTCCCAATCAATTTTAACCAGTTCCTAGAGAAAGAAAAGCTTAAGAGCAACGGTAGCAACTTCACCGACTGGTTCCGTCATGTGAGGATCTTCCTCGCTGGTGGAAACCTGCAATATGTGCTTGATGCACCGCTAGGTGACCCTCCTGCAGAAACTGAAACCGATGAAGTAAAGAATGTTTACGCGACTCGGAAAACTCGGTACTCTCAAGTTCGGTGCCATTCTCAGGCACTGAAGCCGATCTTCAAAAACGTTTTGAGCACCACGATCCTCATGAGTTGGTCAATGAGCTGAAAGCTATATTTGAAACTCATGCGGCCGTGGAATGCTATGAAGCATCGAAACACTTATTCAGCTGCATGATGGAAGAAGGCAGCTCCGTTAGTGAGTACATGCTCACCATGACCGGGCATGCGAAGAAACTCAGTGACTTGGGAATAGTGATTCCTAACAGACTGGGGATTATTCGTGTCCTTCAATCACTGCCACCTAGTTACAAGAACTTTGTGATGAACTACAATATGCAGAACATGAACAAAGAGTTACCTGAACTCTTCGCCATGCTAAAATCTGCTGAGATTGAGATCAAGAAAGAGCACAAAGTGTTGATGGTCAACAAGACCACCAGTTTCAAGAAACAGGGCAAGTCTAAGGGAAAATTCAAGAAGGGTGGCAAGAAAGTTGCCGCACCTCCTACGAAACCTAAGAACGGCCCTAAGCCTGATGCTGAGTGCTATTACTGCAAGGAGAAGGGACACTGGAAGCGTAATTGCTCCAAGTATCTGGCTGATCTGAAAAGCGGCCTTGTCAAGAAGAAGAAAGAAGGT
Organism: Lolium perenne; assembly: GCF_019359855.2. NCBI lineage: Eukaryota > Viridiplantae > Streptophyta > Magnoliopsida > Poales > Poaceae > Lolium > Lolium perenne. The sequence continues at coordinate 106,291,165 of NC_067246.2, read as the reverse complement.
ATATCTGATATACATGTTATAGATGTTTATCTTACTGGTTCTCGTACTAGTACCTGGGTATTTGATACTGGTTCGGTTGCTCATATTTGTAACTCGAAACAGGAACTAAAGAATAAACGAAGACTACTAAAGGATGAAGTGACGATGCGCGTTGGAAACGGATCCAAAGTCGATGTGATCGTTGTCGGCACACTTCCTCTACATCTACCTTCGGCATATTCTTCCTAGATAAAGCATCAATAATAATATTATCTTTTTCCTTCTTATGCTTAATAATGTATGGAAAAGACTCAATGAACTCAACCCACTTAGCAAGACGCTTATGCAAAGTAGACTGAGCTTTCAGGTATTTTAAAGCTTCATGATCAGAATGTATGATAAATTCTTTTGGCCACAAGTAATGTTGCCAAACCTCAAGAACTCTAATTAAAGCATACAATTCTTTATCATATATAGGATAGTTCAACTTAGCACCAGACAATTTCTCAGAAAAATATGCAATTGGGAACACCACCAATTCCAATACCACTAGCATCACATTCAATCTCAAATTGTTTATTGAAATCAGGAAGTGCAAGCAACGGTGCAGAAGTTAAAAATCTCTTAAGTTCATCAAAAGCATGATCTTGGGCTGCGCCCCACTCAAATATTACACCCTTTTTAGTCAAGTCATTCAAAGGTGCAGCAATAGTACTAAAGTTGGGCACAAATCTTCTATAAAACCTAGCTAGACCATGAAAACTTCTAACTTGACTCACATTCATGGGAGTAGGCCAATTTTGAATAGCTTCAATTTTAGACACATCTACTTGTACTCCATGCTGAGAGACAACATAGCCCAGAAATATGACCTTATCTTTGCAAAATGTACACTTCTCAAGATTACCATAGAGTTTATTATCACGCAACACTTGTAAAACATGTCGAATATGTATAGTATGATCAGATTCATTGCGGCTGTAGATTAATATGTCATAAAAGTACACAACCACAAACTTGCCAATAAATTCACACAAAACATGGTTCATCAATCTCATGAAAGTGCTAGGTGCATTAGTTAACCCAAAAGGCATTACTAACCACTCATATAAACCAAATTTTGTTTTAAAGGCTGTTTTCCATTCATCCCCTTCTTTCATCCTAATTTGATGATAACCACTACACAAATCAATTTTAGAGAAAACAAGAAGACCACTCAATTCATCTAGCATATCCTCTAAACGGGGAATAGGATGACGATATCGAATAGTAATGTTGTTTATCGCTCTACAATCTACACACATACGTCATGTACCATCTTTCTTAGGAACTAGAATAACAGGAACATCACAAGGACTAAGGCTTATGCGGATATAACCTTTGTCGAGTAGCGCTTGTACTTGCTTCTGTATCTCCTTCGTTTCTTCGGGATTCATTCTATATGGTGCCCGATTGGGTAGCGAAGCTCCAGGAATCAAGTCGATTTGATGCTCAATACCTCGCAATGGTGGAAGTCCTGCGGGTACCTCTTCCGGAAATACGTCGCCAAATTCCTGCAAAACATTAGAAACACCAAAAGGAAGAGGGTTCATGTCGTTATAAACCAAAACCGTACCCCTGTACAAGAGAACAAGAGGCATGGCCGAAGGATCCTCACTAAATTCTCTCATGTCTTCTTTAGTGGCTAATGAGACTAAGGAATTCACTCTCTCACTTTTTTCGTTATATCACTCACAACATTACAATTCTCTCGCCTATCTAAAGAAGCATCCTCCAAGTTTACTTCAACTTTCTGACGAGATTCATTGACAATTTGCTATGGTGACATAGGCTGTAAGTTGATTTTCTTGCCCTTGAACTCCAAGTGATATGTATTGGCACGGCCATTGTGTTGCACAGAACGGTCATAGAGCCAAGGCCGACCCAATAGTAGGTGACACACCGTCATAGGAACCACATCAAAATCAATGGCATCCTTATACGGTCCAATAGCAAATTCAACACGCACCATGTGGTTTACCTTCATCTCACCATTGTCGCTCAACCACTGAATATAGTATGGATGCGGGTGCGGTAGATACTTCAACTTCATCTTGGTACACAACTCCTTGCTTGCTAAATTGCGACAACTTCCGCCATCAATAATGACCTTGCAAGCCTTGCCAGGACCAACTAAAGCCTTTGTTTGGAACAAATTGTAGCGCTGAGTAGATGCACTAGGCAACACATTAAGAGCACGCTGCGACACAACAATAGTATGAGCATCATACGGATATGCATCTTCACCATCAGTGTCATAGTCATCATCTTCTGGAGCATTTGGATCCACATCATCTCCAGTCTCATACTCATTGTCCTCATTGATAATCATGACTTTGCGTTTAGGACAATCTCTCTTGAACTGACCTTTGCCACCACATGTATGACAAGCCATATCACGATTGCGCGCAGTAGACATGTTAGAGCCACTCGTACTTGCAGCAGATTCGGACTTCTTTGTGTTAGACACATTGGAAACCGGCTTGCTAGACGGAGTAGAATAAGGTGCAGAGCGCGTCAATAGCGCCGGCGCCGTAGGTGGGGGCGCGCGGGGTGTGAAGAGCCCAGCTCCCGTAGCTCGACCTTTAACCTTTGCTTCATCAGCCAACTGTGATTCATCTTCTCTTGCATGATGTAACAATTGATTCATATTGGTGTAACTGTAGTGACGAACAATGCCTTTGATATCATACTTCAAGCCGTTCAGAAAACGCTGCATTGTCATCTCTAGAGACTCACAGACACGACCACGCTGCATAACCAACTCCATCTCCATGTAGTATTCATCCACAACCTTCACACCTTGTCTCAAGAGGGTCAACTTATCATATATATTACGCAAGTAATTTGTGGGCACAAAGCGAGAAGTCATCGCCTCCTTCGTAGCATGCCATGTGTGAATAGGTTGCTCACCATCCTCTTGTCGGTTACGCACAAACGCATCCCACTGATACGTCTCCGACGTATCGATAATTTCTTATGTTCCATGCCACATTATTGATGATATCTACATGTTTTATGCATACTTTATGTCATATTTATGCATTTTCTGGAACTAACCTATTAACAAGATGCCGAAGAGCCGATTCTTGTTTTTCTGCTGTTTTTGGTTTCAGAAATCCTAGTAAGGAAATATTCTCGGAATTGGACGAAATCAACGCCCAGGGGCCTATTTTGCCACGAAGCTTCCAGAAGACCGAAGAGTCAACGAAGTGGGGCCACGAGGCAGCCAGACGATAGGGCGGCGCGGCCCAGGTCTTGGCCGCGCCGACCTGTCTCCTGGGCCCCTCGTGTGGCCCCCTGACCTGCCCTTCCGCCTACAAATAGCCTTCGTCGCGAAACCCCCAGTACCGAGAGCCACGATACGGAAAACCTTCCAGAGACGCCGCCGCCGCCAATCCCATCTCGGGATTCAGGAGATCGCCTCCGGCACCCTGCCGGAGAGGGGAATCATCTCCCGGAGGACTCTACGCCGCCATGGTCGCCTCCGGAGTGATGAGTGAGTAGTTCACCCCTGGACTATGGGTCCATAGCAGTAGCTAGATGGTTGTCTTCTCCCCATTGTGCTTAATTGTCGGGTCTTGTGAGCTGCCGAACATGATCAAGATCATCTATCTGTAATTCTATATGTTGTGTTTGTTGGGATCCGATGAATAGAGAATACCATGTTATGTTGATTATCAATTTATATCTATGTGTTGTTTATGATCTTGCATGCTCTCCGTTATTAGTAGAGGCTCTGGCCAAGTTGATGCTAGTAACTCCAAGAGGGAGTATTTATGCTCGATAGTGGGTTCATGTCTCCGTGAATCTGGAGGAGTGACAAGAACCTCTAAGGTTATGGATGTGCTGTTGCCACTAGGGATAAAACATTGATGCTATGTCCGAGGATGTAGTTATTGATTACATTACGCGCAATACTTAATGCAATTGTCTGTTGTTAGCAACTTAATATTGGAGGGGGTTCGGATGATAACCTGAAGGTGGACTTTTTAGGCATAGATGCATGCTGGATAGCGGTCTATGTACTTTGTCGTAATGCCCAATTAAATCTCACTATACTCATCATAATATGTATGTGCATGGTCATGCCCTCTCTATTTATCAATTGCCCAACTGTAATTTGTTCACCCAACATGTTGTTTATCTTATGGGAGAGACACCTCTAGTGAACTATGGACCCCGGTCCAATTCTCTATGCTGAAATACAATCTACTGCAATACTTGTTCTACTGTTTTCTGCAAACAATCATCATCCACACTATACATCTAATCCTTTGTTACAGCAAGCCGGTGAGATTGACAACCTCACTGTTTCGTTGGGGCAAAGTACTTGGTTTGTGTTGTGCAGGTTCCACGTTGACGCCGGAATCCCTGGTGTTGCGCCGCACTACATCTCGCCGCCATCAACCTTCAACGTGCTTCTTGGCTCCTACTGGTTCGATAAACCTTGGTTTCATACTGAGGGAAAACTTGCCGCTGTACGCATCACACCTTCCTCTTGGGGTTCCCAACGGACGCGTGCTGTACGCGTATCAAGCTCTTTTTCTGGCGCCGTTGCCGGGGAGATCAAGACACGCTGCGAGGGGAGTCTCCACATCCCAATCTCTTTACTTTGTTTTTGTCTTGCTTTATTTTATTTACTACTTTGTTTGCTGCACTAAATCAAAATACAAAAAAAATTAGTTGCTAGTTTTACTTTATTTTCTATCTTGTTTGCTATATCAAAAACACAAAAAAATTAGTTACTTGCATTTACTTTATCTAGTTTGCTTTATTTACTACTGCTAAAATGGGTACTCCTGAAAATACTAAGTTGTGTGACTTCACAACTACAAATAATAATGATTTCTTATGCACACCTATTGCTCCACCTGCTACTACAGCAGAATTCTTTGAAATTAAACCGGCTTTACTAAATCTTGTTATGCGAGAGCAATTTTCTGGTGTTAGCTCTGATGATGCTGCTGCCCATCTTAATAATTTTGTTGAACTATGTGAAATGCAAAAGTATAAAGATGTAGATGGTGACATTATAAAATTAAAATTGTTCCCTTTCTCATTAAGAGGAAGAGCTAAAGATTGGTTGCTATCTCTGCCTAAGAATAGTATTGATTCATGGACTAAATGCAAGGATGCTTTTATTGGTAGATATTATCCCCCTGCTAAAATTATATCTTTGAGGAGTAGCATAATGAATTTTAAACAATTGGATACTGAGCATATTGCACAAGCTTGGGAAAGAATGAAATCTTTGGTTAAAAATTGCCCAACCCATGGACTGACTACTTGGATGATCATCCAAACCTTTTATGCAGGACTGAATTTTTCTTCGCGGAACCTATTGGATTCAGCTGCTGGAGGTACCTTTATGTCCATCACTCTTGGTGAAGCAACAAAGCTTCTTGATAATATTATGGTTAATTACTCTGAATGGCACACGGAAAGAGCTCCACAAGGTAAGAAGGTAAATTCTGTCGAAGAAACCTCTTCCTTGAGTGATAAGATTGATGCTATTATGTCTATGCTTGTGAATGATAGGACTAATACTGATCCTAATAATGTTCCGTTAGATTCATTGGTTGCTCAAGAAGAACATGTTGATGTAAACTTCATTAAAAATAATAATTTCAACAACAATGCTTACCGGAACAATTCTAGTAACAACTATAGGCCATATCCTTATAATAATGGCAACGGCTATGGTAATTCTTATGGGAATTCTTACAACAATAATAGGAACACACCCCCTGGACTTGAAGCCATGCTTAAAGAATTTATTAGTACACAAACTGCTTTTAACAAATCTGTTGAAGAAAAGCTTGGGAAAATTGATATACTTGCTTCTAAAGTCGATAGTCTTGCTGCTGATGTTGATCTTTTGAAATCGAAAGTTATGCCTCATGAAAATCATAATCATAAAATTGTTACTACAGCAAATGCCATCCAAGTTAGAATTAATGAGAATATAAGATTGATGGCCGAATTGCGTGCTAGGTGGGAAAAAGAAGAAAATGAAAAAGAAGATAATATAGCTAAAGTTTGGACTATTACCACCACTAGTAATGCTAATGCTACACATGTTGCTGCACCTCCTACTATTACTAATAAAAGAATTGGTGTTAGCAATGTTTCCACTTCTAATGCAAAGCGCGAAGAACTGCCTGAAATTGCTAAAACTGCTGAAACTGCCTGTGATAAAACTGCTGAAATTTTTTCCAACATTGGGTATGATGATCCCATTGCTTTAGATTACAATGGTTTGAATTTTGATGATTGCCACATCTCTGAAGTTATAAAGTTCTTACAAAAACTTGCTAAGAGTCCTAATGCTAGTGCTATAAATTTGGCTTTCACGAAACATATTACAAATGCTCTCATAAAAGCTAGAGAAGAGAAATTAGAACGTGAAGCTTCTATTCCTAGAAAGCTAGAGGATGGTTGGGAGCCCATCATTAAGATGAAGGTCAATGACTTTGATTGTAATGCTTTATGTGATCTTGGTGCAAGTATTTCTGTTATGCCTAAGAAAATTTATAATATGCTTGACTTGCCACCGCTGAAAAATTGTTATTTGGATGTTAATCTTGCTGATCATTCTGCAAAGAAACCTTTGGGGAAAGTTGATAATGTTCGCATTACCGTTAACAATAACCTTGTCCCCGTTGATTTTGTTGTCTTGGATATTGAATGCAATGCATCTTGTCCCATTATATTGGGAAGACCTTTTCTTCGAACTGTTGGTGCTATCATTGATATGAAGGAAGGTAATATTAAATATCAATTTCCTCTCAAGAAAGGTATGGAACACTTCCCTAGAAAGAGAATGAAGTTACCTTTTGATTCTATTATTAGAACACATTATGATGTTGATACTTCGTCTCTTGATAATACTTGATGCACACTTTCTGTGCCTAGCTGAAAGGCGTTAAAGAAAAGCGCTTATGGGAGACAACCCATGTTTTTACTACAGTACTTTATTTTATATTTGTGTCTTGGAAGTTGTTTACTACTGTAGCAACCTCTCCTTATCTTAGTTTAGTGTTTTGTTGTGCCAAGTAAAGTCGTTGATAGTAAGGTTCATACTAGATTTGGATTACTGCGAGGAAACAGATTTCTTTGCTGTCACGAATCTGGGCAAAATTCTCTGTATGTAACTCAGAAAATTATGCCAATTTACGTGAGTGATCCTCAGATATGTACGCAACTTTCATTCAATTTGAGCATTTTCATTTGAGCAAGTCTGGTGCCTCAATAAAATTCGTCTTTACGAACTGTTCTGTTTTGACAGATTCTGCCTTTTATTTCGCATTGCCTGTTTTGATATGTTCGATGGATTTTTCGATTCCGTTGACTTTCAGTAGCTTTGTGCAATGTCCAGAAGTGTTAAGAATGATTATGTCACCTCTGAACATGTATATTTTGATTGTGCACTAACTCTCTAATGAGTTGTTTTGAGTTTGGTGTGGAGGAAGTTTTCAAGGATCAAGAGAGGGAGATGATACAACATGATCAAGGAGAGTGAAAGCTCTAAGCTTGGGGATGCCCCGGTGGTTCACCCCTGCATATATCAAGAAGACTCAAGCGTCTAAGCTTGGGGATGCCCAAGGCATCCCCTTCTTCATCGACAACATTATCAGGTTCCTCCCCTGAAACTATATTTTTATTCCGTCACATCTTATGTACTTTGCTTGGAGCGTCGGTTTGTTTTTGTTTTTGTTTTGTTTGAATAAAATGGATCCTAGCATTCATTGTGTGGGAGAGAGACACGCTCCGCTGTTGCATATGGACAAGTATGTCCTTAGGCTTTACTCATAGTATTCATGGCGAAGTTTCTTCTTCGTTAAATTGTTATATGGTTGGAATTGGAAAATGATACATGTAGTAATTTGCTATAATGTCTTGGATAATGTGATACTTGGCAATTGTTGTGCTCATGTTTAAGCTCTTGCATCATGTACTTTGCACCCATTAATGAATAAATACATAGAGCATGCTAAAAATTTGGTTTGCATACTTGGTCTCTCTAAGGTCTAGATAATTTCTAGTTTTGAGTTTGAACAACAAGGAAGACGGTGTAGAGTCTTATAATGTTTACAATATGTCTTTTATGTGAGTTTTGCTGCATCGGTTCATCCTTGTATTTGTTTCGAATAGCCTTGCTAGGCTAAAACTTGTATCGAGAGGGAATACTTCTCATGCATCCAAATACTTGAGCCAACCACTATGCCATTTGTGTCCACCATACCTACCTACTACATGGTATTTCTCCGCCATTCCAAAGTAAATTGCTTGAGTGCTACCTTTAAAATTTCTATTCCTCTACCTTTACAATATATAGCTCATGGGACAAATAGCCTAAAAACTATTGTGGTATTGAATATGTACTTATGCACTTTATCTCTTATTAAGTTGCTTGTTGTGCGATAACCATGTTCCTGGGACGCCATCAACTACTCTTTGTTGAATATCATGTGAGTTGCTATGCATGTTTGTCTTGTCTGAAGTAAGGGCGATTTACCACCTAATGGTTAGAGCATGCATATTGTTAGAGAAGAACATTGGGCCGCTAACTAAAGCCATGATCCATGGTGGAAGTTTCAGTTTTGGACAAATATCCTCAATCTCATATGAGAAAATTAATTGTTGCTACATGCTTATGCATTAAAGAGGAGTCCATTATCTGTTGTCTATGTTGTCCCGGTATGGATGTCTAAGTTGAGAATAATCAATAGCGAGAAATCCGATGCGAGCTTTCTCCTTAGACCTTTGTACAAAGCATAGAGGTACCCCTTTGTGACACTTGGTTAAAACATGTGCATTGCGATAATCCCGGTAATCCAAGCTAATTAGGACAAGGTGCGGGCACTATTAGTATACTATGCATGAGGCTTGCAACTTGTAAGATATAATTTACATAACACATATGCTTTATTACTACCGTTGACAAAATTGTTTCTTGTTTTCAAAACCAAAGCTCTAGCACAAATATAGCAATCGATGCTTTCCTCTTTGAAGGACCTTTCTTCTACTTTTATTGTTGAGTCAGTTCACCTATCTCTCTCCACCTCAAGAAGCAAACACTTGTGTGAACTGTGCATTGATTCCTACATACTTGCATATTGCACTTGTTATATTACTTTGCATTGACAACTATCCATGAGATATACATGTTATAAGTTGAAAGCAACCGCTGAAACTTCATCTTCCTTTGTGTTGCTTCAATGCCTTTACTTTGAATTATTGCTTTATGAGTTAACTTTTATGCAAGACTTATTGATGCTTGTCTTGAAGTACTATTCATGAAAAGTCTTTGCTTTATGATTCAGTTGTTTACTCATGTCATTTACATTGTTTTGATCGCTGCATTCATTACATATGCTTACAATAGTATGATCAAGGTTATGATGGCATGTCACTCCAGAAATTATCTTTTTTATCGTTTACCTGCTCAGGACGAGCAGGAACTAAGCTTGGGGATGCTGATACGTCTCCGACGTATCGATAATTTCTTATGTTCCATGCCACATTATTGATGATATCTACATGTTTTATGCATACTTTATGTCATATTTATGCATTTTCTGGAACTAACCTATTAACAAGATGCCGAAGAGCCGATTCTTTGTTTTCTGCTGTTTTTGGTTTCAGAAATCCTAGTAAGGAAATATTCTCGGAATTGGACGAAATCAACGCCCAGGGGCCTATTTTGCCACGAAGCTTCCAGAAGACCGAAGAGTCAACGAAGTGGGGCCACGAGGTGGCCAGACGATAGGGCGGCGCGGCCCAGGTCTTGGCCGCGCCGACCTGTCTCCTGGGCCCCTCGTGTGGCCCCCTGACCTGCCCTTTCGCCTACAAATAGCCTTCGTCGCGAAACCCCCAGTACCGAGAGCCACGATACGGAAAACCTTCCAGAGACGCCGCCGCCGCCAATCCCATCTCGGGGGATTCAGGAGATCACCTCCGGCACCCTGCCGGAGAGGGGAATCATCTCCCGGAGGACTCTACGCCACCATGGTCGCCTCCGGAGTGATGAGTGAGTAGTTCACCCCTGGACTATGGGTCCATAGCAGTAGCTAGATGGTTGTCTTCTCCCCATTATGCTTAATTGTCGGGTCTTGTGAGCTGCCGAACATGATCAAGATCATCTATCTGTAATTCTATATGTTGTGTTTGTTGGGATCTGATGAATAGAGAATACCATGTTATGTTGATTATCCATTTATATCTATGTGTTGTTTATGATCTTGCATGCTCTCCGTTATTAGTAGAGGCTCTGGCCAAGTTGATGCTAGTAACTCCAAGAGGGAGTATTTATGCTCGATAGTGGGTTCATGTCTCCGTGAATCTGGAGGAGTGACAAGAACCTCTAAGGTTATGGATGTGCTGTTGCCACTAGGGATAAAACATTGATGCTATGTCCGAGGATGTAGTTATTGATTACATTACGCGCAATACTTAATGCAATTGTCTGTTGTTAGCAACTTAATACTGGAGGGGGTTCAGATGATAACCTGAAGGTGGACTTTTTAGGCATAGATGCATGCTGGATAGCGGTCTATGTACTTTGTCATAATGCCCAATTAAATCTCACTATACTCATCAGAATATGTATGTGCATGGTCATGCCCTCTCTATTTGTCAATTGCCCAACTGTAATTTGTTCACCCAACATGATGTTTATCTTATGGGAGAGACACCTCTAGTGAACTGTGGACCCCGGTCCAATTCTCTATACTGAAATACAATCTACTGCAATACTTGTTCTACTGTTTTCTGCAAACAATCATCATCCACACTATACATCTAATCCTTTGTTACAGCAAGCCGGTGAGATTGACAACCTCACTGTTTCGTTGGGGCAAAGTACTTGGTTTGTGTTGTGCAGGTTCCACGTTGACGCCGGAATCCCTGGTGTTGCGCCGCACTACATCTCGCCGCCATCAACCTTCAACGTGCTTCTTGGCTCCTACTGGTTCGATAAACCTTGGTTTCATACTGAGGGAAAACTTGCCGCTGTACGCATCACACCTTCCTCTTGGGGTTCCCAACGGACGCGTGCTGTACGCGTATCACCCACCAACGCAAAGCATATCCATCGAATTCGGAAGAAGCAAGCTTGATCTTCCTATCTTCAGTGTAATTCGGATGTAAATTCCATAACTTCTCAATCTTGAGCTCCCAGGTGAGGTATTCTTCAATATCGGCACCTCCTTCAAACTTGGGTATGGAGAACTTACGCTTACCCAATCTATCTTCTTCCTCAAACCCACGACCTGGACGTCGGAGTTCAGCAAACCCACGAGGACGATTACCATGTGGTGCACCACGAGCATTGTGTGCGTCATCTTGAAGCTCAGGATCATCATCATCTTCTTGTTGTTGTTGGGTCAAATTTTCAACAGCTAGTCGCAAATCTGCAAGACTGCGCTATATATCCGTCGTTTGATCTTTCATTGTAGTGACGGTCTCACATGTAGTATCCAGCTTCTGGGAGATCCCTTGGACCGTTCCCCTAAGCTCATCACCCTGAGCGCGGAATTCACGTCGCATCTCATTACGAAGAGCTTCATACTCCCTCCATGTGATGATATCTGCAGCACTCTTGTTTTCCTGGTTAACAATTTTTTGATCACTAGCAGACATGATTAGTAGGTTAGTGCACTAAATCAAAAGTATATGGTGGTACTCTCACAACTCACTCAAAAACTGATAAGAAAAGGAGATCTTACCGTTCCAAAGTAAATTAGTGTTGCTTACCACTTGTACTAACAACTAGTGCACGGATGTAGCGATGCGAATATCAAGGGTATAAGAACAAATCACACGACAAAGCAGGGTATATGTGGGGTTGTAGGTGGGCTACCTATTTGCACCAATAACAAGCTCTAGCGCTGGCCGTAGACAACCAATGATACTCACACAAGGCGATAAATGTGGCAATGCAACTATATGTAGGAAAGGTTGCAATGCACAAGAGAGACGCTAGCAAAGCTTAACGAAACAGGCACAAGATTGCTCAACTACGGGTGCAGTAAAGTAAACTTAGGCCTTCACTTGACTCTTCTAGCACTTCAATTGTCTTTTTGTATTTTCTTTTTGTAACGCAGCTATGTAGCTCTTTTTGCTTCTTTTCAATTTTCTCTTTTTTTTGATTTTATGACTCAACTCCTTGATAACACGGCCAACAAAGTATGCAAAGCACCAAAACCCTAATGAGCAGCCTGTCGAGCGGTAAAACTAGTCTCTTCTGGGGAAGTTCCTAGTCACTTATATCGAAAGGCTCTGGCTATGGTTTGGACAAACACACTGTATGCTATGTGGACTCGGAGAAACAAAAACTGAAACTAGATGATAAAAGAGACTCAAACCCTAACAATACTAGATGCAAGAAAAGATACGCAAAAACAACTACGAAAAGCAACTAAAACTTGAAACTAGTGCAATCTAAGGCTATGACAAACCCTAACCCTAACTTTTTATGATTTTTTCTAGATAGGAAACACTCACAACTCAACTATAGGGTGGATTGTGGATGGCTTACCGAGGAAACCCGAGAATCTGATACCAAGATGATAAGAGGTGGCCCGATCTTCTCAGTAAGTAGTGATGGTGATGATGATCACGGGGTGATTGCAGCGGAGGTAACTTGATGAGGTGGATGATAACTTGTATGACGCAACGAGATCTCTTGATTGGTCCCTGTCGCCAATGCAACAGCTCTCAACCCTGCAAGATATTTGCAACTCCACACACTTGCGCACGTAGCCGCCGACCACGAAGTGGTAAGTTGCAACCGTCTAATTCCCAATGGAACAGCAGATCACACAAGACTTTCAGATCTACACAATATCAAGCAATATGGTGTAGGGGTTTCAATAGTTTTGCAGAGCAAACAACTAAGAACTAGGGTTTATATTAAACGTGGTCCCAACCAACTTGTGGGGCCTCCTGGGCACTTATATAGGCGTCCGGGACGACTTCAGGTCAAAAAGATACAAAAATAACCGACCCAGAATAGATCTGGTCGAGACAGACTCGGACTCAGCCGGTCTGGGGGACGGTCGACCGGGCCTGGGACCGGGCTGGCCGGTTCAAACCAGGCCAGGGATCGGGTGCTGATCGGACAGGTGGATTTCGGCTCAGTACCCCGCCCGGTCTGCGTAAGCAAAAAAACCCGGTTGGCGCCGGGGTAGATCCGGCGTGCCGCCCAGTCGGACCGGGCCAGAGACCGGGCGCGCCGGCATGGCGGCCGGTCTGATCGGGCGCTAGCCCGGCCTAGACTGCGTCTTCCCTTCTAGCGCATGCCTCCCGCTCCTCCCCCTCTCCCGCAATGCTTAGCGAAGCTCCGCCGGAGATCTCCATCACCACCGCCACCACGCCGTCGTGCTGCCGAATTCAAGGAGGAGCTACTACTTCCGCTGCCCGCTGGAACGGGGAGGTGGACGTCGTCTTCATCAACACCGAACGTGTGACCGAGTACGGAGGTGCTGCCTTATTGTGGCACCGTCAAGATCTTCTACGCGCTTTTGCAAGCGGCAAGTGATCGTCTACCGCAGCAACAAGAGCCTCATCTTGTAGGCTTTGGAAATCTTCAAGGGTGAGTCTCGATCATCCCCTCGTTGCTCCCGTCTTCTAGATTGCATCTTGGCTTGGATTGCGTTCTCGCGGTAGGAAATTTTTTGTTTTCTATGCAACGAATCCCTACAGTGGTATCAGAGCCGTGTCTATGCATAGATGGTTGCACGATTAGAACACAATGGTTTTGTGGGCGTTGATGCTTATGTTGTCTTTAGTTTGAGTACTTTGCATCTTTGTGGCATAGTGGGATGAAGCGGCTCGGGCTAACTTTACATGACCGCGTTCATGAGACTTGCTCCTCGTTCGACATGCAACTTGTATTGCATAAGAGGCTTTGCGGGTGTCTGTCTCTCCTACTATAGTGAAGATTCAATTTACTCTTCTATTGACAACACTAGTATCACCGTTGTGGTTCATGTTCGTAGGTAGATTAGATCTCTCTCGAAAACCCTAAACCACGTAAAATATGCAAACCAAATTAGAGACGTCTAACTTGTTTTTGCAGGGTTTGGTGATGTGATATGGCCATAATGTGATGATGAATATGTATGAGATGATCATTATTGTATTGTGGCAACCGGCAGGAGCCTTATGGTTGTCTTTAAATTTCATGTTGAGTAGTATTTCAAAGAAGTTGTAATAGTTGCTACATGGGAGAACAATCATGAAGACGGCGCCATTGACCTTGACGCTACGCCGACGATGATGGAGATCATGCCCGTTGATGATGGAGATCATGTCCGTGCTTTGGAGATGAAGATCAAAGGCGCAAAGACAAAAGGGCCATATCATATCACATATGAACTGCATGTGATGTTAATCCTTTTATGCATCTTATTTTGCTTAGATCGTGACGATAGCATTATAAGATGATCCCTCTCACTAAAATATCAAGACAATAAAGTGTTCATCCTTAGTAGCACCGTTGCCAAGACTTGTCGTTTCAAAGCATCTCGTGATGATCGGGTGTGATAGAATCAACAAGTGCATACAACGGGTGCAAGCCAGTTTTGCACATGCGGATACTAAGGTGGCCTTGACGAGCCTAGCATTTACAGACATGGTCTCCGAACACGTGATACCGAAAGGTAGAGCATGAATCATGTGATTGATATGATGAACACTTTGAGTGTTCGCCATTGAAATTACATCTTGTCTCGTGATGATCGGACTTAGGTGTGGTGGATTTGGTTTGTGTGATCACTAAGACAATTCGAGGGATATTGTTTTGAGTGGGAGTTCACCTAGTTTTTAATTATGTTGAATTAAAATTTGAACTCAATTTGTCATAAACTTAGTCTAAACTATTGCAAATATATGTTGTAGATATGGCGTCCCCAATCAATTTTAACCAGTTTCTAGAGAAAGAAAAGCTTAAGAGCAACGGTAGCAACTTCACCGACTGGTTCCGTCATGTGAGGATCTTCCTCGCTGGTGGAAACCTGCAATATGTGCTTGATGCACCGCTAGGTGACCCTCCTGCAGAAACTGAAACCGATGAAGTAAAGAATGTTTACGCGACTCGGAAAACTCGGTACTCTCAAGTTCAGTGTGCCATTCTGTGTAGTCTGGAAGCCGATCTTCAAAAACGTTTTGAGCACCACGATCCTCATGAGTTGGTCAATGAGCTGAAAGCTATATTTGAAACTCATGCGGCCGTGGAATGCTATGAAGCATCGAAACACTTATTCAGCTGCATGATGGAAGAAGGCAGCTCCGTTAGTGAGCACATGCTCACCATGACCGGGCATGCGAAGAAACTCAGTGACTTGGGAATAGTGATTCCTAACAGACTGGGGATTAATCGTGTCCTTCAATCACTGCCACCTAGTTACAAGAACTTTGTGATGAACTACAATATGCAGAACATGAACAAAGAGTTACCTGAACTCTTCGCCATGCTAAAATCTGCTGAGATTGAGATCAAGAAAGAGCACCAAGTGTTGATGGTCAACAAGACCACCAGTTTCAAGAAACAGGGCAAGTCTAAGGGAAAATTCAAGAAGGGTGGCAAGAAAGTTGCCGCACCTCCTACAAAACCTAAGAACGGCCCTAAGCCTGATGCTGAGTGCTATTACTGCAAGGAGAAGGGACACTGGAAGCGTAATTGCTCCAAGTATCTGGCTGATCTGAAGAGCGGCCTTGTCAAGAAGAAGAAAGAAGGTATATCTGATATACATGTTATAGATGTTTATCTTACTGGTTCTCGTACTAGTACCTGGGTATTTGATACTGGTTCGGTTGCTCATATTTGTAACTCGAAACAGGAACTAAAGAATAAACGAAGACTACTAAAGGATGAAGTGACGATGCGCGTTGGAAACGGATCCAAAGTCGATGTGATCGCTGTCGGCACACTTCCTCTACATCTACCTTCGGCATACTCTTCCTAGATAAAGCATCAACAATAATATTATCTTTTCCCTTCTTATGCTTGATAATGTATGGAAAAGACTCAATGAACTCAACCCACTTAGCAAGACGCTTATGCAAAGTAGACTGAGCTTTCAGGTATTTTAAAGCTTCATGATCAGAATGTATGATAAATTCTTTTGGCCACAAGTAATGTTGCCAAACCTCAAGAACTCTAATTAAAGCATACAATTCTTTATCATATATAGGATAGTTCAACTTAGCACCAGACAATTTCTCAGAAAAATATGCAATTGGGCACACCACCAATTCCAATACCACTAGCATCACATTCAATCTCAAATTGTTTATTGAAATCAGGAAGTGCAAGCAACGGTGCAGAAGTTAAAAATCTCTTAAGTTCATCAAAAGCATGATCTTGGGCTGCGCCCCACTCAAATATTACACCCTTTTTAGTCAAGTCATTCAAAGGTGCAGCAATAGTACTAAAGTTGGGCACAAATCTTCTATAAAACCTAGCTAGACCATGAAAACTTCTAACTTGACTCACATTCATGGGAGTAGGCCAATTTTGAATAGCTTCAATTTTAGACACATCTACTTGTACTCCATGCTGAGAGACAACATAGCCCAGAAATATGACCTTATCTTTGCAAAATGTACACTTCTCAAGATTACCATAGAGTTTATTATCACGCAACACTTGTAAAACATGTCGAATATGTATAGTATGATCAGATTCATTGCGGCTGTAGATTAATATGTCATAAAAGTACACAACCACAAACTTGCCAATAAATTCACACAAAACATGGTTCATCAGTCTCATGAAAGTGCTAGGTGCATTAGTTAACCCAAAAGGCATTACTAACCACTCATATAAACCAAATTTTGTTTTAAAGGCTGTTTTCCATTCATCCCCTTCTTTCATCCTAATTTGATGATAACCACTACACAAATCAATTTTAGAGAAAACAGCAGCACCACTCAATTCATCTAGCATATCCTCTAAACGGGGAATAGGATGACGATATCGAATAGTAATGTTGTTTATCGCTCTACAATCTACACACATACGTCATGTACCATCTTTCTTAGGAACTAGAATAACAGGAACATCACAAGGTGACAAGGTATCAACTTGTCAATGCCTACGGATTGTAGACTAGGGTTTAGTTGGAAGTAGAGGGCAAGTAGATCTCGAAGGTTTCAGCCGAAAAGTACTCGACGATTATGAAACTAGGGTTTGTAAACAATGATTCGATGATCTCTGCGTCCCTCGACTCCCCCTTATATAGGAGGCGGAGCCGAGGGATTCGTGCTGTACAAGTTACAAAGTCCGGGAAGGTTTCTAACTCATCCCGCAAGATTACAAATAAGACTTTCTATTACAACTCTAGCTTTCCTTAATAATATCTTGGGCTTCCAAATCTTCTTATTCTTCGGGTAATGGGCCTTCAGTAAACCCCGGGTACTATCTTCGGCAGGCCCATTTGGGATGCCTATGTCACAAGGACTAAGGCTTATGCGGATATAACCTTTGTCGAGTAGCGCTTGTACTTGCTTCTGTATCTCCTTCGTTTCTTCGGGATTCATTCTATATGGTGCCCGATTGGGTAGCGAAGCTCCAGGAATCAAGTCGATTTGATGCTCAATACCTCGCAATGGTGGAAGTCCTGTGGGTACCTCTTCCGGAAATACGTCGCCAAATTCCTGCAAAACATTAGAAACACCAAAAGGAAGAGGGTTCATGTCGTTAGAAACCAAAACCGTACCCCTGTACAAGAGAACAAGAGGCATGGCCGAAGGATCCTCACTAAATTCTCTCATGTCTTCTTTAGTGGCTAATGAGACTAAGGAATTCACTCTCTCACTTTTTTTGTTATATCACTCACAACATTACAATTCTCTCGCCTATCTAAAGAAGCATCCTCCAAGTTTACTTCAACTTTCTGACGAGATTCATTGACAATTTGCTATGGTGACATAGGCTGTACGTTGATTTTCTTTCCCTTGAACTCCAAGTGATATGTATTGGCACGGCCATTGTGTTGCACAGAACGGTCATAGAGCCAAGGCCGACCCAATAGTAGGTGACACACCGTCATAGGAACCACATCAAAATCAATGGCATCCTTATACGGTCCAATAGCAAATTCAACACGCACCATGTGGTTTACCTTCATCTCACCATTGTCGCTCAACCACTGAATATAGTATGGATGCGGGTGCGGTAGATACTTCAACTTCATCTTGGTACACAACTCCTTGCTTGCTAAATTGCGACAACTTCCGCCATCAATAATGACCTTGCAAGCCTTGTCAGGACCAACTAAAGCCTTTGTTTGGAACAAATTGTAGCGCTGAGTAGATGCACTAGGCAACACATTAAGAGCACGCTGCGACACAACAATAGTACGAGCATCATACGGATATGCATCTTCACCATCAGTGTCATAGTCATCATCTTCTGGAGCATTTGGATCCACATCATCTCCAGTCTCATACTCATTGTCCTCATTGATAATCATGACTTTGCGTTTAGGACAATCTCTCTTGAACTGACCTTTGCCACCACATGTATGACAAGCCATATCACGATTGCGCGCAGTAGACATGTTAGAGCCACTCGTACTTCCAGCAGATTCGGACTTCTTTGTGTTAGACACATTGGAAACCGGCTTGCTAGACGGAGTAGAATAAGGTGCAGAGCGCGTCAATAGCGCCGGCGCCGTAGGTGGGGGCGCGCGGGGTGTGAAGAGCCCAGCTCCCGTAGCTCGACCTTTAACCTTTCCTTCATCAGCCAACTGTGATTCATCTTCTCTTGCATGATGTAACAATTGATTCATATTGGTGTAACTGTAGTGACGAACAATGCCTTTGATATCATACTTCAAGCCGTTCAGAAAACGCTGCATTGTCATCTCTAGAGACTCACAGACACGACCACGCTGCATAAGCAACTCCATCTCCATGTAGTATTCATCCACAACCTTCACACCTTGTCTCAAGAGGGTCAACTTATCATATATATTACGCAAGTAATTTGTGGGCACAAAGCGAGAAGTCATCGCCTCCTTCGTAGCATGCCATGTGTGAATAGGTTGCTCACCATCCTCTTGTCGGTTACGCACAAACGCATCCCACCAACGCAAAGCATATCCATCGAATTCGGAAGTAGCAAGCTTGATCTTCCTATCTTCAGTGTAATTCGGATGTAAATTCCATAACTTCTCAATCTTGAGCTCCCAGGTGAGGTATTCTTCAACATCAGCACCTCCTTCAAACTTGGGTATGGAGAACTTACGCTTACCCAATCTATCTTCTTCCTCAAACCCACGACCTGGACGTCGGAGTTCAGCAAACCCACGAGGACGATTACCATGTGGTGCACCACGAGCATTGTGTGCGTCATCTTGAAGCTCAGGATCATCGTCATCTTCTTGTTGTTGTTGGGTCAAATTCTCAACAGCTAGTCGCAAATCTGCAAGACTGCGCTATATATCCGTCGTTTGATCTTTCATTGTAGTGACGGTCTCACATGTAGTATCCAGCTTCTGGGAGATCCCTTGGACCGTTCCCCTAAGCTCATCACCCTGAGCGCGGAATTCACGTCGCATCTCATTACGAAGAGCTTCATACTCCCTCCATGTGATGATATCTGCAGCACTCTTGTTTTCCTGGTTAACAATTTTTTGATCACTAGCAGACATGATTAGTAGGTTAGTGCACTAAATCAAAAGTATATGGTGGTACTCTCACAACTCACTCAAAAACTGATAAGAAAAGGAGATATTACCGTTCCAAAGTAAATTAGTGTTGCTTACCACTTGTACTAACAACTAGTGCACGGATGTAGCGATGCGAATATCAAGGGTATAAGAACAAATCACACGACAAAGCAGGGTATATGTGGGGATGTTGGTGGGCTACCTATTTGCACCAATAACAAGCTCTAGCGCTGGCCGTAGACAACCAATGATACTCACACAAGGCGATAAATGTGGCAATGCAACTATATGTAGGAAAGGTTGCAATGCACAAGAGAGACGCTAGCAAAGCTCAATGAAACAGGCACAAGATTGCTCAACTACGGGTGCAGTAAAGTAAACTTAGGCCTTCACTTGACTCTTCTAGCACTTCAATTGTCTTTTTGTATTTTCTTTTTGTAACGCAGCTATGTAGCTCTTTTTGCTTCTTTTCAATTTTCTCTTTTTTTTTGATTTTATGACTCAACTCCTTGATAACACGGCCAACAAAGTCTAATGAGCAGCCTGTCGAGCGGTAAAACTAGTCTCTTCTGGGGAAGTTCCTAGTCACTTATATCGAAAGGCTCTGGCTATGGTTTGGACAAACACACTGTATGCTATGTGGACTCGGAGAAACAAAAACTGGAACTAGATGATAAAAGAGACTCAAACCCTAACAATACTAGATGCAAGAAAAGATACGCAAAAACAACTACGAAAAGCAACTAAAACTTGAAACTAGTGCAATTTAAGGCTATGACAAACCCTAACCCTAACTTTTTATGATTTTTTCTAGATAGGAAACACTCACAACTCAACTATAGGGTGGATTGTGGATGGCTTACCGAGGAAACCCGAGAATCTGATACCAAGATGATAAGAGGTGGCCCGATCTTCTCAGTAAGCAGTGGTGGTGATGATGATCACGGGGTGATTGCAGTGGAGGTAACTTGATGAGGTGGATGATAACTTGTATGACGCAACGAGATCTCTCGATTGGTCCCTGTCGCCAATGCAACAGCTCTCAACCCTGCAAGATATTCGCAACTCCACACACTTGCGCACGTAGCCGCCGACCACGAAGTGGTAAGTTGCAACCGTCTAATTCCCAATGGAACAGCAGATCACACAAGACTTTCAGATCTACACAATATCAAGCAATATGGTGTAGGGGTTTCAATAGTTTTGCAGAGCAAACAACTAAGAACTAGGGTTTATATTAAACATGGTCTCAACCAACTTGTGGGGCCTCCTGGGCACTTATATAGGCGTCCAGGACGACTTCAGGTCAAAAAGATACAAAAATAACCGACCCAGAATAGATCTGGTCGAGACAGACTCGGACTCAGCCGGTCTGGGGGACGGTCGACCGGGCCTGGGACCGGGCTGGCCGGTTCAAACCAGGCCAGGGACCGGGTGCTGACCGGACAGGTGGATTTCGGCTCAGTACCCCGCCCGGTCTGCGTAAGCAAAAAACCCGGTTGGCGCCGGGGTAGATCCGGCGTGCCGCCCAGTCGGACCGGGCCAGAGACCGGGCGCGCCGGCGTGGCGGCCGGTCTGATCGGGCGCTGGCCCAGCCTGGACTGCGTCTTCCCTTCTCGCGCATGCCTCCCGCTCCTCTCTCCCGCGTCCATGGAATATCTTCATGTCCAACTCCATGTCCATCTTGACGTCCATCTTGACGTCCATCTTCACGTCCAGCTGCTCCTCTCCTCCTCGTGCGATGCTTGTCTCCTCTTCATACCTGATGATACATAAATAATAGGACTTAGGCAGTATAAAGTTCTCATCAATCAAACTATCGTTTAGGAACAAATTCACATGTTGTTTAAGTAGCTTCGCACGAGCCCTTGTAATAGGTCCGATCCGAACTTCATTGGACTTGAGCTTCACAGCAGGTTCACCTTCAGTTGGTAATGACGGAGGTAGTAGTGAGGTAGGGATGTCCTCATCATCTTGTGTAGGCCATCATGCATTCTTCCTCGTCTAGCACGTCCAACGGGGTTCCTACCTTCTTCTCCGTCTAGCACACCGATGGTTAACGCTCGTGTTCTAGCGGCGTCCCTTTTTCCCTGACCTCTGCGCTAAATCCTACTCCTGTGGTTGTAATAACCTTTGTCCCTAATTGTATTTCCCTTGTGCAAGCATGTATGTGCTTCCTTGCTAGAGATTGATTGTAGGATACATGATTCCGTCACCATAGTAGTTCAATGCTTAATGTGTACCTCTTTGTGTAAGTCATTATGCATTCACCTGGCTGATGTGCAAGCCTGGTCTATCCTAGATGTAGCCTCACAATGCAATTCCTTATCCAGCTATGTATTTTTCCAACTCTACAATAGTGTGGGAACCATCTCTGTCGGAGTTCATCCTGAATAGGGTTTGTGAGCATTTCACAAGCCAGGTAGACTACTACAGAGGCTCCAAAATAAACGTCACCAACATAGTGTATGCAATGATGTTCTAGACTCCAGAGGTCTTACAGTGACCTCTACTCAGGTTTACAACCACCTCGGGAGGTTGAGACACAAGTGGATGCTCGTGTGCAAGATTAGGAATGTTCAAGGACTGAAAATTTGCAATGAGAGCATGACCTTAATGATGGATGCCTACAAGTTCGGGGCACACCTCATGGTTAGCTTCCATGTCACCGCTTTATTGTTGTACTTGTTCATTCCCTTCTTAGTGGGTTGAACTAACAGAATGTCTTCTGAAGCTTATCATTCCCCGAAGGGCACTGATTTATTGAACAAGTCCATACTAAATTACAATCAGGTGAAGACGATCTTCGATCCTACACACGTGCCAAATGAGTTTCTCTTCACTCTATGCAGACTCGTGGATGCTATCAACTATCTTGCGGACAATAAGGCCCATGGAAGGAGCCACTACTGCAGAAAAGCTTATAGCCGTCAGGTGTTTAGTGACAGGCAAAATTATGCCTGTCACTAGTAAATATTCTAGTAATGGGCACACACATAAGCCTATCACTAGTACATAACAGTATTGACAGGCTCATAAAAAAGCCAGTCACTAGTATTTTTTTAAGAGACCGACCAGAAGAGCAAAGATGTTAGTGACGGGCTTCTATAATTTACAAGTGTGAGGTGCTCAATGTTTTACAAAGGAGGGCAGCTTGCTATCCTAGCCGGCTATATGACTACTCCTTCCTCTACTGGGCTATATGACTACTCCTTCCTCTAGGCGGCTAAATGACTACTCCTTCGTCTACCAAACGGCTAAAGGAACGCATTCGTAACTCACTTTTATCCTGAAAATAAAAATCATCATCCAAAATCAGGGAAAGATGCACTCATTTGGTATAATAATTTTCCCATATATATACCCGGGAATTGGGATAAATTATTCACTGCATTTTTAACTCACTTTTATCCCAAAAATAAAACTATGAGGCAAGACGCATAATTATCAGTTTTAACCATTTACGAGATGAGGACTTGATAAAATGTTACCATAATTCTCTAAATGCTGGAGCGTTATCCTCACCATGAACTACCTGTGGGGACCCCGGACTAGCTGTCCGAAATTCCCTGTTATGTATACAGTTCACGATCCCATGATCAGTGCGTCGTGAACACATAACCGAACTGATACCAAATTACACCATCCATTACAAAGCGGAATAAGAAAATTACAACATGGTCACATGACCAATACTTACATAATGGCCTCGAAGGGCCTAACTAAACATCAGAGTAACATCATCACTACAGCAGCGCAGTACCCAAGTCATCTGCCATAACCCTACAGGCAACTGACTGGGAAGACATTCCTAGCTCGCATAGACGTCGTCAACTCCTTCTTCATCCGTCGTGTTCCTAAAGGTCTGGCCAAGTAGATAGCCAGGGACAAAGCCGTGAGTACACTGGAATTGTACTCGCAAGACCATTAAGCAAGTTTTAACAAAACTTAACTGAAGATTTATGGAGAGAAAGAAGTCAAGGTTCTCCATGTGGATAAGAGAATGGGGAGAGAAGAAGTTTTTCTTAGGTGGAGAAAGCATCCCGACTCCACGGTCGGAGGGGACACTTAGGAGTAAGACATTTCCATAGAAGGAAATATCTTCAAGAGGGACTACACATAAAACACTAGGGAGGGTACGCCCATTTTTGTTTTTTCCTTTTCCGACCAACCTCACATGGTCATCACCAGGACCACTATGGTACTCCATAACACTTTCCTTTGCTTTGTAAAACTTTGTCAAAACAAAACTCAACACAGCTAAGTAACGGCCATCCCAACTATCCATGACCGCGGACGCGGCTATTCGAATAGTTTTGACTCTGCAGAGTTTGCGCACTTTTCCCACAAGAATCGATAAATCCGCCAGGATCATCCCCGGATCGTCATACGAAAGTATGTGAAACTCGGATAATCGGTCATAGTCTTTCGCATGTCTCCCTTAACATGAGCCCTTCCCTGCGGGCTTAACCCTTCCCGGCACCCCGGCAGCATACCTCCTTTTTGAGCGTATCTCCGGCGCCACGATAGAAGACCCTCAGTAATCGTACGGCTGCAAGTTAATGCAGTGTATTGCCTCCTTCAGAGCGCAACCCGGTGTCAGAGGTCATCGTGACCCTCCTAGAGAGTGGTGAAGGTATCTCACGTCAATTTCAACAAACTACGGACTAAGCCCGTGCCCACTTTGGATAGTGTGGTTGCGCTAGTTGGTTGTTCCGGGCGAATACATAGAATCTGTGTCGTTTTTCCAAAAACCCAAGTTATAACCACCTTAGCCTTTCCACCACAACCACATTTGCCACTTCCATTTAAAACAACTCATTCTTAAAAACCTCACTTGGGTAATATCAATTTACCCAAGGTTTTATCCAAAAACTTTTACAACAAGGCAAAACCTTGAGGGTTTCCCAACCTATAGTTTTATGTGAGAAACTAGGATATTCAATAGAATAATGGAAGCCATCATACTACCAAGGGTGTCAAGTGGCCCACATACTCGAATTGAGCATGTATGGAAAATAATCATGAGATTAACAAGTTCAAGGTAACGAACCCTTCTTCACTAAGAGGGTGGTGTCAAAGGTGGAAAATTTGGGGACTCACATGCTTGGGGGATGAGCATGTAAGTGTCAAGGTGATTCTTTCATACTTGAAGACAAGTATGCAAGAGAGGAGAACCAAATAAACCCAAGGTACCCGCGGGAACAAGATACTAAAAGAATAAGAGATCACAACAAGGAGATATTCACAAGGGATCAAAGAAAATGGCTTGCCTTGGTTGGCTTATTTGTCCCTGGACTTCTTCAACTCCATCCAATAATAATTCCAACAATATAAATAAAATCCTTGTCCGAACCACTTCCTCTTCTTCTCCAGAATCGTTCGTATCTAGCGCCGGAAAATATAAAAGGAGCACAATAAACACATTGTAGCAACAAAACATCATTCAACAAACAACAACTAACCATGCAGCCAAGGTATAACATACTAAGGACCCCTGGATACCACAAAACAACTTTAAGATTTTTAATTTAGAAAACCCCATTTATTTACCTAGTAAAGGTATGAGTGCATCACAACTTAGCAATTGCCTCTCTCGGTTATCACCATGGTATAAACCAATTATCCCCTGGTAGATAACATCATGAAGAGGACAAGAGCATTAGTTTGGCATCACAAACCTTCACAATATAATTTCAAACAATTTTGGAAAAGTAGAAATCAGTTTTCCAATTTAATTTGCTCACTTAACACTATACAATAATAGGAAGCAAACAAGATACCACACCATTTGAAAACTCAAGCTAAACAAAAGAGCTAATGTTAAGTTGTAGAGATTTTGTTTTGCAAGCATAAAACAAAGGTTGCCCATCTCTACTAAAAAGAGTTGGTCAAGGGTTTTAAATAAACCGAAAAGTTTTGCTTCAACAATGCATGTCACACATATACATTACTAACAGCAACAAATATGTATGAACAGAGACTAATAATATTTTTCCTAGATAGCCAGTACTAATACAAGACTAACCCAATTGGAATCACCCAAAAATATTAAACCTACAATTTTAGGAATTTCTTTGAATCTGACTGTACAGAAAACAAGATCTGTAAGCCATAAATCGTAGAAAAATCATAAAAATATGAGGCCACTAGAATTTGAAAGGTAATTAAACAGAGATGCATACACAATTGGATTTGAGTTCAAATTGTTTCTGAAACTCTCACAAATGGATTTATAAGTTTACTGCATGTTTTCACCATTTGCTTTAACTATGGAGTTGCAGAACAGATAAAGGTTTGAAACTTGTTTGAGATGATTAAGAAAACATTCAGTAATCCTACAGAATTGGAATCACTCAATTAGGTTCAAAAATGGATTTTTAGTGATTTAAAAGCTAACAGCCATGTCTGCAGAACACACAGAGAAAGTTTAATTCACCAAAAATCATACACAAAACACAAAAATATGAGGTCTGTTGCATCAGGAAGGTATTGAATAGGTGGTTCTTACCCAGTTGGTTTCATCCAAAAATTCTTTTCCAAGCTCCTGGTTTAATTCGACAAATCCAGATCTGACCAGATCTTGATCTGTGAACCATTTCAGTTTCAGGAGGTCATTTTAAGTGAAGCCAACGCCAAAATGATGGTACTGAAGAGGGCTTTCACCCCCAGTTGAGTTTGCTCAAAAAGGTTTTGTAAAACGGAAGAAATCTAACAAACAGTGATTCTGCATGTTTGCAGAACTTTATTTACCATGAAAAATCCGTAACGAATTTGAGGATGAGACCAACGCCAAGTTGTAGATCTTTTCAGTACCTATCTGTGGAACTTTGAATCACTCGATTTGGATCTGCACACAAGTTTTAGCGGATTTTACAAGTTCGTACCAGAATCTGAAACAACAAGATACAGAAGTTACTGCAAGGTTTTGGACGAACTTTGCTCAAGAACTTCAGATCTGAGGATAGCTCAACCTTCTCCATGCTTGGACCAACATGCACCTGCATCAAGATCCAATCTAGTGAGAGGAGAAAGGAGAAAGTGAGCTGGACTCATCAAAGATTAGGGGAGAAGAGAGTGAGAGAGATGCTCTCATGGTGAGGGGAAGCTTGAGGAAGGAGGGGAGCTTCATCTTGGTGCCTTTCCATGGTCATGGCCGGCCATGGAGCTAAGGAGGAGCAGCAGCTCGTGGGGAGGAAGGGGGAGGAAGGTATGAGGGAGTGGAGTGTGAAAGAAATGAGCAAGAGGAGTGGAGGTGGCCAGCCAAGCTCTTATATAGAGGGAGGATGGTGGCTGCCTCCATTTTGATTGGCTAAGGTGGGTGGCTGCCCATTTAATTGTTGGGGTAGTTGGGAGGCAATGCTTGCAAGAGAAGGAAATGAGGAGGAGGGGCTGGCCGAATTTCAAGTCATGGCCGGCTCCTTTCTTGTCATGAGCAAGTGAGAAATGTGAGAGAGATGCACAACATTCATGTGAATAGATCAAGGCATGATGTTGAGAAGGTAATGTCAATGAGTGATTTTGATGATGATAAGATTAGGAGTAAATATCTAAAGATAGAAAGGGGGTATGAGGGTGGCATGTGCCATGTGCCATGATAAAAATCTCCACCACTTTGGTTGAGACCAACTTACGATGAAGATGGTTCCCAAGGTATAGTTGATGAATAAAAGTTTTCATTTGAATTCAAAATTGAAAGATTGGGGTTGGCCACATGCAACCATGCATGAGCATGCCTAGGTAGATGGGATGGTGATGGTGGTTTAGGTAAGGGTAGAACAAGATTAAGAGAGATGGTGAGTGAAGTATCCAAATACTCACAAGGATGGATATATTGACAGAAATCATGAATTCATGAAGTCAAGATGATGATGGAAAAGAATAGAGGAGTGAGATAGGTATGATGAAATATAAGTTGCTCTTCAATTAAGAGGTCAATTGGGAGTGATTTGAAAGTATCAAATGATCATCCATTTGATCAAAAATTGGAGGATGGAGGGGATACAATGTGGTGGATCAGAGATGTGCAAGAGTTGCCATTTGAAAAAGAGTTTAAATGAAAGGTATGGGACACACCTCAATTGTCTAGAGACAATTGGGAATGAACTCAAGTGAAATGGAATTTTGAAGATGTTGAGAGAAAACTAGTTGGAACATAGAAGTTCAAAATATTCTACTTACTTTCTCAAGTAAAGTAGAGTTTTTCTCAAATGTAAAAAAATAAGCAAGAGGGAAAACAAGAAATGGTATAGGTACCATAAACAAGCCTTTTGTTAAAAAGAAGGCAAGATAGAAAGTAATGTTTTTAGAAATCAGTACTAGGTAGAAATGGGATGAGAAAACAAAACCCATTTCAGTTCCTTGTTTTCCTTGAAGAAATATCTTGAAAAGATTTAGTAAAACTAGAAGTAGTTTTGTGATCAAATCTAGAGAAGGAAAATCAATAGGATTTTTGAGAGAGAAGACTAATTTAGGGAGAAGTGTTCTCAAGGGTAGATGATGGCTACGAGATGTACCCATCATTCTCACTCTTGGTTTTGTGAAGATTAAACTTGAATAAAAACAAGAGGTAAAATTGAAGGAAGTGATCTAGTGTTGAATCATTGAACATGATACAAGATCAAGTTGAATATATGATCTGCAAGGATTGACTGAGACATGCAAGACGTGGAGGTTGAAGAGGGTGTTGCATAGATGGGATCCATGCACTAAGATCACCAATAACAGTGGTGGTTGCTTAGATATCAACTGCCAAAGTCTGAACATTTTAAGCCTGTCAACACAGATGGTCGACATGGCCTCAAAACCAACAAGGATGGGTGGGTATAAGAGAGGGAGGTAGCTAGGGGTAGACGATCCCAAGTTTTGAATTTAGGATGATTGAGCTAACTTGTACCACAAAGAGGAAAATCAAGATGGCACACTCATGTTGCCATGAGGAGAAGAGTTTGATGTAGTAAAAAGGAAAACAATTTTTACTAAGTCACACATGTGTTTTATTAGGTGAGTTGTTTGTCTGACCACTAGAGGTGTTGTTCTTTGAAGTAGCTCAAGACAAAACTCAACAAGCAAAACAAGACAATTCATCTACCAACAGATCAAGACAATTCATCTTAACAGACAGATCAAGGCAATTCATCTAATTAGCTTAAAGAAAAAGTTTTTGTTCCCCCTGATTTTTGCATTAAGGACAATTAATCAAGGTTACAAAAGTTGGGGTGTTACACTACCACCATTATTAATCTTGGAATGTTTCTATGGAGCAATTACAAACATGCACTACTAGGAAAACACTTATAGGTAGAAATACCATCCGTGCCGCACTTAAAGATGCATGCTCCACAAAATTATTTATGTGGCGCATGAAAACAGATGCTCCATAGAATTTCTGGCGATTCTATGGCGCATGTGCGCTACAGAAACTGGTATTTCTGTGGCGCATGTGCACAGATGCACCACATAAATTTTATGAGACCCGCGCGGGATCCACCACTACACACGGGCGAATGATATTATGTGGTGCATATACCAACATGCGTCACATAAATTCAAACTTCTGTGGCGCATGTTGATACATGCGCCACAGAATACCGTGTGGGGGACCACCACTGACGTCACGAGGCCATGTTTCTGTGGCACATATGTCAATATGCGTCACAGAAGTCCAAGTTTCTGTGGCGCATATTAGCATATGCGCCACAGAATGTCCACGGTAGAAGGGCTTTAGAGCATCTCCAGCCGCGTCCTCCAAAGGATTTGGGGGACGCCGGACACATAACCTCTCCCAGTCACGCGCTCCAAAGGCCGCTTCGGTCTGGACGTGCCCCAACATTGTCCGGCGTTCCTAGCCCATCCCCTGTGTATAGAGGCTATATCAGGGACGCCGGACACAATTTTTACACTTGCTTTTTTGTTTGGAGCTCATGTTTGGGGGACGTGGTTAGGAACGGGAGCTCCCCCAAACGCGGATTTTGTCCGGATGACCTCCAAATGACCAATCTGGCGCTTTTGCCGGACGTCGTTTGGGGGATGCGACTGGAGATGCTCTTAGGAAGTTTTCCCCTCTTCTCTTCCACCCCACCACCCTTTTCATTCTTGTCTCCTCCAACCAGCTCGTGTTGCTCCTCTTTCCCTCTTCATTTTGGTCATACTTTCCTCCATTGTTGATAGCTATAAACCTATTTTGGTTGATATATTTGTGAGGGGAAGCCACTCCAACTTGTAGAGGGTACTAAAAACCACAGTTCTCTTTCCTCCTCCACTTTCCTTCTTGCATGCTCCATTGTTTTCTCTCCACCACCCCATCCTCTTGCTCCACCATGGTTGGTAGATTTGTGAGAGGTTGAGTAGTATTGGATGCATGTTTTGTGTGTATGGATGTTTTGTAGGTGAAGATTATCGCGCTCTCGAGCGGTGTGCGGTGGCGAGACGATGATGTTTCTACGTTGAGCTTTGTATTGTGGTTGAATGTTTGCTTGCAAAGAAGCTTATTTGTGTTGTTATTGCTGCTGCTGCTTTGTGCCGGGCGTGGTGCACAGATGTTCAATTTCACCACACTTTCTAGCAGAGCCATGTCTCTCGCTTCAGTTCAGCAATATACTTCCATTGACAATGACAGCTCTGATCGAAGTCAGAACAGTTTTCTTCCTTCCACATTTGCAGAATTACTTACATCGATTAGCTAGACTCCAAGCTGTACAACACACACATGGTTCAACATGCAGTAATTTGTTCTCCTTAAGCTGTACTAGTATTACAGAGAACAAGAACATCGCGGCAGGCAACGACATCCCATGCATAGATGCATGGATAAAAGTTTCGAGCTCCATCAGTGGCAGATGGGGCACATCATGAGGCCGTTCTCATTGCACTTGCCGCACCTCTCGACCACGCCGCTGCTGACGCTGCCGTCGCCGCCGACCACCACCTTGCAGCTGCCGCCGCACTCCATGCACGGCACGAACCGCGCGCCGCCGCAGCCCTCGCAGCCGCGCCCATCTTTGGCAGCGCACGCCTCCCCGCGCGCCCTGGCCCACCGCAGCATCTCCGCGAGCTTCCCGTTCTCCACCAGCTCCGTGCATGCCTCCGCGCCGCCCAGGTACCGGCCCATCACGAACAGCCTCGGCGGCGGCAAAACGCCGGCGCCCTGCTCCTCGGCTTCGGCCAGAAGCAGCTCCCGGAGCTCGCGCAGGTACTCCCCGTGGAGCGCCACGTCGCGCTCGTCCACGGTCAGGCCTGCCGCCTCCGCGCACGTCTCCACCGCCGCCCGCGCGCGCTCGCAGTCCTCGAACGTGCGCCTCACGCCGCGGAGCGTCGTCGTGTACAGCACCACCCCGCCGCCGCTCGCGCCAGGGGGGCGTCGCTCGGGGTACCCTTCAAACGGGTCCCTCCGGCGCCACTTGGGCGCCGCGGCGGTGCCGTCCGCGTTCTTGGCCTCGCGGTCCCGCAGCAGGAAGGGGTTCTCTTTCACAACGCGCCGCCCCGTGAGCTCCGGCAGAGGCTTCTTCATCGTGCCAGCATCCCCAGAACCAAGAACATACGGCGTCGCCGGCGGCGGGGCCTTATTGACAGCCTCGCCCGTTCCGGCAACGGAGGGCGACTGTGACGACGGCTGCTCCTTCTGCGGCGGTGTCGGCTCTGGTTGAGCAGCCGGTTGCTTCTTGGTCTTCTTCTTCTTTTTCTTCTTCTTGAGGACAGGCTTGGGGTCCGTGGTTTGCTTGGAGTCGAGCGTGGGCTTGATGTCTTCAAGAGCCTTGCTCACCTCGGACCACGACGCCGGCGCGAGCTCGTAGCCGTCGAGCTTGTCGAGGATAGGGAGCGCCACGCCGGTGGTGGGCTTCTTGGCGTCCTGCACTTCCTCCTCCTCCGACTCATCTTCTTCCTCTTCGGATTCTTCATCGCTGTGCTCGGCCTCGACCTGATCGCCGTTGGCAGCAGCGTTCTTCTTGGCGATGAGCCACGGCTCCTCGACGGCGCTGACGTCGAAGAGGGAGACGCTCGCTGCCGGCGGGCGATAGGCTATGTCGGCCACCACCGCAACGTCCTTGGAGCTTGCGCAACCCATGGTGCGCCTAGAGCCTTCGAGCTTGGTGAGGTGAGGTCTATTGGCTAGCGAGCTCTCTGGCTTTGTGGCTATGGAGGGAGGGAAGGAGAGCTTGGAGGATATGGGATGGAAGCTGTGGAGGGAGTGGGCTGCACTCGTAGTGATAAGATGGACCCTCGGCCCGGTTAACGTCAGAGCGGCTTGCAAATTTCGCCTGCCTCTCTGCGCCATGCAATTGCATTTCCCGTTTGCTTGACCATCCTCAAACCGGTGGCCGAGCTTAAACCAATATATACACAGCAAATTATATCGCTCAATCCTCTAAAAAACTCGTGCTTCAGAATAACTCTTCGAAAGTTGGGTAATCTACAAGATACAACACTTTGCGAAAAAAAATCTACTTCACCTTTTCACATAGCTGTTTATTAACTATCAAAGACAGAATTCGGCTGAGCAAGATGTAATTCGATGTGGTAATGTAGAGATTTGGTCCAAAACCAAACTACTTTTCTTAGATTATCCAAAACAAAAAACTACCGCTAAGAGATTAAGCGTGGGATTGAAGTGAATATGCTTTCACATACTCGGATGTTCTGTCTACCCGGTTTTTAATTCATACCTCTTTTTTAGTTCATGTGTTCATTTAATATATGGCTACAACAATTCTACGTACATGACAGAACAAGGTAGAACTATCTGCAATGTTACTCCAGCTGCAAAGCGCATTCCATGGCCGATCATGTCCTGGTTGTTAGCTATCCACGTAGACTACGAAGAAAAAATAGGAGCGATTCCAGGACAGTTGCTTTCATCCTTGGCTCCATCTCGCCCGTTCCATTCATGGAGTCCACGCCACTTGCTTCCTGGTAGAAACACTTTTGTCATTTTAAAGATACACACTACAGCTGGATACTGGATCATCATCGGGACATTACAGCTTCAATACTATACAAAATATATTTTCTTTTATTTAGAAAAGCCACAAGGGAAAAAATGTTAGTCAGCGCTGGAAAAATTTGGTATTATATAGGAGTAGCCAGATTCCACACCGAAAAGACTAGAACTCATAGCAGAAATGAAATCGTCAAGTTCAGTGTCCAGGGCATCATCATGTTTCTAGCAAAATTAGTGTACTATATAGGAGTAGCTAGATTCCAAATCTTCAAAAATGAAGAATTCAGAATGAAGATTGCAAACAATGCACCATTTGGTTTGGGGGCTGAAAACACGACCGGTATGATTTGGATTTGACCCGTCGGTTTCCTAAACCTAGGTTGCAGCAACCAGTTGAACAGTAGGACATGCTAATACTAGACGAACATGAAGATGGCGCGGCGCACCGACTACTTAGCAAATCAGTGTCAACAAGCTCATAATTTTTCGCCTTTTCCTACCAAACTAAACTAAGAGCCAGATGTCACAAATGTAGCCAACCCATCCATGTAAATCAAAGCATTCAGAACGATATTACAATAAGCTAGTGCGGTACCATCTAGCAGCCTTTTGTTGGTAAATACTTATTCACTAAGGTTTGCCACTAGTACCCACTAAAGCACGTTAGTGTAACATCAATAACCTATAGGCAGAGTATTGTCACCAAATTTAACAGCATTGCAGAACATAAATTTTGGTAGCAGTTGTACATGCAAAATGTACAATTGACAACTGCAAAATGTACGACTAACAAGTAATTTCTTGTGGGTCTATATCTACACCTGGTAACACAAGAAATATTATGGTAATTTGCTTGTGAAATGAAATTGTTCTAAGCTTTAGTTTCTAAAAACGACAACCACATACATAAGAGGCAATGAAAATGCATGGTTATTTTGCCAATACAACAAAAAACAAACAAAAAGTAGGTATGTGCAGCCTTGTTAATAAAAATTACTTCTACCGAAAACAAGTCAAGCAATCAAACAGAACTACAGTGTTCATACCTTCTACGATGCAGCCTCCAATGCTGACACTGCAGCAAAGGATAACCAAGCAGAGATGGCAACCAACTGTCTGACTACAAGGAACTAGCAGCTGACAACTCACCAAAATTGCTGACCTTTAAAGACAAGATGCATCAAGCAAGCAAATGTCATTTTTGTATCATCATAGTTTACTAGTTACCAAAAGCAATGCAGGAAAAGTAGGTGTGAAGAAGCAAAAGAATAGAAGAAAGTACAAATAAAATCTAATAAAAATGGTCTTTCTCATTTATTTGACTAATCTAAATGCGAATAAGGCAAAAAAAACTACAATGGGGGACAGGCTAGGATGGGCTGTTTCAGCAAACAGAATGGGGGTGCAAGTACAGGTGGTTATTTGCTTTGTGCACGAGTGATGCATCTCAAAATTATGCAAGAATTTAAATGACGTTGAAACCTTAGTCAGAATCTAATTATGCATCCCAATTCATACTAAGGTTGATCCATGCTAAAAAAAGGATTGATGCATGTTGGTTGATATGCTAATCACTTAACGAGGGTGAACTCTATGTCTGGCGTTTGGACACCAGAGAAGCTCGTTTTCTCAGTTCCTAGGAGCCAGCCCATTATTGCTTTTTGAATCTATCCGCCAGGCTACCAAATGCAACCTACCAACCAAATGACAAATCAAGGTGAATAGAATACATGCTGCATTAGCTATGCAGGTGAATGGATGAGCCAGGCAACCAACAAGGCAACAACCCTCTATGTTCCTGTTTGCAAGTCCTAACACACTTATGCAAGAGCCTTTACCACAGTCAAGGAATTCAGTTTCAGTAAATTCAATAACATGTTCTACGTTTATCAGCTAATAAAGCTGTGGAAATAAAGGGAGTGGTTTTGTCACTGGCTTATGGGTGTGTTTGGTTACGGTAATTAGTGGTGGCTTCTGGCTTATAAGCTAAAAGGTCAATCAAGCATGTACTGGTGCAGCCACTTTTCCACAACATACAGCCCACAGCCATAAGCTGATTCCTCACAGCTCAGCCAAACATCCCTTATAAGAAAACTGACCTAACACGTAGTACTAACATTGTTTGAACCATTGAATGAGGCACTCAATAAGAAATAGATAATCATCCATAAATATTATGAAGTATATTTCCTCTGTTACAAACTTAAACTGGTTTAAGTTCAACCAAGCCTATAAAAAATGTGCTCAGATCTACAACCTCAGCACGTATAGTGTGAAGATAAATTTTATGATGAACCTAATGAAACTAGTTTGGTATTGTAGATGTTGATATGTTTTTTACAGACTTAGTCAAATTTATTTTTTAATACTTAGGAGTTAGGACAGAGTTAGAACTTCGATTAATTTGGAACGGAGATGGTAGCTTTCAAATGGTAAAGGAAAAAATGTAATACCGTTCAGGAAGCCGACTCAAAAAGAGAAATGGTTAGCACAAACAAAAAAAATGTTTGGCATGCAGCTAGTGTATGTGAACTAATAGTACTCATATGTTGCCGATACAGAATGAAGTTTGCTAATGTATATAAATATTTCTGTCTCAAATAATATAGATAAAGTACAAACAGCCAGCAATGCTGTATATGTAAGACTCAAATGGTTGACAAAGACCATCATCATTCGACCAGTGTAGTAAGCAGTGAGTTATAGCAGAAATAATGCTACCAGCAGCTGCGGTGGCCCTTTTGTTCGAACGGTGCCAATACATTCTGTTAGTGCACTACTGCGCTATAGCCAATAACAGCCTACTGCAAAATGTCATTGCAAATGCCTTGAGGATAAATGTTCAGCCTAAATTTGCTAAAAGCAATTACATTCTAGTGAATGATTTTATAGGATGAGGCACTGTCAATATTTGATAGATAATAGGGTACTGGTCCAGTGAAATGTGGTCGTATCAGTGCCTCTTATAGATCCAGTGATCACTGACAGAGTCACAGGTTATTTTGCTTCATACAAGTTCACAGCATCAAATGATGGGTTCTCGTACAAAAGGTTCAGAAGCTTTCCAACTCCAAGCTACATCTTGCACAAAAGTGATAGATTTTGGCAGCTACCCATAATGCTTTGCATATCTCATAAGGGAGAGTCCATGACATTTTCAAAGAACCTAGAGAACTTCCACAACTTGAATTTTTGTCTCTGTTCAGCATAATTAACATTTCAAGCATATGCAACTCTGAAAACAGTCGTGAAATTTATAAATTCAACACACATGAGGTTACTAGCTTCATTGTCCATGCAAACAGCATCACCCGAGCGTATGTTCTCCCCGAAGGATCAAAATATTAAAAGGGGATGCATCACCTTCAGAGATTTGGAATATCATGGGGCAGGTGGTTCACTCAGAACAAATGCTTGAATAAGACTTCGGGCTGCATGCATCTGGTCCGGTGTGCCAAATATCATAACGGATGTATCCATGGAATCAGATAGAGGTTCATCAATTGTTATCTTAGCTCCTGAAAACTGCACATGGGATTAATTATGTCAATCATACACATTATAGCTAATCAGACACGCTACACAACACAACTTTCGAATACAGACCTCGCGAATCATATTCAAGCAACCTCCATCTTGACCACATAGAGCAGGTATAAGAAATCTTGGAACCATGATATTTCCAGTGATGTTTGGTCTAGATGAATGAACAGGACTGCAATTACATTTTATTAGTAAATACGCGATGTCTCTAGATGTTGATCAAAAGAGAATAAAATAATTAAACACAAGACAAGAAACAAACCCAGAAAATCCACCCATTCCTCTATGTGCCATTCCAGGGACACCCGATATCGACATCGGATCACCAAGATCCTGCATGCACTACAAAGTTAGGAGTAGGACCACAATGGTAAAAGGTTGTAAGCAAAAGCATAATGAACTTATAGGACACAGAAGCTGTTTGCCTGATTACTAATCTACAATAAACTTTTAGATTACTTCAAAAAAAAAAAAGGCAACAAGTCTGGCACAAAAGCTCAAGCAGACACATCTTATGCAATGCCACACTAACTGGCGAGCAAGTTTGGTCCCTAGCCATAATCACTATAAGCAGCCTTCAAGCATTTTTTTAAGAAAAGTACGAGTAGCTTTACTTAGGATGTGACTTTGGGAACTGATAAAACAAAAGGGGATGAAGGCTGTAGGTTCTTTCCATCAGAACAAAAACATTCTGGCTGGTTCAAATGTACATGGAACTTGTGATATCAGTTTGGGAGGGGATCATAAGCATCTACAAGAAGGGGGGGATAGAAAAAATATGCAAGAAATCTATAGTTCCTCTTAGCATGGCCAATAACATATTACAGGAAAAGAATAAAATGGGTTGACACCTTTGTGGTCCAAGGAGCAGACATCTCATCTAATGGCCGTCCCATGAAATCTTTATGAAACTGAGGCGCATTAGGAAAAATCCTAGGAGATGTAGATTCATGGATTCCTGCAAATGCACCAAACTGAGGATCGAGCAAACCAAAAGGTGGCTGCATATTAGGACCCATTGAAGCCATTCTGCCCCGGAACAGATTGTTACGTAGCCTAGCAGTTATCTGCATCAGAGCCTCCTGAATAGCTTCAGAATCCCCAGTGATCTAAAAGAGTAGAAATTCTGCAGTTAATTGACAAACCCCAAAAAAATACAAGTATTGTGCAAAACAAGCTAGCCTGGGTAAAACCAAACGCAAATTAACAGATGGAGTAGACATTCATCAAGACAAAGAAGATCTGAATGAATTGTTTGTAGTATTGGGGTATAGGATTTACAATACAAAAGCAGACCTGAACAACTTCATCATTTTCTTGGACACCCCTTGGGATCTTGTCTTTGCTCAACACTATAATATGAGCTTTTGACAGCTTCCTCATTTCAGCTATGATACTGCCACCTTTGCCAAGGACGCAACCAACTTGGTTAGGTGAAACAATCAGCCTAGATATTGCAGGACCCTCCTTGTTGTTATTGGTAGGTGGCGTAATTTTGCGCTGCACATGCAGAATTGCATTCTGTGCTGGGGAAATTCCATCACCCGGATGCTACAGAACCGAAAGACAAATCAACACATTAGAAAGACTATGTTCCAGGCATTTGGATAACAGCTATTCAGAATTGAATGTTAATAACAAGTACTAAAATAGGAGAAAACTCCAATGGAAATCACAACATGACTTGCTATAAACCTTAGTTCTCAAGGAAAATGGATGCCACATGTGTCAAAAAACTAAACAAAAGTGGCTAAACTTATTGTACTGGAGTATAAGGAAAGAAGTATAAAATTCTTGAGCCATAAAGCTTTCTAACTAATGCATTTATCATGTTCATAAAAACAACATCTTTAGCAGATTATCACAAATATCACCAACATTTATGGCAGGCTCTGCCGCTCTGGCAACCACATTTCAGATTGCTGACTGTACTCCCACAAAATGGTACTGCGTAAAATGAACTGTGCTACCAAATGGTAGCCATGAAGACAAGAATGCAAAAAAAAAAAGAAATACTAATTCTGCCAATGTCACATTCAAAGAATCGAATCCTCTAGACTAAATGCAGAATGTAAAAAACATTCAAGCACGTCATGAAATGGGCTAGACAGGTTGTCACGTAGTGGGATATACGCCGAACCCGTTTTGTTGATGGGGAGCGGCGACTGGACGGAGGATGAAAGGTTGCCATCTTTGACAGTGCTAGGGTTACAAAGAGGATGTCCACCCTTCTCCAGCCTATGGATCGCCAAGTTGTATGCGCGTGTCTGCTGATCAATGTCGCGCACAGTGCCGGAGAGGCTGTCCACCTTGACAGCGAGTTTCTTCTGATCTTCGCACATGGTGGTCTGCGCGTTGCACAGAGCCAGCAAGGATTCCTGAATCTTCTCGAGCTTTTCTTCCAAGGACATGGCAACGTCGGACATGGTGGGAGGGATGGGAGGGAGGGATCTGAATCTTTTTTTTTTTTTTGACCAAGCGAGGGATACCAAATTGTCACGTAGTGGGATATACGCAAACCCCTGGACCTCTGCAGCGCGACTCCAGCTGTGGAGGGGTTGTCGCACAGGCAGGGGAAGAAGCGACATGGGAGGAGATACTTAGATCTGATTATTTCTTGATTTCCAGTAAGAGTCTAGGGGCAGGCATAAATAGCCCACGTACATTACTTGAGGCCTAAGGCCAGAATCCTAACAAACTTGGAAAGTACTAAATAACTTGGAAACTACCTCTAGAGTCTTAAATTAAAAGGATACAGATTGATTTCCTACAATTTGCTGCACCAACTAAAGCCGCCTTCACATGAGACATGACACAGGTACTGAATAGATACTGGGTTTACTTCATGAAACTGCACTATCAAGGGAAAAGTAAGGTGTTTACCGCAGGTCCAGAAATAACTATGACGTGATCTTCTGATTTTGGAACAGTCTCAACAATCTTTATTTCACAACCTGTATCCTTCTGAATAGTCTTGATGCTGTTTCCACCCTTCCCTATTATACTTCCGACCTTGTCACTTGAACATAATAACTTGAAGGTGAGAGGTTCTGGAGGAACTGAAGCATGGCCATGCATTGCATCAGGAAATGTGGGAAAAGGGGGAATGTTTGAGCGCTGGTCAGGAAATATGGGGAAAGGAGCGTTATTTGGCCTTTGGTCAATAATATCAAACGGTCCCCTGGCATGGGATGGCCCTTGAAGAGGAAGATGGAAGTTAGGCTGCATTCCTGGAGGAAGACCATCTGACCGATTGAAGGCATGTGATGATGAACCAGAAGGATGAGCAACAGGAAGTACATCACTTTCCCTAGGGGTGTGAGTAAGGAGCACTTGAGCCACTGCGTTCAGACCTTTCCTAACTGATTCAAGATCTCCAGTGATCTGCAGAAATGATGTATAACGGAATGTAAGAAATAATCTTCTAAAAGCAGAATATTGGAAAGATTGCAAACGATGGTGGCACAGAACGAGTAAATTCGATACTGAAAAAACCTACCTGACAAAGTTCATCTTTAAGCAAAGCACATAAAGGAAGTTTCTCCTTTGAAACTCGGATTTCAGAGCCACTATCAGCAGACATTTGCTTAATCGCACTACCACGATTCCCCAAAAGCCAACCCACTTGGCTATCAAGCACCAGCAATCTGAAAGACACAGGAGTTCTCTGGCCCGATGCATCCTCAGTCCCATTTTCAATTTCAGTTATGAAAATCCTTTCAAACACACGCAAAATGGCATTCATCGCTGATGGCATTACCCTCTCTGACTCCAGCTTTGCATCTTTTGCAACAGACAAATCCTCCTTTTCTTCCTTGCTGTCATCTCTCTCTGGGTCATCTTTTTCTTCCTTACCATGGACATTATCCGAATCGTCTTTTTCTTCTTCCTGGCTGGGGTCTTTCTCCTTCCCATGCTCGCCATCAGCAGAAACAGAAGGACCTCCATCATTCTCTTTACCTGGCTCATGACTAGCTTCTTTATCCTTCTCAACAACAGTTATGACGATAACTCTCTCGTCACAGCCAGGGACTGCTTCATCAACTCTAATTTTAACTCCGTTTTCTTTCCTTATCTTTGCAATGATGCCGCCACCTTTACCAATGACATTCCCGCATTTTTCAGTAGGGCAGAGAATGCGGATAAGAGGGACACCAGGCTGTATCACCAGCTGAGGCTGCTGCGAAGAAGCGTGCTTTGTCTTTTGCCACTTGGCGCGACCATTGTGTTCTGAAGAATTCTTCTGGAACGGCCTCTTCGAAGGGTTCACATTCGAAGCCATGCCTTACCTGCCTGTCAGCCAAGCGGAGAACAACGTAAATAAGAAAATAGGTACTGCGCTAATAACCGACAAAGAAACACAAGTATTAATTAGCTAGCATCGA
The DNA here is from genome assembly GCF_019359855.2 of Lolium perenne. Taxonomy (NCBI): domain Eukaryota; kingdom Viridiplantae; phylum Streptophyta; class Magnoliopsida; order Poales; family Poaceae; genus Lolium; species Lolium perenne. The sequence continues at coordinate 106,250,597 of NC_067246.2, read as the reverse complement.
GAATATATCAGTGGGCCAATTGTCACTAGTAAGTGACATAAGGATGGAAACAAAAACCAAAACAGGTTTACGGGCACTCAATTAACCGGGAAAAACAGCATCACATCAAATATACTGCTAGACGTACATGGCACATCCATATATCAACGGCGATAGATCAAATACGCTACTTGCAATGTCAGGAATGCTAACAGGAAAGAAAACACACTAGTGATTGCTACCATAACAAGCCCTAGTTCATAATAAACCTACATCCGAGGACGGGCCTAATGAAGGTCCTGCGGATTCAGTTGGAAACAGAGACTTCTACTAGTGCTCCGCCGAGTAGAAAGCGGGGACTAAAACTTTCGGAGCAACATAAGCAAGTTAGGGTTCGTCGCCAACGGAAGAAATCAATCAAGTGCTGGTGGATCTCCACTTCACCGAAGTACAGTAGAGTGGAGGACGGGAGGAGTACTAGATGGAAGGTCACCTTCGAGATAGGGGCGCTTCGGCGGGAGGAGGCCCGGAGCCGCAGGGGTGGTCGGCGGAGAGGCTTCGCCGACGCCGTCGGGAAGGGAGGACGAAGAGGAAGCTCTGTTGCTGGACCCTCTTTTCAGATCTCTTTTTGTTGGGCCTTTAGCAGGAGCTCTTAACTGGGCTGAGCAATGGCTTCACAACGGCCCTCTCCAGCTGATTCAATAAATGCTGATACCCTCGCGTATTTCTTTTTCGAGTTAAATGCATGAATAGTCCATAGACTTGTTATCGCGACTCAGATTAGTCCTGGTACATTTGGAATAATATTTTAGGGTCACTAAAGACCGTTGTCTGTGTTTTCTACTGTCACTGGTTCTAAGAGGTGCCGTGTATTTGCCCATGTGGCAAATGCAGGACCAACATGTGAAGACACATGTAGAGTTCCAATTGCAAACAAAACTTCCAAGCAGGGGTTAATGCAAAAGTGTCGTTGACTTCTCGTTCCTCCCCAATTCAAAATCACCTCACCTGCCGCCGTGGCCTGCGGCCCTCTCCTACACCGTGGAATCTCGGATGCCTCAGACGCGTGCGACCTCCCCTCCCTCCACCTGGCCCCAGCCCGCCATCGCCGCGGCGATCGCGCCTCGCTGGGAGTAGTTCACGCGATTTGGAGGTTAGGAGCACCACAACACACAGGTGGAAGCTGCGTCGCACGATTTGGAGCTCAGGAGAATTGGCATACCACCGGAGGGGATGTCGGTGGTGGGGTCACGCGCTGGAGGCGGGTCATCCCTGCCTTGGCCGGATGATGGTGATCGCCGTAACATAGACTTCACGCTATTGGGGAACCCCAGGGGAAAGGTATGATGAGCACAGCAATAAGTTTTCCCTCAGTAAGAAACCAAGGTTTAATCGACCAGTAGAAGAAAGGCGTGACTTCTGAAAGTGTTGGTAGCTAACTTGTGGCAGGACGCACTACCAGCGTCAGCAACAACGTGGAACCTGCACACAACACAACCAAAATACTTTGCCCCAACTTACAGTGAGGTTGTCAATCTCACCGGTTTTGTTGAACACAAAGGATTAAACGTATCGAGTGAAAAGAGATGTTTGCAGTAAAATTAAAGAGAACGGTGGTTGCAGTAAGTAAACAGAACATGATTACAGTAGATGAACTTATCAGTGTAAAAGAAAGGACCGGGGTCCACAGTTCACTAGAGGTGTCTCTCCATAAAGATAAATAACATGATGGGTGAACAAATTACAGCTGGGCAATTGACAGAATAAAGACCATACATAACAAGATGATTACTATGAGATTCGTTTGGGCATTACAACATAATAATACATAGACCATAATTCAACTGCGTCTATGACTAATAATCCACCTTCCGGTTATCGTCCGGACCCCTTCTAGTATTAAGTTGCAAGCAACAGATTATCGCATTAAGCAATGTGTGTAAAGTAAATAATAGAATTACTCTTGGATAAAACATTATTGTTTTCTCCCTAGTAGCGACAACACATCTACAATCTTAGAAGTTATTGTCACTCTTCCAAAAAACTAGAGGCATAAACCTACTATCGAGCATAAATACTCCCTCTTGGAGTCACAAGCATTTACTTGGTCAGAGCAACTACTAGCAATGGAGAGCATGCGAGGTCACAAATAACATATGACAAGTATATATAATCGATCTCAACATAGTATTCAATATCCATCGGATCCCAAAAAATACATGTAGTATTACATAAAGATGATCTTGATCATGATATGCAGCTCACAAGATCTAAACATGAAGCGCAAATTGGAGAAGACAACCATCTAGCTACTGCTATGGACCCATAGTCCAGGGATGAACTACTCATGCATCACATAGGATGAGGACATGGCGATGTAGAGTCCTCCGGTGATTATCTTGTTGAATATATAAGCAAATATCCATATGAAATAATCCGTACAAGTAATTGATAAATCATGACTATGAAAATAACAAATAAACTAATCATGTAGACTAGTAAGATAGATGAACAGATCACGTCTAAACAAGATAAACCGATCGCATCTACCACAGAAACTAGAAAAAGGAACTCTAACGGAAACTGAAAGAGAAACGACAAGATCACATACTTCGTAGCAGCGTCGTTGTCGCCCATGTTGAGGTTGTCGAAGAAGTCGCTGAAATCCGGGAAGAAGTTGTCGGTGTGGAGGAACTCGTCGTCCGATGACGACGTCGTGATGCCAGTAGTCGCGCCTGAGCGCTCCCCAAAAACCTGATTGCCCCTCACCCGTACAGGTTCACGAGAGGCAGGGTTCCGGAGGCCTCATCGTTCCTGTCGGTGCACGCCGACGGACGGGATGAGGAAGACGAAGGCGGCGGCGCAATGAACTGGAAACAGGTAGTCGCATGTGCGTCTGATGCAGACTAGGGTTGGCGTCCGCGCTTATATAGTGCGGTTCGGGAAGGTCGTGGGACGCAGCCCACGTCCGAGTCGGCACAGCCACGATCCAGAAAAACCGGAAGGCAAAACGGCTGAGTAACGCGTCCGTTAATGACTCGAAATTGATTACACAATTAATTTCCCAAACAGCAAAAAGATAAGCTCGGCGAGATTCCCGCAACCCGCGGCGCGTCGTGACGAGGCGAGGCGGGCGGCGGAGGAGGAGGAGTGCGCGAGGGCTCTCTCTCTTCTCACTCACTTACTAGGACTAGAACAGCCCACCTTATATACCACTCCAACTCTCTCCCAACTAGCAATGTGGGACTAAACTTTAGCTCCCACTAGTGCTGCCACTGATTATTGGAATGGGCCATGTGAGTTTCAGAATTTGATAATGGGCCATGGGCCAAATGCCAAATGCCCAAAGTTCCAGCAATCCCCCACAAACTCTCATTGGCACATCTCATCAGTAAGTTTCCAGAACATTGTTTCATATACCGGTATGTCGTGGAGACTGTTAAGTTGAACTTCCACTTAAAGCTTCATATTACACTAGATTGCAACTTGGATAGTGGACTATGCCTTGAACTACAAGTTTTTTGCGCACTAGCTTCATACAAAGCCTAGACCGATACTAGGCTGCCGCGAGGCTTCCTCGCGGTTTGAAGCTTATACGTCATACTCCAGGGCCTTTCATGAGTTTACTAGAGAGGACCCAACTCTCATAGATTGCGACGTTTAACAATCAGACTCATATAGGTGTGTTCTTCAAAAGATGTTCTGCAGGACAACATCTCTGCTAAAATAAGCCACTTAGAACACATTAAGATAATTATCAACCTGCCATGCAGATTAGGAGAGTATTGCATCTTACGGAGTGGTAAAATTGCTATAGGGATATATACTCTTCTCCCAACTGACCAACAGCTTGTCTCCCAGTTCTAATTCACGGGATCTCCGATCACATAGAGTGGGTTACCACCGTGGGCAGCTCATAGTGTGGGTCTCATACCCATCTCCCTCGATGCATTTTCTATCACATTTCGTGATAGTCCCTTTGTGAAGGGGTCTGCCAGGTTTCTAGACGTATGGATATAATCCAACGCTATAACTCCGGAGTTTCTCATTTTCCTGACAGTTTTCAATCTCCTCTTCACATGCCTTGATGACTTCATATTATCCTTAGAACTGTTTACTTTGACGATCACAGTTTGATTATCACAGTTCATAGGAATAGCGGGTATTGGTTTCTCAACCACAGGTAAGTCCATCAAGAGCTCACGAAGCCACTCTGCTTCAACAGTGGCTGTGTCTAATGCGGTGAGTTCTGCTTCCATAGTTGACCTCGTAATGATGGTCTGCTTGCAAGACTTCCAGGAAACAGCGCCACCTCCAAGTGTAAACAAATAACCACTTGTGGCCTTAGCTAGTCTCATCAGCATCAGATATCCAATTTGCATCACTATAACCCTCAAGTACCCTTGGATACCCAGTATAGTGAATGCCATAACTCGTAGTGCCTTTCAAATAGCGCAAAACTCTCTCAAGAGCATGCCAATGAACATCTCCAGGTCTAGACACAAAACGGCTGAGTTTACTTACAGCAAAGGAGATGTCAGGCCTCGTGGCGCTGGCTAAATACATAAGCGAGCCAATGATCTGCGAATATCGCAGTTGATCTCTAGCAATTCTTTTATTCTTACGAATTATCACACTAGGATCATAAGGCGTTGGAGAAGATTTGCAGTCGCTATACCCGAAGCGACTCAGGATCTTTTCCACATAGTGGGACTGAAGCAATGTAATCCCACCATCGTCATCCTTCAGCAACTTGATGTTTAAGATCACATCAGCTACTCCCAAGTCCTTCATCTCAAAACAACGAGATAGGAACTCCTTGACCTCCTTAATCACAGTAAGGTTGGTCCCAAATATCAATATGTCATCAACATAGAGACAAAGAATAACTCCCTCGCCCCCACCATGGCGATAGTATACACATTTGTCAGCTTCGTTTACAACAAAGCCTTCAGCGGTTAAAGTTCTCTCAAACTTCTCATGCCACTGCTTAGGTGCTTGCTTAAGCCCATACAAAGACTTCAGTAATTTACACACCTTTCCTTCTTGACCATCTACTACAAATCCATCAGGCTGCTCCATATAAATTTCCTCTTCAAGCTCTCCATTTAGGAAAGCAGTCTTAACATCCATTTGATGAACGAGAAGACCATGTGAGGCAGCCAAGGAAAGTAGTACTCGAATAGTGGTCAGTCGAGCTACAGGTGAGTATGTATCAAAGAAGTCTTCGCCTTCTTTCTGAGTATAACCCTTGGCCACAAGTCGTGCCTTGTACTTTTCAATAGTACCATCGGGCCTAAGCTTTTTCTTGAACACCCACTTGCATCCTACAGGTTTGCACCCATAAGGACAATCAGTAACCTCCCAAGTTCCATTGGCTAAGATGGAATCCATCTCGCTACGGACAGCTTCCTTCCAGTAGTCAGCATCCTGAGATGCATAGGCTTCTGAAATAGAAGTGGGAGTATCATCCACGAGGTACACAATGAAATCATGTCCAAAGGACTTTACAGTCCTCTGTCTCTTGCTCCTTCTGGGAGCTTCATTGTCGTCCTCCACAGGATTATCAAAGTGTTCTAAAGCCATGGTAGGTTCAGGAAATGATTCCTGAGTAGATAAACTGGGCATCTCCTGAATTGATGAGCTAGACGTTTCTTTCATAGGAAAGATGTCCTCAAAGAAAGTCGCATCATTCGACTCCATAATTGTACCAACATGCATGTCGGATACCTCAGATTTTACTATCAAAAATCTGTAGCCAATGCTATGAAATGCATATCCCAGAAGAACACAATCCACGGTTTTTGGTCCAAGCTTGCGCTTCTTGGGTATTGGCACATTTACTTTCGCCATACAGCCCCAAGTTCGTAGGTAAGAGAGTTTCAACCTTTTCCTTTCCCATTCCTCAAACGGGGTAATGGTTTTGTTCTTTGTGGGGACACGGTTTAGGACATGACATGCAGTCAATATCGCCTCCCCCCACCATGCCTTGGATAGACCCGATGTATCTAACATGGCATTAACCAAATCAGTTAGAGTACGGTTCTTTCTTTCGGCCACCCCATTTGACTGAGGTGAGTAGGGAGGCGTCCTCTCATGGATAATACCATGTTCCGCACAAAAAGAATCAAACTCGTTGGAAAAATACTCTCCACCACGATCAGACCTTAGCCGCTTGATCTTTCGATCAAGTTGGTTTTCTGCTTCAGCTTTAAAGATTTTGAAGTAATTGAGAGCTTCATCTTTAGATTTCAGGAGGTACACATAACAATATCGAGTAGAGTCATCAATTAAAGTCATGAAGTATCTTTTTCCTCCTTTTGTCAATTCGCCATTCATTTCACAAAGATCCGAATGTATAAGCTCCAGCGGTGCCAAGTCTCTTGACTCCTCAGTCTTGTGAGACTTACGTGGTTGTTTTGCTTGAACACATACTAGGCACTAGGATTTCTTTACAATAGCAAATTTCGGAATTATATTCATATTCGCTAGCCGCGTCATGCACCCAAAATTAATATGACAAAGTCGTGAATGCCAAATATCGGACTCACTATCATTGCAAACATGATTAATAATTTGAGTACATATGTCTGATAGAGATAAGCGGAACAAGCCTCCGCACACATAACCCTTTCCAACAAATTGTCTACACTTGGAAATTACAACTTTATTGGACTCAAAGACCAACTTAAAACCATCTCGACATAAAAGCGATCCGCTAATGAGATTCTTATTAATGGAGGGAACGTGCTGCACATTCTTCAGCTGGATGGTCTTTCCCGAAGTAAACTTCAGATCCACCGTACCAACACCACGAACGAAGCACGTGAGCCGTTTCCCATCGGCACGGAGGAAGTCCTTGCAACCCGATAAGAAGAAAACATAGACACATCGCAACATACATGTGTATTGGCTCCGGTGTCTATCCACCAATCGGAGAATTACATACCGAAAGGACAGTAGGAGAAATACCGTACCCAACGTCCTTCATCTCGGTATCAACGCCAATAACAACATTTGCGGACTTGCCGCTGTTCCCACGCCGATCATGGCGTTAAGGCAATCAGGAGCCCAATGTCCAGGAGCGCCACAAACATGGCAGTTCCCTTTCTTCTTATAAGGAGTCTTCCTCTTGAAGTTGGTTGAGTTTGAGGCTTTGTTCTTCTCGTCAAACTTGCCTTTTCCATTGTTCTTATTCTTAGACTTGTGGGATTGGAAGTTTTTCTTCTGTACCACATTGGCACTAGAACCTCCCTCAAAACTACGAGCGCGTGTGTCCTTTGCTCTCGCCTTCTCTTCCACATGAAGTGAGCCAATGAGATCCGAAACGGAAAACTCTTGTCTCTTATGTTTCACAGAAGTAGCAAAGTTCCTCCATGAAGGAGGAAGCTTGGCAATAATGCCACCGGCCACAAATTTGTCCGGTAAGGTACACTTAAACTGCTCGAGTTCTTTGGCAAGGGACTGAATCTCATGAGCCTGCTCAACCACGGAGCGCTCATCAGTCATCCTGTAGTCATAGTATTGCTCCATGACATACAATTCAGTGCCAGCGTCCGAGACCCCAAACTTGGCCTTGAGCGCATCCCACGCATCTTTGCCATGGTCGAAAGCCATGTACGGGTCAACAATGTTGTCCCCAAGAATGCTGAACAAGGCCGCCTTAAACATGGCGTCGACCTTCTCAAACTTTTCCTGTTCCTCTGCAGAGAGAGGCCCCTCAGGTCTTGCATCTGTGGCGCTAAAACAGCCTAGGTTTGTAAACCATAGAACTGCCTTTGTGCGCCACCTCTTGTAATGCATACCATCAAAGAGGGGAGGTCGAGTAGCGGCAGCAACGCTGCTTGAATTGATTTGCCTATTATCAGGTTTTTGGATTGTTGAATATATAAGCAAATATCCATATGAAATAATCCGTACAAGTAATTGATAAATCATGACTATGAAAATAACAAATAAACTAATCATGTAGACTAGTAAGATAGATGAACATATCACGTCTAAACAAGATAAACCGATCGCATCTACCACAGAAACTAGAAGAAGGAACTCTAACGGAAACTGAAAGAGAAACGACAAGATCACATACTTCGCAGCAGCGTCGTTGTCGCCCATGTTGAGGTTGTCGAAGAAGTCGCTGAAATCCGGGAAGAAGTTGTCGGTGTGGAGGAACTCGTCGTCCGATGACGACGTCGTGATGCCGATGATCGCGCTGGCGCTCCCCAAAACCTGATTGCCCCTCACCCGTACGGGTTCACGAGAGGCGTGGTTCCGGAGGCCTCATCGTCCCGGCTGTCGGTGCACGCCGCGGGACGGGATGAGGAAGACGAAGGCGGCGGCGCAATGAACTGGAAACAGGTAGTCGCATGTGCGTCTGATGCAGACTAGGGTTGGCGTCCGCGCTTATATAGTGCGGTTCGGGAAGGTCGTGGGACGCAGCCCACGTCCGAGTCGGCACAGCCACGATCCAGAAAAACCGGAAGGCAAAACGGCTGAGTAACGCGTCCGTTAATGACTCAAAATTGATTACACAATTAATTTCCCAAACAGCAAAAAGATAAGCTCGGCTCGGCGAGATTCCCGCAACCCGCGGCGCGTCGTGACAAGGCGAGGCGAGGCGGGCGGCGGAGGAGGAGGAGTGCGCGAGGGCTCTCTCTCTTCTCACTCACTTACTAGGACTAGAACAGCCCACCTTATATACCACTCCAACTCTCTCCCAACTAGCAATGTGGGACTAAACTTTAGCTCCCACTAGTGCTGCCACTGATTATTGGAATGGGCCATGTGAGTTTCAGAATTTGATAATGGGCCATGGGCCAAAGGCCAAATGCCCAAAGTTCCAGCATATCTCCCCCTCCGGGAGGGTGCCGGGAAGAGCTTAAGAACCCTCCCGAGTTAAGGTCTGCGATGACGGCCGCGGCGGATCTTTTCGTGGATGGAGGCTTGGGTGTTTAGGTTTTTCCCGGGATCGTGAAGAAACAGGTGGAAGGGCGAGGTCGGTGGCTGCCCGGGGGGCCCACACCACCCCTTGGCGCGGGACATGATAACCCACAAGTATAGGGGATCGCAGTAGTCTTCGCGGGTAGTATAACCCAATTTATTGATTCGACACAAGGGGAGACAAAGAACACTTGGAAGCCTTGACAGCGGAGTTGTCAATTCAGCTGCACCTGGAAACAGACTTGCTCGCAAGAGTTTATCGATAATGAGTTTTATAGCGATGGCAGTAGTGAAATAACAGCAGCAGAGTAACAGAGACAGCAGTAGTGATTTTAGTAAACAGCAGGATTAAAATACTGTAGGCACGGGGACGGATGACGGGCGTTGCATGGATGAGAGAAACTCATGTAACAATCATAGCAGGGCATTTGCAGATAATAATAAAACGGTGTCCAAGTACAAAGCAATCAATAGGCATGTGTTCCAATTATAGTCGTACGTGCTCGCAATGAGAAACTTGCACAACATCTTTTGTCCTACCAGTAGGTGGCAGGGCCTCAAGGGAAACTACTGGATATTAAGGTACTCCTTTTAATAGAGTACCGGAGCAAAGCATTAACACTCCGTGAACACATGTGATCCTCACATCGCTACCATTCCCTCCGGTTGTCCCGATTTCTGTCACTTCGGGGCCGTCGGTTTCGGACAGCGACATGTGTATACAACTTGCAGATAAGATCAATAAACAATGAATATCATGATGAAACAATAACATGTTCAGATCTGAGATCATGGCACTCGGGCCCTAGTGACAAGCATTAAGCATAACAAGTTGCAACAATATCATCAAAGTACCAATCACCCCAAACATATACCCATTGATCCTTAGCCTGTGTCAATGGATTAGACTGCATAATGTGTTTCACCTCTATTAATTCCTGATGTGCTTGTGCAGAGAGTGGCCAATAGAACATCAAATCCAGATCCTCCTCATTAAACATCTTCACCAAAGAGATATTAGGGTATAGTGCATAAGAGAATAACCTAGGGTACCTTTGACTCATTGGCAGAGATGAGCCATTAATCTTCCAATTGTCAGACCAGAACAGCATGGTATCACCTGCACCATGTATAACAGCTGCCACTCCTCTGAAATTATCCACCTGTTTCATAACATCACGCCACCAAAAAGATCCACAAAGCTTCTCCTCATGAGGCACTTTATCCTGGTAATGTGCAAACCAGAGCAGGTCCACCCAGGGAAGGTCCTTCTTATTATAGAATTTGTCCAAATATTTGATCAACAAGGCTGCATTCTGTTTCTGAAAGTTTACAATCCCCAAACCTCCTTTCAGCTTAGGCTTACATATCATCTCCCAGGCTGCCAAGGATTGTTTAGGCATACCATCCTTATCCCTCCACAGACATTGCCTTAATATTCTGTCCAATTGATTAGTCAATCCCACAGGCAGCTGCAAGGAGCATAGAAAGTGTAATGGCATTGAAGCCAGGGCAGAGTTGATAAGCTGCAGGCGTGCTCCTTGAGACAAAAAACTAGAACTAGATGTCAATTTCCTTTCCAAATGGCAAACCAATGGAGACAGTTCAGTAATAGTAGGTTTGGTAGTTCCCACAGGTAAACCTAGATAGGTAAAAGGCATTTTCCCTATCTGACAATCAAATACTGCAGCCAACTGTTGAAGTAAATCATCTGACACATTAATAGGCAACATCTGTGATTTGGTGAATGATTTTAGACCTATCTCTTTAACCAGTGTGTGTGTGAAATTCCTTACCAAGTTGGCTGCCAACAGATTGCAAGATAGAATTCTATCATGTATTCATAAAAACCAATATGGGTTCTTGAGAGGCAGATCCATTCAAGATTGTTTGGCTTGGTCTTTTGAATATCTGTTCTTATGTCAAGCTTCAAAAAAGCCAATCATTCTGCTCAAATTAGATTTTGCTAAAGCCTTTGACACTATTGAGCATGAAGCAATCTTACAAGTGATGAAGCATAAAGGTTTCAATGATAAGTGGATAAGTTGGGCTAGGATTATTTTGACCACTGGCACATCTTCCATTCTGCTAAATGGTATACCTGGGAAGCAATTTGAGTGTAAAAGAGGAGTTAGGCAAGGGGATCCAATATCTCCTCTGTTTTATTTATTTGGTTCTGACTTGCTTCAGTCAGTTCTCAATGATTTAGTGCAGGAGGGTTTGCTGTCCTTGCCTATCATTACCAATGACCCTGATTTTCCCATTGTGCAATATGCTGATGATACTTTGCTTATTTTGCCTGCTGAAAAGGATCAACTGTTGTTGGTAAAAGATGTCTTGAGGAAATTTTCAATGTCAACTGGTCTGAAAATTAATTTTGATAAATCACAGATGCTGCCTATTAATGTGTCAGATGATTTACTTCAACAGTTGGCTGCAGTATTTGATTGTCAGATAGGGAAAATGCCTTTTACCTATCTAGGTTTACCTGTGGGAACTACCAAACCTACTATTACTGAACTGTCTCCATTGGTTTGCCGTTTGGAAAGGAAATTGACATCTAGTTCTAGTTTTTTGTCTCAAGGAGCACGCCGGCAGCTTATCAACTCTGCCCTGGCTTCAATGCCATTACACTTTCTATGCTCCTTGCAGCTGCCTGTGGGATTGACTAATCAATTGGACAGAATATTAAGGCAATGTCTGTGGAGGGATAAGGATGGTATGCCTAAACAATCCTTGGCAGCCTGGGAGATGATATGTAAGCCTAAGCTGAAAGGAGGTTTGGGGATTGTAAACTTTCAGAAACAGAATGCAGCCTTGTTGATCAAATATTTGGACAAATTTTATAATAAGAAGGACCTTCCCTGGGTGGACCTGCTCTGGTTTGCACATTACCAGGATAAAGTGCCTCATGAGGAGAAGCTTTGTGGATCTTTTTGGTGGCGTGATGTTATGAAACAGGTGGATAATTTCAGAGGAGTGGCAGCTGTTATACATGGTGCAGGTGATACCATGCTGTTCTGGTCTGACAATTGGAAGATTAATGGCTCATCTCTGCCAATGAGTCAAATGTACCCTAGGTTATTCTCTTATGCACTATACCCTAATATCTCTTTGGTGAAGATGTTTAATGAGGAGGATCTGGATTTGATGTTCTATTGGCCACTCTCTGCACAAGCACATCAGGAATTAATAGAGGTGAAACACATTATGCAGTCTAATCCATTGACACAGGCTAAGGATCAATGGGTATATGTTTGGGGTGATCATTATGCTTCTGCATGTTTTTACAAACACATTCATGCTCATATACAAGTTCCTAGTGTGTACAGTTGGCTTTGGAAATCATGCTGCATTATGAAGCATAAAGTGTTTGCTTGGCTATTAATCTCAGATAGACTAAATACACGTGATTTGCTCAAAAGAAGGCACTGGCAAGTTACAGAGGAGGAGCACTGTGTTCTCTGTCCAGGAAGAGTCTATGAGGATCGTATTCATCTATTCTTTGAATGTAATTTCAGTATTAGAATATGGAATTATCTGCAAATTGAATGGGTTGGCAATGATGATATGCAGCATGTGTTAGCAGCAGCCAGGAAGAGCTTCTCCAAACCTTTTTTCATGGAAGTGATAATTTTGGCATGTTGGAATATCTGGTTGCTCAGAAATGGGAAGATCTTTAATGATGAAGTCTGCTCTTTCACTAAGTGGAAGGGGAAATTCATTCATGATATATCTCTGCTGCAACATAGGATTAAAGTGAAGCACAAGGATAGGTTACTTTCCTGGATTAGGTCTCTGCCTTAGAGCTTTTTTCCAGTAGTGACCTTTGGTGTATATATTTTTCTTTATTCTTCTCATACTTTGTACATAGTTTTATTTTAATATAATAAATTACTGTGGGGATTTTTGCCTCACAGTCTTGGGTTTCAAAAAAAAAAGTACCAATTACGGACACTAGGCACTATGCCCTAACAATCTTATGCTATTACATGACCAATCTCATCCAATCCCTACCATCCCCTTCGGCCTACAGCGGGGGAATTACTCACACATGGATGGGGGAAACATAGCTGGTTGATGGAGAGGCATTGGCGGTGATGATGGCGATGATCTCCTCCAATTCCCCGTCCCGGCGGAGTGCCAGAACGGAGACTTCTGGCTCCCGCGACGGAGTTTCGTGATGTGGCGGCGTTCTGGAGGCTTTCTGGCGACTTCGACTTCTCCCCGTGCGTTTTTAGGTCGAAGGCAATTTATAGTCCGAAGGAGGGCGTCGGAGGCCGACCAAGGGGGCCACACCATAGGGCCGCGTGGGCCCCCCCTAGGCCGCGCTGCCTTATGGTGTGGGGCCCTCGGGCCTCCACCTTACTTGTCCTTCTGGCTCCGTCATTATTCTTGGAAAATAGGGCCTTCTGCATAAATTCCGAGGATTTTCCCGAAAGTTGGATTTCTGCATAAAAACGAGACACCAGAACAGTTCTGCTGAAAACAACGTTAGTCCGTGTTAGTTGCATCCAAAATACACAAATTAGAGGCAAAACAATAGCAAAAGTGTTCGGGAAAGTAGATACGTTTTGGACGTATCAACTCCCCCCAAGCTTAGCTTATTGCTTGTCCTCAAGCAATTCGATTAACAAGCGAGCGATAAAAGAACTTTCACGAACACATTTGCTCATATGATGTATATATTCTCATGCTATGGCTAATACTTAAGCAGTTCATAATGAGATACATGCAAATAAGATCATCTAACAGCTATGTCAATCATGGAGAGGTACCAACAATTAATAATAAGCATCATGAATCATGTATATAAGCAGGATTGCAATGTTCATAAGAGAGTATGATAAAGTGGTATCTCGCTTGCCCGTATTTGATCGGCAAAACATAAATGCCCAGGCACCTCTGGAGTTCATAGAAAGACTAGAAGTAGTGATTGTCAAAGATAAAAGCATCAAAGTTATACCACAATCAATCATATTTTGAGACAAGCATATTATACTAAGAATGACAGTTGTGCTCTCAAGATAGTGCTCAAAGAAAGAATGGAGACACAACACAAAAGTAAAAGATTGACCCTTCGCAGAGGGAAGCAGGGATTAACATGCGCTAGAGCTTTTCATTTTTGAAATCAGGAGTAAAATTATTTTGAGAGGTGTTTGTCGTTGTCAACGAATGGTAATGGGTACACTAACTACCTCACCAACCGGACTCTCAAGAGCGGCTCCCATGAATTATTTGCATGTTTATGTGGCACTCCTTCCAACCTTTCTTACACAAACCATGGCTAACCGAATCCTCGGGTGCCTGCCAACAATCACATACCATGAAGGAGTGCCTTTTTATTTAAGTTTTATTATGATGATGACACTCCCCCCCCAACATTTGCTTACACAAGCCATGGCTAACCGAATCCTTCGGGTGCCGTCCAACAATCACAAACCATGGAGGAGTGTCTATTTAAGTTAATTAATTTGGGACTGGGAATCCCATTGCCAGCTCTTTTTGCAAAATTATTGGATAAGCGGATGTGCCACTAGTCCATATGAGAGTCCGTCAAAAGTAAATGACAAGGTTGAAAGCTAAACACCACATACTTCCTCATGAGCTATGAAACATAAACACAAATTGAGAAGCATTTTGAAGGTTTTAAAGGTAGCGCATGAGAATTTACTTGGAATGGTTTGAAAGGCCATGCATATGTATTTATAGTGGACACTTTGGAACAACTTGGTTTTCAGGTGTTTGGAAGCACGAGCAGTGTTCCCGCTCAGTACAAGTGAAGGCTAGCAAAAGACTAGGGAGCGACAAATCAAGAGAGCAGTAACTGTCATAATCATGCTTGCGGCAAAATAAATTAACGGAGGCATAAAAGTGATACAAGAACTCTGAAGCAATATAAATCATCGAGGCTTAATTGACTTTGGTTCAGTCATATGCATGCGTGAGCATGTGCCAAGTCGATATAAATGAATTATTCAGAGGAGGATACCACAATGCCATACTTACTTATGAATAAAACAATGCAAGCAAACATCCATGACATGCTACTCATATTAATAAATTAGAGCTAAACATGAGAGATCATAAACTACTAGACTTTCTCAAATAACATATACCTCACATGAACCAACTAAGCATGCTCACATGGATGAGTATATGTACAAAAATGAAAACAAATAGAGTTCATACCAGCCTCTCACCACAATCCAATTGTCGTAGATCGTCATTATTGCCTTTCACTTGTGTAGCTTGGATAATATGAAATGAAAACCACGCTCCAGCCACCGAAGACCATTGAACTCATGATGAACTTTACAAACCAAAGAAGAACAGCAAATATTTTTGGTGTTTTCGAATTAGAAACAAGAACAAAAGGAAACAAGCAAACAAAGCAAAATCTTTTTGGGTTTTCTTATAGCAAACTAGCAATAGCAAATAAAGCGAAACAAACGCAAGAAACCAAAGCAAACAAATGGTGAAGAGAAACAACAGAAATATTTTTGGTCTTTTTGTGTTTTAGGAAGGAAACAAAGCAAAAACAAGAAATGGCAAACTAGAAAACTCACATAAACACAAAGCAGCAGAAATTCGTCAAACTTGACAGTAGTACAGTACTCGATTTTTAATAAATTCTTCCACTGCTCAAATGGAAAAGTGTTCAACTAATGAAAGTTAGATAACAACCTGGGGAACATGCACAAAAATTGGCTTCGCAAAATACTGTTCTGGCTATTTTTGAGAATATTTACGGTAACAGTCCAGAATCTGTTTTCAGGCAGCACTTCCCCAAATATCATCTTCTTCTCATTAAAAAACCACTCAAACAAACAAAACAAGTATATACAAGTATCCAGCAATCATAATATGCAAAGAATGAGTGATGCCGGTATACCTCCCCCCAAGCTTAGGCTTTTGGCCTAAGTGGAGTTCAATCCCATCGAGACCATGAGGTAGTATCTCCGTAGTACGACGAAGATGGATCATATTCCGGGTATGTGCTAGAAGAAGCACCCGGATACGTGACGGTGTAGTCGTAGGAGGGCTCGGCGTCCTCGGAGTCATGCTGCTGGTGGAAGTCTTATATCTTCATATGTTCATCCACCTCCTCCTTAGTACGCGACCATGATTGTCTGTCAATACTGAACAAACCTGGTTGGGGAAGAGGGATTTCCTTCTCATCCCCGTCAGCAAACAACATTCTATAGACCATATTATCTAAAGTAGAATCAGCGGTAACAAAATGATGACTCTTCATAGCAGCAATATCAAGTCTCCTAGGGGTTAATGGCACATCATTAGGATCAAGAGGAAGTCTTAAATATGTTAAAACGCGCAGTGCAATAGTTCCTCCAAAAATAGGTCCCCTATTAGACAGGCGGCGAGCAATAAGAGAACCAAGGTGATAAGATGTCCGACCAGTAAGTGCAATATTCAAGAAAATAAGATGGTAACTAGAAATATTGCTAGTGTTCTCCCTACCAAGAATGCTAGTGGCAATGTATTATGCAAAATACTTAATGGCGGGGAGTTGAATGTTCCTTATCTTGCCACGCTGAATGGTGCGACAATCATCATCGGTGATCCCTCGATAGAGCTCTAACAAGTCCCGGGGGTTGTCATCAATCCTCCTTGCTGTACCTACAGGGGCAATATCCAATGCACGACAAAAATCTTCCAATTCCATAGTAACAGGATTACCATAGATCTTGAATGCAACTGTCGGCTCGTATTGCGTGTTGTTGAACCTGAAGCTCTCGACGAAAATTTTGGTGAGCATATAGTATTGCTCCCTTTCGTCTCCCACGTAGGTGGTTAAGCCCGCCCTATTGACAAGGGTGAAGAAATCCTCCAATATCCCTGCATTCTCAGAAAATCATAGCATGGAAAAGATGAAGCATTAGGAGCCCCGTTGTCCTCTTCGGGCGCGAAGCTAGGCGCGATGATATCCTCATTGTACGATCGCCTAAGCCGGGTGGCGGCCCTAGAAGGCCTCCCGGTGCTGGTTGTTCCTCTCTTGAACAATTCTCCAAAGTTGAACTTCTTCATCTTTCTTTTCAGAAATTTTTCAACAAGTGATATAAAACTTGATTTGGTGACATATAATCAAGGGGAACTACTATAGGAACTTGCTAGAGTACTAATCATGCATCAAAACTAGTTTATACAACTTAGAACAAGCATGCAAGCTCACTAAACATGTTACCTACAGCAGCAAAATATTCAAGATATACTCAACCAAACAAAATTCTACTTGGATAGGCGGAGGAGTCACATACCGGAGAGCAAATGTGCCAAATTTCGGGCAATCTGGGCTGAGCAAAGAGATCAAAAAATCCTGAGCTCTTGAGCAAAAACGCGAGTGAGAGAAAGCTGGTTCGAGTTTTTTCGGGAGAGAGAAGATGCTGGGAGAAAGAGATGAGATAGTGGGGCAAGGAGGGGCCCACACCATAGGGTGGCGCGCCCCCCTCCTTGGCCGCGCCGGCCTGTGGTGTGGCACCCTGGGGTGCCCCACAGGTCATCCTCTAGTGCTCCCAGGTGCCTCTTCGAAAAATAGGACCAACGGTATAATTTTTGTGAATTTTTGAAAACTTTGAAAATTGCACATTTCTGGGTATTAAGTTTATTATTACTGGCCAGGAAATTTTTTGAAAACTCTAATTAAGTAAAGAACTTTGCAAATCAAAAGTGCTACAGCAAGTAAAACAAGTGGAGTGAGAAAGAGATGTTGTTTACCGCCTCTATGCATATAAAAAGTATTCGTTAACAAGGTTGATCAAGTCTTGCCACCAAATAATTTTTACATAACATAAGAAGAAATAAACCTCAAATCAATCATGTTACCTTGAATTGTATTGATATGGATCCAATCATAAGATTTTGATAACCTTCTTTAGGCTCATATATAGGACAATCAATAGTTCCAACTTTGATAGTTCTCACATTAGAAATAGTATTGACTCCACATACTTTATCAATCTTCTTGGGGAAATAAACAGTATGCTCCTTATCATCAACATTAAAAGTAACCTTCCCTTTATTGCAATCAATAACAGCCCCTGCGGTGTTAAGAAAAGGTCTCCCAAGAATAATAGACATATTATCATCTTCAGGCATTTCCAACACAACAAAATCAGTTAATATCAAGCAGTTAGTAGTAACTTGAACAGGAACATCCTCACATATATCAACAGGAATAGCAGTAGATTTATCAGCCATTTGCAAAGATATATCAGTAGGTATCAACTTATCTAAGTAGAGCCTCTTATAAAGAGAAAAAGGCATAACACTAACACCGGCTCCCAAGTCACATAGAGCAGTTTTAACATAATTATTCTTAATAGAACAAGGAATAGTAGGTATACCTGGATCGCCCAACTTCTTCGGCACTTTGCCATTGAAAGAGTAATTAGCAAGCATAGTTGAAATTTCCTCATTGGGGATTTTCCTTTTGTTAGTAACAATATCTTTCATATACTTTGAATAAGGAGGCAATTTAATAGCATCAGTCAAAGGGATTTGCAAGAATAAAGGTTTCATCCAATCACAAAATTTATTATAGTGTTCTTCTTCCTTTGATTTTAGTTTCTTAGCAGGAAAAGGCATTTGCTTTTGCACCCAAGGTTCTCTTTCATTACCATGTTTCTTAGCAATAAAATCTTCTTTAGTATACTTTTTATTTTTATCATGCTTTTCAGGTTCATCTTCTACTTCTTCTTTATCAGAAGCATCATTCTTATCATTATCATTATTATTATCATGCTCATTACCACTTTCAGTTTCAGCATCGGAAATAGAAATACTATTAGGATCATTAACAGGTTCAGAGGATTCTACAACATTTTTATGTTTCTTCTTCTTTTTCTTCTTAGAATGCGCACTAGGTTCAATTCGTTGAGAATCTTGTTCAATTCTTTTGGGATGCCCTTTAGGATATAGAGGATCCTGGGTAGAGACACCACCTCTAGTTGTTACTTCATAAGCATGTTTCTCTTTAGAATTATTATTTAGCAAGTCATTTTGCACTTTAGTGAGTTGATCAATTTGAGTTTGAATCATTTGAAAATGTTTAACAAGCATCTTAACATCATTGGAGGTTCTCTCCACAATATCATGTAAATTGCTAATAGCTTGAGAATTTTCCATTAGATGATTCTCTACTCTCATATTAAAATTTTCTTGCTTAACAATATAATTATCAAACTCATCTAAGCATTGCGCAGGAGGTTTTGAATACGGAATATCTTCTCTAGTAAAGCGTTGAAGGGAGTTTACCTCAATCATGGGTGAAGGGGGAATTATCTCACATATATCTTCTATAGGAGGTAGATTCTTCACATCTTCGGATTTAATACCTTTCTCCTTGAGAGACTTCTTAGCTTCCCGCATATCTTCATCATTCAATTCAATTAAACCCCTCTTCTTCAATATTGGCGTTGGAGTTGGTTCAGGTGTTTCCCAATCATCATGATTCCGGCTTATTCTAGCCAATAAATCTTCAGCTTCTTCTGGAGTTCTTTTCCTGAAAACACAACCAGCACAACTATCCAAATATGCTCTAGATTCAATGGTTAGTCCACTATAAAATATATCAAGTAGATCATTCTTTTCTAAATCATGTCCAGGTCGAGCTCTGATAAGAGAACAAAATCTTGCCCAAGCCGCAGGCAATTTCTCTTCATCTCCTTGATCAAATCTGTAAATTCTCTGTAAAGCAGCATGTTGAGCACTAGCGGGAAAGTATTTTCGAAAGAAAACATCACGCAACTCAGTTGGATTTTTAATAGAACCAGGAGGCAAATTATTATACCAAGTTTTAGCATCATCCTTTAATGAGAAAGGAAAATTTTTAGCGACAAAGTAAGTACGCATCTTGACATCATCAGAAAACAAGCTACTCATAGAAGAAAGTTCAATCATGTGTTCTATAGCACTTTCTTTTTCAGTACCACAAAAGGGTGTTTTCTCTACAATAGCTATATGAGATAGATCAAGAGAAAAATCATAATCTTTATCCTTAATGCATATAGGAGATGTGGCAAATTTAGGATCAGGAGACAGCTTATGTCTAACAGTATATTGTGCGAGAAACTTTTTAATGTTTCTTGCATCAGTAATAGAATTGCATTTATCAATAAAATCATCATTAAGCTCCACATAATCTTCATCAGGATCATCACTAAAATAATCAAGTTCAGGTGAACTAACAGGTGTAGTGGCATTTTCATTAGGAGTTTCAGCATTTTCAATTTGTTTAGACCTAGCAATTGTAGCATCTAGAAAGGATCCCAACGAACCACTATCATCAAGCACAGCAGAAACATTATCAATATTATGAGAGTTTTCAGATTCAGCAGACGTACCGGTTGTGGCGGAGAAACAAGTTGACTTAACACCGATGCTGAAACAAGAGTAGCAGAGGTACTCAGAATTGTACCTTTTCTTGTAGTGGATGGTAATATGGCGACTTTAGAATCGCGAGGTTTACCCATGATGGAGAATTTGCAGCGAACAATATTAATCCAAGTGAACTTCCAAATAAAGCTATGCTCCCCGGCAACGGCGCCAGAAAAAGGTCTTGATAACCCACAAGTATAGGGGATCGCAGCAGTCTTCGCGGGTAGTATAACCCAATTTATTGATTCGACACAAGGGGAGACAAAGAACACTTGGAAGCCTTGACAGCGGAGTTGTCAATTCAGCTGCACCTGGAAACAGACTTGCTCGCAAGAGTTTATCGATAATGTAATTTTATAGCAGTAGCAGTAGTGAAATAACAGCAGCAGAGTAACAGAGACAGCAGTAGTGATTTTAGTAAACAGCTGGATTAAAATACTGTAGGCATGGGGACGGATGACGGGCGTTGCATGGATGAGAGAAACTCATGTAACAATCATAGCAGGGCATTTGCAGATAATAATAAAACAGTGTCCAAGTACAAAGCAATCAATAGGCATGTGTTCCACTTATAGTCGTACGTGCTCGCAATGAGAAACTTGCACAACATCTTTTGTCCTACCAGCCGGTGGCAGCCGGGCCTCAAGGGAAACTACTGGATATTAAGGTACTCCTTTTAATAGAGTACCGGAGCAAAGCATTAACACTCCGTGAACACATGTGATCCTCACATCGCTACCATTCCCTCCGGTTGTCCCGATTTCTGTCACTTCGGGGCCATCGGTTCCGGACAGCGACATGTGTATACAACTTGCAGATAAGATCAATAAACAATGAATATCATGATGAAACAATAACATGTTCAGATATGAGATCATGGCACTCGGGCCCTAGTGACAAGCATTAAGCATAACAAGTTGCAACAATATCATCAAAGTACCAATCACCCCAAACATATACCCATTGATCCTTAGCCTGTGTCAATGGATTAGACTGCATAATGTGTTTCACCTCTATTAATTCCTGATGTGCTTGTGCAGAGAGTGGCCAATAGAACATCAAATCCAGATCCTCCTCATTAAACATCTTCACCAAAGAGATATTAGGGTATAGTGCATAAGAGAATAACCTAGGGTACCTTTGACTCATTGGCAGAGATGAGCCATTAATCTTCCAATTGTCAGACCAGAACAGCATGGTATCACCTGCACCATGTATAACAGCTGCCACTCCTCTGAAATTATCCACCTGTTTCATAACATCACGCCACCAAAAAGATCCACAAAGCTTCTCCTCATGAGGCACTTTATCCTGGTAATGTGCAAACCAGAGCAGGTCCACCCAGGGAAGGTCCTTCTTATTATAGAATTTGTCCAAATATTTGATCAACAAGGCTGCATTCTGTTTCTGAAAGTTTACAATCCCCAAACCTCCTTTCAGCTTAGGCTTACATATCATCTCCCAGGCTGCCAAGGATTGTTTAGGCATACCATCCTTATCCCTCCACAGACATTGCCTTAATATTCTGTCCAATTGATTAGTCAATCCCACAGGCAGCTGCAAGGAGCATAGAAAGTGTAATGGTATTGAAGCCAGGGCAGAGTTGATAAGCTGCAGGCGTGCTCCTTGAGACAAAAAACTAGAACTAGATGTCAATTTCCTTTCCAAACGGCAAACCAATGGAGACAGTTCAGTAATAGTAGGTTTGGTAGTTCCCACAGGTAAACCTAGATAGGTAAAAGGCATTTTCCCTATCTGACAATCAAATACTGCAGCCAACTGTTGAAGTAAATCATCTGACACATTAATAGGCAACATCTGTGATTTGGTGAATGATTTTAGACCTATCTCTTTAACCAGTGTGTGTGTGAAATTCCTTACCAAGTTGGCTGCCAACAGATTGCAAGATAGAATTCTATCATGTATTCATAAAAACCAATATGGGTTCTTGAGAGGCAGATCCATTCAAGATTGTTTGGCTTGGTCTTTTGAATATCTGTTCTTATGTCAAGCTTCAAAAAAGCCAATCATTCTGCTCAAATTAGATTTTGCTAAAGCCTTTGACACTATTGAGCATGAAGCAATCTTACAAGTGATGAAGCATAAAGGTTTCAATGATAAGTGGATAAGTTGGGCTAGGATTATTTTGACCACTGGCACATCTTCTATTCTGCTAAATGGTATACCTGGGAAGCAATTTGAGTGTAAAAGAGGAGTTAGGCAAGGGGATCCAATATCTCCTCTGTTTTATTTATTTGGTTCTGACTTGCTTCAGTCAGTTCTCAATGATTTAGTGCAGGAGGGTTTGCTGTCCTTGCCTATCATTACCAATGACCCTGATTTTCCCATTGTGCAATATGCTGATGATACTTTGCTTATTTTGCCTGCTGAAAAGGATCAACTGTTGTTGGTAAAAGATGTCTTGAGGAAATTTTCAATGTCAACTGGTCTGAAAATTAATTTTGATAAATCACAGATGCTGCCTATTAATGTGTCAGATGATTTACTTCAACAGTTGGCTGCAGTATTTGATTGTCAGATAGGGAAAATGCCTTTTACCTATCTAGGTTTACCTGTGGGAACTACCAAACCTACTATTACTGAACTGTCTCCATTGGTTTGCCGTTTGGAAAGGAAATTGACATCTAGTTCTAGTTTTTTGTCTCAAGGAGCACGCCTGCAGCTTATCAACTCTGCCCTGGCTTCAATGCCATTACACTTTCTATGCTCCTTGCAGCTGCCTGTGGGATTGACTAATCAATTGGACAGAATATTAAGGCAATGTCTGTGGAGGGATAAGGATGGTATGCCTAAACAATCCTTGGCAGCCTGGGAGATGATATGTAAGCCTAAGCTGAAAGGAGGTTTGGGGATTGTAAACTTTCAGAAACAGAATGCAGCCTTGTTGATCAAATATTTGGACAAATTCTATAATAAGAAGGACCTTCCCTGGGTGGACCTGCTCTGGTTTGCACATTACCAGGATAAAGTGCCTCATGAGGAGAAGCTTTGTGGATCTTTTTGGTGGCGTGATGTTATGAAACAGGTGGATAATTTCAGAGGAGTGGCAGCTGTTATACATGGTGCAGGTGATACCATGTTGTTCTGGTCTGACAATTGGAAGATTAATGGCTCATCTCTGCCAATGAGTCAAAGGTACCCTAGGTTATTCTCTTATGCACTATACCCTAATATCTCTTTGGTGAAGATGTTTAATGAGGAGGATCTGGATTTGATGTTCTATTGGCCACTCTCTGCACAAGCACATCAGGAATTAATAGAGGTGAAACACATTATGCAGTCTAATCCATTGACACAGGCTAAGGATCAATGGGTATATGTTTGGGGTGATCATTATGCTTCTGCATGTTTTTACAAACACATTCATGCTCATATACAAGTTCCTAGTGTGTACAGTTGGCTTTGGAAATCATGCTGCATTATGAAGCATAAAGTGTTTGCTTGGCTATTAATCTCAGATATACTAAATACACGTGATTTGCTCAAAAGAAGGCACTGGCAAGTTACAGAGGAGGAGCACTGTGTTCTCTGTCCAGGAAGAGTCTATGAGGATCGTATTCATCTATTCTTTGAATGTAATTTCAGTATTAGAATATGGAATTATCTGCAAATTGAATGGGTTGGCAATGATGATATGCAGCATGTGTTAGCAGCAGCCAGGAAGAGCTTCTCCAAACCTTTTTTCATGGAAGTGATAATTTTGGCATGTTGGAATATCTGGTTGCTCAGAAATGGGAAGATCTTTAATGATGAAGTCTGCTCTTTCACTAAGTGGAAGGGGAAATTCATTCATGATATATCTCTGCTGCAACATAGGATTAAAGTGAAGCACAAGGATAGGTTACTTTCCTGGATTAGGTCTCTGCCTTAGAGCTTTTTTCCAGTAGTGACCTTTGGTGTATATATTTTTCTTTATTCTTCTCATACTTTGTACATAGTTTTATTTTAATATAATAAATTACTGTGGGGCTTTTTGCCTCACAGTCTTGGGTTTCAAAAAAAAAGTACCAATTACGGACACTAGGCACTATGCCCTAACAATCTTATGCTATTACATGACCAATCTCATCCAATCCCTACCATCCCCTTCGGCCTACAGCGGGGGAATTACTCACACATGGATGGGGGAAACATGGCTGGTTGATGGAGAGGCGTTGGCGGTGATGATGGCGATGATCTCCTCCAATTCCCCGTCCCGGCGGAGTGCCAGAACGGAGACTTCTGGCTCCCGCGACGGAGTTTCGTGATGTGGCGGCGTTCTGGAGGCTTTCTGGCGACTTCGACTTCTCCCCGTGCGTTTTTAGGTCGAAGGCAATTTATAGTCCGAAGGAGGGCGTCGGAGGCCAACCGAGGGGGCCACACCATAGGGCCGCGCGGGCCCCCCCTAGGCCGCGCTGCCTTATGGTGTGGGGCCCTCGGGCCTCCACCTTACTTGTCCTTCTGGCTCCGTCATTATTCTTGGAAAATAGGGCCTTCTGCATAAATTCCGAGGATTTTCCCGAAAGTTGGATTTCTGCACAAAAACGAGACACCAGAACAGTTCTGCTGAAAACAACGTTAGTCCGTGTTAGTTGCATCCAAAATACACAAATTAGAGGCAAAACAATAGCAAAAGTGTTCGGGAAAGTAGATACGTTTTGGACGTATCAACTCCCCCCAAGCTTAGCTTATTGCTTGTCCTCAAGCAATTCAGTTAACAACTGAGCGATAAAAGAACTTTCACGAACACATTTGCTCATATGATGTATATATTCTCATGCTATGGCTAATACTTAAGCAGTTCATAATGAGATACATTCAAATAAGATCATCTAACAGCTATGTCAATCATGGAGAGGTACCAACAATTAATAATAAGCATCATGAATCATGTATATAAGCAGGATTGCAATGTTCATAAGAGAGTATGATAAAGTGGTATCTCGCTTGCCCGTATTTGATCGGCAAAACATAAATGCCCAGGCACCTCTGGAGTTCATAGAAAGACTAGAAGTAGTGATTGTCAAAGATAAAAGCATCAAAGTTATACCACAATCAATCATATTTTGAGACAAGCATATTATACTAAGAATGACAGTTGTGCTCTCAAGATAGTGCTCAAAGAAAGAATGGAGACACAACACAAAAGTAAAGGATTGACCCTTCGCAGAGGGAAGCAGGGATTAACATGCGCTAGAGCTTTTCATTTTTGAAATCAGGAGTAAAATTATTTTGAGAGGTGTTTGTCGTTGTCAACGAATGGTAATGGGTACACTAACTACCTCGCCAACTGGACTCTCAAGAGCGGCTCCCATGAATTATTTGCATGTTTATGTGGCACTCCTTCCAACCTTTCTTACACAAACCATGGCTAACCGAATCCTCGGGTGCCTGCCAACAATCACATACCATGAAGGAGTGCCTTTTTATTTAAGTTTTATTATGATGATGACACTCCCCCCCCCCCCAACATTTGCTTACACAAGCCATGGCTAACCGAATCCTTCGGGTGCCGTCCAACAATCACAAACCATGGAGGAGTGTCTATTTAAGTTAATTAATTTGGGACTGGGAATCCCATTGCCAGCTCTTTTTGCAAAATTATTGGATAAGCGGATGTGCCACTAGTCCATATGAGAGTCCGTCAAAAGTAAATGACAAGGTTGAAAGCTAAACACCACATACTTCCTCATGAGCTATGAAACATAAACACAAATTGAGAAGCATTTTGAAGGTTTTAAAGGTAGCGCATGAGAATTTACTTGGAATGGTTTGAAAGGCCATGCATAGGTATTTATAGTGGACACTTTGGAACAACTTGGTTTTCAGGTGTTTGGAAGCACGAGCAGTGTTCCCGCTCAGTACAAGTGAAGGCTAGCAAAAGACTAGGGAGCGACAAATCAAGAGAGCAAAGAATCGTCATAATCATGCTTGCGGCAAAATAAATTAACGGAGGCATAAAAGTGATACAAGAACTCTGAAGCAATATAAATCATCGAGGCTTAATTGACTTTGGTTCAGTCATATGCATGCGTGAGCATGTGCCAAGTCGATATAAATGAATTATTCAGAGGAGGATACCACAATGCCATACTTACTTATGAATAAAACAATGCAAGCAAACATCCATGACATGCTACTCATATTAATAAATTAGAGCTAAACATGAGAGATCATAAACTACTAGACTTTCTCAAATAACATATACCTCACATGAACCAACTAAGCATGCTCACATGGATGAGTATATGTACAAAAATGAAAACAAATAGAGTTCATACCAGCCTCTCACCACAATCCAATTGTCGTAGATCGTCATTATTGCCTTTCACTTGTGTAGCTTGGATAATATGAAATGAAAACCACGCTCCAGCCACCGAAGACCATTGAACTCATGATGAACTTTACAAACCAAAGAAGAACAGCAAATATTTTTGGTGTTTTCGAATTAGAAACAAGAACAAAAGGAAACAAGCAAACAAAGCAAAATCTTTTTGGGTTTTCTTATAGCAAACTAGCAATAGCAAATAAAGCGAAACAAATGCAAGAAACCAAAGCAAACAAATGGTGAAGAGAAACAACAGAAATATTTTTGGTCTTTTTGTGTTTTGGGAAGGAAACAAAGCAAAAACAAGAAATGGCAAACTAGAAAACTCACGTAAACACAAAGCAGCAGAAATTCGTCAAACTTGACAGCAGTATAGTACTCAATTTTTAATAAATTCTTCCACTGCTCAAATGGAAAAGTGTTCAACTAATGAAAGTTAGATAACAACCTGGGGAACATGCACAAAAATTGGCTTCGCAAAATACTGTTCTGGCTATTTTTGAGAATTTTTACGGTAACAGTCCAGAATCTGTTTTCAGGCAGCACTTCCCCAAATATCATCTTCCTCTCATTAAAAAACCACTCAAACAAACAAAACAAGTATATACAAGTATCCAGCAATCATAATATGCAAAGAATGAGTGATGCCGGTATACCTCCCCCCAAGCTTAGGCTTTTGGCCTAAGTGGAGTTCAATCCCATCGAGACCATGAGGTAGTATCTCCGTAGTACGACGAAGATGGATCATATTCCGGGTATGTGCTAGAAGAAGCACCCGGATACGTGACGGTGTAGTCGTAGGAGGGCTCGGCGTCCTCGGAGTCATGCTGCTGGTGGAAGTCTTGTATCTTCATATGTTCATCCACCTCCTCCTTAGTACGCGACCATGATTGTCTGTCAATACTGAACAAACCTGGTTGGGGAAGAGGGATTTCCTTCTCATCCCCGTCAGCAAACAACATTCTATAGACCATATTATCTAAAGTAGAATCAGCGGTAACAAAATAATGACTCTTCATAGCAGCAATATCAAGTCTCCTAGGGGTTAATGGCACATCATTAGGATCAAGAGGAAGTCTTAAATATGTTAAAACGCGCAGTGCAATAGTTCCTCCAAAAATAGGCCCCCTATTAGACAGGCGGCGAGCAATAAGAGAACCAAGGTGATAAGATGTCCGACCAGTAAGTGCAATATTCAAGAAAGCAAGATGGTAACTAGAAATATTGCTAGTGTTCTCCCTACCAAGAATGCTAGTGGCAATGTATTATGCAAAATACTTAATGGCGGGGAGTTGAATGTTCCTTATCTTGCCACGCTGAATGGTGCGACAATCATCATCGGTGATCCCTCGATAGAGCTCTAACAAGTCCCGGGGGTTGTCATCAATCCTCCTTGCTGTACCTACAGGGGCAATATCCAATGCACGACAAAAATCTTCCAATTCCATAGTAACAGGATTACCATAGATCTTGAATGCAACTGTCGGCTCGTATTGCGTGTTGTTGAACCTGAAGCTCTCGACGAAAATTTTGGTGAGCATATAGTATTGCTCCCTTTCGTCTCCCACGTAGGTGGTTAAGCCCGCCCTATTGACAAGGGTGAAGAAATCCTCCAATATCCCTGCATTCTCAGAAAATCATAGCATGGAAAAGATGAAGCATTAGGAGCCCCGTTGTCCTCTTCGGGCGCGAAGCTAGGCGCGATGATATCCTCATTGTACGATCGCCTAAGCCGGGTGGTGGCCCTAGAAGGCCTCCCGGTGCTGGTTGTTCCTCTCTTGAACAATTCTCCAAAGTTGAACTTCTTCATCTTTCTTTTCAGAAATTTTTCAACAAGTGATATAAAACTTGATTTGGTGACATATAATCAAGGGGAACTACTATAGGAACTTGCTAGAGTACTAATCATGCATCAAAACTAGTTTATACAACTTAGAACAAGCATGCAAGCTCACTAAACATGTTACCTACAGCAGCAAAATATTCAAGATATACTCAACCAAACAAAATTCTACTTGGATAGGCGGAGGAGTCACATACCGGAGAGCAAATGTGCCAAATTTCAGACAGAAATCTGGGCTGAGCAAAGAGATCGAAAAATCCTGAGCTCTTGAGCAAAAACGCGAGTGAGAGAAAGCTGGTTCGAGTTTTTTCGGGAGAGAGAAGATGCTGGGAGAAAGAGATGAGATAGTGGGGCAAGGAGGGGCCCACACCATAGGGTGGCGCGCCCCCCTCCTTGGCCGCGCCGGCCTGTGGTGTGGCACCCTGGGGTGCCCCACAGGTCATCCTCTAGTGCTCCCAGGTGCCTCTTCGAAAAATAGGACCAACGGTATAATTTTTGTGAATTTTTGAAAACTTTGAAAATTGCACATTTCTGGGTATTAAGTTTATTATTACTGGCCAGGAAATTTTTTGAAAACTCTAATTAAGTAAAGAACTTTGCAAATCAAAAGTGCTACAGCAAGTAAAACAAGTGGAGTGAGAAAGAGATGTTGTTTACCGCCTCTATGCATATAAAAAGTATTCGTTAACAAGGTTGATCAAGTCTTGCCACCGAATAATTTTTACATAACATAAGAAGAAATAAATCTCAAATCAATCATGTTACCTTGAATTGTATTGATATGGATCCAATCATAAGATTTTGATAACCTTCTTTAGGCTCATATATAGGACAATCAATAGTTCCAACTTTGATAGTTCTCACATTAGAAATAGTATTGACTCCACATACTTTATCAATCTTCTTGGGGAAATAAACAGTATGCTCCTTATCATCAACATTAAAAGTAACCTTCCCTTTTATTGCAATCAATAACAGCCCCTGCGGTGTTAAGAAAAGGTCTCCCAAGAATAATAGACATATTATCATCTTCAGGCATTTCCAACACAACAAAATCAGTTAATATCAAGCAGTTAGTAGTAACTTGAACAGGAACATCCTCACATATATCAACAGGAATAGCAGTAGATTTATCAGCCATTTGCAAAGATATATCAGTAGGTATCAACTTATCTAAGTAGAGCCTCTTATAAAGAGAAAAAGGCATAACACTAACACCGGCTCCCAAGTCACATAGAGCAGTTTTAACATAATTATTCTTAATAGAACAAGGAATAGTAGGTATACCTGGGTCGCCCAACTTCTTCGGCACTTTGCCATTGAAAGAGTAATTAGCAAGCATAGTTGAAATTTCCTCATTGGGGATTTTCCTTTTGTTAGTAACAATATCTTTCATATACTTTGAATAAGGAGGCAATTTAATAGCATCAGTCAAAGGGATTTGCAAGAATAAAGGTTTCATCCAATCACAAAATTTATTATAGTGTTCTTCTTCCTTTGATTTTAGTTTCTTAGCAGGAAAAGGCATTTGCTTTTGCACCCAAGGTTCTCTTTCATTACCATGTTTCTTAGCAATAAAATCTTCTTTAGTATACTTTTTATTTTTATCATGCTTTTCAGGTTCATCTTCTACTTCTTCTTTATCAGAAGCATCATTCTTATCATTATCATTATTATTATCATGCTCATTACTACTTTCAGTTTCAGCATCGGAAATAGAAATACTATTAGGATCATTAACAGGTTCAGAGGATTCTACAACATTTTTATGTTTCTTCTTCTTTTTCTTCTTAGAATGCGCACTAGGTTCAATTCGTTGAGAATCTTGTTCAATTCTTTTGGGATGCCCTTTAGGATATAGAGGATCCTGGGTAGAGACACCACCTCTAGTTGTTACTTCATAAGCATGTTTCTCTTTAGAATTATTATTTAGCAAGTCATTTTGCACTTTAGTGAGTTGATCAATTTGAGTTTGAATCATTTGAAAATGTTTAACAAGCATCTTAACATCATTGGAGGTTCTCTCCACAATATCATGCAAATTGCTAATAGCTTGAGAATTTTCCATTAGATGATTCTCTACTCTCATATTAAAATTTTCTTGCTTAACAATATAATTATCAAACTCATCTAAGCATTGCGCAGGAGGTTTTGAATACGGAATATCTTCTCTAGTAAAGCGTTGAAGGGAGTTTACCTCAATCATGGGTGAAGGGGGAATTATCTCACATATATCTTCTATAGGAGGTAGATTCTTCACATCTTCGGATTTAATACCTTTCTCCTTGAGAGACTTCTTAGCTTCCCGCATATCTTCATCATTCAATTCAATTAAACCCCTCTTCTTCAATATTGGCGTTGGAGTTGGTTGTGTGTTTCCCAATCATAATGATTCCGTCTTATTATAGCCAATAAATCTTCAAATTTCTTCTCGAGTTCTTTTCCTGAAAACACAACCAGCACAACTATCCAAATATGCTCTAGATTCAATGGTTAGTCCACTATAAAATATATCAAGTAGATCATTCTTTTCTAAATCATGTCCAGGTCGAGCTCTGATAAGAGAACAAAATCTTGCCCAAGCCGCAGGCAATTTCTCTTCATCTCCTTGATCAAATCTGTAAATTCTCTGTAAAGCAGCATGTTGAGCACTAGCGGGAAAGTATTTTCGAAAGAAAACATCACGCAACTCAGTTGGATTTTTAATAGAACCAGGAGGCAAATTATTATACCAAGTTTTAGCATCATCCTTTAATGAGAAAGGAAAATTTTTAGCGACAAAGTAAGTACGCATCTTGACATCATCAGAAAACAAGCTACTCATAGAAGAAAGTTCAATCATGTGTTCTACAGCACTTTCTTTTTCAGTACCACAAAAGGGTGTTTTCTCTACAATAGCTATATGAGATAGATCAAGAGAAAAATCATAATCTTTATCCTTAATGCATATAGGAGATGTGGCAAATTTAGGATCGAGACAAACTTATGTCTAATAAGATATTGTGCGAGAAACTTTTTAATGTTTCTTGCATCAGTAATAGAATTGCATTTATCAATAAAATCATCATTAAGCTCCACATAATCTTCATCAGGATCATCACTAAAATAATCAAGTTCAGGTGAACTAACAGGTGTAGTGGCATTTTCATTAGGAGTTTCAGCATTTTCAATTTGTTTAGACCTAGCAATTGTAGCATCTAGAAAGGATCCCAACGAACCACTATCATCAAGCACAGCAGAAACATTATCAATATTATGAGAGTTTTCAGATTCAGCAGACGTACCAGTTTGTGGCGGTGAAACAAGTTGACTTATCACCGATGGTGAATCAAGAGTAGCAGAGGTACTCAGAATTGTACCTTTTCTTGTAGTGGATGGTAATATGGCGACTTTAGAATCGCGAGGTTTACCCATGATGGAGAATTTGCAGCGAACAATATTAATCCAAGTGAACTTCCAAATAAAGCTATGCTCCCCGGCAACGGCGCCAGAAAACGGTCTTGATAACCCACAAGTATAGGGGATCGCAGCAGTCTTCGCGGGTAGTATAACCCAATTTATTGATTCGACACAAGGGGAGACAAAGAACACTTGGAAGCCTTGACAGCGGAGTTGTCAATTCAGCTGCACCTGGAAACAGACTTGCTCGCAAGAGTTTATCAAGAGGTAACACTTTTATAGCAAGAGGTAGTGAAATAACAGCAAAGAGAGTAACAGAGACAAGATAGTGATTTTAGTAAACAGCTGGATTAAAATACTGTAGGCACGGGGACGGATGACGGGCGTTGCATGGATGAGAGAAACTCATGTAACAATCATAGCAGGGCATTTGCAGATAATAATAAAACAGTGTCCAAGTACAAAGCAATCAATAGGCATGTGTTCCACTTATAGTCGTACGTGCTCGCAATGAGAAACTTGCACAACATCTTTTGTCCTACCAGCCGGTGGCAGCCGGGCCTCAAGGGAAACTACTGGATATTAAGGTACTCCTTTTAATAGAGTACCGGAGCAAAGCATTAACACTCCGTGAACACATGTGATCCTCACATCACTACCATTCCCTCCGGTTGTCCCGATTTCTGTCACTTCGGGGCCATCGGTTCCGGACAGCGACATGTGTATACAACTTGCAGATAAGATCAATAAACAATGAATATCATGATGAAACAATAACATGTTCAGATCTGAGATCATGGCACTCGGGCCCTAGTGACAAGCATTAAGCATAACAGGTTGCAACAATATCATCAAAGTACCAATTACGGACACTAGGCACTATGCCCTAACAATCTTATGCTATTACATGACCAATCTCATCCAATCCCTACCATCCCCTTCGGCCTACAGCGGGGGAATTACTCACACATGGATGGGGGAAACATGGCTGGTTGATGGAGAGGCGTTGGCGGTGATGATGGCGATGATCTCCTCCAATTCCCCGTCCCGGCGGAGTGCCAGAACGGAGACTTCTGGCTCCCGCGACGGAGTTTCGCGATGTGGCGGCATTCTGAAGGCTTTCTGGCGACTTCGACTTCTCCCCGTGCGTTTTTAGGTCGAAGGCAATTTATAGTCCGAAGGAGGGCGTCGGAGGCCGACCGAGGGGGCCACACCATAGGGCCGCGCGGCCCCCCCTAGGTCGCGCCGCCTTATGGTGTGGGGCCCTCGGGCCTCCACCTTACTTGTCCTTCTGGCTCCGTCATTATTCTTGGAAAATAGGGTCTTCTGCATAAATTCCGAGGATTTTCCCGAAAGTTGGATTTCTGCACAAAAACGAGACACCAGAACAGTTCTGCTGAAAACAGCGTTAGTCTGTGTTAGTTGCATCCAAAATACACAAATTAGAGGCAAAACAATAGCAAAAGTGTTCGGGAAAGTAGATACGTTTTGGACGTATCAGGACACACCCAGGCCGCGCCATGGGGTGGTTTGGCCGCCCTGTGGCGCCTCTTCGACCCCCCTCTGGACTCTGACTCCGTTACGGTAAAATATTGACTTCGTCTTTTGTTTCGTCCAATTCCAAGAATATTTCATGTACAATTTTTCTGAAATACAAAACAATAGAAACCAGGAAACTGGCACTGTGGCATCTTGTTAATAGGTTAGTGCTGGAAAATGTATAAAATTGCAACGAAGTATACGCAAAACATATATAATTTGGTGTAAAACAAGCATGGAGCATCAAAAATTATAGATACGTTTGCAACGTATCAGCATCCCCAAGTTGAACTCCTACTCGTCCTCGAGTAGGTAAGTGATAACAAAATAATTTTTGAAGCGACATGAAGCCAACACAATCTTGATCAAGTTATTGTAAAGCGCTGTTGTAAGGGTATATTGCTCATATGTGTAGTTTTGGTAATTAATGACAACCCCTATGGACTAATGTTTTCATTGAGTTTATATGAAGGAATGTTCCATAGATACTACTTGTAGTCCATTTGTTGGATTCAAGTATGGATGCCATGATGATAAAGATATACCTTGAGTATTGGCATCAAGATCATCGATTTGAAGACATATATGTATTATGATCAAGAAGAAGAAATGAAGATGGAGTTCTTGTGTGAAACTCAATATTAGCCATGCTCTAGCTTATGTCATAAGCAATGAATGATCAAGATCTTGAGTGCTTGATTCCAAGTGAAGAATTCAAGTTATGGCTCTAAATCGGTGTCATGATAGTCTTATAAGTTGAGCTATGGTTGACTAAGTTTTAGAGCATGCAAACAAATGAAGAATTCCTTATACACCTCAAGATAGAATGGTAGAGCATGAGAAGATACAAGGTTGACCAATACAAAGAGTGAAGAATAGATTCAAGTTTGGTCAACACATGAAGCATGAAAAATGTGCCACGTGAAGTCATGTGGTATGGTAAGTGACATAGGCATCCCAGATGGGCCTGCCGAATAAGGTAACCGGGGATAATCAAAGGCCCACGACCCGAAGTTCATAAAGCTCGGAAGCCCAATAAGCATCGATATGGGAAGTAGAGATAGATTAAGAATAAGAGACTTGTATCAATACGAGAAAGACTCGAATAAGTCTCCTGAACTTTGTAACTTGTACGATACGAAAGCCTCGGACCCACCTCCTATATAAAGTGGAGCCGGGGGAGAAATAAAGGATAGAATCATTGTCCACACACACCCTAGTTTTTCATAGTTGAACACCATTTCGGCTGAAACCTTCGAGATCTACTTGCCCTCTACTTTCCGCGAAACCCTAGTCTACAACTTGTGGGCATTGACAAGTTAATACCTTGTCAATTAGCGTTGTATGTGGGGATTTGAGGCGACAAGGAGCTGATCTCGATGGCACGTTCAACATCAACGACATCATCAGTAGCAAGCAACATGATGGATGGAGGTAAACAGGTCAAACCTGATCTCGTCGATTTTGTTCCTCACCCTCCCGCCCGTTTGCATGCATATGCCGATCTAGAGGATTCGATGGAGATGACGTTCGGGAGCTTCCACTTCCGCGTCGGGAAAGAACGATCGCATCGCCTGGCAGCACCGATTTTTTCGGGACCGTTAGCGGCCGGTTCCGATTTCTCGGGATCGTCATCATCAATCGAGTCAGGCGACGAGGAGGCTTTGCCGCCAATCTACACCAAGCCCGCCGTCGGCGGAAAACTCACTGATCTTCTTGGCGGCATGTCTTTCGGGTCGTTCACGGATTCCGATCTGGACAGCGACTCGAAGAGCATCGACAATTTCAACTTCATCGACAGATCTACTTCTATTCGGGAGGTCTTCGTCGATCGTTACGACGGTGTCACCGACCCTAAAGATGAAAACACAACTACAGACGAAGCGTCGGAAGCTTTCGATGATTTGGGCAACCCGTACATCGACCTGATACGTCTCCAACGTATCTATAATTTCTGATGTTACATGCTAGTTTTATGAAAATACCTACATGTTTTGCTCACACTTTATAACGATTTCATGCATTTTCCGGAACTAACCTATTAACAAGATGCCACAGTGCCAGTTCCTGTTTTCTGTTGTTTTTGGTTCCAGAAAGGCTGTTCGGGCAATATTCTCGGAATTCGACGAAACGAAAGCCCAAGGCCTTATTTTCCCCGGAATGTTCCAGAACACCGAAGGAGCGCCGGAGGGGGACAAGGGGGACCCACACCATAGGGGGGCGCGGTGTTGGAGATATGCCCAAGAGGCAATAATAAAAGTGGTTATTATATATCTTTATGTTTATGATAAATGTTTATATACCATGCTATAATTGTATTAACCGAAACATTGATACATGTGTGATATGTAAACAACAATGAGTCCCTAGTATGCCTCTTAACTAGCTTGTTGATTAATGGATGATTAGTTTCATAATCATGAACATTGGATGTTATTAATAACAAGGTTATATCATTGTATGAATGATGTAATGGACACACCCAATTAAGCATAGCATAAGATCACGTCATTAAGTTATTTGCTATAAGCTTTCGATACATAGTTACCTAGTCCTTATGACCATGAGATCATGTAAATCACTTATACCGGAAAGGTACTTTGATTACATCAAACGCCACTGCGTAAATGGGTGGTTATAAAGGTGGGATTAAGTATCCGGAAAGTATGAGTTGAGGCATATGGATCAACAGTGGGATTTGTCCATCCCGATGACGGACAGATATACTCTGGGCCCTCTCGGTGGAATGTCGTCTAATGTCTTGCAAGCATATGAATAAGTTCATAAGATACCACATAACACGGTACGAGTAAAGAGTACTTGTCAGGAGACGAGGTTGAACAAGGTATAGAGTGATACCGATGATCAAACCTCGGACAAGTAAAATATCGCGTGACAAAGGGAATTGGTATCATATGTGAATGGTTCATTCGATCACTAAAGTCATCGTTGAATATGTGGGAGCCATTATGGATCTCCAGATCCCGCTATTGGTTATTGGTCGGAGAGAGTACTCAACCATGTCCGCATAGTTCGCGAACCGTAGGGTGACACACTTAAGGTTTGATGTTGAAATGGTAGAACTTGAATATGGAATGGAGTTCGAAGATTTGTTCGAAGTCCCGGATGAGATCCCAGACATCACGAGGAGTTCCAGAATGGTCCGGAGAATAAGATTCATATATAGGAAGTCATTTTATAAGATTTAAAATGATCCGGAAGGTTCTAGAAGGTTCTAGAAAAGTCCGGAATAAATCACTAAGGAAGGCGGAGTCCCGGAGGGACTCCACCTCCCATGGCCGGCCAACCCTAGGAGGGGGGAGTCCACCTTGGGCTCCACCAAGGTGGCCGGCCACCCCCTCCCAAGGGAAGGTGGGAATCCCACCTCTAGTGGGAGTCCTAGCTTGGGTAGGTTTCATGTCATATGGAAGGTTTTGGTTTGGGGTCTTATTCGAAGACTTGTAGACCAACTCTTGGGTGTTCCACCTATATAATGAGGGCCAAGGGGAGGGGGCCGGCCACCCCAACACCACAAGGTGGCCGCACCCCTTAAGTGGCCGGCGCCC
Source organism: Lolium perenne (assembly GCF_019359855.2). Classification (NCBI taxonomy): domain Eukaryota; kingdom Viridiplantae; phylum Streptophyta; class Magnoliopsida; order Poales; family Poaceae; genus Lolium; species Lolium perenne. The sequence goes on along the minus strand of NC_067246.2, from coordinate 106,213,606 downwards.
CCCTCTCCCCAAACCCTAGCCGCCCCACTCCTCCTTCTCTCCCGCACGCTTAGCGAAGCTCCGCCGGAGTTCTCCACCACCACCGCCACCACGCCGTCGTGCTGCCGGATTCAAGAGGAGCTACTACTTCCGCTGCCCGCTGGAACGGGGAGGTGGACGTCGACTTCATCAACACCGAACGTGTGACCGAGTACGGAGGTGTTGCCCGTTCGTGGCGTCGTGATCAAGATCTTCTACGCGCTTTTGCAAGCGGCAAGTGAACGTCTACCGCAGCAACAAGAGCCTCATCTTGTAGGCTTTGGAACTCTTCAAGGGTGAGTCTCGATCATCCCCTCGTTGCTACCGTCTTCTAGATTGCATCTTGGCTTGGATTGCGTGTTCGCGGTAGGAAAATTTTTGTTTTCTATGCAACGAATCCCTACAGTGGTATCAGAGCCGTGTCTATGCATAGATGGTTGCACGAGTAGAACACAATGGTTTTGTGGGCGTTGATGCTCTTGTTGTCTTTAGTTTGAGTACTTTGCATCTTTGTGGCATAGTGGGATGAAGCGGCTCGGACTAACTTTACATGACCGCGTTCATGAGAATTGTTCCTTGTTCGACATGCAACTTGTATTGCATAAGAGGCTTTGCGGGTGTCTGTCTCTCCTACTATAGTGAAGATTCAATTTACTCTTCTATTGACAACACTAGTATCACCGTTGTGGTTCATATTCGTAGGTAGATTAGATCTCTATCGAAAACCCTAAACCACGTAAAATATGCAAACCAAATTAGAGACGTCTAACTTGTTTTTGCAGGGTTTGGTGATGTGATATGGCCATAATGTGATGATGAATATGTATGAGATGATCATTATTGTATTGTGGCAACCGGCAGGAGCCTTATGGTTGTCTTTAAATTTCATGTTGAGTAGTATTTCAAAGTAGTTGTAATAGTTGCTACATGGAGGACAATCATGAAGACGGCGCCATTGACCTTGACGCTACACCGACGATGATGGAGATCATGCCCGAAGATGATGGAGATCATGTCCGTGCTTTGGAGATGAAAATCAAAGGCGCGAAGACAAAAAGGGCCATATCATATCACATATGAACTGCATGTGATGTTAATCCTTTTATGCATCTTATTTTGCTTAGATCGCGACGGTAGCATTATAAGATGATCCCTCACTAAAATCTCAAGATAATAAAGTGTTCATCCTTAGTAGCACCGTTGCCAAGACTTGTCGTTTCGAAGCATCTCGTGATGATCGGGTGTGATAGAATCAACAAGTGCATACAACGGGTGCAAGACAGTTTTGCACATGCGGATACGTATTAAGGTGGCCTTGACGAGCCTAGCATGTACAGACATGGTCTCGGAACACGTGATACCGAAAGGTAGAGCATGAATCATATGGTTGATATGATGAACACTTTGAGTGTTCGCTATTGAAATTACACCTTGACTCGTGATGATCGGACTTAGGTGTGGTGGATTTGGTTCGTGTGATCACTAAGACAATGCGAGGGATATTGTTTTGAGTGGGAGTTCACCTAGATTTTTAATTATGTTGAATTAAAATTTGAACTCAATTTTTCATAAACTTAGTCTAAACTTTTGCAAATATATGTTGTAGAGATGGCGTCCCCAATCAATTTTAACCAGTTCCTAGAGAAAGAAAAGCTTAAGAGCAAATGTAGCAACTTCACCGACTGGTTCCGTCATGTGAGGATCTTCCTCGCTGGCGGAAATCTGCAATTTGTGCTTGATGCACCGCTAGGTGACCCTCCTGCAGAAACTGAAACCGATGAAGTAAAGAATGTTTACGCGACTCGGAAAACTCGGTACTCTCAAGTTCAGTGTGCCCTCCTGTGCAGTCTGGAAGCCGATCTTCAAAAACGTTTTGAGCACCACGATCCTCATGAGTTGGTCAATGAGCTAAAAGCTATATTTGAGACTCATGCGGCCGTGGAATGCTATGAAGCATCGAAACACTTCTTCAGCTGTATGATGGAAGAAGGCAGCTCCGTTAGTGAGCACATGCTCGTTATGACCGGGCATGCGAAGAAACTCAGTGACTTGGGAATAGTGATTCCTAATAGACTGGGGATTAATCGTGTCCTTCAATCACTGCCACCAAGTTACAAGAACTTTGTGATGAACTACAATATGCAAAACATGAACAAGGAGTTACCTGAACTTTTTGGCATGCTAAAAGCTGCTGAGATTGAGATCAAGAAAGAGCACCAAGTGTTGATGGTCAACAAGACCACCAGTTTCAAGAAACAGGGCAAGTCTAAGGGAAAATTCAAGAAGGGTGGCAAGAAAGCTGCCACGCCTCCTATGAAACCTAAGAATGGCCCTAAGCCTGATGCTGAGTGCTATTACTGCAAGGAGAAGGGACACTGGAAGCGTAATTGCTCCAAGTATCTGGCTGATCTGAAGAGCGGCCTTGTCAAGAAGAAAAAAGAAGGTATATCTGATATACATGTTATAGATGTTTATCTCACTGGTTCTCGTTCTAGTACCTGGGTATTTGATACAGGTTCGGTTGCTCATATTTGTAACTCGAAACAGGAACTAAAGAATAAACGAAGACTACTGAAAGATGAAGTGACGATGCGCATTGGAAACGGATCCAAAGTCGATGTGATCGCTGTCGGCACACTTCCTCTACATCTACCTTCGGGATTAGTTTTAAGCCTAAATAATTGTTATTTTGTACACGCGTTGAGCATGAACATTATATCTGGATCTTGTTTAATGCAAGACGATTATTCATTCAAGTCTGAGTATAATGGTTGTTCTATTTTTATGAATAATATCTTTTATGGTCGAGCACCTGAAAAGAATGGCTTATTTCTGTTTGATCTCGATAGTAGTGATACGCATATACATAACATTGATGCTAAGCGAATTAAATTGAATGATAATTCTACTTATATGTGGCACTCGCTGCCTTGGTCATATTGGAGTGAAACGCATGAAGAAACTCCATACCGATGGATTACTTGAATCACTTGACTTTGAGTCACTTGATAGATGCGAAGCATGTCTAATGGGAAAAATGACTAAGACTCCATTTTCTGGTATGATGGAGCGAGCTACTGACTTATTGGAAATCATACATACCGATGTGTGCGGACCAATGAGTGTAGCATCGCGCGGTGGTTATCGTTATGTTCTAACCTTCACAGATGATCTGAGTAGATATGGGTATATCTATTTCATGAAACATAAATCCGAAACTTTCGAGAAGTTTAAGGAATTCCAAAGTGAAGTAGAAAATCAACGTAACAAGAAGATTAAATTTCTACGATCTGATCGCGGAGGTGAATATCTGAGTTATGAGTTTGGCATGCATTTAAAGAAATGCGGAATACTTTCACAATTGACACCGCCGGGAACACCACAACGAAACGGTGTGTCCGAACGTCGTAATCGAACTCTCTTAGATATGGTTCATTCTATGATGTCTCTTACTGATTTGCCGTTATCATTTTGGAGTTATGCATTAGAGACAGCCGCATTCACTTTAAATAGAGCACCATCAAAATCCGTAGAAACGACACCGTATGAATTATGGTTTAATAAGAAACCTAAGCTGTCGTTCCTTAAAGTTTGGGGTTGCGAAGCCTATGTAAAGAAGTTACAACCGGACAAGCTAGAACCCAAAGCGGAGAAATGCGTCTTCATAGGATACCCTAAGGAAACTATAGGGTACACTTTCTATCACAAATCCGAAGGCAAAATCTTTGTTGCTAAGAACGGAACCTTTCTTGAGAAAGAATTTCTCACTAAAGAAGTGACTGGAAGAAAAGTAGAACTCGATGAGATTGATGAATCTTTACTCGTTGATCAGAGTAGCGCAAAACCGGAAACTGTTCTGCATCACCGCACCGGCAACAGAGGAAGCTAATGATAATGATCATGAAACTTCGAACGAGGAAACTACTGAACCTCGCAGATCGACAAGGGAACGTGCCACTCCTGATTGGTATGATCCTTGTCTAAATGTCATGATTGTGGACAACAATGATGAGGACCCTGCAACGTATGAAGAAGCGATGATGAGCCCAGATTCCAACAAATGGCAAGAAGCCATGAAATCCGAAATGGGATCCATGTATGATAACAAAGTATGGACTTTGGTAGACTTACCTGATAGCCGCAAGGCTGTCGAGAATAAATGGATTTTCAAGAGAAAAACAGATGCTGATGGTAATATTACTGTCTATAAAGCTCGATTGTCGCAAAGGGTTTCCGACAAATTCAAGGAGTTGACTACGATGAGACGTTCTCACCTGTAGTGAAGCTAAAATCTATGAGGATTTTGTTAGCAATAGCTGCATTTTTCGATTATGAGATTTGGCAGATGGATGTCAAAACGGCGTTCCTTAATGGAGACATTGAGGAAGAGTTGTATATGGTACAACCCAAAGGTTTTGTCGATCCTAAAAATGCTGACAAAGTATGCAAACTTCATCGTTCAATCTATGGACTGAAGCAAGCATCAAGAAGTTGGAATCGACGCTTTGATAAGGTGATCAAAAACTTCGGGTTTATACAGTGTCATGGAGAGGCCTGTATTTACAAGAAAGTGAGTGGGAGCTCTGTAGCATTCCTGATATTATATGTAGATGACATATTATTGATTGGGAATGATATAGAACTATTAAGCAGTGTAAAAGGTTATTTGATTAATAGTTTTTCAATGAAAGACCTTGGTGAAGCATCGTATATATTAGGCATCAAGATTTATAGAGATAGATCAAGACGCCTACTAGGGCTATCACAGAGTACATATCTGGACAAGATTCTAAAGAAGTTTAGAATGGACGAAAGTAAGAAAGGGTTCTTACCTATGTTACCAGGCAAGGTCTTGAGTAAGACTCAAGGACCGGCTACGGCAGAAGAAAGAGAAAGGATGAGTAATATCCCCTATGCCTCGCGATAGGATCTATCATGTATGCCATGTTATGTACTAGACCGGATATAGCACATCTTTGTTAGTTTGACTAGCAGATATCAAAGTGATCCAGGAATGGAACACTGGACAGCGGTCAAGAATATCCTGAAGTACTTGAAAAGAACTAAGGATATGTTTCTTTGTTATGGAGGTGACCAAGAGCTCGTTGTAAGCGGTTACACCGATGCAAGTTGGAACACTGATCCTGATGACTCTAAGTCACAGTCTGGGTACATGTTTATATTGAATGGTGCTGCAGTAAGCTGGGCAAGCTCGAAGCAGTGCACGGTGGCGAAGTCTTCAACAGAATCAGAGTACATAGCGGCTTCAGAGGCTTCATCAGAAGCGGTATGGATGAAGAGGTTCATTGTAGAGCTCGGTGTGGTTCCTAGTGCATTGGACCCACTAGTCATCTACTGTGACAACATGGGTGCCATCGCCAATGCACAAGAACCAAGGTCACACAAGAGGCTGAAGCATATCAAGCTGCGTTACCACTCGATTCGCGAGTACATCGAAGATGGAGAAGTAAGATTTGCAAAGTACACACTGATCTGAATGTACCAGATCCGTTGATTAAAGCTCTCCCTAGGGCAAAGCATGACCAACACCAGAATGCCATGGGTGTTAGGTACATTACAATGTAATCTAGATTATTGACTCTAGTGCAAGTGGGAGACTGTTGGAGATATGCCCAAGAGGCAATAATAAAAGTGGTTATTATATATCTTTATGTTTATGATAAATGTTTATATACCATGCTATAATTGTATTAACCGAAACATTGATACATGTGTGATATGTAAACAACAAAGAGTCCCTAGTATGCCTCTTAACTAGCTTGTTGATTAATGGATGATTAGTTTCATAATCATGAACATTGGATGTTATTAATAACAAGGTTATATCATTGTATGAATGATGTAATGGACACACCCAATTAAGCATAGCATAAGATCACGTCATTAAGTTATTTGCTATAAGCTTTCGATACATAGTTACCTAGTCCTTATGACCATGAGATCATGTAAATCACTTATACCGGAAAGGTACTTTGATTACATCAAACCGCCCAAGGGAAGGTGGGAATCCCACCTCTAGTGGGAGTCCTAGTTTGGGTAGGTTTCATGTCATATGGAAGGTTTTGGTTTGGGGTCTTATTCGAAGACTTGTAGACCAACTCTTGGGTGTTCCACCTATATAATGAGGGCCAAGGGGAGGGGGCCGGCCACCCCAACACCACAAGGTGGCCGCACCCCTTAAGTGGCCGGCGCCCCCCTCTCCCCAAACCCTAGCCGCCCCACTCCTCCTTCTCTCCCGCACGCTTAGCGAAGCTCCGCCGGAGTTCTCCACCACCACCGCCACCACGCCGTCGTGCTGCCGGATTCAAGAGGAGCTACTACTTCCGCTGCCCGCTAGAACGGGGAGGTGGACATCGACTTCATCAACACCGAACGTGTGACCGAGTACGGAGGTGCTGCCCGTTCGTGGCGCCGTGATCAAGATCTTCTACGCGCTTTTGCAAGCGGCAAGTGAACGTCTACCGCAGCAACAAGAGCCTCATCTTGTAGGCTTTGGAACTCTTCAAGGGTGAGTCTCGATCATCCCCTCGTTGCTACCGTCTTCTAGATTGCATCTTGGCTTGGATTGCGTGTTCGCGGTAGGAAATTTTTTGTTTTCTTTGCAACGAATCCCTACACGCGGGTCCCACCCTGGCCGCGCCGCCATGTGGTGAGGGAGCCCTGTTGCCCCTCCGAGGCTGCCTCTTCGTCTATATAATCTCTAGTGCCCTAAAAACCCGACACCAATTGACGAAACTCCAGAAAGACTCCAGGGACGCCGCCGCCATCGCGAAACTCCATTTCGGGGGACAGAAGTATCTGTTCCGGCACGCCGCCGGGATGGGGAATTGCCCCCGGAGTCATCTCCATCGACACCACCGCCATCTTCATCGTCGTTGTTGTCTCCTATGATGAGGAAGGAGTAGTTCTCCCCCGAGGCCGAGGGCTCTACCGGTAGCTATGTGGTTCATCTCTCTCTCTCCCATGGTGCGATCTTTATGTGATCATGAGCTTTGTATCACAATTAATCTATGTGCTACTCTAGTGATGTTATTAAAGTAGTCTATTCCTCCTCCATGATGTAATGTTGACAGTGTGTGCATCATGTAGTACTTGGCGTAGGTTATGATTGTAATCTCTTGTAGATTATGAAGTTAACTATTACTATGATAGTATTGATGCGATCTATTCCCCCTTTCATAGCTATTGTTGACAGTGTGTATGCTATGTTAGTACTCGGTCTAAATTGCAATGGTCTATTATGCACTCTAGAGGTTACTTAAATATGAACTCCGGATGTTGTGGAGCTCGTTTACTCCGGCTTGAGGTGTGCTTTTATAGCCCTACACAATGAATGGTGTTTGTTATCCAACAAGAGAGTGTGAGAAAGTAGCACAAGTGAAGAGAAGTTATTTATTTATGTGATCATTGTTGAGAGTGTCCACTAGTGAAAGTATGATCCCTAGGCCTTATTTCTAAGCATTGAAACACCGTTTCCGACAAGTTCTGCTACATGTTTGCTTGCTGCCATTTTTATTTCAGATTGCAATTACTACTTATAATCATCCATATTACTTGTATTTCACTATCTCTTCGCCGAACTAGTGCACCTATACATCTGACAAGTGTATTAGGTGTGTTGGGACACAAGAGACTTCTTGTATCTTAATTGCAGGGTTGCTTGAGAGGGATATCTTTGACCTCTACCTCCCTGAGTTCGATAAACCTTGGGTGATTCACTTAAGGGAAACTTGCTGCTGTTCTACAAACCTCTGCTCTTGGAGGCCCAACACTGTCTACAGGAATAGAAGCGTGCGTAGACATCAAGCTATTTTCTGGCGCCGTTGCCGGGGAGGTAAGGTAAAAGGTATTCACATCCTCCGACTACTAAGCTATTTCCTAGCACTGTTTTCGGTGTGTGAGTGCTCGAAGTTATTTCCTTTAGATCCTGCAATTGCATCTTTTTGTTTCTTGTTTTTATTTCACTAGTTAGGCTTAATGGAAAACAACAAAAAAAATTAGAGATCTTTATGAAATTTATCTTGAGTTAGGACATGAGGTGTTTGAAGAGAAAATTAAAAAACCTATGGAACCTTATATGCATGCTAATGGCAATGTTATTAGTATGAATGCTTTGAACACCATTGTTGCTAATGCTATGGAAAATTCTAAGCTTGGGGAAGCTGGTTTTGATGAGCATGATATTTTTAGTCCCCCAAGTTTTGAGGAGAAAATTTTCTTTGATGATACTTTGCCTCCCATTTATGATGATTATAATGATAGTGGTATTTTGGTGCCACCTACTATGGAGGATAAAGTTTATTATGATTATACTATGCCTCCTATATTTGATGATTATGGTGATGAGAATAATAATGATAGCTACTTTGCTGAATTTGCTCCCACTACAATTAATAAGAATGACTATGCTTATGTTGGGACTAGTAATTATTTTATGCATGAGACTCATGATAAGAATGCTTTATGTGATAGTTATATTGTTGAGTTTGTTCATGATGCTACTGAAAGTTATTATGAGAGAGGGAAACATGGTTACATGCATCTTAATAATATTAAGTTTCCCCTCTTTATGTTGAGAATCTTGAAGTCGCGCTTGTGTTGCCTTTCCATGCTTGTTGTGTTATGCTTACATGACTTGTTTATTTACAAGATTCCTTTTCATAGGAAGTGGGTTAGGCTTAAATTTGTTTCATACTTGCTTTTTGATGCTCTCTTTGCTTCAACTCTCATCCTTATGTGAGCATCATTAAAATTGCTGAGCCCATCTTAATGGCTATAAAGAAAACACTTCTTGGGAGATAACCCATGTTTTTATTCTGCACTTTTGTTTTATATTTGAGTCTTGGAAGTTGTTACTACTGTAGCAACCTCTCCTTATCTTTATTTTATTGCAATGTTGTGCCAAGTAAAGTCTCTAATAGAAGGTTGATGCTAGATTTGGATTTCTGCGCAGAAACAGATTTCTATCTGTCACGAATTTGAGCAGGGCTCTCTGTAGGAAACTCAGAAAAATCTGCCAATTTTCATGCGTGTTCCTTAGATATGTACGCAACTTTCATTAGTTTTGAGTTTTCTGATTTGAGCAACATACCTCTTAAAAATTCGTCTTTACTGGCTGTTCTGTTTTGACAGATTCTATCTCTGTTTTATTGCATTGTCTCTTGTGGACTTTAAGCAAGGCTTTCTAGACTTGGAGAGCTGTAGCTAATGTTTTATTTAGTTCTTGCAATGTGTCACTACAGGACCAAAGTGGATTAAAGTTTTTTGAGTACTAACCCCTCTAATGAAGTTTATGAGAAGTTCGGTGTGAAGGAAGTTTTCAAGGGTCAAGAGAGGAGGATGATACAATATGATCAAGAAGAGTGAAAAGTCTTAGCTTGGGGATGCCCCCGTGGTTCATCCCTGCATATTTCAAGAAGACTCAAGCATCTAAGTTTGGGGATGCCTCCCAAGGCATCCCCTTCTTCATCGACAACTTATCAGGTCACCTCTAGTGAAACTATATTTTTATTCCGTCACATCTTATGTGCTTTACTTGGAGCGTCTGTATGTTTTTATTTTAGTTTTTGTTTGAATAAAATCGGATCCTAGCATTCTTTGTTTGGGAAAGAGACACGCTCCGCTCGTTCATATGAACACTGGTGTTCTTAGATTTACTTTTAATGTTCATGGCGATGGTTAAAACTGCTTCGTTCATTGTTATTTGGTTGGAAACAGAAAATGCTTCATGTGGTAATTGGTATATGGTCTTGAATAATTTGATACTTGGCAATTGTTTTTCTCAAATCGATCATGTTTAAGCTCTTGCATCATGTACTTTGCACCTATGAGTGAAGAACTACCATAGAGCTTGTTAAATGTTGGTTTACATGATTGGTCTCTCTAAAGTCTAGATATTTTCTGGTGAAGTGTTTGAACAACAAGGAAGACAGTGTAGAGTCTTATAATGCTTGCAATATGTTCTTATGTAAGTTTTGTTGTACCGGTTCATACTTGTGTTTGCTTCAAACAACCTTGCTAGCCCAAATCCTTGTACTGAGAGGGAATGCTTCTCGTGCATCCAAAAACCTTGAGCCAAAACCTATGCCATTTGTGTCCACCATACCTACCTACTACATGGTATTTCTCTGCCATTCCAAAGTAAATTACTTGAGTGCTACCTTTAAAATTTCATTCCTTGTCTTTCCAATATATAGCTCATGGGAAAATAGCCTTAAAACTATTGTGGTAAAGAATATGTAGCTTATGTATCTTATTTCTTATAAGTTGCTTGTTGAGCGGTAACCATGTTTCTGGGGACGCCATCAACTATTACACCTTTGTTGAATATCATGTGAGTTGCTATGCATGTTCGTCTTGTCTGAAGTAAGGGTGATTTATCATGATTAAATGGTTTGAGTATGCATATTGTTAGAGAAGAACATTGGGCCGCTAACCAAAGCCATGTATCATGGTGGAAGTTTCAGTTTGGACATCAATCCTCAATCTCTTATGAGAATATTATCTTTTTTTTGAATGCTTATGCATTAAAGAGGAGTCCATTATCTGTTTTCTATGTTGTCCCGGTATGGATGTCCTTAGTTGAGATCTATCAAAAATGAGAAATCAAATGCGATCTATCTCCTTGAACCTTTGTACAGGCGACATAGAGGTACCCCTTTGTGATACTTGGTTGAAACATATGTAATGCAATGATAATCCATGTAAATCCAAGCTAATTAGGACAAGGTGCGAGCACTATTGGTATTCTATGCATGAGGCTTGCAACTTATAGGATATCTTATGCATAACACATATGAATTATTACTACCGTTGACAAAATCGTTTCTATGTTTTCAAAATAAAAGCTCTAGCACAAAAATAGTAATCCATGCTTCCCTCTGCGAAGGGCCTTTCTTTTACTTTATGTTGAGTCAGTTTACCTACTTCTTTCTATCTTAGAAGCAAACACTTGTGTCAACTGTGTGCATTGATTCCTACATACTTGCTTATTTGCATCCATCATATTACTTTGTGTTGACAATCATCCATGAGATATACATCCATGAGATATACATGTTGAAGTTGAAAGCAACTGCTGAAACTTATATCTTCCTTTGAATTGCTTCAAAGCCTTCTACTAAGAATTTATTGCTTTATGAGTTAACTCCTATGCAAGTCTTACTGATGCTTGTCTTGAAAGTACTATTCATGAAAAGTCTTTGCTATATGATTCAGTTGTTTAGTCATTATCTTTACCATTGCTTTGAATCACTTCATTCATCTCATATGCTTTACAATAGTATTGATCAAGATTATGATAGTAGCATGTCACTTCAGAAATTATCCTTGTTATCGTTGACATAGGCATCCCCAATGGGCCTGCTGAAGATGGTACCCGGGGTTTACTAAAGGCCCACGACCCGAAGGATAAGAAGAATTCGGAAGCCCAACTTGTAATATTATGGGATGAGTTTGAAACCTTCCCGGACTCTGTAACTTGTACATCACGAATCCCTCGGCTCCACCTCCTATATAAGGGGGAGTCGAGGGACAAAGAAAGCATCGATTCATTGTCTCACAAACCCTAGTTTTCATATCGTCGAGTACTTTTCGGCTGAAACCTTCGAGATCTACTTGCCCTCTACTTCTAACTAAAACCCTAGTCTACAACCCGTAGGCATTGACAAGTTAATCCCTTGCCAATTGGCGCCATCTGTGGGAATTAGTGGCGTCAAGGATCTGATCTCGATGGCACGTTCAAGATCGTCGACTTCATCAACAGCAAGCAACGCGATGGATCGAGGTAAACAGATCGAAACTAGTCCTGTCGATTTTGTTCCTCACCCGCCCTCCCGTTTGGATGCATATGCGTATCTGGAGGAGCCTATGGAGATGACGTTCGGAAGGTTCCACTTTCGCGTCGAGAAGGAGGGAGCGTATCATCTCGAAATTCCGATCTTGTCGGGATTATCGGCGGTCGATTCCGATTTTTCGAACTCAACATCATCAATCGAGACAGGCGAAGAGGAGACTTCATCGCCACGCTTCATCAGCACTAGGGCAAGCGAAAAGCTCGCCAAGATCTTCAGCGACATGTCCTTCGAGTCGTCTGCGGACTCAGATATAAGCGATGACTCGAATAGCTTCGACAGCTTCAACTTCATCGACAGATCCACTACCGTTGGCAAGGTATTCACCAATCTCTATGATGGTGTCACCAAACCCAGCATGGTTCAGTATCCAAAATATCATCAGATCTATGTAATCGGAGATCCGAGTCGCCCACAAGAGGAGACATCAGAGAACTTCGACGAGGCAGGGAATCCATATGTCGATCCTGCAGATCTCACGAGAGGTCTAGGAACAAAATATATTGGACCAGGGACACGAGAGATGGTGCGATTTCCACAGGAAGTATGGGATCGATTTGCAAGAGCTATTAATGGTACAGAGCCAATGACTGTAACGGCGACACATGAGGAGTTACAAGCATATCAATATAGGCTTGCACGAACCAGGCGGGAGCTTGAGAAGCAGAAAATCGAGTTGGATAGAAGGCAGGAAGCAGCTTCCGCATCAAGCAGGCGAAGGGCAGAATTAAGTCGACATTCAGGAACTTCAGGAGATAGCCACAGAGAAGCTCGGAATAGGGCAAGATCTAGGCTATAAAACATACCTGAAGCTGATAGAGAGCACTTGGTTCAAAACCTTGATATGTCCTTTATGTCGATAGACACGAGAGGAAACATTATCCCTAAAACACCGGAAGCTGGGTATATGGCGACACAAGCCTTTATCCTTGCATCCAGGCCACCTCCCGGAGATCTAAGAGAAGCATTGTACAATATGGCCATGGCAGGTGTTGGGGCCATGGGAACGGCGTTTGCAGCAACACCTCCCGAAGGAACAGCAAGGCAAAATAATCCACGACCTACGGCAGCAGCAACAGTTCCCGAGAGAACAAGTGGAGCAAGAGACACAACAGTGCAAGCAAGGGTGGACAGAGCACGACAAAGTAGAAGGGAACATCGGCACTCCCCAGAGATAGAGGAAGAGGATATGTGCGGGCTGCCGTGCTTTACAAGGAGGGTCCGAAAAACTCGAGTTCCTTCAGGGTTCAAATTGCCCGATAACTTCAAAAAATTCGACGGCCTGCAAGATCCAGAGGATTGGCTAGTCGATTATCTCGAGACAGTGAAGCTGACAGGAGGAACCAGAGCAACAGCTATGCAGAGCATCCAGGTACATCTGAGTGGACTGCGTGATCTTGGATAAAAAAGCTTCCTCCAGGATCTATCGACAGCTGGGATAGCTTCGAGGATGTGTTCGTCAAGAATTTCCGGTCCACATGCAAAAAACCCGCATCACTAGAGCAACTGAGGGCGTGTCGACAAAAGCCAGACGAATCAATGAGAAAGTACATCCAAAGGTGGAATATCATTAAAAACTCGGCAGAGAATATATCTGACGAGAGAGTGATAGATGCGTTTGTCGCAGGAATCATGCGGGGAGATTTTGTCGAGGACTTGGGGAGAACTAACCCAAAGACAGTATCCGCGTTGATGGAGATAGCAAACAGATGGGCAGATGGAGAAGATGTTGTTCACAACAAACGACATAGGTCACCAGAGGAGGACCGCGGTCGAAATTATCAAAATAGGCGACGATATCCTCGGCAGTACTCGAGCTATGATGCTCCTGGACAAATTTCGGCTGGCTTTCGAGCAAGCGCTGGAGGAAATAATAGAGATTGCTATCAAAAGAGCAACGAGCAGCGATGCGACAATAGAGATGACTCCCGAAACAACAGGCAAAATAATGGACCAAGGTTCTAGAGACCTTTCGTGTCCCCCGAGGAGATGATGAACGGGCCGTGTCAGATGCATTTCTATCTCGACAACAACGGAAAGAGACAGTCTGGACACTTGCAAAAGGATTGCCGAAATTTTCAGGCAATGTTAAGGTGGGCAGGGCACGCTAATGCCCAGGCGACAAATAGAAACCCTCAAGGGCCCAGGAGTGAGATCCACTTGCCACCTCCTCCCGCAATTACGGACGAAAATCGACACCAGCTCAGAATAGCGGTAGCACCAGCACCACCACCTTACGTTGATCCCAATTCCAACGGAGCGGTCTCGATGATTCAGAAAGGCAGGCCATCCAATAGAGCTCAAAAAGTAATCTCGCGACAGGTGTTCATGGCAGAGAAGATGCCTCCACCAACGGTTGAGTACCTCAATTGGTCAGGGCAAGATATTGGCTTCATAATAGCGGATCAACCGCAGCAAGTTCCTCGACCAGGGCAGTCAACACTTATCTTACCAGCAGTAATCGCGGGATTCAACGTATCTCGAGTATTCATAGATGGAGGCAGCAGCCTAAACCTTATGTATGCAGACACATTAAGGAAGATGAACATATCTCTGGCAAATCTGAAACCAACTGACACACGTTTCCATGGCATCTGATGGCGCGTAACTCACACGCTCGTTGGGAACCCCAAGAGGAAGGTATGATGCGCACAGCAGCAAGTTTTCCCTCAGAAAGAAACCAAGGTTTATCGAACCAGGAGGAGCCAAGAAGCACGTTGAAGGTTGATGGCGGCGGGATGTAGTGCGGCGCAACACCAGGGATTCCGGCGCCAACGTGGAACCTGCACAACACAACCAAAGTACTTTGCCCCAACGAAACAGTGAGGTTGTCAATCTCACCGGCTTGTCAGAACAAAGGATTAACCGTATTGTGTGGAAGATGATTGTTTGCGAGAAAACAGTAGAACAAGATTGCAAGAGATTGTATTTCAGTAAAGAGAATTGGACCGGGGTCCACAGTTCACTAGAGGTGTCTCTCCCATAAGATAAACAGCATGTTGGGTGAACAAATTACAGTTGGGCAATTGACAAATAAAGAGGGCATGACCATGCACATACATATCATGATGAGTATAGTGAGATTTAATTGGGCATTACGACAAAGTACATAGACCGCCATCCAGCATGCATCTATGCCTAAAAAGTCCACCTTCAGGTTATCATCCGAACCCCCTCCAGTATTAAGTTGCTAACAACAGACAATTGCATTAAGTATTGCGCGTAATGTAACTAGTGACTACATCCTTGAACATAGCACCAATGTTTTATCCCTAGTGGCAACAGCACATCCATAACCTTAGAGGTTCTTGTCACCCCTCCAGATTCACGGAGACATGAACCCACTATCGAGCATAAATACTCCCTCTTGGAGTTACTAGCATCAACTTGGCCAGAGCATCTACTAATAACGGAGAGCATGCAAGATCATAAACAACACATAGACATAGCTTTGATAATCAACATAACAAGTATTCTCTATTCATCGGATCCCAACAAACGCAACATATAGAATTACAGATAGATGATCTTGATCATGTTAGGCAGCTCACAAGATCCGACAATGATAGCACAATGGGGAGAAGACAACCATCTAGCTACTGCTATGGACCCATAGTCCGTGGGTAGACTACTCACACATCACACCGGAGGCGACCATGGCGGCGTAGAGTCCTCCGGAGATGATTCCCCTCTCCGGCAGGGTGCCGGAGGCGATCTCCTGGATCCCCGAGATGGGATCGGCGTTGGCGGCGTCTCTGGAAGGTTTTCCGTATCGTGGCTCTCGGTACTGGGGGTTTCGTCACGGAGGCTTTAAGTAGGCGGAAGGGCAAGTCAGGAGGGGGCACAGGGGCCCCACACCATAGGCCGGCGCGGCCAGGGGGGGCCACGCCGCCCTAGGGTTTGGGCACCCTGTGGCCCCACTTCGTTTCGTCTTCGGACTTCTGGAAGCTTCGTGGCAAAATAGGCCCCTGGGCGTTGATTTCGTCCAATTCCGAGAATATTTCCTTACTAGGATTTCTTAAACCAAAAACAGCAGAAAACAAGAATCGGCACTTCGGCATCTTGTTAATAGGTTAGTTCCAGAAAATGCACGAATATGACATAAAGTGTGCATAAAACATGTAGATAACATCAATAATGTGGCATGGAACATAAGAAATTATCGATACGTCGGAGACGTATCAGCATCCCCAAGCTTAGTTCTGCTCGTCCAGAAGGTGTAAAACGATAACACGGATAATTTCGGAGTGACATGCCATCATAATCTTGATCATACTATTTGTAAAGCATATGTAGTGAATGCAGCGATCAAAACAATGTATATGACATGAGTAAACAAGTGAATCATAAAGCAAAGACTTTTCATGAATAGCACTTCAAGACAAGCATCAATTAAGTCTTGCATAAGAGTTAACTCATAAAGCAATAATTCAAAGTAAAGGCATTGAAGCAACACAAAAGAAGATTAAGTTTCAGCGGTTGCTTTCAACTTGTAACATGTATATCTCATGGATATTGTCAACATAGAGTAATATAACAAGTGCAATAAGCAAGTATGTAGGAATCAATACACAGTTCACACAAGTGTTTGCTTCTTGAGGTGGAGAGAAATAGGTGAACTGACTCAACATTGAAAATAAAAGAATTGTCCTCCATAGAGGAAAAGCATCGATTGCTATATTTGTGCTAGAGCTTTGATTTTGAAAACATGAAACAATTTTGTCAACGGTAGTAATAAAGCATATGTATCATGTAAATTATATCTTACAAGTTGCAAGCCTCATGCATAGTGTACTAATAGTGCCCGCACCTTGTCCTAATTAGCTTGGACTACCGGATCATCACAATGCACATGTTTTGACCAACTGTCACAAAGGGGTACCTCTATGCCGCCTGTACAAAGGTCTAAGGAGAAAGCTCGCATTGGATTTCTCGCTATTGATTATTCTTCAACTTAGACATCCATACCGGGACAACATAGGCAACAGATAATGGACTCCTCTTTTATGCATAAGCATGTAACAACAATTAATAATTTTCTCATTTGAGATTGAGGATATATGTCCAAAACTGAAACTTCCACCATGGATCATGGCTTTAGTTAGCGGCCCAATGTTCTTCTCTAACAATATGCATGCTTAACCATAGGGTGGTAGATCGCTCTTACTTCAGACAAGACGAACATGCATAGCAACTCACATGAAATTCAACAATGAATAGTTGATGGCGTCCCCAGTGAACATGGTTATCGCACAACAAGCAACTTAATAAGAGATAAAGTGCATAATTACATATTCAATACCACAATAGTTTTTAAGCTATTTGTCCCATGAGCTATATATTGCAAAGGTGAATGATGGAATTTTAAAGGTAGCACTCAAGCAATTTACTTTGGAATGGCGGAAAATACCATGTAGTAGGTAGGTATGGTGGACACAAATGGCATAGTGGTTGGCTCAAGTATTTTGGATGCATGAGAAGTATTCCCTCTCGATACAAGGTTTAGGCTAGCAAGGCTTATTTGAAACAAACACAAGGATGAACCGGTGCAGCAAAACTCACATAAAAGACATATTGAAAACATTATAAGACTCTACACCGTCTTCCTTGTTGTTCAAACTCAATACTAGAAATTATCTAGACCTTAGAGAAACCAAATATGCAAACCAAATTTTAGCATGCTCTATGTATTTCTTCATTAATGGGTGCAAAGCATATGATGCAAGAGCTTAATCATGAGCACAACAATTGCCAAGTATCACATTACCCAAGACATTAATAGCAATTACTACATGTATCATTTTCCAATTCCAACCATATAACAATTTAACGAAGGAGAAACTTCGCCATGAATACTATGAGTAGAAACCAAGGACATACTTGTCCATATGCTACAGCGGAGCGTGTCTCTCTCCCATAAGGTGAATGCTAGGATCCATTTTATTCAAACAAAACAAAAAACAAAAACAAACTGACGCTCCAAGAAAAGCACATAAGATGTGATGGAATAAAAATATAGTTTCAGGGGAGGAACCTGATAATGTTGTCGATGAAGAAGGGGATGCCTTGGGCATCCCCAAGCTTAGACGCTTGAGTCTTCTTGATATATGCAGGGGTGAACCACCGGGGCATCCCCAAGCTTAGAGCTTTCACTCTCCTTGATCATGTTGCATCATACTCCTCTCTTGATCCTTGAAAACTTCCTCCACACCAAACTCGAAACAACTTATTAGAGGGTTAGTGCACAATAAAAATTAACATATTCAGAGGTGACACAATCATTCTTAACACTTCTGGACATTGCATAATGCTACTGGACATTAATGGATCAAAGAAATTCATCCATCATAGCAAAAGAGGCAATGCGAAATAAAAGGCAGAATCTGTCAAAACAGAACAGTTCGTATTGACAAATTTTAAAATGGCACCATACTTGCTCAAATGAAAATGCTCAAATTGAATGAAAGTTGCGTACATATCTGAGGATCATGCACGTAAATTGGCTTAATTTTCTGAGCTACCTACAGGGAGGTGGACCCAGATTCGTGACAGCAAAGAAATCTGGAACTGTGCAGTAATCCAAATCTAGTACTTACTTTTCTATCAACGGCTTAACTTGGCACAACAAAACACAAAACTAAGATAAGGAGAGGTTGCTACAGTAGTAAACAACTTCCAAGACACAAAATAAAAACAAAGTACTGTAGGTAAAAACATGGGTTGTCTCCCATAAGCGCTTTTCTTTAACGCCTTTCAGCTAGGCGCAGAAAGTGTGTATCAAGTATTATCAAGAGACGAAGTATCAACATCATAATTTGTTCTCATAATAGAATCAAAAGGTACCTTCATTCTCTTTCTAGGGAAGTGTTCCATACCTTTCTTGAGAGGAAATTGATATTTTATATTACCTTCCTTCATATCAATGATAGCACCAACGATTCAAGAAAAGGTCTTCCCAATATAATGGGACAAGATGCATTGCATTCAATATCCAAAACAACAAAATCAACGGGAACAAGGTTATTGTTAACGGTAATGCGAACATTATCAACTTTACCCAAAGGTTTCTTTGTAGAATGATCAGCAAGATTAACATCCAAATAACAATTTTTCAGCGGTGGCAAGTCAAGCATATCATAAATTTTCTTAGGCATAACAGAAATACTTGCACCAAGATCACATATAGCATTACAATCAAAATCTTTAACCTTCATCTTAATGATGGGCTCCCAACCATCCTCTAGCTTTTTAGGAATAGAGGCTTCACGCTCTAGTTTCTCTTCTCTCGCTTTTATGAGAGCATTTGTAATATGTTGCGTGAAAGCCAAATTTATAGCACTAGCATTAGGACTTTTAGCAAGTTTTTGCAAGAACTTTATAACTTCAGAGATGTGGCAATCATCAAAATTCAAACCATTATAATCTAAAGCAATGGGATCATCATCCCCAATGTTGGAAAAAAATTCAGCAGCTTTATCACGAGCGATTTCAATAGATTTAGCAGTTTGAGCGGTTTCTCGCGCTTTGCATTAGAAGTGGAAACATTGCTAACACCAATTCTTTTATTATTATTAGTAGGAGGTGCAGCAACATGTGTAGCATTAGCATTACTAGTGGTGGTAATAATCCAAACTTTAGCTACATTCTTCTCTTTAGCTAGTTTTTCATTTTCTTCTCTATCCCACCTAGCACGCAGTTCAGCCATTAATCTTATATTCTCATTAATTCTAACTTGAATGGCATTTGCTGTAGTAACAATTTTATTATGATGATTCTCATTAGGCATAACTTTTGATTTCAAAAGATCAACATCAGCAGCAAGACTATCGACTTTAGAAGCAAGTATATCAATTTTCCCAAGCTTTTCTTCAACAGATTTGTTAAAAGCAGTTTGTGTACTAATAAATTCTTTAAGCATGGCTTCAAGTCCAGGGGGTGAACTCCTATTATTGTTGTAAGAATTCCCATAAGAATTAGCATAGCCGTTGCCATTATTATAAGGATATGGCCTATAGTTGTTACTAGAATTGTTCCGGTAAGCATTGTTGTTGAAATTATTATTTTTAATGAAGTTTACATCAACATGTTCTTCTTGTGCAACCAATGAAGCTAATGGAACATTATTAGGATCAATATTAGTCCTATCATTCACAAGCATAGACATAATAGCATCAATCTTATCACTCAAGGAAGAGGTTTCTTCGACAGAATTTACCTTCTTACCTTGTGGAGCTCTTTCCGTGTGCCATTCAGAGTAGTTGATCATCATATTATCAAGAAGCTTTGTTGCTTCACCAAGAGTGATGGACATAAAGGTACCTCCAGCAGCTGAATCCAATAAATTCCGTGAAGAAAATTTTAGTCCTGCATAGAAGGTTTGGATGATCATCCAAGTAGTCAGTCCATGGGTTGGGCAATTTTTAACCAGAGATTTCATTCTTTCCCAAGCTTGAGCAACATGTTCAGTATCTAATTGTTTAAAATTCATTATGCTACTCCTCAAAGATATAATTTTAGCAGGGGGATAATATCTACCAATAAAAGCATCCTTGCATTTAGTCCATGAATCAATACTATTCTTAGGCAGAGATAGCAACCAATCTTTAGCTCTTCCTCTTAATGAGAAAGGGAACAATTTTAATTTTATAATGTCACCATCTACATCTTTATATTTTTGCATTTCACATAGTTCAACAAAATTATTAAGATGGGCAGCAGCATCATCAGAACTAACACCAGAAAATTGCTCTCGCATAACAAGATTCAGTAAAGCAGGTTTAATTTCAAAGAATTCTGCTGTAGTAGCAGGTGGAGCAATAGGTGTGCATAAGAAATCATTATTATTTGTGGTTGTGAAGTCACACAACTTAGTATTTTCAGGGTTGGCCATTTTAGCAACAGTAAATAAAGCAAACTAGATAAAGTAAATGCAAGTAACTAATTTTTTTGTGTTTTTGATATAGTAAACAAGATAGCAAATAAAGTAAAACTAGTAACTAATTTTTTTGTATTTTGATTTAGTGCAGCAAACAAAGTAGTAAATAAAACTAAGCAAGACAAAAACAAAGTAAAGAGATTGAGAAGTGGAGACTCCCCTTGCAGCGTGTCTTGATCTCCCCGGCAACGGCGCCAGAAATTTAGCTTGATGGCGCGTAACTCACACGCTCGTTGGGAACCCCAAGAGGAAGGTATGATGCGCACAGCAGCAAGTTTTCCCTCAGAAAGAAACCAAGGTTTATCGAACCAGGAGGAGCCAAGAAGCACGTTGAAGGTTGATGGCGGCGGGATGTAGTGCGGCGCAACACCGGGATTCGGCGCCAACGTGGAACCTGCACAACACAACCAAAGTACTTTGCCCCAACGAAACAGTGAGGTTGTCAATCTCACCGGCTTGCTGTAACAAAGGATTAACCGTATTGTGTGGAAGATGATTGTTTGCAGAAAACAGTAGAACAGTATTGCAAGAGATTGTATTTCGATAAAGAGAATTGGACCGGGGTCCACAGTTCACTAGAGGTGTCTCTCCCATAAGATAAACAGCATGTTGGGTGAACAAATTACAGTTGGGCAATTGACAAATAAAGAGGGCATGACCATGCACATACATATCATGATGAGTATAGTGAGATTTAATTGGGCATTACGACAAAGTACATAGACCGCCATCCAGCATGCATCTATGCCTAAAAAGTCCACCTTCAGGTTATCATCCGAACCCCTCCGGTATTAAGTTGCTAACAACAGACAATTGCATTAAGTATTGCGCGTAATGTAACTAGTGACTACATCCTTGAACATAGCACCAATGTTTTATCCCTAGTGGCAACAGCACATCCATAACCTTAGAGGTTCTTGTCACCCCTCCAGATTCACGGAGACATGAACCCACTATCGAGCATAAATACTCCCTCTTGGAGTTACTAGCATCAACTTGGCCAGAGCATCTACTAATAACGGAGAGCATGCAAGATCATAAACAACACATAGACATAGCTTTGATAATCAACATAACAAGTATTCTCTATTCATCGGATCCCAACAAACGCAACATATAGAATTACAGATAGATGATCTTGATCATGTTAGGCAGCTCACAAGATCCGACAATGATAGCACAATGGGGAGAAGACAACCATCTAGCTACTGCTATGGACCCATAGTCCAGGGGTAGACTACTCACACATCACACCGGAGGCGACCATGGCGGCGTAGAGTCCTCCGGGAGATGATTCCCCTCTCCGGCAGGGTGCCGGAGGCGATCTCCTGGATCCCCCGAGATGGGATCGGCGTTGGCGGCGTCTCTGGAAGGTTTTCCGTATCGTGGCTCTCGGTACTGGGGGTTTCGTCACGGAGGCTTTAAGTAGGCGGAAGGGCAAGTCAGGAGGGGGCACAGGGGCCCCACACCATAGGCCGGCGCGGCCAGGGGGGGGCCGCGCCGCCTAGGGTTTGGGCACCCTGTGGCCCCACTTCGTTTCGTCTTCGGACTTACGGAAGCTTCGTGGCAAAATAGGCCCCTGGGCGTTGATTTCGTCCAATTCCGAGAATATTTCCTTACTAGGATTTCTGAAACCAAAAACAGCGAGAAAAAGAATCGGCACTTCGGCATCTTGTTAATAGGTTAGTTCCAGAAAATGCACGAATATGACATAAAGTGTGCATAAAACATGTAGATAACATCAATAATGTGGCATGGAACATAAGAAATTATCGATACGTCGGAGACGTATCAGCATCACGCCAGAGAAGCCAAGTTATCCGTTGGGGAAGATCAATCTCGACGTTCAGTTTGGGACCCGAGAAAACTACAGGATAGAGAGGCTGGAGTTTGAAGTCGTAGATTTCCCATCACAGTACCACGCTTTGTTGGGACGCCCAGCATATGCCAGGTTTATGGCGGTACCACATTACACATACCTGTTGTGGAGGATGCCTGGACCTAAGGGACCAATCACAGTTAAAGGAAGCTTCGCGCTAGCCGATAAATGTGACAAGGATTTTCATCGACTGTCAGAAACCTTCGGGATGCAAGCAGAGTACATGGCGTCAAGGCTCACGACTGATTATGATGTGCTACCAGATGTAGGAAGGCCTAACAAAGAATCAACCTTTAATACTGCGAAAAATTCTAAGGAGGTGCAGATTCACCCGACAGATCCAAAGAAGACGACGTCCATCGCGACAGACATGGACCTCGCATAGGAAAGCGCGCTCGTCGAGTTCCTCCGTGAGCACTGGAAAATCTTCGCATGGTGTCCAGCTGACATGCCAGGAGTACCCAGGGAACTTGCCGAGCACCACCTAAACTTGGATCCATTAGCGAGACCAATAAAACAACCTTTGCGGCGTTTTTCGGAGCCAAACCGCAAAGCTATGCTGTCAAAAATTGATCGACTGAGAGAAGCTGGTTTCATCAAGGAGTTGCATACAGAGGCCACGTGGGTTGCAAACCCAGTGTTGGTTCCGAAGAAAAACACCAAAGTCCTTCGCATGTGTGTTGACTTTACGTGTCTCAACAAACATTGTCCAAAGGATCACTTTCCCCTCCCGATGATCGATCAAATTATCGACTCCACGGCAGGATGTGAACGTCTTTCCTTCCTGGATGCATATTCTGGTTATAACCAGATCAGATTGAAAGAAGAAGACGAGGTCAAAACAGCGTTCATCACACCTTATGGCGTGTTTTGCTATAGAACAATGCCTTTTGGTCTGAAAAACGTGGGAGCAACGTACCAGAGGATGATGCAGAAGTGCCTAGCAACACAGATTGGGAAAAACGTACAAGTGTACATCGATGATGTCGTCATAACGTCAAAAAGGGGGGCCACGCTAATCGAGGACCTGAAGGAAACTTTCGACAACCTCGACAAGTTCTGCCTCAAGCTGAACCCAACGAAGTGTTCTTTCGGCGTCCCTGCAGGGGAACTTCTCGGGTTCCTAGTCTCAGCAAGAGGGATTGAAGCTAATCCCGAAAAAATCCAAGCTATCGTAACAATGAGGAAGCCAACAAAGTTGAAAGAAATACAACAGCTAACTGGGCGAGTCGCAGCTTTAAGCAGATTTGTCGCCAGGCTAGGAGAAAGGGCGTTACCGTTCTACGCTTTAATCAAGTAAGGAGAGAAATTTCAGTGGAACGAAGAGGCAGATAGAGCCTTCGAAGATCTTAAACGCACAATTTCGACACCACCAATCTTGGTGGCGCCGAAAGAGAAGGAACCCCTCTTGTTATACATTGCAGCCACACCTCAGGTGGTCAGCACGGCGCTGGTTGTCGAAAGAGAGGAAGAAGGAAAACTCCACGGAGTACAGAGGCCGGTATATTTCATCAGTAAAGTTTTATCGCCTTCAAAACAGCGGTACCCGCAGTACCAGAAGCTAGTGTTCACAACTGCAAGGAAATTGCGCCACTATTTTTCGGCACACCCGATAATAGTGGTCAATGAAGCACCTCTATCAAATATACTAAACAATCCAGAAGCTACAGGTCGTGTCTCCCTTTGGGGCATAGAACTTTCTCCTCGGGACATCACGTATGAAAAAAGAAAAGCAATAATATCGCAAATTTTGCCAGATTTCATCGCAGAGTGGATGGAGCTGCAAAACACAGGACCCCCGGATTTATCGAGAACTTGGACTATGAACTTTGACGGGTCCAAGAGGGTAGAAGGAGCTGGTGCAGGCGTGATACTTATATCACCTGAAGGCGACAAACTGAAGTATGTCCTACGGGTGACGTTCCCAAACGCATCTAACAATGAAGCAGAATACGAAGCTCTTATACACGGGATGAAGATGGCGAAAGCTTGTGGAGCAACTCGATTAAAAATCTTTGGCGACTCACAATTGGTGGCTCAGCAAGTCATGAACCAATGTGATGCAGTCAATGACAGCATGGTAGCATACAAGGAAGTGTACAATGAGCTCGAGAAGTTATTCGATGGATGCGAAGTAAATCACATCAGCAGGCTGAGCAATGATGAAGTCGATGTTCTTGCAAACATCGAGTTGCAATGCCTCGCAATTCCACCAGGTGTGTTTTGGGAAGAGATAACCGAGAGGTCCACAAAGACAAAGAAGGTGCAGAAGAAGCAGAAGGAAGAGAAATCCTCGACAACTCTCAAGGAAGCACCCGAAGAAGAAGAGGATCAGGAGCTCGTGATGATGGTGCAGGTCCCATGGATGCAAGCATACATATCATACATCTTAAGGAAAGAAATACCCGACGACCCAGTTGAAGCAGGGTGAGTTATTCGACGATCCAAAGCCTTTACACTGGTCAAAGGGGAGTTGTACAAGCGCAGTATTTCGGGTGTGCTACAAAGGTGCGTCACACCCGAAGAAGGAAGGATAATCTTGAAGGATGTACACGAGGGGATATGTGGTCACCACGCGAGCAGTCGAGCCATTGCGGCCAAGGTCTTTCGGGTTGGATTTTACTGGTTGACAGCAATTGAGGACGCAAAGGAAATAGTACGAACTTGCGACGCGTGCCCAAGATTTGCCGCAAAACCCCACTCTCCGGCAGCAGAATTGATGCCAATACCGTTGTCTTGGCCCTTTGCCCAATGGGGCCTCGATATGGTGGGAAAGTTACACAAGGCCTCGCCAGGAGGATACGAGTATATGCTCGTCGTTGTCGACAAATTCACCAAGTGGATAGAAGCAAAGCCGATAAACTCACCAGATGCAGCGTCAACAATAAAGTTCGTGAAAAGCATTGTTTTCGGTTTGGAGTACCTCATAGCATCATCACGGACAATGGCAGTAACTTCACATCCAAGGAATTCAAGGCATACTGCGCAGAAGTAGGCATCAAATTGCACTTCGCGTCAGTTGGGCACCCGCAAACCAATGGCAAAGTCGAGAAAGCCAATGGTATCATCTGCAACGACATCAAGAAGCGTTTGTTGGGACCGCTGGAAAAAGCTCGGCATACTTGGCCAGAAGAATTACCAAGTGTATTGTGGAGTATTCGAACAACGCCAAATACAGCGACACAGGAAACTCCGTTTTTTCTGGTCCATGGAGCTGAGGCAGTGCTACCGATAGAAATAGAGCATGATTCCCCAAGAGTCACAGAATATTTTGAAGAAACTTCCAGAAGAGCATTAGAGGATGATGTCGATGCACTTGATGAAGCTCGAGATGAAGTACTATCACGTGTCACCAAGTATCAGCAAGACTTGAAAAACCACCACAGTCGACGATTGCGGCCAAGGTCTTTTCAGGTCGGAGATTTAGTTCTACGGCTCAATCAACAGAGTACTGAAAAACTCGAGTCGCCATGGCTTGGCCCTTACATCGTCACAGAAGTAATCGAAGGAGGAGCCTACAGGATCAAGGACAAGAAGACAGGGGTTCCCGAGAAAAACCCCTAGAACGTGGCGCAACTCAGGCGGTTCTACGCTTAGAGTCGAAATATAGTCCTCCTTTGTAAAAATACAATGTACTGAAACGCCCGCGAGTTTTCATACGCACTCTTTTCCTTTTCAGGGCACCGAGTGGGGCTGGAAAGGTTTTTAATGAGGCGGGCTCGCGGTGCTGCAATATAGTAAGAGATATTGGTGATATACATCTTTTTTCGTCGACAGGCTCGGGGGCTCATAACCCACGACAGCAAAATATATATATACTCTCGCAAAATAGTAAACTCATCGAGACGTAAACAATAGTATGAGCTCCGGCCAAAGGCTCGGGGGCTTCGCAATATAGATTATATTTCACAATATAGACAACTTCATCATCACGAAGAATTTGACAAAAGTACAGACATGATTTCTCGCAATATAGCACAACTCAGTTAATGCCTAATATACTATCTATGGATAGACCTTTGTTATTTGCAGCAGTTGTCGTATGTTCAGCATAGCTCCCTTTGACAAAGAATTCAGAGTCCATCCGAATAAGTTCGTCCATCATTTCTTCGGCTACATGAGTTACAATATCATTGATTTTGTCGATGTTCCTTTTTCGTTTCGACTGCTTGGCTAGGCACTTGGAGACAATCGTCGTCAGGTCTAATTTTCGGTAGCAGATCTGTATCATAATCATGGCGAATCTTGCTCCAGCAGACAATTGAGCTCACACAAAGTTATGGATACAAGGAGCATCCCGAAATTTTTCCATCAGACCAAGAAGAGTGTCGGGTGTTTCGTTCCGAGGAAACATCGTCTTGTAAACCAGGGTCAAGGTTCTGGTGCAGAAATCAAGGAACTCGCGAACTTGACAGGCGCGGTCTTGAAACCTGACAATCTGTCGGGTACGTTCTGGAGTGGCCCAAAACAGAGAACCATGATCAAGAGAGAGGTTAACAAGGAGATTTGTTCTTGCGTTTACTCTTTCATCTTCAGCAGCAGTGTCGAGAAAGGAACCTATTTGGCGATAGCACAAGAATTTCAAAAAAAGGAAACAGTGAAAGAACAGAAGAAGTTTTGGTCTGAAAAAGCATACCTGACATATCCACACTGGCTTCATTCATCAATTCGAGCATAAAATTCTCTCGAGTGCTCGCCTTTTCAGCTTCAGAAACGGCAGCTTCTTTGGCAGCTATGGCTTCTTGAGCTTGCTGAAGTGCAATTTTCTCTCTCTCGGATGCCTTGCGAGATTGCTCCATCATCACAAGTGTTTGCTTCTTCGCATACTGAAGCTGCTGGCGAAGTTCTTCCAAGCCCTGTGCTAAACCTTTACTCGAGGAATCTCCACTAAATTCTTTATCGATAGGCGTTTTCTTCGAGCAAGAGGAAGTGGGAAAAACATCGGAAGGAGCAGGAGTTGGAGTATAGTTATCGAATGTCAATTGAACAAAAGGTTCGACATCAATCATTAAGCAAAATAGAATTCCATTGATTTTCAGAATATTTACAAGACATTACAATGGAGGAAGCCCTAACAAAATAGTGGGGTAAGTGTCGCCAAAGCTACTTTGGCGACAGTATCAAAACGAAAAAAGAAAAAATAAGAAAGAAAGGGTGGTCTACTTGACCTCGGCTTGGATGCGCTTGGAGCAGGAGTTGGTTTAACACCGAGGAAGGCAAGGATTGGCTTTGAGGGAGGCTTGGCAGCTCTAATTAGAGATTGCCACTTATTCGTCTCCATCTCCCCTATGTCGCCAACCTTGGTCCAGTCGACGTTTTGCTGGCTATCAGCAATCAGCGCGATGGTGCCCTCAACGCCAATTTTCAGGCCCTCTTGGCGAAGTTTGAGCCCAAGATCTTCCGGCACGTTGAAGCTTTTGGCAAGAGCAGTAAAAGTGTTGGGCTCCTCTTTCTTCGGGAAGAAGTAGGGGAAAAGCTTCGACAGACCTGCCTCAGCGTCAGCAAGGCCTTCGCGTGCTTCATCCCCATGGATTTCAAGAAGGGTAAGCGCGTCGAGAAGCTCATCGCCTTCAGGACCATCCACTCCGTATTCTTGATGAGTTCTCCCTGAAAACAAGCAAAGGGTAGCTCGTCAATAAGAATGCTCGAAAAAACGTGAAGTAACCCGAAGAAATGCACGAGGATTCGAGCACTGATGACCCACAAGTATAGGGGGTGTATCTTAGTATCTTCGATAAGTAAGAATGTCAATCCCAACGAGGAGCAGAAGGTGTTGACAAGCAGTTTCGATGAAGGATTCACTGTAATGCTCACAGACAAGTATTCAGGGGGTTTTGATGTTGCAGATAAATAAAGTACGAGTAAGTAAAGTGCGAGAGTAACAATTGCAGCGAGTGGCCCAATCCTTTTTAGCACAAAGGACAAGCCGGTTTGTTTACTTATAATGACCAAACGTTCTCTTGGACACACAGGATTTTAGTCTAGTGCTTTCGCTACATACGGCTAATTAATCTTCATTGTTTTGATAAGTGTTGTGTGGGTGAACCTGTGCTAATGTACCGCCCTTCCTAGGACTAATACATACTTGTGATTATACCCCTTGCAAGCATCCACAACTACAAGAAAGTAATTAAGATAAATCTAACCACAGCCTTAAACTCTGAGATCCTGCTATCCCTCCTGCATCGATATACCAACGGGGGTTTAGGTTTCTGTCACTCCGGCAACCCCGCAATTGGCAAACGAGTACAAGATGCATTCCCCTAGGCCCATAAAGGTGAAGTGTCGTGTAGTCGACGTTCACACGACACCACTAGAAGAATAACACCACAACTTAAATATCATAACATTGAATATTACTCAACCATACTTCACTACTAACATTTAGACTTCACCCATGTCCTCAAGAACTAAATGAACTACTCACGAGACATCATATGGAACATGACCAGAGGTGATATGATGATGAATAACAATCTGAACATAAACCTTGGTTCAACGGTTTCACTCAATAGCATCAATAACAAGTAGAAATCAACACCGGAAGAGTTTCCCCTATCAAACAATCAAGATCAAACCCAAATTGCTACAGCGGTGACGATTTGCAGCGGTGGAGACGGCGGTGATGATGATGAAGATGATGATGATGGTGATGGAGATGATGTCCAACTTGATGGCGGTGACGATGGCGTCGATTTCCCCCTCCGGGAGGGAATTTCCCCGGCGGATCTCAGCCTGCCGGAGAGCTCTTTTCTCTCTGGTGTTCTCCGCCCCGCAGAGGCGGCTCTAACTCTTCGCGAGGTACCCTCTGGAGCTTAGGTTTTCGGGACGAAGGCATACGCAAAGAAAAGGAGGCGAGAGGGGGCTGTGGGGCCCCTCCTCACAGGGCGGCGCGGCCAGGCCTTGGGCCGCGCCGGCCTATGGGGTGGGCCCACCTCGGGTCCCCTCGGCTCCCCTTCAACTCACTTCGTCTTCTGGAAAAATAGGATTTTTCGTATAATTTCCGTCAACTGTTGATCTTCCGAAATATTACATTCTGACGGCGCTTTTTCCAGCAGAATCCTGGCTCCGGTGCGCGATCCTCCAATAATCATGAAACATGCAAAATAGATGAAATAACATAAGTATTATCTCCAAATATGAAATATATCAATAAATAACAGCAAATTATGATATAAAATAGTGATGCAAATTGGACGTATCAACTCCCCCAAGCTTAGACTTCGCTTGTCCCCAAGCGAAACTGAACTCGGTAAACAGGACCACATGTTTATGGAGTGAAGAGTCGATAAATAAAATACGGACAAGAAGCATCATATTCATTCACACAAGACATTCTAGTAAACATCTTCCTCATATAATTCAACTTGAAACAAGTATAAGGTAATCACAAATGAAGGTGCATAAGAGATCATAATTGGTGATGGAAAACTTTGTTCTTGGTCAGAGAACAATTAACAGGTTATACTTATCTTACCGAGCAGCGCTCTCATGTTAAGGTTTATATGGCACAACTTGCATACTCAATCATAATAGTCTCCTCATGATCATTGATAACTTGCAAAGCTATATTCATTTAGATAAAACTTGTACTAAACAAGGAAGAGTAAAAGACATGATGAAGCAAATCACAATATAATGGTTTGATCACAACTACTCAAATGCTTGCTTGAGATGGAAGGAAATAGGTTTACTGACTCAACATAAAGTAAAAGACAGGCCCTTCGCAGAGGGAAGCAGGGATTAAATCATGTGCTAGAGCTTTTCAGTTTTGAAATCATATAAAGAGAATAAAAGTAACATTTTGAGAGGTGTTTGTTGTTGTCAACGACTGGTAGCGGGTACTCTAACCCCCTTGCCAGACAAACCTTCAAAGAGAGGCTCCCATTTTATTTTTGTGTGGCACTCCTTCCAACCTTTCTTTCACAAACCATGGCTAACCGAATCCTCGGGTGCCTGCCAACAATCTCATACCATGAAGGAGTGCCTTTTTATTTTAGTTTTATTATGATGACACTCCTCCCAACCTTTGCTTACACAAGCCATGGCTAACCGAATCTTCGGGTGCCGTCCATCAATCACATACCATGGAGGAGTGTCTATTTAGGTTAATTAATTTGGGACTGGGAATCCCATTGCCAGCTCCTTTTGCAAAGTTATTGGATAAGTGGATGAAGCCACTAGTCCATTGGTGAAAGTTGCCCAACAAGATTGAAAGATAAAACACCACATACTTCCTCATGAGCTATAAAACATTGACACAAATAAGAAATAGTAAATTTTGAATTGTTTAAAGGTAGCACACGAAGTATTTACTTGGAATGGCAGGAAATACCATGTAATAGGTAGTTATGGTGGACACAAATGACATAGGTTTGGGTTAAGGTTTGGATGCACGAGAAGTATTCCCTCTCAGTACAGGTCTTTGCCTAGCAAGGTTAATTAGCAAGCATAAGAGTCGAGGGAAACAAACAAATATACATGTGATAGAAACAACCATGCATCTTCCTTGCAAGCACAAACAGTTTTAACTTCAGAATAATAAACTA
The DNA here is from genome assembly GCF_019359855.2 of Lolium perenne. Lineage (NCBI taxonomy): Eukaryota > Viridiplantae > Streptophyta > Magnoliopsida > Poales > Poaceae > Lolium > Lolium perenne. The sequence continues at coordinate 106,182,352 of NC_067246.2, read as the reverse complement.
TGAGCTAACAAGAAAGAAAGATAATGAAACAACTACATGTATTTCTCTTTTCTACTTAAACTTCAAAGTGTTGTTGCTATTGACCAATGCTAAGTTTGCCAAAACCAAATAGATTTATTCAATGCTCCCAAAGTGATACCAATACTAATAACAAGATCAATCATATAATAAGGATTGCAAACTAAAATAAGATGTGCAACATGTAAATGATAAGACTTCTCATTAATATTCCATAACGATAACTCACACCAAGGGATACATAGACAATCAACTAAAGGAGAGATACTTCCACACTGCAACCCATCTTATATGATAACTTCCCTACTCATGATATGACACTACTTGATAGTAAAAAGTAAAAGGTAGTGATGATGTGATACCGCGGCACTCCCCCAAGCTTGGAACAAACCAAGGGGATGCCAATACCGATGATGAATTACTCCTTCGGCGATGGTGGTGAAGAATTCCTGACAAGCTTCTCAACCAGCTCCTGAAGCTCATCAATCTTGTACGTGAGGTTGCGAATCAGCTCCGAATTGTGCTCGACGCGGTTAAGAAGTATGTCCGACGGCGAGTCCCAACTCTTGGAGTTATTTCCCCACTCTTCACTTTCAGGCTTCATCCTTCCTGAAGAAGATGTCTTCGGAGCTAGGTAATGACGTGGAACCCTTCCTCCGGTGCGAATTCTTACGCTCCTGTTTGCACTAAAAGGGTTATCCACCACCTCGATGCTTGCGATGGTGGCACGCGGGTGTGCGCGCGAGTCTTCCTCCACCTCTTCTTCATCCTCTTCCTTGACGCTCTTTGATGCGTGTAGTTGACACGTCCGTTGGGAACCCCAAGAGGAAGGTGTGATGCGCACAGCGGCAAGTTTCCTTCAGTAAGAAACCAAGGTTTAATCGAACCAGTAGGAGTCAAGAAGCACGTTGAAGGTTGATGGCGGCGGGATGTAGTGCGGCGCAACACCAGGGATTCCGGCGCCAACGTGGAACCTGCACAACACAACCAAAGTACTTTGCCCCAACGAAACAGTGAGGTTGTCAATCTCACCGGCTTGCTGTAACAAAGGATTAACCGTATTGTGTGGAAGATGATTGTTTGCAGAAAACAGTAGAACAATATTGCAGTAGATTGTATTTCAGTATAGAGAATTGGACCGGGGTCCACAGTTCACTAGAGGTGTCTCTCCCATAAGATAAACAGCATGTTGGGTGAACAAATTACAGTTGGGCAATTGACAAATAAAGAGGGCATGACCATGCACATACATATTATGATGAGTATAGTGAGATTTAATTGGGCATTACGACAAAGTACATAGACCGCCATCCAGCATGCATCTATGCCTAAAAAGTCCACCTTCAGGTTATCATCCGAACCCCCTCCAGTATTAAGTTGCTAACAACAGACAATTGCATTAAGTATTGCGCGTAATGTAATTAGTGACTACATCCTTGAACATAGCACCAATGTTTTATCCCTAGTGGCAACAGCACATCCATAACCTTAGAGGTTCTTGTCACCCCTCCAGATTCACGGAGACATGAACCCACTATCGAGCATAAATACTCCCTCTTGGAGTTACTAGCATCAACTTGGCCAGAGCATCTACTAATAACGGAGAGCATGCAAGATCATAAACAACACATAGACATGAATTGATAATCAACATAACAAGTATTCTCTATTCATCGGATCCCAACAAACGCAACATATAGAATTACAGATAGATGATCTTGATCATGTTAGGCAGCTCACAAGATCCGACAATGAAGCACAATGGGGAGAAGACAACCATCTAGCTACTGCTATGGACCCATAGTCCAGGGGTAGACTACTCACACATCACTCCGGAGGCGACCATGGCGGCGTAGAGTCCTCCGGGAGATGAATCCCCTCTCCGGCAGGGTGCGGAGGCGATCTCCTGGATCCCCGAGATGGGATCGGCGGCGGCGGCGTCTCTGGAAGGTTTTCCGTATCGTGGCTCTCGCATCGGGGGTTTCGCAACGGAGGCTTTAAGTAGGCGGAAGGGCAGGTCGAGGCGGCACGAGGGCCCCACACCACGGGGCCGCGCGGCCAAGGGGGGGCCGCGCCGCCTAGGGTGTGGCCACCTCGTGGCCCCACTTCGTCTCCTCTTCGGACTTCTAGAAGCTTCGTGGCAAAATAGGACCCCGGGCGTTGATTTCGTCCAATTCCGAGAATATTTCGTTACTAGGATTTCTGAAACCAAAAACAAGCAGTAAAACAAGAATGGCACTTCGGCATCTTGTTAATAGGTTAGTTCCAGAAAATGCACAAATATGACATAAAGAGTGCATAAAACATTTAGATAACATCAAAAATGTGGCATTGAACATAAGAAATAATCGATACGTCGGAGACCTATCAGCATCCCCAACCTTAGTTACGCTCGTCCCGAAGCGGTAAAACGATAACACGAGATAATTTACGGAGTGACATGCCATCATAACCTTGATCATACTATTTGTAAAGCATATGTAGTGAATGCAGCGATCAAAACAATGTATATGACATGAGTAAACAAGTGAATCATAAAGCAAAGACTTTTCATGAATAGCACTTCAAGACAAGCATCAATAAGTCTTGCATAAGAGTTAACTCATAAAGCAATAATTCATAGTAAAAGCATTGAAGCAACACAAAGGAAGATTAAGTTTCAGCGGTTGCTTTCAACTTGTAACATGTATATCTCATGGATATTGTCAACATAGAGTAATATAATAAGTGCAATAAGCAAATATGTAGGAATCAATGCACAGTTCACACAAGTGTTTGCTTCTTGAGGTGGAGAGAAATAGGTGAACTGACTCAACATTGAAAGTAAAAGAATGATCCTCCATAGAGGAAAAGCATCGATTGCTATATTTGTGCTAGAGCTTTGATTTTGAAAACATGAAACAATTTTGTCAACGGTAGTAATAAAGCATATGTATCATGTAAATTGTATCTTACAAGTTGCAAGCCTCATGCATAGTATACTAATAGTGCCCGCACCTTGTCCTAATTAGCTTGGACTACCGGATCATCGCAATGCACATGTTTTAACCAAGTGTCACAAAGGGGTACCTCTATGCACTTTGTACAAAGGTCTAAGGAGAAAGCTCGCATTGGATTTCTCGCTATTGATTATTCTCAACTTAGACATCCATACCGGGACAACATAGACAACAGATAATGGACTCCTCTTTTATGCATAAGCATGTAACAACAATTAATAATTTTCTCATATGGGATTGAGGATATTTGTCCAAAACTGAAACTTCCACCATGGATCATGGCTTTAGTTAGCGGCCCAATGTTCTTCTCTAACAATATGCATGCTTAACCATAAGGTGGTAGATCGCTCTTACTTCAGACAAGACGAACATGCATAGCAACTCACATGAAATTCAACAAAGAGTAGTTGATGGCGTCCCCAGTGAACATGGTTATCGCACAACAAGCAACTTAATAAGAGATAAAGTGCATAATTACATATTCAATACCACAATAGTTTTTAAGCTATTTGTCCCATGAGCTATATATTGCAAAGGTGAATGATGGAATTTTAAAGGTAGCACTCAAGCAATTTACTTTGGAATGGCGGGAAATACCATGTAGTAGGTAGGTATGGTGGACACAAATGGCATAGTGGTTGGCTCAAGTATTTTGGATGCATGAGAAGTAATCCCTCTCGATACAAGGTTTAGGATAGCAAGGCTTATTTGAAACAAACACAAGGATGAACCGGTGCAGCAAAACTCACATAAAAGACATATTGTAAACATTATAAGACTCTACACCGTCTTCCTTGTTGTTCAAACTCAATACTAGAAATTATCTAGACCTTAGAGAAACCAAATATGCAAGCCAAATTTTAGCATGCTCCATGTATTTCTTCATTAATGGGTGCAAAGCATATGATGCAAGAGCTTAAACATGAGCACAACAATTGCCAAGTATCACATTACCCAAGACATTTATAGCAATTACTACATGTATCATTTTCCAATTCCAACCATATAACAATTTAACGAAGGAGAAACTTCGCCATGAATACTATGAGTAGAAACTAAGGACATACTTGTCCATATGCTACAGCGGAGCGTGTCTCTCTCCCATAAAGTGAATGCTAGGATCCATTTTATTCAAACAAAACAAAAAACAAAAACAAACCGACGCTCCAAGCAAAGCACATAAGATGTGATGGAATAAAAATATAGTTTCAGGGGAGGAACCTGATAATGTTGTCGATGAAGAAGGGGATGCCTTGGGCATCCCCAAGCTTAGACGCTTGAGTCTTCTTGATATATGCAGGGGTGAACCACCGGGGCATCCCCAAGCTTAGAGCTTTCACTCTCCTTGATCATGTTGCATCATACTCCTCTCTTGATCCTTGAAAACTTCCTCCACACCAAACTTAGAACAACTCATTAGAGGGTTAGCGACAATAAAAATTAACATGTTCAGAGGTGACACAATCATTCTTAACACTTCTGGACATTGCATAAAGCTACTTGACATTAATGGATCAAAGAAATTCATCCAACATAGCAAAAGAGGCAATGCGAAATAAAAGGCAGAATCTGTCAAAACAGAACAGTTCATATTGACGAATTTTATCGAGGCACCAGACTTGCTCAAATGAAAATGCTCAAATTGAATGAAAGTTGCGTACATATCTGAGGATCACTCACGTAAATTGGCATAATTTTCTGAGTTACCCACAGAGAAAACAGCCCAGATTCGTGACAGCAAAGAAATCTGTTTCTGCGCAGTAATCCAAATCTAGTATGAACTTTTCTATCAACGACTTTACTTGGCACAACAAAACACTAAACTAAGATAAGGAGAGGTTGCTACAGTAGTAAACAACTTCCAAGACACAAAATAGAAACAAAGTACTGTAGGTAAAAACATGGGTTGTCTCCCATAAGCGCTTTTCTTTAACGCCTTTCAGCTAGGCGCAGAAAGTGTGTATCAAGTATTATCAAGAGACGAAGTGTCAACATCATAATTTGTTCTCATAATAGAATCAAAAGGTAACTTCATTCTCTTTCTAGGGAAGTGTTCCATACCTTTCTTGAGAGGAAATTGATATTTTATATTACCTTCCTTCATATCAATGATAGCACCAACAGTTCGAAGAAAAGGTCTTCCCAATATAATGGGACAAGATGCATTGCATTCAATATCCAAGACAACAAAATCAACGGGGACAAGGTTATTGTTAACGGTAATGCGAACATTATCAAGTTTCCCCAAAGGTTTCTTTGTAGAATGATCAGCAAGATTAACATCCAAATAACAATTTTTCAATGGTGGCAAGTCAAGCATATTATAAATTTTCTTAGGCATAACAGAAATACTTGCACCAAGATCACATAAAGCATTACAATCAAAATCTTTAACCTTCATTTTAATGATGGGCTCCCAACCATCCTCTAGCTTTCTAGGAATAGAGGCTTCGCGCTCTAGTTTCTCTTCTCTAGCTTTTATGAGAGCATTTGTAATATGTTGCGTGAAAGCCAAATTTATAGCACTAGCATTAGGACTTTTAGCAAGTTTTTGCAAGAACTTTATAACTTCAGAGATGTGGCAATCATCAAAATTCAAACCATTATAATCTAAAGCAATGGGATCATCATCCCCAATGTTGGAAAAAATTTCAGCAGTTTTATCACAGCGATTTCGAGTTTTAGCAGTTTCGGGCAGTTTCTCGCGCTTTGCATTAGAAGTGGAAACATTGCTAACACCAATTCTTTTATTATTAATAGTAGGAGGTGCAGCAACATGTGTAGCATTTGAAAGTATAGAGATGGTAAACCTAGAGGGGGGGGGGTGAATAGGTTTCTACAAATTTTAATTCTTTCTTTGCAATATTAGGCTTTGCGGAATATAAAGATGAGCCTAATGCAAACTAGGTGAAGCAACCTATATGAGAATACAACTAACTCGAGCACGAAGGCTCTCACAGGCAGTTAAATCACAAGTAAGGAGTTCGGTTAGAGATAACCGATAGCACGCGGAGACGAGGATGTATTCCCGTGTTCCCTTGCTTTGCAACAAGGTACGTCACGTTTGGAGGAGTGGAGGTCCCACGAAGGATTCCCCGCGCCACGAAGGCTCACCCTATTCTCCGGAGCCTATCCCACGAAGGAATAGCTCACTCACTTGTGGTAGACTTTGAGGTAGCCTCCAAACCTTCACAATCTTGCCCGGAGCAAATCCACAGCCCGGATGCTTCCGGACTCCTCTTGCCTACCTAGGGTTTCCTAGGAACCCTAGGAAGCAAGCTTCTCAATGAATACAAGGGGGAATGAGATTTGGCTTGGTAGAACGGTAGATCGGGTCCTCCTCTAATGATTCCCCGGAGGGTTTTGAGTTTGGGTGGAGGAGGAGGGAGATCTGAGGCTTTTGGTGTTTCTAGCAATGGAGTATGAGAGAGAGAGCTCAAGAACAGCTTGTAGTGTAGTGCCTAACTGTTCAGAGGTAGGAGAAGACCTATTTATAGTGTTCTTCTAAATACGGCCGTTGGTCACTTGCCACATCGCAGATTCTTCGAGAAACCCGGTCAACCGGATTTTGCGCCGACAGGCCGGTCCACAGCCGGTCGACCGGGCCACAGACCGGGCCGGCCGGTTTCCAACCGGAGCTGGACCGGACTTGACCGGGCAGACTGGGCTTACTGGATGTGGCCCGGATGTCACAGCGCAGAACCCGGATTCTTGACCGGGCCGCTCGGTCGAGCGCCGGTCGAGCCGGGCCGTGGACCGGAGCAGCCGGTCCGAAACCGGGCTGGTGACCGGACGCGCGCCGGATGGCTTCGTTTCTTTACTGGATGTCGCCCGGATGGCACCGGTTCAGGGTCCGGTTGGCGACCGGGCTGCCCGGTGCCAGGGCCGGTCCAACCGGATCTGTGACTGCCTGGCTCGAAAAACTAGCTGATTTTTCGTCGAATTGGGGGTCTCCGTTGCCTTTTGTTCCATTGCAACACCATCATACCTCTTTGGCTAATACCTGAAAGTCATCTTGTAGGCATGTATTAGTCCAAATACTCTAGCACGGTGTCATAGATACCAAAATAATGGATAAGGGTAAAATACCCTTACAATCTCCCCCTTTTTGGTATACGATGACAAACCGAGCTAGAGTAACACATAGATATTATGATAAGCTCTAAACCTTGATTCCATAGAAGATATTACGACAGCTCCCCCATAATGTGTGCACTTGGAGAGTTTGCGTTTGAATGCAAAGTGCACCATTTGTGGAATATGAGAAGCTCCCCCAATATCTTTAGGAAACAAGCATGGTATGGACAAGTATATCAACATATATAAGCATAAAGCATGATTATCCATAAAGCATAATTATCCTAACATAGAGTAGCACACATAATAGTCGTCCATACATATCCATACATGAATCATTCAAAGTAGCAAATGGTTCTTGAGAAATCAAAGCAAATACACACAAGCCATATAAAATCCAAATAAAGCAACTCCCATGGCTTGTGACAACGAAAGAACCCCGTAATTCTAGACTCTACTCTCTTCTCCCCCTTTGGCATCGGAACACCAAAAAGGCGAAGAAAAGAGGAGAGATGCTAGCGTCCCATCAATAGAAGTGGGGCACGGCAGATGGAGAGTTGCCATCACCATCCCCATCGTCATCCTCGTCATCATCATCCTCATCATCATCCTCTTCATCATCATCCTCATTACCGTCATCATCCTCTTCATCATCATCATCAGCAGGAGGTGCATGAGCAAATCTACCACCAAAGTACAGAGAAGGATCAAAGTTCTGGAACATCTCATCAGTGAGAGGAGGCATCTCCCAGTCTTGTGCATGGACAGGCTCCAACTCAGGGCCAGGAGGAGGGATAGGCACATTCCTAGCAGCCATGAACTCATTTTGGCGCCTCCTTGTCTCTTGGTTCAAAGCGAGACTTTGATGTGCAACATCATGTGTAGTTTTGCACATCTGCCATAAGCGAGAGAAGAACCGTGCGACACCACGCTGTGGGCGACGAGAGGAGCTGGAGCTAGCATGGTCATGGCGTGCCTTGGACCGGCGCTCAGAAGGCATCATTTCCGGAACATCCGGGTTATCACCTTGGGCCGGGATTTTGAATGCTTCCATCCTGACCCGCTCACCTAAAACATTGAGAGGTGCGGGCACAACCTTGTTGATGAGCAGCTGAACGTACTTGGGCAAGGTTAGGAGTCAACCTCTCGCGAACACAGCGCCGTAACTCGCAGAGATGAGATCACAGCCATCAATAGGTTGCCGGTGCTCGGGGAGACAGAGTACATCAAGTTCAGATGGTATGCACGGCATTCACTTGTATCGCCGGACTTGCTGATGAGAGTCTCACGGAAGAGCTTGGCAAGTAAGAGGTAGGAGTAGTACATCCCGGATATGGTGGGAGGTCCAGGTGTGGGCTCCGGCGGATAGCAGCCAGCAATGTCCCCACGGTTGAACTTCTGCTGAGAATATATCTTGAAGCCAGAAGTACGCCCTCCACCAAACCCCAAGGCTTCACAGAAATCAAGATAGTTGCAAGTGTATTGCTGTTTGCCCGTCATCCAAGTCATAGTCCGAGCTGCATCATCATGGAAAAAGACTGTGCAAGTGAACTGTCTCACCAAGGTTGGACAATAGCACCCATCAGTAGGTGTCAAGCACATAAGATCATACAACCCCATCCGCCTCAAGGTCGCAACCACAAAGCGGAACTTGGTGGCTTCATACATTCCAATGACATCCTTGATGGCCTTGGGCATAACAATGGTGCCTTTCTTCATGTACTCGCGGGAGTCATAGAATTCTTCCCACATGACTTGCTGTGTGTTGGTCCAGAAGAATTGATCTCCCCCTGTGTAAGTGGGTTCTGCAAAGCGATAAGGGTTGGACTCTCTGAGTCTTCTCCATGCCCCAATATGCACACTGCCAACATGGAAATCTGGCAGTACCTCATCACCATCCTGTGCTGCCTCTTTATCTTTCCTCTTATTGGCAGATTTCTTGATTCGGCCTCCAGTTGAGCTGCCACCCCTAGTCAGAGGAGCACGACCAGTAGAGCGCCGGGGTGGAACCCCGGAGCTCCTCCCTCTCTTGGCAACATGGCCAGGGTTCGCTTCAGTCCATTCATCACCTGTGAATCAGCATAATAGGAAGAGGATAGCAAAGAGGTAAGTGTACATGTCATCAGCATATGTGAGGAAGCCAAAAGCATAGCCTAGGTTCAAGTGTCTCGACGAGATCATGCGAAAAAGCTGAGCGAGCCGGCGCAGGAGCCGGTCCGACCGGACGACAGACCGGACGAGCCGGTTGGCCATCCGGTTTGACCGGGCTGTGCGCCGGACCAGCCGGTCGAGAGGCCGGTCGACCGGGCTGTGAACCGGGTCATGCTGAGTTGTAACGTTTGCCCAGAAATTCGACATAAAATCATGCAAAACTCACAAACTTGAACATAGATTATACCAGGAGAGTGAACAATGTGCATAGGAGGGGTGTGACACTCTAGGTGGCATGAGGACTTACTAACCCTAACCCTAACCCTAATTTTTCTCAACTTTCCTCAAAAATGAGCAATGTGGGAGGGAAAGCAAGAGGGAGGGGGATAGGGAGAAGGATTTACCCGAAGACATTGTCCTCTTGGCCCAAATGAGCAAGAGGAACTCGTGAAGAAGGCTTGAGGACCAAATCCCCACGATCTCCCAAACTAGCTTGAGAGGGACCAAATGCTTTGGTGAAGATGCTTGCGAGATCCCGATCTATGTTTGTGTGAAGTTTGGGGAGAATCTAGTGGTGGGAAGTGCCTAGGATGTGGTGGAGATGGTGGAGGCGGCGGCCATGGAGGTTTGAGAGGTGGGGGATAATGAGGAAGAAGATCCCCAAGGGGTATCCTCTTCAAAACATAACAGCCCGCACGGCCGGTCGGAGCACCCGGTCGGCTTCGGGCTGATGATCGGACGACCCGGCGCACAGGCCGGTCCGACCGGGCCAGTGACCGGCCAGAGACAATTTTCCCAAAAATGTGTCATTTTGCCTCGTTTTGCCCCTATTCTTTGTGTAAATGTGTGTGAGTGCTCATATGATGACATGTACATATAGATAGATAGATAATGATGAGATGAGCATAGACATGGGGTTGGAAGCACAAAGTTCTCTAGGCATACCCATTGGAGAGAAAATCCAAACAAGATGTGAATAGCAACAATGGGCATGATTCGAAGTATATCAAGAATCATAAGAGCATTTAGAAATAGTTTTTGCAATAAGATCATTTGGCCTTATGTAGTCAAATCAAGTTGTAATGAAGGCTCAATGAGGGGCGGGGGATTACTCCCCCTATGTGAAAAGCGCAAATGTCATGAGACCTCGAAGAGACATGCTTGGGTCCATATAATGACATTGGGTCTATTTATGTTGCACACATAGGTATGCATCATACCAAGACATGGTAAGATGACTATCCCCACATGTGCTATGCCTCTAAGCTAGATAGCAAGATAAATGCAAGAATATAGTGCAAGAAGTTAATCAATCCAAGTTTTTAGGATCAAGAATACCAAGTTCTCCTCTCAAGTTAACAAAGCGGGCTTCATCCAAAGGCTTAGTGAAAATATCCGCCAATTGGTAGGTTGTTCCCACATGAGTGAGATCAATATCCTTATTGGCAACATGATCACGTAGGAAGTGATGGCGAATGTCAATATGTTTGGTGCGACAATGTTGAACCGGGTTGTTGGCGATCTTTATTGCACTTTCATTGTCACAAAGAAGAGGCACCGTACCAAGAGACACACCATAGTCTTTCAAGGTTTGCTTCATCCATAACAATTGAGTGCAACAAGATGCCGCGGATATGTATTCGGCTTCGGCGGTGGATAGGGCGGTGGAGTTTTGTTTCTTGGATGACCAACTCACCAATGACCGGCCAATAAATTGGCAAGCCCCGGAGGTAGACTTCCGATCAACCTTATCACCGGCCCAATCGGAATCCGAATAGCCAATGAGTTCAAAGGTTGACCCCTTTGGATACCATAGCCCGAGAGTAGGAGTGAGAACAAGGTATCTTAGTATCCGTTTGACCGCCACTAAATGGCTCTCCTTGGGAGCGGATTGAAAACGAGCACACATCCCTACACTTAGCATGATATCCGGCCTAGAGGCACAAAGGTAGAGCAAGGATCCTATCATGGAGCGGTATACCTTTATGTCCACATCCTTCTCACCGTCACATGAACCAAGTTGCCCCTTTACGGGCATGGGTGTCTTCATTGGACTTGCATTGGTCATGTTGAATTTCTTGAGCATGTCCTTCACATACTTTTCTTGAGAGATGAAGGTGCCTTTTGCAAGTTGCCTCACTTGGAAGCCTAGAAAGAACTTCAACTCTCCCATCATGGACATCTCAAATTTCCTAGTCATCAATAGCTCAAAAGCTTTGTTATGATTGGGGTTAGTTCCACCAAAAATAATATCATCAACATATATTTGACATATAAATAGGCCACCCCCTTTAACCCGCTTGGTGAAAAGGGTGGAATCGACCGTACCCATGCAAAACCCATCATGTAGTAAGAAATCCCTAAGGAACTCATACCAAGCACGTGGAGCTTGCTTGAGACCGTAGAGTGCCTTATGGAGTAAATACACGTGGTTGGGTCGGCATGGGTCTTCGAAACCCGGGGTTGAGCCACATATGCGGTTTCTTTTAGGGGACCATTCAAAAATGCACTTTTCACATCCATTTGATATAATTTGAAATTGTGGAAAGATGCAAATGCAAGCAAAAGACGAATAGCTTCAAGGCAGACTCTGCAGCGCAAAGGTATCCTCAAAATCCATACCTTCTATTTGGGCAAACCCTTGCGCCACTAACCTTGCTTTGTTTCATATAACAATGCCATTCTCATCTTGCTTGTTCTTGAATACCCATTTGGTCCCAATGACATTGATGCGATGATCCTTGGGTCTCTCAACTAGAGACCATACTTCATTACGAGTGAAACACTCCAATTCTTCTTGCATGGCAATTACCCAATCCGGATCAACCAAGGCTTCATGTACCTTAAGTGGTTCAAAACTAGACACAAAAGCATGATGTTGACAATAAGTGATAAGTAATGCATGGTGTCTACGAGTTACCACTCCTCTTGAGATGCTACCAAGGACTTGATCCACTTTCATGTCACTTGCCCTTGTAGCGGCCTTGATCTTCCGAATGGTTCCTTCATGATCAATGAATTCATCTCTTGCAAGTACTTGATCATGAGGGACCACTTGAGCTAGATCATGAGTAGAGGATGTTTCTTGATCGTCATCATGATCTTGCTCCATGGAATGAGGATCTTCTTCTTGTTCTTCGGATTGAGACTCATCTTGAGTGGAGGATGGTTCTTGAGTTGCACTTGATGGTTCGGCTTGAGTTGAGCTAGGCTCTACTTGTGGCGTGCTTGAGACATCTACTCCATCATCTTGATCATCGTTATGAACCTCCATGGGCCGGATGTGTCCAATGCCCATATGCTTGATGGCACTAGATGGATCAACATCATTACCTGCAACACATGGAACAACTTGCTCCACTTGGGAGCCATTATCCTCCAAGAACACCACGTCACAAGATACTTCAATAGTCCCGGAGGACCGGTTGTAGTATCTATAGGCGTGAGAGTTCTCCGCATATCCAACAAATATACCCTCTATGGTTCTAGTTTCAAATTTACCGAGCTTTCCTTTGTTGTTCTTAACAAGGCATTTGCATCCAAAGACACGAATATACATGACATTAGGCTTGTTACCGGTAAGGAGCTCGTATGGGGTTTTGTTGTGGAGGGGACGGAGGAAGAGCCGGTTGGAGTAGTGGACGGCCGTAGAGATGGCTTCTCCCCAAAAGTTGTGGGGTGAGTTGAATTCACTCAACATGGTTCTTGCCATCTCAATGATAGTCCGGTTCTTCCTTTCAACAACACCATTTTGTTGAGGGGTGTATGGCGCCGAAAACTCATGCTTGATGCCCTCATCATCCACAAACTCTTGCATAGTGTAGTTCTTGAACTCGGTGCCATTGTCGGTCCTAATTGCCTTGATCTCGGATTCATACATACGTTGAGCTTTCTTGGCGAAGGTGATGAACTCTCTATGGGTCTCGTCCTTAGACTTAAGGAGAAAGACCCAAGAGTATCTTGAGTAATCATCAACAATGACAAGTCCATACTTGCTTCCACCAAGAGTATCATAGTGTGATGGCCCAAAGAGGTCCAAATGAAGGAGCTCCAAAGGCCTAGATGTGGTAACAATACTCTTGATGGGATGCTTCTTCTTGAGTTGCTTTCCGGCTACACATGCACTACAAACACGATCTTTCTCAAAAGAAACACCGGTTAGTCCCACAATATGCTCACCCTTTAGGAGTTGTTTAAGATTCCTCATGTTAACATGACCAAGGCGGCGATGCCACAACCATCCTTCGTCATGCTTGGCCGCCATTAGACATGTGGAGAAGGAGGGACTCTCTTTCGAGAGGTCAACCACATAAAGGTTGTTCTCCACAAATCCAACAAGGACCAATTTGAGATTGTCACTCCTAAAGACTTGCACATAATATTTAGTGAAATATGAATTGTAACCGGCATCGGCAAGATGATATATAGAAAGTAAGTTATAGCCAAGGTGTTCAACAAGCATAACCGTCTCAAGGCACAAGTCCTTAGAGATTGCTACCTTGCCATACCCAAGTACCTTTCCCTTTGAGTTGTCACCAAAGGTAATGCTTGACTTCTTGTGGATATCTTCAATGAATTGATCAAGCACACCTTTTCCTCCGGTCATATGATTGGTGCATCCACTATCAAACACCCATTTTGGACCACCTGGAGGAATACCCCTACAAGATCAAGTAGAGGATTTAGGAACCCATCGATTAATGGGTTCCTTTGCAATGGCAACAATATCTTTTGGTACCCAAATTGAGTACTCTCTATAAGCATAGCCATTAGGAGGGCCAACATAGTTAGCATAGACATCACCATAATAATCAACAAATAATGCATAGTGATCGTTTGGCCCCGTGTGGGCACCACTAGTGGCTTTGCCCTTTGAGGCTTTGCCATTGTTAGTGACCTTCTTGTTCTTATCTTGAGCGGGTTTCTCCTTCTTGTAGTTGTTCTTCTTGTGAGACTTGGGAGTATATCCAAGTCCATACTTTTGATTGTTTGACCTTTGCTTACTCAAGAGGTCATCCAATCCCATCTTGTTCTTGGCGGTGGTGAACTTTGCAAGTTCCTTTGTTAGCCTAACATTTTCCTCAAGAATAGATGCTTGCTCACAAGAAGATTCATTAGGATGATAGTCAAGACCATATTTGGTCACCAAGGACTCAAGATATGCATTGGTCTCAACATGCAAAGAAAGTTCCTCTTGTAAACGAACATGTTCCTCAACAAGTTTAGCATGCTCACTAGTAAAGGAAATGGAGGAACAAGCAAGCTTTTCAACATCAAAGGGATCCTTCATTGATCCAAGAGCCTTTTTGTAGGATTCTTGAAGTAGATCATGATTCTCTCCAAGTTTCTTGAGCTCATCCTTGACAAGCTTGTTAGCTCTTTCAAGGTGGTCAAGATCCCTAGTGAGAGAAGCATGAGCAACTTCAAGTTCCTCCTTTGAAGCATTGAGCTCTTGGGTCAATAATTGAGCCCTATCAATAGTTTCTAGGTCCTTAACTTTATCAAGTTCATAAGTTTCAATTTGTTGCTTAAGGCCTTGAGATATGCACCTTTCGGTTTTTAGCTCTTGTCTTAGGAGATTGAATCTCCGTTCCTTCTCATTCAATTGATATTCTAATTCCTCAATGGACTCATCCTTCTCTTTGAGTGAGTCCATCAAGAAATCAAACTTGACAAGAGCTTCACCACGAAGGGTGCATCTAACATCATAGAGTTCCTTAAGCATAGTTAATTCTTCTTGATCTTCGTTTTCATCATCAAGAACACTAGATAGGGAAGGTGGAGGTTCCATTACCTTGGTTTCCCTTGCCATAAGACAAGAGCCAATGATTGAAGAGGAGGGAGAGTCATCGGAGTCATCATCTTGAGTTGTTCTTGCCATGAAGGAAGAGCCAACATCATTCTCCGTGGAGTAATCTTTGGAGTAGTCATATGTGAAGAGTGACCCGGGCTTAGAGTATGCTAAACCGGCCACTCCGGCCTCCTTCTCCTCATCTTCCTCTTCTTCATCGGACAAGTACTCGGCCCCAACAAAAGCTCTTCCCTTGTTCTTCTTGTACCGATCGTTGATTGGGTTCGGCTTCAATCTTGGTTTGACCCCTTTGATGAACTTTGGCTTGTCTACCCTTTTCTCATAAGGGCACTCATTTGCAAAGTGGTTATCTTCATCACAATTGTAGCAAGTTCTCTTCTTCTTCTTGTCATTGAGGAGCATTGGGAACTTTGCCTTGTACTTCTTGGCAAAGAAAGCAAAGTCGGTAGCAATGTCACTAGTTGAAGTCATCTCTTCATCTTCTTCAATCTCATAGTCTTCGTTGCTTTCATGGTCGGCTCTAGCTTTGAGAGCAAGGTTGTGTGACGCTTCATGGTTGTGTGAGGCTTCATCAACACGGTTCATTGCCTTGAGCCTCTTCCGGCTTTGGCCATGCTTTCATTGGCGGCCACATAGGAGACTAGATCATCGGAGTTGAGATCGGCACTCTTGGTCATGATTTGCAAGTTGAGTCCAAGGTTGGTGTCTTCTTGTTTGACGGCAATCATAGCAATGACCTTGGATTTTATGAAGGCTTCGTTCATCTCAAATCCGTCATTGTACTTCTCAACACCAAGTCCCTTGACCCTTACTTTCAGTAGCACCAAGCCTAGCATAGGCATCAAATATGGATTCTCCATCCCGAATCATGAATTGGTAGGCCTCTTGCTTTGCGGTCTCATAGAGAGCTGATTGGATCAAATCGGTTCCCTCTTGTAGTACTACGATCCGATCCCACAACTCTTTAGCGGAGACAATGTCATCGACTTGATCAAGAAGCTTGCGGTTGATGCCACTTCTAATCTTGTCACGTGCGGATGCATTGAGTTGACGGTTGTAGAACTCGGTGGATGTCAACCGAGTGGGATCTTGTGGCTCCGGATATCCATGAACAATGAGCTCCCATAGCTCCACTGCTGCATTGCGAATATGAGATTCCATAGCAGATTTCCAATGTGGAAAGTGAGTTCCATCGTAATGGGGAACGGTCCCACTATGGTTTATATGAGGCATGGGTGAAGTGTTTCTAGGATAGTTATAGTTAACATCATGGTAGGACTCCTTAGAGACCGAAGCCCCACTAGAAGTTCCACCCGCAGTTAGGTTCTTAAGCATGGCAGTCATTTCTGCCATTTGGTTTTGTAGCTCATCCTCCTTTTTCTTCTTCTCGGCCTCATATGCCAAGAATCTAGATTTCATCTCTTTAACCGAAAGGTTAGAGTCTTCATCTAGACCCTCGAAGAGTTTATCCATCTCACTCTTAAGGCGGTGAAGCCCTTAATAAGAGTCCAGGCTCTGATACCAATTGAAAGTATAGAGATGGTAAACCTAGAGGGGGGGGGGGGTGAATAGGTTTCTACAAATTTTAATTCTTTCTTTGCAATATTAGGCTTTGCGGAATATAAAGATGAGCCTAATGCAAACTAGGTGAAGCAACCTATATGAGAATACAACTAACTCGAGCACGAAGGCTCTCACAGGCAGTTAAATCACAAGTAAGGAGTTCGGTTAGAGATAACCGATAGCACGCGGAGACGAGGATGTATTCCCGTGTTCCCTTGCTTTGCAACAAGGTACGTCACGTTTGGAGGAGTGGAGGTCCCACGAAGGATTCCCCGCGCCACGAAGGCTCACCCTATTCTCCGGAGCCTATCCCACGAAGGAATAGCTCACTCACTTGTGGTAGACTTTGAGGTAGCCTCCAAACCTTCACAATCTTGCCGGAGCAAATCCACGGCCGGATGCTTCCGGACTCCTCTTGCCTACCTAGGGTTTCCTAGGAACCCTAGGAAGCAAGCTTCTCAATGAATACAAGGGGGAATGAGATTTGGCTTGGTAGAACGGTAGATCGGGTCCTCCTCTAATGATTCCCCGGAGGGTTTTGAGTTTGGGTGGAGGAGGAGGGAGATCTGAGGCTTTTGGTGTTTCTAGCAATGGAGTATGAGAGAGAGAGCTCAAGAACAGCTTGTAGTGTAGTGCCTAACTGTTCAGAGGTAGGAGAAGACCTATTTATAGTGTTCTTCTAAATACGGCCGTTGGTCACTTGCCACATCGCAGATTCTTCGAGAAACCCGGTCAACGGATTTTGCGCCGGACAGGCGGTCCACGGCCGGTCAGACCGGGCCACAGACCGGGCCGGCCGGTTTCCAACCGGAGCTGGGACCGGGACTTGACCGGGCAGACTTCTGGGCTTACTGGATGTGGCCCGGATGTCACAGGCGCAGAACCCGGTTGCTGACCGGGCCGCTCGGTCAGGCGCCCGGTCAGACCGGGCCGTGGACCGGAGCAGCCGGTCCGAAACCGGGCTGGTGACCGGACGCGCGCCGGATGGCTTCGTTTCTTTACTGGATGTCGCCCGGATGGCACCGGTTCAGGGTCCGGTTGGCGACCGGGCTGCCCGGTGCCAGGGCCGGTCCAACCGGATCTGTGACCGGCCTGGCTCAGAAAAACTAGCTGATTTTTCGTCGAATTGGGGGGGTCTCCCGTTGCCTTTTGTTCCATTGCAACACCATCATACCTCTTTGGCTAATACCTGAAAGTCATCTTGTAGGCATGTATTAGTCCAAATACTCTAGCACGGTGTCATAGATACCAAAATAATGGATAAGGGTAAAATACCCTTACAGCATTAGCATTACTAGTGGTGGTAATAGTCCAAACTTTAGCTACATTCTTCTCTTTAGCTAGTTTTTCATTTTCTTCTCTATCCCACCTAGCACGCAGTTCAGCCATTAATCTTATATTCTCATTAATTCTAACTTGGATGGCATTTGCTGTAGTAACAATTTTATTTTCAATATCCCTATTAGGCATAACTTTCGATTTCAAGAGATCAACATCAGAGGCAAGACTATCGACTTTAGAAGCAAGTATATCAATTTTCCCAAGCTTTTCTTCAACAGATTTGTTAAAAGCAGTTTGTGTACTAATAAATTCTTTAAGCATGGCTTCAAGTCCAGGGGGTGAACTCCTATTATTGTTGTAAGAATTCTCATAAGAATTACCATAGCCGTTGCCATTATTATAAGGATATGGCCTATAGTTGTTACTAGAATTGTTCCGGTAAGCATTGTTGTTGAAATTATTATTTTTAATGAAGTTTACATCAACATGTTCTTCTTGTGCAACCAATGAAGCTAACGGAACATTATTAGGATCAATATTAGTCCTACCATTCATAAGCATAGACATAATAGCATCAACCTTATCACTCAAGGAAGAGGTTTCTTCGACAGAATTTACCTTCTTACCTTGTGGAGCTCTTTCCGTGTGCCATTCAGAGTAGTTGATCATCATATTATCAAGAAGCTTTGTTGCTTCACCAAGAGTGATGGACATAAAGGTACCTCCAGCAGCTGAATCCAATAAATTCCATGAAGAAAAATTTAGTCCTGCATAGAAGGTTTGGATGATCATCCAAGTAGTCAGTCCATGGGTTGGGCAATTTTTAACCAGAGATTTCATTCTTTCCCATGCTTGTGCAACATGTTCAGTATCCAATTGTTTAAAATTCATTATGCTACTCCTCAAAGATATAATTTTAGCAGGGGGATAATATCTACCAATAAAAGCATCCTTGCATTTAGTCCATGAATCAATACTATTCTTAGGCAGAGATAGCAACCAATCTTTAGCTCTTCCTCTTAATGAGAAAGGGAACAATTTTAATTTTATAATGTCACCATCTACATCTTTATACTTTTGCATTTCACATAGTTCAACAAAATTATTAAGATGGGCAGCAGCATCATCGGAACTAACACCAGAAAATTGCTCTCGCATAACAAGATTTAGTAAAGCAGGTTTAATTTCAAAGAATTCTGCTGTAGTAGCAGGTGGAGCAATAGGTGTGCATAAGAAATCATTATTATTTGTGGTTGTGAAGTCACACAACTTAGTATTTTCAGGAGTGGCCATTTTAGCAACAGTAAATAAAGCAAACTAGATAAAGTAAATGCAAGTAACTAATTTTTTTGTGTTTTTGATATAGCAAACAAGATAGCAAATAAAGTAAAACTAGCAACTAATTTTTTTGTATTTTGATTTAGTGCAGCAAACAAAGTAGTAAATAAAACTAAGCAAGACAAAAACAAAGTAAAGAGATTGAGAAGTGGAGACTCCCCTTGCAGCGTGTCTTGATCTCCCCGGCAACGGCGCCAGAAATTTGCTTGATGCGTGTAGTTGACACGTCCGTTGGGAACCCCAAGAGGAAGGTGTGATGCGCACAGCGGCAAGTTTCCCTCGATAAGAAACCAAGGTTTAATCGAACCAGTAGGAGTCAAGAAGCACGTTGAAGGTTGATGGCGGCGGGATGTAGTGCGGCGCAACACCAGGGATTCCGGCGCCAACGTGGAACCTGCACAACACAACCAAAGTACTTTGCCCCAACGAAACAGTGAGGTTGTCAATCTCACCGGCTTGCTGTAACAAAGGATTAACCGTATTGTGTGGAAGATGATTGTTTGCAGAAAACAGTAGAACAGTATTGCAGTAGATTGTATTTCAGTATAGAGAATTGGACCGGGGTCCACAGTTCACTAGAGGTGTCTCTCCCATAAGATAAACAGCATGTTGGGTGAACAAATTACAGTTGGGCAATTGACAAATAAAGAGGGCATGACCATGCACATACATATTATGATGAGTATAGTGAGATTTAATTGGGCATTACGACAAAGTACATAGACCGCCATCCAGCATGCATCTATGCCTAAAAAGTCCACCTTCGAGTTATCATCCGAACCCCTCCAGTATTAAGTTGCTAACAACAGACAATTGCATTAAGTATTGCGCGTAATGTAATTAGTGACTACATCCTTGAACATAGCACCAATGTTTTATCCCTAGTGGCAACAGCACATCCATAACCTTAGAGGTTCTTGTCACCCCTCCAGATTCACGGAGACATGAACCCACTATCGAGCATAAATACTCCCTCTTGGAGTTACTAGCATCAACTTGGCCAGAGCATCTACTAATAACGGAGAGCATGCAAGATCATAAACAACACATAGACATGAATTGATAATCAACATAACAAGTATTCTCTATTCATCGGATCCCAACAAACGCAACATATAGAATTACAGATAGATGATCTTGATCATGTTAGGCAGCTCACAAGATCCGACAATGAAGCACAATGGGGAGAAGACAACCATCTAGCTACTGCTATGGACCCATAGTCCAGGGGTAGACTACTCACACATCACTCCGGAGGCGACCATGGCGGCGTAGAGTCCTCCGGGAGATGAATCCCCTCTCCGGCAGGGTGCCGGAGGCGATCTCCTGGATCCCCCGAGATGGGATCGGCGGCGGCGGTGTCTCTGGAAGGTTTTCCGTATCGTGGCTCTCGGTACTGGGGGTTTCGCAACGGAGGCTTTAAGTAGGCGGAAGGGCAGGTCAGGAGGCGGCACGAGGGCCCCACACCACAGGGCCGCGCGGCCAAGGGGGGGGGCCGCGCCGCCCTAGGGTGTGGCCACCTCGTGGCCCCACTTCGTCTCCTCTTCGGACTTCTGGAAGCTTCGTGGCAAAATAGGACCCTGGGCGTTGATTTCGTCCAATTCCAAGAATATTTCGTTACTAGGATTTCTGAAACCAAAAACAGCAGAAAACAGCAACTGGCACTTCGGCATCTTGTTAATAGGTTAGTTCCAGAAAATGCACAAATATGACATAAAGTGTGCATAAAACATGTAGATAACATCAATAATGTGGCATGGAACATAAGAAATTATCGATACGTCGGAGACGTATCACTCTTGTCCACCTCTTTCCACTCGGGATCTTGAATATCTTCATCTGAAAGCTCCTTGCCCTTGTTCTTGGAGACCATGGTGCTTCTAGACTGAAAACAGATCCTGGCAGAAACAGCTGGAAACAAAACACGTCGAGAAAACGATATACGGACCTCCAGGGGTCCGGGGGATTATATAGCAGGAATTTTCACGACGAAAGGAAAGTACCAGGTCGAACTAGAGTCGGAAAGAGGCGTCGAGGCGGCCAGCTCATAGGGCGGCGCGGCCTGGCTGGGGCCCGCGCCGGCCTATGAGGGCACGCCCTCGTGCGTCTCCTCCACTCCGTTTCGATCTCGTAATTTTTCATATTTTCCAGAACTATCAAAAACATTGTTCGGAAAGTAAATTGCAAACTTTTTATTACCAGTACTGTTACCTATTCAAAGTCGAGTTCTGGCGGACTGTCAATTTGACCTTTGATGAAGGCCTCCGGTGTTTCCACTCGAATAACATCAACATCTACATTGTAAGAATCACCTGAGATATAATGCTTGAGTCTTTGTCCATTCACCACTTGTGTGGCATTGCCTTGGAGAGAGCTAAGTTTAATTGCTCCTGAACGATACACCTCCTCAACAACATATGGTCCTTCCCATTTCGAGAGTAATTTCCCTGCAAAGAATCTGAGACGAGACCGATACAATAGGACTTTATCCCCAATATTAAATTCTCTTTTGATAATCCTTCTATCATGCCATTTTTTAACTTTCTCTTTAAAGAGTTTAGCATTTTCATAAGCTTCACTTCTCCATTCATCTAGAGAACTCAATTGCAGCAACCTCTTATTACCGGCAAGTTTAGGATCTTTATTTAATTCTCTAACTGCCCAATAAGCTTTGTGCTCTAGTTCTAAAGGTAAATGACAAGCTTTCCCATAAACCATTTTATAAGGTGACATTCCCATGGGATTTTTATAAGCAGTTCTATAAGCCCATAGTGCATCCTTCAATTTACTAGCCCAATTCTTTCTAGTTTTATTAACAGTCTTTTGCAAGATAGATTTAATTTCTCTATTTGATAGTTCTACTTGCCCACTAGTTTGAGGATGATAAGCGGAAGCAATTCTATGATTAATACCATATTTAGCAAGAGTTTTTCTAAAACCACCATGAATAAAATGAGAACCTCCATCAGTCATAATATATCTAGGAACTCCAAATCTAGGAAAAATAATATCTAAAAGCATTCTTAAAGAGGTCTCACCATCAGCACTTTTTGTAGGTATGGCTTCCACCCATTTAGTAACATAATCAACAGCAACAAGTATATGAGTGTTACCTTCTGAAGAGGGAAAAGGTCCCATGAAGTCAAATCCCCAACAATCGAAGGGTTCAATAACAAGAGTATAATTCATAGGCATTTCATTGCGTCTAGAGATATTACCAACCCTTTGACATTCATCACAAGATAAGATAAACTTCCTTGCATCTTTGAAGAGAGTTGGCCAATAAAAACCTGATTGTAGAACCTTTTGCGCGGTTCTATCTCACGTGATGTCCTCCATAAGCACTACCATGACATTTACTCAATATCTCTTGTTGTTCATATTCGGGAACACATCTTCGCAGAATACCATCCACTCCTTCTTTATATAAGTGTGGGTCATCCCAGAAATAATGCCTCAAGTCATAAAAGAATTTCCTCCTCTGCTGAGCTGAAAAGGTTGGAGGCAAGTACTTGGAAACAATAAAGTTAGCATAATCAGCATACCAAGGACTATCTCGCGAGCTCACCTTTATTACAGCCAATTGTTCATTTGGAAAACTATCATTAACAGGAACAAGATCATAAGCAATATTTTCCAATCTAGACAAATTATCAGCAACAGGATTATCAGCACCTTTCCTATCTACAATATGTAAATCAAATTCTTGCAACAGAAGTACCCATCTAATAAGCCTTGGCTTAGCATCTTTCTTTTGCATAAGGTATCTAATTGCAGCATGATCAGTATGAATTGTAACTTTTGAATCAACAATATAAGATCTAAACTTATCACAAGCAAAGACTACAGCTAACAATTCCTTTTCAGTAGTAGCATAATTTCTTTGAGCAGCTTCAAGGGTTTTACTAGCATAATGAATAACATTCAATTTTTTATTTACTCGCTGTCCAAGAACAACGCCTACAGCAAAATCACTAGCATCACACATAATTTCAAATGGTAAGTTCCAATCAGGAGGTTCAACTATAGGAGCAGTTGTTAAGGCTTTCTTTAGAGTTTCAAAAGCTTCCTTACAATCATCATCAAAAACAAAAGGTACATCTTTTTGAAGAAGATTAGTAAGAGGCTTTGAAATCTTGGAGAAGTCTTTAATAAACCTCCTATAAAACCCAGCATGACCAAGAACACTACGAATACCTTTAACATCCCTAGGATAGGGCATCTTCTCAATTGCTTCAACTTTAGCTCTATCAACTTCAATACCTCTCTCGGAAATTTTATGTCCCAATACAATTCCTTCATTAACCATAAAGTGGCATTTCCCCCAATTAAGAACAAGGTTAGTTTCTTCACATCTCTGCAAAACTCATTTCTTACCACATCCTTCATCGTAGGAATTAGACGACGCTGAGGTTCAACAACAGGCTTCGCATCATCTTCCATATTAATGGCGTGTTGGCAAATAGTAGGAGAAATCCCCTTCAAGTCATCAAGAGTGTAGCCAATAGCACCTCGGTGTTTCTTCAATATTTCCAATAACCTTTCTTCTTCAAACTCTGAAAGCTTAGAACTAATAATAACAGGATATATTTTCTTATCATCAATATGAGCATATTTAAGATTATCAGGCAATGGTTTTAAATCAAAGACAGGATCTTCCTTTGGTGGTGGTGTTGTACCCAGATCTTCCACCGGTAAATCATGCTTAAGAATAGGTTGACGAAGGAAAATTTCATCAAGCTCATCTCTTTCTTCCCTAAAAACTTCACTCTCACTATTCTCCAAATGTTGCTGCAAGGGATTATTGGGAGCAAGAACAATAGATGCACACTGTTCAACTTTAAAATCGTTATTAGGCAAATCAGCTTTATAAGGAGTTTTGGTAAATTTAGAGAAGTTAAACTCATAAGATTCACCAGCAAATTTAGTCAAAATTTTCTCTTTCTTGCAATCTATAATAGCTCCACAAGTATTTAGAAAAGGTCTACCAAAAATGATAGGACAATATTTACTAGCAGCAGAACTAAGTACCAAAAAGTCAGCAGGATATTTAATCTTACCGCATAGAACTTCCACATCTCGAACAATACCAATTGGAGAAATAGTTTCTCTATTAGCCAGCCGAATAACCACATCAATATCTTCAAGTTCACAAGAACCAATTTTGTGCATAATCTCCGTGTAAAGCTCATAAGGAATAGCACTAATACTTGCACCAATGTCACATAAACCATAATAACAATGATCTCCAATTCTAACAGATAGCATAGGAACACTAGCTTGCTTAGACTTATTAGGATGTGAAACAATATTATAAGCATCTTCACAGAAAATAATATGACCATCCTCCACATTTTCAGTCACAAGATCTTTAACTATTGCAACAGCAGGTTCAACTTTTATTTGTTCTTCAGGTTCTATAGGTTTCTTTTCACTTTTATGAACCGCACTATTTATAACAGAGTACTCCTTCATTTTAGCAGGGAAAGGAGTTTTTTCAATATAAGCTTCAGGAATAACATAATCAACAGTTTCAACTACAACGCATTTATTAATAGATGAATCAATTTTATCTTTATACGGTTCATGATACTTATCAAAATTCTTCTTAGGCAATTCATAATGAGAGGCAAAAGCTTTATAAAGATTTGCAGCAACTTGAGAATCAAGACCATAAGTAGCACTCATATTATGAAATTTATCAGTATCCATAAAAACTTCAATGCATTTATAATCCTAATTTATACGTGATTCTCTATCTTTGTAGTTCTCCCATCCTTCAGTATTTTCCTGGATCCGATTGAGAAGGTCCCTTTTAAACTCTTCTTTGTTGCGCTTGAATGATCCAGATTCCAGAACAAGAAGTATCCAGCAAGGTCTTGTCTTCAAAAGAAAGTCTTGCATAGAAATTATCAATAATAACATTACCAGGAAGCTCATGAATGGGGCATTTGAGCATTAAAGACTTCAATCTCCCCCACGCTTGGGCAATACTCTCTCCATCATGAGGCCAAAAATTATATATGCGATTCCGATCCTTGTGAATTTCACTTGGAGGATAGAACTTAGAATAAAACCGGGGCACAATATCATTCCATTCAAGAGAATCCCCATTATCCAGTAATTTATACCAATGCGCCGCTTTACCAGACAGCGATATAGAGAATAATTTCTTCCTCACTTCATCCATAGCAATACCTGCACACTTGAATAAACCGCATAATTCATGTAAGAACAGTAAATGATCTCCAGGGTGGACAGTTCCATCCCCTGTATAACGGTTATCCACTACACGTTCAGTAATTTTCATAGGTATTTTGTATGGTATCTCTTCCTCACCTAGCGCCTCATCCACTACCTTTGCAGTAGTAGTAGATTTTCCAAATAAAAACTCAAGAGAAGATCTCTCCATAATGAATTATGGCAGCAGGCAGAAATAAAATCAGCACAAACAGTAGAAATTTCCCTTACCAATTCCACTTACCAATAGCGCTTCACTCCCCGGCAACGGCGCCAGAAAATAGTCTTGATGACCCACAAGTATAGGGGGTGTATCGTAGTATCTTTGATAAGTAAGAATGTCGATCCCAACGAGGAGCAGAAGGTGTTGACAAGCAGTTTCGATGAAGGATTCATTGTAATGCTCACAGACAAGTATTCAGGGGGTTTTGATGTTGCAGATAAATAAAGTACGAGTAAGTAAAGTGCGAGAGTAACAATTGCAGCGAGTGGCCCAATCCTTTTTAGCACAAAGGACAAGCCGGTTTGTTTACTTATAATGACTAAACGTTCTCGAGGACACACGGGATTTTAGTCTAGTGCTTTCGCTACATACGGCTAATTAATCTTCATTGTTTTGATAAGTGTTGTGTGGGTGAACCTGTGCTAATGTACCGCCCTTCCTAGGACTAATACATACTTGTGATTATACCCCTTGCAAGCATCCGCAACTACAAGAAAGTAATTAAGATAAATCTAACCACAGCCTTAAACTCTGAGATCCTGCTATCCCTCCTGCATCGATATACCAACGGGGGTTTAGGTATCTGTCACTCCGGCAACCCCGCAATTGGCAAACGAGTACAAGATGCATTCCCCTAGGCCCATAAAGGTGAAGTGTCGTGTAGTCGACGTTCACACGACACCACTAGAAGAATAACACCACAACTTAAATATCATAACATTGAATATTACTCAACCATACTTCACTACTAACATTTAGACTTCACCCATGTCCTCAAGAACTAAACGAACTACTCACGAGACATCATATGGAACATGATCAGAGGTGATATGATGATGAATAACAATCTGAACATAAACCTTGGTTCAACGGTTTCACTCAATAGCATCAATAACAAGTAGAAATCAACACCGGGAGAGTTTCCCCTATCAAACAATCAAGATCAAACCCAAATTGCTACAGTGGTGACGATGTGCAGCGGTGGAGACGGCGGTGATGATGATGAAGATGATGATGATGGTGATGGAGATGATGTCCAACTTGATGGCGGTGACGATGGCGTCGATTTCCCCCTCCGGGAGGGAATTTCCCCGGCGGATCTTAGCCTACCGGAGAGCTCTTTTCTCTCTGGTGTTCTCCGCCCCGCAGAGGCGGCTGTAACTCTTCGCGAGGTACCCTCTGGAGCTTAGGTTTTCGGGACGAAGGCATACGCGAAGAAAAGGAGGCGAGAGGGGGCTGTGGGCCCCCTCCTCACAGGGCGGCGCGGCCAGGCCTTGGGCCGTGCCGGCCTATGGGGTGGGCCCACCTCGGGTCCCCTCGGCTCCCCCTTCTGGCTCACTTCGTCTTCTGGAAAAATAGGATTTTTCGTATAATTTCTGTCAACTGTTGATCTTCCGAAATATTGCATTCTGACGGCGCTTTTTCCAGCAGAATCCTGGCTCCGGTGCGCGATCCTCCAATAACCATGAAACATGCAAAATAGATGAAATAACATAAGTATTATCTCCAAATATGAAATATATCAATGAATAACAGCAAATTATGATATAAAATAGTGATGCAAGTTGGACGTATCAAGCACTTACTAACAAAACGTCGACTTTGCGATTGGAAGCGACTGAGGATCTTTTCTTCTCGAGCAGCTTGCTCAGTCACTTTGTCACTCAAAGCAGTTTCTGCCTCATGAAGTCTCTTCCGAAGATCTTCGACAGCAGCAGCATCCTCCTTGGCCTTCTTAGCATCCGCTTCAGCCTTCTTACGAGCCTTTTCACTTTGCTCCAATTTTTGAGCAAGTGCATCAGCACGCTTGTTGGCTTCCGCAAGATTTTATGCCAAAATAGTCAAAACCAGTCAAAATCACGACAAGAAAGGAGTGAGAAGTCATGGGCCAGGAGAAGCAGCAGAATATTACCTTCAGCTTTGCTAGCATGATCACGGTACCCGACGAATTGGGCACCGAAGCGGATGAATTACTTAATCAAAGGCTGACAAAGAAAGATAGAGAAAGAAAGCGTCAATATAGTAAAAAAACTCGAGAGCGCAAAGCAGAAAAAAGAAGCAAACAACAAAAAATTGATAGCGTTGGAAAGTACTTTGCACAAAAAATGAGAAGGGACTTACGTCATCCAGAAGAGGAGTCGTGGAGCCACCCAGCTGTAAGGCAGGCTCTGTGATTGATTCAACCCTTGCCCTTTTTGGTGAAGGGGCACGGGAGCTTGCAGGAGGAGTTGGTTGCTCGGTGTTTTGCTGAGGAGGCGAGGATTCTTCTCCATCAGCTTGCGCTTCAGAAACAACTAAAGTACACGACGTACTCGTTCGAGCAGTCGCGTCAATAGGTTGCGCTTCTTCCTCGTCACCACTGCAGTAAAAAGGCGACACTAAAAGAAGCAAGATAGCCAAAAACATCGAGAGC
The DNA here is from genome assembly GCF_019359855.2 of Lolium perenne. Taxonomy (NCBI): domain Eukaryota; kingdom Viridiplantae; phylum Streptophyta; class Magnoliopsida; order Poales; family Poaceae; genus Lolium; species Lolium perenne. The sequence continues at coordinate 106,154,237 of NC_067246.2, read as the reverse complement.
AAAACAACAAGAAGTAATAGAGAACTTACGAGCTAACGAGGGCATCATCGTATGGATTGAAAGTTGTCTTCCTATCTGAAGGACCAGCTTCTTCGGCTTTGGAGGTGCCGGAATCTTTGACTTCATCCCTTTTCCTCTTGTTCCTTGGAGAAACGGCAGGAGGAAGGGAGTGTGTCGAGGCAGTGGCCTCAGACTCAGCATCTTTTTCAGAAGAAGCCGCGGATTTGTGAGAACCCGCGATTTCACTTTCAGGGCGCGAGGTACCTTGGTTGTCATCATCGACAACGGTACGATCTTCAACTTCTCCACCCTCAGGAAGAGGAGGAAGAGAAGCGAGAACGGGGTGGTTCTGAGGAAAAGAAAGAGTTTCGATAAAAAAAGAAGTTATGCAAAAAAGCTAGCAAGACAGTAGTCGACAAAATAGTAAAACTCGAGGAGACAATATAGCAACTAAGAGGAAAAATTACCTCGGGAAGGGGATTGGCGCCACTATATGGCGTAATGCGGCAAGAGGATGGAATGGGATCCTTCTTGTTGAGCGATGAGATTTTTCGGATAAGCTTTTCAAAATTCTTCAAAGGAAGGTATTTTGAGAGCCTGTCGACATCTTCTTCACCAACATACTTCCAGAGGGGATTTTTGCGAGCCTGGAGAGGCTGCACTCTAATCCTAAGGAAATACGCAATAATCTCAATACCCGAAAGTTCCTTGCCGTGGGTGTTCTGTAGCTCGTGGATGCGAGTCATCAGCGCTTCTGTCGCCAACTTCTCAGCTTCGGTAGCTTCAGCATCCCAGGAACGGCGGCGAAGGATTTTGGCTTCTCCGTCAAAAGGGGCGATGTTGTCCTCCACTGGATTGGAGCTTTCTTCATGGATATACAGCCATTTTTTCCGCCAACCTTGGACAGAGTCGGGGAATTTGACGTCGAAATATTCGACGTCAGAACGAACACAGATAACAACGCCGCCAATGTTGTAGGCGATGTTGTGGGAGCCATTACGGCGGAGGCAGAAGATACGTTTCCACAGAGCCCAATTAGGTTGGACCCCGAGGAAGCACTCACACAATGTGATAAAAATCGACACGTGGAGGATGGAATTGGGCGTCAACTGATGCAGTTGAAGCCCATAGACAAACAAAAGACCCCGAAGAAACTCGTGGATTGGGGGAGAAAGACCTCGGATGAGGTGGTCAACGAAACTGACCCGATACTCGATTGGAGGCCTTGGATAGCTCTCCTCCTTGGGGAAGCGGAGTGATACGTCTCCAACGTATCCATAATTTTTGATGTTCCATGCTTGTTTTATGACAATACTTACATGTTTTGCTCGCACTTTATGATGATTTCAAGCGTTTTCCGGAACTAACCTATTAACAAGATGCCACAGTGCCAGTTCCTGTTTTCTGCTATTTTTGGTTCCAGAAAGGCTGTTCGGGCAATATTCTCGGAATTCGACGAAACGAAGACCAAACATCATAATTCACCGAGACGGACCAGGACACCGAAGGAGAGTCAGAGGGGAGGCCTGGGGCCCCCACACCATAGGGCCGCGCGGGCCAGCCCCTGGCCGCGTCGGCCTATGGGGAGGGCACCCTGTTGCCCCTCCTGCGCCGCCTCTTCGCCTATATAAGCCCTTTCGACCTAAAAACTCGAGACCAATTGACGAAACTCCAGAAAGACTCCAGGGGCACCGCCGCCATCGCGAAACTCCAATTCGGGGGACAGAAGTTGCGGTGACCCAGCATACCACTTCATGTTGTAGTATACAAGTCGTTGATATGATCATTGTGAAGGGACTTCTTCACAAATTGCCATATCCCTCAGAGTGGTACAACAGAAACATTGCAGGTCATAACACTCCATACTTTATTACAAACATTGTCTTAACAAGTTGGTATTCTCACAGGTCCTATGATAACACCCTAAAATACTACTTAAGTACGATTACAACTCATAACAACTATAAGAGAGCTCAACAACTTATTTAAGTAAGTTCTACGCTGCTCGGCTCTATGATGCTAGGGTATGTCACTACTCCTCCACCTCCGTGTCATCTGGTCCGTAGACTATCCCATAGTCTACTCCTTCCACTCCGCCGGTAAGATCAGGTTCCTCGTAGACCAGCTCGTAACTTCCTTCTGGTGCTCCATCGTTGATGGCCTCCACTTCCGGATCACAGTCTAGCAAGGGTGTGATACGTCTCCGATGTATCGATAATTTCTTATGTTCCATGCCACATTATTGATGATATCTACATGTTTTATGCACACTTTATGTCATATTCGTGCATTTTCTGGAACTAACCTATTAACAAGATGCCGAAGTGCCAGTTGCTGTTTTCTGATGTTTTTGGTTTCAGAAATCCTAGTAAAGAAATATTCTCGGAATCGGACGAAATCAACGCCGAAGATCTTAGAATCCCCGGAAGCATCCAGAACACACGAGAGAGGCCAGAGGGGGGCCACAGGCCCACCAGAGCATAGGCTGGCGCGGCCTAGGGGTGGCCCGCGCCCCCCTATGGTGTCGCCGCCTCTTCGACCCTCCGACTCCGCCTCTTCGCCTATATAAAGGTCCCAGACCTAAAACCTCAAGACGGGAAAAGCCACGGTACGAGAAACCATCCAGAGCCGCCGCCATCGCGAAGCCAAGATCTGGGGGGACAGGAGTCTCTCTTCCGGCACGCCGCCGGGACGGGGAAGTGCCCCCGGAAGGCTTCTCCATCGACACCACCGCCATCTTCATCAACGCTGCTGTCTCCCATGAGGAGGGAGTAGTTCTCCATCGAGGCTCGGGGCTGTACCGGTAGCTATGTGGTTAAATCTCTCTCCTATGTACTTCAATACAATGATCTCATGAGCTGCCTTACATGATTGAGATTCATATGAGTTTTGTATCACTATTCATCTATGTGCTACTCTAGTGATGTTATTAAAGTACTCTATTCCTCCTGCATGATGTAATGTGGACAGTGTGTGCATCATGTAGTACTTGGCGTAGTTTATGATCGTGATCTCTTATGGATTGTGAAGTTAACTATTACTATGATGGTATTGATGCGATCTATTCCTCCTTTCATAGTGTGAAGGTTACGATGTGCATGCTATGTTAGTACTTGGTTTGGTTGTGTTGATCTATCTTGCACTCTAAGGTTATTTAAATATGAACATTGAATTGTGGAGCTTGTTAACTCCGGCATTGAGGGTTCGTGTAATCCTACGCAATGGTGTTCATCATCCAACAAGAGTGTAGAGTATGCATTTATCTATTCTGTTATGTGATCAATGTTGAGAGTGTCCACTAGTGAAAGTATGATCCCTAGGCCTTGTTCCTAAATACTGCTATCGCTGCTTGTTTCTTGTTTCTTTGCGTTACTACTGCTGCGTTACTACTGCTTGTTTACTGTCCTGGGCAAAGCACTTTTCTGGTGCCGTTGCTACTGCTTATTTATACCACCTGTATTTCACTCTCTCTTCGCCGAACTAGTGCACCTATTAGGTGTGTTGGGGACACAAGAGACTTCTTGCTTTGTGGTTGTAGGGTTGCATGAGAGGGATATCTTTGACCTCTTCCTCCCTGAGTTCGATAAACCTTGGGTGATCCACTTAAGGGAAAACTTGCTGCTGTTCTACAAACCTCTGCTCTTGGAGGCCCAACACTGTCTACAGGAAAAGGAGGGGGGGCGTAGACATCAAGCTATTTTCTGGCGCCGTTGCCGGGGAGGAAAGGTAAAAGGTACTCACACTCTGGATCTCGGCAACTAAGCTATTTTCCACTGTTGTAAGTACTCGAAGCTATTTCCTTTAGATCCTGCAATTGCATCTTTTTGTTTCTTGTTTACACTAGTAAGGCATAATGGACAACAATGAGCTTCTTACTCTATTTCCTGATTTAAGACATGGATGGTTTGATCCGAAAATTAAAAAACCCATGGAACATATTAATATGAATGCTTTGAACACTATTGTTGCTAATGCTATGGAAAATTCTAAGCTTGGGGAAGCTGGTTTTGATGAGCATGATCTTTTTAGTCCACCAAGCATGGAGGAGAAAATTTACTTTGATGATACTTTGCCTCCTATTTATGATGATTATAATGATAGTAGTCTTTTGTTACCACCTGTTATGGAGGATAAATTTGATTATGATTACAATATGCCTCCTATATTTGATGATGAGAATAATAATGATAGCTACTTTGTTGAATTTGCTCCCACTACAACTAATAAAATTGACTATGCTTATGTGGAGAGTAATTATTTTATGCATGAGACTCATGATAATAATGCTTTATGTGATAGTTATATTGTTGAGTTTGCTCATGACACTACTGAAAGTTATTATGAGAGAGGAAAATATGGTTGTAGAAATTTTCATGTTACTAAAACACCTCTCTATGTGCTGAAATTTTTGAAACTATACTTGTTTTATCTTCCTGATCTTGTCGCTTTGCTCTTCATGAATTTATTTGTTTACAAGATTCCTATGCATAGGAAGCATGTTAGACTTAAATGTGTTTTGAATTTGCCTCTTGATGCTCTCTTTTTTCTTCAAATACTATTTCTTGCGAGTGCATCATTAAAACTGCTGAGCCCATCTTAATGGCTATAAAGAAAGAACTTCTTGGGAGATAACCCATGTGTTATTTTGCTACAGTACTTTGTTTTATATTTGTGTCTTGGAATTTGTTTACTACTGTAGCAACCTCTCCTTATCTTAGTTTAGTGTTTTATTGTGCCAAGTAAAGTCGTTGATAGTAAAGTTCATACTAGATTTGGATTACTGCGCAGAAACAGATTTCTTTGCTGTCACGAATCTGGGCTGTTTTCTCTGTAGGTAACTCAGAAAATTATGCCAATTTACGTGCGTGATCCTCAGATATGTATGCAACTTTCATTCAATTTGAGCATTTTCATTTGAGCAAGTCTGGTGCCTCGATAAAATTCGTCAATACGAACTGTTCTGTTTTGACAGATTCTGCCTTTTATTTCGCATTGCCTCTTTTGCTATGTTGGATGAATTTCTTTGATCCATTAATGTCCAGTAGCTTTATGCAATGTCCAGAAGTGTTAAGACTGATTGTGTCACCTCTGAACATGTGAATTTTTGATTATGCACTAACCCTCTAATGAGTTTGTTTTGAGTTTGGTGTGGAGGAAGTTTTCAAGGGTCAAGAGAGGAGGATGATACAATGTGATCAAGAAGAGTGAAAGCTCTAAACTTGGGGATGCCCCGGTGGTTCACCCCTGCATATATCAAGAAGACTCAAGCATCTAAGCTTGGGGATGCCCAAGGCATCCCCTTCTTCATCGACAACATTATCAGGTTCCTCCCCTGAAACTATATTTTTATTCCATCACATCTTATGTGCTTTTCTTGGAGCGTCGGTTTGTTTTTGTTTTTGTTTTGTTTGAATAAATGGATCCTAGCATTCACTGTATGGGAGAGAGACACGCTCCGCTGTAGCATATGGACAAGTATGTCCTTAGGCTCTACTCATAGTATTCATGGCGAAGTTTCTTCTTCGTTAAATTGTTATATGGTTGGAATTGGAAAATAATACATGTAGTAATTGCTATAATGTCTTGGGTAATGTGATACTTGGCAATTGTTGAGCTCATGTTTAAGCTCTTGCATCATATACTTTGCACCTATTAATGAAGAAATACATAGAGCATGCTAAAATTTGGTTTGCATATTTGGTCTCTCTAAAGTCTAGATAATTTCTAGTATTGAGTTTGAACAACAAGGAAGACGGTGTAGAGTCTTATAATGTTTTCAATATGTCTTTTATGTGAGCTTTGCTGCACCGGTTCATCCTTGTGTTTGTTTCAAATAACCTTGCTAGCCTAAAACTTGTATCGAGAGGGAATACTTCTCATGCATCCAAATACTTGAGTCAACCACTATGCCATTTGTGTCCACCATACCTACCTACTACATGGTATTTCTCTGCCATTCCAAAGTAAATTGCTTGAGTGCTACCTTTAAATTTCCATTCTTCACCTTTGCAATATATAGCTCATGGGACAAATAGCTTAAAAACTATTGTGGTATTGAATATGTACTTATGCACTTTATCTCTTATTAAGTTGCTTGTTGTGCGATAACCATGTTCACTGGGGACGCCATCAACTACTCTTTGTTGAATTTCATGTGAGTTGCTATGCATGTTCGTCTTGTCTGAAGTAAGAGCGATCTACCACCTTATGGTTAGAGCATGCATATTGTTAGAGAAGAACATTGGGCCGCTAACTAAAGCCATGATCCATGGTGGAAGTTTCAGTTTTGGACAATATCCTCAATCTCAAATGAGAAAATTAATTGTTGCTACATGCTTATGCATAAAAGAGGAGTCCATTATCTGTTGTCTATGTTGTCCCGGTATGGATGTCTAAGTTGAGAATAATCAATAGCGAGAAATCCGATGCGAGCTTTCTCCTTAGACCTTTGTACATGCGGCATAGAGGTACCCCTTTGTGACACTTGGTTAAAATATGTGCATTGTGATGATCCCGGTAATCCAAGCTAATTAGGACAAGGTGCGAGCACTATTAGTATACTATGCATGAGACTTGCAACTTGTAGGATATAATTTACATGATGCATATGCTTTATTACTACCGTTGACAAAATTGT